>NC_090921.1:178587725-179787725 GCF_040938575.1 Ambystoma mexicanum
CCCCCGCACCATCTGTCTTGGTGTCTGAAGCCATGGTCCCTGGTGATCTTCTCAGCTTGCTTCTTCTGATAGATCTCGGCGTTTTACATGGAAACCATTTAGTTTCTTTGTTCCCCATGTACATTTGTCAATGAAGGCTCTATCCGCTAAAAAATAAGCTAAAGGGATCGTTGTATATAAAATGCGAATTGCATGCACAAGACCACCAACATTGGCAATTACTTGCAGCTGGGCCCCAGCCTACAATTTTAAAAAATGTACAGGACCTAGTGAAGTAAGGGACGAGAAAAAACAAGCGAAATCGCATTTACTCTTTCCTTTGACGATCCGTCTTGTAAAACATGTAATTCCCCCTGCAATTACGCTTTTATTATTGGAATTCTATGGAATCCACCTGTCCTTTGATATGTGCTAATCTGTGTCATATTTCATAGGAATCCATCCTCTTTATGCCTGCATGAAAATCTCATGCAGGTGCAAAAAGAAGGGTGCTGACAAGACGGACGGGGACAACACAGCAGAGATCTTAACCCCGCTCTGTGGCTCTCCTCGAGGACAACACGGCGGAGATTGTAACTCCGCTCTGTGCCTCTCCTCGAGAATAACACAGCTGAGATCTTAACCCCGCTCTGAACCCCGCTCTGAACCCCGCTCTTCTCGAGGACAGCACAGCAGAAATCTTAACTCCGCTATGTAGCTCCGCTCTGTAGCTCTCTTCGAGGACAACACGGCAGGGATTTTAACTCTGCTCTGTGCCTCTCCTCGAGGACAGAGCGGTGGAGATCTTAACTCAGCTCTGTGCCTCTCCTCGAGGTCAGCACAGTGCAGATCGTAACTCCGCTCTGTGCCTCTCCTTGAGGACAACACAGTGGAGATCTTAACTCTGCTCTGTGTTGTGTCCATGGCACGGGGCACACAACCAATAAGACACGCAGGGGCGTTGCTAGGGGGGGGCTAAGGGGGCTATAGCCCCTGATCTTTTGGTTGTAGCCCCGGATAGAATCTCAGGAGCTACAGCCAAAAGACTAGCTAGCCCCCAGTCCCAACAGTTCTGACATCAGCTTAGCCCCGGGTCTTTTCCAGACCTAGCAACTCCCCTGAAGACACGGATGCAGGGCTTCCCGTTCTCTTCCCTTCACTTCCCTCCATCTGGACCCTCCCTCAGTCTCTGGTTTAGTCTCCCTTAAGGGGACAGTGTTCCATTAACCCATAACACCCCCCCTTACTTATCACGGGAATTTGTGGCCTACATCTGTTCGATGAGGCGGGGGGTTTGCGTTCGGTTCACTGTGGCAGGCCATGCAGGTCACTGGCATCCTCATCAGGCGCCTTTGGCGCGGGGGTCCTCAGGCTGCTCTGTCTGGGGTTCCTCTTCACCCGCTTCCTCTTCCGTCATGGACGTCTCTTCATCAGGGTCCTCTTGGAATAGTTTGCGGAAGAATGATGCATTTCTTGTTCTCCCTCCACTTTCTCCGGTAGCCGCGATCATTGGCACTTTCACTTCAGTGACCACGAGAGGTTCGGGTCTATATCCGGATTCGGTTTTTCGTTGCTCCATCTGTCTGATCAGTACGACCTTGCCTACCGGGATTTGATGTTCTTTGGCCTTCCGCTTTTGATCCGTCCATTCTTTGGCCTTCCTCTTCGTCTCGGCCTCCCGTTCCCTGATCTCGATGTCTTCGGCCGGGGTGTAGTCTTCCAGTTGGGGTAGCTGTAACTCCTCAGCATCTGGATATGGCTTAGGGCATGGATGCCCGATCTGCAGCAGCTTTCTGATATATCCTCTTTATGGTTGCCATGAAACGCTCCACCATGCCATTGGCCTGCGGCCACATTGGGGTGATCCTGTGATGGTGGAATCCTAGGTGTGCTGCAAACTTCCTGAGTTCTTGTCCTTGGAATGGTGGACCATTGTCTGTCTTTACAATATTGGGGACACCCGATTCACTGAATAGTTCGTTCACTACGGCCACTAACTGGTGGAATGCTGTGGGTGGGACATGCTTCACCAGGGGAAACCGAGAATATTCGTCTATGCCCACCAGTAGGTGTCCCCCCTCTTCCAGGGGCCCGTAGAAGTCCATTGCCACTCTTTGCCAGGGTCCTTCGAGTAGGTGAACTGTTTGGAGTGGGCATGGGGGTGAGCTTGCTGCTGTCACCTGACATGGTGGGCAATGTCTCAGTGTCCTCGACTATAGTGTCTATGTGGGGGAACCAGACCTGTTTGCGTAGGATTTTCTTCATATTGGCTATGCCCCTGTGTCCTTCATGAGCAGTAATGACTAGGGCTTTCCTGAGATTCTTAGGGGCCACTAGCCAGTTTCCTCTCAGGAGTGTCCCTTGTTCTGTTTTGGCCAGTTCTCTCTGTATCCTTGCCAGTCTCTCCTGTGCATCTTCCCTTGTTTCAAAGCTTTCTGTGGTCATGTGCCACCATCTGTTGGTGTTCATGAGTTGGATGGCTGCCCGGATGGTGAGGTCGGTCCTGCACTGTTCGAGGAACTGCTCCTTTGTGATGGCAGGGGGAAGGTCATTTAAGGACAAGTATTCGATGTATGATTCCGCCTCGAGCTGCATATTGTTGTTTGGAGCGCTGCCGGGGTGCCTTGACAAGTAGTCTCCGGGGTTGGCTTCATCTCCTGGCTTGTAGACGATGATGTAGCTGAACTCCTGGAGGCGAATGCCCCACTGCTCTATACGTGGCAGCATCTTGATTTTGGGATACCCGACGAGCGACAGGAGTGCTTGGTTGTCTGTTATGAGGACAAATGTTCTCCCGATGATGAAATGGTGAAACTTCTTGCATGCCCAGACCGGAGATAGGCTCTCACGTTCTGCTTGGGAATAGGCCTGCTCTATGCAGGTGAGCACTCTGCTGGCATACGCTACTATGTGCATTTCGGCCTTTTGTTGCGGGCTGGTCTGGGCTAGGATGGCGCCTAGACCTACTGGGCTGGTGTCAACTGTAATTTCTGTATTCCACTGCGGGTTGAAATATGCTAGCTGGCGGTTGTTTGCCAGTTCCTTTTTGATCATGCAGAAGGCGTCTTGACAGTGCTCGTCCCATGTAAAGGGGAGGTTTTTCTTGAGAGGCTGTCTAAGTGGGCTGGTTAGTGTTGCATAATGAGGTAGATATCGGGAACAGTATCCCGCCATCCCGAGGAAGGTTTGCATTTCAGACACGTCCTTCATGAGGTCCAGATCGACAATGGCGCTGATTTTATCGGGGTCTGCCCTGATCAGAGAAGATTTGTCCGAAGAAGCACAGGCTGTGCTTGTTGATGGTGCATTTTGGGCCGTTAAGGATGAGGCCGGCCTCGTGAAGGATAGTGCATACCTGTCTCAGTGCATCGTCGTGGTGTTCTTGAGCGACTCCAAACACTAAGATATAGTCACTATAGTTGAAAGCATTGGTAACTGGTGCTATCAACCTGTGTATTGTCACCTGGAATATATCGGCTCCCGAGGATATTCTGAAGTTGAGCCGCTTGTAGCGGAATAAGCCTTTGTGTGTCATGAAGGTTGTTATCGGCCTTGAGGCGGGGTCGATGACCAGCCGGTGGTAGCCTTGGTTCAAGGGTAACTTCGAGAACCGGGTGGCCCGGTTGAGTCTTACCAGCATATCCTCGATGTTAGGTCCAGGATGTCTCTCTCTTTGGATTGCGGTATTGGGAATCCTCATATCGACGCAAAGGCGGAGGCGCCCATCTGACTTGGGAACTACCACCAAGGGGGACGCCCAGGGGTTGGGTCCTTTGACTCTTTCAATGATGTCATTGTACAGCAATAATTGTAGCTCTTGGGTCACCTTGGCCTGTAGATGGAATCATATCCTTTGAGGGTGCTGCGTATGGGCCGTACCGTGGGATCGATGTGGAGTCGGATGACCGTATCCTTCAGCATGCCTACACCCTTGAATAGGTTGGGGTACATCGTTTTCAGCTCATCTATGTCTAGCGCCCTTTGGGACAGGGTTCGTATTGATTGGGTCTGTGGTGGGTGGCCCTGGATCGTCTTGGACCGGTCATACTGAATGTTGATAAGTTGTAAAGCGGTGGCCGTTTTGTAACTGAGGAGACATCTCCTGGTCACTGGGCTATGGATGACATGAATCGTGACTGGGACTTGTCATCCTCTGTATACTAGGTCGCAGAAGAATTTTCCTTTGGATTGTAGTGGTAGGGTCACTCCCCACTGGAAAATGCGAGCCTGAGATGGGTGTAGTGGATACGTACCTGCCAAGGTCTCATATATTTTCTCATTCATCACATTGACGGTGGCTTCTGTGTCAATGAGGAACGGTGTGTGGTGTCCTCCCAGGTGCACTGTCACCTTTGGGGCCGTACTATCGTTGGATGTATCGTATATGAGCCGGACATATTCCCTACTGTACCGGTCATAATCATAGTACAGTTCTGCACCTGGTGGTTCTTCTTCTGTTGGGGGATTCTCATAGGGGTCAATGGTGAAGAATTCCCATCTTTGTTCTTCCCCTGGGCCAAGTTGTGCGTGAAAAAGGTGCTCCGGGATGTCATACATTCGACCTGGCATGTCGACTTGTAAGTTCTCCACGGCTCGGTGAACCCAGGATGTGTTGCATATGCTGCTGTGTTTCTGTTGAGGCTGGTCCTTGCACTGTGTCTCTATGGGTACGGCTGTGCGTTAGGTGGCCTCGCCGGGTCATATCTCCTGGATGGAGTCGATTGTGGTGGCGGTCTGTATGCTGGCAGTAGTGGGGCTCTTTCTCAACACATGATTTGAAAAAGGTTTCCTGGCCACACCTCATGCACATTTGGCCGATGGCGAGGCATTAGCCCTTATGTGGGAATTCGAACCCGCATCTATAGCATTGTCTTTCCTGGTGGGTCGGCGGGTGGTTTTCCATATGTCTTGGCAGGATCATGTACCCAGTTGTCGGGTCTGCCCTTGTGGGTTGGTGACTATGGCGGCAACTGTGTCTGTTTTCTTTGGGTTCTCCATATTGGCTGCTTGTACATTGACCTGTTCGTAGAACCTTGCCAGTTCAGCGATTTCCTGTAGCGGGAGGTGTTTCTTTAACAGGTGTTTCCTAAATTGTGAGGACACACACCCTTCTATCACTCTTAGTCGGATGGCTTTGTCGTCACTGAAGTTCGCAAAGTCACAATACGTTATCTTTCTTTGAAGACGTAGTATGAACTGTCCAATTGTCTCATGGGGTGCCTGGATGCACTGATTGAACGTATATCATTCATAGTCTCTGCTGGGAAGCACTACCAATCGACCACTGATTGCAGTGATAATGCGTGGGTAGGTAGACTTTTCTTGGGCAGGGATGGTCTTGATAACGCTTTTCATCTCCTTCCCTACCATACTGGTGATGATGTCTAATTTCTTGGGTGCGTCTTAATTCTCCACCGCCATAATAAATTCCTCAATCTCGTCCATTCACTCCTGCCATCGTTGGCCTTGATCTTCTTGTGGCTACAAGGTGAAAGGGTTCGGGCGACGTAGGAAGGACACCGGAGTGGTGGGGGCTACTGCTGCCACAATTTGTGCAGCTGCATTCACTGCTCCTGCTCCTGCTTGGGACATAGTTGCCTCTTTTTGTCGTGCGCATTGGTTGCTGTGCCGGGGTTACCCTTGCTTGAGTGCTCGGACATCTTTGGTGTCCTTTTCTCCTCGCAGGTTTTCTGTATGTTCCCATACACGTGCTGATGTGCACTGGCCTTTGGGCGCGTGGTATCACTGACTGGCGCTGCACCTGTGGTGCTGTGCAGGCTGTTTTGGCCTTTGGGCCACTTGGCATGTGGTGTCCTGTCTGTGGATGCCTAATGTGTTGGAAGTGCTGGTTTGGCGCTCCAAATGTGGCCTTTGCGGCCCGCCCCTTTGGGCTGCTGTAATTGTCGCTTTCAAGTGGGTATATGCAGGTGTAGCAGGGCACACCTGTATCACTTTGCAATCCTCGCTTTTTAGTGGGTTTATACTGGTGCTCTGCACGTGCAGTGCGTGCAGCACCTTTATAACATTGTGATCCTCGCTTTCTAGTGGGTTTTGTGAAACATTTGTTTGTATCATGCGTGGCACCTTTATCGCAATACAATCCTCACGTTCTAGTGGGTTTAACTGTGCCGTCTGCACGTGCTACTTGTACGGCTGTGTTCTGATGTGAAATCTCCTTACAGCTGCGCTGCGGTTGGCTTCTCCCTCCTGGCGGCAATCATCCGTGTGCGCGCTGTACGAGGTGTCTGGGCTCACTTCTCTCTGTCTGCGGTGTTCCTCTTATCTGCAGTGTTCCTATTCTCATCGCCGCTGTCTCTGTGCACCTCCGTCGCAACAACCTTCCTGCACTGGCCGTCGCTCCTCCAGTCCCCTCCACCGTCAGCAAACTCTGGTGTCGGCCCCCTCCGCAAGCCGCACTGGTTCTAGCCTCCTCCGTCACCGGCAGCACGGCACCCGTGTCTGTGGGCGGGCTGACGTCCTCCTTCTCCTTCTTCTTCTTCTTAATTATCGAATGCGTGGGCTGACCCACGCAGGTGCTTCCCCATCCTAAAGGATGATGTGCACCAACCCCACCAATCAACACATAGGCCACACTTCCACACAAACCACCAGCTACCCAACCACAAACAACCACACCCCCCAATCCAACACCACCAGCCACCCCACTGCAAACACACACCCCCCACCACTCAAAACACCACCCAGCGAGCCCCGGAGACCGGCGCGCAGACCCGCGAGACCCCGGCCCGTACGCCTACACATGCGCTTCAGGCGAGGCACCACGCGCCGCCGCCCACCCACCGCGACCAACCCGAGCGACACCCACACTTCCACACAAACCACCAGCCACCAAACCACAAACAACCACTACCCCCAATTCAACACCACCAGCCACCCTACTGCAAACAACCACACCCCACCAATCCACACCAACAGACACAACACCCCAAACTCGCACCACCCAGCGAGCCCGGAGACCGGCGCGCAGACCCGCGAGACCCCAGCCCGTACGCCTACACATGCGCTTCAGGCGAGGCACCGTGCGCTGCCGCCCACCCACCTCCTCCTTCTCATCTGCGCCTCCTCCTCCTCGAGGCAACGGGCGTGGGCCTCTGGCTCGTTGCCAGTAGTTGTGTCTGTGGCACGGGGCACACAACCGATAAGACCCGGATGCATGGCTTCACCTCTAATCTCTTTATTCTCCAAACCATAACTAACTTCCCCACGTATGTTCGTTCCCTCCCCTTCCCTGCCCTCCCCCGGTCCCTGCCTCAGTCTCTGGTTTCGGGTCCCTCCCTTAGTCGCTGGTTTCGTCTCCCTTAAGGAGACAGTGTCCCATTAACCCATAACACTCTGCATTTCCTCCATCTCGTCAGTACTCGAAAATGGGGCAAAGCAGGAAACGGGGGCCTAAAAGCAATATGGCTTTCTTTTACGCCTCCAGTTCCTGCACTGCTCCTATGAAATGAGCCTGTAAGTCGTTTGCCTCTGCCACTCACTTAAGTCTTGTCACGGATTGATTTTTAGAATTCGGTTGTAGTTGGTCTTCCACAAGCAACCCTCATTGCCCTGAAGGCAGTCCTCAGGTTAGGTTCTGAGGCCAGGAAATGCTACCTGGCTTCGCTGGTCTTGAAGCAGCTATGCTGGCTCCCATTAGATGCCAGGATCTTGTTTACCATGCCTTGTAAACTGCTCAGACACCCAGTTATTTACCAGCCAATATCTGGCAGGCTTAGGGGTCCACACGAGTGGTCTCAGTTCGAGCATTCCAGATTTCGAATATCTTCTCTGGAGTACTTCTCTTGAGCTGGAACTCTCTCAAGCCTACTTTACGTTTAACTTCTGATCTACTAAGATTTAGAATACGATTGAAAGCCTGGCTGTGGAATACTGTTTTAGCAGCATACTAGTTTACGTTAGGTGTGTTATTACTGTGTTTTTTGTATGCTTGCCTATATACTTTTACCAGGGGAGTTGCTAGGTCTGGAAAAGACCCGGGGCTAAGCTGATGTCGGAACTGTTGGGACTGGGGGCTAGCTAGTCTTTTGGCTGTAGCTCCTGAGATTCTATCCGGGGCTACAACCAAAAGATCAGGGGCTATATCCTCCTTCGCCCCCCCCCTAGCAACGCCCCTGACTTTTACTTTCTGCAGCGCTTCCATGCACCTTGGTGACATGTTTGTGCTAAATAAAAAGAGGAAATAAATAAATAAATAAAACCATGAATGGAATCTACGAGTTGGTCCACCTGGACAGTAATCGGATCCCGTCAGCCTGGCTTAATCTCCACAGACTGTGCCCACTTTACCTCTTCAGGAAAATACAGTGGTGCTATGAGGCCAGCGGAGATCGCCATGATCGCCGCCATTTCACGCACGCCAGAGACCATCCATGATTCCAACAAACTACGCGTCTACCTGCAGTGTAGGAAAGACATGTAGAGTGTGCCTGTGGGGAGTCTGGTACCCAGGGAAACAATAAAAATCCATATGAACTCCACCCCAAATATGCAGCATATGAAAGCGGGTGCAAGTCCGGTGTGAGGGGGTGGTGGGCATATGAAAGGAGGAAGTTGCCACACACTGCTAAAGCCAAGCAGCACTTTATTATGAGGCAAGGTCCCAAGATGAATGCAGCAGCTTCAGTGCAGGAGGAGCAGGCAGCCCAGCAGATAGCCCGTCAAACCGCCCAGCAGGTAGCCCATCAACCTGCCCAGTAGGTAGCCCATCACCCTGCCCAACTGGAAGCCCATCACCTTGCCCAGGTGGAAGCCCATTGGCCTGCTCAGCTGTAAACCCATCACCCTGCCCAGCTGGAAGCCGATTGGCCTACTCAGCAGAAGAAACCCATCGGGCTGTACAATAGGTAGCCCATCAACCTGCCCAGCAGGTAGCCCATCAACCTGCTCAGTAGGTAGCCCATCACCCTGCCTAACTGGAAGCCCATCACCCTGCCCAGGTGGAAGCCCATTGGCCTGCCCAGCTGGAAGGCCATCACCCTGGCCAGCTGGCAGCCCATTGGCCTGCTCAGCAGAAGAAACCCATCAAGCTGTCCAGTAGGTAGCCCATCAACCTGCCAAGCATGTAGCCCATCAACCTGCACAGTAGGTAGCCCATCAACCCGCCCAGCAGGTAGCCCATCAACCTGCCCAGTAGGTAGCCCATCACCCCGCCCAACTGGAAGCCCATCACCCTGCCCAGGTGGAAGCCCTTTGGCCTGCCCAGCTGGAAGCTCATCACCCTGCCCAGCTGGCAGCCCATTGGCCTGCTCAGCAGAAGAAACCCATCAGGCTGTCCAGTAGGTAGCCCATCAACCTGCCCAGCAGGTAACCCATCAACCTGCCCAGTAGGTAGCCCATCACCCTGCCCAACTGGAAGCCCATCGCCCTGCCCAGGTGGAAGCCCACTGGCCTACCCAGCTGGAAGCCCATCACCCTGCCCAGCTGGAAGCCCATTGGCCTGCTCAGCAGAAGAAACCCATCAAGCTGTCCAGTAGGTAGCCCATCAACCTGCCAAGCAGGTAGCCCATCAACCTGCACAGTAGGTAGCCCATCAACCCGCCCAGCAGGTAGCCCATCAACCTGCCCAGTAGGTAGCCCATCACCCCGCCCAACTGGAAGCCCATCACCCTGCCCAGGTGGAAGCCCATTGGCCTGCCCAGCTGGAAGCTCATCACCCTGCCCAGCTGGCAGCCCATTGGCCTGCTCAGCAGAAGAAACCCATCAGGCTGTCTAGTAGGTAGCCAATCAACCTGCCCAGCAGGTAACCCATCAACCTGCCCAGTAGGTAGCCCATCACCCTGCCCAACTGGAAGCCCATCGCCCTGCCCAGGTGGAAGCCCATTGGCCTGCCCAGCTGGAAGGCCATCACCCTGGCCAGCTGGCAGCCCATTGGCCTGCTCAGCAGAAGAAACCCATCACGCTGTCCAGTAGGTAGCCCATCAACCTGCCCAGCAGGTAGCCCATCAACCTGCCCAGTAGGTAGCCCATCACCTCGCCCAACTGGAAGCCCATCACCCTGCCCAGGTGGAAGCCCATTGGCCTGCCCAGCTGGAAGCTCATCACCCTGCCCAGCTGGCAGCCCATTGGCCTGCTCAGCAGAAGAAACCCATCAGGCTGTCCAGTAGGTAGCCCATCAACCTGCCCAGCAGGTAACCCATCAACCTGCCCAGTAGGTAGCCCATCACCCTGCCCAACTGGAAGCCCATCGCCCTGCCCAGGTGGAAGCCCACTGGCCTACCCAGCTGGAAGCCCATCACCCTGCCCAGCGGAAGCCCATTGGCCTGCTCAGCAGAAGAAACCCATCAAGCTGTCCAGTAGGTAGCCCATCAACCTGCCAAGCAGGTAGCCCATCAACCTGCACAGTAGGTAGCCCATCAACCCGCCCAGCAGGTAGCCCATCAACCTGCCCAGTAGGTAGCCCATCACCCCGCCCAACTGGAAGCCCATCATCCTGCCCAGGTGGAAGCCCATTGGCCTGCCCAGCAGGAAGCTCATCACCCTGCCCAGCTGGCAGCCCATTGGCCTGCTCAGCAGAAGAAACCCATCAGGCTGTCCAGTAGGTAGCCCATCAACCTGCCCAGCAGGTAACCCATCAACCTGCCCAGTAGGTAGCCCATCACCCTGCCCAACTGGAAGCCCATCGCCCTGCCCAGGTGGAAGCCTACTGGCCTACCCAGCTGGAAGCCCATCACCCTGCCCAGCTGGAAGCCCATTGGCCTGCTCAGCAGAAGAAACCCATCAAGCTGTCCAGTAGGTAGCCCATCAACCTGCCAAGCAGGTAGCCCATCAACCTGCACAGTAGGTAGCCCATCAACCCACCCAGCAGGTAGCCCATCAACCTGCCCAGTAGGTAGCCCATCACCCCGCCCAACTGGAAGCCCATCACCCTGCCCAGGTGGAAGCCCATTGGCCTGCCCAGCTGGAAGCTCATCACCCTGCCCAGCTGGCAGCCCATTGGCCTGCTCAGCAGAAGAAACCCATCAGGCTGTCCAGTAGGTAGCCCATCAACCTGCCCAGCAGGTAACCCATCAACCTGCCCAGTAGGTAGCCCATCACCCTGCCCAACTGGAAGCCCATCGCCCTGCCCAGGTGGAAGCCCACTGGCCTACCCAGCTGGAAGCCCATCACCCTGCCCAGCTGGAAGCCCATTGGCCTGCTCAGCAGAAGAAACCCATCAAGCTGTCCAGTAGGTAGCCCATCAACCTGCCAAGCAGGTAGCCCATCAACCTGCACAGTAGGTAGCCCATCAACCCGCCCAGCAGGTAGCCCATCAACCTGCCCAGTAGGTAGCCCATCACCCCGCCCAACTGGAAGCCCATCACCCTGCCCAGGTGGAAGCCCATTGGCCTGCCCAGCTGGAAGCTCATCACCCTGCCCAGCTGGCAGCCCATTGGCCTGCTCAGCAGAAGAAACCCATCAGGCTGTCCAGTAGGTAGCCAATCAACCTGCCCAGCAGGTAACCCATCAACCTGCCCAGTAGGTAGCCCATCACCCTGCCCAACTGGAAGCCCATCGCCCTGCCCAGGTGGAAGCCCATTGGCCTGCCCAGCTGGAAGGCCATCACCCTGGCCAGCTGGCAGCCCATTGGCCTGCTCAGCAGAAGAAACCCATCAAGCTGTCCAGTAGGTAGCCCATCAACCTGCCAAGCAGGTAGCCCATCAACCTGCACAGTAGGTAGCCCATCAACCCGCCCAGCAGGTAGCCCATCAACCTGCCCAGTAGGTAGCCCATCAACCCGCCCAACTGGAAGCCCATCACCCTGCCCAGGTGGAAGCCCACTGGCCTGCCCAGCTGGAAGCTCATCACCCTGCCCAGCTGGCAGCCCATTGGCCTGCTCAGCAGAAGAAACCCATCAGGCTGTCCAGTAGGTAGCCAATCAACCTGCCCAGCAGGTAACCCATCAACCTGCCCAGTAGGTAGCCCATCACCCTGCCCAACTGGAAGCCCATCGCCCTGCCCAGGTGGAAGCCCACTGGCCTACAGCTGGAAGCCCATCACCCTGCCCAGCTGGAAGCCCATTGGCCTGCTCAGCAGAAGAAAGCCATCAGGCTGTCCAGTAGGTAGCCCATCAGCCTGACCAGAAGGTGGCCCATCAACCTGCACAGTAAGTAGCCCATCAACCCGCCCAGCAGGTAGCCCATCAACCTGCCCAGTAGGTAGCCCATCACCCTGCCCAACTGGAAGCCCATCACCCTGCCCAGGTGGAAGCCCATTGGCCTGCCCAGCTGGAAGCCCATCACCCTGCCCAGTTGGCAGCCCCTTGTCCTGTTCAGCAGAAGAAACCCATCAGGCTGCCCAGTAGGTAGCCCATCAACCTGCCCAGCAGGTAGCCCATCACCCTGCCCAACTGGAAGCACATCATCCTGCCCAGGTGAAAGCCCAATGGCCTGCCCAGCTGGAAGCCCATCACCCTGCCCAGCTGGATGCCCATTGGCCTGCTCAGCAGAATAAACCCATCAGGCTGTACAATAGGTAGCCCATCAACCTGCCCGGCAGGTAGCCCATCAACCTGCCCAGTAGGTAGCCCATCACCCTGCCCAACAGGAAGCCCATCACCCTGCCCAGGTGGAAGCCCATTGACCTGCCCAGCTGGAAGCCCATCACCCTGCCCAGCTGGATGCCTATTGGCCTGCTCAGCAGAAGAAACCCATCACGCTGTACAATAGGTAGCCTATCAACCTGCCCAGCAGGTTGCCCATCAACCTGCCCAGTAGGTAGCCCATCACCCTGCCCAACTGGAAGCCCATTACCCTGCCCAGGTGGAAGCCCATTGGCCTGCCCAGCTGGAAGCCCATCACCCTGCCCAGCTGGAAGCCCATTGGCCTGCTCAGCAGAAGAAACCCATCAGGCTGTACAATAGGTAGCCCATCAACCTGCCCAGCAGGTAGCCCATCAACATGCCCAGTAGGTAGCCCATCACCCTGCCCAACAGGAAGCCCATCACCCTGCCCAGGTGGAAGCCCATTGACCTGCCCAGCTGGAAGCCCATCACCCTGCCCAGCTGGATGCCTATTGGCCTGCTCAGCAGAAGAAACCCATCAGGCTGTACAATAGGTAGCCTATCAACCTGCCCAGCAGGTTGCCCATCAACCTGCCCAGTAGGTAGCCCATCACCCTGCCCAACTGGAAGCCCATTACCCTGCCCAGGTGGAAGCCCATTGGCCTGCCCAGCTGGAAGCCCATCACCCTGCCCAGCTGGAAGCCCATTGGCCTGCTCAGCAGAAGAAACCCATCAGGCTGTACAATAGGTAGCCCATCAACCTGCCCAGCAGGTAGCCCATCAACATGCCCAGTAGGTAGCCCATTGGCCTGCTCAGCAGAAGAAACCCATCAGGCTGTCCAGTAGGTAGCCCATGAACCTGCCCAGCAGGGAGCCCATCAACCGGCCCAGTAGGTAGCCCATCACCCTGCCCAACTGGAAGCCCATTGCCCTGCCCAGGTGGAAGCCCATTGGCCTGCCCAGCTGGAAGCCCATCACCCTGCCCAGCTGGAAGCCCATTGGCCTGCTCAGCAGAAGAAACCCATCAGGCTGTACAATAGATAGCCCATCAACCTGCCCAGCAGGTAGCCCATCAACATGCCCAGTAGGTAGCCCATTGGCCTGCTCAGCAGAAGAAACCCATCAGGCTGTCCAGTAGGTAGCCCATGAACCTGCCCAGCAGGGAGCCCATCAACCGGCCCAGTAGGTAGCCCATCACCCTGCCCAACTGGAAGCCCATTGCCCTGCCAGGTAGAAGCCCATTGGCCTACCCAGCTGGAAGCCCATCACCCTGCCCAGCTGGAAGCCCATTGGCCTGCTCAGCAGAAGAAACCCATCAGGCTGTCCAGTAGGTAGTCCATCAACCTGCCCAGCAGGTAGCCCATCAACCTGCACAGTAGATAGCCCATCAACCTGCCCAGTAGGTAGCCCATTAACCTGCCCAGTAGGTAGCCGATCACCCTGCCCAACTGGAAGCCCATCACCCTGCCCAGGTGGAAGCCCATTGGCCTGCCCAGCTGGAAGCCCATCACCCTGCCTAGCTGGCAGCCCATTGGCCTGCTCAGCAGAAGAAACCCATCAGGCTGTCCAGTAGGTAGCCCATCAACCTGCCCATTAGGTAGCCCATCAACCTTCCCAGTAGGTAGCCCATCACCCTGCCCAACTGGAAGCCCATCGCCCTGCCCAGATGGAAGCCCATTGGCCTGCCCAGCTGGAAGCCCATCACCCTGCCCAGCTGGAAGCCCATTGGCCTGCTCAGCAGAAGAAACCCATCAGGCTGTCCAGTAGGTAGCCCATCAGCCCGCCCAGTAGGTAGCCCATCAACCTTCACTGTAGGTAGCCCATCAACCTGCCCAGTAGGTAGCCCATCAACCTGCCCAGTAGGAAGCCCATCACCCTGCCCACCTGAAAGCACATCAGCCAGCCCAGCTGGAAGTCCATTGGCCTGCTCAGCAGAAGGAGCCCATCAGGTTGCCTAGCCGGTAGCCCATCAACCCGCCCAGCAGGTAGCCCATCAACCTGCCCAGTAGGTAGCCCATCACCCCGCCCAACTGGAAGCCCATCACCCTGCCCAGGTGGAAGCCCATTGGCCTGCCCAGCTGGAAGCTCATCACCCTGCCCAGCTGGCAGCCCATTGGCCTGCTCAGCAGAAGAAACCCATCAGGCTGTCCAGTAGGTAGCCCATCAACCTGCCCAGCAGGTAACCCATCAACCTGCCCAGTAGGTAGCCCATCGCCCTGCCCAGGTGGAAGCCCACTGGCCTACCCAGCTGGAAGCCCATCACC
Source organism: Ambystoma mexicanum (assembly GCF_040938575.1). Classification (NCBI taxonomy): domain Eukaryota; kingdom Metazoa; phylum Chordata; class Amphibia; order Caudata; family Ambystomatidae; genus Ambystoma; species Ambystoma mexicanum. The sequence continues at coordinate 178,602,468 of NC_090921.1, forward strand.
CTGCCCAGCTGGAAGCCCATCACCCTGCTCAGCAGAAGAAACCCATCAAGCTGTCCAGTAGGTAGCCCATAAACCTGCCAAGCAGGTAGCCCATCAACCTGCACAGTAGGTAGCCCATCACCCCGCCCAGCAGGTAGGCCATCAACCTGCCCAGTAGGTAGCCCATCACCCCGCCCAACTGGAAGCCCATCACCCTGCCCAGGTGGAAGCCCATTGGCCTGCCCAGCTGGAAGCTCATCACCCTGCCCAGCTGGCAGCCCATTGGCCTGCTCAGCAGAACAAACCCATCAGGCTGTCCAATAGGTAGCCCATCAACCTGCCCAGCAGGTAACCCATCAACCTGCCCAGTAGGTAGCCCATCACCCTGCCCAACTGGAAGCCCATCGCCCTGCCCAGGTGGAAGCCCACTGGCCTACCCAGCTGGAAGCCCATCACCCTGCCCAGCTGGAAGCCCATTGGCCTGCTCAGCAGAAGAAAGCCATCAGGCTGTCCAGTAGGTAGCCCATCAGCCTGCCCAGCAGGTAGCCCATCAACCTGCACAGTAGGTAGCCCATCAACCTGCCCAGTAGGTAGCCCATCAACCCGCCCAGCAGGTAGCCCATCAACCTGCCCAGTAGATAGCCCATCACCCCGCCCAACTGGAAGCCCATTACCCTGCCCAGGTGGAAGCCCATTGGCCTGCCCAGCTGGAAGCCCATCACCCTGCCCAGTTGGCAGCCCCTTGTCCTGTTCAGCAGAAGAAACCCATCAGGCTGCCCAGTAGGTAGCCCATTAACCTGCCCAGCAGGTAGCCCATCACCCTGCCCAACTGGAAGCCCATCATCCTGCCCAGGTGAAAGCCCAATGGCCTGCCCAGCTGGAAGCCCATCACCCTGCCCAGCTGGAAGCCCATTGGCCTGCTCAGCAGAATAAACCCATCAGGCTGTACAATAGGTAGCCCATCAACCTGCCCAGCAGGTAGCCCATCAACCTGCCCAGTAGGTAGCCCATCACCCTGCCCAACAAGAAGCCCATCACCCTGCCCAGGTGGAAGCCCATTGGCCTGCCCAGCTGGAAGCCCATCACCCTGCCCAGCTGGATGCCTATTGGCCTGCTCAGCAGAAGAAACCCATCAGGCTGTACAATAGGTAGCCCATCAACCTGCCCAGCAGGTAGCCCATCAACCTGCCCAGTAGGTAGCCCATTGGCCTGCTCAGCAGAAGAAACCCATCAGGCTGTCCAGTAGGTAGCCCATGAACCTGCCCAGCAGGGAGCCCATCAACCGGCCCAGTAGGTAGCCCATCACCCTGCCCAACTGGAAGCCCATTGCCCTGCCAGGTGGAAGCCCATTGGCCTACCCAGCTGGAAGCCCATCACCCTGCCCAACTGGAAGCCCATCGCCCTGCCCAGGTGGAAGCCCACTGGCCTACCCAGCTGGAAGCCCATCACCCTGCCCAGCTGGAAGCCCATCACCCTGCTCAGCAGAAGAAACCCATCCGGCTGCCCAGTAGGTAGCCCATCAACCTGCCCAGCAGGTAGCCCATCACCCTGCCCAACTGGAAGCCCATCATCCTGCCCAGGTGAAAGCCCAATGGCCTGCCCAGCTGGAAGCCCATCACCCTGCCCAGCTGGAAGCCCATTGGCCTGCTCAGCAGAATAAACCCATCAGGCTGTACAATAGGTAGCCCATCAACCTGCCCAGCAGGTAGCCCATCAACCTGCCCAGTAGGTAGCCCATCACCCTGCCCAACAGGAAGCCCATCACCCTGCCCAGGTGGAAGCCCATTGGCCTGCCCGGCTGGAAGCCCATCACCCTGCCCAGCTGGATGCCTATTGGCCTGCTCAGCAGAAGAAACCCATCAGGCTGTACAATAGGTAGCCCATCAACCTGCCCAGCAGGTTGCCCATCAACCTGCCCAGTAGGTAGCCCATCACCCTGCCCAACTGGAAGCCCATTACCCTGCCCAGGTGGAAGCCCATTGGCCTGCCCAGCTGGAAGCCCATCACCCTGCCCAGCTGGAAGCCCATTGGCCTGCTCAGCAGAAGAAACCCATCAGGCTGTACAATAGGTAGCCCATCAACCTGCCCAGCAGGTAGCCCATCAACATGCCCAGTAGGTAGCCCATTGGCCTGCTCAGCAGAAGAAACCCATCAGGCTGTCCAGTAGGTAGCCCATGAACCTGCCCAGCAGGGAGCCCATCAACCGGCCCAGTAGGTAGCCCATCACCCTGCCCAACTGGAAGCCCATTGCCCTGCCAGGTGGAAGCCCATTGGCCTACCCAGCTGGAAGCCCATCACCCTGCCCAGCTGGAAGCCCATTGGCCTGCTCAGCAGAAGAAACCCATCCAGCTGTCCAGTAGGTAGCCCATCAACCTGCCCAGCAGGTAGCCCATCAACCTGCAGAGTAGATAGCCCATCAACCTGCCCAGTAGGTAGCCCATTAACCTGCCCAGTAGGTAGCCGATCACCCTGCCCAACTGGAAGCCCATCACCCTGCCCAGGTGGAAGCCCATTGGCCTGCCCAGCTGGAAGCCCATCACCCTGCCTAGCTGGCAGCCCATTGGCCTGCTCAGCAGAAGAAACCCATCAGGCTGTCCAGTAGGTAGCCCATCAACCTGCCCATTAGGTACCCCATCAACCTTCCCAGTAGGTAGCCCATCACCCTGCCCAAATGGAAGCCCATTGCCCTGCCCAGGTGGAAGCCCATTGGCCTACCCAGCTGGAAGCCCATCACCATGCCCAGCTGGAAGCCCATTGGCCTGCTCAGCAGAAGAAACCCATCAGGCTGTCCAGTAGGTAGCCCATGAGCCCGCCCAGTAGGTAGCCCATCAACCTTCACAGTAGGTAGCCCATCAACCTGCCCAGTAGGTAGCCCATCAACCTGCCCAGTAGGAAGCCCATCACCCTGCCCACCTGAAAGCACATCAGCCAGCCCAGCTGGAAGTCCATTGGCCTGCTCAGCAGAAGGAGCCCATCAGCCTGTCCAGCAGATAGCCCATTAACCTGCCCAGCTGGAGGCCCATTGGTCTGCCCAGCAGGAGGAAGCCCATCGGCCTGCCCAGCAGGCAGCCCATCTATCTGCCTAGTAGGCAGCCCCTCAACCTGCCATCAGGAACGTAAACAGAGAAGGGAATGAAATGAAACAAGGGTATCCAGGCACAGATTATCACCCTCCCTTTTGAGTGACCAACTAGTACTTGCCACCTACTGGCCGAATATGCAGAGAAATTACTCATGGGTGATATAAGGCTGACCTAGAATACAATTGGGGGATCATAACAGGAATATATTCCTGGCAGAAGCTGCACACTGTTCTAGTAAGCAAGTCGCTCATTCCAGGTACAGTGGCACTGGCCCGTGGCATCATAAAACCTAGATCACACATATCCTAGATACCATGAAGCAGGGCTTAGAGCAGCACAACAACTTCCACACAAGCAGGCTCAGACTCACCTATAGGGTAGGAAGAGAGTGGGAGCCCCTCGATTGAGTACGAACAGAGCTCAAATACCCTGTTCTATGGAATTTCTTCTATTCAGGAGGGTCTGCATACACGTTTTAGCTCACTGCACCCTCCACAGAGGCTCAACTTCTCCTCACTGATGAGGCCCAGCAAGGCCGAAACACGTGTCTCGGGTTCCTGATGGTGCTCTTGTTCAAAATAGACTTGCCTAGCATTTCGGTTTGGACTGCCCTTGTGAGTGGGACTAGACGGATATGCAAATAGATATTTCTCCTCTGTGAAGGGTGCAGTGAGCTCATAAGTGGTTGTAGACCCTCCTGAGTAGAATATATTCCATAGAACAGGTTATTTGAGCCATGTTCGTTCTTAGTAGAGGGGCTCCCACAATGTTGTATATATGGCAATAAGGCAGTGCCTGAAATGCAGACCCAACATGCTAATGTGGACCAGTGTTTTCGTCAAAGTGGTCCAGTTTTCTGACCAAACTGAGCCACTTTAAGTCTTCACTGTGCAGGCAGATTTTACCAGGGTTAGTAAACAAAAGGCACAATTCGCAACACATTTTACCCAAATAGTCCTCCTTGGTTACTTCTCAAACACTCTATTACAAAAGGAATTAATTGCCATTCGTGACTATGGAGCACTTTTTCATCGGTGCCTGAGACAATTTTATTCCCCAGTCTGACCCCATCTGTGACAGATGTAGCCATTGTACCTAAGACCAGGGACTAGGTCACCTGGACCAGACAAATGTCCCACAGCATCGAGGGGGCGCTGTTGAGCAGCCTGCAAAATGGCGTGATCCTGCCATACAGAGCCACGGAAGTCAGCTGCATGACATTCTACGGACACTAGGCATGTACAGACCAGAAATCGCCGGAAACCGGAGAGGCTGGCCAGTGTTATAGGCATCTGCGCTGCCTACTGATCGAGCCTTTGTTGGGCCTGCCTGCTGTGCTGCGAGGGACTGAGGCGGTAGCTGCGGCTCAGTGCCGTGCTGCAGCTGGGGCTGCTGAGGGCCGCTGAGATACGGAGAGGCGCCGCCCGGGATCCACGTGACCCGCTGGAGCGTCGGCCGACACTGCAGGAGACCAGTGTGCTGGGCTGGGGGGCTTTGCCCTGGTGGCAAACTATCGGTGTCCTGCCTGTACCACCGCGGGCTGCAGCTGACTGCGGGCGGCCAAGGTAGGTGTGCCCAAGAGGGGCGTGAGGGGCGGCGCTGCCGCTGTGATCTGCGGCCCCGGCAGCTAAGCCTCTTGGGGGCCTGCGCTCATGGAGGGGCCACGGGCATGCCCCCCCCTCTTTCTGCGGCTGAGGCGCTGCGGCTCCCTCTCCCCTCCAGCCCGCCTGCACTCCGATTCGAACCAGAGGGGAGCTCCTGCTCCGGGCCTCGGCCCATATACTTCGCCTCGCAAGGGTAGCTGGTGGTGGGCGAACGCACCCAGTCCCAAAATAAATAAATTAAAAAAACACTGCTTGGAGCAGCCCACGGGCTCTAGCTGTCCTCAACACAGTGGAATACACACCAAATACACGCTAGCAGTGGCGGCGCTGTGGAGGGGGAAAACATAACTGGGACAATATCCTTGGCTGTGAGATGGGCTCTTCATAGGCGCATGGCCCTTGAAGCGCTGGAACTTCTTCTAAATCTCACCAACACATTGCTGAGGTCCCCGCAGCACCAAGCTCGGGCAGTGGATCTTGTGCAATACGGGGCTCTGATCTGCCCCACTCTCTACATTGGCTGCAGCAAACCCCACGCCTCAACCTGAAATGGCCAACCTAGTACCACCCTAACATCCCCACCCAGCCCAACACTCTCTGGGGAGCCTGCATGAGCCACTGCCCAAGATGCACACACCCGACGATCGCAATTGCGGGATGGCATGACACTATGGAACAACACACCCGCTGCACTGAAGATCTCATACCAACCCTCTGCCCGCCCCAGCCGTTGGGCCCGCTGAGAGCAAGACTGCTATCACAACCCATCCACTGTAACTGCTACAATACTTGGCTGTAAGGTCCCCCCCACCCCGCAGCCCAACATACACAGTGACTACATCAACCTGAACCTGCCACCGAGATCACAGGCTTACTGAAGGGGTGACCACCCATACAGCTACTGTCATATTACCCTGGTGCCTGGATCTGTGGCACGGGAGCAGAGGCCTTCGGGGTCCTGAGGCATAAAGACGCCGACTAACTTACCTGGCGAAGTGCCACCGCCCATCACCGCGATGTCCAGCAGGGCGCGGGGGGCTAACAAGGTTGGAGCTATGGACAAGTTCACCAAAGTGGCACCCAGGCCTGAGCTGGGGTCTTCCTCCACAGGGCACGAGGACGCGGACATGCCACCAGATCCCCCTCAACCTGACTTAACAACAATGATGGAGTCCATGGCAAAAAATGTTGCATCCTTTCATGAGAAACTCGACAATGTCAATGCAAATGTGGCCTTGCTAAAATCCAAGCTAGATCATCATGGGGCCAGGATTACAGAGGCAGAAACCAGAATCGGGGTCAATGAAGATGGGGTCCAGGCCCCACAAAATACAGTTACGGAGCTCGTCCACGACATGAAGCAGGTCAAGGCCAAGTGTGATGACTTAGAATCTAGGTCACGCAGGAACAACATTCGTATTGTGGGGGATCCTGAATCGGCGCTCAAGGGGCGAATGGAACTTGCAGTCGAAAAGCTGCTCAAAGACTTGCTTGGCAATCCTGGGCTGTCCCTGTTTTTCACCATTGAGTGAGCGCATCGTGCACTGGTGCCTCGCCTCAAGCCTAGCGACTTTCCCAGACCAATAATTGCAAAGCTCCTAAGCTATAAAGACAGAGACCACATACTCCGTCTGGGAACGGAAAAGGGGAGCTAAGGTTGGACTCACAAATCATCAGAATCTTCCTGGATTTCTCCATAGGGGTTCAAATGGAGCAACGTCAGTTTGGAGGAGTGAAGAAAATGCTCAGAGACAGGAAAATTGAGTATGCAATGCTGTTCCCTGCTCGCTTGAAATTTACCCACCGCAACAAACTCTACTTCTTCACGGTCCCAAATGAAGCAGTGAAGTTCATAGAGGCACAAATCCCACTAAAGGAACCAGTGGATGAGTTAATGAACAATGACTGAGGCAGATAATACTCATCGCTCGAGGCGGGCCTCTTCCCGATTGCAACCTGTTATATCCCCCCCTTTCTCATCCCTTCCCCCGCCTCACTCCAGCTCGAGTCAACTGCACCCCAACAATATCACCCTAAGAACACCCTCAGCGGAAAGGGAGGACATCCTGGATCCTCTCTACTACTGCTTTACAAGTTGGGGTGTCACCCCGGCTGGTCTGGTTCATCTGCAGGCGCTATAGCTTGCGCTTCAACTGTTAAGATCTTTATTATTGCATATTAAGATTACTCTTGAAACCTAGAACATCAATAACCGTTAGAAGAAAAATAATGTTTCATCACCATAATGTTAGCAAATGTTGGTCACATGGCAGCGTTGAGTTTGCGCCCCTGTTAGGCAGTCCGACTAGCGTTGCTGAGTTGGGGATGGCACGCTGTAGTTCGCTCTATGGGTGGGAACTATTACACTGCTGGTTGGGGTTGGGCGGTGAGGGTGGCGGGTGGAGAAGTTAGGCAACGGCATAAAAAAACTAGCAGGGGAGTGGTGACTGGGCTTGGAACGTGGCATGGTTGCGCTACATCGACACACAGTGCAGAGAGCAGGGACAGATCCTTCAGTTGGGATGTCCCGTGATGCCATCTCATGTCTGTCAAACTGATGACATGGAACATTCGGGGGTTAACTAACTCAACGAAGGCCCGCAGGATCACTGCATATGCACAGAGACACGGGATCAAAATACTCCTGCTGCAGGAGACGCATGCTCAGAGGCACCTCGCATCAAACTTGGCACCAACCATGGGACCTAACAAGTTCTATACACAATAATCTACCCAGTGCAGGGGAGTGCTGACCTTGATCCACAAATCAGGTAAATTCTCACTCCACACGTCCCACATAGACACAGAGGGCAGATACGTAATCCTTCATTGCACGCTGGCTAATGAAGAATGCTTACTCGTAAACACGTATGGCCCGAATATTGAGGCACCTGAATTCATTGATGAGGTGGCCCCCCTACTCATGAGATATATCGAGGTCCCCATCATATGGGGGGGGGCATGAACCTGATACTAGACAACGTCCTTGACAGAACAGACGCAACCCGCAGAGTCACGTCCCGAGCAGCCCGACGACTACACACACACATATGGCGTCCCTGAACACACGCAATGCATGGAGAACACTCCACCCTCACACGAGAGATTACACCTTTCACTCAACAGTACACGACAGTTCCTCTAGGATAGATATGTTTCTAATATCGGGCGGCCTGATAGGCAAGACTGTAGACATCAAGATACTGGCGCGTACACTTTCAGACCATTCCCCGGTGACAATGCAGATCCAACTTGGGCCCGACTCCCCTATCCGCCCTCCCTGGCGTTTCAAGTCGGAAGCTCTGCGTGACATAGTGTTCAAAGCAGAGATCCTAGCGGACATAAATACCTTCATTGATTGTAACACGTGGCATGACACATCCGAGGGGACCCGCTGGGAGGCGTTCAAAGTCTATATTAGAGGTATGTGCATTTCAAGGGAAGCAGGGGTTCTAAAAGCCATTAGGCACGCCTTACATTGCTCTGAAACATGGCTGAAGGAATTAGAACGTGAACACGCTGATACACCCCACCCAACACCCAATACCTCTACCCTGGCGCAGATAAGACCGGAGCTTGAACTCTTCGAGTCCCATGCCCTCAGCGAGGTGCGGTACTACACGCGGCCCATAACGGCACGGAAGTACGGTGAGGGGGACAGACCAGGGAGAACCCTGGCCAGATTGGTGCGCGCAGTGGGGGGCAAGACCCGCATTGATAGTATAATAGACGCGAAAGGCATACGACACTGGTCCGATCAGCGCATACTCGACACCTTTGCAGACTTCTATGCTAATTTGTATGCCCCTCAGCGGGAGCACATTACCTACGGCATGACTGAACTTCTTTACCATATCCCTATGACCTACATCTCCCAAAACACCAGAGAACAACTCGACCCCCCTTCACTCTCGAGAAGATAGTTCAGGCTATCTCAGAACTCCTTAAGAGCAAGGCCCCGTGATCAGACGGTCTCACCTCAGAGTTTTACCAGGAACATGTCGCCATCCTGGCACCTATACTACATGAGGTATGGGCTGAGTCACTGCGCCAATCTGCCCTCCCCCAATCTTTGCAGGAAGCCCTAATAACTGTCCTCCCCAAGCCGGGTAAACCCCTAGATGAATGCGGTTCCTATAGGCCACCATCGCTCATAATTACGGGCACAAAAATATTTGCTACGGTAATAGCGAGCAGGTTCCTCCCAATCATGCCACACCTGGTCCATGCAGACCAAAGTGGCTTTGTCCCGGGCCGCTCAACAGCCCTCAATATTCGTTGACTTTTAAATGTAATGCCCAGAATTGACCCGGAGGCTGACGCAGTAGAGGTCACGCTAGATGCTCAGAAGGCATTTGACATGGTGTCCTGTCAATACATGTGGGCAGTATTGGAGAAGATGGGGTGGGACCAAGGATGATATCCTACATCAAATTGCTATATACAGGGCCACTAGCCAAAGTCCTGGTTAATTCCCTGACGTCTGTGCCCTTTGCGCTGCATAGGGGTACCTGTCAGGGATGCCCCTTCTCCCCAATCCTATTTGCGCTCGCCATCGAACCCATGGCTGATAGCATCAGGGATCGACACACCCGCAAGGTCATACGCCTACAGGTCACGCCGGAAATAATTTCACTATATGCTGACGATGTGCTCTTGTACGTCAGAAACCCATCTATACACTTAGACCCGATTATCCGTGACATAACCAAAATAGGCACATACCCGGGCTTCACCATTAACTACTCCAAATTGGAGATATTCTTAACTTACGGCGGCGGCCCAGCAGCCGTTATGCGAATTTCCCCTCCGCTGGTCCCCTGGCAGCATTAAATATCTGGGGGTTCAAGTATCATTATCCAAATCCTCCCTACTGGCAGATAACTACACGATCACGACGCAACTCCTAGTATCCAAAATGGAAAGGTGGCGCAACCTCCCACTGTCTCTTGCGGGCAAACTATCCCTAATAAAAGTGATATCGGTCCCCAAGCTCCTCTATGTTTTTGCCAATGTTCCGATATGACCTGGGAAGCAACACTTTAAGAAGCTACACTCCGTGTGCGCCCAATTCCTCTGGCACGCCGGAGCGGTCCGTAAGAAGTGGCAACATATGACTCTTCCCTATGAGAGAGGGGGCTTCACGGCCCCAGATCTGACATTGTATTGGATTGCGGCTCAAGCCCAGCATGCCACACACTGGTACGTACACCCAACGCCACCCCCTCACGTGAAACTTGAAAAATTAGCGGGCGGGGAAACCAATATTATGTCCCTAATTCTCCACCGCACATATCAAACAGACACCCCAGCGGATCCTGTGGCTACCACGCTCAGGGCATGGAACCGGCTATTACATTCACATTCAGAGCATCGCCCATACTACAAGTGGCTACCTATCTGGCAGCTCCCGGGGCTCACCCCCACCCATGACAAACACCTCCTGCGACATTGGTCAGACCTGGGTTATCGAGCGCTGACAGACCTATACCCTGACGGCAAATTCATTACCCTGCAGACATGGCACCCGGAACACTCTGGTTCGGCACTAGAACTGCTGCAATACTTCAGACTAAGAGCCGCAGTTCGAGAAATGTGGCCCTCCTATCCAGAAGAGCCACCTGACTCCCCTGATATCCAATACATAGCCAACTCAGCAGGCAGTAGGGGCATAACATCTTCTCTGTATAAGATATTGCTGGGAAAATCTGAGGATGCATCCCCCAAACCACGGGACGAGTGGGCGGAGGAGCTGGGATTGGAGATTATGGAGGGCATGTGGAGCAAAATGTGCTTGCACACATGCAAAGTTTCCCTTAATTCCAGATTCCGATGCATACTGTACAAACTCCTCAATAGACTATATTACCCAAAGTGGCGAAGTTTGCACAGAACCAGACCCACACTTGCCCCAGATGCAGATCCGAAGAGGCAGACCACGTGCACATGTTCTGGTTCTGCAATGCGCTTGGTGCGTTCTGGACAGCAGTGACGGGTGCCCTCTCAGAGATAATCAAGACCCCGGTGGGCCTCAACCCATTAGCTTAACTGTTTGGAATCTGGGTGGGGGATGATGTAAATAAAATGTCTACATTTTTTAATGTGAGCGCCATGGTGGCCAAAAAATGTATATTGCAGTGTTGGAAGCGCCGTTCCCCCCCCTACATTTGAGATGTGGTTGAAGTCTCTCACTTGGACGCAGACATGCGAAGAGGAGTATATCAGTTCCCTCACTACGAATTCTCACCCCAAAAATGTGTGGACAGAGTTTTGCAGCTATCTCAATAACAAAGACGATATCGAAATGGTCTCCACCCCCCCGCAAAATTTGCTGGATATACCCGAGCCACGGATAATGGAAAATACAATGGGCTGACATCCCACCCCATTGTATACTCTTTGAATGTATTGTGAAACCTAATTGTGAATATGACACTGCTCTTGCACTGTGTTCTGTACCTGCTGCTACTTTCTGCCAATAAAGTAAAAAAAAAAGAAATGTCCCACAGTATCAATGTGGAAATAGTTGAATGCAGCACAGTATCAATGTGGAGATGGTTTGGCACGCAGACCTGCTGTACACCCATGTCTGCGCACACTTCCACCCTTGGCTCAAAGATCTAGTGGAATTGCTGCCTGTCCAGGGTCATTGAGTGTGTACAGCAACGTTCAAACTAGCTGCTAGCTAAGTGTGCCTCAAATCAAATGTACTCTCTTGCGTGGGTGCACCCCTTAACTGGTAGATACCTGGGGTCAATCTGAATGTACTACAACCAAAAAAAGTGATGGGTGTAAGGATTTGAATTAATCTGAACCACTGGCACTGCTCTGGGCAACAATCCACAGCACTGTTTTTCAGCCCAGCTGCGCCATTGGAAAAGGGGCCCAGCCATATGCAAATCAGTCAGGTACTGCCACCAATGGGAGCAGCCGAGCCCGAACTGCTGGGCCATGTCCCCTCTGCACAGAACAAAAGCAACCCCAGACCTGTTGCGGCCTTTTTGGGCCTCATCAGTGAGGTGCAGCTTGGTTCCCTATTGTGCAGCGAGCAAGGGACCCACATTTTGGCATACCCTCTCTCACATAGGGAGACACACTATAACCAAAAAAGTGATGGGTAGAAGGTTGCAAATTAATCTGAACCATTGGCACTGCCCTGAATGCAGACAACATAGGGTGGTGTCTCACGATGACAGAGTAAGATATGTAAAAATTAAAAGGGAAGTTCACTCAAAAATGTTATTGTCTCAAAAGATGGGCCATGTTAAAAAATATATGCAAAGAATATTTTTAAAGAAAGTTCCTATGTTTTGAGCAAATGAGGCTCAAAGTAAAATATTTCAAGCACTAGGAGGCATCCATTTTGTGAAATGAATGAGCCTCCTTTGCTTTTGTTAAGCTCTGCTCTTGCGGCAATAATGAAGCAAAAGCCACCCACTGGTAGCTTTTGCTTATTACAGCCGGAGAGCAGAGAATGCTGTCAAGCGCCTTCCTCCCCTGTGCTGCTGGTGAGTGCTTCATTGTTCTGTTTTCCTGTTTAGTCCAGGCAGTTATAAATACAACGTTGTTGTATTTATGATAGCCGTGGCTTTCGTTTCAAGTCTCCCGAGCTGGGGGAGCCCGGGAGTCTTAAAGCAAACGTTCCGGCAGAGGCTGGGATACTTAAAAAGAGTGTACCAGGGGGCGTGGCCAATGGGCGTGCGATGAAGACGTGATCCTTCATCGCCAGCCTAATCCTGCACCCATCCTGCTTAAAATACCTTTGGAAATAACCAAAAACAATTCAGCGAAGTGCGAAACATTGCTGCATTAAAGCGTGACACTGCGGACCATAATCGGTGCGAATTTCTGAAGGTGTGGCTGCCGGAGGCCAAAGGCAACAGACCACGAAAAGATATCTAAGATGGCCACCGGAGACGAGAAGTAGGCGGAGAGCACGGCGACCCAGTGAGAGAACCAGCCTGAGGAGTGAAGTGACTGTCTCCGGCTAATCCGGCATCGTGGGAGCGGAGGACAGAACGTACACTACCCCCCCACCTGGTAGAACTGGGGAAAGTGGGCAATCGGGCAGGGTCAGTCCAGGCCTGCCATCCCCGATAGCGGATCAACATGTCCGTGATACGCGGAGGTGGCAAACATCCCTCCCTGCACACGGCAGAGTGAGGAGTCCCTCCCCCCACCACCACGCAGCGACGAAGAGCGGGCTGAGCCCAGAGTACCTGGGGCGAGCGGGTGATACTCAGAATCCAGAAACCCAGAGTGTGCATTACATCCTGCTACGTGAGGACACCCATGAGAACGCAGCCCCGCACAGCGTCGTCACTGCTGTACCGCAAGAGGGGGAAGTAAAAATACAACCTTCCCCCCGTGAGAAACCAACGAGGTACTGAAACGAGCTTGAAACCAACTGATAAGACCCACGACATGGGCGCGGGAGCACCGCTCTGTGTAGAGTGCCTGCTAGTCCTTCCCCAGCACAGCGGTGACACACACAGATGCCCTGAAGTTGCAGAGAAGTGCATACAAAGAACAGCGGTAAGGAGAGGGGAAAGTGGGAGATGGGAGGTGGAGGCGACAAGTGCAGATCCCTGCCTGCTCTCCTGTCACGCCAGTGTAGTTGCAAAGAACCAATGAACCCCAAACACCCCTGCTCCAGCACAGCACCAACCACGCTAGCATGACATAACGAGGCATTGTGGCTCTGCATAAACACGGGTGCACAGGCACTCCCCCGGGCCAAACCACACGACACGAGAGGTGGACATAAAACTAGCAGAAGAAAGTAGTGGCAACCCCCCAAACTCTGAAACACACATATGGGCACAAATACAACGAATATGGCTGCATATAGAAACCTGTGACCTACAGGCACTCCTGTCAAAAGTGGAAACAATAAAACAGGGCCCCACTCTGTCCACCGCCTCCCACTGGAATCCACGAGCCAGTGGATGACAAACCCAGGACTCCGAAACACGCCTGCGAGCCAACACTGTCAACCCCCCCATGAAACGAAAGGAATCTCCACAACACTACTACGCTGAGACAATATGGGGAAGGACAAACCCAGGAAAACCTCCACACAAAGCAGGATAGAACAATACGTGACCACACCAATGTCTCGCTCGCCGGAGCGGCTGGCATCAACTGAACCTGACAATGTGGAGGACGACATTTCCCTCAGAGACGTGATGGGTGCCATAGCCAGTTCCAGAACATCAATGGAGAAGAAAATGGACAGTATTGGTGCCGACGTATCCCTACTGAGACATGACCTTCAAAAGCTAACCTCACGCACTGGGGAGGCTGAAGCACGCATTTCGGAAGCTGAAGACAACTTACAGGGGGTCAATCGACACATGTCTGGCATGCTCAACCACATTAAAATCCTGGAAGCTAGAGTGGATGAAAGTGAAGGAAGATCCAGGCGCAACAACATCTGCATACTCGGCCTCCCTGAGAAGGCAGAAGGAGCAAGCATGGAACTATTCCCCGAGGAGTGGCTCACAGACATATTTGATGCGAAATCCTTTTCTAAATTCTTCTCCGTTGAGCGGGCACATCGTATTCCAACTGGTAAAGTCGCACCAGGGTCGCCACCGCGCACAGTCATCGCAAGATTCCTAAACTACAGGGATAGGGACGCTGTACTACAGATGGCAAGATCGAAAGGGCCCATCACCTACAATGGATCTAAAATCGCTTTCTTCCCTGACTTCACCAGAGAGGTGCAAAAAGCGTGCCAATCCTTTGATCCACTCAAAAAACGGCTGCAAACAATGGGAACTAAATATGGCCTAATCTTCCCTGCCCAACTCAAAACATTCCACAATGGAACAACAGTGCATTTCACAGACCCTTAAGAAGCGTGGAATTGGGCGGAAAGACACATAGAAGGCGATTGGAGCACTACAAAGAAAACAAGGGGTGAACGCAACAGACCACACCCAGAGAGACCACCAGACATCAGACCCCAACAACAACAAGACGAAATGCTGCCACAAGGAAATGAATAATAACGAACAGCAATAATCGAAAATAACACAATCGCTGTAAGCTGAAATACAATGGAGCCCCTGCTCCAAATGGAATTATGTTTCACAAGGCACAAATGGCTGGCGGCCAAACCAGAGCCGCCCCCCTGACAAGGAAGCGACCACTCAGCATCAAGCAAGAGTACTAGACTGCATAGCTTCAGTGACTATACACAAACTGTGAAGCTCAACTAGTACGGAGCTGACGTATGCAAACTGAAGTTTAATTGTTCACAAGTTTCTAATGGGTCGACAGATGCTTCAGTTGGGGTTGGAGTATAGGGAGGGGGGAGTTTATTCGCCGGTTAGCATACAGTGGCACCATGAGTCCGATAAACGCAAGGAAATCCAAAGTAAAACACATCTTAACATCCGAAAGACACCCACGTCCCATGAGACGTACCCACAAACCAAACATCCAGACATCTGATGACACCTGAAGCTGGTCCAACCAATAGACGCCTGACGCTTATGACATGGAACGTGAACGGGCTAAGGTCCTGCATTAAAAGATGACTGGTGCTACAATATATAAACCGACACTCACCGGATATAGTACTCCTAACTGAAACACACCGCGCTGGAAAGATATGTAACCTCTTCAAAAGATCCAACTACCGCAAGGCAATCCATGCAGGCTTTCCCATGGGAGCAAGAGGGGTGCTAATCCTAATTCACAAGAGACTTCCACTGGCAATTTCCCACATAACTCAGGATAAGGGTGGACGATATGTACAAATACATGTAACGTTATGGAACCAAACCCTGGCGATTATGGCAATATACTCTCCACCTTCTCTCCTAACCACACTGCTAGCAGACATTACCCCCATCCTTGCCTCAAATTTGGCAGACACCTGGGTTAT
This sequence comes from Ambystoma mexicanum, assembly GCF_040938575.1. Lineage (NCBI taxonomy): Eukaryota > Metazoa > Chordata > Amphibia > Caudata > Ambystomatidae > Ambystoma > Ambystoma mexicanum. The sequence goes on from NC_090921.1 coordinate 178,618,031, forward strand.
AGGTGGAGACTCCAATGAAATAATGGACAACACTCTAGATCGCACACACCTGAGAGGGAGAAACCCCATTGCTAACACCAAACTTGCAACCTTTGCATCTGCTCTGGGCTTGCGAGATGCATGGCGAGATTTACACAGCAACAAGCGCGAATACTCCTTCCATTCGGGAGTGCATGACTCGATGTCTAGGATAGACTATTTCTTCTTACCGAGACAGAACATTCATAAAGCACATAGCGTGTCCCTCATTCCACGAGGTATATCAGATCACTCACCACTGCTACTAAAGCTTGAAACAGAAGGACCACGTCATCCTCCCACCTGGCGGTTTAACTCCTATTACCTGGGGTTCCCGGACCTACAAGAAAAGATAGAAACAGCCACCTCCAACTACTTTGAACTCAACATAGGCTTGGTGGATAACCCTGGGACACTATGGGAGGCCTACAAACCTGTTCTAAGGGGCGAAATCCTCTTGTGGACAACAGCTAAAAAAAGGCTCAGCGTACACAGGTCATAGAAGCCGAAAAAGAAGTAATGATCAAAGAAACAGAACACATTACTAACGACACTCCTGAGTCAAACAAAGCTTTAATACTAGCGCAGAAGAAGCTACATTATCGTTCCTTAGACTGCGCCAAAAAAGCGCACATCGCCATGAATGCACATCTATACGAAACAGGGGAAAAAGCTGGCAAACTGCTCGCATGGCTGGAAAAACGAGATGAGGGACACCAACAAGTCAAAAATATTAAAAATACAAATGCGGAAATAGTCTCCTCTGACAGAGAGATAGCAGAATGTTTTGCAAAATTTTATGAAGAGCTATACAAGGCCCCCAATAGCATAGTGGATAGAATCGTAAGAGATGGAACTGACCTCCCAACACTCACCACAGAACAAGCCAATTTATTGGACAATAAAATCACAGAAGATGAAATATCAGCAGCTATCTCCCAACTACAAGCAGGCAAGACCCCAGGCCCTAATGGCTTCCCACTCGACATCTGGAAAAAAATAAAACATCTAGACATAGCAACTCATCTGCTCAACATGTTTGAACACTCCCAAAAAGTAGGTATACTACCACTAGACCTATGCAAGGCCACAATAATAGTAATCCCAAAGAAAGGTAAACCCCCAGAAGAATGTAGCTCTTATAGGCCCATATCCCTAATCAACAGCGAAGCCAAAATACTAGCCAAAGTATTAGCCAAAGTATTAGCCAATAGACTCCAAACAGTTATCACATCACTGATCCACCCGGACCAATGCGGCTTTATGCCACAGAGATCCACAAGGATGAATATCCGCAGGCTGTTTTTGGCACTTGAAAGAGCACCCACTATACAACAATAATTGGCGTAATTGGCCATAGACTTCGAAAAAAAAGCCTTCGATTCGGTCCACTGGGAGGCCTTATGGATAATCATGAGGAAAATGAACTTCGGAGAACAATTCATAAAATGGGCCCAGCTCCTATATAATAACCCAATAGCAGAGGTGAAAGTGAACGGATGGTCCTCACGTAATATGCAACTGGGAAAAGGAGCCAGACAAGGGTGTCCAGTATCGGCGATGTTGTTCGCACTGATCATTGAGCCACTAGCGGCGATCCTGCGTAACACAGCAACGTGGTCTGGTTTCCGATGGAGCCCAACATGGGAAGACAAGGTATCCCTTTATGCAGATGATCTTCTGGTGTACCTAGGCGACCCAGCGATCTCCTGCCCGATAGTTACCAAAATACTGATAAACTAAGGGGCCTTTAGTGGCCTGAGAGTGAACTAGTCCAAATCAGTACTCTTTCCAGTCAAAGGAACAGACTGTATACTGCCCCAAGTCTCCCCATATGAAATAGAACTTAACCAATTTCGATACCTAGGCATCTTGATCAAAAATAAACTGGATAACTACATGACCCAAAACCTGCAACCAATAGTGAAATGATTTGCACAAGATGTGGATCACTGAGAGTCACTGCCATTGACACTGTAGAGTAGAGCGGCACTTTTCAAAATGCTTGCCCTCCCCCGTTTTTTGTACATCTTACAAAATGCTCCTCTACACATCCCCGCAGCGGAATTTCACAAAATAAATAAAATAATACGAAAAACTGCTATGGGGTCGGGGGAACACCCAAGGATAGCGCTAAGCACCCTCCAACGTTCAGTATGGGATGGGGGAATCGGGTTCCCAAATATTCAAATCTACTATGACCCAGATGGCGACGGTAAATGATATCCTACACGGCAACCCCGAATTACCACACATACAGGCAGAAATAGCAGCAAGACACAGTACGCCCACAATTGAAAGCCTCTACACTACAAAGGGAAACCCCCCCGATCGCACAATAATAACACATACTGCCCAAATCTGGAGAGAATCACATAGACACATTGGATGGGAAAATAAAATGCCCCCAGTGCAACCCCTCTGGAATAATGCCAACCTCACGGAACTCAATAAACTCCCTAAATGGCCGAATTAGGTAACAGCCGCTATACTGACCATCCAGCAAATGGTCAAAGATGATCGAATTATACCCTTGGCTGAGCTCTCGGTCACATATGGTCTCCCACCCAGCGAAAGTTACCACTATAGTCAAATACACCATGCACTCACTAAACAAACGGCCAAACTCGTAAACATGCCAGAATGCACGTCAATAGAGAGGAACATTGTCATAGACAGCGTGGAAACAAAATCACATCCACCATGTACAACGCAATTTCTTCTTTCGCCACAAAAGAACTGTCTAACCTGAAGGCGAAATGGGAAAGGGATGTGGGTCCGATACTACCTGAGGAATGGATCTCAACCTTAATGTATTCCAGAGAGACAGCGATATCTGCTAGGATCCGATTTGTACAATTGGAAATACTCCACAGAATATATTATCCCCGAGTAGCATTATACAACTGGGGAAAAAACACCCAACCGCAAATGCCTACGATGTAAGCAGGAGGAAGGCACCTTTTACCATATCCTATGGCAATGTACAGAAATACAACGCTTTTGGTTAAAATGCTGTGAAAGACTGACGAGGGTCATGGGCCGACCAATTCCAGACAAACCCAAACTCCGCCTCCTAGGAATCGAAGAAGAAGGTGAAATGACACGTTTTGAAAAACTCTTGCTCTCAACGTCCACAGGGATCACCAAAAGGAACATTGCGCAACTGTGGGGATCGGAGGCTACCCCCCATTATGACCAATGGATAACGGATGTAGACGCCAGCATACTGATGGAGCGCCGAGTGTATCAGGCAAGAGGCTGCCCAGGAAAGGCAGACAAAATATGGCAAAAATGGGAACAGACCATGTAAAGAGCACAACAACCAAACCAACAGACCCTGTCGCACAACGTGTGTCAACATTCTAAAGATCCGAAGCATGTACAGTTGTAAACTGTTTAGAATAAGCGTCAGTGTGCCCAATATATATGGTGTCTGATCATACTGTCTCATCATATGTATGCAAAGGATTTACGCTCATGTATTGAATGTCATTGTATTGTAGTATTTAAAAAAAGAAAAAAACAATAAAATATGTTATTAAAAAAAAAAGAGTGTACCAGCAATTATAAATACACCGTTGTTGTATTTATGACCACCTGGCTTTCGTTTCAAGTCTCCCGAGCTCCCCCGAGCCGGGGGAGCACGGGAGACTTAAAGCGTAAGTTCTGGCAATTATAAATACAACTAAGTTGTATTTATAATTGCCAGTATATTCTCTGAATGTACCAGCAATTATAAATACAACCTTGTTGTATTTATGATCGCTGGCACTTTTGCTTTAAGTCTCCCGAGCTGGGGGAGCCCGGGAGACTTAAAGCGAAAGTGCTGACAATTATAAATACAACTGAGTTGTACTTATTATCGCTGTGGCTTTGTTTTTAAGTCTCCCAGGCTCGCCCAAGCCTGCGGGACCTCGGAAGATTTAAAAAGAAAGTCCAGGCAATTATGAGTGCTTTGCCGGCCGCGGGCAGAGTTTTCATAATTGCTGCGACTTTAGTTTTCAGTTTCCCGTGCTCGGGAAACTAGAAAAGAAAGTTACAGCAATTATGAAAACACTGCCCACGGCCGGCGAAGTATTTATAATTGCTGTGCCTTTCATTGTATGTTTTCTGTGCTCCCCTGGGCTTGGGGAGCACAGAAATCATAAAATAAATGTCAAGGCAACATCCTCTCATCATGTTAAGCTCTGCTCTGGCAGCAGTAAGAAAAGGAAAAGCTCCCAGTAAAGGGCTTTTGCTTGATTATTGCCACCAGAGCAGAGCTTAAGATGAACAGAGGAGGCTCATTCTTTTCACAAAATGGATGCCTCCTAGTGCTTGACATTTTTTACTTTGAGCATCATTTGCTCAAAATTTAATATAGGAACTTTCTTTAAAAATATTTTGTGTATGTATTTTTTAATATGGCCCATCTTTTGAGGCAATAACATTTTTGAGTGAACTTCCCCTTTAAATGCACTTAGTCACAAAACATAAACAATGACAAGCAAGCAACAGCAACAGCTTGAGAAAATGAATCACTCACAATCAATATGTTTATTACAAATTGCTGAAGAAGGCTACTAAGACCTCCAGCCCGAATAAAAAGGTGTGGACACATCAATCAGTGGACACTTACATACAGAAATAGAGAAATACAAAACTACAAAATTCCAAGGTACTCAATGGCTTATAGCACCGTATCTGCATAGACATGAGACATTTCTACGATATGATAAACCATAATGAATATAACAGTGATCACGTGGGACCATACACTACACGCACAGTATAATGGCAGACCATTTGGACTGGCAGATCGGCAATGTTAGGGAGAATTCTCAATATGTGCTAATTTCCCTTTTGTGTACCTTTTGAGACCCCCAGCAACTTTGCTGGATTTCTGGGATTTGATTTCTTTTACCTGGAAAGAATGTGAGTCTTTTTTTCCCCACTCTTTCATGTATTTAGATGTGAGTTTTACTTTTGTGTTCTTTGGTTATGGATTTTTAAAACAACTCAAAGGCATCATCTTTTTTCTGTGTGTCACACAGCACCTTCAGTGCAGTGGCACAGGGTTGTCTTTCAGACTTCCCAAGGTTTAAACACCTTTTCTGGGACTGACTACTGTCTCCCAGAGCCTGTAAAGTTAAATTGACTTTACTAGTCTCTTTAAATTTACTGACCCAGCACACACTATCTTCCTATAGAGTGATGGAGGGGTTGCTTGTCTTCACCTGAGTCAAAACACTCATTTAGCAGTAAAATGTTACCCTTTCCTACTTTTAATGGCTGGTGGCAGTGGTTTAGATCAACTACTGTGATTTTTCCCGACCACTAAGAACGATAGCTAAAAATCAGGTCAGCCTTGTTTTTGCAATATGGCGCCCAAGACCTATCTGTAAAAACAGACTCCGGTCATCTTTTTTTTTTACTATTTCTTTTAGGAAAGGTCCTTCTTGTGTTTGTCTCTGCACGCCAAAACAGGTTTGGTCCCTTTGTTCGTTGGCCTTTGGCAGGCTTCAGTGCTGAAGCCCTCCTCTGGCGCCTGAGTGTCTGGGGTGGACAGGATGTGAAGGAGGTGCCCGAAACTCCCTGTGCTTAGTCTCCTAGGAGACCTGAATGCACTCTGGCGTGATTGGCCAGCTGCCTGTCTGGCAAAGACAGCCCCCTGCTGTGTGAGTGACGGTCAGGCTGGAATGAATGGAGGAAAACTGTTTAAAAGCAGGTCTCTGGGACTTGGAAAGCTGAGTCGACCACTGGAATGAAAGAACCAAAGAGGAGAGGAAGGAAGAGGACTGCTGCAACTCCTGGACGACTGGTGAAGCCCTGCTGCAGGTCCGAATTGCCTGAAACTCAGACGACAGAGAAGCTCTTCAAGGTTAACTTCTTCCCTTGAGTTTGGTGGGAACAACCAACTTGCAAGCCACCAGGACACTGTCCCCATCTCGTCGAATTTTCATCAGAGTGCTGTTGAAAACCGGATAGCCAGAGGGAAAGAAATCAGCTTGTGGACTTTAAGGCACTTACACCTTAAACCAGCGTCCTGCCACAGATTTTGGCCTCTTCCCTGGATGTCCTCCTTCTTGTCCCCACGACTGAAGCTCATGAAAAGCGAGATCTGCTCGAACTGCCAGGAACAACTGCCTCAGCGACAGCTTTCTTCATTGACAAGGTACTGTGCAAACGCGGTCTGGAAATCTTTTCGGCCATCGAGAAAGTGCGTGAAACGTTCCTCAACTACGAAGGCTTGTCCTTCCCTAAACATTTGTCAATCTTTTCCCCTAGCCAAATTCTTCTAATCTCTGTGGCAAAGACTTAACCGTAGTGGTATTACCCAAATTGACCTTCTACAATTGACCTTTTGCACAATTGACCTAATTATAGTGGTCCTAATTGACCTTCTGCACAATTGACCTTTATATTATTTTAGTTATTTTATATATGCATTGGGTTGGTTTTGGATTATAAATAATATAAGGGGATAGGGTGGACGGTGGCGGGGGTTTTGGATTGGGTGGGGGGTTGCGGGGTGTTCCCCCCGCATATATGTCCTAATTGACCTTCTAAATTAGGTAAATTCTCCCGAGGTCAATTCTCCCGAGGTCAATTGTGAAAAGGTCAATTAGTATACAACCACCGTAGTGTGTAATATTGAGCTGCATATGCTAGTGTAATGTTTTCTAACCGACTGAGAAAATAAATGTTTATTCTTTTACCAAGAAACCTTGAGTAAGTGTTTGCTTGAATCACTGTATTGGTTGGTCCTTTGTGTAACTTGTTCTACTGCTCACTTAAATTCTTGAGATACGTCTGGCCGCTCAGCCATCGCTACCACTTTACTGTATAGTACAGGCTTGTACCAAAGGTGAAATTGTGCTTACACTTGTAGTCCTAATTGCCTTTAGTGTTCCCAAAAGGTACTGCAGGTGATTCTGCCTAACAATCAACTAGAGGGTGATATGAGCAAACACAACACATATACCTTGGTTTCCTCAAAGTTAATAATATCTTCCCTATTACTAGTATCTAGTGTGTTTATGTTTTGGATATTTTTTTTATTTACTTGTTTTAATTGTGTAACAATTTTTACAAGAATACTCATTATAACACTTTTCTCATCGTCATTTTTCAAGCAGATATGTAAACAAATAGATTAGTTTCTTCCTAAACAAGAAAAGGAAAAGAAAATTAAGGAAGCAATGAAACAGTCCAATTCGTTCATTGCTCCAAACCAATATTCTGGAAAAATGATGCAATCACCCAGGACGTTTTTTCGCCACTCATCAGACGAGACCACCATACCTCCTCTTCGTTGATTTGTAAATCTGTGTAGATGTGGCCCAAGTAGGTGAGTCTTATTGCCAGGGGTGGACTGGCCTATAGGGAACTCTGGAGATTTCCCGGTGGGCCTCTGCACCCTGGGCCTCTTTTGTGTGGCATTTCCAAATGTTCTCATAGGAAAAGCACTGGGCTTACTGAAAATGTGTCATATCGGGCCACTTTGAACTTTATTTCCAGGGCCTCTTTTGGACCCCAGTAATTTTTTCCAGGGCCTTTTTTTGTTCCCAGTCCAGCCCTGCTTATTGCCCGGGTCGCTGTACAAGATAGGAGCAGATGTCTGTTTTTTTCCACTTGCTCTGGGCTTTTGCAGTAGCGACACTCGTTAGAACTTTTTTTCCCACTTATCGCCAAGATTTAATTTGTTTTTGCGAGATCTAAGCGGATTTGCATGAATGGGCATCGTAAGATCTTACTAGGAAACTTTGCTAAATATCCCATAACTTGATTGACCTTCTTTGTGTTGGTTGGAAGGCGTATAGTCAGTTTGTGTTTAGCTGCTACATCCAGCGTCTTTATCCAGTCAGTTTCAATCAACTTTGTTTTAATTTTAGTAGTATTATTCAGAAGTTCATCTTCCGTAAATCCTATCTCGTCCACGTCCAGTAGTCGATTATTCTCCAAAGCCCATTTTGTTAGTTTTGTTTTTGCCTCCCTCCAGTTCTCTGTTGATAGGAAAACCGTTAGCCATGTCTCCTGCAAGCAAAAGAGACCATGTTTAGGTAGTAAAACAAAGTCTGTCTCTAAATATGTATGACCTCTGCAGTTCCTTGATGCCAAACAAAATACTGCCGATCATCCGCTAGAATTTGGATTTTTGGCCCCTGTAAGTAGTCCTGCAAGAACCATGGACCAGTCATAATCGATCAGACGTTTTGGCAAGTATGTCTCTACAATTTTGCGCTTTGACTGCTCTTGGGTGTTCATAAAAACAGACAAGGGGTTCAACGCTAGTTGGTCTTGAAAGGTCTGGGAGGGTCAAGAGATCGAGGACTGGACACTGAGATCTCGTTTGATGGTAGGTTTGAATCTGTTAAAAGCTGCACCACATCACACCCCAAGGATAAAAAGGACTTCAGTTCTGAAAAAACGGGGATCCTAATCATTCAAGAGCAAAGGTAGAGTATAGCCAAGCTTAGACTGCCCTTCCCTGAGAATTCCACCAATGCAATGTCACCGGAATAGATTAATCTCAAGCTTGGTGTCTCCCGGAATAGGGCCAACATTTGAGGGTAGTTTAGTGGAAGGGAGTCAAAGTGATCAGAGTCAAGGTGTGTTTTTCCGATGCAAATGGCCTGCTCCTTCCTTCATTTGTGTATCTTCCCTTTTCATTCGCGTGGTTTAAGTTGTAATTTGTACCAGGGTATGCCTTCAGATGAGGATCTTCCTTCAGTTGTTTAGTTTTTGTATGGAAAGAATTTTCCTTATTTCGGAAATTTGGTTGTTCTAATGGTCGAGCTGCCTTGGCTACTGATGCCCAATCCCCCGTTTCGGCTGGCCTGAACTTACCAATCCTTGTTGTAGGAAGTTCATGTCCGTTTGGGGTCACCTTTAGAGCCTCCAACGGTTTTAGCCTTCTCTCTTTGAGTGTAAAAAAGGGTTCCTGCTCCAAGTCCATTTGTATATCGTGCCGTTTTTCTGGAGAGACGGCAATACCCGAAGGTAAGGGTAGTCTGCCCTCTCCCACATATTGGGCTTTGGCATCATTTGACCTGGTAGGCAATACTTCTTCTTCCAGCTCGATCATCATTTCAGGACTTTTTGTAGAGATAGTTTGGGCCCCAAACCTCATGATATAGGTATAGGTAGCGGTTTGGAGGCCTTTGTCTGCAGGTCCTCGTTATTGACCTCAGGGTTTCCCAGCACTTGCCTCGCTGCCGAGATCATAACCTTTACCAGCGCAGAGGTAGGTGAATCTTCATCCATACACGCCAAGCTCAAATCTGCTGGTTCGCCCACACCCTCATATCCGAATAAACTTCCATAATAGGTTGATCCAAAGCTTAAAATATTTTTTGTACATGTTTTACAAATCTGTCTAAGGGGCCCTTCTGAACTTCTGCAGATTTTTTTGCCCACTTCTTAGATTTCCTGTTTACCTTTCTCGGTGGACTCATAAGTTTGTTTTGGGTCAGAGTCTTAGGTTTTGGATTTTTGGAGATGACTGGCATGGCCTCCTCTTCGATTGTAGGGGGGAGGCTCCCAATCCGCCACAGATTTTTCACAAAGCTGCGTGATCCACTTCGCCCTCGTTTTGGAGGGTACTTTGGTTTCTTAGTGTTTCGGGGATTCAGGATGCGTTTTATTTCCCACCAAATTTGTCGCAGTGACAGTCCGAGTGGATTTAGTGACTGCATCTGTGATTGGTATTTGAGGGCTAATTTCAGTAGTGATGTTTATCACTAGCCCCTCTTCCCCCTGATCAAGTTCGGGTTGACCCAAAAAGCCAGTTTTATCTGCCTTGGACTGTGCTCTTCCATATATAAAGCCCTCCAGTAAAGCACATTTCGAAGACATTGTGGGTAGGAGGGCGCGTTGTTCTCGAAATTCCACCACGATTTGATTGAAGGAGTTTGCCATCTGTGACAAGCTAAAGTTTAAGGGGTGAAGAGCAGAGCCTGGAGTATTGGGCCAGTCTTGAATTGAAGTATGCATATGTATCAATCCCTCTTCATTATGTGAAAAATCCTGCAAAGATAAATCCAGTTGCGAAGCCAGTTATTTGCAGTCCAATGTCTCTGAAGTGAACAGAGAAGGGGATTGAGATACGTTTCCTTCTCCCGTTTGATGAGTACTCGGGGAGAAGCAAATTCGCTGGTCCTCTAAGACCGGATTTTGTAAAGTCTATGCATCTGGCAGAGCATGCTTACAAACCTTATCTGGTCGGCCTTCTACGTGCTGAGTATTTTCGTTGAAGTTTGTGATTGTATTTAAACAGGTTAGCTACATAATCGCTGTGTCAGACAGTGGTAGGGGGGAGAGCTATTGTTTGAGTTGTGATCGTAATCTGACCAAGTTTATTGGGCACCAATTGCGCTGTATAGTGATGCTTTATCCCGCTCCTTAAGGTATATATGCTCATTTGCATTTTAACTGAACATCAAGCTTAAGCTCAAGACAATTGGCAGAGCAAAAGTGCATGAGAAGTAACTCTTTCACATCAAATAAGTCACATTTACTTCATTTCTTTAAGTAAATATTTTGCACATGCCTTGCCAACCATTTCTACGCAGACTCACCCGGTTTGCGAGAGATATCACACCAGAAATGTCCCACGCTGTGAAACTCAATTTCAGGTAGTCGGGCGATCGGATAATCCTTTGATGTGACCGCAGTGAACACTTGCACAGCACTCCGCTGCTCTTCGCTGGGGGACTGTGTTTTAAGCACAAAGTTCCACCTCCTTGATGATAGGCAAAGAATGAAGACTCGATCCAGGAACAAGTGAATAGCGTGGCAACACTGTAAACACTTCACAGCCCTCTGCTGCGCTTCTCTGTGGGATTGTGTTTTAAGCCAAGGATCCGCCTCCTTGATGATAGAAAAAGAAAGACTTGATCCAGGAACAAGTGAATAGCGTGGCAATACAGTAAACACTCGCACAGCTCATTGTTATTCATGAACATGATAACCCAGGTTGGCTTGGCTATTTCTCAATTTTTATGAATTATAATGAGTTGGACGGCAGCAATGCTTGTTACTGATGCTGGCCATATCTGTGCACTGCTCCACTCAGCCCGCATGACATTTCTTCAAATTCTCTACTGTAATAACCATCAGGGTGGGTTGACAACAACAGGGCAGTCACCGGCCAGCAGCCCCAACACAGGGGCAAGATCAGTGAAAAGGCCAATATCCAGGAGGAGCTCCTGTCGGAGTAACAGCCTATACAAGACAATCTTGCTGCAGTGTTTGATTGGGAAGTTCATCAAAGGAGTAATGATTACGGCCTGCATTTGTCGATCAATTTACCATCGGAGGAAAGCATGCTAGCTCTTTTTTCCCTTGGATAGATGGTTAACATGCTCCACTTGGCACTGATAGGATCAGAGCAAAATGTTAACAATGATGCGTTTTAAAGAAACACGTAAACATTTAGTTTATTTCAAGACACAACTAATATATTATGCCGACTGATAGCTGCAAATTGCAAAGTGGATCCATCACCCTCAATTAACCGGTGGGAGTTGCAGCTTTAACTACAAATATGACCCTGCAGAGTGTTAGGTCCCTAGTTTGAGAGTGGAGGACCGCCTATCTAAAAGAGGATAGAAAAAGAGGGAAAACTAACCCTAACCCTACAATGAGTAATTGGTCAGTATTGCCGGAGTGTTGTGAGACTTTCCCAATTCGAAACATAAAAATAGATATGGATACCAATGAGTGTTCTTGGGAGAACATACGATGGGGGATTTCTAGTACTTTATTCACCATCCGTGGTGTGTGCTTTCCCCACCCATCTATATACTTGCATAGAGCAAGTATAAATTACAAAGACATTTTAATAAACATATATATCAAGAACTCGTTGTAATCCTGATATCTCAAGTGTTTGTATATCACCATCAGTTTTTGTCAAGAGACATCTTCTGAGCTTCACTGCAGGAATGTTCTCGATATACTAAATACAAAAGGCCATTATTGCATCATTTAGATTATAGGCGTTGGCTATCCTCTTTTAGATAGGCAGTGCTCCACTCTCAAACTAGGGACAGAACACTCTGCAGGGTCAGGGGGTTCCTCCGGCCAGGGTCATAACAGGTAACACAACATCAGTATTGCCAAGTTGAAGACATATTAGTATTACCTATAGTCCTGTTCTTGTTTTGTGTGATACTGAGCCTCTTAATTGGTGCAGAGGCACATGCGGCACCTGGGCACGCTGGGGCCAGTGTGGATAGAGTGATGTGGATGGAGCACGTAATGCTGGAAATATCCTTCAATCAATTGTTTAATTCAGTAATGAATAAACCCACTCACCACTTCTCCAAACTACAAAAATCACACGAAAAGCAACTTCTTTATAAACACAAACGCTACGCCCCAAACGCCAAAAAACACAACAGCCAAAGAGCTCCAAGGAGGGGTAGAGGTCAAAAATACAAATGTTCCTCAAATTGGGTGAAAACAAAATACAAAGGTTCTCCAAATGTGGTGGAGGGACAACATTTAAAAGTTCTAAAAATGGAATTCAGGGGGACAACCACACATATAGGTAGAGGTTGATAATGGGCTGGGGTGGTAGAAGGCCTGGACAGTGGCACCCAGGTGAGATGGGGAGCTGAAATGTGGCATACCTGCTTCTCTGGCTGCAGAAGTGAGCCCGCCCATGGTGGCACCTTCTCATCATCCTCTATACTCACCTTCTGAAAGATTACCCCATTCCCGAGAAGTTGAAGGCTCGTGGAGGGATGGTGTGTCGCATGGACCAGAGTGGGGAGACGAGTGTGGGTGGTGGGACATCGGGACAATTTACAGTCCATCATCTGGGCACATTTTTTATGAGCACATACAATGCCCATGAAATGGTCTAACACCTTGCATGTCCACCTGATCATGTAGATTCTGATCCATCGCTGCACAAGATAGACACATCTCTGGGTCACCACATCCATGGGGTGAAAGGTATGGACACGTAGGAATACGCACTGCGGAGGAGCGGCCTCGTGGCCATGTGCAATGATAGAGATATGCATTGGCCCCCAAAATGACAAATATGGTGCCCCTAGCGCAGCACTGATTGCAACTGACTGTGCATGCCTTTTCCATGCACAGGAACAGCAGGCAAAGTCTTCAGAAATCAAGCAGTCAACCTTGATCAGAATACTGAGGCTGGGCAACCATGTGGATCGAATGGAGCTCTTTATATGAACAAACACGGGTAGGTAGGTACACGTTGCAATTCAGGTGTTGTAGGTGTATTGGCGTGTGCTGAACTCCTACTACTGTCTCCATGCGTCCAACTCTGCTGACGCCATCCATGTCTCTGACTGCCATGTCCTTCTTTGCCCAGGGCTGTAGCTCCAATAGCGGGGAGCGGCGACTGATCTCGGACACAACGAGCCAGGTCTCTGACCGCCCTGTCCTTCTTCTTCCATGACTGTAACTCCAGTGGCGGGGAGCTGCCACTGACCTCGGACACAAAGAGCCAGGTCTCTGACCGCCATGCCCTTCTCCCAGGGCTGTAGCTCCAGCGGCGGGGAGCGGCGACTGACCTCGGACGCAAAGAGCCAGTTCTCTGACCGCCATGTCCTTCTTCTGCCAGTGCCGTAGCTCCATTGGTGGGGAGCTGCCACTGACCTCGGACACAAAGAGCCAGGTCTCTGACCGCCATGTCCTTCTTCTCCCAAGGCTATAGCGTTAGTGGCCGGGAGCTGGCACTGACCTCGGACACTCCCCTGCCACTGACCTCGGACACAAAGAACCAGGTCTCTGACAGCCCAGTCCTTCTTCACCCACGGCCGTATCTCCAGAGGCAGGGAGCTGCCACTGACCTCGGACACAAAGAGCCAGGTCTGTGACAGCCCAGTCCTTCTTCACCCACGGCCGTATCTCCAGAGGCGGGGAGCTGCCACTGACCTCGGACACAAAGAGCCAGGTCTCTGACCGCCATGCCCTTCTCCCAGGGCTGTAGCTCCAGCGGCGGGGAGCGGCGACTGACCTCGGACGCAAAGAGCCAGTTCTCTGACCGCCATGTCCTTCTTCTGCCAGTGCCGTAGCTCCAGTGGTGGGGAGCTGCCACTGACCTCGGACACAAAGAACCAGGTCTTTGACAGCCCTGTCCTTCTTCTCCCATGGCTGTAGCTCCAGTGGCGGGGAGCTGCCACTGACCTCGGACACAAAGAGCCAGGTCTCTTACAGCCCTGTCCTTCTTCTCCCATGGCTGTAGCTTCAGTGGCGGGGAGCTGCCACTGACCTCGGACACAAAGAGCCAGGTCTTTGACAGCCCTGTCCTTCTTCTCCCATGGCTGTAGCTCCAGTGGAGGGCAGCTGCCACTGACCTTGGACACAAAGAGCCAGGTCTCTGACAGCCATGTCCTTCTTCTCACAGGGCCGTAGCTCCAGTGGTGGGGAGCTGCCACTGACCTCGGACACAAAGAGCCAGGTCTCTGACAGCCATGTCCTTCTTCTCCCATGGCTGTAGCTCCAGTGGCAGGGAGCTGCCACTGATCTCAGACACAAAGAGGCAGGTCACTGACCACCATGTCCTTCTCCTCCCAGGGCCGTAGCTCCAGTGGTGAGGAGCTGCCACTGACCTCGGAAACAAAGAGCCAGGTCTCTGACTGCTATGTTCTTCTTCTCACAGGGCCGTAGCTCCAGTGGCAGGGAGCTGCCACTGATCTCAGACACAAAGAGGCAGGTCACTGACCACCATGTCCTTCTCCTCCCAGGGCCGTAGCTCCAGTGGCGGGGAGCTGCCACTGACCTCGGACACAAAGAGCCAGGTCTCTGACAGCCATGTCCATCTTCTCCCAAGGTGTAGCTCCAGTGGCGGGGAGCTGCCACTGACCTCAGACACAAAGAGGCAGGTCACTGACCACCATGTCCTTCTTCTCCCAGGGCCGTAGCTCCAGTGGCTAGGAGCTGCCACTGACCTCGAACAAACAGAGCCAGGTCTCTGACAGCCATGTCCATCTTCTCCCAAGGTGTAGCTCCAGTGGCGGGGAGCTGCCACTGACCTCAGACACAAAGAGGCAGGTCACTGACCACCATGTCCTTCTCCTCCCAGGGCCTTAGCTCCAGTGGCGAGGAGCTGCCACTGACCTCGGAAACAAAGAGCCAGGTCTCTGACCACCATGTCCTTCTTCTCCCGGGGCTGTAGCTCCAGTGGTGGGGAGCTGCCACTGACCCCGGACACAAAGAGCCAGGTCTGTGACAGCCCTGTCCTTCTTCTCACAGGGGTGTAGCTCAAGAGGCGGGGAGCTGCCACTGACCTCGGACGCAAAGAGCCAGGTCTCTGACCACCATGTCCTTCTTCTCCCAGGGCTGTAGCTCCAGTGGTGGGGAGCTGCCACTGACCCCGGACACAAAGAGCCAGGTCTGTGACAGCCCTGTCCTTCTTCTCACAGGGGTGTAGCTCAAGAGGCGGGGAGCTGCCACTGACCTCGGATGCAAAGAGCCAGGTCTCTGACAGCCATGCCCTTCTTCTCACAGGGGTGTAGCTCAAGAGGCGGGGAGCTGCCACTGACCTCGGACGCAAAGAGCCAGGTCTCTGACAGCCATGCCCTTCTTCGTCCAAGGCTGTAGCTCCAGTGGCGGTGAGCTGCGACTGACCTCTAACAGACAGAGCCAGGTCTCTGACAGCCATGTCCTTCTTCTCCCGGGGCTGTAGCTCCAGTGGCAGGGAGCTGCCACTGACCTCAGACACAAAGAGGCAGGTCACTGACCACCATGTCCTTCTCCTCCCAGGGCCGTAGCTCCAGAGGCGGGGAGCTGCCACTGACCTCGGACACAAAGAGCCAGATCTCTGGCCAGGGACGGCATCAGGACCTTTCAGCTCTGTTATTTGAAATGGGCCTCAAGCACTGGCGGTTGGGCTTGTGCTGCTGCAACATAACCTTTTAAATGAGGACAATAAATGTACACTTTACAGCACACACATTACAGGCTGCCTTTGCAGGCTGTCACTTCCTGGGCTTTTCAGTAACCAGCAAAGACCTACTCATCTCATTGCCTTTTTACTCCAGTTTTGTCACTATTATCCCTTTGATGATATAGGTGGGCAGACATTTAGTACTTCCACTCCCTAATGGCTGACCTCCCCGTAAAAATGTGCATTCTTTTGACTCCATTGTAATGTGAGTATACCATTGGTGCCTCAGACTGTTTTTCCCGGCTTTAGGCAAGGTGGGCACCCAAAGATCTTGCTGAAATGGGCCCTGACATACCTTCAGCTGGCCCTGTCTCTGGCGTTCCTGTACCATCCACTAGTCCTCCGAGCACATTGTCAGAGAACTTGCTCGAACGCCCTTCCGAGCCACGGTCCGGATGTATTGGGGTGGTGAAAGATGGCAGCAAGTGAGAAACGAAGTGGGCCAGAGAGTTGTGCTGCCAGTAGAAGCAGTGCAGGCAACAAGCAGAGGAAGACAGCAGCCGGGGGTAAAGCAGGTTGCCAGCCGGAGGAACAGGATGTTTGCGTACCAGGTGCTGGGTTGAGGACCAAAGTGGGCGGCAAGGGGGGCAAGGTCCCTATTGCCCCCAGGCTAGCTGGACTGTTGCTCCCTGGGCCAGATTCGAAAAGGCAGCATCCTTCAGAATCCAGCCTCTCTCAACGGATCTGAGTGCTGCAGGACCTGCTTGGCTTCTGTGTAGATGGGCAAGGCTCCCTTCTCGATTTCAGTAATGTTGCAGATGTGCCTGAGTGGCCCCCACACGTGGGCCTCCTCAGAGCGTGAATAAGAGGGAGACGAGTCTAGGCTGCAGTGGCCTGTTCCTACTGTCCAGCGGCAATGTACATATTTAAATGGCAGGTTCTGTGGCATTTGATGGTAACCTTGGTGCCACTGTGTCCCATTCACTAGTGGTCTGTTACAATTCACAGCATCTTATCTGTGGTTATAGAAATGGCTGTTGGATGGTTTGCGACACTCACTTTTGGGCACAGTTGAAAAACACTCACGGAAGGATATAACATTCAGGTATTAATTCTTAGTCGATTACAAACTAAGGGGTCCTTAAGAGTTTGGTGGATTTGTTTTACCGATATACGAAATACCTATGGAGAACTTTACCACCTCTGTTGGTGGTATTTCTGAAAATACGCCCAATTCAAAGTTTACCACTAGCGGAGGTGCCATTGCTGAAATACCTCCAGAGCTATTTCAGAAATACCTCCTGCGCCAGTGGAAACATAACATTGTGTTTCTTAAACATTTCCTTTCAGTCATTTTCACCACAAATGTGAAAGTAGAAATGGATTATGTACAGTAGTGGCTCATACCACTGTTTATGAGCACAAAAGGGTAATTTCCGACTACATGGGTATGGCGGAGAGACGGGGAAATTAGTTATTTTATTATTTTATTTCATTGTTTATTTATAACAGGCTTAATACCAGCGAGTGGTTTCTAAGCGCGAGATCGGGATTAGAGATACCCACCTTTTCATTCCCTTAACATAACACTCCTGAACAGTATAAAAGGTTTTTTTTTTTATTTGAGCTAATTTGGATTTTTTACTTGCAGGGCCTGGGTCAGCAGGTTGATTTACTGTTGCTGAGATCTATGCTGACCTGCATGTCACTACACCAGGTTGTGAGAGTGGCTGAACCCCTTTCTTCTGTCTGACAAAGTGATGCATACATGTTTTTTTATGAACGTATGTTTAAATTAAGACATATATATATGTTGGTAGGCTGCTTTACCATGTGATTTGGTGCTTTGAAAATACACACAATTGTACAGACTAAGATTATAATTTTAGTGAGTTTTCATTATAACTTTGTGTATATTTTAAGGCACTCATAATGCACATATCCCATTGGAACCGAACAGGAAATTCTGTATCTGGGTGCAGGTGTAAACCAGTAGAGATATTCAGTGAACATGAAGAAGAAGAGGATTCAACACAAAAGATTAGTTTTTTTACAAAATGTCTCTGGGGAGTCTGGCATGTGTATCTCGGTGGGGAGATTGCTCCAAAATCTAGGTCCAATTACGGAGAATTACCTGTCTCTTCTGGAACAGCATCATGAGAGGTATAACTAGCAAATTGCTGTGCGCCGACCGAAGATTCCTGGCTGGCTTGTCATTTCAGAAGGGAGGCTAAATATGGAAGTGCAAGATCCTGCTTACATTTAAAAACCCAACGGAGGATTTTAAACTTGATCCTTTGATGGACCCAGAGCCAGAGGAGTTTCCACCGGTAGGGCACGATGGAAGACGATTTAGGAAGCCAACAATTGAGGTGAACCACCGCATTTTTAATCTCTGCAACCTTTTTTCAGATCGTGATCCCACATAATCCCCAGGTTTCCCACGCATGAGGCATAAGAATTCGGCAGGCCAAGAGGTTGCAGAGTAGGAATCTGTTCAGGGTCATTAGGCATATGTCTCAGGACTTGCAGGAGCTACTCGTTCTTGGTTGGACTGAGTTGTAAACCAGTCCAGGTCAACCATTTGTGGACCTTGGAAAGACCTTTCACCAAAGGAGAGAACGTTTTGGAAGGGCCTGAGACTTTGACGAAAGCGTGAGTAATGTCTGCGTACGAGTGGTATTGCAGTTGAAACTTCTGAAGAATGTTCATCATGGGCTGCATATAGATGCAGAATAGGAGGGGGATAACAAGGAGCCCTGGGGGACACCACAGGATAACATAATAGGTTCTGATAAGAAAGGTACTGCGTTCACCATTTGCAGTCGATCGGAGACAAAACTCTTGAACCACCTAAGAGTCTGATCAGTCATCCCCATTATAATCTTAGTCTGTACAATTGTGTGTATTCTCAGATGTATTTGCCTCTGGATACAGATGATTAATAGGCTTTCCTGTTGCAGATATATTCGTGCTTCGAACTAGATTTATTGAACAGTGTACTAGTTTAGCCCACAAATAACAACTTTACAGAACGCGTTTTGGTGTTTCTAATATTAGAGCAGGAAAAAGGGAAGATGAAGTCACCCCTGCTCTCTAATTTGGAAACTGGAACTAGGAAGACAGGGCTGAAATGCCATCCTTCCACACTTCATGCATCATATTATACTGAGTGTTACTCCATAAATGATTATAATTTGAACCATTTATATAATGTGTGTTAATAGGGAGGCAGCAGGCCAAGTGAGGGTCTGATGTTGTGGGAGATGGTAGAAAGGGTCAAGGTATAGGTTTTGTATTGTGGGCTATGC
Organism: Ambystoma mexicanum; assembly: GCF_040938575.1. Classification (NCBI taxonomy): domain Eukaryota; kingdom Metazoa; phylum Chordata; class Amphibia; order Caudata; family Ambystomatidae; genus Ambystoma; species Ambystoma mexicanum. The sequence continues at coordinate 178,637,216 of NC_090921.1, forward strand.
AGGCACAAAGCCAGGAATGGGTCTTCTTCCTGAAGGCACAAAGCCTGGAATGGTTCTTTTGCTAGAAGGCATAAAGCCAGGAATGGGTCTTTTTCCTGAAGGCACAAAGCCAGGAATGGGTCTTTTGCTAGAAGGCATAAAGCCAGGAATGGATCTTTTGCCATGCCAGCTCACGTTTGAGTGAAGCCAGGCCCATGGTTTAGCAATGGCTTGGCTCTTCCAATTAATTCTCAAACTTTGCCACCGCTTTACATTGGTCTAAAACTAAAGATGGGATTGGATTGAAGGACATGTAGCCTACTGTCAGCTGGCAAACTGGAACACAAGGAATCCTGGGCTCGGAACCCAGCTTTGACATTTCACCAATCTTATTATTCTGCTGAAATCATTTTACTATGTTTGGTATATGGGCGAGTTTCCTGGTGTCCGGTCTCTAAGAACCTACAATCATAACAGAAAGATATGTTGCATAAAGTAACGTCAATAAGGTCTACTGATATATACTTGAGAATGTATGGGAGGGTGAGAGGTTGGTATTGAGTTCACTTGTTCTGGACGTTGGTGGCTGCGGCACTGTGGGCTTTGGCCACTACACCATGGGCCAGAAAATGACACTTGCCCCCTAGGCCAAAGGTTGCCAGTACTTCCATGGTGAAGGAGTGGGACGTTTGGTTATTATGTCATCGCCGCACTCTCTTATTCCACGGAAGGTACTGAAGATCCTTTCTGGGGCTGAATGGTGGCCCTCTTGATAAGTTAATGTTAATGTTAAAGGACATTTGTACCGCGCACTATCACCACCGAAGTGGTCCCCTGGCGCTCTGGCGGCTCTGAAAAAGGGGAGGAGAGGGGGTGGGTTAGTGGGAATAAGCTGGAAAAGTGCAAGAGAGCAGTGATGTGCTGTTGGCAGCCTCAGCCCGGTGGGTCCGTTGGCTGGGCTTGGGGTGTTTTATGGTCCGTAGTCGTTGTGTGCTGTTGTGCAAGTCTATGTGTGGTTAGTTTTGTTGTTGCATTGTTGTGAAGCTTGTGTGGATTGCTGCGTTTAAGGCTTGTGGTTGTGTTTGGTTATAGTTTGAGAGGTGAATGCAGAGGGATGGAATTGTTAGTTGGTTGGTTAGTTGGCATTGCTGTCCTTGCAATTGTGGGATTCCATCTAGGTGCGGTACATGCTAACAGTCACATTTCTGTCTAGATGCGACGCAAGCTAGGGTTCAGAATCCTGAGTGTGGTGCATGCTAAGAATCACATTTCTATCTAGATGCGACGCCAGCTAAAGTTCAGAATTCGATACTAGTGTGGCACATGCTAACAGTCACATTTCTGTCTAGATGCAACGCCAGCTAAAGTTCAGAATTCTAAGTGTGGCAAGTCACATTTCTATCTGGATGCGACACAGGCTAGTTCAGAATTCTAAGTGTGGTGCATGCTAAGAATCACATTTCTATCTAGATGCGACGCGATCTAAAGTTCAGGTTTCCATACTAGTGTGGCACATGCTAACAGTCGCATTTCTATCTGGATGCGACACAAGCTAGTTCAGAATTCTAAGTGTGGTGCATGCTAAGAATAACATATACTAACTATCACATTTCTGTCTAGATGCGACGCAAGCTAGGGTTCAGAATCCTGAGTGTGGTGCATGCTAAGAATCACATTTGTATCTAGATGCGACGCCAGCTAAAGTTCAGAATTCTAAGTGTGGCACAAGCTAACAGTCACATTTCTGTCTAGATGCAACGCCAGCTAAAGTTCAGAATTCTAAGTGTGGCAAGTCACATTTCTATCTGGATGCGAAACAAGGCTAATTCAGAATTCTAAGTGTGGTGCATGCTAAGAATCACATTTCTATCTAGATGCGACGCGATCTAAAGTTCAGGTTTCCATACTAGTGTGGCACATGCTAACAGTCGCTTTTCTATCTGGATGCGACACAAGCTAGTTCAGAATTCTAAGTGTGGTGCATGCTAAGAATAACATATACTAACTATCACATTTCTGTCTAGATGCGACGCAAGCTAGGGTTCAGAATCCTGAGTGTGGTGCATGCTAAGAATCACATTTGTATCTAGATGCGACGCCAGCTAAAGTTCAGAATTCTAAGTGTGGCACAAGCTAACAGTCACATTTCTGTCTAGATGCAACGCCAGCTAAAGTTCAGAATTCTAAGTGTGGCAAGTCACATTTCTATCTGGATGCGACACAAGCTAGTTCAGAATTCTAAGTGTGGTGCATGCTAAGAATCACATTTCTATCTAGATGCGACGCGAGCTAAAGTTCAGGTTTCCATACTAGTGTGGCACATGCTAACAGTCGCATTTCTATCTGGATGCGACACAAGCTAGTTCAGAATTCTAAGTGTGGTGCATGCTAAGAATAACATATACTAACTATCACATTTCTGTCTAGATTTGGCGCGGAGTAAACTTGAGGATTCCATCTAAGTGTGGCATATGCTAACAATCACATTTCTGTCTAGATTTGGCGCGGAGTAAACTTGAGGATTCCATCTAAGTGTGGCATATGCTAACAATCACATTTCTGTCTAGATTTGGCGCGGAGTAAACTTGAGGATTCCATCTAAGTGTGGCATATACTAACTATCACATTTCTGTCTAGATTTGGCGCGGAGTAAACTTGAGGATTCCATCTAAGTGTGGCATATGCTAACAATCACATTTCTGTCTAGATTTGGCGCGGAGTAAACTTGAGGATTCCATCTAAGTGTGGCATATACTAACTATCACATTTCTGTCTAGATTTGGCGCGGAGTAAACTTGAGGATTCCATCTAAGTGTGGCATATACTAACTATCACATTTCTGTCTAGATTTGTCGCGGAGTAAACTTGAGGATTCCATCTAAGTGTGGCATATACTAACTATCACATTTCTGTCTAGATTTGGCGCGGAGTAAACTTGAGGATTCCATCTAAGTGTGGCATATACTAACTATCACATTTCTGTCTAGATTTGTCGCGGAGTAAACTTGAGGATTCCATCTAAGTGTGGCATATACTAACTATCACATTTCTGTCTAGATTTGGCGCGGAGTAAACTTGAGGATTCCATCTAAGTGTGGCATATACTAACTATCACATTTCTGTCTAGATTTGGCGCGGAGTAAACTTGAGGATTCCATCTAAGTGTGGCATATACTAACTATCACATTTCTGTCTAGATTTGGCGCGGAGTAAACTTGAGGATTCCATCTAAGTGTGGCATATACTAACTATCACATTTCTGTCTAGATTTGGCGCGGAGTAAACTTGAGGATTCCATCTAAGTGTGGCATATACTAACTATCACATTTCTGTCTAGATTTGGCGCGGAGTAAACTTGAGGATTCCATCTAAGTGTGGCATATACTAACTATCACATTTCTGTCTAGATTTGGCGCGGAGTAAACTTGAGGATTCCATCTAAGTGTGGCATATACTAACTATCACATTTCTGTCTAGATTTGGCGCGGAGTAAACTTGAGGATTCCATCTAAGTGTGGCATATACTAACTATCACATTTCTGTCTAGATTTGGCGCAGACTAAACTTGAGGATTCCATCTAAGTGTGGCATATGCTAACAATCACATTTCTGTCTAGATTTGGCGCGGAGTAAACTTGAGGATTCCATCTAAGTGTGGCATATACTAACTATCACATTTCTGTCTAGATTTGGCGCGGAGTAAACTTGAGGATTCCATCTAAGTGTGGCATATACTAACTATCACATTTCTGTCTAGATTTGGCGCGGAGTAAACTTGAGGATTCCATCTAAGTGTGGCATATACTAACTATCACATTTCTGTCTAGATTTGGCGCGGAGTAAACTTGAGGATTCCATCTAAGTGTGGCATATACTAACTATCACATTTCTGTCTAGATTTGGCGCAGACTAAACTTGAGGATTCCATCTAAGTGTGGCATATGCTAACAATCACATTTCTGTCTAGATTTGGCGCGGAGTAAACTTGAGGATTCCATCTAAGTGTGGCATATACTAACTATCACATTTCTGTCTAGATTTGGCGCGGAGTAAACTTGAGGATTCCATCTAAGTGTGGCATATACTAACTATCACATTTCTGTCTAGATTTGGCGTGGAGTAAACTTGAGGATTCCATCTAAGTGTGGCATATACTAACTATCACATTTCTGTCTAGATTTGGCGCGGAGTAAACTTGAGGATTCCATCTAAGTGTGGCATATACTAACTATCACATTTCTGTCTAGATTTGGCGCGGAGTAAACTTGAGGATTCCACCTAAGTGTGGCATATACTAACTATCACATTTCTGTCTAGATTTGGCGCGGAGTAAACTTGAGGATTACATCTAAGTGTGGCATATACTAACTATCACATTTCTGTCTAGATTTGGCGCAGAGTAAACTTGAGGATTACATCTAAGTGTGGCATATACTAACTATCACATTTCTGTCTAGATTTGGCGCGGAGTAAACTTGAGGATTCCATCTAAGTGTGGCATATACTAACTATCACATTTCTGTCTAGATTTGGCGCTGAGTAAACTTGAGGATTCCATCTAAGTGTGGCATATACTAACTATCACATTTCTGTCTAGATTTGGCGCGGAGTAAACTTGAGGATTCCATCTAAATGTGGCATATACTAACTATCACATTTCTGTCTAGATTTGGCGCGGAGTAAACTTGAGGATTCCATCTAAGTGTGGCATATACTAACTATCACATTTCTGTCTAGATTTGGCGCGGAGTAAACTTGAGGATTCCATCTAAGTGTGGCATATGCTAACAGTGTATATGAATCACTGTTAATCCTATGGTCACACTTACAGACTGGATTGTCTTTTGTTGCAGCTTTGCCATTCTTTTTCATAAACCATTTTTGTTCTGTGTCATTTGTTTTATTGATGTTATTTCAATTATTTTCATAGCATTTCTCAATTTCTAATGCTTCCTTTTCCCATACAGCATATTTTGAGGAAACCCCTCCCTTTTTAAGTTTTTCTGAGAAGCCATCTGAGATCCTGTTTACCCAACAGCACTTGAGGGAAGGGTGGCCCAGCAGTCAGAGGAAGGCTTTGGTGGCCCGGAGGGGGTGGTGCAGGCATGACAAACTGGATTCTGCCCTGCAGAAGTACAAGCATGAGTAGAGGGTAAAAGGGCCACTAAGCTCCCTCACACTGCTACAAACCAAGAGCCAACACAATCATAAAGGTAAAACAGGAACAGTCAAGAGATACACCTCCTTCGCCTTTTGTGGTAACGTGGGCCAAGGGAAGACCTTCAGATAAGCAGGACCCTGGTGTGAGGCCAAACCTTTTGTGAATGGGTGTACCCTATGATTCCTCTTCCCGGGCTAGCTTCCTGTGGAGTGGCCGTCCCTAGGAAAGGGTGTTACCTGCCCTTACAAAGGAACAAAGAGGGAATCCTACCGGCTACATTCCTGCCAGTAGGGCAAGGTCCAGCCTGTCTCCAGAGAATACACATAACCCTTCCACAGCTGAAATGGGCTTACAGGGCTGACACATGTGCATTATCAACTTGATGTGTCTGTAATATTATGAGCAGTGCCATGCACCATGCCCTACTTCAGCCACGGTTTATATTTAAGTGTTTACCCAGCCACCAGCATGCACATCTGCACAGGGGTGCACCTCTTAAATGCAGCCCATGCACTGCAGAGAATTGGATGCCACTGCATCTGCCAAATGAGCTCCTGTGGCTGCTGAACTTTGTCCATGCTACTGGTAGGGCAGGTACTGCATATTAGGATACTGATGCAGCAGGGCACAGGTGCACACTATGCATTTGGCATGAAGCTTATGAAAGAGGACTCTGATCAGCAGATTATCCTTTCAGAGAAGGACTTACCCACATCATTTTATTGATTAATAAAAATTTAAAAGCCAGGACTTTCATTCCCTTGCCAGGTGACAATCCATCACAGCTGGCCTTTCCCAGAATTACGTTCCTGATTGGGAGGGAAGCACGAAACTCTGAGGTCACCACGCGTTGGTCTGCAGGGCTGCGCATGGTTCTGTTCTTGAATGCAGTTTCAGAGTCCTTTGTCCACACATATTTTCCAGAGTGAAGCGGCCTCTACACATGGAGTATCCACACCTTTCACCGCTCCTGGCAAAGTGTGTGCCACCTGGAAATACACCAAAATCTGCGAGAAATAGAAGAAGTTCGGAATGTAGTAGCAGTTGGTCTGTTTCAGGCACATGCCTGAGACTGTTAAAAGCAGAGGGAATCAGTCATGAAACAGAGCATAAAAGCATGATGTTATCATCATCATCATCATTGAATTGAATTGATTGAATTGATATTTTATTTATATTGCGCTCATACACAAGTGTTTCAGAGCGCGACAGTCCTTGATATTATTGTAAGTTGATCTTCATGCCATTATTTGGGTGGACCCACAGCCTTTCCTGAATATTGCTGAATTGCCTTATCATTTGGCTCATGCAGAGTGGTTCACCATGCCCGACTTGTCTTCTGCGTATCCCTAACTTCACTCGCATTCTGACCGGTGCAGGAGTGCTGTAGTAAGAGTCATTGACATGTTTTAGGGACCTCATGCCTGCATCCTGGGGGTCCAGAACAGGTCAAGGACTACATCAAAATACATCTATTGATTCACCATAATGCCGAGAGGAGAGCGTTGCTGAACAGGAGCCACGGAGCAGACAAGTGGCTTGTGAACCCTATCACGCGTCTCTGTTTATGGTCTCCAGCAATCAAAAGCGGGGAGTGCTTGCAACCAACTTGTGTGAGAGAAAATGCAGGAATGCAGCAGGGACACTGCTGGAGCAAAACAGCAGCGGCCGTGGCTAAATGACAGCGGTGCCTGACTCCAAAATGGCAGAAGCGGTCTTGGAGTCTTCATTCCCCCATGAGCATTGCTAAGTACATGCTTAGCAAGGACGAGGACCAGGAAAACTGGAACTGCATGTAAATAAGGAAGGGAAAGCAAGGAATACATTGGGAGGAGGTGGGGCACAAAGGAACAAAGGACCTGACCTATTATGAGACCCCAGACCAACAAGAGATAGAACTAGCCAATCACACAGTGAATCTAGACACTTAAGAAATCCAAGTGAGTGTAAAAGAAGGGAGAAGAGACAGGCAGGGTGGGAGTTACGAAGGCGGTTTGGAGAGCTGGTGCAGGAGAAGAGAAAGCAAGCAGGAGTGAGGAATGCAGTTTGCTGGGTAGTGCCGCCCAGTCATTGAGGGACATTGCTAAGAGCCTACTGCAGGTGCAATGAAGGCCCCTGCTTGACTCTGTGTACGTGGGGTGACCATGAGAGCTGGGGGCTTCCCACAGCAAGTGGATGATGGGCCCTGGGCATCTGGCAGGATTGGGCAGCAACAGTCCCATGTAGCCTTTTCCCCCAAATCTCAACAAGGTATCCTTAGCCAAACCGGGACCTTACTCTCCACAAGACCCCTCCCATAAACAACCCAAAAACGCATATGATGGTTCTGTCCCTTTTGAAACTCATTCCCTAATGGTATGGCCCCTTTAAGGGATTCAGCCCTTGCCCTTGCCATGGGAACATAAATGACACTGGAGGTATGACCTTCACCCTGCCCTCAAGCAGTGGCCATTCAAATGTTCATGGAGCTATTACAGAGGCTGGCACTGCCCCTTTAAGAAAGCCGAGTACTGTGGGCCATCATGAACCTGTAGCATACGCCCCATGTCTCTCGCTTACTGTTACCGACACCCTGCACTGGCAAATGAGGAAGACTGAAAACTGTCACACAACCAACAGCATGAGTGCATGCCCACCTCAGGAGCAACCTGAATGCGCCTACCCCACCACCAGTCCACTCGTGCACCGAGACCAGGGCACACCCGTCAGTGAGCACTACCCCGCCGTTCCGCAGCACCGCAGCGAGTGGGTGAGTGAGTTCCATGATTGTGAGAATGAGGTTTGGAACTAAACCAAGCCCTCTTTCCCAACGTGTCTGCCTTCCACATAAACTCGTAGTACGTGGGCACTCAAAGGCTATGGGCAGCCCAGTGCCACCTTGTCAACTGTTAGGCAGAATCCTGTGCAGTGCCCTTAGAGACCACTACACACAATAAGGACCACAGGTGGCAATACAAGTTTTACCTTTGGTACAAGCCTGTACTACTATGTTAGAGTGGTAGCAGTGGCGGAGCAGCCAGACTTATCTCAAGAGTAAGTGAGCAGTAGCAGAGATTACACAAAGGGACCACAATTACTGTGACTCAAGCAAACACTGACTCAAGGTTTCAGGTAAAAAATATAAGTACATTTATTTTTAAACCATTCGTTATAAACACAACACTTCTATTAAACTCAAATACAAACCACACGTAAAATATACTACAACTAACCAATTCACTTTGTACAGTAAGTCTCAAGGTAAGTACCCTGTGTTTGAATGAACTGGTGTTACGAATAAAACATGTTACCGCAAATACGATTGCGATCACTTTTTGACAGTTCGGTCTACTAAATAAACACGTATCCGTGACATGAAATCCTACCGGGGCAAAAACACATTTAGCACCTGAGACACCCAGAAGGAGTTGGAGGCAAAAATCACAGGCAATATTTTGGTTAGGCAGGCAGAATCGAGAAACACTCAGAGACAGGAGTTCAAAAGTCAAAGGGCCAGAGCGACGGTCGAAAGACACCAGGGCCTGTTGCCGAAGATCACACAGTCAGACAGTTCACTATTCAACGTAGCCAAAAGTACTTCGATATTGTCAATGTTCGGAAGCAAAAGTTATAAGAAGGAAGGAAGACAAGGGCAAGCCTTGGAAATGAAGAAAAGGGTTTCACCCAGTTTCCTCAAGCAGAACACAATACCTTGTTCCAGTGGTGCAGCTGGTGCCCTGGCAGTTGTTCTTGTTGGTTTCCCACAGACCCACAATTCCTTGCTTGCACAAGCTTCGTTGTGAAGGAGGACGTCTGAAGGGGGTCTGCACCACACAGGGATGAAGGCGGCAGCAGCAACGAGGAATAAAAGGTGCGCTCCTTAAAAACAGGAGAGGGTCTTCAGGTGGCTATCCGGACCACTGCAGCAGCGTGCAGCGATTTCGACCAAGGAAGAGGATCCTCTGGCTGTGGAAGATGAGCTGGTTATCCCCACCAAGCTCAAGGGAAGAAGACTCCGGACTGGATCTTCTCCGAGTCGTTGAAGGGAAGATAGCTCAGGACTGCAGCAGGGTTTCACCGGGACGGGATAGTTGCAGCAGTCGACCTCTCCTCCGCGCTTCTCTTCGGTTCCTTGTAGTTCCAGTGGCGACTCTCTGACTTCCAGCCCAAGAGACCTGCCTTTTATGCGAAAAACCCCCATTCACACAGCCTGGCTGTCAATCACCCAGCAGGGGGGTTGTCCAGCTCGGACAACTACCCTGGCCAATCATGACAAACTGCGTCTTGGGTTTTACTAGGATACCCTGTGCAGGGGGTAACTACAACCCTCCCTCACATTCAGCCCACCTAGACACCCAGGCGCCATGAGGAGGGCTTCTGAGCAGAAGCCCACCAAAAGACAGTGAACAAAGAAGGCGAACCTAGTTTGCCACGCAAAGTAAGACACAAGAAGGACTTTAACAAAAAGAAATGCTGAATAATCCCAACCTGAGCCAAAAGAAAGACGATTTGGTCAAGCGGGTTTATGTTCGAGGCTAACATAATAGCCAAGAACAGTACCACATTTATCTAATATAATTGTGGTAGAAAAGTTAGGGTAGATACCACTGCCACCAGCCAAGTCTAAATGTTAAAAGAGCAAAACAATGCTGTAGGAGGTACAGATAAAAAGGGATACGAATTAACCCTTTCCTGTACTCCATGGAACATTGGGTGTACTGGATCTGTGGTAGATTGACTAAGTAAATTTAATGGGAACTTTACCCTTTTCTGGGGGACGGTAGTCGCCTCAGAAATGGAGTCGAGGGAAGTCTCAAAGACAACCCTGTGCCACAGCACTGAAGGTGCTATGTAACACACAAAAGAAGGGGGCTACTGAAGTGGTGTACTTCAGAGTCCACAATCACATAAACAGGTAGAAACACATAGCAAAACAAGGGTAAGAGTGAGGAAAAAGCTCTCACTCTTACCAAGTGGAAAAAAATAAACTCCAGAAGTCCAGCAAAGCTGCTGTGGGACTCACTAGATGACGGAAATTAGCCATAGATGAGAATTCTCCCTAACATCAACACGCCGGCCTTTCACCCACTCTGTGGCCCCATAATCTAACCTCAGACACATTCTCCAAGAGCCTCTCTTCGCTACTCTTCTATGCACCGTGGGTTGAAAATACATGTTGGCGGTTCTTCTTTGGGGGTTGGTAAGATACACTCCAGACCAAACAAGCTCTTAGCCGCCACAACCAACACTATGCCATCCCGTGTCCTGCATTGTGGTACCTAAGTCCTGAAGCAACTTTGTTACTTCTGCAGCCCCCATCCATTCCCCTCTCCTCTGCCCTCCACCAACCCCCCCCACCTGTAATAACACACTGACACGTTTGTGGGTGTATAGGCCGCAGTTGCTTTATTAAGCAGGAGGTAGCTTACAGGTGCTCCGTTACTCAAATTTGGTAGTTCGGTAGCTTCAGGATATTCTACTCTGAACAGCAAACCTTTACATTCCGCACTTGTTGGCGAGCAGCATCCTTTGAGCAGAACTTACGCTGTTACTTTCCACTTTAATTTAGCATGAACTCCCAACTTGATGGCGAGCAGCTTCGGTTAAGCGGAGCTGACGCCGTTACTTTACCACTTTACTTATCATGAGCTCAACTTGATGGCGAGCAGCATCCGTTAAGCAGAACTGACGCTGTTACTCCCCATTTTTGCGACGGCTTTCCTTTGAGCCGATGCCCCTTCACCACTTTCCCAGGTGCAGGATCGTTAAACTTCTTCTCACCCCTGTTGCCTGCTCCCCCTTTGCTCTCAGTTGGCCAGTTGTAAGTGCTCTAAGCTTTCCCTTTACCCAACCCCTTCGTACTCCGACCCCCAGCTTCTAAGTCCCTATTTTATTCCTCACCCCCTCTCACCTCCTCACCCATCCACTCCCCGGTACCCAACCTCTGCCTTTTTCACCCGGTCTCCATGCCTACTACTCTCTCCCCGTTGCTTGTGTGACTTACCCTCTTGCATGCCCCCATTAGGTTTCCTGTTCTCCCTCGTTCCCCCTTGCGCTTGCCCCCTTCCCTTACCCCCGTTGTCTATCCCTCGCTCCCCTGGGGTTCTTCCCACCCCCCCGGTTCCCTCCCTTTTCTCCCCCCTGGTACCCGACCACTAGTCCTCTTCCAACTGAAGTGGCTGTGCCTGTTTTTGCGTACATGTGTCCCCTTCTCCCTTTTTGACTACTTGGATTCCCTTGCACCCTGTTTCCTTGTGCCTGCCAGCCCCTACCATCAGTTGTATAGCCCTCCGCCACCAACCTTGATCCTTGCACCTGTCCGCCTCCCATTCCTTCCCACCACCCCCACATCTCCCTCCTCCTTTCCTCGTGGCTTGCTGAGCTAGGCACTCCGCTGCCATCAAACTCGGCTACTGCCGGTCCCTTGTGGATTCCAGCAGGCCTACCAGCCTGGAGCACCATGTATCTCCACTGCGACAATCCTGCTGAAAAATCAAACACATATTAATACATTTAATAAATTAACATCTCCTGTTCCTATCTCTTGGGTGGGTGGCCGGGTACCTTCTTCGCTCTGTGGTGTTGAGGATTGAGGCTGTCTCCCCCCTTTACTTGTGCTTATAAGCTGCCCAGAGGGGATGGCCTGGCTCAACCCCCCCACCCGCCCCTTCCTCACACCTTGTCTCCCCCCTCCCCTTTCGTGTTGCTTGGCGCCCTTGGGTCTGGAAGGGACCCCTCCCCTCTCTCTTTGCCTGCCCTGTAGCTGTAGGGGGGTGGGATCCCCCTTTGGCCCCCAGGAATGGCTGGTGGGGGTGTCGGCTACATCCGTGTCCGTCTTTAGCCCTCACTCTGTTCGGCCCATCCCCGAGCTCAGCCGCCACACCCCACACTGTGCCATCCCGGGTCCTGCATTGTGGTACCTGAGTCCTGAAGCAACTTTGTAACTTCTGCAGCCCCCATCCATTCCCCTCTCCTCTGCCCTCCACCAACCCCCCACCACCTGAAATAACACACTGACACGTTTGTGGATGTATAGGCTGCAGTTGCTTTATTAAGCAGGAGGTAGTTTACAGGTGCTCCGTTACTCGAATTTTATAGTACTGCTTCAGGATATTCTACTCTGAGGAGCACACCTTTACATTCCCCACTTGTTGGCGAGCAGCATCCGTTGAGCGGAACTGACGCTGTTACTTTCCACTTTAATTTAGCATGAACTCCCAACTTGATGGCGAGCAGCTTCCGTTAAGCGGAGCTGACGCCGTTACGTTACCACCTTACTTATCATGAGCTCAACTTGATGGCGAGCAGCATCCGTTAAGCGGAACTGACACAATTACTCCCCATTTTTGCAACGTCTTTACTTTGAGCCGATGCCCCTTTGCCACTTTCCCAGGTGCAGGATCATTAAACTTCTTCTCACCCCTGTTGTCTGCCCCCCCTTTGCTCCCAGTTGGCCAGGTGTAAGTGCTCTAAGCTTTCCCTTTACCCAACCCCTTTGTACACCGACCCCCAGCATCCAGGTCCATATCTTATTCCTCGCCCCCTCACCCATCCCCTCCCCTGATACCCAACCTCTGCCTTTTCCACCAGGTCTCCATGCCTACTACTCGCTCTCCGTTGCTTGTGTGACTTACCCTCTTGCATGCCCCCATTAGGTTTCCTGTTCTCCCTCATTTCCCCCTTGCGCTTGCCCCCTTCCCTTATCCCGGTTGTCTGCCCCTTGCTCCCCTGGGGTTCTTCCCCTACCATCAGTTGTATAGCCCTCCGCCACCAACCTTGATCCTTGCACCTGTCCGCCTCCCATTCCTTCCCACCACCCCCACATCTCCCTCCTCCTTTCCTCGTGGCTTGCTGAGCTAGGCACTCCGCTGCCATCAAACTCGGCTACTGCCGGTCCCTTGTGGATTCCAGCAGGCCTACCAGCCTGGAGCACCATGTATCTCCACTGCGACAATCCTGCTGAAAAATCAAACACATATTAATACATTTAATAAATTAACATCTCCTGTTCCTATCTCTTGGGTGGGTGGCCGGGTACCTTCTTCGCTCTGTGGTGTTGAGGATTGAGGCTGTCTCCCCCCTTTACTTGTGCTTATAAGCTGCCCAGAGGGGATGGCCTGGCTCAACCCCCCCACCCGCCCCTTCCTCACACCTTGTCTCCCCCCTCCCCTTTCGTGTTGCTTGGCGCCCTTGGGTCTGGAAGGGACCCCTCCCCTCTCTCTTTGCCTGCCCTGTAGCTGTAGGGGGGTGGGATCCCCCTTTGGCCCCCAGGAATGGCTGGTGGGGGTGTCGGCTACATCCGTGTCCGTCTTTAGCCCTCACTCTGTTCGGCCCATCCCCGAGCTCAGCCGCCACACCCCACACTGTGCCATCCCGGGTCCTGCATTGTGGTACCTGAGTCCTGAAGCAACTTTGTAACTTCTGCAGCCCCCATCCATTCCCCTCTCCTCTGCCCTCCACCAACCCCCCACCACCTGAAATAACACACTGACACGTTTGTGGATGTATAGGCTGCAGTTGCTTTATTAAGCAGGAGGTAGTTTACAGGTGCTCCGTTACTCGAATTTTATAGTACTGCTTCAGGATATTCTACTCTGAGGAGCACACCTTTACATTCCCCACTTGTTGGCGAGCAGCATCCGTTGAGCGGAACTGACGCTGTTACTTTCCACTTTAATTTAGCATGAACTCCCAACTTGATGGCGAGCAGCTTCCGTTAAGCGGAGCTGACGCCGTTACGTTACCACCTTACTTATCATGAGCTCAACTTGATGGCGAGCAGCATCCGTTAAGCGGAACTGACACAATTACTCCCCATTTTTGCAACGTCTTTACTTTGAGCCGATGCCCCTTTGCCACTTTCCCAGGTGCAGGATCATTAAACTTCTTCTCACCCCTGTTGTCTGCCCCCCCTTTGCTCCCAGTTGGCCAGGTGTAAGTGCTCTAAGCTTTCCCTTTACCCAACCCCTTTGTACACCGACCCCCAGCATCCAGGTCCATATCTTATTCCTCGCCCCCTCACCCATCCCCTCCCCTGATACCCAACCTCTGCCTTTTCCACCAGGTCTCCATGCCTACTACTCGCTCTCCGTTGCTTGTGTGACTTACCCTCTTGCATGCCCCCATTAGGTTTCCTGTTCTCCCTCATTTCCCCCTTGCGCTTGCCCCCTTCCCTTATCCCGGTTGTCTGCCCCTTGCTCCCCTGGGGTTCTTCCCCCCCCTGATTGCCCCCTTTGCTCCCCCCTGGTACCCGACTACTAGTCCTCTGCCAACTGAAGTCGCTGTGCATGTGTCCCCTTCCCCTTTTTGACTACTTAGATTCCCTTGCGCCCTGTTTCCTTGTGCCTGCCAGCCCCTACCGTCAGTTGCATAGCCTTCCGCCATGACTCTTGTGCGGCTTGCAGCGCCCAAGAGTTCCCCCACCTTCCGCCTTCTGTTCCCCCCTGCCTGTCTTGTGCCCGTGTCCTTTGATTTCACGGCGGCCTCACTCCCTTTGTTTTTTTGGTTATTTATTTATTTGTTTATTTATTTATTTATTATATCCCCGTACTGGTCACTTTCCCTCTGTATGTGCACCCCATATTTTCCAGTGCTTCCCTGAGGTTCATTCTGAAATTTTCGGTTCCTACTCCAGAGAGATGCACCCCATCCCCTGCAACGTACCCTGGTAACCTTAGGGAAATTAATGTGCGTTTTATGGCCCCCCATCCCCATTCCTGTTAAGAATTTCTTGAACTCTGAGTTCAGTTTCCTCCTCGACTCTTCTACCCTTCGTTGGTCGCGCGTCCCCCTCCAGTTCTGCCGTGGGATCATTTCTGACCATAATAGTTCTGTGGAGCGCAACCCCCTCCCCAATCTCACCATCACGCTTCTCATTTGTTGCGATAATAATTTCCTCCCTATTTCCACTAAATCGTTTCCACCCAGGTGTATAATCAATATATCAGGTGCTCTGTATCTCTCCGTTCCCTTCTGTACCTCTCTTTCCAGTTGAACCCATAACATCCCCCCTTTCCCCATCCAGCGCACTTCCGTATTCGCCAGGCCTAGATTACGATTCCAATCACCTTCACTGGTTCCTCTGGCTGTTCTTTTGACAAACGAGTGACCCATCATCCATACCACGGTTGCCCCTGAGAAAAAGTGAGAATGATATTATTTGTCTTGTTGCGGCCTACCCTTCCTCATCCTATCCCGCTAACGGCCAAGGTATTTCTGTGCCCTATCTTATGATTTTCTTGTTTTGTAATCCCTCCCCATTTCTTTTTTATTCCATTGTACCTGTCCTGATATAACCCTTGAACCTGCTTGATTCCCACCTCCCCATGTTCCTTATTTCTTTTTCCCCTAGTCCTTCATCTGGCGCGGTAGTGGCCACCCATATTCTGAAGGAGTGTGACGTGAATTTCCCACTATTTTCCCCCTCTTGGGCAAGGCCATCCGTAGTACTTGCTTAAACCGATACTGGGTCAAAGATTTTCCATCCTTGTGCAACAAAAAGTGCCCTCCTACCCCTGGTCTCACCTCCTTGTACTCCCTGTTCAGTGCCACTGGACAGTATCTATCCCTTCCTAACCTGTTTAATACCAATTGTTTGCCTTTACCTGCTTGGTCTGTTTTGGACTTTCTTATCATCTCTCTGACCGTTTCCCCCTGTATAGTGATGTCCTCTCCCATCAACGCCCTGTTGCTGCGATAGTTTTTGGATCCAGGCACCAACTCGCTAATCCTTAAAGCAGCGAAAAATGCCAATGCAAAACAAGCTTTTAACAATATTGTTCGAACATTGAATTGCAAATCCCTTCTAGTTTGTCCATCAGCAAACTTAATGTGCTGATGGTGATAGGTAGCCTGTTGTCTATCACTTTCGAGCTTCCTGTGACCCAGCCCCGCACGGCTGTTCTAACAAGAAAACTCTTTGTTGGGTCCGCCCTCCCCCCAAGCTGTGCATAAAACGCTACTGCTGGCAAGTGATTTTTTTACCCAGCTCTTGCCTTTCCACTTGTCTTTGGCCCACACGATAAAACCCTTCACCCTGTTCTCCCACCCTTAACCTCCCGACTCCGGTGATATTTCCTCAAACAGTTTGAAGCATTTGTTATATTTCCTTCTTGTCCCCCCTGCCAACGCTTCTGTTATCCTTCTCAATCTTGTTTCCACTTCGCCAACTCCCATAGGTTTTCGTCGAACTTCGTCATCTCCCTCTCTGCCTGCGGCCAAGCCTGTCTGAACCTTCCCATCTGTGAACGAGAGAGAGAGTCAGATGCTATGTTTTGGATGCCTGGTACATGTATAGCCCTCAGGTCCATGCTGCACTGGAGTCCTACTTTAACCATGTGTCTGACCAGGCCTAATGTTGTTGCGCACTGTGCGGATTGCTTATTAATCGCCTGTACTACAGCCATATTATCTGACCAAACCGCAAGCCTTTTCCCAGTCAACTTGTCAGCCCATGTGCTACCAGTACCGGGAATAATTCCAAGGCACATATGTTTTTACACCACCCTTTTTTCACCCATTTTTTCGGCCAATCTGCCCTGTGTTGTAATATGTGCTTTGCTCTTGAGTGGAATTCTACGACGTAGAATTCCACTCTTGCTCTGATGACATGTTTACATCTGTTTAAGGTTCAACATTCTATGACCAGCCGTTATGAGTTGAAGTGGAGAGTTGATGAGTAGGCTGAGCACTGCTGGGCTCAGGCTGGTTACTATTAAAGGATCTTCTCTTACCTGCAGTGTATGACTCCCTTCATTATTTGTTTCTGGATCGGCTGTGTAGAGGGGCGCCGACCAGTTTATCCTGCTCTTTCTGCCCGTGTGCAGTTATGCGCATCTCCGGAGGGCTGCGCCGCCAGAGAGGCCGGAGTTTCGTTGTCGGGGAGCTTTTCCCCACACGTTGGCACTGGGAGCCGACGTGCCTGCAGCCTGCGCTCCCCAGCCGGGGTCGAGCGCGGTGCCTACGCTGGAAACAGGAGCTGTAATGCTCACCTGATTCCCGCAGAGGCGCCGGTCTTGACTGGGCGAATACCGTATCTTCAAAGGTGATGTGTAACACACGGTTGGCTCTTTGGGCTGGACCTCTGTGCACTGTATGTCTGACTCTAAGAGTAAGATGTCTGCAGATAGAAAATATGGGATTAATGAACTGGGGTTATTGGGTGTCTCTCTCTTCTTCCCCTTCTCTTCTCCTGTAGAACCCCAAAGGTTAACGCTCTCACCTTAGGTAAGTGAACGCCGAGCTCTCCATCTGCCTCGGGGCAGGGTGCCGTAACCAGTTTCTTCACTGGATAAGGGTGCAGGCCTCTTGACCTCAGAGGACTGCTGTCCGTCGTTTACTGCACGAACGGTAAGTTCCGAGTATTTCAAATGTCTTTAAAAGTCTTTTGTAATGATGTCTCTTGTTTTGCAGGGTTCCGGCGATGGCGGATGACGGGCTGAAGTGAGTTGAGGATGGAACCCGTGTGAGGAATAGAAGCGCCTGGAAGCACGTAAGTAAGCGCTTGTTGCCTGCTTCACGATGCACACTAACTGTCCTTTTATCTTGCAGGTACAAGTTCGGAGCTGCTGAAGGGTGCCGGAATACCCACTGGGTTCGGCGTGTGAAGGAGTACTGGCACGTGAGTAATAAAGTTACCCAATGTCTTTAAACGCACCTTCTTTTGTCTTTCAGATGCGGGATGCAGCGCCGAAGGCCTCCGGAGCGTGCGAAGAGTTGGTAAGCTTTTGTCTTTCAGATGCCGGAATGCAGTGCGAAGACCTCCGGAGCACGTGAAGAGTAGGTAAGCCTTTGTCTTTCAGATGCCGTAATGCAGCGCGAGGCGTTGGTGACAGCCGATGGACCAGGTAAGAGAAGCGCTGTCACTGAAGACCGTAATGCTAACCTGTTCTTTCTTGTCTTTATAGGTGTTGCTGAAGACTGGATTCAGGATGGTAAGCCTTTTTCCCTTAGGCCCAGGATCAGATGCAGAAGACACGATGAGCGTTCTGCTGCAGAGGATGCAGAATAACGCAAAGCAAGATTCATCCATCGGGTGTGGTTTAAATAGCCTCCTGTAGTGCTTAGGTGTCTCCTTCCACAGCCTCGCCTAGGTAAGAAAAGAGTTCCTGCTTTCCAGAAGAGTTCCAGTGTTCTGAACCTAGGGAGTGGCTCCTGCCCCACCCAACAGGAAAAGTAGTCCCAAACAGAAGAGGATTAGAGGCTCAACTGGCAGGTAAGTAAGCAGCATGGTCTGCTGCAGGTAAGTCCACCCAAGCATTATGAGCCCGGCGCTTCCAGCGCTGGGACTGGGCATATTTATGAGCCTGGTGCCACTGGCGCCAGGACAGGGTCCAAAAGGTCCCAATTGGGACTGGTTGGCACTCGGAACCTGGGTTATGGGTCTGCTTCCAAGGGAGTTGGGTAAGTCCTGACCTTTTGGAAGCAGAGATCATGACAGCACCCCCCCTCAAGGCCCCTCCCAAACCGGGCTTCTCCGGGGGTTTGGGTTTGTCAGGAAATGTTCGATGGAATCTTTTGATTAGACGAGGAGCGTGGACATATTCTGCAGGTTCCCAGGATCTTTCTTGGGGGCCGTAGCCTTTCCAGTCAATTAGGTAAAATAGTTTAGATTTGGAGATCTTGGAGTCCAGGATGCTTTTGACTTCAAACTCGAGTTCTCCATCAACTAGGATAGGTTTTGGAGATTTAGTTAGTCGGGTTTGAGGTTGCACGGGTTTTAATAGAGAGACATGGAAGACCGGATGTATCTTCATGTGAGGGGGTAAGTCCAACTTGACTGCTACTGGGTTTACTATGGTAGTGATGGAATAGGGACCAAGGTATCTTGGGTTGAATGTGCGTGGTCCTTTTAGAGGTAGATATTTGGTGGATAACCAGACTTGATCTCCTACTTGATATTGGGGGGCTTCCTTCCGATGTTGATCTGCTCCTTTCTTGTATTGTTCCTTAGCCCTTTGAAGGTGAGAAACGGCTTCCTTAAAGGCTTGGGTGATTGTAGAATGCAGGTAGTCTACTGCTGGTGTTCCAAGATCTTGGAGTGGATCCAACTCCGAGGTTCGAGGGTGACTGCCGTATAGAAGAAAAAACGGGGTTTTCCCAGTTCCCGAGTGGACAGAGTTATTGTAGGCATATTCGGCTATCCAAAGGATATCTTTCCAAGTTTTTTCAGTTTGTTGCAGCATGCAGCGTAAATACTGTTCCAGAGTTTGATTGGTCCTCTCGGTTTGTCCGTCGGTTTGAGGGTGGTGACTGGTCGATAGTCTCACATCAATTTGAGCCGACCGACAGCAACTTCGCCAAAAATGAGAAATGAATTGACTACCTCGATCCGAAATTAGAACTGAAGGAAAACCGTGCAGTCGGACGATGTTTTCGAGAAATTCTCGGGCCAGAGTTGTTGCTGTTGGCGAGCCTTTGAGTGGAATGAAATGCGCCATCTTGGAGAATAAGTCCACGATTACTAGGATCGTATTGTATCCGGAGCATGGAGGTAGATCGGTGATGAAGTCCATAGAAAGCGTATACCAAGGGCGAGGTGGGATGTCAATAGGGCGTAAGAGCCCGGCTGGTTTTTCCTTTTGACTCTTGTTTTGGGCGCATACTCCACAGGACATTATAAAGTCTCTGATATCTTTTTTCCAAGACGGCCACCAGAAGTAGCGCTTGATCTTTTCTGAGGTTTTGGCCATACCGGGATGTCCTTCCATTAAGGAATCGTGATAACAAGAGATTACCTTTTTCTGTAAATCTGTGCTGGGCAGGTATAATCGTTCTTGGAAATGCAATAAGTTGTCCTTCACTGCAAAGTCCTTTCCCTGCAGATGCCAATTCTGTATGTCTGCTGGAGTTACAAGTTGCCTGGCTTTATCCTTAACTTCCTCTATGGATTGTGTGGCGATTACACCCAGAATTCTTTGTTCGGGAATGATAGGTACAGGCTTAGGGTTGATCAAGTGTTCTTCCACTCCCATCCGGGAAAGGGCATCAGCTTTACCGTCTTTTGTACCAGGTCGATAGGTAATTATGAAGTCAAACTCGGCAAAGAATAGTGCCCAACGGAGTTGTCTAGAGGATTGGGCTTTTGCGGTTTTCAAATATTGCAGGTTTCGGTGATCCGTAATCACAGTAACGGTGTGTCGGGCCCCCAGAAGATAATGCCGCCAAGCCTTAAAGGCAGACTTGATAGCCAGAAGTTCCTTATCATTAATAGTGTAATTGATTTCAGGAGGCGAGAATTTGCGGGACCAAAACGCCACGGGATGCAACTGATTGGTTACTGGGTCCTTTTGTGATAGAACTGCCCCCATGGCAAGGCTCGAAGCATCAGTTTCAACGATGTAGGGGAGTTCGGGGCGAGGATGTTTTAAAATTGGTGCAGAGATAAATTTAGTCTTCAAATTCTGGAAAGCTTGCTCCGCCTCGGTAGACCATTCAAAACGTTTGTTTTTCTTTAACAAGGCGGTGATGGGCTGGACTATTCGAGAGAATTCGGGGATAAACCTGCGGTAAAAGTTAGCGAAGCCTAACATGCTTTGAACACCTTTTACGGAGGATGGTGATGGCCATTTGAGAATTGCATCGACCTTCTTTGAATCCATACGCACTCCGCTAGGTGATAATATGAATCCCAAGAACTCAACTTCAGTCACGTTGAAAACACATTTTTCCAACTTGGCGAAAAGTTTGTGTTGACGCAATCTCTCGAGGACCATTTTCACGTGTTTCCGATGTTCAGATTCCGATGAAGAATAAACGAGGATGTCGTTGTAAACAACAACACACACATCTATGAGCTCTCTGAGGACATCGTTCATAAAATATTGAAAGGCGGCCGGGGATTGCAAAGTCCGAAGGGCATGACCTGATATTCAAATAGCCCATACTTGGTGCGGAAGGCCGTCTTCCATTCATCGCCCTCTTTTACTCGTACCAAGTGGTAGGCTCCTCTAAGATCCAGCTTTGTATATATGCATGCTTTTCTGACTTGGTCCAGGAGTTCAGGGATCAAAGGTAACGGATATCTATTCTTAACGGTGATCTGGTTCAGGGCACGATAATCTATACAAGTTCTAAGGTCCCCTTCTTTTTTTGGTACGAAGAACAAAGCTGAAGAAGCAGGGGACTTGGAAGGACGAATAAACCCATTCGCTAGGTATTGATCCAGGTATTGTCGGAGGTGAAGGTTCTCAGGCTCGGTGAGGGCATAAATTCTACTACAAGGAGGAGTAGATCCAGGTATCAGGTCTATCTGGCAGTCATAAGACCTATGAGGAGGTAGAGAGTTAGCCTGATCCTTCCGGAAAACATCTTGGAATTCTAGGTATTCGGGAGGTAACTGGGGAGTCTCCGAAGAAATTGCTGCCAGTGCAACACCAGGTGGAGGGTGACAAGTAGAGACACATTCTGGAAACTGAACCGTTCTTGCTCACCAATCGATCTGAGGATTGTGTTTCTCTAACCAAGGTATTCCTAGAATAATCTGGAACTGAGGGGCCTTGATCACATCGAACACGATCTTCTCATGGTGTCCATCTTGACTTACTAGCGTCACTTCTTGAGTGGTATGCGTTACTGGTCCGGAGGCTATCTCCGTACCATCCACCGTAGTAATGACGTCCTTTACAGCCTTGGGACAAAGAGTTAGATTCATCCTCAAAACCATTTCATGATCCACATAATTGCCGATGGCACCGCTGTCGACGTAAGCTTCAATCGCATGTAATCGATCCGGATGATCAGGGTTAATGAGGACCATAGGTATCACGAAATGCGAGGTCACGGAACTGGTTTTAACGCTCGGCAACAGGACCTCTATTCTTGTCGGGCGAGGTCGTTTCCCTGCTCAGAGTTTGTGACCTTGGTAACTGCAGCTCCTACTGCCTTCTTGGCTGGTTTCACCGGACAGTCTCGAAGAAAGTGCCCTGAGTTTCCGCAATAGAGGCATAATTGCAACTGTTTTCTCCTTTCCCGCTCCTTTTGTGTTAGTGGTCCTTTCAGGCCCCCTATTTGCATGGGTTCCCCGGAGTCTACTCCTTTGGAAGGAGTTGGTGGTTTGGAAAATACTCGAGCATCAAACTTGGAACGATCGGCCTTCCTGTTCTGCAGTCTGTGATCTATTTGAACGACTAAGTCTATATAGTCCGAACAGTCTTGCAGGGGATTCACTACTTGGGCTAACACATCTTTGAGCTCTCCACGTAGACCTCTATAAAACAGCGTAATCCTTTTGTCCTCAGGCCATTGAGTTTCCACTATCAGTCTGTTGAAAGACGCAATATAAGCCAAAAGGTCTTGATTACCCTGTCGCAACGAAAGAAGCTCATTGTCCAAGGCCTGCCCCTGTGAATGTCTTGCGAACAGTTTTTCCATACTGAGCTGAAAAGCTTGAAAATCATGGAGAACCGGATCATCTTGATTAACTAGAGGGATCGACCAGTCTGCCGCATTGCCACTAAGGTACGAAAGCACGAAAGCTACTTTAGCTTGATCAGTTGGAAAGGCTGCTGGCCGGCATAAGAAATGCAACCGGCACTGATTAATAAATACTGCAATCCTCTTTGGGTCACCAGGAAATCGCTCGGGTGGAGCCAGAGGTACATTCCCAGGTAGGTTGATTTGCACTGGATTCATAGAGGATGTTGAAGGAAGATTTGCCCCTGATGCGGGTAATGGGGTCTGTCCGGCTTGTGACTGTAGCAATTGTCTAGCAAGATCGTCTGTTCGCTCCTTGGAAATAATAAGTTCCCTTCTTAGAGCGTTCGTTTCCTGACGGGCTGCATGCACTTCTGCTCTTAGTTCCCCAAGTAACTGGGCTAGCTGGTCGGTATTCGAGGTTTCCATAGCGCCTGGGCGGGAGTTTTGCGGTAGGCTTTGCGTTCTGTAACGCTCACCTGATTCCCGCAGAGGCGCCGGTCTTGACTGGGCGAATACCGTATCTTCAAAGGTGATGTGTAACACACGGTTGGCTCTTTGGGCTGGACCTCTGTGCACTGTATGTCTGACTCGAAGAGTAAGATGTCTGCAGATAGAAAATATGGGATTAATGAACTGGGGTTATTGGGTGTCTCTCTCTTCTTCCCCTTCTCTTCTCTTGTAGAACCCCAAAGGTTAACGCTCTCACCTTAGGTAAGTGAACGCCGAGCTCTCCATCTGCCTCGGGGCAGGGTGCCGTAACCAGTTTCTTCACTGGATAAGGGTGCAGGCCTCTTGACCTCAGAGGACTGCTGTCCGTCGTTTACTGCACGAACGGTAAGTTCCGAGTATTTCAAATGTCTTTAAAAGTCTTTTGTAATGATGTCTCTTGTTTTGCAGGGTTCCGGCGATGGCGAATGACGGGCTGAAGTGAGTTGAGGATGGAACCCGTGTGAGGAATAGAAGCACCTGGAAGCACGTAAGTAAGCGCTTGTTGCCTGCTTCACGATGCGCACTAACTGTCCTTTTATCTTGCAGGTACAAGTTCGGAGCTGCTGAAGGGTGCCGGAATACCCACTGGGTTCGGCGTGGGAAGGAGTACAGGCACGTGAGTAATAAAGTTACCCAATGTCTTTAAACGCACCTTCTTTTGTCATTCAGATGCGGGATGCAGCGCCGAAGGCCTCCGGAGCGTGCGAAGAGTTGGTAAGCTTTTGTCTTTCAGATGCCGGAATGCAGTGCGAAGACCTCCAGAGCACGTGAAGAGTAGGTAAGCCTTTGTCTTTCAGATGCCGTAATGCAGCGCGAGGCGTTGGTGACAGCCGATGGACCAGGTAAGAGAAGCGCTGTCACTGAAGACCGTAATGCTAACCTGTTCTTTCTTGTCTTTATAGGTGTTGCTGAAGACTGGATTCAGGATGGTAAGCCTTTTTCCCTTAGGCCCAGGATCAGATGCAGAAGACACGATGATCGTTCTGCTGCAGAGGATGCAGAATAACGCAAAGCAAGATTCATCCATCGGGTGTGGTTTAAATAGCCTCCTGTAGTGCTTAGGTGTCTCCTTCCACAGCCTCGCCTAGGTAAGAAATGAGTTCCTGCTTTCCAGAAGAGTTCCAGTGTTCTGAACCTAGGGAGTGGCTCCTGCCCCACCCAACAGGAAAAGTAGTCCCAAACAGAAGAGGATTAGAGGCTCAACTGGCAGGTAAGTCCACCCAAGCATTATGAGCCCGGCGCTTCCAGCGCTGGGACTGGGCATATTTATGAGCCTGGTGCCACTGGCGCCAGGACAGAGTCCAAAAGGTCCCAATTGGGACTGGTTGGCACTCGGAACCTGGGTTATGGGTCTGCTTCCAAGGGAGTTGGGTAAGTCCTGACCTTTTGGAAGCAGAGATCATGACAGGAGCCCAGGTGAGGAGGGTGAGGGCTCTCTGCTCACAGCTGCGTGCCGCTCCAGTCGGCGAGCGGGAAGGGGGCAGCCGGGAAGTAGCAGAACGATCAGCTCCTTGGTTTACCGGTTCCCCCTTCGATAGTGGATGTCTGTCACACCCGGAAGGAGGGGACGTGTGATGCGTGGACAGCACAGTTCATATCCTCACGCAGTCCTGTCAAGGGGGCGTTCCCTCCAGGCAAAGCCTGGGAAAGTTAACCTGTATGAACGCTCGAGGGGTTTTGCAACTGTGCTGAGCTCCAAGGTGCCCAAGCAGCCTAAGGACTCTACCGTGTTGCTCTAAGCACTATTTTATTTATAACAGTGACATTCTGAGGTTGTTTGCTTCTTGCCAAGCACAGGGATGAGGTCATAAGGTGACATTGGCCAGTTACTTACTCTTACCAAACCTTCCTCAACATGCAGCAAAACAATGCACGTCCGCCTCCTGCATTTCTGTCCAGTCCTGGTGAACCGGCGATTGCATGGGACTTGTGGGTCGACACCTTCAAGGTGTATCTCAGGGCGGCAGGTGGCGCGAAATTTACAGATGATGAGAAGGAAGCGGCTTTGCTCAATTGTTTGGGAACTGAAGGACTCAGGCTGTTCAGACATCTCCCCGGTCCCAATGTGCACGCTGCCCCTGTTGCACCCACAGAAGGCAATGAGGGGGGTGATGCTGTACCAGGAGTGGTGCTTGCTTATGAAACGGCTTTGGGCAAGTTGGAAGTGCGATTTGGCAAGAAGGCCAACGTGGTACTTGAGGGATACCACTTTTTCTCGAGGGCTCAAGGCTCCAGCAAAGGCATAGATGCTTATGTGACTGCCCTGTGCACTTTGATAGCAACGTGCAAATTCACTGTGCCATTGATGAGTATATGCGTGACCAAGTGATGATGCGGACGTGTGATGTGCGCGTCAGGGAAAGACTGTGGATAGAAAAGGATCCACCCCTGGAAAAGGTCATTGAGATAGCCCGAGCAATTGAAGAATCCAGGAAGAGTGTGAAGGAAATGGCCAATAAAGGGGAAGCTGTGCATGCTGTGATTCCCCGCAGGACTGTCGATGCCAGAGCGAGAAACAAGGACAGCAGGACGATGCCCTCGTCAAGGGAACTGTGCAGGAGATGCGGTTGGCGTGGACATGTTGCGGGCGCAAAAGAATGTCCTGTTGCCAATGTGGAATGTAGAAGATGCAAAATCAAGGGACATTATGCCTGCATGTGCAGGAGTGCTGCATCCACTAAGGAGGCAGTCAAAATGGTGGACGCTAATGATGATGAGGAGGAGGTGACAATAGTGGGGTACATGGGTTGTTCCGACAAGGATGATGGTGGTACCTCTGAAGGATCATTGTTGACTGTGGAAAGCTGCAAGAAGAGAGCTTGGGCAACACTCATGGTCAATGGTGTTCCCATGGAGATGATGGGGGACACGGGGTCTCCATATACAATGATATCCCCTGAACTGTATGTGTCTAAGTTTCACAAGAAAGTGTCTGATTTGTCTGCTCCTGACATAAACCCGTGTGCTTATGGGCGAGTACCCATCAAGGTTCTTGGGTTCGAGTGGGCCAATATAGAGTTTGAAGGCCGGTTGGCCAAGGGAAAGTTATATGTGGCTCATAAAGGTGATCCTGTTCTAGGGTGGGACGAACAAGCAGCTCTGGAATTGGAAATAAGGCCAGGGAAGCCAGTCCCAGTGATGAGTGTGAGTGAAGGGAATGAGGGTGCTCTGTTGTCTACGGGACTCACAGAGGAAGTTCTGGAAAGCAAGTTTCCCTCAGTTTTTACTCCTAAATTGGGCAAATTGAAAGGTTTTGTACACAAAATAGTTATCAAGAAAGGTTCTGTGCCTGTTGTCCATAAAGTCAGAAGGGTACCCATTATGGCTCCTGATGCTTTAAAGGAAGAGCTTAACAAACTCAAACAATCTGGGGTCATATAGGAAGTGGAGTGTTCGAAATGGTTGGCCCCAGTGCTTCTGGCACGCAAAGGTGATGGGGGCATGAGGATGTGCGTAGATCTCAGGGATCTTAATTCAAGCATATGGGTTGACAGACACCCCCTGCCCAATATCAATGAGATGCTTTCCTTAGTGTGTGGTGCATCCTGTTTTTCTACGTTTGACCTGTCATCTGCTTATCATCAGATAGACCTGCATGTTGACTCCCGCCCCCTTAGATCCTTTGTTACCCCTTTTGGTGCATTTCGTTTTTGTAGGATGCCCTTTGGGTTAGCGTCTGCTTTGGCAGTTTTTCAGAGGATAATGCCGAAACTGCAGGGATTCGTGGGGTGGAATGCTTCCAAGATGACATCCTAGTGTGGGGTGAGTCTCGAGTTGAGCATGATTCGAAAGTTCTTGAGGTGATGAATGTTCTGAAGGCGAGTGGTCTCACTGTCAAACTCAGTAAATATAAAGTGGGTGTTCCCAGCGTGTCCTACCTGGGGCATTCTCTGGATGCCAAGGGTATTCACCCCAAGAGTGAGTTGGTGAAGGCATTAAATGACGCATCGGCCCCAGCAAATAAAGACCAGTTAAGATCGTTCATGGGTCTTGCAGAGTATTACAGCAGATTTGTGCCTTCTTATGCCGACAAAACTGTTGGTATGAGGTCATTACTGAGAAAGGGTGTGCATTTCGCGTGGTCAGATATCAGTGTCAATCAGAATTTCTCAGTTTGAAAGAGGAGATTGAGCAGGCCCCATCCTTGAGTTCCTTTTCTCCAGTCAGGAAAACTTTTCTTACAGTAGACGCGAGTGAGTATGACATAGGTGCTGTGTTGGAACAAAGGGTTGGTGGTGAACTTCGGCCCATTGTCTTTGCATCTAGAGTGCTCAGAGAGGCTGAGGGCAGGTATGCCGTCATAGAGAGGGAAGCTCTTGCGGCTGTGTGGGCTTCTAAATATTTTAGAACCTTTCTGTGGGGAATTGAGTACACTCTTCGTACTGACCACAAGCCCTAGGTACATGTATTGACGACGAAAGGGTTGTCTCATGCGTCTACTAGGATCATGAGGTGGATGGCCGATATGACAGAGTTCAATTTCAAGGTTGAGTATGTCCCAGGTGTGAGGAATGCAGTAGCAGATTGCCTGTGGCGTTTTCCGAGTGCTGGTAGTAATGACCAGAGTCTGGTGGGGGACGATTGTTCCTTGGTTGCTAGTGTAGTGCCCGCTGTATCAGAACCAGAATAGAGCGCAGAATGTGCGGCTGGTCCTGAATTGGTTGAAATAAGGACGGCACTCAGGAGTGGTGTTGTTAGTACTGGTTTGTCCAAGCTTTATGGGCATGTATGGCAAGAATTATCTGAAGGTCCATGGGGCGTGGCTAGAGGTCTGAGGTTAGTTCCTCCTTGTTCCCTTAGAGGGAAGCTTGTCGGTTTGGCCCATGAGGGGCATTTGGGCAGGTCCATGACTAAGAGGAGGCTTAGAGAAGACTATTGGTGGCCCAGAATGGACGCTGATGTGGAGGATGTAGTGAAGGATTGTGCGGCATGTTCTACCAGTGATAAAAGCAAGGCTCCTGTTCTTCAACCTATCTATCCCGCAGAGGTGCCCCATGAGGTATGGTCCAAAGTAGCGCTTGACATAATGGGGCCCATGGACTCGTTGGGAGGAGGTCTGAGATTTGTTGTGGTTATGGTGGACTATACGTCCAGATGGGACGAGGCCACTGCCTTGTCTAGTTCCTCTCTGCGGTGTTTGACATGGAGGGTGTGCCGGCTAGCTTAGTGACCGATAACGGGTCGGATTACATGCAAAAATTTCTGGATGATCTAGGTATACATCATCATAAGGTTGCGTTGTATAATCCACAAGCCAACGGTCTGGTGGAACGAATGAATCGTTTTGTCAAGAGGGCAATTCAGTTGGCCCTTGCCAATGGTCTTCCCTGGGGAAAGGTGGTATCGGAGTCGCTCAAGGCTTACAGGCTGACTCCTTCTACTTTCACTGGTCATTCTCCTTTTGAGCTGATGCAGGGAAGGAAACCCGGCTCCAAGTTGAGGGTCCCAGCCCTGGGTGGTGGTGTCCAGTCGCAGGGGGATATGCAAGGGGTTTTGGATCGAGTTCGGAGTAAGCAACAGCGTTTTTTGCGTAAGCAACTGGCCCGTAGGAAGCCCCTTCCAGTGAAGATTGGTGATTGGGTTCAGATCAAGAATCCCAGGTTTGTGGCCAAGGGACTCAGCAGGAATATGCATCCATGAATGGTTGTCAAGTGTGGCCGTGGTTATGTAAAACTCAATGATGGGTCTACATGGAGTCTTACGCATGTGGTGGTGGTAGATAAGGAAAAAGTGATTTCTGCCGGTGGTGTGTCGGGTGAGCTGGTAGATGAGGACAAAGTGATTTCTGCCGGCTGTGTGTCAGGTGAGCCAGGTTGTGGCGTAAATGAGGCTGGGGTGGTGTTTGGATGCCCGATAAAACGCTCCTTTGCTGGGGAAGCCAGTGAGGGGCAAGTTGACTTGCAACCCATGGGCAGTGGAGTAGCTTTGGATGTCCAGGAGGATGAGGGACATTCTATTCCTGTTTCTGTTCATGATCGTGATACCACCGATAGTCCGGTGAATGTGATGAGGGGGTGTCTGCCTCTGGGGCAGCAGACTCTGTCCAGGGTCATGCTCATTCTGTCAGGGAGAGGAAGGTTCCCTCCAAGTTCAAGGATTATGTTTTGGGTGCTATAGTTCATTAGCATCGTTCTGCCTTTATTCTTCTCCATTTTCTTCAGGTGGGATCTGGGGTTGGGGCGTGAGTGTGTGGAGGAGATGTGTGTGTGTGTGTGTGTGTGTCCGTGTCCATGTTGTGCTTGTGTTTGTGCGTGTGTGTGTGTGGTTGGTGTGGATGGTTGTGTCTGTTGTTGTGTAAAGGGGGGAGTGGTGTTGCAATATGTGCTTTGCTCTTGAGTGGAATTCTACGACGTAGAATTCCACTCTTGCTCTGATGACATGTTTACATCTGTTTAAGGTTCTACATTCTATGACCAGCCGTTATGAGTTGAAGTGGAGAGCTGATGAGTAGGCTGAGCACTGCTGGGCTCAGGCTGGTTACTATTAAAGGGTCTTCTCTTACCTGCAGTGTATGACTCCCTTTATTACACCCTGCACCAAGCTTGCCCCAATATCGCTCCAAACCTGCGTTTACCTGCTGCATCGGTAAACAATTTTTCTTGCTCGCAAGGCACCCATGGCGCCTGCCATATTCGTCCCCCATTAAATTCCTTTAAAAATTCCCCCCACATCCTTAAATCTTCCTTCACCCCTGATTTGAGACGCACCATGTGCCTACCATTCGTCACCCCGCCTGTGGCGGCCGCTGGCCGACTTGCAAATACCCTCCCTGCAGGAATCACTCTGGCTGCAAAATGTAGCCTTCCCAGCAATGTCTTTATCTCTTTTAGGTTTGCCTTCTCCTTGCTCACTACAGACATAACGCTCTCATAGAATGCCTTGACCTTCCCTGCTGGGAGTCTTGTTACACCTTCAACCAAATCGATTTCAATTCCAAGATAAGTCAGTCGTGTACAAGGCCCTTCCGTTTTTTCCCCGGTAGTGTGGGCTACGTTCGTGTCTGTCTTTTGCCCTCTCTGTGTTCGGCGCATCCCCGGGCTTTACTGGAGTTTTAACTAAAATCCACCAGTCACCCGGCAACTCCAGACGGCTGTGTAAACCCGGCAATCGTGTGTGGTCGATAGACATTGTTTAGGCCACTTAAAAATATTGAAACTGCTTTGCAAACATTAGAGAGGACTGCATCACACCCATAATTTCAGCTGAGATTATTGTACTCAACTTGTCATGTGCATGTTACGTAATAGATAAAGACATAGGGCCCAATTCATGGGATTTCTTTCACGGTTCAAAGTGACTTTGCACTGCTGAAAAGTGACTTTTCACAGCCGACACAAACCCTGATTCATGGAACTGTGCAATGAGTATTTTTGCTGTGCAAAGTCAGTGCAAAGTCATTTTGTACTGCAAAAATGACTTTGTACTACCTTTGCACTGCAAAAATACACGTTGCACAGTTCCATGAATCAGGGTTTGTGTTGGCAGTGCAAAGTCACTTTTCAGCAGTGCAAAGTCACTTTGAACAGTGCAAAAAATTCCATGAATCGGGCCCATAGTATCAGATTGCTTGGGACAAATGGGCTGGCTGAGGGAACAGCTGTGAAATATATCAGGTCATGCATCGGGAGCCAGGAAGTCAGAATTGGCTCAACCCATGGGTCAAGTCCTAAAAAAGAAAATGTGGGGTTCTCGTTAACATACCAATTGAATGTGGTGTCACCAGAAATTAGCATATGAAGGTGTCTTCTGAAAAAGGTGTGGGGACTCCGTCCACCCGCGTGTACCCTCGACTTGAGCCCTGGATCAACCACGTCCTCAGTCTGAAACATCAGAAGTGGTTTCCACAAAAGTGTTGCGTCAACCCTTATGAGCCAGCCTTTCCTCTTCTTAGTTTTGGTTACACAGCGTGGTACTAACTGGCATACTCCCAACCGGGGCGATTGCTGGCCGACAGCCACCAGTGGATCTTTGACATTTCCCTCGTCCCCATTACTTACTGGGCAAGGAAATGACATAGGAAAACATTGAATGGCATTCATGACAGTCATTGACTCTGCTTTGTATTCTGGTGTAAGTCATATGTCCATTTTAGGCCATTGAAAGCACATTGGACACCAGGTGCACCCCTTTCAGTGAGAGTTGGTGCATTGTATTCAGGTTGCAGATGTTCTCTTCTCTTACTTTGCTTAATAGTGCAGCGAAACGTATGTGCATGTATCCATTGTTTCTTTGGACCAAAAACACATATGGGAAAAGCAGCCAGGGTCTTTGCTAGGAGAATCCATTCAGATGGAGTAAAGACTGCCAGATCTCTGCTCTAGGATTCCTTTACGACATGGCAAAGAGTATAACGGTTTGTGGTGAGGTCCTCGTTCAACGATTCAGTCCTTTAAGCTTGATAACTCTTTAGGGTTTACACAGCTTGTGGGCTGTTTTGCCTCACCCACCTGTATTATGTGGCAACGCATCAACTTTATACTCCTTGTCTAGCACTAGGGACACTTTCAACAATTCAAGCTTTAAGCTTTCCTTTAAGCCTTCCTTTAAGCTTTCCTTTAAGCTTGATAACTCTTTAGGGTTTATAGGGCTTGTGGGCTGTTTTGCCTCAGCCACCTGTAGTATGTGGCAAAGCCTCAACTTTATACTCCTTGTCTAGCGCTAGGGACACTCCCAGTCCTTTTCCTAGCATTAGTCTCATCCATCTGTGGACAGAAGGAACTTTCCTTTCCCCAGAGGGTCTGAGAGCTCTCTCACTCTCTCTCTCTCTCTCTCACTCTCTGCCCCCCTCAGGCAGGGACCCAAATCTGCTCAACGTCTACCTGCCAGAAAAACAGCTCCCTTCAGTCTTTCTGCCTAGACCGGAACCCACAGGCCTGTGTCTGTGTGCTTGTCTGCGATTGTCAGTGCCCTGCCTATAAATTTCCACCCTGTACATCACACCTCCTAAAGTAGCATGCACTCCCAGCTTCCATCAACCTCTTCTGCTTGGTCTGCTGTCTACTCCCACTCTGGCTGATGCCATTACCCTGTGATCCTAAATCACCATGACTGATGACTCCCATAAGCGTGAACAGAAAGCACAGGTAGTTCAATTCTCAGATCGTTCTTTCATTTGCTTCCTACTCCGATTCTCTTCATACCCACATTTCTTCTTGCCTCTCTGCGATCCAATCTTGGATGTCCTCTCGCTATCTTGCACTCAACATTTTCCAAAACTGAAATTCTTTAATTTCCCCCGCATCACCCGCTCCTCAAGTCCCTGTCTCTTCCATCACTTTTCTCCCATCGTTTTTCTCCCTGTCTTCTACTGCTCATGACCTTGGTGTGAGCTTTGACTCCGATCTAAATTTCTCTTGTTTTATCTCCTCAACTGCTAAATTTGTCGTTTGCACCTCTTCAACCTACATAAAACCCGCCCTTTTCTTTCCACGCTGCGAGAATCATTATTTTTCCTTCTATTTTTTCATGTCTTGATTATTGTTCTGCCATTAGTCAGAATCCCTATTTTACATCTTGCCCCTCTTCGCTCTATCTTCAACTCCACTATCCGTCTTATTTTTCAATTACACCTTCGCTCGTCTCTTAAAAACGTGCTTCTCTCGATCTTACACCTTTCCACTCCTGCTTTCACTTCTATGATTGTCTTCAAATGTTATCATGGTCTTTGCTCCCCACTATCTCTCGGCTCTTTTTTCTCTGTACACCGCGGCTCGGGCCCTTCGTTCTCAGCACCTTCACCTTCTCTCTTCCCCTAAACCACTTTGCGCTCCTTCACGTGCTCGCTCTTTCTCCCTCTTGCCCCTGAAACTTAGGAATGCCCTTCCTCCTGATAGCCGTGTTTCCCACTCCTTCCATATCTTTTGCTCTCGGCTTAAGAACATTTCCTACCCCTCTTCTCTTCTTCGTGACTTACTCCTGTTCATCTGAATATATCATGTGTACCGTCCTCTGTAATTATGTAAAGCGCCTTGGCGAAGGCACTCTATAAATGTCAATAAAATGAAAATGAAAAAAATACGGCTTCGGACCCTCACTTTCTAATCAGTTAGGCCCAGTCCGGGATATCAGGTGATCTAGGCTACACATAGGAGACCGCTGGCACAGGTAGTCGCGCATCACCACCTGCAATACGCAGATCCTCCTCTGAATGGAGACGGATGCTTAGCGCTTAGGCAAGATCAGAGAAAACCTTAGTGACATCTTCTACTGGATGACGTGCAGCCTTCTGTGTCTTACTGGGTCCTTAGTGACCGGCAATAGCATGACAGATCAACTGCCATTTCAGCATCGCCAAAATCCGTAGAAGGTTCCAAATCCCTTATGTAATGAATATCTGTGTGAGGTTCAGCTCTGACCTCTTCTTCTGCCATCGGGATCACGGCTGTCAATCAAATCCCCAATTTCCGAATCATGAAGCTGGAGAGCGTTTCCGTTGCTACAATGAAATCATAGGGTAGCACTGGCTAGCGCAGTCGTAATGGCCGAACTACACCATTGCAACATAGTCGACAATTAAGATAGACAGAAAAAGCCATTCAGAAACAGGTAGCCATAGTTTGCATGAACCTGAAGAAGTCAGACCACAAAAGCCTGCCTTGAAATAACTCCATGGGCTCCCAGGGTATCAAGGGATCAAATGTAAGCTCTCTTGCATAATATGCAGGGGATCTATGTGATAGTTGCGTGCCCCTTTATACCAAATCCAAAAATGTCAAATTCCAAAACGGCGGTACATAGGGAGCACATGGATCGCACTGTACCGCTTTCCCCTACCCGTGATCCACGCTCCCTACTTACCTTTGCCTTCTCACACTTACCTTCATTCCCAACTAATCAAAGTCACATCGTCCGTCCACGGCAACGTAAGTCTCCTTACGAGGATAGGGACTTTTGTCGCAGTGTCCAATTCTTTTGTTCATTTTTGGGGGCAGGGGTACGCTGCACACCTCGCATTGGAAGTGGGGGGCTTCCCTGCAACCCCAAACCTATTATACCAAACACAGGGAGCGCAATGCGGTGGCATGTCCTATTTTGTTAGGTTGACATTTTAACTGTCCAAATTCAACTTGGGTCACTTCAAAGCAATAAGAAAAAAACAAACAAAGGAAACATGAAGATATAAAAGGATGTAAATGAACAAGCATCCCCTGGGATGAAGCCAAGCCCTGGAGGGTGAGGGGGTATCCCAGGTCTACCCAATCCCCACCAGCATTCTTGGTAGGTACCTCCAAGCCAGATACCTCCAGCTGCAAAGCCTTGTAAAAATCCATATTACTATTAACACCCACTCGTCGTACACAGTTTATTGACCTGCGGGAGGGGATTAGTAAAGAGCTGAGTCGGCATGACCGGGATATTGTACTCCCAGTGTATGACATTATCCTTTTCGCAAGGCGAGTGAGCTGCATGTGAGCGATCCTCAGGGCCTGTACTTAACTGATCCCCTTTAAGAGGTGTAAGGCTGCCAGCAAAGGTGCAAACACAAGTGCAAGGAATACCCACAGAGAACCCCCATTCGTATAGACTCCTGGTGAGAGTCTGCAAGCCCCGCGCCCAACCCGTTCTGTTCAAGGGCATGGATGCTCGCGGACCGACAAGCTTCATTCACCCATACTTTACCATGTATCTTCAGGAGATGGGAGAGAAAAATGTTCAGGGTCCACCAAACACTCCTACTCAATAGGCACCGACCTGGAACATCCAATATGGCTGACCACACGGAAAAAGCCTCATTTCAGGAAGCGGAAGGAATCAGAGATAAGAGAGTGAACCAGCAGGAAAGGCAGCGCAAGCTGAAACTCAAGGGGTCGGCCTCCACACGCCTGCAAAATATTTTGCTGAGACCAACCCTGGAGAAGGGGCTGAGAGAGTACAAGCAGACAAAGAAACCAAGGGGTGTGGGAGTTTGGAGTGAGTGATGAAAAAGAGAAGGAGTGTGTTGGAGAAAAAGGAGAAAGTGCTTTGGAGGAGAGCAGAGGCGATAAGTAGAAGAGGAGAGGAGGATAAGAAGGATTGAAAGAGAGTAGTGAAGGTAGCTTGGTCGCAGGAAGGATGGGGGAAGAACAACAGAGGAAGGCGGAATAGAGAAATATCCAAGAGGTTGGGGAAAGCGGTACCCTAGAAGTTGAGGAGAGAGATATATCCCAGAGAATAGGGAGAAGGTTACCGTAGAGGCTGCTTTTATAGATACCCCAGGAATTGGGGGGAGAGATACCCCGGAGGGTGAGGAGAGGGAGACGTTGGGGAAGGGAGATACCCCAGGGGTCAAGGAAAGAGATACTCCAGATATTGTGGAGAGATACACTGCAGGAGTCAGGAAGGACATACCCCAGAGGTCAACGAGAGGGGAGACCCAGAGGTTTAAGATGGAGATGCCCCTAGAGGCTGAGGGGTGAGAGACTCCAAAAAGCGGAAAGAAAGAAGCCCCAGAGGCTGGGGAGGAGCTAAGGACGGAGAGCTCCAGGAGAAGAAAGATAAGAAGGAGAAGTGGAAAACGAGCCATTTAGAGGGGGAAAGAAAGAACTCTGAATTACAGGGGAGCTCTTCATGGCGCTGGAAGCAGATAAGACAGGAGGAAGATACCCAGGAGGGGGGACAGTGAGCAGGGAGGAGGATAGGAGGAGACGGTCAGGGGAGAAACCTATACAGGAGGAGACAGAGAGAGAAGGTCCTGCCAATGTGCCCTACAATGGATGGATGAGTGTGGGCAGAAGGAGGGATAGGCATAGTGCCAAGCATCAAGGAGGTGTCATGAGTTAAACATGAGGGAGGAGATAGTAGCAAAGGGAAATAAGAGGAGGCTTGGGAAGAGGGACTGGCATGGAGCCCACAGCAAGTTAGCCGGAATGGAGGTCTGGGGAGTATCCAGCGACCCCCCCCCCCCCGCGAATCAGAGGTGGAAGTGTCTGACAACTCAGCCAACTGACAATAAGCTACACAGACCAGATATTCCTGGGTGACCATAGCCATCGTATCAGTGGTTACACCGATCTGGAGATGAGCCAGAAGTGGTCCTTGGACAACTCTCACATGGAGACAGAAAAGAAGAAGGCAACACCAATAGGGCTAAGGAGAAGGAGTGTTAAAAGCACCTAAGACTGTGGAAAAGAGGATTTCCAAGCCAGGGGATCCAGACTTGAGACATTGAGACTGTGACTTCAAAGACTTATTACATACGTGTTTCAACCTAAGTAGATGCCATTCAAACATGTGTTTTGCCTTTTCTCCAACATACGGAGACACCCCTACATTGTGCTTGAGTTGAAACCTAATAAAACCCCTTCAATACATTATCTAAATCTATGTCCCTCATGGACTTTCAATCCGCTTTGTGACCACACCAATTTGAAAAAATAAACAAACGTTGAATCTAGTTAACCCTTTTAAAAAAGCACAGGATTTGACCAAAATACCTTCAGAAGTGAGTCCCACATTACATCCCAAAGCAAAATCTGAGATCTGGCAATTCCAGACTCATGATACCTGCCTCATTCAAGAGGAAAAAACTGAGCTAGAACCGGAAGGCCAGTCCCTCCATTGAACTTTGCTTACCTTAGTTCCAGTAGGCTTATTTTACAACAGATAATCAGGCTCCCTAGAAAGAGACACATTCCAACTGTTCCCAAAACGGTATTATCATAATTGACCTAAAAGCATTTGACATAAAACATTTGATCAAATTATTTTGACCTTTCTTTCGGTCAAATCTAATTAAATATATATATGGGGTGGGTAAGGGTATAGATTAGGTTGAGGATAAGTGGGGGGTGCTTGCGGGGGGACACCCCCTGCATTTTAGCCCCAAAAAAGGTCAAATAAATGTGATCAGATGTGATTAGGTCAAATGTTTTAGATCAAACAGACCCAAACCCCCAAAACACATCTTCTGAATGGCCTGGAGCACAAGAAAAAAACAAACACATCAGTTCAGGAACTAACTCAAGAGAGAAAAAGAGACGTTTTCCTCTGCAGGAGCTGGTAAATCGTAGAGCAGCCCTCTCTCTCAAGGCACATCTCCCAGTAGGGGAATGTCAGCATACAAACTGCAAAAACTAAACTCACTGGACTTTGCATGGCACACTAAGATTCGACAGTTCAGATGCCCTTCCTAAAGTGTGAAAGAGTAGCTAGCAGGGCAATGACCCGGAAATACCAACTCTGGGCCCTTGGGAGACACTTGGCGGTGTAATGGAGTAGCCAATGAGGTTGCAGAAGGAGAAGCAGGGCACTTGGGCCTCATCACGAGTTGGGCGGTATCCCCAGCGGTATTACTGCCGGGGCTATTAGCGTTACCACCAAACCCCCCCCATTCCCCAATTCCCCATTCCCCATTGGGCCCAATGGACAATTTTCATAGCTACTACCGCAGTGGTATTAGTGTGGCGGTAATAGCACCGAAAATCAGCAAAATCGCGACAGATTTGCCCCCAGCTCAGAGCTGGCGGTAAATCCTGCCAAACTCACGATTTGGCAGACCCTTAAATGCATCAGTAATAGCGTTACCTCTGCATTTGAGGGTAACCACCAAACTCTTATTCCCTGAGCTAATGCTAATACCTTTCAACTTTTATAGAGCATGTATGTCTCACCAAGCTGGATGGTCCAACAAGAAACATCACTGACTGAGGGCACATAAAAGAAAGCAAGACCTGGAACCTGAAGACATGAACATTTTCTGTTGGGAATTATGATGTAGTGCACACTGGCACTGGGAAGCAAGCAGGAGGACAACGTGGCAGAGGGACTGAGGAAGTAGACTAAGGCCAAGCCAAAGAAGCACAGGGCTGTGCAGGGCGATGAAGAAACGCAATGAGGCATACAAGGCAGTGAGCTTTACAGTATCTATTGAGCCACGCGCCAGACACGGAACCGCATAGCTGCTGACAGGAAAACAGAGATCCGGTCAGAGAAGTGGAATGGGTGGTGCATGCGGCTGACAGGAAGTGCAAGATTCAGAGACAGGATCGTAAGGCAGTGAGGGCTTCCCATGGGGAAGCAGATACCTGATGGGGAACCAGCTGTGTGGCTGAGCAAAGGAGAAACCAAAGGTGCGGCTGAGCAAAAGAGGTCCCAAAGGTGCTTTGAAGAGAAACATGTTGCAAGACAATTGCATTTGTGAATGAAGGTCCTAAATACCCAGGCATGGGTGGGGACAATTAGGCCACTACAGCAAGCTAGTGTGCTGATTAACCTTGCGTTTGCCATTGCCAGGCTGAGCGCTGGAGTTTCCTGGCAGCATCCACAGCAGAAGTTCAGGGTTTAAGTGGGTGAGGTACATGGAACGTGTGGTTAGGATCCAATGGAACTTTGGGTGGGGAAACGGGGAGTTTATGCATGAGTCTCAGCAAATCACTTCTGAAATTAAAAGGTCCAGCAAAAACACACACATATTCTACTCGTGGTGTCTAGGGTTAGTAAAGTGACAAACCAGTCTTGGTTTCCCCAAACTGAACAAGAAATTTAACAATTCAATTGACAAAGTGTCTTATCAGAATTGTCACTTTACTAACTCTAGACACCACAAGTAGAATATGTGTGTGTTTTTGCTGGACTTTTTAATTTCATGTATTTTTTTCTAAATCTGGAGGTGCCTTGTGGAAAGCACCGACTACTTACAAAAGTGTATAACTTAAATTATTAAAATTTGTGTTTTTACTTTGACTGCTCTCTGAATAATGAAATACTTCTATGCGACTCCTAGATAGATAAGAAATATATCTATCAAAAAATCCCTCTGTCCCTGTTCTCTTGCAAGGCGGATGAAAAGAGGGGTAATTGAGATTGTGTTCCTTTGTTTTCCCTCCAGAATCAAGTCCCGTTTTCAGCTCAATCCCCCTTTAACAAAAAATTGGGACTTACCCTCCTTTATACACTCCTCCCAAACTTAGACCAAGCAAACCGAAAGCTCATCTAAACAAATGGTTTAATCCACAGCTAAGAGATTTACGCATTCTGAAAAGAAAGAGCGAAACCACCTGGAGGCTCTGCCCATCAGTCGATAACAAAGCTAAACTATCCACTCTCTCCTCACTTTACAAAAAAGAAGTTTGCCAGGCAAAATGTAACTCATATGATGACCGTATAGCTAAATCTATTTCCAGCATGAAAGAGCTCTTTTCCATTCTAAAGGAACTCAAGTCTCCCATCGCCATTCAGGACACCTGTTCCAAGGACAAACCTTGGTGCACGGATATCCAGCAAGCCTTAGCAAATAAAATTATCACACTCCAAAATAAAATCCAGCAAAAAAAGAAGTACTTAAAATTCAGGATTCGCCTAAAATGCCTCACACCAATAACCCACTGGCGCACAGCAATACCTTCCACTTCTCCAAAATGACCACTTTGGAAGTAGAAAAAGTTATCCTGTCGCTTAAACCATCAAATTGTAAAGGTGACATTTGTCCAGCACAGCTAATAAAAGACGCTGCCAGAGAATTATCTCCCTTTATCACTAAATTGATTAACGCCTCCTTTGCCTCAGGCACCATCCCTGCCAACCTTAAACAGTCCTGGGTACTCCCCCTCCTTAAAAAACAGACATTAGATCCCCTCATCCCTGCTAATTACCGCCCTATTACTACGGTACCGTTTCTTCTCAAGATTCTGGACAAAGCCGCATACAACCAAATTCAAAAGCACCTAGAATTACATAACCTATTAGGCGAAAGACAATCGGGCTTCCGTCCCCTACACAGAACAGAAACTGCCCTCATTGACTTGAAATCTCAAATTGGTGAGCTGAGAGACAAAGGGAGAACAGTAATCTTACTACTCCTGGACCTCTCAGCTGCCTTTGATTTGGTGGATCACAAAGTCCTCTGCAGTCACCTGGACTCCGCCACCCATTTCTCCTCGGAAGCCATTGGATGGATCAAGTCATTCTTGAGCGAGAGAACGATGAGAGTCTTCTCCCCCTCAGCAGCAGCAGATGCCACCCCTATCTCATGTGGTGTTCCCCAGGGCCCTTGTGTATCCCCAACTCTATACAATATCTTCACCAAGCCCCTGTTTGATGATCTGGACATCTTGGTATCACCTACACTAATTATGCAGATGACACACAGATCCTCCTCCCGCTTTCTGGGGATCATGCAAAAGACACGGAATTGGTGAACAAGGTATACCTTATCATCCAGGCATGGATGGCCACTCGCGGCCTTTGTCTAAACGATGATA
This sequence comes from Ambystoma mexicanum, assembly GCF_040938575.1. Lineage (NCBI taxonomy): Eukaryota > Metazoa > Chordata > Amphibia > Caudata > Ambystomatidae > Ambystoma > Ambystoma mexicanum. The sequence continues at coordinate 178,677,416 of NC_090921.1, forward strand.
AGACAGAGTTGATTATCCTGGGTACCCAAGCCAATATCAAAAAACTAGGTCAGGAATTCCCCTCATTCAACATAGATTGGAACATCATCCAAGTATCCAAGGATGTAAAAACCCTGGGATTCTATCTTGATTCTACCCTATCACTTGATAAACAGCTAAAATCCCTTGCCTCCTCCACGGCCTACACGTGCAAACTGATAAGAGCCGGTAAACCATTCCTTTCCAATAAGAGTTGCCTAATCCTGGCCAGAGCCTTAATTCTCTCCAGAATTGATTATTGTAATGCTCTATACTCTGGAGCTAATAAAACAATAACCCAAAGACTACAAACATTACAAAATAATGCCCTGAGAGCAGCACTAGTCATTAATAAAAGATCCCATATCTCTTCCGCCAGACGCCACCACAACTGGTTGACCACGGAGAACAAAATAAAACTCAAGATGCTATCCCTGACCCACAAAGCCCTTAATAACTCTGCCCCTAGTTACCTGACTGACAAATTCCACAGGAGAACATCTCTTAGACCAACCAGCGTTGTCAACTCTAATTGCTTGACAAAACCGAACTTTAGACTCACTACTATTGGAGGAAATAGCTTCCCGGTAAAGGCTGCTAAAACTTGGAACTCACTTCCACAAGACCTTAGAGCGGACCTGCCCCACCTTTATTTCAGGAAAAAAGTCATTCAATTCCTTACCTCGACTGACCTCAGTTGACCAGTGTTACCTACCTCCTACTGGTATTAATCAATAGACCTTTACTCTATACAGCTGTATTTCTGATTGACCTACTTGAACCTGTATATTCTGTAATTATTTGTGTGACCTTATTGTATTTTCTAATGTACATTTTGCTATGATGTAACCTTGTAAGTTTCGCATTTTCTTGCCATTGCGCCCTGCTACCCCTAGGTCTGGCGTGCACAAAAAATGAATAAAACAAACAAAACAAACAAACGTTACCGTGAATACGATTGCTATCACTTTTTGACAGTTCTGTCTACTAGATTAACGCGTATCCGCAGCAAGAAATGCTACCGGGGCAAAAACACACTTAGCACCTGAGATACCCAGAGAGAGTTGGGGGAGAAAATCATAGGCAATATGTTAGTTAGGCAAACAGAATCGAAGAACACTCATGGACAGAAATGCAAGAGTCAAGAGGCCGGAGCCAGTGTCAAGTGGAACCGGGTTCCTGTGTCGAGGATCACACGTCGGAAAGTTCGAGATTCAAAGTTGCCAAGAGTACTTTAGATATTGTCAAAAGTTCAGAAGCAAAGGTTATAATAAGGAGGGAAAAATAAGGGCAAGCCTTATAAGTGAGAAATAGGGATTACACCCAAGATTCCTCAAGCAGGACACAGTACCTTTTCAAAGAAGAAGCTGGTGCCACGGCAGTTGTTCCTGGTAGTTTCCTGTAGACCCACGATTCCTGGCTTCGGCACGAAGAAGGACGATGAAGGGGGTCTACACCACACAGGGATGAGGCCGGCAGCAGCGATGATAAATAAAAGGTGCGCTCCTTAAAAACAGGAGAGGCTCCTCAGGTGGCTATCCGGATCACTACAGCAGTGTGCAGCGATTTCGACCACGAAGGGGACCTCTGACTGAAGAAGATGAGCTGGTTATCCCCACCAGGCTCAAAGGAAGAAGACTCCGGACTGGATCTTCTCTTAGTCGTTGAAGGGTAGATAGTTCAGGACTGCAGCAGGGCTTCACCGGAACGGGATAGTTGCAGCAGTCGACCTCTCCTCCGCTTCTCTTCGGTTCCTTGTAGTTCCAGTGGCGACTCTCTGACTTCCAGCCCAAGAGACCTGCCTTTTATGCGAAAATCCCCCATTCACACAGCCAGGCTGTCAATCACACAGCAGGGGGGTTGTCCAGCCCGGACAACCACATCAGCCAGTCATGGAAAAGTGCGACTTGGGTTTCCTAGGATACCCTGTGCAGGGGGTGACTACACCCCTCCCTCACATTCAGCCCACCTAGACCGCCAAAAGACAGTGAACAAAGAAAGCAAACCTGGTTTGCCGCGCAGAGTAAAACACAAAAAGGACTTTAACAAAAAGAAATGGCGAATAAACCCGACCGGAGCCAAGAGAAAAAGTATTTGGTCAGGCGGGTTTAAGTTCGAGGCTAACACAATAGCCTACAATATTACCACGGTTATATAAGATAACCGCGGTAGAAAATTAGGGTAGATACCACTGCCACCAGCCATGTCTAAATGTTAAAAAGAGCGAAACAATGCTCTAGGAGGTACAGATTAAAAAGGGCTAAGAGTTAACCCTTCCAGTACTCCACGTAAAATGGGGTGTACTGGATCTGTGCTAATGGTAACTTTACCCTTTTCTGGGGGACAGTAGTCAGCCTCAGAAATGGAGTCGGCACTGGCGTAACAGGGGCCCCGCAGCCCCTGCGGTGCGGGGGCCCTGCCAGCACATGTCCTGGGAGAGGGCCACACTTGAAAAAAAAAAATTCTCAACAAAATAAAATACGTTTTGTTTTGAATTCACTCTAAATTAATAAAGAAATAATTTCTGCAACAGAAATAATTTCTTTATGAAGGCAGAGTGACTACAAAAGAAACTTTCTTTTTGAAGGTTGAGGGCTTCCCCAACCCATGACATGGAAGACCCTAGGCTTGAGGGCTGCATGTCATGGGGTGGTGGGGAGTCCTATGACTTCAAAAATAAATAGTTTATTTTTAAAGTCACTCTGCCTTCATAAAGAAATTATTTCCGTTATGGTTAGCTCCTTAACTGAATAATTTCTTAATGAAGTTAGAGTGACTTCAAAAAGATACAATGGGGCTCATTGTGACCATACCGGCCCGGAAACAACGGTTCTGGTAAGTTTACCGGCACCATTGTTTCCGGACCTGCATATTACAGGTCTACCTGCTGGGGCCGCTGTGCCCGACAGGACTGACCCTGCCGGCCACAGCGGCAACGGTAGGCAGACCCGTCACAGAAGCACCGGCACCGTTAGCAACGGTGCCGGTGCTTCCGTGTCCCCAAACCCATGGAGTCCTATGGGACTCCATGGGAATGGCGATTACCGAAACTACCGGTGCCTGAATTACCGGCCGCTGGATTTGGAAGAGCCCGGTGGCACCGGGAAGTCAGGCGCTGGTAATTTTTTACAGGGCTGGTGGCAACCTGCCGGCACGGTTACCGCCGGACCCGTAATGAGCCCCAATTTCTTTTTGAAGTAATAGGGCTCCCCTCAACCCCATGACGTGTGCGTGTGTGAGTGTATGGTGAAAGGGTGCCCACTTAATGTATAGGTGGCTTCCTGTTTGAGTGTATGGTGAAAGGGTGCACACAAATGTATGGGTTGCTGGGTGTGCGTGCACAGTGAAAGGGTGCACACTTAAATGTATGGATGGCTGCCTGGCTGCCTGGGTGTGCCTGTATGGTGAAAGGGTGCACACTTAAATGTATGGATGGCTGCCTGGCTACCTGGGTGTGCCTGTATGGTGAAAGGGTGCACACTTAAATGTATGGATGGCTGCCTGGCTGCCTGGGTGTGCCTGTATGGTGAAAGAGTGCACACTTAAATGTATGGATGGCTGGGTGTGTATATGGTGAATGGTGTGTGTACTTGGGTACAGGGGTACAATAAAACCTGCATTTCGGGGGGCTAACCCTTCAAATGTTTGGAGAGCCGCTAACTTTACAGGTCATGGGGAGGGGCAAACTTATTTGTGTGGGGGCATCTAACTTCTTTACGCGTTTTAATGAGACTATTCTAGTGCAGCTTCAATGTTACAAGCAGTTTATGATATGATATGATTGTTTATTTATATAGCGCCTATACACAATGTGTTTCAAAGCGCTGGCAAGGGAGCGAACAAGGGAAAATACAACCACATTCTTACAGGCCATGAACAGTAAGGATGTGAAATTAACTATCGTACTCGGCCTGACGACATTTCAGATAGGGCAAGAGCTGAGACATAGATAAGGAAGGGAGGGGGAGAGTGGGAAGGAAATGGAAACAGACAGGCGACTACCGTACTAGGCCTGACGACATTTCTGGTAGAGCCGGTGAAAAACAAAAGGTGAGGGAGAGGGGTGCAGAAAGGGAGGGGAGGAACAAAACAAGCGACTATCATACTAGGCCTGACGACATTTCAGATAGTGCTGGAGGGGCGGTGGGGAGGAAAAAAACAGTAATGGGAGGATGGAGGAAACAGACGAGGTTGCTATCATAGAGAGTTAACTCTCTCCTTTAAGTCTCCTATTCCCTCTCTACCCTTCCAATCACTCCCCTGGCACGCACATCGCGATTTCAATTGCCTAAAAAATGTGGCATTTGAATGTAGGTACAAACAGTGAAATGCTTTACGTTAGTAATTGCTGGGCTCTTATTAACACTAAAACCCAGGTACCATTTAACATCTGTGTCCCGTTCTGTCCGGCAACTGCTCTAAAGGTCAGCCAGGTCGAGTCAACATAGCCCAAAATGTCAGGGGGTGGGGGGGAGTGCTGAAGCCCAGTCAACTCAATGGTGTTGTGCCACTACTTGTGTTTAATGCCTTGATTACTCCTAGCCCTATTCTTCCTCGTCCCAGTACTTATATATAAGGCAGTACTTGTGTACTCTGCCTCCTAAACAAGTACTGGGATGAGGTAGAGGTATATGGAGGTAATGCCTGACTTAGCTACCTGTAATCTTTATTACTCCTAGTCTCACTCCTCCTCATCCCAGTACTTACCTATGAGGCAAGGAGCCTCATACGTAAACTCTGGGACAAGGAAGAGGTATGTGGAGGTAATTCTTGGCCAATGAGCTGATTTAGGAGGTTGGGGTGGGGGGTGGGAGGGAGAGGGGATGTGTGGGGGTGGCGGGATTGTGCAATAAATCATAATGGTTGTCCATGTCCAGGCTAAGCAGGCACGATATGTGGTATTAGTGGCTAGAGAGGCATTTAGGTGCAGCCAGTCTAGTCATTACTCAGTTTGGTATGACTTTCTTTTAACTGGGAATTTCTGATAAAGCAGTCCTGCTAAGTGTAATTACCTGGCTAGATGGGCATTTGGGTCCTCCCATCTAGCCATTTCTTACTGCGGCATTGTATATTTTTCTGGGACTTTGTGATAAAATGATATGATAAAAGTCATTTATAACGCGCCTGTACACAAGTGTTTCTATGTGTGACAAGACAAGGGAGGGAAGATAGAGGGAGGACAAGACAAACGTCTCACTAGGGCTTGTGTCATTGTGAGAACGAGAGGTGCAAGAGGAAAGGGGGGGGAAGTGCAAGGGAGAGGGGAGGGGAAAACAGGGCTGCGATGCTCTGAGTAAGTGCAGCCAGGGCAGCGCAGCTATGGGTAGTGCAAGGAGAACAAGGGGCTGCAGGGTTACAGTTACAGCCCCCAAGTGCATGATAGGCACGGAGACAGTGTAAGGGGGACCGATCAAGAAAGAGCCTGGACTCATACAGACTCTGAGGGTATGCAAGAAACTGGTCCGAAAAGCAGCAGACAGGTAGGTCAGCAGGGGAGGAAGAGAGAGAAATCAGAGGAGAAAAGGAATGTTTTGAGCTGCTTCCGAAACTTCAGATGGTCTGGCTCAAGTTTGAATGGGCAGGGAGGCCATTCCAGAGGGAGGCACCAGCAGAGGAGAGAGATCTACCCCCCACTATCTGCCTGGAGAAGCATCTAACCCTTAGAGAGTTGGAGGTAGATGAGCGAAGGGCTCGAGAAGGAAGGTATTTTGGAAGAGAGCGTTGGATGTAGTGCGTGCCCTTACCCCAGAAATACTTGTGGACAATGCAAAGGGTCTTGAACTTGATGTTTGCAGCCACCGGGTGTCAGTGGAGAGATTTCAGGGCTGGAGAGATATGATCCCTGGGCTTGAGGCCAATGATAAGCCTTGCAGTCTTGTTCTGGATTAGTTGCAGATGACGGAGAGTAGAGGAAGGTAGAATGAGAAAGAGGCTATTGTAGCAGTCCAGCCTAAAGAGAACCAGGGCTCTGGAGACAGTGAGCCTCTGGTGGAAAGTGAGAAAGGGAAGAGTCCCTCTGAGGAGGAGCAGATTGTAGTGGAACTTCTTGGTGTCATCCGAGATGTGAGGAGAGAAAGAGAGAGTGGCATAGAAGATGACACCAAGGTTTTTTGCCTCGCAGGAAGGTGAAGGAAGAGGGCCCAAGGCGGACGGCCAGAGTGAGAGAGGGAAAGCTGGTGCCAGGGTCCCAATGAGAAGGATCTCCGTCTTACTGGCATTAAGGCAGAGATCGTTGGAGGCGCACCAATCCTGAATCGCGGATAGACTGTCAGGAATGAGCAAGAGAGGAGAGGAGGCTGAGGGGAGCCTGAAGCAAAGCCAAGTCATCCACATAACACTGAAAGTTTGAGGAGAAGGTAGAGATCAGGTGGGCCAAAGGGGCCAAGTGGAGGTTGAAAAACCAGGGTGAGAGTATAGAGCCCTGGGGAACGTCACAGGTAGAGAGAGGTGGCAGAGAGATTGGGACCAGTTTGTACCTGGGAGGGCGGGGGCGATCCAAGAGGAAGGAGGTCCGTTACTCCAGGGCCTGGTCTGTGATGCCCAGGTTCTCACAGAGTCGATTGATCAGGATGGCGTTGTTGACCGTGTTGAAAGCAGAGGAAAAAAGGAGGATGAGGACCGAAGGAATGCTGGAATCAAGGTTAGAGAGCAGATCTTCACGGGTGTTCAGGAGAGCAGTTTCAATGCCTCTGGCAGCTCTGAAGGCAGACTGCTGGTCATGGAGATAACCAACATATTCAGTGTACAGAGTAAGCTGGGAGATGGCAAGCTTTTCCAAGAGTTTGCCTAAGAAAGGGGTGATGGAGATTGGGCAATAGTTTTCCGGGCAGGTAGGATCAGCAGACTGCTTCTTGAGGAGTGGGTGCACAAGGGAGTGCTTAAGGGGAGAGGGAAACATTGCAGTGGCTAAAGAGTGATTACAGAAATCGGCCAAGGCTGCAGCAAGGGTGTCAATATGGTCCTTGATGGTTCTGGAGGAGCAGGGGAGCACCTGTTTAGACAACACTTTCATAGATCGGACTTGTCTAGAAACTTTGTCAGGTGTTGTCAGAGACAAAGAAGAAAATGGAGGGGGAGAGGTAGAGATGGCCGAAGGGGGCTGAGAGAGGAAGAGGGAGAGGAAGAGGAGATAGAGGACAGGATGTCCTGAGATTTAGAGGAGAGCCGTACAGAGGGCCTTGGAGGGAACAAGAGAGGAAGAGACCACAACAGGATTGACCAGTTCCTTGCAGATTTTAAAGAGTTTGGCCGTGTTGGTAGAGGCCGCGGAGATGCAGGCTTTAATGTGTGCTCTCTTCTTGATGAGTGTTATTGCTTTGACTGGCATTTTGGTGCAACCAGTCTATGTATGTCTAAATGTGGCCTAGCATGCTTTACTGTAATGTTATTACGTGTCTACACTGGCCTACATTGTGCAGCCAGTTGGACATGTTTTCATTGTGGCATGGCATTTTTAATAGCAAAGCATTAATGTTCCTGTGCACTGTTGGTGACTTACATGTATTGGAACAGTGTTACCCTACAAAACAATTGCAAACACTGTGGCTTTATAGTCAATTTTTCTCAGAAGGTGTACTGTATATTGCATTAAAATACATATTTATATCTTTCTCCTAGTGCAGTGTGTGGCATACCTCTTCAGCAGCACGTTTGTGTATATTGCGCAAGCGTGACAATCTAGGCCGGCCCAGAGTGCGACCCGTGATTTGTTGCCGAGTTGGGGGGGGGGCCTTCAGCGTGGCTCGCAGGGGGGCCCCCACATTTTGTGTTACGCCACTGGGAGTCGGTGGGAAGTCTAAAAGACAAGCATGTGTCACTGCACTGAAGGTGCTGTGTAACACACAACGGAAGGGGGCTACTGAAGTGGTGTACCCCAGAGTCCACAATCACAAAAACAGATGAAATACACATGGCAAAACACAGGTAAGAGTGGGGAAAAGAGGTACACTCTTACCAAGTAGAAAAACAAACTCCAGAAATCCAGCAAAGCTGCTGGGGGACTCACTAGGTAAGGGAAATTAGCCATAGAATGAGAATTCTCCCTAACACCCATCACTTCCCCGTCCTTCGGCATCATACATCCAGGCCATGGAAGAGTGTGGCGCACAGAACAATAATTCCAGAATCCTTAGTATTTAAAGAGAAACTGCATGTAACATTGTTTTTTCTCTTTTTTTAATTGTGTTCAATTTATTTCAAACCTTTCACAAAAAGTTAAAATACAATACCACGAAGAAGCATAAGTGGAACAAGTTATACACATTGTCATACAATTACCAAATAGATAACAGAATTTAAAAAGAGTACACTAATAGAAGTAAAAAAAGTATGGTAATGTTGTAAATTTGTTAAGTTCACTGATTAAAACATGGTAACGTTTTAGACATCGAAGAGTGGTTAGTGAGGTGACCGTGTATGTACCATCTTTCAAATACAAAACGTTTGTCCAAGAAGTCAAACAAACTTTTCCTGACTTCGTAGCACTGACCAGTATCACAATAATGAAATTAGACTAAATTCCCCTATTGCCACGTTGATGAGTACGAAAAACTGAACAAGTGTTTGCTTGCAGTCATCTGTTATAAAAAAAAAAACGAATTTGTTCGAATTAAATTGCAAAAACGTTTCCAAACATGCAGCCGGACAGTGGCAGCTGATGAATGTTTTAACTGGAAGGTTGCAAATATTTGTCCCATATATGCCAGACAGAGCGAACGTAGCGAAGGAGCCCACACCACTCAATGGTGGTTCGGGGAGTGGGTGGGGGGTTTCTCCCGTGAAATTATTTTAAATAATGAGTGAAAATTGTGCATTTTAGAGCACACTTTTTAGAAAAATTGGGTAAAAAGCCAAACAGTTTTCAATTGGGTTTTGTAGGGTAACTCATGAAAACAATCCAATAGGTGCATGTCACCAACAGTGCACAGGAGCATTTCTCCAACTCATTTTCACACTGGCTGTGCCCATAAATTTCCATGTTGACTGCACCATTATACACTAGCATTCCCATATATGAACATACTCATGTTTGCTTTGTGCATAATGCCAGTAATGATACTATAAGAAAACGTCTCCATGTTTGTTCTGCCAATATATGGCAGTATCCCCACATAAGAACATACTCCAGTTGGCTTTAGCTTTAAAAATGCATGCCAATGTATGAAAACATGTACAGACTGGCTGTACTAAAATGCCAGTCCAGCTACATAATAAAACTTATCATGCTTGCATTATCAAAGATGCCCAATACAAAATGTCATGCCTCAGTAAGAAATGGTTGTACTCGTAGCATGCAAAATGGCAGTCTTGCTTTGTAATAACACTTACAACGCTTGCCTTACCAAAGATGTCCAATACAAAATGTCATATCACAATAAGAAATGACTAGACTGGCTGCATTGGGATGCCAGTCTGGCTACATAATAACACTTATGCTTGTTTTACCAAAGATGCCTTATACAAAATGTTATGCCAAGTAGGAATAATACCACTGATCCTGCTTGTTTTATCAAAGATGGGCAATACAAAATGTCATTCCTCAGTAAGAAATGGCTAGACTGGTTGCATAAGAAATGCCATACTTGCTTCATAATAACACTTATCATGCTTGCTTTATCAACCATGAGCAGTAAAAATTGCCATTCCTGCAGTCAGATGTAATCACAATAATGATGAATGTTATTCTGTGTGATTGCGAGGCGCTGGGAGGCACTGGGGTAATGAATGTTTTTTTTTACTAGCCATCTATCATAGATGTCCAGTAAAAAAATGACATGCCTGTCCCCTGGGTCCTGAGCTCCTCACCCATGCACACAATCAATGTGGTTATGTGTGTATGCCAGGCACTGGGGGACCAGGAGGCAGGGGTGCTATTTTTTTTACTGGAAATCCATCATGCCTCCTCTACCTCCTCTTCCTCCTCCTCTACCACTCCTGGCCCGTCTGAGGACATCTCTCCTCCTCCTTTCTCCTCCTTGCCCCTGTTCACCCCTGACAATGTTTCTAGACAAGCAGGTTCTCCCATGCTCATCAAGAACTATCAAGGACCACATCGTCACACTTACTCCAGCCTTGGCTGATTTCTGCAATCACTCCTTTGCCACTTGAACTTTCCCCTCCCCCTTAAGCACTTTCTTGTGCACCCCTTCTAAAGAAGCCCTCGGCTGATTCTCCCTCTCGAGCGAACTATCGCCCGATCTCCATCACTCCTTTCCTGGGTCGACTCTTGGAAAAGCTGACCATCTCCCAGCTTAATCTACATACTGAATCTGTTTGTTGCCTCCATGACCACCAGTCTGGCTTCAGAGCTGCCAGAAGCACAGAAACTGCTTTCCTGAACACCCGTGAAGACTTGCTCTCCAATCTTCACTCTAATCACCCTTCTGTCCTCATTCTCCTTAATCTATCCTCTGCTTTTGACACGGTCAACCATGCCATCCTGCTCTATAATCTCAGGGACAAACTTGGTATTACTGGTCAGGTCCTGGCCTATTTGACCTCCTTTCTCACCGGCCGACTGTCTCAGGTCCAACTGGGGTCTTTCCTCTCTTCTATCTCTCTCTCTACATGTGCTGTTCCCCATGGGTCTAACCTCTCTCCTTGGCTCTTGAACCACTACCTGACAGCTCTTGCCCACAGCATCGCTACTTTCTGCTCCAATTTTCAATGTTATGCGGATGACACTCAGCTCTCTTTCAGGCTCCCCTCAGCCACCTCTGCTTCTTCTCTCATAGCAGACTGTCCGGCCGCAATTCAGGAATGGTGTACCGACAAAGATCTCTGCCTTAATGCCAGTAAGACTTAGATCCTCCTCGTTGGGACACTCGCTCCCTCCTTTCCTCTCTCTCTCGGCCCACCCACTCTGGGCCCTCATCCTGCTCCTTCCTGTGAAGCTAAGCACCTTGGTGTCATCTTCGACTCCACACTCTCCTTCTCTCCTCACATCTATGACATCTCTAAGAAGTCAAACTATCAGCTGTTCCTTTTCCTTTTCTCACTTTCCCCCAGAAACTCACTGTCTCCAGAGGTCTGGTCCTCTCTAGGCTGGACTATTGCAACAGCCTCTTTCTAAATCTTCCTGCCTCTACTCTTTGACCTTTAAAACATATCCAGAACAGGACTGTGAGACGTGTCCTTGGCCTCAAGCCCAGGGATTGTATCCCTCCAGCTCTGACATCTCTTCACTGGCTCCCTGTTGCTGCAAGGATCAACTTTGTGACCCTCTGCATTGTCCACAAGGCTTAATAGGGCCTGGGACCGATCTACCTCCAACTTTCTCTTCCAAAACATCTTCCTTCTCAAGCTCTCTGCTCATCCACCTCCAAATCTCTGAGGGTTAGACGCTTCTCCAAGCAGAGAATTGGGGGCAGATCTATCTCCTTGGCTGGGGCCTCCCTCTGGGACAGCCTCCATGCCTCCCTCATACTTGAGCATAACCACCTCTGGTCCCAGAAGCAACTCAAGACCTTCCTTTTCGCTTCCACTTTCTCTCTTCTTCTCCCCTGCTGATGCACCTGACTTCTCCGTGCACTGGTCACCTGGTCACCCTCTGACCTCGGGCCCAGGTTTATGCATGTCCAGTTGCGCTTGCACTACTTCTGGGCCCCCCAGCACTTAAGAGCCTGTATCTGCAACCCTGCAGTCCCTTCATTCTGCACTTGTGAGCCACCCGCTAGCTGCACTTGTGAGTTAACTGCACTTACCCCTTCTACTTCCCCCCCTTGCACTTCTCCCCTTCCCTCTTCCCTGCACTGGCGCGATTTGAATGACACTAGGCCTAGTAAGATTGTTATTTTGTACTCCCGTGGTTCCCCCTCCTTGTCTTGTCACGCCTAGAAACACTTGTGTACAGGCGCGTTATAAATGCCACATCATATCATATGATAGATGTACAGTAAAGAAAGATCATGCCTGTCCCCTGGGCCACACAGCGCCAAATACACACACACACACAATATCAAAGTGATTATGTGTGTATGCAAGGCGCTGGGGGATCCAGGGAGAAGGCATGGTATTATTTACTCGACATCTATCATAGATGTCCAGTAAAAAAATACCATCCCTGTCTCCCGGACCACACAGCACCTCAAACAGAGAGCTGATTTAGCCTGTTGGGGAGAGGGTGTACAAACCTCCTACCCACACTCGCAAAATTCTCACACACACACACAAACACATACACACACACAAACACACTTACACAACATACACACGGCAAGCACTCGCTCTCTCATTCACAGTCATGAGCACCCATCATGCACTCACTCATAACACAAGCATACATGCATCCATACACACATTTAAAGGAATGGTTCACCCAAAAAAAATGTTTGCAAAAAAAGATGGGCAATAATTTAAAAAATAGACTGGCACTTTTTTTTAAGTCCCTATGTAAACTTTTGAGCAATTGAAGCTCAAAATTTACAAAAGCAAGCACATGCGGGCATCCATTTTTTGAAATGGATACCCGCCTGTGCTCGCTTTTGCGGCATTAATGAAGGAAAAGCCAGCCAGCTGTAGTAAACAAAAGCTACCACTGGGTGGCTTTTCCTTCATTTGTGCCGGGACTCGGAGGACGCAGACCGGAGACTACAGGCAGAAAAGCTGCAGCTGCATCTCGGTAAGTGCTATTTATTTTTAAAATAATAAGCACTAGCTGCGTTTTTTTTTCTAATTTTTCCGGACTGGAGGAGCCCGGAAAACTTAGAAATAAAACCGCAGCTTTAAAAACTTTGTATTTATGTTTGCGGTAGCTTTTGAAGCTACCACAAACATAAATACGTTATTGTGTTTGAAAACGCTGCGGTTTTTCTTTCTAAGTTTCTCAGGCTCCTCCTGCTCGGAGGAGCCTGAGAAACTTAGAAAGAAAAACCGCAGCATTTTTGAAACACAACCGCGTTGTGTTTCTGCCTGCCGTGGCTATCACTTTGGGTCTCCGGTGCTCCCCCATTTTCACAAAATGGATTCCCCCATGTGCTTGCTTTTGTAAATTTTGAGCTTCAATTGCTCAAAATTTTACATAGGGACTTAAAAAAAAAGTGCCAATCTATTTTTTTTATTATTGGCCATCTGTTTTTGCAATAAAAATGTTTGGGCGAACCATTCCTTTAAATAATAAACATACCAACACTCACATTTACACAACATACACACAGCAAGCACTCTCTTTTTCATTCACACGAACATCAATCATGCACTCACTCAAAACACAAGCATACATGCATCCATAACTGAGCGTGGGTTCGGAGATGCCCCACTCCAGCCTGCTCTGTCTGTATGTCCGAGGAGGCGCAGGAGCGCCCCTTTGCACATATAGAGATGCAGTTCCCAAGCCAGCACTTCCAATGTGCCATGCGAAGCTGGGGAAGCAAACGCCCCCAGGCCTGCATGGCTCTTTGAGCTGAGGCGGCTGGGGAACTTAAACTGTGAAAGGGAAACTGAGATTCTCTTTCACAGTAAAGAGCCCTCACTCAACTGAAAAAACAGCTGGGGGAGTGCTCATATTTTACTGGGCTGGCTCCTCCATAATGGGTGAGAAGGGGCCAAGACCTGGTGGGTCGGCGCCCGCTTGCCCATTGTGGGCGAGCCACCCCTGCAGCCGGATGAAGGAGAACATGACTGTAAATGAATATCTGAAAGAGTTTTTCCTCCTTTCCCGGGCTCATCCATTATGAAGGCGGCTAAGCTGAGCAGCGGAACATCCCAGAACATCCAAGCCTTGTTTTGAATCCTACCAACCTTAGGAAATGGAACATTGAAGGTGGAAAGCAGACACACAGCAGTTATGCTCCAAGAAAAAACACTCTGGAACCAGAATGCTGTGGAGCATTTGTCATTTTGGACACTTCAGCCATTTGCAAATGCAGGGATCCATGGTGTTGGGAGCAACCATGGGCGTAATTTAGGGGGGAAAAGGGTGTTTGTCCCGCCCCCGCCCAACATTTGTTGCACACCATTTTTTCCCACTCATCTGGCAGGGCCCCCTTTCATTTAGATGATGTGTCCACCCCAATATTTTCAGCAAAGTTACTCCACTGCGAGCAGCAAGCTCTTTAGTTGCACTTTGCAGCCAAGAAAAACCTGATTACCTTAAAACCAACATACCAGGAGCTACTTTTGACTCCCCATGCCAACCAGCGCCATACCAGCTGACCTATGCGACATCAACTCTGCATGTCTGGGAATGTGCTTAAGGCAGCATTGGGAAACATAAAGAAGACATTTAAAGCAGTGGTCGAAGGGAGCGGGAGCTCTCGGAAGCGGTGCTCCTCTACTTTTTTTAATTACGTTTTACTGTTCCTATACTTTTTTTTTTTAAAATAAACCATTCCGGAGTGGTTTCGTTATAAAAAATAAGTGTAGGAAGAAGTTGAAACTTGCACTCACTTCACTGAACATTCCCTTAAACAGCGGTTGCATGTGCTTGGGGGTTTGTATTATATGTGGGAGTGGGCGTGGTGATGGGGTTTGTGGGGAGTGGGTGCAGGCCAGCAGGGAACATAGTTCCACTACTTCTTTTCGTACACTTCGACCACTGATTTAAAGCATAATGGCGCATATGTGAACTGACAGGAAGTTATAGTTTTCATTTCCTGTGGTAGCTTTGTGGCACTCTATGCATTAGCTCCTCGTTTCCCAGAATGTGTTCCCAGTTACTGGATGTTGCCTGATACCCAGTGGCGGATTAGCTCCTACTCCTTGCATCTTTATTTTAATGCCTGTCAGTGGCCGGTGCAAACGTGGTAGTTAGGAAGATTCAGATAATCTCTAAACCTTCTAAACAGTCGTCATTTCATGTATTGTTTATATTCATTCTTTTGTTGACGCCCCAGCAAAACAACTTTAAAAACTATGAGGAAATTCAGGTGGGGGATGGAATGCGGGGGGGGGGGAGGGGACGTGGGAGACGGAGGGAGTGGTAAGCAATCCCAGAATGGTACACAGTACAATGCATTCCTTATTTCACAAGCATTGGCAATGCCAACAGTTTGAGCTTTTGTGTAGGCATGGGAAAGGCACTTGCCAGGCACAGCCGTAGTGGTATTAACTGCCCTTTGATGGTAGCAGGTGCAAATTGGTGAGCCTAATAGGCATCTAATAGCAGTGACTGGCAAATGCCTAATACTTATACACACGCCAAAACTGTTGGCTTTGCCAATGCTTGTTTTTAACAGAACTTCAGTGAAGGACGCATAGTCCTTATAAATCGAGTGGCTGAAGGGAGATTTGATTAGACATTTTTATTACACCGGAAGTGCATTTTTACAGCTCCAATTAAATCATGAACTCTCAGAAGACTGCTTGGAAGAAACACTGGAAGGCACGTGTAGTGCAACACTTCATGGCAAGGCTTGATTAAAGCAAGCTCAAAGCGTTAACATGAGGAGGTGTTTTGGGCTGGGAGGGTCCGGAACTGGGTGGGAATGGCCATAGGGATTAGCATGGCCATGGGCAGTCAATGGGTGGGCAAATAACCAAACAACACCTACAAGCTGTGTGTCCCTCCTCATATGCCATTTCTCCCTGCATGTACTCTAATGCAATAGTTTTGGCTTATAGGTGGCGCTAAAATGCCACCTAATAGCTCAAACTAAAAAAAATACAAAAATAACCAAGTAGATGAAAACCAATAAAAGTGCAACAGTGCACAGAAGGTGTGACCAGACCAATGTCCTCATGATGAGCAACCGCACCTGGCTCATTAATGACTCTGCCTCCCACATGGACAAAATAATGGAATGTCTGCATGGAAAAAGCCCCTCACAGGGGTCTGGGTAGGCTTTTGTTGAATACGGAGCTATTCGGAAATCGTGTTGGCGGAATGAGCTACGGATCCAGAGCATTCCATAAGTTTAGGACTTCAGCCACTTTGCTCATTCTGGAAAAATCTACTGGCAGCTTCTGGCCTTGGTAGGTCTCTCGGTCACCAAGGGAATTGTGAAGGGAATTATGGTATGGAAAATGACCATTCCGGAAGATTCGTGCTTGAGAAGGATCACTCTTGACCTTTGGAAATCTGGATCCGGCTGCCAAACACTCCAGATACAGGACTGAATAAAACACCCGAGCCACAGCAGCCATTTTGGACAGCAGTGATAGAGCGCCATTCCACGAGTGGTTCCAGCCCTTGATCGGTATCACAACCCCTGCAGTCCTTTAGAGGGATGGGCTGTGGAAACGGTGCATTGTACAAGATTCTTGGGTTCAGCTGCAAGCAGTCTTTGCTTGCCTTCTGGAAGAATAGGATCATGGCTTAGGCCTTAAATAGACACATGTCACAACCACCGCAGAAAGGTTGGCAGACTGGTTAGTGTAACCAGAATACCCGAAATACATTCACAGCCATTGCAAAGGATGAGCCGGAGAAACCAAACATCCCATAAACCTGCTTGGTTGTTGATTATAAAAACCGCCACAGACTGCAGGGGTGCATTTCTTTGGGTAATTAGGGAAGAACAGTCATATAAACGTATTGGGACTTCTTAATTTCAATTCCCATTACCATAATTCAGGGCCCATATTACCTTAAGGGAAGGAGACCCAGAGTCCGAAATAGCTGAAAGGAACTTAGCACCTGGAATCATTGTCACCCAAGGGGGAGGGGAGTAGCACCTGGGTACAAGGTTTTTTCTTTGTATTAATAAGAACCTTTGCTCATCAGGGCCCTTGAAATGCTGCAGATAGAAGTAGAGCGACAACCACCTACACATCCTCACGTGCAGGCAGCCTCTCACCAACTGTCCCTCTGCGAAGATTCAGGCATTACATCTGCCATAAGCGTAATCATCCAGCGCGCAATACCGGATGGGAGGGAATCTAATCCACCCTGCTTTAGGGAATACATTAAGCATTGGCTAACACAGTAGAACATGAGAATGCATAAGAATAGAGAAATTCCGCATAGCAAAGTAACCATGGCACAAGATCCGATTTAACGCCTCTTGGCTCCAGTCCTTCCTTCATGTCAATGATCCGTTTTGGCTCTCATTATTGGCAAAGCATCCCACTACATATAGTGCTTCAGGCAAGAGTACCATTTTAAGTCACAGCCAACAATGGGATTCTAAACCAAAACATCCAATAGAACCTTGTGGGATAGTTTTCTTTGTCCCAAAAAACATTTATTCTGGCCCAAACACAACATAGATCTCTCGAGGATATTTGTTAGTGCTTCTGGCAAGAGGGATTTAGGTAGACAGGAGGTGGTGCTCAGGGTCATGGCAGAAATGGTGCACAGGCTACCACATGGCACTCCTTAACATAACTAACACTTCAAAAGAAGCCTTACAAAATGGCATGACACGCTAACACATCCAACTCAAAGCATAAGTCAAACAGATTGCGCCATTAACACACGAGATCATATGAAACACACAATCAGAGACACACCCAAGCCCCATAAGACATAAATGGGTATGGCATCTTTCAATTGGTACTGCTAAACCCTGCACTATCAGACTATATGACCACCCACACCTATCCCACCACCCTGAGATCCTACTGCTGTGCTCGCCCTCTAAGACACATCTTTCAATTGGTACTGCTAAACTCTGCACTATCAGACTATATGACCACTCACACACATCCCACCACCCTGAGATCCTACTGCTGTGCTCGCCCTATAAGACAAATCTTTCAATTGGAACTGCTAAACCCTGCACTATCAGACTATATGAACACCCACACCTATCCCACCACCCTGAGATCCTACTGCTGTGCTGCCCTCTAAGACACATCTTTCACACCACCCTGAGGTCCTACTGCTGTGCTGGCCCTCTAAGACACATCTTTCAATTGGTACTGCTAAACTCAGCACTATCAGACTATATGACCACCCACACATATCCCACCACCCTGAGATCCTACTGCTGTGCTGGCCCTCTAAGACACATCTTTCAATTGGTACTGCTAAACCCTACACTATCAGACTATATGACCACCCACACATATCCCACCACCCTGAGGTCCTACTGCTGTGCTGGCCCTCTAAGACACATCTTTCAATTGGTACTGCTAAACTCAGCACTATCAGACTATATGACCACCCACACATATCCCACCACCCTGAGGTCCTACTGCTGTGCTGGCCCTCTAAGACACATCTTTCAATTGGTACTGCTAAACTCTGCACTATCAGACTATATGACCACCCACACATATCCCACCACCCTGAGGTCCTACTGCTCTGCTGGCCCTCTAAGACACATCTTTCAATTGGTACTGCTAAACCCTGCACTATCAGATTATATGACCACCCACACATATCCCACCACCCTGAGGTCCTACTGCTGTGCTGGCCCTCTAAGACATATCTTTCAATTGGTACTGCCAAACTCTGCACTATCACACTATATGACCACCCACACACATCCCACCACTCCGAGATCCTACTGCTGTGCTGGCCCTCTAAGACACATCTTTCAATTGGTACTGCCAAACTCTGCAGTGTCACACTATATGACCACCCACACACATCCCACCACCCCTAGGCCCTACTGCTGTGCTGGCCCTCTAAGACACATATTTCAATTGGTACTGCTAAACTCTGCACTATCAGACTATATGACCACCCACACAATGCCCACCACCCTGAGATCCTACTGCTGCGCTGGCCCTCTAAGACACAGCCCACCTTTTAAACCCACGACACACTAGCCTTCTTTAACCAGATCTCAATTTTCAGAAAACCCGTTTTTCCTGTGCCAATGAAACCCTGCTGTCCTTTGTCCAGACAGCCCTGTGCTACAAGGCCACACCAATAGCAGATGTTCACTGTGTTATACCATGTTCTGTTGTTCTATGTTCTGATACTGAGATATATGGTCTCTGGTGGACGTGAAAACGAGGTGGGTGGGCTAGGCTAGTGAAGGAAAGGGGCTTTACAACTATTAAATAACTTTATAAACCCCAAACTATTACTGGCAAATATATAGCCAAGCATGTATCTAGCAATAAATGCATGATGCCATTGGCTACCTTACAGGGCATTAACTCGCCAAAGCCTAAAAGAGCTGCTTCCAGGTGTTCTTCATCCGCAAATCAATTGTCCATATTTGATCATGTTGGAATGATAAAGCGCTGAGTCGGATCTTCTGGGATCGGGAGGCCTGAAGATGGGACAAAGTTCTCTACACCGGCACGTGGACTCGCCCACCTATCTTATCAGCGTACTATAACAGAAGGGCTGATTTGCTCAAGCTGCGAGGACAAAAGCAGGACTTTGGGGGACTTTCCAGGATGTAACATCAAGAAAGAGCTCAGCGTAGCAATGTTTGGCAAGAGGTATCTTCACACAGAAGGGCTCCTTTGTGGGCGATGCTGAGGAGTTTCAAACAAAAGCCAGGGATTTGCGAAACAGGTACAACAAGTACACATTCACTCATTGCGGAAACGTCTCTCAGGTGAGCCGCCCCACGGCTTGCTTCCTGAAGAAGAGGACAGCCAACAGACCTACTTTTTTGTTCCACAGACTTCCTTGTTTTTTGACAGTTTATATTTGAATATCCCCACCCTAAAAAATTCCCGGATCCAGGTGCACGATTGATCAGGAAGCGCATTCATTCGTCTCCCCGCCCCCGCAGATGTTCATGCTAAGATTATCAGCGGAACAAGAGAAATTCACATCCGCCAGCTGCTCCCCCGTTCCTAGGTCTGCATACTTTCTAGCTACAACTTGTATGGATTTCCCCTTGATAGAAAGTCCATTCCTCCAAAATATATCAACAGGAGGTTAGGAAATCTCACTGTTTCCATCATGCCTCCCTGAGGGGAGTTTCAGGATTTTGTTGAGTGTGAGATTAGCACAGCTGGCCGTACCGCCTACCTGCACTTAAGAATTGCCAATGTTAATTCTATTTGTATTTATTACATTTGATATAGCGCTTTACGCCAAAGCGCTTTACATTGTAACAACAAGAATACATTAAAATATAATAAAATAAGAAGAAGCAGAATTGCAAAACATGAGACAAACCATCAAAAACAGCATGTGGAACAATTTACCTATGTCTGTAAATGAGAAATAGAACAGAGGAAGAGTGGGGGGGGGGGGTAATGAAGAAGAAGAGAGCAGGGGATGAGGAAGATGTGGTTTCAAGGAGGATCGGAAGGAGGAGAAGAGGAAATGGAGCGGATTGGGAGAGGTAAGCAAGAGGGAAGTAATGAGGAATGTCAGAGGGAGGTAAAAGGGAAGTAAGGAGGTGAATGGAGAAGATGAGATTTCAACGAGGAGCGGAAAGAGGAGTAAGAGGAAATGGAGTGATTAAAGGACATACATAGATTGTCCTTAATCTATGTATGTCCACCTGTGTATTGTCCCCGGTGACTTTCCCATTTACTGCCCCCCACAACCTGGTCAGAATGTCCCTCAAACTCAACCCATCGTAAAAAGCTCACTGCTTCCCATCAATCTGATTTCTTATCTATTGTACGTTCTTTTGTGATCAAAAGATCAGTGTTCCTCCTGTACAAAAATAAATAAATAAAATCTAAGGAAGTTTGCAGACACCCTGTTGAAGCTCATAGCACCCCACTGCCATCGTACATCGACACAAAGATGTTGATACCTATCGCGCCTAGGAACACTTGTGTACAGGAGCGTTGTAAATGCCATAGCTTATCATATATACCTTCTTGAACACCAATTGAGAGCCACTTCTTAAGTTTGAGTTTATTCTGCTTGTGTCTCATGAGAGCTGGTTGTTTTCCATAATCTCCACCAGAGTATCCATTAGTACACCCACACATATCTTCTTTCCTGCCTTTTATAAACGTGCATACCGCACCACGTGGGCCTTCAGTGGGCCTTGGCTCGTGCGTGCATCTGAAAACAGAGTCCGGTCCAGAGACATGAGTGCGGAGGTCCTTGCCTCGAGGGAAACGTCAGCACACCAGGAGTTGACGCACTGACGTCCCTCAGACCCAGGAAGGGTAGGAATAAAAACTCATGAGTTACCCGCGTAGGCGTTCGCGCAATGGTGCTGGTTCACTAAGGGGCTCCATACTGATGACTACCCTTCTGAAGCCTGACAAATATTCATTTAGGTAATTAGCCATTGGTTTATGTTTCCTTGAGTAGTTTTTGATCCTCGATTGTCAACCCCGTATGAGGGCTACAGATCCCTCCGGAATCCATTCAAGTGAAGCAACTAAAAAGGGATTTCACTCCGTAGCTCGATTCACAGTCTGTCTCCTCCGTTTTACAGGCGAATATGACACCGGTCTTTGCATGATAGTTTCTTTATCTCCTTGTAACTATCTCAATCTTCAGAAAACTCCACCTAATCCTTCCCTCTCATCTGCAATATTGAGGGAACAGCCCACAATAATCCCATTACCATCCAAGAGGGAGCGTGTTCAGTAGCGCTCCTACCTTGGGGAACTCTTCCACTGGACTATATTCCCCCGGTGGGGGCAGATCCTACAGGGCTTGAAGTGTACCACTCCATGGTTCCCTGAGAGCTTCCCATTTTTGAGTGCAGATTCCAGCAGCTTGCGGGAATTGTATTCATTCCTGAAACATGGAGGGTATCTTCTTCTACCTGCAACTTCTAAACTGCAGGGGCGAGATCTTTAAAGATCTCGCCCCTGCAGTTTAGAAGTTGCAGGTAGAAGAAGATACTTCATGTCAGAGAACACGGTCCTCTTCTGATCTATGTCCGACATGGATGCGGCAGTCAACAAATTGACCAATTAAATCTCCCCCCACAGGGATGCCACGTGGAATGGGGGCAGGTCCGAAGTGCATGGCTGGAAATTCTGGAACAGTACCCTGCACAGATTCACACTCACTTATCATGCCTGCTAGTTTTCCTTCCCCGCCTATGCCTCCTAAATTTGGGGGATCCAAAAGACTTTAAGCTCTTCATGGCGCCATGCAAAATCTATTATTTTAGTCTAGTCTAGTATCTAGTACTTGAATAGACCCCAGCTGTATGCATTGAACCAAGCGTGTGCTCAATTTAGAAAACCGCCTGGCGTGGGCTCCCCCATACATAGACAGCAATAGTCCTCTTTTAACAGATTATGTCAGTTTCTACAAGGGGTTCCAAACTATGTTTGATGGACAGTATGATGTTCATTTGGTAAGAAGCAAAATGCCAAGGAACTCGAAACCTGCTTTCCTACGTTGCACACATTAGGGGATCAGTAAAACAGACATCTTGGCCCAAAGATGCCCAATTAACAATTTTCTATCGTGGGTCGAAAGAACATCTAAAAGACGCCCTTAGTTAAATAAGAGCCCTTCCCAAAACCCTGTCCATAGCCTTCGTAGTACAAGTAGATAAACGTAATAACGGAAGGCGAGGGGAGAGGCGATGACCCGACTATAGAAGGGCTACTCCACATTAGGAAAGAGAAACACCAAGAACTCTCTCAAGCCCAGAGCCTATGCAATTGGGTAGCACCCGAGGAACCCTCCTCTCTGAAGAAAGAGAAAGAAGAAGGCAGCTAAATGTATTATTGTGGCGTAATAGGCCATTCCGTAAGTTTTCGTCCTCATTGTTCCTTCCCCCAACAGGGAATCGCCCCAGCTCTCCTCAATTAGGGAGGCTGAGGACATGTAAAGTGAATTGCTACTCCCAGAAGATGTATTGCCTGATAATCCCGAGGCATGCCTCCCACATCTTCATAATGGTTGATCAGAGCCCTGCCTGACCTCAAGATGGCGGCCATGCATGAGCTCGGCATGTTGTCTACAACTGTACATTGTAGGCAGAGACCAGTGGGATGGCTTGCCTCAGGGTAGAAGGAACACCGCCAGTGAGAGATTTGGGGTCTAGTGTGGAACTTAGCGGGGAACACCCTCCCCTTTGGGAATAAGGGTCGAGGAGAGGCACCCAGCGAGGAGTACCTGTGACCTGTGGGAAGGCAGGGATACACCTCTCGGAGACCCTGAATAAATACCAGACGTGCTGTGGCAGGGTGGGTGGAATCGAATGTCCTTGTGGGACCCAGAGAACGAGTAAGGTGGTTTGCCCCCCACTGGGAGGGGCAGAGGGGGCCACGCAGTGTCAGCCACCACCAAGATAGGGGGTGATGACCCTTGCCACAGGAACCCCTTAGGCAAGGTTATGTTCGTCGCGATGGCATATGCCACAAGAAGATGATATAATGTCCATGCAGGGATAACTTATCAGCATGAGCACACTTTGACCTCAAGGGACCTTTTGTTGCAAAAAAGAAAATATGGCGGAGACTCTCCTCAGCGCAAGATACAGAGCTCCTGCTGAAGAGAGCTTGGTCCCTCATATGCCAAGGACACAAGGGAGGAAGCAGAAAAAAAAGATCCTGCCGAGCATTCTGTAGAGGGCACCAACCAGGAGAGTGTGCGATGGCATGAGAGCCCAAGTTGGAATGTTATGGTTTGCTTGCGTGCCTACATTCCAGGGAGTCAGTTACAAGCAGAGAGTGACAGAGTGAAGATAGCCTGGGCGGTGGTGCCGGTTAACTGATCTACCAACTGCCTACTTGAGTTGTAACCTGTGACTAATAAAGCAGACTTACCTTATACTCCTGGTGATCTCGTATCCATCATTCACCCACAAGACATTCCTCACTGGACCTACTCTGGAGAAAACATAAGAAAAGAAATGCCTGAGGATGGAAAGGCAATCACCCGTACACCAGAACAAGAAACCAAGAAGAGATTACCAGCACAGGGGGTGAGACCTTCTCAGGGAGGAGAAATGCGAACACTCGAAAAACAGAACCCGCTTAGCTGCACCCCACTTCCGAAAGTATCAGCCAAAATTCTGCCAAAATTCAAGCAAATGGTTTCCTTTCAGAGCCCTTGGGACTAGACAGGGATGCCCACTGTGCCACCTTCTTCTTGCCCTGGTGGTTGAACCCTTTGTTCAACGTGTTAGATACTGTCCTGGAATTTTGGAATTAGGGGGTTTCGCTCTGGGGGTAGCGAACAGAAGATGTTGATGTTCGCAGACGACAAACTGTTGTCATGGTCCAGAGTTGCAGCAAATCCTTGTAGAGTTTAAGGTTAATCTAGCGAAATCAGAGATGCTAAGCGTTAAGAACTCGAGTAAGGTTTGGGAGGCTCCAAGGATTATTTCCTGATTAGAGGTTACAGGGAATAGCTTAAAGTACCTAGAAATCAGACTACCAACCAAAATGAAGCATCTTTAGGAGGTAAACATTATGGCAATAATTAACGAGGTGTAGGAAAAAGGGAGTCAGAAGTTACCCCTGTTCAAAGGCGTATTTGGGGTAGGTACAAGTGCAGCAGGCTAGGTTAACAAATATCAGCCATGAGGACACACAACAGGAGGAATATAGTTAAAAAAATTGGCTTTAATGTACTGACAAACATCTTAAAAATGCAGGCCTATAACATAACAAAAAAGACCTTAAAAAACAAATGAGGCCATATGGCTTGAGCAAAAATACATTCTAGCTACACATCATAGTGAAGGTTAGTAGCATGGTTGTTTTTACAAATTTCATGTACTACTTATTATTAGTAGTAGGCCAATCCACCCTCTCGAGTCAAGCCCCCTTTAACAAAAAAGAGGGTTCCCTTTGCCCCCCTTTATCTGTTGTTTAATAATTAACGAGGTCCTGGAAACATCTCCGAATATGATGGATAGGAAGACTTAATGCGGTGAAAATGAACCCATTGCTGAGAGGATGGCACATCTTCCAAACAGTCCTGCTGTACAACCCAGACCTCACACTCATAAAACTTCTTATTTGGCGAGGGGGCGAAGCCAAGAGTCTCTCGGAGGATTCTACTCCTGCCCTGGAAGCTGGTAGGCATTGGCTGCCCAAATGTGATGAGATGCTATGAAGGATTCAGAACTGCATACAATTAATGAATGAGTCAATGAATGAGGCAACTCCATGTCAACTGAACCATGAAGACAATTGAGGAAGGGGAAGTAGGCCGATCACTCTGGCCGATCAGTGTAGCTACCTCCAAAGGAGAGACCATTGGCAGTAAGGGAACTACCCCTGTTTGCTGCCATCTTGCGGCTGTGGGATAGACTGGTGGTGAAATCCGGCCTTACCACCTTTCCGCATCCAGCCATTCCAATTCACGGAAACCCACAGTCGACACTGGCATACTGGCAGATGGGCTTTGAGAAATGGCTGAAAGGGGAGATGTGAGTTTATAGGACAGATGAAAACTAGCTGTGAGATTAAATCCTACCAAGAGTTCCACAAAACATTTATAGACAGCGAATCGGAGAGATTTGGATATTGGAAATTAAGACACTGGCTTGACGACAAATAAATTGGAGAGTTCCACAAAACCTTTATAGACGGCGAATCGGAGAGATTCGGATATTGGAAATGAAGACACTGGCTTGACGACAAAGAAATTGGAGAGTTCCACAAAACCTTTATAGACGGCGAATCGGAGAGATTCGGATATTGGAAATGAAGACACTGGCTTGACGACAAACAAATTGGAGAGGGAGCTTCTCGCCCACTCTCAGCATTTGAGTCCTTGGCGCTCTCTATATGTGCAACTAAAGGTTTAATATAAAAAATCTATACCCAAAAAGTGTGTGCATGAAGGGAACCCAGGTTAGAGCCTGGCACAGAGATGTAGAAAGGGGCTTCCCCGTAAAGGAATGGGAACAGATCTGGAAACACACATCCCAATCCTCTTGCATTCAGCATAGAGAAGAGTCGTGCAGAATGTTGAATAAGAGGTATTTAACATCAGAACAAGTCAAACACAGGCCTGTGCTGGAGAAGGTGCAGGGGAGCACGTTCTTGCCCAGTTGGGATGCTGTAGCCACGGATATGGGAAAGATATTACAGGTAAAAATAAACAAGAACCCAACACTGGGACTCTTAGGTAGCCCACCGGATGACTGTAAATTGCTACCGGTAACTGCCCAATTTCTGGTGAAAGCCTTCCAAGCGGCTAGGCAGGTCATCGAGCAGACATTGAAGTCCCTAGGATGGCCTGATATCTTAGACCAGCACGCCAAGCTTTGGGAGACATTGCAGAAGGAAATCTCTGCTTTTCCTTGAGGGAGGAAATGTCCACTTTTGCAGCATTATGGTCTCCATGTTGTAACCGTGCCAGAACCCAGAGCAGAGCTGCCACCTGTACTACTAGACTGAGAGCTGTGCGGCTTCTTCACACCTGAACCTGGGGGACAGGATTATGGGTGAAGTATGGAGGAAGTGCTTAAGTGTACAAGGAAAGCACACGCACTGCAGATACTCTCTTGTTAAAAGGGATAATGAAATATGTAAGGAATACGTATGGAAAAATCCAAAAGAATGGGATAAGCAGGTGCCTTCTATATATTATGTTTATAGGGGAAGGATCAGGGGGCCAAATATTTTACACAGACTTGTTCTTTTTTCCATTGTTAGGTATTATGTTGTGGGTACATTTTGAACAATGGTATGTGTCAATGCTCTAAAATTGTCAATAACATTTCATACAAGAATTATATCACAATCCCGTTATAGATTGGAGAGATAACAGACATACTTGATGCCATCCTCTCCATGTCATGCCAATTTAGCGCCATCGCTACCTCAGCGGTCTAATACACGAGCTGATTAACGCAGCCAAACCATTCTTAGCCACTGAGAACTGTCTTCTCGATTACTAGAGCAATAAAAGGCTCAAGATTGGACTACTGCAACGTCCTCTTTGCCGGCACCCCCTCAAAAAACCTAATGAAACTCTAAATAATCCAAAACAACGCACTTCAAGCTTCTCTCAACAGTCCCAAAAGAGAACACATCACTGCAGCCAGACATGAAGCCCACCGTCTCCCCATTAAAGAACGCGTCTTATTTAAAACTACGCCCACGTGTATCACTCACATCGCCCCCCCTCCACCTTTCCTCGAAAGTAGTTAGAGGGGGGTCTTCCAGACCCACTAGAACCCCACATTCCCACTGAATCATTATTCTCAGAGTCCAACGTGCTAAGGCAGATGGTGCTAGCTTCCCCTTCATTGCTGCCAGGCATTGGAATGCCAAGCCAATTACCCTCAAAAATGCCCACACTGCATTCTGCAAAGCCCTCAAAACCTGGCTGTTCCACAAACCTCTGCACCCCCATTTCTGACCTCTTCTTGCATACTCAGGTTCCTTCTAACCAAACGAACTGTGTACACTTGATGTGTTATGTCTTTTACCACTGTAACTAAGTAACCTACTGCCATAATAGCTGTGACAGTCAATGTAGGTTCCACTGTAACTAAGTAACCTACCGCTGTAATAGCTGTGACATTCAATGTAGGTTCCACTGTAACTAAGTAACCTACCGCTGTAATAGCTGTGACATTCAATGTAGGTTCCACTGCAAATAAGTAACCTACCGCTGTAATAGCTGTGACAGTCAATGTAGGTTCCACTGTAACTAAGTAACCTACTGCTGTAATAGCTGTGACAGACAATGTAGGTTACACTGTAACTAAGGAGCCTACCGCTGTAATAGCTGTGACAGTCAATGTAGGTTCCACTGTAACTAAGTAACCTACCGCTGTAATAGCTGTGACATTCAATGTAGGTTCCACTGTAACTAAGTAACCTACCGCTGTAATAGCTGTGACATTCAATGTAGGTTCCACTGCAAATAAGTAACCTACCGCTGTAATAGCTGTGACAGTCAATGTAGGTTCCACTGTAACTAAGTAACCTACTGCTGTAATAGCTGTGACAGACAATGTAGGTTCCACTGTAACTAAGTAACCTACTGCCATAATAGCTGTGACAGTCAATGTAGGTTCCACTGTAACTAAGTAACCTACCGCTGTAATAGCTGTGACATTCAATGTAGGTTCCACTGTAACTAAGTAACCTACCGCTGTAATAGCTGTGACATTCAATGTAGGTTCCACTGCAACTAAGTAACCTACCGCTGTAATAGCTGTGACAGTCAATGTAGGTTCCACTGTAACTAAGTAACCTACCGCTGTAATAGCTGTGACAGTCGATGTAGGTTCCACTGTAACTAAGTAACCTACCGCTGTAATAGCTGTGACATTCAATGTAGGTTCCACTCTAACTAAGTAACCTACCGCTGTAATAGCTGTGACATTCAATGTAGGTTCCACTGTAACTAAGTAACCTACCGCTGTAATAGCTGTGACATTCAATGTAGGTTACACTGTAACTAAGAAGCCTACCGCTGTAATAGCTGTGACAGTCAATGTAGGTTCCACTGTAACTAAGGAGCTTACCTATCACTTTAACAGCACCACGATGCCCACAGGCTGTTGTGCGCTATACAAATAAAATAAATACAAAATTCAAATTAAAATACGATCCGTGTCCCCATACCTTCCTTCTTGTAAGTGTATTTATGGAAGCTCCAGGTCCCCTGGTCATCCCCGACCCTCCGAGACACATCCTACTAGTATAGGAGCACCTCCCAAATGAGTACCAAGATTATGCTGATGTAGTTGATGCTGAAGAAGCTGATAAGCTTCCACCTCATCTCGGGAGGATAGCTCAGGGCCAACACGCTCGTCTGGGAAGCAAGACGATGCAGATCAGCATAGGTTTGAGTCACGGTCCCACGCTTCGAGAGTGGTCTCTGGTATTTGGCTCAATGTAAAAGATTGACTTAATAATAAATGCCCAAACAGGTTGGCACAGAACTTTTGACATGGTGTAGATAATAGAAGACGTATTGCTCTCAACAATAGGTTCCCCTCCACCTCTCATACAAGTCTCGATAGATCAAGCTCGTACCAGTAAGGTCTATTCTAAACTTGATATAAAGGGGCTATATCATCTCATAAAATGGCTTCAGGATATGAATGGAATTGTAATTGGTTATTTATAGCGTGCTTAATACCCAGAGGTTTCAAAGCGCGCATGCAGGGATCGAACCCTTAATACCCAGAGGTTTCAAAGCGCGCACCTAGGGATCGAACCCTTAATACCCAGAGGTTTCAAAGCGCGCACCTAGGGATCGAACCCTTAATACCCAGAGGTTTCAAAACGCGCACCCAGGGATCGAACCCTTAATACCCAGAGGTTTCAAAGCGCGCACCTAGGGATCGAACCCTTAATACCCAGAGGTTTCAAAACGCGCACCCAGAGATCGACCTTTAATACCCAGAGGTTTCCAAGCACGCACCCAGGGATCGAACCCTTAATACCCAGAGGTTTCAAAGCACGCCCCCAGGGATCGAACCTTTAATACCCAGAGGTTTCAAAGCACGCACCCAGGGATCGAACCTGTGTTCCACTGCGCCATCTTGCTTCCAAGGCAAGGGCGTTGCCCCTGAGCTATCCTCCCAAGAATGGTTTTTTGTACCCGATATGGGCATTATGAATATCAGGTCATTCCCTTTCAGCTTTGTAATGCGCTGCTCACTTTCAATGTTTTCTAAATGACTTTTTTCGTGATAGCCTGGATATATATGTGGTGCTCTCTCTAGATGACATTCAGGTGTGTTGCCCACCTCATATGAAGACCATGTGCACTGTGTCCGAGAAGTATTACAAAGGCTAGCCTTTAAGCGATCTGGCTCCTTCCCCCTCCTCTGCTTCTTTCAGCATCCCTCGACAACTCTGCCCCCTACTTCCTTACTCTTCTCTCGCCACCCGCCCATACTCTCTATTTCCCTCACCGCAGCCATAGACATACACTACCCGTCCCATGGCCTCCTTCCTACCTGGCTTCCAGCTCTTCTCCAACCGTCTCTGTGTCCTCTCCGCTGCCACCATGCCCCCTGCCATGTCACCAAGCCTGCCCCATCCCACCTCCGTCATCTCCTCAATTGCTCCTCGTTGATGGCCCATTCTTAAGTAATAGAAAGCAGACCATGCATTCTATGACTGTGCGTTGTCGGCGGGCCTTTGTTCCAGTTACTCATGTTAGGCGAAGATGGTTTTCGTGAATCCATCTTTACCAAATATGAGTAAGACCATCGCCGAGCCCGCCTCAGGCTCACAAATGTAAGGCGTTTGCCTCCTGCCCAGGGTCTGGGATTCTGGCCCCCAGGAGGCTTGCTTCATTCTGCTTCAACATGCTCTGGCTCAACCCAAGATGTAGGCGTTGGCCACCAACAGTCCAGGGAGAGGTTTGTAGTCTCTCGGGCCTGTGACTCTTTTGGCTGGCACCACCATCTCCCTCTGCTCTCTTTTCCTCACCACTTCCTCAGGTTTCCTTATTCCCGTCCACCTTCCCCAACCGACCTTTGCCCTCTTCTCCTCTCCACCTTCCTCCTGCTCTCTGTCGCTGTCTTCCACGTGATGTCTCTCTCCTATGCACCTCTCTTCTATGAACCTTCTCCTTCTCTAACCTCCCCCTTCTGCTTGCTTCTTGCTGTCATAGAACATCGGCCTTACTCCCTCACCACCCCCTTGACACTGGGGCATAAGGCAGTGATGGGTATTCTGTCTGGGGATTGGTGTTTGTTGGCAGGCGTCGTTCTGATTCGTCGGTGCGGGGCGGGCTACATCGAGGTACCCTAGTCAATACTTTCTGAAGTCCCAGGTGTGTCTTGTGGGGCGCCTAGCAATCAATTTTGTTTGTCCCACGGGTCTATAGCACCGTTTGCCAAAAGCTGAACATTGGCCGCCGCCCTCTTGGGATCATGTCCTTCCAAGATAGTGGTTGTCCCACATGACAGTGGCTTTCTCATAGTGCCATCCCTGTGTACCTTTCTGTACCATCTGCTGTTGGCAGCGCCTGCTAGGGTCTATTTACAAGCCTCCTGCTTGCCTCGGTCTGCGGGTGTGTGTGAAAGTGGGTTTGTAAGTTCCCTTGTGCCCCGCAAGGTCTAATATTCCGCTCCGCCAGTGGCTATTGTGTGCTCTACAGTCCCCATCTATGTCCCCATTTGGTTCTTTTAGTGCTACTGCAATTTCCCTTCCTAAGCAGGTTTGGAGGGGCATCGAGGTTCTCGGGGTTCCCTGTTGAATGCCTCCAGGGTCTGCCTCGCAGAGTATGCAGCATTCTCTGGTTCCTGGAATCAGCTTAAGCCATGGGGCGTAGTCACAGCTGCCCGCGCTAATGAGGAAGTGGTCAGTCTGTCAAGAAGGGCAAAGGCAGAACAGAAACAGATGGTGAAATGACAACAGCTGCCCAGCTCCAGGGGGGGTAGGACTGCAATGGTGCCCCCAGGCATCCACTGTGACACACAGTGCTGGCTAACCCACCGGACTCAGGTTTAGGGGTGGCCGGTTCCTGGAGGTTCTTGTGGGCTCCTTGCAGGGGGTTGACGTGCACGGGAAGATTCTGCTTGAGCGCTGGACTGGGGCTTGAGGAGCAGATATCCGTTGGCCACCTCACTGCCTGGATGTTTAGGGTCTGTTTATCGTGTGTTGATGGGTGGGGTCTGAACCACCGCATAATCTTGTTCTCAAATGTAGCTTTTAGCTTCAGGAGCTATTGCAGCAATGACTTGCTCATGGACCTCTGCAAACCTCGACCCCCTTTGCTTTGTTCTTCCTTAGCTCCCCTAACTATTGGTCCCCAAGGTCTCGCTCACTGCCTGCCTGCATGAGAGTGGCGTGAGGTGATTGTGCACTGACCTATACATGGCATGAGAGGCGACAGGCCATTGTGCGCTGACCCTTACATCTGATGAGAGGCGTCAGGCCATTGTGCACTGACCCTTACACCTCATGAGAGGCGTGAGACCATTGTGCACTGACCCTTAAATCTCATGAGAGGCACCAGGCCATTGTGCACTGACCCTTACCTCTCATGAGAGGCACCAGGCCATTGTGCACTGACCCTTACACCTCATGAGAGGCGTGAGACCATTGTGCACTGACCCTTAAATCTCATGAGAGGCGTGAGACCATTGTGCACTGACCCTTACACCTCATGAGAGGCGTGAGACCATTGTGCACTGACCCTTACACCTCATGAGAGGCGTCAGGCCATTGTGCGCTGACCCTTACATCTGATGAGAGGCGTCAGGCCATTGTGCACTGACCCTTACATCTCATGAGAGGCGTCGGGTCATTGTGCACTGACCCTTACATCTGATGAGAGGCGTCAGGCCATTGTGCACTGACCCGTGAGGCCATTGTGCGCTGCCCCTTACATCTGATGAGAGGCGTCAGGCTATTGTGCACTGACCCTTACACCTCATGAGAGGCGTCAGGCTATTGTGCACTGACCCTTACATCTGATGAGAGGCGTCAGGCCATTGTGCACTGACCCGTGAGGCAATTGTGCACTGACCCTTACATCTGATGAGAGACGTCAAGCCATTGTGCACTGACCCTTACATCTGATGAGTGGCGTCAGGCCATTGTGCACTGACCCTTACATCTGATGAGAGGCGTCAGGCCATTGTGCACTGACCCTTACACCTCATGAGAGGCATCAGGCCATTGTGCACTGACCCTTACATCTGATGAGAGGCGTCAAGCCATTGTGCACTGACCCTTACATCTGATGAGTGGCGTCAGGCCATTGTGCACTGACCCTTTCATCTGATGAGTGGCGTGAGACCATTGTGCACTGACCCTTACATCTAATGAGAGGCGTCAGGCCATTGTGCACTGACCCTTACATCTGATGAGTGGCGTCAGGCAATTGTGCACTGACCCTTACATCTGATGAGAGGCGTGAGACCATTGTGCACTGACCCTTACATCTCATGACAGGCGTGAGGCCATTGTGCACTGACCCTTTCATCTGATGAGTGGCGTGAGACCATTGTGCACTGACCCTTACATCTGATGAGAGGCGTCAGGCCATTGTGCACTGACCCTTACATCTGATGAGAGGCGTCGGGCCATTGTGCACTGACCCTTACATCTGATGAGAGGCGACAGGCCATTGTGCACTGACCCTTACATCTGATGAGAGGCGTCAGGCCATTGTGCACTGACCCGTGAGGCAATTGTGCACTGACCCTTACATCTGATGAGAGGTGTCAGGCCATTGTGCACTGACCCTTACATCTGATGAGTGGCGTCAGGCCATTGTGCACTGACCCTTACATCTGATGAGAGGCGTCAGGCCATTGTGCGCTGACCCTTACATCTGATGAGAGGCGTCAGGCCATTGTGCACTGACCCTTACATCTGATGAGTGGCGTGAGACCATTGTGCACTGACCCTTACATCTGATCAGGCGTCAGGCCATTGTGCACTGACCCGTGAGGCAATTGTGCACTGACCCTTACATCTGATGAGTGGCGTCAGGCCATTGTGCACTGACCCTTACATCTGATGAGAGGCGTCAGGCCATTGTGCGCTGACCCTTACATCTGATGAGAGGCGTCAGGCCATTGTGCACTGACCTGTGAGGCAATTGTGCACTGACCCTTACATCTGATGAGAGGCGTCAGGCCGTTGTGCACTGACCCGTGAGGCAATTGTGCACTGACCCTTACATCTGATCAGGCGTCAGGCCATTGTGCACTGACCCGTGAGGCAATTGTGCACTGACCCTTACATCTGATGAGAGGCGTCAGGCCATTGTGCACTGACCTTTACATCTGATGAGAGGCGTCAGGCCATTGTGCACTGACCCTTACATCTGATGAGAGGCGTCAGGCCATTGTGCACTGACCCGTGAGGCAATTGTGCACTGACCCTTACATCTGATGATGGGCGTTAGGCCATTGTACACTGACCCTTACATCTGATAAGAGGCGACAGGCCATTGTGCACTGACCCTTACATCTGATGAGAGGCGTCAGGCCATTGTGCACTGACCCTTACATGTGATGAGAGGCGTCAGGCCATTGTGCACTGACCCGTGAGGCAATTGTGCACTGACCCTTACATCTGATGAGAGGCGTGAGACCATTGTGCACTGACCCTTACATCTGATGAGAGGCTTCAGGCCATTGTGCACTGCCCCTTACATCTGATGAGAGGCGTCAGGCCATTGTGCACTGACCCGTGAGGCAATTGTGCACTGACCCTTACATCTGATGATGGGCGTTAGGCCATTGTGCACTGACCTTTACATCTGATGAGAGGCGTCAGGCCATTGTGCACTGACCCGTGAGGCAATTGTGCACTGACCCTTACATCTGATGATGGGCGTCAGGCCATTGTGCACTGACCCTTACATCTGATGAGAGGCGTCAGGCCATTGTGCACTGACCCGTGAGGCAATTGTGCACTGACCTTTACATCTGATGAGAGGCGTCAGGCCATTATGCACTGACCCTTACATCTGATGAGAGGCATCAGGCCATTGTGCACTGACCCGTGAGGCAATTGTGCACTGACCCTTACAACTGATGAGAGGCGTGAGGCAATTGTGCACCTACCTATGCATCTGATGAGAGGCGTGAGGCAATTGTGCACCTACCTATGCATCTGATGAGAGGCGTGAGGCAATTGTGCACCTACCTATGCATCTGATGAGAGGCGTGAAGCAATTGTGCACTGACCTATACATCTGATGAGAGGTGTGAGGCAATTGTGCACCTACATATGCATCTGGTGAGAGGCGTGAGGCAATTGTGCACCTACCAATGCATCTGATGAGAGGCGTGAGGCAATTGTGCACCTACCTATCAATCTGATGAGAGGCGTGAAGCAATTGTGCACTGACCTATACATCTGATGAGAGGCGTGAGGCAATTGTGCACCTACATATGCATCTGGTGAGAGGCGTGAGGCAATTGTGCACCTACCTATGCATCTCTTGAGGGGCGTGAGGTAATTGTGCACCTACCTATCCATCTGATGAGAGGCGTGAGGTAATTGTGCAATGACCTATCCATCTGATGAGAGGCGGAAGTCAATTGTGCACCTACCTACGCATCTCTTGAGGGGCCTGCTTTTACACAGGGCTATGTCCATGATTCTCTTAATGTGCTCTTAATTCTGCACCTGGAACGAATCTTGACAGTGGGCCATGCATGCACTCATATGTGCTTTGTGGGTGGGGCAACGCATCACACTTAAAAAGCTCCTTGGGGAAATTGCGCTGATCATCCAGGGGGAGGGCAATCAGGCACCTCACACCCCTCGCTGGTGGTTGGCACTGCATATAACCCTAAAGCAGAAGGGTGGGCCAGGCCGCCGCAGGTAATCAGGAAACACACTAGAAGGAACTAGGGGTGGAACTCTCTCGAGAGGTGAATATTATGCATCCATCTAGCACTTAGGTCGCCTGTGAAACGTAGCACTGCTCCTTGTGCATAGATGGAACCCAGGAAGTAGACATTGTTTGTACAGCTGACTCATTTCTCCCCTTGGACAGCGCACCTTCGCAATTTAAAGAAGGCACGGCTCACTTCACACACCCTGCACTCACATACAACACAAACACTACTGCACAACACCTCAGCCATAAGAATGAAGCTACTTTTAATCACGTACATTCGAACTGTAGCTTCCCACATAACTCTCTCCTTGCACACACTCCCGCCCCTGCCCCCCATTTAGTCCATAGCATACCTCTACTGCGCCCATACACACTCCATTTAGACTTGGCCACCTTTGCATAACTTTAATGTCTGCCATACACACATGCATAATAGCACCTCCCAAACTCTGCCAAATCTTTGGACTCCAGTCCCTCCCAGGGGCTGGGTAACTGGGTGGAGGGTACAACCAAAAGCGCATTGGGACCATAATTATGGTGAAAGGCGCCATAACAAATGACAAAATGAATGAATGATGTTCACGTGCCCTGCGAACGTTGCACTTCTCAGTGATTGTGCTCGCTCCGCTCTCGCCCTGCTCTCGCCCTTATTGCTTGCCATGGCAATGCATATTCACGGACACAGCTAACCACGCGGCACCTGACGTGTAGACATAGATGGCAACTTTTCACATTGGACTCGAGGGTCACTTATGCGTTTCTCTCACTCACCTGCATCACTAAAGGACAAATGCGCTGTGAACCCACCACATTAAGGACAATTTCGATAGAATTAGAAACAAGCACAGTGCTCTTTTATTTACTGTTTTTTAATAGTGTTTAATAGCGCAGATACATGTATTTGGTCCAATAGAGATGACACTTGTGGTTTGTGAGTAGTTTGAAAGGCAAGCACTTCAGCTTATTTGCCTCGCTCGGCTAAAAGTGTGCACTGTATTTTACTTTTGGGTTACGTTAAATAGGTATTCAGAAGTGATGGGATTGCACTGCAGAACCTTGTGATCTTGGGCACAACTCTTCTGAGAATGTGGTCTCGGAAGGCCAAAGCTCTGTTATGGCAGAAGCAGACCTCAGTAAAGCTACTGTACCGTCCAGAAAGGCTCACTTTTCTCGTAAAATGATCACCACTCTAGTAGGTGATTTTTTTCTCAGTCGGCCTGGCTCCCGGGTTTCCTGGCACGTTTGCGGCCTCGGGGGTTTATTATTTTTTTGCGGGTCAAACCCGCGGGTCCCGGTTCAGGAGAAGCTGGCTGACAGCCAGTGGAGCACGGTGCAAATAGAGAGCAAACAGAGTGACCGATAGAGAGAGCTAGGTGAGTGCTTGCAGAAGGGGAGACTTCACCAGATGGGGCCAGGTTCTCGAATAGTTGGAGCTGCTTCCGGGAGCTTTGTTGAAGGGTGGAAGGGCTAGTGCGATGTGGCCAGGTGCACTTCCAGAGAGCTTCTGTGGGGTCATGTTCGGGTATGAGGGTATCGCGTGCAGGCCTTGTGGAACCTGCATGCATGACCTGGTGTCTCTCCACCTGCGATTAGGTCAAAGGACTGTGAGGGCGAGAAGCTGCAGCCCAACCTTCCCCTGAGCGGTGGAACTGAATGAGGCCTGTGAAAGAACTGCAAAGGAAAGTGGACCGAAATGCCCAAGCAGCCTGGTGGCCGTGCCTGCCCACGGAATATTCCCAAGCAGCCTGGCGGCCCTGCCATTCCCAAGCAGCCTGGCGGTCGTGCCTGCCCACGGAATATTCCCAAGCAGCCTGGCGGCCCTGCCTGCCCACGAATATTCCCAAGTAGCCTGACGGCCGTGCCTGCTCACAGAATATTCCCAAGCAGCCTGGCGGCCCTGTCTGCCAATGGAATATTCCCAAGCAGCCTGGCAGCCCTGCCTGCCCAAGCAGCCTGGCGGCCTTGCCTGCCCACGAATATTCACAAGCAGCCTGGCGGGCCCTGCCTGCCCAAGCAGCCTGGCGGCTCTGCCTGCCCACGAATATTCCCAAGCAGCCTGGCGGACGTGCCTGCCCACAGAATATTCCCAAGCAGCCTGGCGGCCGTGCCTGCCCACAGAATATTCCCAAGCAGCCTGGCGGCCGTGCCATTCCCAGGCAGCCTGGCGGTCGTGCCTGCCCACGGAATATTCCCAAGCAGCCTAGCGGCCGTGCCTGCCCACGGAATATTCACGGAATATGCCCACTCCTCAATGCTGGACAATCTGGTGACTGGCCACTGGACCACTGCTACTGCTGGATGCTGCGAAGTGCTGTGTGTACTGGTGAAGGACTGGTGGGGAGTTTTGAAGATCAAGGAGGCCTGAAGGCCTGTGATCCTGTTGTGGAGGTTTGAAGATCAAGGTGGCTGTGTGAAGAAGTATCAAGGTGGGTGAGTTGCGGCCCCTATGTAATACTGAAGGGGTGCTTGTGCGCTCTGACCCATAAGTGATCCAGCAAACCAGACGGGGCACAGGCTGTCCCACAACAGCAGGGGATACCCCCACCCCCCACCTCCAGCAATGGCCCAGATGAGAGCCCCGGCGGCTCTCCCACACATACCTGAGTTTGACGTGTCTGGCCCCCCATCCAGCCTGGGGCCCAGTGTTACGCTCACTATCCACAGGGACGCCACCCAGCCCTGGTTGGATGATTTGCACTCTTGAACCCTCTCCCGGTCCCTTGGTAAGGCCTCTGGTTAAAGATGGGTCTGCAATATAGGAGAGCTGGATTCAATACCAGATTGTCTTTATATTTTCCCACCTCCCTTGGCCTCAACTCCTTCCTCCCCTTTGGGCCCTCTCCTCACCTTAATATTGTAAAAGGTGGATTCTCCATCCTGCTCCTCATGGCAGGGGTGCGTAGATGTGGGGGGCGAGCAGCGACCAAGTTACTTCACTGGTGCAAGCCCCCCTGTATGAATCCAGGCCTGCTGCGACTCCGTAGGTTTGCTGCTTTACAGTCTTTATATGCAGTTCTTATGTTCATCTTAGTTCGAATAATACTGTCTTGCTTCTTTCCTTTTAGGTATGGAAAGGTATTTTGGTGTTGTCATGCAGTTTGAAGATGAGCATGGGCCGGTAGGCGAAAGCGCGGTGTGCGCGATGCTGTCCGGTGAGTAATGCGGGATGCGCGGCGCTGTTTCGCCTTTTATATTGCTAACCTGTGTCTTTTCTCTCCTTTCAGGTTGCAATATTTCTCGCTGAGTGCCGTAATGTTCCAGTAAGGATACTGACCAAGAGATGACTACCCAGGTAAGAATTGTGTGGCTTTCTTCACTCGGGAGGAAACCTGAGTAAACGCTTACTAATGCTGTCTTTCTTTCTCCTCTTTCCAGGTTATGGTATTCCAGGATGCATGCGGTGCCGGATGATGGAGTTTGTACCTTCAGGTGAGTGGAAATGAAGTCGGCGATGGATTGAAGACAGGATACCATTCCAGGTAAATTTCGTAGTGTTCTCTCTCTCTCTGCAGGTCCTTGGTTTCAGGTAAACTGGCATCAAAGAACTGGACGCGGTGAGCGTTACGCCCACAGCAGAATACCGCAAAGCATGTTCTGCTGTTTGGGTGCGGTTTAAATAGTCTCAGGTGAAGTAGTCCAGGTAATATAGTCCCAGGCATGCCACACCCAAAGTAGTCCAGGTGAAGTAGTCCCAGGCCTGCCACATCCCTGTAACTGAGCTACGTGTGTGCCTCCATGTTGGCTGAACCCCCCCAAGTTAAATAGTACCAAGTAAATAGTCACATTCTAATGTTGGTCTTCATAATGGTTATGAGCCTGGCGCCAGGACTGACTCCAAGAGAGTCTTGGATGAGGTTTTAAGGCCTTTGACCTGGCCCTAACTGGAAGGCTGACTTGGCAGTGAGGGCCAGGGGCAAGGGTCATGACACCCAGGTGGAGGCGATGGTTTGATCGCCTTGACATGTACTTTCGGGCAACGATGGAAACCAGCGATGACAGCAAGTTGGGCACGTTACTGTATGCCGCAGGACCGGCTGTACATGAGATTTTTGACTCCCTCCAGCCCACAGACACCACCTATGCCGCAGCACAGACAGCCCTGCACAACTATTTCCTTCCACTGGCTAATGCGGACTACGAGAGGTTCGTCATGCTCTCCACTAAACAGAAAGAAGACGAGACCCTTAACACATGGTCATCTCAGGAGACTCTCAGTGGCATGTGCATGGGACAACGCCGATGACATTGTCAGAAATCAGCTCATCCAGGTGTGCTCCTCAGGCAAGTTGAGGAGACAGATGCTGAGAGAACCAGGGATCACCCTTCCTCGTATCCTGAAGCTGGGCCGCTGCCAGGAGATTTCCGAGGTACATGCATCAAGGATGGAGGTGGGGTCCCGCGCAGCCAAGTCAGAAGAGGTCTGCGTTGTGGGTCGTGGCGGCAGGGGTACCCCGAGACCGGCTGGCAACTTCCGCGACAGGGGTGGTAAGCCGGGGGAAGCATGTCAGAAGTGCGGGTACGACCTGCCCCACTCCGGTGAGTGCCCAGCTGCAGGGAGGCCGTGCGGACGGTGTGGCCTGAGGGACCATTTTGCAAGGGTGTGCAGAGCGTCCCTGCCGGTGCTGGTACCAAGAGGCCCAGTGTGATCTGGGTTTTTCAGACAGTCCCGCCCTCCCAATGTTGCCCAGGTGGAACAAGTGGAGGAAGGCACCCAACCCGACGAGGAGGAGGAGGAAGAGGAAAACATCTTCTTTGTGTCAAGCATTGACGCCCTCCAGTCCAAGGGCCGAAGACAGCTGAGGTGCATCATGGCAGTCAATGACTCTCCTGTGTCGGTGCTGGTGGACACAGGGACATCGGTCAATGTCATGGCCCGTCAGCATTACGATGCCATGCCCTGCCTCCCCCCAGACTATCAACCCCCGAAAGTCTGCATTTTCACATTTGGGGGCTCACATCCTGTTCCCCTGGATGGTGCGTTTGTGGCTCGGGTGGGGCATGGAAGCTCGAAGATCAAAGCCCGTTTTTATGTAACACCCGTCAGTACCAACACCTTACTGAGCTGTGCGGCGGCCGAAGCCCTCGGACTGGTGAGCTTTGCGTACTCCGTATATGTGGAGGATATACAAACGCTGCTGGAGAAATATGCAGGCCTGTTCCAAGGGATTGGTCGCATGGCTGGGCATCCAGTGATACTGCACATTGATGAGTCGGTGCAGCCATTTGTCCTCAAACACCGCAGGGTGCCACTCCATCTGAGGGAATTGGTCGACAAAGAGCTGCACAATTTGGTAAACCATGACATCATCGAGGAGGTGGAAGGTCCAACGCCCTAGGTGTCCCCAATTGTGGTTGCCAGTAAACCCAAGCAACCCGATTCTGTAAGAATCTGTATAGACATGAGGCTTCCCAACAAGGCAATCAGGAGGGAACGCCATCTCACACCAACTATTGACGACATCATCGCAGAGCTGCAGGGAGCTCGCTTCTTTTCGAATCTCGATCTCAGGGCGGGATACCACCAAGTCTTCCTGCATCCAGAGTCAAGGTATATCACGACTTTCACAACCCACCGGGGTTGATACCAGTACAAACAACTCAGCTGCGGTGTCACCTCCGCGGCTGAGATATTTCAAAACATTATTAGAGGGACGCTGGCGGACCTAGAAGGCGTTCTGAACATCAGTGACGATATACTGGTGTTCTCCAGGTCAGAAGTGGACCACCTGCACAGACTGGCAAAAACCTTTGAGAGGCTGCAATTATTGGGCCTAACACTCCACCACGAAAAATGTGAGTTCCTGAGGACGAACATAGAGTTCTTTGGATTCATGTTCAACGAGGGAGGAGTGTCTCCAGACCGCAGGAAAGTAAAGGACATCAAGGAAGCGAAACCTCCAGAAAATGTGTCTGAAGTGAGAAACTTCCAGGGCCAGGGATTCCCCCACAACTGGCATTATACCATTTAATTTGGGGCGGCCCTTTATCTCACTGCAGCAGTGTGAGCTGAGTTATTGCAACAGGAATCGCTGCTTATTCTGATCAAGAGAGCGCCTCACAGATAAAGGCGCCATGCTTGCCAAGGATGCTGATATTGTCAACCAGTCCACCATAGATGCCCCTCCCTTTAATGCCCAACTTGATTCACGTATGACATAGTCTTTTCTATACTCTGCATACCCTGGTCTCCAAGCTTGACAGCCCCTGAATCACTGTGCCCGGATTAAAAAGCTGCCATGACTTAAATGGCCAACTTGAGCCATTCTGTAGCCCATCACGCAGCCAAACACTATCTAGCTCATTGTATTGCTCCACATAATTTGGCGGCGTGGACCTGGTACTTTTGCCTTCTGGCACAGCCAGACCCCTGCCGCCAAATGTTCATCATTTGCACGGTGCAAACAAAACAAAAGGGGAGGGCAAAGGGCGGTGCACAAGGATGTACGCCGCCTTTTGCCCTCCCCTTTTACACCTTGCTGTGCAAATGAGGTAAACACTGCCTGTCATGTACGCATGTTAGGCAGCATTTATGATGGATCCCAATGGATGGCTTTTTGCTGGTCTCAATACCGGCGCACTCCATAGGGATCCCCAGCATTTGCACCGGCTTGAAAATGCATGCCAGGGGTGGGGTCACAGTTCATCCACATACAGACTTGGTTTCAGTGCTTGAAGACCACTACAGTGCTGACTAACACACTACAAAAAGCCAAATAGCATAGTCTAACATAGGGATCTATGTGATTATTGCCACAGCCGAAAACCGGCGACTATTTTTTTAAACCCTTTACACCACATATATATGCGGGGGGAGACCCCCGCAGCCCCCCCATATTAATATTATACTGTAAACCCCCCACATGTATATGTAGTGCAAGGGGGGGGTTAAACAAAAAAAGTCAGCATTTTCAGCCGTCTCAATTCCCAGGTTGACATTTTTGTACGATTCCGAACATAGCATTGGTATAAATTGGCAGTACCTTGTGTGATCTGCGCCAATGAACTACCGCACTGTATATACTTTTTATTATCAATTACGGAAGCCACTCTCCCTCGAAGGACACCCTGCCAGATGTCATTAGTGATACATAATTAAAGAAAAACGAGTAAAAGCGCTACATGCATAATAAATTAATAATCAATGGCAAAATATCTACAAGGAATGTTTGCGCGGGTAGATTCTTTGATAAGCATTTGCAAAAAATCAGTGCTTAAATCCTGCACACTGTGTCCATTGTGTTTGGTGCAATTAGCAGCTAGTATTCAAATGGCAACATTACATTTTGCGCCCTGATGCCTCCGGGCCTGTTGGTTCGCGCGTTATAAATAAATAAAATACAAATACATTGATGCATAGTAGTACAAATGCAAAAAAAACTACATTCCCACATTTTTCATGATCTTATATATAGTTCATGATCTTTGAGCTCTGTTTTAATTACGCAATGATGCAGAGCTGAATACAGCTCAGATGCAAGACATTGAATACGAGATTGGGGCGATATGCCCTGAGGCGGCTGGCTGACAGTGTTCCTCCGCATAAGAGCAGGCCGCAGTGCCACTACCGACAGGGTCGTCCTAGCGCTGAGGGTCATATCGCCATTAGCACCCCTGTAGTTTGCTACGCGGTTGCTACTGATATGGTTTAAAAAAGAAACTTACCTTTGCTGTGCAGCCCGGCACACGATGGTTCCTAACTCCGTTTTTAATGTTGATGACAGTGATGAAATCAACATTCAAAACAGACTTCGGGAAAGCACTGGTACGTTTATTTTTAAACAAAACTAAAAAAATACACACTCTTAGCACCCGCGTAGAAACCTACACGGTGCTAAGAAGTTAGGGAGAAGGAGG
The DNA here is from genome assembly GCF_040938575.1 of Ambystoma mexicanum. Taxonomy (NCBI): domain Eukaryota; kingdom Metazoa; phylum Chordata; class Amphibia; order Caudata; family Ambystomatidae; genus Ambystoma; species Ambystoma mexicanum. Next base: position 178,720,275 of record NC_090921.1, read on the forward strand.
AGTGGAGAAGGAAAGGGCGAGCTGGCTAGCAGCACCCAGGCCGCTCGCAACGTGGTCTTGTACCATACAATACGGCCCACGTTACAAGCATCCTGATTGGCCAGCACCCCCTTCCAGGCTGCTAATGATACATATATGGTGAAATTCAAGTGACACCAACAGATATACTGCTCATCATACAGTGCATGAGTGCTTATGCAGAAAAAACTAAGGAAGATAATTAAAGCATAGCACAATGTACAATGACTGTGGACTAAGACCGTCCTCTGACCATTGCAATGTACCCGAGGAGAATCTAATGGGATAATTAAGAATTAACTAGCAACTGTTCTTACTGTCAAATATTGACTCAACCAATTATCTATTCTATGTTAAGACTGGATGCTCACATTATCCTCTTTCTTTGCTGCTCACAGCAAGAGATAAGTACATTCATGTTTAGCACTGTCTGTTGCATGTCAACCCTGTAGGGGGACATAGTATATTCCAGTATGTGTGCTGTGGTCACATGGGTCCCCCATGTGACAACGTTAATAAAATAGACAAGCTGCTTCCGGTTTGTCAGTCAACATGGCTAGGGTGGCGACCCCGGCCTGGTTGCCCCCAGAGTCGGGGCCGCTGTGCGCTGGGTGCCCCCGGCCACGTATGGCGCTCTGGTGGTCCGGAGCGGGTGGGTTGACCCCCACCCAGGAGTTTGCAGCGTGATCGCTGCACCTGTGTGTCCCGTCGGGTGCCCCCCGACATGAGTATGGGGGCTGCCCGGTGACCCAGAGCAGCCCCCCCCCAACACTGTCTATGAAGTGTTTTTCTAATTTGATATAACGTTATATTTATGTTTTACTTGTGTTATTTAACACAAGTTAAATGCCATGGTTGCTATGCCATTTTGAAAGTATTCGAGCGCGTTGTTACAACGCAAGTTGAGGGGTTGCAATGATGAGCCAGGAGACCAGGTTGGTTTAAGAGACTTTAGTGGGTTCGTGGTACATAAGTCACAGGTAATAAGTTACAGGCAGGATAAGTACATAAGGGAGGGAAGCATCCACCGGTCCCCCCCTCTGTTCAGCTCATTTTCCAACTGAACAGGGAGAACCTTGGCACTCAAACCAAAACATTCTAGATGGAAGACTATAATACAAGCATTCCAGGCACAGGCTCACATATACTTAGGAAACAGCTAATGAACCAGGATAGGTAAGACATAACACATCTCCCCCTTTACATGACAATACAATGAAGGAAGGAAACGGAAGGAAAGGTCATAAATGGACAATATATCTAAAAAAAACTATCCTTCCATATCCCATCCAGCAAACCACTAATAGTCATATGCTATTCCCTTCCAATTCCATGATATAGCTAAAAATAGCTAATCCACTACAAGACACTCACCAGAACCATAATGGCCATTTATGGAACCCAGCTACAGGGAACCAGCCCACAATCTAATAAACAAACCTGACCACCTACATCATATCATTAACCCTGTTACAACATTCTCCAACATCAAAAGCTTCTTGAAAGAAACTACAGGGTTAATACCCTCTATCTGCCTAATGCATATCATTTAGAGACACAAATTGCCTCCACATAACATCCTGCTGAGCACCAACCACATTAACGGTGACAAATAGCACCAATGTTGATACCCAACCAAATGATCAATCATTAACTAACACACACATTGACACAAAAATGTGCCAACATAAAACCAGGTCTGTAACCTAGCTACTAACCTTGAAACACCAATGCTCACCACTCAGCACATTAACATTTGAACCTATGTAAGTTCACTACCTGAACAAGGGAATGTTCGCCACAACTAAGCATATTAAACATAGGCATGCTTAAAGGTCAAGGAACTAACCTATTACTAGACAATGAGCAAACCATGCTCTCATACTGGCAAACAGACGTTCACACAACCACAATCACACAGCTGACTTATTAATAACCTACACAGTTTGTTAAATAAACTAATGAACGAATTCAGCTTGAAAAATTTGGGAATATAAAACGTTTTAAGTTACAACACCATAGCGAGTCCCAAAAATCATGCTTGCAAAGTTCAGTTTGGACATATACGTGTGGAAAAATTGTTATGTTCACTTTGACAATGTTTTTATTAACCTATCAAAGAAATGCAGTAGTTCTATGGCACTCACAATATCCACACAAAAGCAACAAGACAAATTCAGCATAACAAATTTTGATAATCCGAAAATTAGGTGCGCCGCAATAAAAGTTCAAAATGTTATGCCTGCAGAGTCTTTGTTGATATGTAACTGTGGGTTAGTTACTGCAAACTACACTATATATTTTATTACCTGCCATTTCTTTTGGTTGCATTAATTCCATTCCATTCCCACTTAAAACCTGCTAAAAACGTTGGTGCCATAGCCATTTCCAATTAAAACTTGCCAATAAGCAACATTGGCACCATAACTTTAGGTCCAATGCAATTACTAAAACACTTGCCAAACAAAACACATTGGCACCATAATAAAACACTGCTTATTGGCACATAGCACCATATGGCTCCAAAAAATAATTCAATTGCCCACCCTTGGGTAACACTCATGCTTGCAGTTTGGCACACACCAATAACTATATTCACACGAATAAAGAGACCCACAGCACATGGCCACTGTAAATCAACACTCCTGCCAACGCTATTGGCACAAAAAACAGGAAACTCCTTTCCCAGAAGCATGTTATAGAATGCCATATAACAAACCATAAAAACTACACCACAATGCCTGCAAAATGTGACCCATGTTTTCATATATCACATTCCCAAAGTGATGCATTGCCTTCATTTTCATTTTCCAAACAACATTTTAGCATGTGATGGCCTTTGCATTTACAATATAAAGAAACATTGTATGGGTACATTGCATGTTGCTTTCAACTCTTAAATATCAGCTCAATAAAATGGCAATGTCACAAAAAAAAATTGCAATGTACATAAGGCAAAACATTTTGAGTTCGCACATTACACTTTCAAGAAAATCGAAAGGCAGAAACACTTTCCTGAAGATCCGATCAGACAAAATGGAAATGCTAATAGAAAATAAATGCCTGCCGCTTTCATTTTGATAGCCTTGAAATGCATCCTCCAATCATTGCAGTACATGTAACGTTCCAGTAATGCCGAAGGTAATGAACAGTCAATCCAGCTGCGCCTTTAACTCCTACTCAGTGTAAATATGACTTGCAGCCCCTCCTTTTTACAGCATGTTCAAACGCAGCTTGTAAAAGTCTTTTGAACGTGGGCGTGATGTCAAATGCCCAGCTACTTCTATGCGCATTATCGCTGGAGCCACTTGCACTGCTGATGAGCAGAGTCTCTCTTTTGTTCCTCCGACCCCTTGCTCTGCCAATAACACGCCATTGACTTCTTGAGAAGCGCCAAACTAAAAATGCGCCTATGCCTTCATATATTAAGAAGCCCTTGCTGTGGCAGATGCAGAACAAATGAAAGTGAGCAGCGCTGCCCCCCAAAATCACTATAAATGTCCCTCACTAATCAGTCATGCAGGACATGGGGCGTGCTCACCTTGGGTCTGGGGGGTGGGGGGGGGGCGGTGGATGCTTCTAGTTCCTCATTCCTTTTTGGTGGGCAACTTCCTGTGCACCATATTCCTTCTGGCACAAGTTTGCTTCTTTTCTGTCCTTTCTTGCTGCTTTTCAGCCCCAGGTACACCTCAGTCACCAAAATCCTCGTCGCCAGTGTTACAACGCAAGTTGAGGGGTTGCAATGATGAGCCAGGAGACCAGGTTGGTTTAAGAGACTTTAGTGGGTTCGTGGTAAGTCACAGGTAATAAGTTACAGGCAGGATAAGTACATAAGGGAGGGAAGCATCCACCGGTCCCCCCCTCTGTTCAGCTCATTTTCCAACTGAACAGGGAGAACCTTGGCACTCACACCAAAACATTCTAGATGGAAGACTATAATACAAGCATTCCAGGCACAGGCTCACATATACTTAGGAAACAGCTAATGAACCAGGATAGGTAAGACATAACACGCGTCTTTAATAATTATATTTTTCTGCTCCAGCTCCGTAGCTAAGTACCTTTTATTCTGTGGTCCCTTCCGACGCCAGCTATTTCCTGCTGGTGTCAGAGATCTGCGTCGGAGGAGGCATGGCACACGAGTCTATCTATTCATGCCGTATCAGCACCTCACCGCTGATTTGAAGCCCGCAGTAGCTGGCCCCTCCGTGGGCACGCGCTCGCTTCCCCGGCCCTTCTGTGTTCTTCTCAGGCCTTAGTGAAGCCAATGCGGCCTTCAGGAAGCCTGCAGTGCCGCCGCAGGCCGCTCGGGGAAGCTCCTGCTCCCCGGCGCTCGAGTGCGCATGTCCATTAGTGTTATAACAGTCTTTTGCAAACGCGAGCGCCGGAATCCTCACGGTAGTGCTCATTATTACTCAAATTAACGAATTAGCATATTTAAAAAAAAATCTTGAAAAGGGGGAAGAAATCTCTTGTTTCAGCTATTCTTCAGGGATAAGAGCTGGGGCGATGATGTGCAGGGCTGCTCCCTGGTGGAGTGTAGCTGTCAGAAGGGAATTTGGCAGGGGTGTGGGGTTGGGGGGGGTGAGGGTCTGGGAGCGTGCTCGAGCTCCCTGGGCTGTCAACTCTGATCTAGAAACTGGCTCCCTCTCTACACAAGTTCATCTGTGCATTGATTGCCAACAGAGACTCCACTGTAGCAGATACGCTCAGAACCGGCCCTCGTGCTTAACAAACATCAGGTGTTCCGAGGGATTAAAAGCCAAGACAGCTGCCATTCATTGTTTCACTTAGGGAGGGAATTTAAATTAGTATTGTTGAGGCCAGGACTTGGTCTACATAGGACAGCCACTACGGACCACCCCGAGGATCATCCAGTCTGCCCCCACACACCCCCCTGCCAGCGAGTAGAACACCTTGAACTGGAAGGTTGCACTTTTTTTTATTCTTTACATATTTACGTTGTACATAAGACTGCGTTTGGATAGCAAGTAACCCAAGCACCAATAGAAGTGCTTTATTTAGTGAAGCACCTCCCGCTTTCTGAAATCCAGGTGTATATCTGCCAGCACTGTAGAGGCGTGTGACCCCATGCTTTCCTCTGTACTCATAGCTTGTAGTGTTTCCACGGCCCTTTGAAGCAGAACCACCCGGGAGTTATCTCCAAATGCAATCATTTGGAGAAGTTCGAATTGGAACCCATTGTTTCTTATTTTAGCGCTGTCGGTTTAGGACTAAACTACCTATCTTCCCCTGTGGACTCCACCTTTTGTCTTGAAAACGTAGGGTGTGTTGTGTTCCTAGAGGCCGGTTGACATCATGTTTCAAGAATAACAGTAACTGTGACCCAGGCCCCGGGCCGCATGAAATGCGGGACGATAGAGGGTCTCGGAGTTTAGGCGCGGGGTGGGGGAAAATGGCGCGAAAGCGTAGGGAGGGGCGTCCGAACGGCGCCACAAGAAACAAAAGCCCAGGAAAGGGCAGGAAACAGCACCTGGGAATGTGCGAAATATAACAGCAAGGGGTCAGGGGGGTAACCCGGCCGCCCCCAAGAAAGAACAAAAGGCTGGGGCGTATAAGTTAGCCGGGAAAAGGAGAGGCGGCACAAACCAGGTAAGAGCTCACCTCTCTCGGGTAGGCTCTTGGTGCCTGGATAAGGGGAAGGAAAAACGTTTGCCACCCAACCCACCCTACAATAATAACGGAAGAAGAGGGGTGCAGGCAGGAGCCGGCCGGTACGCCGAGTACTCTTTCGGTACACGGTTCAAAAAAGAAGGAGCAGGCAGAAGTGAGAACGCCGAGTACTCTTTCGGTACACAGTCCAAGAAAAGAAGGAGCAGGCAGAAGAAGGAACGCCGAGTACTCTTTCGGTACACGGTCCAAGACAAGTCGTAGGCGGCATGTGCCCAGGAACGAAGGCTCAGGGATAACAAGGACTCAGGAGGAGCCTTGGGCAACTTCGGAACTGGACACAAGGTGCCCAAAAGCATATGGCAGTGTAATTATTTTGTTGTGTTTTATTTTCTGTAAGAACATAAAATGCCTACGGCCTACAACTTTTCCATACACACATGTTGTCTGTGATTTATTACTTAGGTAGGGATCTGGTAAGAGGAGCAAAGCGAGCCCACACTACTCAGCCTATCTCCAATAGACTAAATGATCAACTCGCAGCATCGCCTCCCTGGGACAGGTCCTCTGGCTCCCTGGCAAAGTGACTCTTGTATAAACCTAACCCACAGGGCTGTAGTATAAGGCATTGTCCTTTTATGTCTCGCACTCTGCAGATACCTGCCTTCCAAGAGACTTCTGCTTTGTTCTCTCCGCACTTATCAAAACTAAAATCCATAAGAACTGTCAAATAAATGCCCCTTTCTGGTCAGCATCGAGATAGAGGCAAATTAAGCAGCTAACCCAGGGCTCAAAATGTTCCCTCGCCACTGGCTATGGAGATTTGACTCTTGGCTAGTAAGAAAGGGTGTGCTGTGTCTGTGTAGAATTGAGGTGACCAGTCACTCGCAACTTCACATTTTTTCCCTCGGAACTTCCTCCTATCACATGCACAGTGACAATGCCAGGCCGTGGCGTAAATGCAACCACGTTTATCATTGGCCTCAGCAAGGCTCAGTGAATTGATTTAACGTTCTTCACCCACATGAAGTTGTCTCACCCAGAAATGCTCACTAATGTTTCACGCAGCCCCGCTTTTCACTCTCGGTTAGTAGCCTGATCTTTATCCAAGAAATCCTCTCCCCGATTTCTTGTCCTCTTGATGTATTTTTATCATGTTACTGGGTTTTACATGGGCTCAGGCATTGTGGTGGTTTGCAACTGATGAGCGGGTGTTGTGTTAGAAGTGAAAATGCACGCTTTTCTGTTGTATTGTTGCCTGCCGGCCCGGTGCAACCTAAGCTCTCGTGCATCTTTGTTTCTAGGTTTTATTTGTCTGGCACACGCAGTATTTCTCCAGAAGGCAGTTCGGGTGCAACCTAAGCTCTCGTGCATCTTTGTTTCTAGGTTTTATTTGTCTGGCACACGCAGTATTTCTCCAGAAGACAGCCCTGTGGGTGCTGGGATGCATTGACCTAAGGTGCGGTCTGCAATTTGCTTGTGGAGGTGTGCGTGCAGGTGGTGTCTGCATGTAGCGTGATTGAGGTTAGAAGTTTAGGACGTTGGTGTGGGAGTAGTGGCATGTCCAGGAGGTGGGTTAGAGCATCTGCCTGAGGTGTCCCGGGCGGAGTCCCTTTCTGATGTGGAATTGTGGGGGGGGTTTGCGGGGTGGAGTCCTCCGATTGTGGGCAATGTGAATCGGCAGTTCCCAGAAGACTAGAACCCCAGAGAGGCTTTGCATCCCGGAGCATCGATAACGCCTTCCAGCGGAATAATGAGCCATTAGTTCCCTTCTCTGGGGACCCTTAGCATAGGGGGTCGCCCTCATCTGGAGTATGTTATGTTATGTTATGTTATCGGTACTTGTATAGTGCACCGTCACCAACGGAATTGGTCCCCAGGTGTATGTTCACGTCCGGTTCAATGCAGTCTCTAGTGGGAGGATGGGGCACTTGTATATTGGATGTGTGCCACCCTTCATTTACATGCAATGCCAGCCGGCGGGCCGGGCCCTAGAGGGCGTTTAACACAGAAGGGATACAGGGCAGTCGTCTTCTTGGCAGGCTCGACTCATTGTCAACTCTTTTGTGCTTGCGTTGAAGGCTGGACAGCCTCCATATTGTTATCTGTAATAGCACATCAACATTCTGATGTTTGGACTTTGTGTGAGCGAAATGCCCCAGCCCATTAAATTGAAGGATCTACACAACACACGTAGTCGTGGGGTATTTTGAGGACACGACAAAAGGCAGGGGCGGCACCAGGCATGGGCATGGGAGGGCCGAGCCCCCACTTGACGCAGCAGGCATCACTCTGCTGTTACGCCCATCCCGGGCTCAGAGCACTAGAACCTGTACATTTCTCACCTCCGAGAGCAGTGTGTTTACTTAAGAAAATACACTGCTTTCCGAGGTGAGAAAACAGGCATTGAAGTGAAGGTAGAGGCAGAGGACAAAAGCCTTCCCCGAGGATATCAGTAAACCCCCCCCAAACCCCCCCTGCATGTTGCAGCTAGACTGAACTGCCGGCTCAGCTTTTACGTGGCCGATGCTTTCAATAATTGCCATTAACTAAAAACGGGTATGTGTGTGCATGCAGGGATTGTATGCATGCATGAATGTATGTGTGCATGCATGCGAGGGAGGGTGTAAGTGGCTGCATGTTTGTATGCTAGGAGGTGTCTGCGAGTGCACACATATGAATGTATGCAGTGTGAATGGTGTACACTGCGCATGTTAATGAGCACACATGTTTTGGGTGCTCGTGTGAATGACAGATCAGCTGTGGGCGTGCGTGACTTGTGGGTGAATTTATCAATTTATCTATATGCAAGCTGGGGCCGGGGGGAGGAGGGGTGGCTGGCATTTGAGCATAAACATTTTTTAACGAAAGCATGGCATGTTTTCCTGCCGTTTTTGGGCAAAGGAAAGCCAACTTGTGTGTTTTATGTGATGGTGGGGTTGGATTGGGGGCTCGGGGATGGTAGGGAGGTATACTACAGTGGGTCTGGGTCTTACTGTGGCATGCAGTGTTGTATTCGCTTTAAGGGCAAAGCCCACTTGAGTGTTCTTACATGGACAGGACATGTTTCCTTATTTTGACTTTGCTTTTTACGGTATTGATGTAAAGGTCAAAGGTAACATAAATATTCTTACATGGGGGGAATATAACACGGTGAGTGCAACAGAAGTGTTCTTACATGGGGTAATTTGTGTAATGATAATGTCATTTATATAGCTCTTTCGCCAAAGCGCTGTACAGAGAACATATTTACATAAAATGTGTCACCCAACCGAAGTTTGCACTCATTTAATGAACTCTATTTATTTATTTATTGCAGCCGCTGAGCTATCTTACCGGCTAGCCAGCAAGGGCAGGTTTTCTTACTGTCGCATTCTAGCTTATTACTGGTGTTAAGGTCAAAGGCAACATACGTATTCTTAAGAATTAAGATGGTATTCCCAACGTCATTGAACGTGGCCTAATAATGTCCCTGTGTTAAAAGTTGAATTTAGAAGGTATTCACAACATCATTGAGTGTGCCTGCTCGCAGACACTTTACTGATTACCACAATATCACACTACTACACTTACTCTCTCCTATACACCACCATTCAACTAGAACACAGCTATGCTATGACACATTCGGTAAAGCTGTTCTCATACTAACATGACTCATCAAACTACCCATCATCCCAATACAACACAGCTAGCTAGCACATACCAGCTAATTTAGGCATCTCCTCAGGCCTAACGCAGCCAGAACTCAGTCTGGATGTCCACCCCCCAGACTGAACACATTCAACTGATCTCCTCAGCACCACACCTACAGCTAAGAAGCAGCTATCATGCAACAACCACACCAGCTGCACACATACCTGGGGCGCCCACGCACTTTACGACTCTCTCTCTCCCAACTGACTTGAACTGCGGTTCCTGAGGACGTTCAACCTACCAGCGCCTTGAGATCATACCAATGATACATAAGGCACTATATAAATGCAAAATAAAATAACATAACATACTCAGGTACCTCCTGAGACCAAACGATTGGCTCATGCGCCTAGACCTGAAGGATGCTTACCTCGCAGTGCCCATTCATCAGGCACACGTAGGTTATCTAAGATTCCCATGGAGAAATCGAGACTGGGAGTCACAAGTCTACCTTTCGGACTCTCTTCAGCACCTTGGGCATTTACCAAACTTCTACGGCCAGTAGTGGCTCATCTAAGAGAACAAGGTGACCGACTTATAATTTATTTGGATGACATCATCTTTATGACTCAAACACAAGAGCAGGTTCAGAGGCAGACCAGACTAGCCATAGATTTACTACACAGCCTCGGCTTTCTCATAAACTGGGAAAAGTCAATTCTTCATCCATCCAGAAGCCTGGAATTTCTGGGGTTCGTGGTGGATACTCAGAATTCTCAACTTCGTCTTCCAACAGCCAAGATTCACTCCACCAAACGGGAGATACGCAGAATTCTACAGAGGAGTCTTTTCTCGCTTCGGGAGCTAGCAAGAGTAATAGGCTTGCTATCCTTCTCAATCCAGGCAATATTTCCCTGCCCCCTTCACTACAAGGAATTACAAAGCTTGAAAGGTCAACACTTAAGACACAACCTTTCTTACTCTCAACGCCTGACACTGTCACCTCAAGCGAGAACAGAGCTCAGCTGGTGACTCACCCACATGGAAGCCTGAAATGGCAGAGCGATCTTCGGATCCACCCCGGATATCATCATTGAATCAGATGCCAGTTGCTCCGGTTGGGGAGCGAGATGCGGCTCTGTCGCCATGGCAGGTCTCCTCAGGAGTTGGATCTACATACCAACAGCCTGGAGCTCCTCGCGGGCTCCTTCGCTGTGCGCTCTTTTGCCAGAGGCAGAGCGAGTTGTTGTTTCTTGCTGAAAATGGACAACATTTCAGCAGTAAGGTACATCAATCATCTTGGTGGTACCAAATCGAGGCCTCTATCCGAATTAGCCGAGGATTTTTGGCATTTCGGTCTGGAGCATCGAATTTCAGTCACAGCAGAGTATCTCCCTGGGTCTTACAAACGTGGTAGCGGATTGATATTCCTGACATTACGCAGAATAACTCAATGAAATTTCTCTCGCACCCGCTAAGGGAACTAGGGTTGTAATATACATGAAGTAACTTGACAGCGCCTGCAGACAAGTCTGACTGATCGGCAGCGCGACCCAGTTTTCTTCTACGAAAAGGCTACAGTTACTATTCTACTATGGACAGCCAAGTTTGCAGCTTCGAAAGAGGAAGTTACATCATGTTCAGGACTGTTTATGAAAGGATCCAGATACCTATTGGAGGAATAAGGTCACATGTTGGTGGCCACTAGATGAACTTTAGGGAGCCTTCTGGGAAATGGAGTTTTCTTATTTTCCTCAGAGACTCATGGACTTATGATGATGACTGAGCTCTTTTTCCCTAGAACGAGTTTCACTGACAAGAAATGCTTGCTTTACTAGTGATTTCAGGGGCTCTGGCTTTATTGACTTTTTTAAACACCATGTCTATGGAAACTGGAAGATTTTAAAACAGGACGGGGCTTCTGAAAGGCAAGCGGGTCTTGGGCAGCGGGAGTTACCTGTTAGTCATGGTAAAGTCAAGAGAAATGGAAACCTGCCAGCCAATAACATGCACGCTCACACACTATACATGCCAACCCTACGGATTTGGGCTGCAGGCTTCTGCTTTTCAGGCTGTCCTACCGCCTGCAGAGTTTACTTTCACATCCTACCGCCGTTGTTAAATTGGAGTAGGCTGTGACACTCATCACATCATCAGCTGGCCACTGGGCTGGATTTTCCGGGATCAGAAATTCAGAACAATGTCTCTGTGAATTTTGATAACCATGTAGCGCTCTCCAAAGGGTTTTAATGTTTTCAATTGGTTTCTGTTGCCGAAGTTGGGAGTCGCACCCAGATCTTGTGAAATGTTTTTTTAAGATTGCATTCTGCTGAACATCCTGAAGCAAGCTTTGTATGTTTAAAAGAAGTAGGCTCTTTATACTTTGCTTGCATCCTCATAGGAAACACTTCTATCCCGGGCTACTTTCCAGGTGTTAATAATTAATGTCTCACCTGAAATGGAAAGGTTTATTCAAAGAGGGGCGTTAAAAAAAATATCCTGCGTTTACCAACTACCGCCCCCTTCCCTGTCGCTGGTGAGAACCCACAATTAAGAATGTCCTTTTCCAGCACTGCCCAACATGGCATTACCCACTTATTATTTATTTATTTAATACATGCCTTTATATTGCGCCGAAGCCCGCAGGCATCAGGGTGCATACATTTAGACAAGGAACCACATAAGAGAAACGAGACAGCTGGGTACTATTTGATCCTCTAGTCTCGGGCAGCGCCTGCCAGTGACTGATGACCCCACACCTCTAGCAGACTCTGGATACAGCAACAGAGAGCAATGGTCATTAAGCACTGAAGCCCCAAGGCCCCTTTTGCTCTCACATGCTGGGCGGCCGGCTCCTCCCACATCCATACAGGGGCGAACTGGCTTATAGGGATCGCGGGGGAATTCCCCATAGGCCTCGGCACACAGGGCCTCTTTTGCTCTCACATGCTGGCTGGCTGGCTCGTCCCACATCCATACAGGGGTGGACTGGCCTATAGGATCTCAGGGGATTTCCAGGTAGGCCTCTGCCCCCAGGGCCTCTGTTGCTCTCACATGCTGGCTGGCCAGCTCGTCCCACACCCATACAGGAGTGGACTGGCCTATAGGGATCTGGGGGGGATTTCCCTGTAGGCCTCTGCACCCGGGGCCTCGTTTGCTCTCACATGCTGGCTGCATACCTGCCTAACCTCCGGAATGTTTCCGGAGACTCCGGAATTTTAAGCATTTCTCCGGGTCTCCGGAAAAGTCCCGTGAATCTCAGGAATTTTGAGATTCTTTCCGGGTCCCGTCATATTCTCCACCTGATTGGCTGCCGCCGGTAGCCAATCGGATGGAGAATTGGGCGGGACTCGGAAACGGTGCTCAATGCGACCCCCGATCCCTGTAATAATAGTGCTTGCAATCCATATAATTGGATTGAAAGCAGTATTATTACGGCGGCGGTGCCACGTTCATTTTGCTTACCAAAATCATTCATTCAATGCTATAGTAAGCAAAATGAAGGCGGCGCTGCAGCAGGAATAATGCTGCTTTCAATCCAGTGACATGGATTGAAAGCAGCATTATTGCGGCGGCGGCGACTTCAGTTTGCTTACTATAGCATTGAATGAATTATTTTCAGTGCTATAGTAAACAAACAGAAGCCGCCGCCAACGCAAAAATGGTGCTTTCAATCCAATTACATGGATTGAAAGCACTATTGTGAAGGCAGCAGCACTGCCTTCATTTTGCTAACTATAGCATTGAATGAATTATTTTCAATGCTATAGTCAGTGCTTTAAGTGGGCCGGGGCTGGGCCCCGGCAGACTTCCAAAAAGTGGGGGGTCATCAGAGGCAGTTACTGTTCCTTTGTTTCCCCAGGTCGCCGAGGCGTCTTTAACCCTCGGCGAACCTGGGGATTCCTCGACATATTTCGAGGTTTATAAAAGGTGGCTTTGAAAGTACACATTTCAAGCCATCTTTTATAAAGCTTTGCCGACGGGCAATTTTGTCCGTAGTCAAAGCTTTATAAAAGATGGCTTGAATTGTGTACTTTCAAAGCCATCTTTTATAAACCCGAAAACATGGCCTGAAAACTAGGCAAACCGTAAGGTACGCACACAAATATATATACATGTTATATATCTGTGTGCGTACCTTACTATGGTTTGTGTACTTTGCAGGCCATCTTTTATAAACATAGAAATATGTAACATATGTAACATTTCTATGTTTAGAAAAGATGGCCTACAAAGTACACAAACCATAGTAAGGTACGCACACAGATATATAATATGTATATATATCTGTGTGCAGACCTTACGATTTGCGTGCTTTTTAGGCCACGCCCCTCCCAGAAGCCACGCCCCCAAATGATTTCTTACCCCACTTAAATCCCTGGCTATAGTAAGCAAACTGAAGCCTACAACAACCAAGTTTACCTGTTGGACGTGTGGGCGGAGCCATGTGCAAATGGGCGGAGTCTTGTGTGGCTGTGGGCGGGGCATAAATCTCAGGAATTTTGATTTTCAAATGTAGGCAGGTATGGCTGGCTGGCCAGCTCCTCCCACATCCATACAGGGGTGGACTGGCCTATTGGGATCTGGGGGATTTCACTGTAGGCCTCTGCACCTGGGGCCTCTTTTGCTCTCACATGCTGGCTGGTCGGCTCCTCCCACATCCATACAGGGGCAGACTGGCCTGTAGGGATCTTGGGAGATTTACCCGTAGGCCTCTGCACCCGGAGCCTCTTTTATGCAGTAACCTATTTTATTTCCAAATGTTCTTATATGAAAAGAGTTGGGCTTGCTGAAAATGTGAACTATGGCGCCCCTTGGAAAATGATTTCCAGGGCCTCTTTGGGTTCAAAGCCCACCTCGGCACCCAGAGTCATGAAAACATCATGTCCGTGTTTTCAAGGGGGGTTGGGCTTTAGTGACGAGCGATTTTAGTATTGGGATGCAATTACCCATCAAGTATCCTGAAACAAATATATTGTTTGCAGTGTAGTAATAGCAATGTATTTCGGTAATCAAACCATAAAATCGACACAATACATAAAAAGAAGAAAAAAATCATCATATTATAAATGATACAGAATCCAAAGAGGAATCACAGCGGGTGTTTGAACATACCAACATTCGATTAGCAACTCCACATGCATTAAACACAGTTTCTAACTCACAGAGTTATTTATAAAAAAAAGATATTGCAGGACGTAGCATAAAAATGCCCTTCGTTTTCTGCTGCCTGTCCCTTACTTGTAAATATGACTTGTCTATTTTTAGGATGAATTGAATTAATTATATTTGTTACTTGTTTAACTTTTATTATACTTGATCTGCTTGAAAAATCTTAATAAAAAATGATTTAAAAAAAAAAGACAATGGGCCTCATTACGAGTCGGGCGGTACAGGGTTAACGGCACCGGTAAAGGTGCCGGTGCCGTCAACCCCGTACCGCCCGATTCCGAGTTCCCCTCGCGGGACCCGCTCTGCACGTCTGGTCTCACCAAACGTGCAGAGCGGGTCCCGCGAGGGGAAGAGGGAGCAAACAACGGGCCAACTCGTAATGGCCCGTTGTTTGCTCCCTCTCCCATTCCCATTCAGCCCTATGGGGGCTGAAATGGGAATGGGGAAGGACCGGGTCCGGGTCCTTGGAGGGAGGAATTACTGGGTCTTCCGAACTCGGAATGGCCCGGTAATTCCTCATTCTGAGGACCCGGACGCGATTTCGGCAGCAGCCATGCCGCCAATAACGGAATTGCTACCGCCGAACTCGTAATGAGGCCCAATGTCCTTAGGCACCACGCTTTCTTCAGAATTCTGGTAGTGGCCGAACGGCAGGAACTGAATAACATGCAATGGATTTTGCATTCTTGATTTTGAGGCTATGAAATAAGCGCCTCAGTAATAAGGAAGGAGGATGCTTGGCATATTTATTTATTTTTTAGATTTGGTCAATTCAAGATGGCGGAATCTTACAAAGAGGCCCGTTTTATAACATGGTGTGTGTGTGTATGCTCATGGGTTAGTGAGCGGGTGGAGTGCCCATTTTATGACTAAATGTAAATTAATGAGGTTACGATCGACACCAGCTTCTGTGATAACATTTGTGGCTGATTGATAGCACCCCACTACGTCTTTGTATATATACCGGTGTTTACTCAGTGTAGTCTTTAGTTCTTTTGCTTGAACTTCTGCTAGTCCCATTTTCTTTTCTTATGTACTCCTCTTTGGTCCTTTATTCTCTCTGCTTGTGGGTTTGTGATGTGTATTTCTGTAGGCTGTTTGACTAGTTATATAGAGGGGTAAAGTTCCACAAAAAGAAAAGTTGGGGGGGGCTCACTAACATACCAAACTGAAGGTTTTCTGGAAATGTCTGCCTCTGCTACCCCAGCCAGTCGAACAACGTTGGTAACATCGACTATAATGGGGTCACTGGACTACTGCAACGGGATATATCAGATCCAGCATATGGAGGTGCTCCAGAACTCAGCAGCAAGACTGGCACTTATGGCGTCGCGTCTGACCCATTCTACAGCCCTTCTGCATCGCCTGCACTGGCTGCCGGTGAGACTCGGATCGAGTTTAAGATACTCTGCGTCACCCACTGGGCAGTGAAGAATGTTGGGCCAGAGTAGCTAAGACATAGGTTAGTACGCTATTGCCCAGACAGATAATTACGCTCCGCCTCACACATACTTCTTAAGATATCAGCGGAAACGACTGAGAGCCTGGCCCCAAGTCTGTGGAATGCACTTCCACTATCACTAAGTCATGGATGAGCATCGCGCCTTCATTAGAGCACTTAAAACTCAGTTCTTTTAAATCAGTAACCACCTGGTTTTGAGAAGTAGAGGTCTTCACGTCACCACTGACACTAGCATCTAGACGCCCTTGGGCCTTAGTTGCACCTTATAAATCTTCAAATAAATAAATAAATATGTGGCGTCACCAGAAATTAGCATATCAAGTGTGGGGACTCGTGAAAAAAGTTTGGGGACTCAGTCCACCCACGTGTGCCCTCGACTTGAGCCTTGGACGAACAGGTGATAGGCACTTGTCAGGCCCTCCCATAAGTCGCCACCGGTTGGAAAATGGTGGTGATACCTGGGCACATCATGTCCGTGCATTGCAAATACCACTAATGCCTATACAGAAGCCAAAAATGTTAGATGTCCAAGTATGTTTCCTAGCACATCTGTTCATTGCACTACACTCCTGTTGAAAACAAGCAGTGGCAAAGCCAACCGTGTTGGGTGTTGTGTATGCAGGTGATAGGCCCTTGCCAGGCATTTCCATAATGGTACCGAGAAGTACAGCAAAAGTACTGTTTGCTGTGGGGAACTCATGGCGGTTTTTTTTTGTGCCTAACATCTAAACTTTGTGTTTTGAACCGATCCTGTCTGAGGCAGCGTGCCTGTTTCCCCCTTGGAGGACGTCTTATGCTGCAACACAGCTCTGCCTGGCCTCGTCAAGCATCTAAGGAGATAACTGCGTGTGCAGCGTGTTTGGCTACTTTGGAGACCATCATAACTGCGTGTGCCCCGTGTTACTTTGTTACCCAGTAGTAAGCTGTGTCTTTAACAAGTTGTCTGTTTCTATCTTTGCCTAAGGTGTTTCCTGTACTGTGGCTACGCCTCCTGGTTGTGTGATGCCCATTTCCTTTTCTTCATAATCCCATTTTCCAGTGCACCGCCCGCGCACCGAGAAGTACAGCAACAAGGGTCGCCGGATTATTAACCCACTAGAATCAAGTTTAGTTTTTGCTGGTAATCATTTGGCCAGCGTGGGTCTATTGGACTGGCAAATTTGTTACAGGTACTTGTTTGTTTTACTTAAAAGTGTGACACAGGTACCCATTTAAAGTGGGCTGTGGTGGTGCCGGGTACTGCTAAAAATTATAAAAACGGATGATGATAGGAAATCGTGATTACTAAACGTTTTCCTTAAGTATCCTGCTGTCATGATAACAGGTACTTTTATACGGGTTTGGCACACTAATTTACTGTTTTTGGACTGTTATTTTGTGAAAGCGGGTGACGGGGTGTCTTGTAACCTGTAGCTTAGTAGAGCTACTACTGAGTAAATAACCTGCAAAATTACTTTGCTGAGCAAGATCATTCTATGTTCCTATCTGGTTCTCCATTTGTGATTGGGCTAACAGTTGATTTTCGGTGGTGTTTTGCATGAGATTGCATGCCATGGGGAAATCAAAAATGGCGGCTCTTCGGAAGGATCATAGGGCTGACTTTTTCAATGCGGCAAGCACACGTAGAGCGAGCCTGGCACATGCGGCGGCGCTTCCCCTTCCTGTGCCTTGTGCAGAAGAGGAGGAACTGCTTCAGTGTGCACAGGACTGCTCTGCGGAGATGAGAAATATAGAGGGTAACATGGGGATGAGTTGAATAGTGTTTCCCAGAGGAGCTGCAAGTGGGAAAAGGAAGGGGATTGGATGTCTTTGACTCAAACATTCCAGCTATATTTATCCCAGATGATACTCTTGAGGGCCCAGTATATGATATCCAGATGGGTGGTGTAAGTGATTTCCCACCTGGTAATGAGTCAACAACTATGATAGGTATCTTCAATCGTGCCATTCTGGCGGAACTCAGAAAACAAACTGACTTTCTGGCTAGAATTGTCAAGACAACTGATGACCTGCCTAAGTTTATGTCGGATTTGCTTATGCCTATCATGAAGGTATCAGAGGACCTGCCTAAAAGAATGTCTGATATACTTGTGCCTATATTTAAGGAGTTTGTTGGGTTTGGGTGTGGAGTTGAAGACCACACGTTCTATGGAGGGGATTGGACTAGGGAAGGAGCAATTTTTACCTTCTGCTCCTCGTATTGATAAAACCTCCAAGGAGAATATGTCTGCTCAAAACTTTTCAGAAGTTGTCGCTAAGAGTGTACAAAAGGGACAAGTTTTGCCTGGTAAGAGTGGGGCGAACAAATTACCAAATGCTAAAGGTATGAGAGGAAGGGTTCCAAACTGTAATCCTCAGTCAAAAGCAGCTAAAAAACAGGCTAAGAAAAATAACAACAAATCTAAAAAAGGTGATTAAAAAATAAAACATCTAGAAAATTTATGAGGGATCTGGATTTCAAACGTCTGATTGACAATGATGTGTCTGATTCAATTATCTCAGAGAGAAGTTACCAACAAAAAAATAGTTGCAGATGATAAACTCTCAGAGTGAGTACCAAGATGGTCTGGATGGAATGTATGAAATAATGAAAAAGAAAAAGGATCCTGTTCATGCGAATTCAAACAGACTTTAAAGTGGTTTAAGTGATATTTTTGATATTTTCAAGAGTTCCACCAATAACTCAGAAATTGAACCGGCTCAAATAGGCTGTAACAATACTGTCTGGGTGGCTAGTAATGATATCGACAGGGTTTCGGTAGTTACTAATCACAGACCCGGGGAAGTTGGTTTCCCTGATAAACCTCTGTTGACGAGGAGAGGAAATTACTGACGGGCCCATTGGTCAGTACTCACCCTCGAAAACTAGTAATACAAGATAGCTGCACCATGCGAAGACAGAGTGCAGGATTCACATACTCCAGCAAGGTTCAATAATCAGGACTCAGTAAATTGGCAAAGGGAAGTCTATTTAATGATACATACATCAGCTTATGGAAATCAGCAGCATCCCGAACACCTGCCTTACCCCGACTTCCTCGAACATTAGTCAAACAGTCTCTTTTATGGGCAGAATCCGTCATCATTGACGTCTAATTCTACAAAAAATCATCATGCAATACAATTGGTTGGGAAAGGTAACTTAAGTATAGGTGCTATATCTGTTTATGGAAATAACGCTAGTGGATTGGATAACTCTTATCAGGTGGGCGTCTAAGCCCTTCCCTCTACAACACACGTGATTGACGTCACTACAAGTACGACGTCTCATTGGTTACAGTGTCTATAGGACCCTAGATTACATGGTCCCTTGTGATTGGGCAAGTTACACCCCTAAACATAAATCTCCATTTTAATTAGCAGCATGCAGAGTAGACACCCGGTGCCTAGTGTCCCAAGATTCACCCTTCCTTCCTTCCATCAATCAATGTTTTAGGGCTGTGTGTCAATTAGTTGGCTGGGTATGGCCTCGGATCTGTAGTCTCTTATCAGGAAAAGTTATGGCACCCTCTGGTTCTGGATGACATCAGGCGGTGATACATCTGTCACGTGTTGGTTCACCGTGAATCTGCTTCAGTTTCCAACCTTTTGTGCATTTAATTCTGTGTGCGCTTGGCCACCTGCATGGGCCTCTCTTATCTTGACCTTCACGGGTGGGCTGGTATTCTCTGTAGTTGGAGTCTCGTGAGCTCATGCTCACCTCCCCTTCTCTGGTTGACCTCAATCTCCCCGGCATAAGCCTCTCTTTGTTGATTTCGACTCCGCTCCTTCTCTGGTCTTTGCTGGGTTTCTAAACTCGGCCTGTCAGGCCTTTGGCCACCTGGGTACATTTCTGCTTTCACAAAATGGAGTCGCACGTGTACATTGTGCAGTATTGAGGTAGATATTTGTTTGGCGCTTGCCGCTCTACTCTTCTACTAGGCATTGCAAGCAGTATCAATTTCTTAGCCTCTTGCATTTCAAGCTTATTTACACACATTCAGCAGGGCGGCTGCTTCCATATTGTCTTATGGCACCATTCTCTTATGTTTTAACAGTGTCTCTCCCCTGCATCCATTATCATTATCCTTGCAGTTACTAGTACTGGCATTCATGCTTTCAGTAGCCAAGTCTGTTTGTTCTCTGGGGCACACAAGGGGCAGAGTCCCAGAGCGGCTCTCTGTTGGTTCATTTGCTCCTCATACGTCACGTACCACGGCGAGTACCTTACTGACAACTCGCAATGGGGGGCAGGGGTGCAGGTCATATCTGGGACCTCCTCTACACTCCCTACTCTGGTTGGTTCATCGACCACTCCTGCTTCCTCCTTTATATTCAGTTTCTTTGATTCCTCAGCTTCTTGCTCATCGTCTCCTGGGTTTACACAAGAAGGCGTGAGAGTATGCAATGTTGGTGTCCATATCTTTATCACCCTGCTGTTCTCACATGCTCATCTTTGTTCCAGGTCATCAACTGGCATTGTCCATTTGGACTGCAGTAAATCCATTTGCCTTCGTACCTTCTTCGAATTCTTGGGATAAGTGAATTGTGTTCCTTCTGGTGCAAATTCACTGGCCTTCACAAAGTCCTTTATCTCCTCATCTGTTAGGTCTCTGGGCTTCCAGCCTGGCTCGACATCGACCATAATTTCCATCCCAATGGCCTTCTTTGCTGTTTTCTGGCACTGTGTGATGATTATCTTGATAACACAGACTCCTAGCAGCACCATTGCTAGCAAAGCTCCCAGGAACTTGAATATATCTGCCATCCATTGCGGGACCAGATGACCATTCATCTGTCTCATCGGTCATCTGGTTTTTCAGGGTTGTTAACATGTCTATGGCCTCTGTGAGGGTTCAATTTTCTTCATCGTGTGATGGTATAAATGTGCAACATGATTCTCCAATTTTTGCACAAACACCTCCATCCATTGCGGTGATCATGTCAAGCACATATCTGTTCTCGAGGGTCATAAACCTGACTGCCCTCAGTTCTTCCTTGATTGCATTGAACCCTTTTATGGTGGTATTGATGGTCTGCAGTAACTCCCATCTCGTTATCTGCAACCAGTTGGTATTTGCACCAACATGGATGTGCTGCAAAAGTATTGTTGTAAATACGGATGAAGTTAGGCTGAACAGCCTGTGTTCGTAGGGAATGGCATAAAATGCATCCTCTGATTTGGCAGAGAAGTAATTCTCTCTCTTCAGCCTTGACATTAGTTCCACAGACCTCCTTTTCCTCAGGTGAGCGTCTGCTTTCGGGAAACTGTCCAAATTCAGTTCATTTTTTGGGATCACTAGTGTCGTAAATCTCTCCCGTCTCACCTGGGATTGCTTCTTGCTCTGTTCCGCGGCAGGATTCCGCTTGTGGATGGATTGGGTCTTGTATAGGCTCGCTCGAGTCTCGTCCGGCTCCAGAGCGCGTTCAGAGTTCCAGGAAGGTCACAGTTCCAGGAGGTCCAGGAAGAAAGTAGCGGTCGCTAGGGTTGAGGATTCCTGGAGCAGATTTAGAGGTAAAAGGTGGAAGGAAGGAAGAAGGGACCAGGAAACTAGGAATAGTGGATTCGCCGAACAGCACACACGTCTAGTCACTACCTAATGATAGCGTTGAGACGCGCGGTGCCGCGGGGGCGTGGCCAATTTATAGAACGTGCCGTGTCCGACGTAAAGGCTGATGCGAGACAAGTCACTTGGCACGGCCATGTTGAGAGTAACAAGGAATATAAGCCCTGTCGCGATAAGGACCAGGAAGTCCAGAAAGGGCAAGTTCTATGGGTCATGACAGCATGCCTTATCCGAAAACCTGTACTACCAGGTTTGCCCGGGTGTATGAGATGGAATCTTCTGAGCAATCGAGGGGTGGGTATTTAGGTTAGAAACTGGTTCCCATGTTCTCTCACTAGGAGGATATCCTTTTTATTCAACCAGGTATTGAAGTCGACCCCGTTTACACCTGGAATCGCATATTCTGGACACTTCATATTCCAGTTGATTGTCCACAATCACAGGACTGGGTCTGCAGGTTTTTCGGGTGGATCGGATGTAGGGTTTCAATAGAGAAGTGTGAAAGACTGGGTGTATTCTCTTCCAGGAGTCTGGTAGCTTGAGCCGGAATGAGACAGAATTGATGATTTCCTTTATGGAAAATGGTCCATAGTACCGGGGGGCTAATTTGTTTGGCTGTAGATGTCGTGGTAATAGTTTCGAGGACAACCAGACTTGATCACCAACAGAATAAGAAGGCGCTGGTCTTCTTTTGGAGTCAGCATAACGCTTAGTGCGTGTCTGGGCCTCTTCCAATTGTTCCTTGGCTTCCTTGTGTATGTTGATGAGAGTCTCAATCCATGAGTCGAGAATAGGTACTGGTGTGGGATGTGGAAGAACAGAAGGTAAAACGGAGGGGTGAAAACCTTGACTGCAATAGAAAGGGCTGACCTTGACTGCTGAGTGATCGGAATTGTTGTAGGCAAACTCGGCCAAGGGCATAAGGAGAGACCAGTCATCCTGAACCTTGGTGGCAAAACAACGAAGATATTGCTCTAGAGTCTGATTTACACATTCTGTGGCTCTGTTGGTTTGTGGGTGATGACCTGATGAGAGAGCGCGTTGGATCCCCAAAATACGACACAGGTGTTTTCAGAATTGTGAGACGTACTGAGCTCCTCGGTCCGATATGATCTTGGAAGGAAGTCCATGAAGACGGAAAATGTGTTCCAGGAAGATTCCAGCAAGTTCTGAGGAGGATGGTAGTTTATACAGAGGCATAAACTGAGCCATATGAGTGAGCAAGTCTATGGTTACCATGATGGTCGTGTATCCTCGGGAAGGTGGTAATTCCACAATGAAGTCTGTAGCAATGAATTCCCATGGTCTTGTTGGCAGTGATGGTTGCAGTAGAAGACCCGCCGGTCTCTTGTTATCATGTTTGTTTTGACTGCAGACAGCACAAGCTTTGATGTACTGTTGTACGTCAGTCTTCATTTCAGGCCACCAAAACTGTCTTTGTATAAGACGGAGGGTGTTAGTTATGCCACGATGTCCGGAGTGAAGGGTATCATGGCAGAGGTTTATCATTCTTTGTTGTAATTTCTGTGTAGGAATGACCAGTGCATTGTCCTTCAATAACTATACTTCGTTAACTCTTAGGTTCCATGGATTCTTCCTTGAAATATCCTTCCAGAGGTCAGAGGACTGGGTTTGCACTCGGATTTCTTCCAGGAGGTTGACTGCTTGAGCTACAAAGATCGTGTGGGGAAACATCTTAGGATAGGCCTGGTTTCAGTGGTTACATAGTCAGGACGTCGAGATAAGGCATCAGCAATCATGTTTTGTGATCCGGGAACATGAGTGATTTGGAATTGGTACTGGGCAAAGAAGTAGACCCAACGCACCTGACGGCTGTTCCTGCACTCCAACGACTGTAGAATTTGAAGATTCCGATGGTCCGTGCGGACCTGAACTGGATATCTAGCACCCAGAAGTAGATGTCGCCATTCAGTGAAGGCTTGGCGGATGGCTAAGTTCCTTTTCCAGGACGGAATAGTGTGTCTCACTGGGAGTCAGGGTTCATGAGAGGTAAGCAATGGGGTGTTCCAGTTTATCCTCAAGTACCTGTTTCAAGACCGCTCCTATGGCATAGTTAGAGGCATCCGTTTCCACCAGGAATGGGCGATTTATGTCGGGTTGGGCCAGGATGGGGGC
Source organism: Ambystoma mexicanum (assembly GCF_040938575.1). NCBI lineage: Eukaryota > Metazoa > Chordata > Amphibia > Caudata > Ambystomatidae > Ambystoma > Ambystoma mexicanum. Next base: position 178,743,873 of record NC_090921.1, read on the forward strand.
TTGTGTGAACTCTGTCTTAAATCGTTGGAATGCTTTATCTTGCGGTGCAGACCAGATAAAGAGGGTGTCTTTCTTCAAGAGAGCAATGATCGGCTGAATGATCTCGGAAAAGGTAGAAATGAACTTCCGGTAGAAGTTGGCAAGCCCCAGGAAGGATTGAACTTGTTTCACAGATGTGGGAGTGGGCCAAGCCAGTATGGCTTTTACCTTTGAAGGGTCCATACCAATTCCTTCTAGGCTAAGGATGAATTCTAGGTAGTGAACAGAAGTAACTTGAAACAAGCATTTTTCAGGTTTGGCTAAAAGTTTGTGTTCACGGAGTCGTTGTAATACTGCCTTTACATGTTCTTCATGCTTTAGAGGATCCTTGCAAAAGATCAATATGTCATCCAGATAGACAATGACGAAGAGGAATAACATGTCAGAAAACACCCTGTCCATAAAACGTTGAAAGTCTGCGGGAGCATTAGCTAGTCCAAAGGGCATGACTAGATGTTCATAGTGACCAAAGGGTGTTCTAAAGGCTGTTTTCCATTCGTCTCCTTCCTGGACATGGATTAAATGGTAGGCACCCCGGAGATCCAACTTCGTGAATATTACGGCGCCTCTCACAGCTTACAGGATATCCGAGATCAGGGGCAGTGGGTACCGATCTTTGAGGATGCATTGATTTAAGCCACGATAGTCGAGGAAAGGTCTGAGTTCCTTGGTGTCCTTCTTGGGAACAAAGAACAACGAAATTTTGAGGGTCTTATGGTGCCGTTTTCAAGATTGGTCTCCAGGTATTCTCAGAGGGCCTTTTTCTCAGGTTCAGAAAGAAGGAACATTCTGCCGAAGGGAATCACTGCTGAGGAATCTGTATCTATGGCACAGTCTTCAGGTCTATGAGGGGGTAAGGCCTGGACTATGGCAGTTGAAAATACATCAGCATATCCCTGATAGGCCTCTGGGACTTGTATGATATTGGAAACCATGAGTGGTGTTTTCCGGTCTCTTAGTGGTTCTTTAGGAGGTGTCGAGGAGGGATCCAGGGATAGACAGTGGGCCATACAAAACTCTGAGCCCAGGAATAGTGATCCTGCTGTCCAATTGATATTCGGATTGTGCTTTTGTAACCAGGGCATACCCAATACCATGGGGTAATGGGCTGACTTAATGATGTCGAATGTAATCCGCTCTTGGTGATGGTTTATGGAAAGTTGGATATCTTTTGTCTGCAGGCTTATGGGTCCTGAAGAGAGGGGTCTTCCGTTGATTGCTTCCACCGGCTGCATGGTGCTTCGTGTCTCGTATGGACTATGATGATTAACAACCCAGTCTTGATCAATGAAAATTCCCATAGCTCTGCAGTCCACCAAGGCCAGAATGGGATAGGTCTTATTCTTGGAGGGCGACAGGATGGCCTGTAGTATCACCAAATTGTTTTGTCCAGGATAGTTCAAGGATGGAATTGATGTGGAGCAAACATCTCTCTCCCGACACCTCGCTCCATCTAGGATCGGGAGCTGGCATTTTCCGAACGCCGTGGTGGGGCTAGAGGACATTCTCTACCAAGGTGTTCATCCGAGTCACAATACATGCACAGGCCTGTGTGGATTCTTCTCATCCTTTCTTGTGGGGAAATAGGTCCACGGAAGGCTCCTATTTGCATGGGTTCCGGATCTATGTCAGGGGTTGGGGCAGGATCGGTTTTTACAGAAGTCTCAAGGGAGTTCTTTTGAAAGGGTATCTTGGTCTTTCTTCTTTCAGCCTTTCTTTCGTGGATTTGGAAGTCTATTTGCATGGCTAGATCCATAAGAGCTTGGAATGAGCTAGGACGAGCCACTCTGGCTAATTCACCCTTTATATCCTCATTAAGACCCCTGCGAAATAGAGTGAAACTTGCTTCTGAGGACCAATCTGCTTCCTTGGCCAGTTGTTTGAATCTAGTAACATACGTTAGCATATCCTGGGATCCCTGTCGGAAATCAAGTAACCGTTCCTGAGCACTATAAACCTGTTCTGGGCTGTCGAACATAGTTTTGAGTGCCTGAATAAATCCATCATAATCATCCAGGAGGGCATCTCCAGAGTTGACTAGGGGAGTGGCCCAGGTCAACGCGTTCCCTGTGAGGTGCGAGATTATGAAGCCCACCTTTGCCCTGGAAGTTGAAAAATAGTAGGGCTTAAAAGTAAAGTGCACCAAGCAGGAATCCACGTAAGGACTTTGCCGAGCCATCATATTTGTCTACCACTCCACCCAGTAACACACTCTCCTTGTTAGCGGAGTCGCGAGACAAAACAAGTTGCTTTAACGCAGCATTCTCCGCTTTTAAGTGCTGCACTTCAGTTGTTAGTTCTTGCATGCCACGCATGAGGTCCTGGACTGCTTTCTCCATAGCAGTATCAGTGTCGGTTATTTGTCGTCTCAAACTGTCGTAAATCTCCCCCCGTCTCACCTGTGATCGCTTCTTGCTCTGTTCCGCGGGAGGATTCCTCTTGTGGATGGATCGGGTCTTGTATAGGCTCGCTCGAGTCTCGTCCGGCTCCAGAGCGCGTTCAGAGTTCCAGGAAGGTCACAGTTCCAGGATGTCCAGGAAGAAAGTAGCGGTCGCTAGGGTTGAGGATTCCGGGAGCAGATTTAGAGGGAAGAGGTGGAAGGAAGGAAGAAGGGACCAGGAAATTAGGAATAGTGGATTCGCCGAACAGCACACACATGTCTAGTCACTACCTAATGATAGCGTTGAGAGGTGCCGGGCCGCGGGGGCGTGGCCAATTTATAGAACGTGCCGTGCCCGACGTAAAGGCTGGTGCGAGGCAAGTCACTTGGCACGGCCATGTTGGGAGTAACAAGGAATATAAGCCCCGTCGCGATAAGGACCAGGAAGTCCAGAAAGGGCAAGTTCTATGGGTCATGACACACTAGTGCAGGAACGTGGACGTTTACCAGTGTGCATATGCCTCCCCAGTTCCTCGGTAGTCTTATGTAGGCCTTGGCTCCACATGCCCAATAGTGGTCCATCAGGACTGCAGTCCCTTGCGACATCCCTGGGGCTTCGTATATTCGCCCGCAGTTTTGATTCTCCCCCATTTTCCTCATGCCGTTACTTCTAAAGCACAGTTTCGGGTTTTCCAGTGGTACAATCTACAGGGGGCCTCCTCTGTCTTTGTCCCACGTTAACCGCTTTACCAATTTTGGCCAGAGTGGTTTACATAGTCTTTGAGAGTTTTCTATGGCTTCTTGGCAGGCTCCAAGGACCATTCAAGCTCGGCAGATTACAACTCCTTCTTCTCAACCATCGGGGGAAACAATTGATCCCCAGATCTGCATTTGGCCTCGGTTCTTCCATATTTGCGCTTCTTCTGCCGTTTTCCCTTGGACATTCACCTTATTCCTGATCCTTCGACGTCAGGGTTCTCATATCTAATCACATGATTCTTGTGTGCGCACTATTTCTTGTTTTGATGTCCTGGACATATCCGTCTTCATCAGGGTAGTCTTTTTCGCTGGGCCATATCAACGAGGCGTCTCTCCCCATGAATTGTCCTCTGATGTTACACATTGCCACATGTGACATGCAGTGTGCTATGGGGACATCTATTTCTACAGCCACAAAGATTTTGGACTCTTCGTCCAACTTCCTTCATGTGCTGGTACCATATGTTGTTTCCAAGATGGGCCGTGCTGTCCAAGTAATCGTTTAACTCGTTATCGGTTTCATATGGACTTCTCTTGATCCTTAGCGGTTCTCTGTGGTTGGCTATCAGTATGTCTCTGAATGCGTCTGTTCCGCTCTTTCGTTCAGGCAGACTCTCGGGCGTTATCCTAGGAGAGGCAGGTTTCATTTCCTGCCCTGCAGTAATATGGGGAGGTTTTGCACTTCTTTTCCTTCCCTCCTGTATTCTTTTGTAGACCTCCTCCCACCGCATGTGATTTATCATTCTTCCAACACGTGTCTGTGTCGTAGGCTTGGTAGTTACTTCTGGCATTGGAGCTGGCGTGCTCGCTATCACAGTTGTGGTGGTTGTCTTGCTCAGCTCCTCCTGTAGCTTCTTTGCTCTAAGTATGAGTGGAACCACATACTCAACTACCGCATGCGTTTTCTCAGTGAGTTCTTTTGTTGCTTCCTCTGTTCTATTGAGTGATTTTGCTATTTCACTTTGGCTCGGTTTCTCACGTTGCTCCCTGCTTTCTGGAGCTGCTTGTTCCACAGGTGATTTCTCTCTATCCGTTGGTTTGGCCTGCGGTTTCGTAGCCATTGACACTTGCCCTTGTTCGTGTGCACTCAGTGTATGGGTGTGTGCCGTGGACAATGCTATGCTATCATTCATTCTGTATTGACCCTGTCTCCAACCTGTCTCACCATTCATTACTTCAAGTGTATACGTGTTACTGCTAATTACATTCAACTGTAAATCGTTTGCTTTATCATCAGTTTTTCTTGGAACAATATAAGGTCTGGGTGCTTTTGTGGGCCCCAGACGTTCATTACCTGGTGGATGCACAGACATTGGGACACTCGTGAACCAATAAAAAATGCAGTTCTAATAGTTAACGATACAAATACTACAATAATCACAATGCATATACATATGACGGCCTTGAAAGACACCTTGCAGCATCTCCTTCCAGGGAACCGTGGGTGCCCTTCCACTGGTGGCACGACTAAGTTACTGTTTTGGGCCCCCATTTCAAATACGTCCACAGTCAATAGTTTATTTTTCTTCTTATTCTGTTTTCGTCGTTCAAAGTTCAATAAATACTAAAGGGACAAGTGCAGTTCAATGTCCCCCCTCTTATGAGTGCTGATGATGATAGTCTCCGAGTATGGAGTACAGTTCCTTCACTAGACTATGGAAAAAGGTTAGACTATCGTTTTCAACACATCATAATTATCCTGTATTTGTATGGCCAGCGTATGCCCAGGGCACTCTTCCAACTCGCCTTGGCCCTGGGGACATACAGGACCTTGTTTGCTATGACACCATGAAAGGATGGATTCGCTACAAATCACGCAAAATAAAATTTTGAAAAAATAAAAATAAAAATAGAAGTGAACATATGAGAAGGTAGGAAAAAATAAGAAAAAGGTTGAAAAAAGTAAACACGGCGGTGAGGTTCGTGTCTCTGTTCCTTTCACTTGGTCTCTCGAGGTCGAGTTGGTGAACAGTCTCTCTCTCCCCCATTTACTCCACTATGGAACGATGATGCAAAAAATAGAAAAAATAAGAAAAATAGGAAAAGAAGTTCAAGATGTCGTCGTCCTTGTTTCCGCCTTTTCGGTCCGTTCAACGTTGGAAGCATAAAGAACTGTGTCTTTGTTTCCTTGCTCTGTCCCCGGCTGGGGGATGATGGAAAGTTTTATCTTGGATCTCGCCCTTTTAAGGCTCTTCTTAGCAGTGGATGTCCATAATTGCTTCTTAGTTGTGATGCACTAGCCCTCAGGAGCCGATTCAATTGGGCAATTTTTTGCTAGATCATTAAGAAAAGTGGGCACATCAATGTTGTGGGGTCTGCCCATTAGTTCTGGAAAGTTTTCAATGAGATGAAAGAAAACACGAAACGCATACCGACTGTCTTCGGGTGTTAATGACATTTGCTCTGACGCTTTAGCTCTTAGGTCACAGACCTTTCATGCAGTCTGATCAGTCTTTGCCTCCTCGATCTGTCCCTCGCCGAATAGTCTCATAGGAATCTCCTTAGGAATTCTCGCTGGAAGTTGGACAGTTACACTTGGAGCATAATGCCATGGAGAAGAGTCTTCATGTGTGGGAAATTGACTGGATCTCTAAGGAAGGTAGCAACATCGACATCAGCAGGCCTTCCCACCATTTCTGGATAGTCTGTGACTAGCTTAATCAGGACGTTGTGGGCTAGCTGCGTGTCTGCAGGGGACAGGGACATTTGCTTTGTTTTGCTGGGCCCCGATCACTAGTCTTTTTGTTGTTGCGAACAGGTCTTGCACTTTCCTGCTGCGTGGTCTGCTACCACATTGTTCAGTTTACTCCATATTTGATTCAGGATGTGATTATTTCGGGGTTCTCTGATGAAAGTCAAGGTATCTGTGGTTCTCCCAACAAGTTCTGGGCACTCCTTAAGGATTCGAAAGAATAAGATGTAGGTAACTCCGTCAATAACTGCTTGAGGCGGGAGCATTAGTGTTTTGTTCACTGTGCTCGGGCAACTCGGCGAAGACCTCTGTGATGACAGTCAGTAGTTGCCTGATTATCTTTTTATTTTCTGGATCCTGAATATATTCTGTGACACTTGTTTCTCTCCCTATGAGTGACAGATAGGACAGTACTACCAGTGGAAAATAGGTGAGCATATCCCACTTGAGACTTCTGCTGGGGTGAACCATATGTGTGTGAACAGAGTCTTGATACTGGATGCTTCAGGATACCAGTTTTAGTTTACAAGAGTGTCCTGTTTTTACAGTTTATCAGAGTCTGAGAGTTCGTGTTCAATGCTTTGTGGCTCAACGTGATCAAGCTATCAGTGTCACTGCAGGTTCAGAGTGTGCAACTTTTTCCTTTAGCCTGCAAGTTCAGCTGCACTTTGCGTTCATTTGAAGGTCTTGTACCTCATTCAGTGCCTGGAGAATTTCAGTGAACAGCCACAATTTTCACAGCGAGCTCCGTAGTTTGTGTTTTCTGCTTGTGCGTCTTTCTTCCTTGCCATAGACCTTGTCTGCACGTGCTGTGGTCCTTCCCCGTTATCTGTGGATTCCTCGGCAGTAGATGTAGTAGGAGTGCTCTCTCCTATAAAGGGTTTTATATCATTCAGGAAGATCCAGGCTCTTCTGCCTTTGAGCTTGACAGCTGACGGGGTGCAGTCCTCAACGATGAACGGGCCATTAAACCTCGGCTCGTCCCATCTCTTTCTCGCAAAGTTCTTTACCAGAACTCTGTCTCCAGGGAAGACAAGGGGTACGCCAAGGCTGAGAGCTGCTCCTGCATCAGCACTATCTGCAGTGGTTCGTGCTGTGCTGTCCTCTTTCTGCCGCTGCTGTAGCTGGCCTGCAATGACAGTGGCACTTGTTGTGAGACAATCCAGATAGGCTTTCATCTCCTCTCCTAGAACATCCCTAGTTGACTGGGCATCACATCTCGCTCTGTCTCGGAGGGTAAGGGGAGTTCTCATTCTTCTCCCAGTAATTATTTTGTGCGGCGTAAGATGATGGTAGGAGCCTGGTTGGTTCCGAAGCGCATACAATGTCAGTGGTAGGCAGTACATCCATCCCTTTCTTAATGTGAGCTTCAACTTGGCTATTGATTCCTTAAGCAAGCCGTTGATCCGTTCACATATCCTGTTTCCCTCTGGGTGATACGCCGACGAGAATTTGTGCTTTATACCAAGCAACAAGCTAATCTGTTTGAACACTGCGTTCACGAAATGAGGTCCATTGTCTGATCTCATAACCCCACACACCCCCCACCTAGGGAAAACCTCCCTCACCAGGAATTTGGCAGCACAGGCAGTGTCAGGGTGTGTACAGAGGCCTGCTTCTACCCATCTGGAAAAGGGACACACCACCACAAGTAAATACCTGTACCCATTACACACCTGGATCATATCGACATAATCAATATGTAGGTGCTGGAAAGGTCTATTTGGTCTGGGGATGACTCCTCTCACTACTTTTAATGTGTGCCCAGAAGTGAATCGCTGGCAGACAATGCAGTTTACCACAAAGAATGCAACATACCCGGCTAAATTCGGTATAAACCAGTCTTCCGCGAGCATATGAATGGGGTAGTGAAGCTGTTCTAGTGCTACTTTTAGAAGGGTGACAGGCATTACTGGTCTTACCAGTGCTTTCTTGCCTCCACAATCCGTCAGAGGGGTTTAAAAAACACCCTCAACGCTTCCATAATTTTTTCTCCTCCTGAGGTGCCTCCCCCTGGAGCTCCATTAATTGAAACTGCCCCATATTGCTATGGGCTTCTGGAGTGGCTCGTGCTACCATCATTCGTTCTGTTGGGTACGTGCCACCTCCACGTCCATGATTGTTTCAGTTTTGGATGCCATACGTTTGGCTTCCGTGTCCGCTTCATGATTTCCACGTGACACAAAATCTGTCCCTTTGGTATAAGCGGCGCATTTTACGACCGCTATGCCCACTGGGAGCTGTAGTGCTTTTATCAGCCTGTCCAACAAGGCTGCGTGTTGCACTGACGTGCCGTCTGCTCGGAGGTAGCCCCTCCTTTTCCAGCGCGCTAATCCTGCGTGCACTGTTGACGTCACATAGGCGGAGTCGCTGTACACTGTTACTTCCTGGTCTGCATGGTTCTCACTGGCAAGTATCAGTGCCAGTAACTCTGCAGCCTGCACCGAATAATGAGATGGTATTCGTGCACTGACAAGTACTTGGAACTCTCCATTCGCCATGTGTTTGACTACGGCCACACCTGTATACCTTTGTCCGTCTTCTTGGTCGATTCTAGAAGACCCGTCAATAAAGACGATCTCTCCACTTGGCTGGGCATTTTCCTTGACCCTGGGGATCTCATCATAGTATTCTTCATAGTTCGCACAGTCATGCACCGTTTTAGCTGTTTTGCACTGGTTCTGGTAACCCTTGGCACAATATATGGTAGAATACAGGGATAGATTTTGTCCAAGACTCATGCGTTTCGAGCACCCACGTGTCTTGAAAATTCTGGATATAAAGCAAAGGATCCTCTGACTCCTTCATTTTTCGAGTCATTATAGCTCCCCTATCAGATATGTCTGGATATAGCGTATGCAGCGCTTTCCACACTGCTGCTCTACAGTTGTTCAATGGCACTCCGTCATGAGAGGTGTTAGTTATGGTTACCCTGGGGTATCCTGCCCTTTTCCACACGTCGTCTGCTCTTTCGCCAAGTATAGCAATTAGAAGACCCTTAATGTCCCCTATGGCTAGAGTGACGCCCCCCATCATTTTCTCTAGCTCATGTATACACTTTGTGGCTCCCGAGGTCAGCATTGGAAGCTTATTTTTAAGATTCTCTTGGTCCATGTGTGGCCATGGAATATATTGCGGTATTGCTCCCCCCTTTTCTAACAGTGGGAATTGGAATGTGCAATCCTCCTTTTCCTTCTCAATCACTCCTCAGTCTCTTGCCTGGGCGGCGTTCCCGCCTTGCCTTCTACCTGGCAATGCCCTTAGCCTATCTGTATAGGCAGGTACTGACCCCCCTCCGACCGTGGGGTGTTTCTTCATGTCAGCTGGACTGTCCAGCGGACTTCGGTGTCCTATCTATGGACCCGCTTGCATCTGACCATCGTATCTCTCGGTCCCCTTCGTGCTGCTTTTCGCACCGCCTCCCTTCGTCATACGCCACTTCCTCCGCTTCTCCATCGGAGTCTGACTCTGAATACTCCCAGTTTACACAGCTTCTTGCATCAACTTTATTCTGCCCAACTTCTAGTCTATCTAGGGAACGTCCCCTACTCCCACTACTTTGGGTGACATCCTCGGTGTCATATAGCTGAGTGCTCTCTAAGCGCTCATCTTCCCTTCCCTCTTGGGAGATTCGTTCCAGTCCCATCTCATCATATATTTTATCAATCGCTTCCCCAATGCTTCTGGTGTCAAAGTCATCATCAATAATTGTCCCGCTTGTACCTGGTACCGCATCGCTTGCATGGAAGAACTCTTCTATGTCTTCCCAGTCTACAACAGGATTGGGTTTTTTCACTTCCCGTTGCAAATATTCTAAATCTCGCGCCCTTTGCCTGCGTTTACATTCTGCTTCCTCATCCATTTCTCTTCGCTTGTTCGCTTCCTTTCTAGCCTTATCAACTTCCCTCATCCGTTCATCTCTACGTTCCTTTGTCCTTCTACTTTCCTCATCTTCTCGCTTTTTTACCTTTCTTTCGTGCACTCTTTTCTCTTCCTCTAACCTAAGCATGTTCTGCCTGTACTTTTCATAGGCTGCATATTGCGTGCGACTGAGCGGTATAATCGGTATACCTTGCTCTTTGCGATATAGTTGTTCTTGCCGCAACCTATCCTTCTTTCTTGCCCTTTCGTTTCTTATGACCACTTCTTTTTCCCTTTCCTTTCTTTGCGCCTCATCAGACCGTTAACTCGGCCTTGCACCATCTAACTTCAACAGTATCTGCCCTCCCATCCATTCGTCCTTTTTACATGTTAACTCATCGGTTCCTTTCCACTTCTTTCCCTCTCTCTCTCTATCTAGAGGTGCACTTGTTTGTGCCTGGTCCTTCCTTTCCTCACCTCGCCTCTCTTTTCCCCATGGGACTGTGGAGGTCGAGTCAATTTCCTGTTCCTTCTCTTTCATCTCGTCACTGCTACACGCAGGCGACTCATATGCAGGGTTGCTATAACCTGTGGCTGCCTTAAGCTCTCTTAGTGGGTAAAGACCCTCCGACTTACTTCCCTCAACAACTGGTTCTGGCGAGGCAGGTGGCACGGTAGGCGTCTCATCCCCCTGCGTCCATACATTTAATATCCAGTCTGCGGGGGGTTCTTCTTCTTTTGCTTGTTCAAACATTTTCTAAAGCTCGAGAACAGCAAGGCGTTTTTCAAGCTTCTTCCCGCCATATGTGGCATGTAGGAAGGTGTTCATGTGCTGTAAAACAGCCTTTGACAATGACCCATTTTGGGGCCACGGCATAAACATTTTATTTGCGGTGCCCTTAACCCACTCCTGGCTATAATTCTTCAATTTTGTTGTGTGCTTTGGTAACTGCTTGCATAAGTGTGCAAGCGGGGTAACTTCCTCCATTCTTAGTTTCGTCTCCAACAATATTCACAGTTTTTAACTCTTTACTACTATGAGCGAGCACCACATACGCAAGCTCCAATCCAACTTTTCCGCCAAGCTCTACACCAGCAGTTTTGCTCAACACTTCTCAATTCAGTGGCGATTCCCTCTCAATTACGGAATCGCATAAAACCAAAATGCATTACAATTAATCAACAGTACAACAATTTCACATTTGACATATAAAGGACATAAGAGGACATATAGGACAGACGCTTGACAGACTAGACAGACGCCAGCTGGTCATACGTATACCTGCCTTCTAATTGTTACCCCGTCATGGGATTTGAACTAACCCCTTTATGACATCTTTAAACGTCATCATAGCCTAAAGTCCCCGCTTTATGGGCTCTGGGTTCAAGTTCCTTCTGACCACTCTTTAAAGCGCAGGAACAAGCCGAATTTTACAGTTTTCTCTCGGGTGCCCCCCCTGGTATTCCTTACAGTTTTTTTCTTGGGATCCCCCCGGTATTCCTTACAGTTTTTTTATCGGGTGCCCCCCCGGTATTCCTTACAGTTTTTTTCCCGGGTGCCTCCCCACCCCCGGTATTCCTTACAGTTTTTTTTCTCGGGTGCCCCCCGGTATTTTTCCCAATTACTTCAGGTGCCCGGGTTTTTACCCTCTATATCTCTACAGTCTTTCCTACTTTTAACTGTATTAATCTTCTCCATCACCCTCCGTTAACTTTCCCCTTCTTACTCTAAGGCCTATAAGACATTTGCCAAGGTAACGAGTTTCGTTGGTTTCACTCACCGATCGCCTCTATTCCTCTCTGGAACTTCAGGATCACCGCCTCTTCCTCTTCCTGCTTTTATAGTTTTCGTCCGATCCGCTGCCCGTGGGAATGAGAAGGGTTATGCTTGGAAAGGCGGGTTCCTTCAGACCCACTGCAGATTTTTTGGGAATGATTACATTATCGTTGTCCATGGGGAGCTTCTCAGCCTACTCAGCCGGAATAGCAAAAAGACTCGTGATGTAACCGAAGGCCCAGAGTTACTTCGTGCTGTCGGTCTAAAGGTGTCTTGTACTATATCAATTGATGATCTATAATCGATGGCCGAAACCATCCTCATGCTACCAAGTGTTGACGAGGAGAGGAAATTACTGACGGGCCCATTGGTCAGTACTCATCCTCGAAAACTAGTAATACAATATAGCTGCACCATGCGAGGACAGAGTGCAGGATTCACATACTCCAGCAAGGTTCAATAATCAGGACTCAGTAAATTGGCAAAGGGAAGTCCATTTAATGATTCATACATCAGCCTATGGAAATCAGCAGCATCCCAAACACCTGCCTTACCCCAACTTCCTCGAACATTAGTCAAACAGCCTCTTTCATGGGCAGAATCCGTCATCATTGACGTCTAATTCTACAAAAAATCATCATGCAATACAATTGGTTGGGAAAGGTAACTTAAGTATAGGTGCTATATCTGTATATGGAAATAACTCTAGTGGATTGGATAACTCTTATCGGGTGGGCGTCTACGCCCTTCCCTCTACAACACACGTGAGTGACGTCACTACAAGTACGACGTCTCATTGGTTACAGTGGATATAGGACCCTAGATTACATGGTCCCTTGTGATTGGGCAAGTTACACCCCTAAACATAAATCTCCATTTTAATTAGCAGCATGCAGAGTAGACACCCAGGTGCCTAGTGCCCCAAGATTCACCCATCCTCCCTTCCATCAATTAGTGTTTTAGGGCTGTGTGTCAATTAGTTGGATGGGTATGGTCTTGGATCTGTAGTCTCTTATCAGGAAAAGTTATGACACCCTCTGGTTCTGGATGACATCAGGCGGTGGTACATCTTCGTGTCTGTCTGGTCACGTGTTGGTTCACCGTGAGTCTGCTTCAGTTTCCAACCTTTTGTGCATTTGATTCTGTGTGCGCTTGGCCACCTGCATGGGCTTCTCTTATCTTGACCTTCACGGGCGGGCTGGTGATCTCTGTAGATGGAGTATCGTGAGCTCATGCTCACCTCCCCTTCTCTGGTTGACCTCGATCTCCCCGGCATAAGCCTCTCTTTGTTGAGTTTCGATTCCGCTCCTTCTCTGGTCTTTGCTGGGTTTCTAAACTCGGCCTGTCAGGCCTTTGGCCGCCTAGGTAAATTTCTGCTTTCACAAAATGGAGTTGCACGTATACATTGTGCAGTATTGCGGTAGATATATGGTTGGTGCTTGCCGCTCTACTCTTCTACTAGGCATTGCAAGCAGTATCGATTTCTTAGCCTTTTGCATTTCAAGCTTATTTACACACATTCAGCAGGGCGGTTGCTTCCATCTTGTCTTAAGGCACCATCCTCTTACGTTTTAACAGTGTCTCTCCCCTGCATCCATTATCATTATCCTTGCAGTTACTAGTACTGGCATTCGTGCTTTCAGTAGCCAAGTCTGTTTGTTCTCGGGGCTGCTCGGGCCCTTGGTTTATTTTCATTGGCCTTCCATTAAGGCTTTAGGGGTCACCTCATGGACCGTGTGCAGGTATTCCTCATTTTTTATCAGTGGCTGGCATGGCTGTCTGATAGGGTATCGTGCTGCCCAGGGTTGTCGCGTTATGGCTGCTTCAACCGGTATTGATCTCCTTACGTACAAGGGGAAGAGTCCCAGTGCGGCTCTCTGTTGGTTCATTTGCTCCTCATACGTCACGTACCACGGCAAGTACCTTACTGGCCACTCGCAATGGGGGGCAGGGGTGCAGGTCATATTTGGGACCTCCTCTACACCTCCCAAAAGGCCGATTATACAAACAGTGAATAGGGGCCTATACCATAAGGACCCAACCGTTTGTAATACGTTGCCCTTTACTAACCTTACAACGGTGAAAGAGACCTTTAAGGGCAGGGAGGAGATGGGCATGCTGCCTGTTTATAATGAGGCATTGGATTCTAATGTCAGTTTACCTGCTCTTAATCCACAGAAGAAAGTGGATGATATATTAAAGAATGTGCAGGAATTTATGAACGGAAACAAAATGCTGAAGGAAAAAGGTCGATTGGATCACTTAACATTTAATAGCTGGGGTTCAAATGGTGAGGGAACAAATATGCATACCCAGCTCCCTAAGGCATTGGAGACTGAAACGGCTGGTATGCATATTGAAACCACTGACAGAAGCAAAGAGCATAAGGTGAAACAGCAGGCAACAATTGATGAACTATTGAGGAATGTCCAGGATATCTTGAAAGAAAACAAACTTTTGAGGGACAAAGGGCTATCTGACGACACAATAAATAACAAGGAGGGTTATGAATGAGCGTAATAATCTTTCTTACTCAAATGAATCAGAGATGTTGGGAACTGTGAAAGAAACTTCAGAAACTAAAGTTGAACATGATCTCAGACCGCCTGCTTTCGCTAAATTACCTGGTCTAATATTGTGTTCCTTGTTTAATGATGGGAGGTATCCACTGTTAAATAGACCTTATATTTTGTCCATATTTGCTGCAATACCTGAACTGAGCCTCATTACTACAGAAGATATTCGACTAGTGGATTTCATTCACAAAGAGCGACTCGACTTTGTGAGGCTTGTTATTCCATCTCCCCTGGGAAGATCAATGTTACTGAAGGAGGCCGAAGCCCTCCAACGCATGGGGTTTGATCTTTTTCACTTTAAAGATCAGACGGTCCCTATGCAAACTGTGGACAGAGGAGGGTTACTAAAGGGCTGGTCTATGAACAGATTGAAAATCCTACCCACTCCAGAACGGAAGACGTATCCGATAAACAGGACTGGAGATGGCTGGCTTTATCTCTACGTGATGCAATTAGCAACCTAAAAGAATTAGGCAAACCGGCTTAGCAAGAAGCCACAGTCTGATCTGCTGGAATTCTCGGGGGAACTTTAAGCTTTTTAATAATGATAATCTTATGAGTGGCTTACACTCTTTTGACATAATTCTCTTGCAGGAAACATGGTTAACCTCGCAGGTGGGCTGGGAGGGTTTTGCAGTTGAGGAATTATGTGTGGTAAGGGGCCCGAGGTGCAGACCCAAGGGTGGTCTGCTCACGGCCTCAACAGACTCTGCGGGCCTGACAAAAAATGGGGCTTGGAAGAATGGACAATCGTTTCTTTCAATGGTTTTTACGGTTGGTGAAGGGGTTGACGCTCTTTCTCTCCTGCTGATTAATGTTTATTGGAACTCGAATTAATTTTCTGATCAACAGCTGGAAAATGAGTTAACCGTTTTTGGAAAATGTATTGATCTGTGGTGTAGTGATAACTTAGGAGATCAAATAATTATCGCAGGTGATTTAAATGCTGACTGCTCAGTGGATAGGCTGGTTGGTGATGAACTGTATCTTAATAGGGCAAATCTTTCTAATGGTAATCAAAAACTTAGAGGTGTTTTTTGTCTAAGCTTTGCTGAACTTTGGGGTCTCAAATTGATTGCTAACAACCATTTTACGTGGAAAGCAAGGGGCTGTTCCTCAATTATTGATTTCATTTCTTTGTCCGCCAAACTTAGCCATTCCATGGTAAAATTTGAGGTAAAGGAGGTATCTGAGAGCGATCATTGTATGCTAATGGTTGAGTTTGAGTCCAACGTACTATTGAGGGCCCAAAAGGTCTATAACAAGGATCTAGTACTCAACAGGTCTAAGAATAGGATCAAATGGTCCTATAACTTAACCAATAAATTTACAGCATTCCTGATTCGTAAATATGAAGACACTAATTTAGAACAACGCAGGTTTATGTTCTCTGTGAAAAGCTTTGATTCTACCATGAGATCCAAAATGCAGAGATTTTATGAGCAATCCCTGTGTAAGAGTTACCAAAAGACTTATCATAAACATTCTATGGACCATGAAGTCTATGAGAAAAAAAGGACCCTCCAAAGGGAGGTCCGTAAAACTCGTAAATTATGGCCCTTTGATCCTGGAGCTATGGGTGTAATAAAAAAACTGAAGCAAACATACAAGAACTGGATGATCAGCCATCACTGCATTGCTGCCCAGCGCGATGGTGAAAGGATGCTGAGAGCAATGAGGGGTGTCACGTCATCGGATTTCCGGCAACTGATCAATAACGTCGATTCTTCCCAGGATTTATCGATGTTAAACCCAATACCAGAAGCAATATGGGCTGGTCACTTGGCGAATTTATATAGGGCAAGCGATCAGTGCTATCACCAGTGGGGGGTGACTGCTCCTTCGTGGCCCTTGTTATGTCAGGTTGAAGAAATAAAAAGGCTGACAATGAAAGCTAAAAACACTGGAGCACCAGGTCTAAATAACCTCACTAATAAAGTTTTTAAATCTAATTCTTTGTATTGGGCAAAGATTTTATGTATTCTTTTTAAAGATGTGTGCTTAACCAAAACTATTCCTCAGTCCTGGATGGTCTCTGTGGTTATCCCGGTGTTTAAAAAGGGTTCTAGATTGCTGTCTAGTGGTTACCGTCCGATTGCCATAGCCGATTCTGACTCTAAAATCTTTGCATCTTTGGCATTGATTGATATCCAGAGATGGATAGATGCTAATCAAATTCTTAGTCTGAATCAAATGGGTTTAAAAAGAAAATGTGGCACGGACTGTGGTGGCCTTGTCCTGAGATGCTTACAAAGTAAAGCCTAGGTAAAGGGGGCGAGACCAACCTTTGTAGCTTCAATGGACCTTAGTATGGCCTTTGATTTAGTGGATAGGCCGATTTTATGGAACAAACTAAATTTACTGGGACTTCCTAAACATTTGTTGGAAATTGTTATTGCCCTGTATACTGATACCAGGGTGGTTGTAAGAATGAATTCGGAAGGTGATCTTTCCTCGCAGATGGAAACCAGTAATGGTTTGCATCAAGTTTGCATGTTGGCACCGACTATTTGTAATGTTTACGTCAGTGGAGCCCATACATCATTCCTTAAGGGGGGTCTGGTTTCCCCTAAACTCAATGGGATGTCGATCTTGTGGTTGGCATACGCAGATGACTTCTTGTTGATAGATAACACCAAAGTGGGTCTCCAGCGCCTAATTAAGACATTTGAAATATTCATAAGTAATCTCCATCTAAAAATCAACCCCACTAAAACGATTATAATTTGCATGGGTAAAGCCAATAGGAAGCAGGAGCCTTATACCTGGTTTTGTGAAGGCAAACATATTTAACCTCAAAAAGCCTTCAAGTATCTAGGGCACTGTTTTTCGGGTGTGGACTCTGCCGTTCTGATTAAAAACCAACTTAGGGCTGAAGCCAAAGTTGCGTTAAGACAGATGCGACTGTTGGAAAAGACATTTGGGGGATTCTCGATGACACCCGTTTTGGAGTTTTACCTAAGAAAAGTGATACCAAGGCTAACATATGGCCTGGAACTATTTGCAACCAATATTATAGATTTTTGGAAAATATTGGAAGGTATCATCTTGAAGGGGTTACTATTTTTCTTACCCAAACACATTCCAATGGAGGTAATAAGATACAAACTTGATTTGCAATCTCTCCATTCGGTGGTTATGATTAAGAGGCTTTTGTTATGGAGAAAATGTAAGATGCCTGGGGTCAGTAATCTTTATACCAAAGCGGGAAGTGATTCATCTTGTCCATTTATGATTATACTAAACAAGGATGTTGAAAGGATGTTGGAAGAAATGGGTATAGCTAAGAGCACCTTGTTGAATAGACCTCAAAAAATGTAAACTCATCATACGTGGGATGGATTGGTCGTTGACAATGAGTAAAGTGGCAGACTCCAAGCTCTATAACCAAGTCCATTCCTTTTGGAAATGTTTACCATGTATGGAAATTTACTTAATGAAATACCCAACTAGGTCCATTAGAAACTCTTTTATGAGATTCAGGCTGAATGTTATGCACACATATTTCATACTAAATGTAAGAAATCCATCCGAGGATAAGAAATGGTGTAGGTTCTGTAATCAGGTAGGGACGGAGGAAACTTTATATCACATTTTGTTAACATGTCCTATGCTGATCAAGCAGAGAACCGAATACTTTGCCGAACTGTTTTCCTCAAGTATGTGTGTTGATTGTGATTACATTTGGTACAAAATGAGACATGGATATTCCTCCATTTTGATTATTTGTTTAATAACATTTTTTTAAACGGTATGTGAGTTAAGTTAGTTAGTTGTTTTTGCTGATTTGTTTTGTTTGTGGATCCTGAGTTTCTGTGCATTGCTTTTATATCTGTATACTTGTATCCTTGTCTGTACTTTGAAATTGTAATCTGGATTGATTTGTAATGAACTGTATAGATTTTCTTGAAATTTTGCAGAGATTTTATATGTCTGTTCTTAACGAATGATTTTGTAAAGGTTTATAATAAACCATAAACAAACAAACAAATAATGGTACTACTGCCATAAAACCTTAACAGGCGGAAAATGATTTTAGTAACTGGCCACATTATGGTCTACCAGGTAAATGACTAGCTAATGCCTATACAGTACCACAATCTGACGGCTTTGCCAATGCTTGTTTTTAACAGGAGTATATTGCAAGGAACAGATGCAACGACACACACTTCCTCATAAATCAAGTGACTGAAGGCATACTAGGTTATGGCATTTGTCTCACACCAGGAGCTGGTTTATACCTGCAATTAAGCCATTGCCTTTCAATAGACTGCTTACTAATAATTTTGGAGTCACCTTAAAAACACAGAGCTTGCTCATACACATCCCAGGGGTGTGTGTTGTGCACAGGGAGGGGCATGTAATGGGTGGGACTGGCGTCAGGACTAGCATGGTCATTAATGGTCAATGGGTGGGTAGAGAGTTTCCTTCATCATAGCCCATGTCTCTCTCCTATCTTCACTTTCCTTGCCTATTGCTGACATATGTAGCACTCACAGCACCCTTAAAAGCCACATGTTACTCATTGGTTATTTGATTTTGCAAGAAATCTGAAGATCCTACTTGGACATTTCTTGTAGTCTGATCAGGGGCACGTTCCGTGTGATGTCATGTCGTGCGATCTCACTACAATGTTAATTTCTATTTTCGAAACTTGAAAAATCCTACCTCTTTTTGGTCACAGAAGGTTGGCAAGTATAATGACAGTGGGATTTGCTTTATGCTTATCCCATCCTTAAGGGTAGGTTTTTCAGCATCCCTTGCACCAACCATTAGAAGAGTCTTGTTAGTAATACTCAGTGCAAAGTCCTGTCTTTAAATCCATTCAAGTTCCCGCCATTCACCCCTTCAGAGGACCAGCGCAGTGCCTGGGTATGAGGTCTGTTTAAGAAGTCCATGCATGGTGGGCACCCAGCATGCCCAGAATAGAAAGCGACATCATACTACTTATCATTACATATTGGAATGGCATATGAACCAATAAAACAGCTTTGCAAAGTTGCTCTTTTTATTCTCATTTTGTTCTGTTCTAAAATGTGGGAAGTAAATATGTAATATTCAGCCCCATTCCCCAGAATTCTTAATAGAGAGATCTGTTATTGTTGGTATCCTCCTTCCCCTAAGTTAGGTGAGGTCACTATACCTCCATCTAGACAGTCCAGGCTGGTATGTAATATTATCGCCCAATTAGATTGATAGCGGGGGTGCTCCGAAGCCGCTTCTCACACAGACCATCATTGGGGAATACTGCTGTCCAGTGTAGTAGTACTCAGTTTAGTATCTTTAGGTGGGTGCAATGGCAGGATTGAAACCTGCTCCTGCCTGCTGGGTGTATGGAGCTTTCAGCAAGCGCGGAACACACCAGGCTGTCTGACCAGCTAGCATCCCTATCACCAGCGTCCTTAAATCCCAGTGGTAACTAGCGGCAGGTAATCCCTACTAGCTTAAGTCTGGCTACGGCGATGGCCGAACCGGCGTAGCCTACTCCACCTGCCTCTCTCTGGGTTCTTCTAAGGGATTCCCTTTCTTAATGTTCCCCGGATCGGATGGTAAAGGATGGCGCCCTGGTCCCTTCTCTCGCCCCTCTTGCTATCCCTCACCTTTCCCAGATGTCCCTATTCCCTGCTCTACAGCGCTCCCTCTTTCCCTCTTCTCCTCCTTCTATGGCTTCCACCCACTCCTCTCGTTTGTCCCTCTGATGTCCAAACACCCTCATCTCTCAGTTTCTTTTTCCTTCTACTCTCTCGTCTCTCCTTTCTTCACTCCACTTTCTCCTCCCCCTCTCTCTACTCTCCCTTGTCTCCTCGCTCCCATCTCATTTCTCGACTTCTCTCTCTCTAACCCTTCTCCCTCGACACCTAGTCCCTCGCACTCACCCTCTCACCCCACACCTAATCCCTCTCACTCACCCCACTAAACACTCACAGCGCCACTGTCATTATCTGGTACCACTCTCTCACAACCACCACCTCACTTGTAACAATTTCTGCCACAATCGCCTCAAAGCTCAGCTCCACCGTCCATCCTCCACCTACTTTCTCGTCCCACCTTCCCTCATCCACTACTGAAGTCCACAGGAGAGTCCCCTAAAAGCAGAACGCTGGCTGCGACAACTGTGACCATTAGACAGAGACCAAAAGAAAAGGAAGGGAGCAGGGTCTGGTCGGACATAAAATTGT
Source organism: Ambystoma mexicanum (assembly GCF_040938575.1). Lineage (NCBI taxonomy): Eukaryota > Metazoa > Chordata > Amphibia > Caudata > Ambystomatidae > Ambystoma > Ambystoma mexicanum. The sequence continues at coordinate 178,764,136 of NC_090921.1, forward strand.
CTCGTGCACCAATGCTAAAGTGGCCCACAGTTGCAAATTGCAATTCATTCCTTTTGTAACAGACTGTTTGAACAGTCCCCAAGGCAGTGTTTTTTGAAAAAATGTGATGCAAATTTAAAGAATATTTATTCTGCAACAATGGTCAAAACTACTAGCCGCATAGTGAAGTAACTCATCATACTGGCCCATATTGGCCAAAAAAGTGTCACACTTGGACCAAACAAACTGGCCCACACTAACATTTTGCATGTTTGGTTTGGGCATTGCCCTATTGCCCTATAGCCCAGTCCGAGCCTGGAAGGGAGGGAAAATAAACTGGAAAGGGGATGGCAGAAGGTGAAAGAGCAGAGTAGGATAAAAGTGAGGGGACAAACGCGCCATATATGAATGAGTAGCACATACAAAGCTGAAGGGAGAAACAGAACCAAAAGGGTGGAGCGCGCCAGCCACGTACATATGAGGGGAGAAAGACAGGGGCAAGAGAAATCGACACACAGGGAAAGAGACACAGCATGAGAGGTCAAGGGATACAGGGAGACAGACTAAGAAAAGCAGTGAGAGAGAGAGAGACAGATGAAACTGAACGGGTGGGAAATGAAGAAGGATAGAGGAGATATAATGAGTAAGAGCGAGCACAAGGCAAAAGCATGTGAGTGTGAGGGAAGCTACAGATTGAATGAGAGAAGGGTAGGCAGAGGGGGAGAGAGAGGGGAAGGGAAAGGGAACGCGAGAGGAAGAGGCACATACCAGGATAGATAGCTAGAGAGGGAGTGAGAGAGAAAGAGGGAGCGAGAGACAGACACAGAACTATAGAACTTGACCATGTCTCCCAAGTCTCGCCTTGGAAGCAAGACGACACGGAGCAACACAGGTTCGATCCCCGGGTCCGAGATGTTATAAATAACATATCATCTCATGTGGTATATAACTGGTCATCCAGTCCAGGCTTTTGTGTACTGGACGTTTGTCTTGCTGAGAAGGAAACGGTATTACCCAAATTGTTCGTTTACAATTGTTCGAATGAACAGGGTTTGGCGTTGGGTGGGGGGGTTGTGGGGGGTTTCCCCCCACATATACATATATGGTATATATTCACAATTCGGTCAATTGTGAAAAGGTCAATTGTCATTCGAACAGTTGTAAAACGAACAAATCGTATACAACCGAAGGAAACACCAGGACTGGATGACCTACTCATGGATGGCATGGGACAACCTCAGTGCTCTGGAGATGGGGAGTACGAGAGACACATACAAAATTGGAGGTGAAAACAGAGAAGAGCAAAAGGAGGAGAAAAGGAGGGACAGAAAGGAGAGAATAAAAAGGAGTGGAAGAGAAAGTACATGAGCGAGGGTAAGAAAGAGATTGTGTGGGAGGGCAATCCAAGCGACTGAGCCAAAGAAAGGGTGAGTGGATAGACAGAAGGGAAGTGAGAGAGAACCACGAAACTGCACGAGAGGAAGAGCAAAGAGAAAAGTAGGCATAAAAGGAAGAAACTAAACACAAATTTAATGTCAGGATGTGAGGAAAAGAAGTGATACAGAAGGAACAGGAATGAGTGACAAAGACAAAGGACACTAAATAGTAAGGTAATGTCAAGTATGCAAGAGGGAATATGAGAACACAAAAGCGAGTGTGAAAGAGTAAGAGTACAAAGAGGACATCCAAAGGAGGGAGAGAGAGAAGGGTGACAGAACAGGGGAGGGATAGAAAGGACAGAGGAGGGAGTGTGACGCATATAGAGATAGTGGAGCGAGAGCAAGGAAAGGCGAGTGATGAGGAAAAAATGAAAGCAGTGCAAATGAAAAATCCCAAATAAAAAGACATATGTGCTGAGCAAGCCTGTTCCATGCGGTGTAAATTCCATCCTCAGTGATTAGGCTTTGCATCTTTTACATTTGAAACATGTGCTCCCGCATGTCCACCTGCAATGAAACAATCTGAGACAATTGGTTTGATGAGCTGGTTTCGACCCCTCTTCATTCCTCCTGCCGCAAAGGCATACTGTTCAATTCTCGTGGTGTTGTCCTCCTTGGTATGCATGTTCACCCTCCTAGACAACCAAACGTCATTTTGACCTCAATAGGACACCTCTCAAAAGCACCCAAGGTTGGCCTCCCCGTCAAGACTAAATAGGTTTAGTAGTATGCATTAGAGTGGGTGAAGGTGGCATGTTGGCATGCCTTCACCCACAGCCAGCCGCTAGGTAAGGGGCTGCTCGGCATACCACGTGTCTCCCTTTGCACATGCCAGCTATCCCCATGACCAGGAATTGGTGGGCTGGGGGCGCTCCTCAGGTCAGCTTTTAGATGGGCCACACCCCCAATGATTAGCTTCTGTGTTAAACTGCACAGCTTCTGAACAGTGGTGAAAGATGCATCTAATGGGCCAAAGGAAGTTGAAATAGCTATTCAGCCTCTTGGGCTCAAAGGAAGTGGGGGTCAACAGTGCAATTGATTTAACCCCTTAAGTGCCACGCTATTATTGAAGTCTATGTAAAAAGGACAAGTATACTCGTCCTTGGCACTTAAATTAATGGCCCTGCTAACTAGCATCTTTCAAAACTGCCATCCAGCCCCCCAAAATGTTGAGTCTGGCTGTGCCCCTGCATGGTGAGCTGGGGGCTTGTCTGAAAGGGTACTGCAGGGGAGGCCCAGGGAATGGTGTGGGATTCCAGATTGGGAACACAGCGCAGACGTGGCGACCAGTTTTGGTTCTTCCTGCATGCGCTGTTTGGTGCGTGTCTGCTGTTGTCACAGCAACTGGGCCAGAGCGCAGTTGCCTCATTCTGACCACAACCCCCAAAAAACCAGCAACTCTGCAACGCGCCGGTCATCTTAACGCTTCAGATTCCCTGTTTTGGTTCCTGTTGCCTTCTGCTAGTCTGCTACCTTGCCTGTTCCATGTGCCTTCTGTGCTCTCTTCTTTCTTCCTTGTTCCAGGTTCCTTTCTGCCTTGCTTCATCCCCTCCCCTCTGCCTTGGCTTGTCACCCAGTCTGCCACCTTTCTCCTTCTACACCTGACTTGGATCTATTGGATCCCTCCACTCCATTTTGGATCGGGCCAGTTGCCATTCACCACCATGTGATCCACTGCACAACTTCCCCTTCAGTGCTCTGCAATGTCCCTGCATCACGTGAAGCCGGGGGAAGTTGTTTCAGTGGTGTTGGGAGTGGGTCACGGATCATCCCCCTTCGTTCCCTCAAGGAGGAGGGCTTGGGGTCAGCTTTCTGCATCATCCCTGTCCCACTGAAGTATCGCGGTTGGGCATCCCCATCTGAGCACTGGAAAGGTACATCAAAGGAAGAACTGCACCAACCTTCAGTTGCACCGAGCAGGCCGAGACGCGGCATTTGGCAATCCAAACACTTCCCACCCTCTCTTTCTTTGGCCGTACTTTTATATCTAGCCTTCCCGCCTTCCGACCTTCCCTCCTCTGCTCCATTGGTATGCTGTCTCACCTGACCCTTGGTGGCCCATCTATGTCTGTTATTTTCCCCTGAGGTTGAGTTTTCATGCTTTAAGTTTTTATAGACCCCTTTTGGCCCTTCCCATTTTCCCACACGACATTCGAGGTTACCTGGGTGCTCTGGGCAAGTTGGTGTTGCCTCGGACAATGCAGTGAGTCCATCAGCCTCAGCCTTGGAGACGTTGCTGTGACCGCTGGCCTCTCCATTTAGCTACTGCATTCTAGACCAGCTGCAGGGCATGCTAGGATAGGCAGTTCTGAAACAAAACAGAGTACAGGCCAGCATCAAAGTGGCAATGAATGGACTAATAAGCAGTGGAACCATATTCATTCAACAGCCCACATACAGGGGGTCAGAGACTGGGTCCCTGAACTCCCCATCTCAAGGGCAGAACTGGTTCTGGTAAAAACCCTTGTGTAAGCCTCCTGCCCCAGGCTGGGACCAGTCCTTTTTCCCCCTGACGGGGTTACTTTTTTGACCCTGTCATACCTCCCACCCATTCGTCTGCATCCCATTCCCACTCGGACTCTCTAACTACCTCGGGGTATCTAATAGAGTACATCCATGATTGCGTATTTCGTCTTCCCTGCTCAATGAGATTGGAGGGCCAAGAACTACCTTAGGATTCTGAGGTTCGAGTCTTTATTGTAGGCCATCCACACCAATGAGGCCTGGTCTGTAACCAGCTTGACCTTTCGGGCTGTTAGACAATACCTCGGGCCGTGGCCTGCTCAATTCACCACCAAGCATTCCAATTCTGCGATCACTTAGTTCCTTTCCCAGATTGAGTGCTTTCTACGGATGTACAGGATAGGTTTCTTTTCTCATTCCTGAATTTGTGAAAGAATCACTCCTAGCCCCAGGAGGAAGATATCAGTCTGTAATAGGAATTCCTTGTAGAAGTCAGGTATAGCCAGTACCAGGATTTTGAATAACTTTACCGTGAGCTTCTCAAAGGCAACTTGGGTCTCTTCACCACAGCAGACAGGGTTGGGGTGTAACTCTTTCTGTTAGGGGTGCTGCCAGTGAGGTGCAGATAGGGATGAAGTGTATCTACTACCCGACCAACCCACGGAAAGCTTGGATATCCTTCTTATAAACTTCTATGATGTGGCAATACCAGCCCATCACCCGCTTGGAACGCAAGGGCCCTCATTACGACCCTGGCGGAAATTAACTGACATGACCGCCATAGCGTAAATAGCGTTTCCGCCACTGCACGATGGAGGAAAGTGCGGCTAATTCTGACCCATCGGGCACGAGCATTACGCCATGGCGGAAGTGCAAAGTCCGCGATGGCGGAAATGACCCCAAAACGCCCCTCACCGCCGTCGTGCGTCGCCCTAGGTGCAATTCCGCCACCCATCTTAGCAGTCACCGTAATGAGCGGTCAGCGCAAAATACGGTCACCGTAAATATACGGAAACGGAAGTAAAAACATGGGGCCGGAACGGGAAACAGCACGCCGTACACCTATAAAATCAGAATCCCAACACAACCATTAAAAATCCGACCCTGAGACACATCCCAACCCGTTAGCCACCCCAGTCAAAAAAATAAATATGGGAAAAGTTGCTAAAAAAGCGTGCGACCGCAAGCGGCAGGTCCACTTCTCCCACGAGGAACTCACCGTGCTCACAGAGACCCTCCAGGAGAATGCTGCCGTCGTCTTCTCTACGCAAATGACCAGGACGGCACTTGCGAACAAGAAGGCCATATGGGCGCTGGTGGCACAGCGGGTAAGTGCGGTGGGGACCGCACCCCGCAACCCACAGCAATGCAGAAAGCGATGGGACGACCTACGGATACGCGTCCGGAGCATACTCTCTGCCAACCGGAACATTGCCACAGCTACCAGGGGAGGATCGGAATCACCCATCAAGTTGACCCCCTGGGAAGAAATCTGTGCCTCCACCATTGGAATGGAGAGCATAGAGGGAGTCGGAGGGATGGAGAAAGGAGTGCAGACATCAGAAGAATCAGGTAGGTGGCCCAAATAAAACTATGCCAAATCCACAATTACCAACCATGTGAAGTACCATGTGTCCCCATAGTGCAATAGAAACACATGTCCAGGAGAACGACCACATACATTGCCATGACAGCGCCCCTTAAAAGTCAGATTAAATAAATAAATATTTAAAAATCCCAAAAACACACTCTACATGTGCAGCATGCACACCCTAACTGCAGACTGCAAAATAACTGCATCCCCAATGCACACAAAAATGAGACCACCTCCAAGGCCCTGACCCAAATCACCCCCAGGTACCACCCCAATGCATGTGATACAATTGCCATTACAATTACCACAGACCCATGAATAACGCTCGCCCTCCTTTACTCCACCACAGGGTCCGATTCCAACGACGAGCTTCAGGACACCCCTACCAGCACACCTGCAAAGAGGGCCAAGACCAACGGCCAAAGACCCTCCACCTCAGCTGCACGGATCAAGGCACGGCAGCAGCACAAATCGAGTGGCAGCACACTGGAGGGGACATCAACAGGCACCCCAGCAGCCAGCATGTCCACAACAGCAGCACCACAGGTCCCCCCAATGGATGCCACAGAAGGCACTGCTTCTGGTGGCAGCAGCACCCTAGGTGACACTGCATTCATGCCAGCATGCTCCGACACAGAAAACGGTGCTGCCGAAGTAGGACACATCCATGACCTGTCTCAATCCCCCTGTTTGTATCATCCCGTACACCATGAGGAAACCACGCAGGGGCACCCACAAGACGACGACTGGCCAACCCCCACAAGGCCTGTTGCAGGGCAACATGAGGCGTCCAGCCCCTCTGTGACACCACCGCAAATGGGCATGGCCCAGCAGAGGCAACAGTCCCTCGAGCAGATGATAGTGCAACAGCAGCAAATGGCCACGCTCCTCAAGGAGCATGCTGATGAATGTGGGGGTTCTAAGGCAGCCATTGAAACATCTACTGAGACACTTAGGGCAGAAATGGAGCAAAGTACAGAGACACTAAGGGCACAAATGGAGAGAAGTACCGAGAGCCTGAGGGGACAAATGGAGAGAAGCACCGAGAGCCTGAGGGGGGAACTGCATGCGACGTCCAAAGACGTATGTGGTGAACTTGCCGCTGTGCGCCGTGTGCTCACTGAGCTCTCACAAACCCTTAGGGACATGCATGGACGTGAGCAGGCAGAGACATCATCCGTTGCAAGTTCCGTCCAGGGCAGCCCCCAACGTAGATCTGGGAGGAACCGGCGCTCCACAGGCAGGGGTGCCCCTGATACCCGGAGAGGGGGCTTGCAATAGCGTCTGCCCACTGACAATGAGCGTCATTGGACACTGGTGTTCGGGGGGGGGGGTAGGAGGGTGGAGGGGGTGTGTTGTGCTTCTTTGGGTGGCGGGTCGATTGGGTGTGTAATGTCATTTCACATCTGCAATACAAATCTTCATATTCATCCAATGAGATGTGTGGACATTGATCTCTGTGTACGAGGCCTATCTTGGCGTACAGTCCACATTGTGCATGTTCCAGACACACACAGTGCCACAAGTCCCGTGTCCATGTAACAGCCACCAGGCGTGAGTGCTAGAAGCATGCATCTATGAGATTCTGACGTAATTCACGGGCCTCCTGTGCCTCGCGGACCCCTTGAGGTGCTGCCACATCCCCACCCTCATCATGACCATCTTCAGGTGCTAGCAGTTCTGCCTCGGGGGGCATGGCCACATTCCTACGTACGCACATGTTGTGTAGCATGACACATGCCATGACCATCTTTGCCACCTTCTCATGGCGGTACAGGAGTGCCCCGCCAGACCTGCTGAGGCAGCGGAAACGAGCCTTCAGTAGGCCGAATGCCTGTTCTATGACCACACGGGTACGTGAGTGGGCATGGTTGTAGTCCTCCTCATGCTGGTCCTGTGGGTTCCGGATTGGTGTAAGGAGCCATCTCTTCAGTGGATACCCGCAATCACCTGTATGTGGACAAGAAAGGATGTTTGTGGAATGTCATTGCTACGTACGCACCCCCCCCTTCCTGCCAGGTCATTCACGCATCACCTACCCCACATACTCATGCATTAAATGAGACTCACCGAGTAGCCAGGATCGGCGCCCTGCGTGTCGCTCCATGTAGCGTGGTATTCTAGAGTTCCGCAAGACCATAGAATCATGTGTTGATCCTGGAAATCGGGCAGAACAATGTGTAAAGATCCTGTTGGAGTCACACACCATTTGTACATTGATAGAATGATATTGTTTCCGGTTGCGGTACTGGGCCTCCATGGCATGTGGGACAACCAATTCCACATGGGTGCAGTCGATGGCACCAATGCAACCCGGTATGCCGCCAAGTGCATGGAATCCCACTTTTGTGTTTGTAAGCTCCTGCTCCGAGCGTGGTAAAGTGATGTAGTCGTCTGAGTGCTTCAGGAGGGCATCAAGCACTTGGAATAGTGTCCGTGAGAATAGTGGCTGTGAAATGCCATGCAACTGTCCGACTGTGTGCTGGTAGGTGCCTGTGGCCAGGAAGTGGAGTACAGACACCACCTTCAGTAGGGGTGGGATGGCGGTTGGGCTATCTATCATGCTGACAAGGTCAGCGTGTGTCATGTCGACAATGGCGGTTATGGTGTCCCGGTCCAAACGGTAGAGGGTGTGGATCTGCTCAGCTGTGAGGTTGAACGGATTAGCTCGGAGGCGTGGGATTGCGGGCTGCCTGCGTGGTGGTAGTGGCTGTGCTGGTGGGGCTTGCTGGCCATGCCTTGCCCTTCTCCTCCTCCTCCTCCTCCTCCTCCTCCTCCTGCGTCTCCTCTGTGCGGCCGGTTGTTGTAGTAGTTGGCGTTCGTCTTCTTCTTGAAGTTGGAGTACTTGCAGTGCAATCGGGTCCCCCAGGCCCAACATCGCTAGTCCTGCCGGTAGCATTCTGGAGTGGGTGTGGTTGGGGGAGGGGGTTGGGTGTGCAATTTATGTGTTTTCAGGCTGTGTTTTCATAGCCTTCACCTGTGGTGATTCATTCCACCTGTGTCAGCTGCAATGACTTTCGTGCGAGCACGTCCCGCACACGACGCTGCAATTCGACGCATGGCATCTTGCATTTGCAATCATGTTCTTAATCCCGATGGCTGTGGAATATTGGTTTATATGTTAATTCTGCTATGGTCCCATTGTTGCACATACTATATTTGCATTCGCGAGCAGACTTGTGAAGGGTCAGTGGAATGTAGTGCTCGATCAACGGTGGACCCTCATGCAGCACTGTACCGACGTTCACCGACGGCGGGGAGTCCCATCAGTGATTGAGGCCAGTTACCATTTTCACACACAGCCGCACTGCATAGATGTATTTGTGAATACAAGCGTTCACAGATGCCTTTTCAACGTGATGTTGCAAATTAGGAATTCGAAGGGCAGCGCTTTCGGTTTTCAACTAGCGGCGTGGAGACGCCCACAGGTCTGACTGGAAATGTAACGTTCTATTGTTGAATGTCCTTGGGACAGGGCCCATGACGGGAATGCAATGATTGATATGATTTGAATGGGATGCGCTATAGCGTAGTGGACGATAAGGCAGGACGTTCCCAAATACATGTGACTTCACTACACAAGGAATCCGGGCAGGAGCACAGTGGATATTGAAGGCTGCATTACGCACAGACTCAATGGAAATTTCGAATGTTTATGTGAGTGAATATTCAGGCGTTTTCATAACGGGATGAGGGAATGATGAATGGATGCATGGAAAGATGATTTAATTGGGAGTCTGCCATGTACATGGCTATTTGGAATCTATCCCCTTCCCCTGCGCTATGTGATGCAAGGCTGCCATAGTGGGACCATCGTCTGTCTGCCCTTGTTGAACCCTCCCTGTCTCGACGCGCCTTCAATCACTTGTGTCTATGCACGTTGATGATCCCATCTGATGGATCCTGTTCTGACAGGCGCATGCACACAGACACTCGTTTGAAATAGTGTATTCACCTCGATTTGTGTCGTAATGATTCGCAAGTGATTTTTGGGTGCAATTGATCCTTATGAGTGGGCTAGCATGCATATGGCTGTAGGTTTGGTGTGTTGAATGAAGTGAGTAATGCATATGGAGTTCGGATGCCCATACTATCATTTTTTTCATTTGGGTGACAGGTATCTCCTCCCCTTCTGCCGCTGCCATCTGTACGCCACTCCTGCAGATGGCTTCTACAGTCGACACCTGCAGCTTCGAGTTAATCAGTGGAGCACCATTACGATCTTATGGGACGATCGCCAATGGCCCACATGCCCTTACGCAGTACTAGTGGCTAGGTGCAGCATACCTAGCTTCCAGCTGGACTAGTGCCTACTTCATGGGACGGCCCTGCGGTCCTAGGCGCTTCCATGTTGCCTTTTTGGACGTTGATGTAGCCCCTGTGTGCCATGAAGGGACAGGGCGTCACACATGGGGAAGCTGGTCATTTATTGCGGATGCAGCCCACAGTAATGCTGATCATTTGTGAGTTTATGTTCAAATGGCTGTATGGGCTTGGCGATTTTGATGTGCATTAAATTTATATTCAGATATTAACCGTGTAGCGTTATTCTTTGCTAGTAATGTGGCATATTCCGATTTGTGGCGCGACGTATTGTGAGGTGTTCTGCATTGGGTTCCGGCTTCTGGGTACAGTTGTGTGGTACGTGCTTATGCTGATGGTTGGTTTGACTACTGGCATGTGTACAGGGCTGGTGCAGTCTCCCTCAGGTTACTGCTTTGAATGTTGATTTACACTGGTGGCAAGCGATGGGGGACTGTTGTTGTTTTGTGTCATGGAATTTTCAGTTCATTTTGGTGTACTTGCACCTTCAGATGCCTGTGCTGCATCAGTACGGCAATGGTGTGTTGCCAATTGTGGATGGCCACTCACAGGGCACTTGGGGCCCCTGCATGCATTTGTTCGTTGGCATGCATGGGTGACTTGTACATTTCACTGGTTGCATGGTGTGACTGCATTGCGCCTACGAGGAGTTGTGCAATGTGGCCAGGGAGTGGAGTACAGGCACTCAGTAGGGCCATTACGGTTGGTTCGCGATGCCGTAGTTCTCGCCATGGCGGAATGGTACTTTCCGCCATGCTTGATGGCGTTAGGTGAATGTCCGCTGGGGTCAGCATTCGCGTACCGTTGCGCCATGGCGGATATTGCGGTTTTGCACGGCGCGCGTGCGCGTACTTGGTGCAGTTAGCGTTGGCGTTCACTACGGTGTCGCTAATCGCATCGTACTTTACGGTGACGGGTCATGATCGCAACGGGCGGTATTCGATGGCGGTATTACATTTCCGCCATCGTTTTTCGTATTCCGCCAGGGTCGTAATGAGGGCCAAGGTATTTTAGAGATTTTTGGGCCAAGGGACATTTTGCTCGGTTCGCCATAGGCTTCGCCTTCCACATTCAGTCACAGGTAATGTAGAGAGGTGTTTAAGGGGGCCAATCCAAGTCTTGCTGTCATCAAGATAAGCTCCATCAGCATGGATCCAAAACAGGACACATTAACCTTTGAAAAGCAGCTGGTGCCTGCATTCGGGATAAAGGGTTATATTGTAAACTTAAAAAGACTCTTCCTGGCCTTTCGGGGGCACACATCGGGTTATACTTCCAGGGGTTTCACAAGATCTATGTGGTTGGGTCCCAGTAAACCTGGTAGGAGGGTCACCCCATGTATGGGCTTTGGTATAGTTTCCCTAGTGTTGTTTTCATCCAGAGTCAGTGAGTTAGGCTTACTATTTTCCCGCCAAACTTTTAATTTATTGATACAGCTGCAATGGTTTTCTGCAATCTACCTGCTACACCTTGTAAGTCAGACTGGAAACAACCTCTGTAATGATGTATGGACCATGCCGCCGGGACAAAAACCTTGTTTTGAGTGGTTAGTAGGAGGACAATCACCTTGTCACCTACTTGAAAGGTTTGTAGTCTTGCCTTCTGGCTGTAGATTGTTTCTTCACTGGCCTGTGCTGCTATGAGTTGGAATCTCACCAGCATTCAGATGTTCCCCATATAATCCTGGGTATTTCAAACCATGAGGTGGTTGTTTGTTTATCTGTTGTCTGGCTCTGCCCGCTTATTGCGTATAATGTCTGGTACATCTCTGGAATTTCACCTGCATACCTGTTCGAAGGGGGAGAAACCCCACCATACCCCTTAAGGAGGTAACAGATTCATAGCTTTTTGAATCATTAACAGTCTAGCGAGTGCGCCTCCATTACCCAACATTTCTTTTACTTTTTGAAAACAATGACAGTGATGGAGAGATAATCTTAGAGATTTGTATCCCCTGTGAGATCATGATGCAGTACAGATGGGTGCAATGCTCCCTGATGGCTGCTGTGGCATCACCTCCCTTCGTTTGGGCAGACTTGAAGTATGTGCCCACACAGTTGTGGACCACCAACTCACATGACATTGAGCTTTTAAAAGAGGTGACCCCAGTGCACATTGCATTGAAGACCGGAGCTTTTTTACCCTTGGTGAAACAATATCCACTATCAAAAGAGGCATAGGAGGTAATAAAGGACACAATACAGGCCCTGCTCAATCAAGGGATAATAGTTCCTTCCACCTCACCATGCAACACAGCGATTTACCCTGTATAAAAGGCAATGGCGGACAATTGGAGAATGATTCAGGACTTAAGCCCCCTAAATGATGTGGTACAGAAAGAATTTCCTGTGGTTCCAAACCCTGCCACCATTTTGTGCAGTATCCCCAAAGAAGTGACCCACTTTACAGTGGTAGATTTAAAGAATGCCTTCTTTTCGATACCTTTGCACCCTGATTCACAGTGCCTCACCGCCTTTACCCATGGCGGAAAGCACTACGAACACACTCGTTTGCCCCAAGGATACTGGGAAAGCCCAAGCATCTTTAACAGGATATTACCTGCTGACCTAGGTGACATCCAAGTTACCAGCACAGTCATTCAGTATGTGGACAACCTGCTTGTGTGTAGCGACAGTGAACAGAACTGCCGAAGAGGCTCTATCACTCTTCTACAACTGTTGGCCTACACAGTGTACATGGTTGACTGAGCCAAACTCCAGTATTGCCAGCAGGAAGTGCTGTACCTGGGGAAATTAATATCAGCAAATGGCAAAAGAATAATACTAGACAGAGCAGCATCCGTGCGTGCCATGCCCAGTCCTGTGACAGTGAAGAACATGCACACATTCCTGGGGTTGTGCAATTACTGGAGAGCATGGATTCTAGACAATGCAGTGTATACCAGGCCTCTCCTGCAAGGCCTCAAAGTAGCGCAGAAAGGCAATTACAAACTTGAATGGACAGCAGACGCGATACAAAATGTCCATGATTTGAAGGAAGTAATATCCACAGCCCCAGTTCTTGCCACCCCAGACTACACCCAGGAATTCTACATATTCTTGCATTCAAATGGCAAACCTATGACTGCCATATGCAGGGCCAATTCGAGTGCGAACAAGCACTTACTGTGGCTGCATTCGCAATTGAAAAACATTCCACAATTGTAAAGGGATGCTAAGTCACTTTGTACATGGAGCATTCAGTATTCGCCATTTTAGAAAGATAGAAATCTACCCTGACAGCACAGAGAGCATCAGCATATGAGGTTATCCTCTCAAGCCCAAGCATTCATGTTGTGTGATGCAAAACGGCAAACCCTGCCACCTTTCTGACAGAAGTATGTACAGACGAAGATTTGAAAATACATGACTATGCCACATATGAGAGGGAGGAAGATGACATCCCTAAAGAAAAGGATAGCCCATTGTAGGGGAGGGAGGTACTCTTTTTTGGCGGGTCAGCAACATTTGATCAAGAGACAAGACAAAGACATACGGGTGCGGCAGTGGTTCACCTCGAGGGAGATGAATATGAAACACTAGTTATGAAAAGACTGCACACGCATAATTCGGCCCAAGCAGCAGAGCTTGTGGCACTCATAAAAGCACTTCAATCGTCACAAGGTTGCCATGTGACCATCTATTCAGACTTGCCATATGTCCTTACAACAGTGCATGCCAGGTTGTCACACTGGAAGAGGGGTTTCCGGAGAGGAAACGGTTCCCCAGAACAACATGCCGCACTGCTAGATACATTGATCTCCATGTTATCACAGCCCTCTTTGGTAGCAATCATCAAAGACACCTTGCCCCGCCCTATTGGGCTGTTCCGTGAGCTACATATAGGTTATGCCGACATGGGAGAAAGATGCAAGGGGTCACGGTACTTGATCGTTGAGGTCTACCCCTTTTCACGGTGGGTCGAAGCAGGTCCTTGTACAGACCCGGATGCCAAATGTTGTGATAAATTCTTTGTCCGTGAAGTCTTCCCCTGATGTGTGCGATGTATTAAGGTCTGATAACAGCACACATTTTTTCAATGAGCACTTTAAAGAGATCACAGCACTACTCGTCATTAAGCACCGCATGGGTTCAATATGTCACCCCCATGCCAATGGCATTGTGGTGAGGATCAACGGTCTGCTCAAAAGCAAACTATCTAAGTTCTGCACCATGTTGAAAAAGAACTGGGTGCACTGCTTACCCTTGGCCCTCTTCTGTTTACACACATAACCTAGCAAGGACCACCATGAGCGCACAAACACACTCATATCCCCTGTCAGAAGAGCAGCAGATGCCCATAAGCAGCACCGGTCCTAGGTGAGGAATTTAAAGAATATCTGACAACACTAACATGTGCCATTAAATGCATTAAATGCATCTTGCGACAAATTGCACTGATGCGGGTACAGGACACAACAAATACCGCACAAACAGAAGTAGAAAGCTCCCAACCTACACAACCATTCTTGCCTGAAGAATTGATCTATGTGCGTAGTTTTGTCCGAAAATGGAACAACCCCAGATTTCACGGCCCATATGAGGCCATTTTCTCAACCCCTCTTGCTGTAAAAGTAAAGGGGCTCAGCTATTGAATTCAACTTTCAGATGTACGTAGGGCACCTCCAACTAATGCACAACCACACTGAGCCCCCAAATCCACTGCTCCCCTACCTCAATTCCAACTATCAATTTAGCCAGCTTCTATAGTAAAGTAAACAACTATGGAAAATTCTCGAATATGCAATAAAATTACAATCACATAGGTCAATTCTTAAAATGACTACATTTATAAAATTGATTCTCTATCACTCTCTTTTTCTTTTCTCTCCTTCCCTTCCTCTCCTGCTATCTCTCATTCCTCTCTCCCATCCCCTATCTCCCTTTCCCCCTTCCTTCCCTTCCTCCATTTCCGTCCTTTTTGTCTACATTATTTTTTTCCTTTCAGGAAGAAGACAATGGAACCAACATCATTGGATACATCTATTTACACTAGAAAGAATGTTACCTATCAAACTGTCCCTAGATGTTCCTATTCGTACAAATGCAGATTGCATTTTAGTGCAGCACTATTTTCTGTTTTGATGTTTGCACTAGGAATTTACTGGGGAGCTTCTTTTATATGGGTAGCTCATATAAAAGTGAGGGGAGGGGTAGCACATTTGCGAACACCACCAATAGAACTGTAAATATCAGTGATGAGCATAATAACAGCTATAAAAAATCAACAAGTGCACCTGCATATAGTAGTAAGAAAATGATATTAGAACACTTTTTTCCATTTATTTTTAAAAATGTTTTGGCTATCATATGCATTTATGATGACATTAGTAGGGGAAGTGTTGTGAGAAAATTCCTAGAATTACGTAAAAGAAGGAACTGGTCAGCAGGAAGGGCAAGATATGACACCCACCCATACCTGCCTACATTTGAAAATCAAAAATCCTGAGACGTATGCCCTGCCCACAGTCACACAAAACTCTGCCCATTTTCACATGGCTCCACCCACATGTCAAAAAGGTAAACTCTGTTGTAATGTGATGTGACATCAGAAATTTCCAGTTCAAATTGAAATATGCATATTTCATTAAATTGCCTTTTCCCAACCACCCAAATTGCATAGGACAAAAGGCATTTGGCTTCCATAAAATTTACACGTTAAAATGTGCACATGTAAACTCTGAGAACCAACACAAAGGTTTTCCTTGAATTATGTAGTACCGAAATTGGACATTTCACCTTGGTTGTATTTCATCAGGTTATTTAGTGCACTGGTGAGTTGTACAGACTGCAAACCAGATGGCTGTGGCTCAATGGGCTGAGTCCACCCCAACCTGGGCAAAAAGAACGAAAGCAAGAGAAACACGCGTTCGCATTGAAAGTCGGAAAAAAGAATGAAAGGTGAAGCAAAATAAGCATGCATTATTTTGCTTCACCTGCATTTTTTTTGCCAATGTTCTGGAAGCGTTACAGTCAATGCCGCAGAGATAAAGCCACACTCAGGCAGGGAGTCCGTGGCGGCGATGTCCTGCAAGCATAACAAAAAAACAAATCAGTAAAAGCCTTCCTCCATCAAAATTCCTGAGATTCCATGGTTTTTTCCGGAGACCCGGAGAAATGGCTAAATTCCTGAGTCTCCGGGAAAAATCCAAAGTTTAGGCAGATATGCACCCACCACAGGCTTTGCCACGATGCCATTGATGATGTATGGCATCCGGAAATGTCAAATAGTTGGTGCACAGATATGAGTGTGGTAGGGAGACAAACAGCATACACGTCAGAGGCACCCAAAGGATTAGTGCCATAGGAAGTACCAAGTAGAGAGGCAGGAAGTACCAATTTAGCGGCACAGTACCTGGATCATCTTGCGCTATGTAGGAATAGATGCACCTTCAGTGGTCGAAGTGTAAGAAAAGAAGTAGTGGAACTATGTTCCCTGCTGGCATGCACCCACTCCCCACAAACCTCATCGCTGGGCACCTTCCCACACACAATACAAACCCCCAAACACATTTGCCTGCTGTTAAAGGGAATGTTCAGTGCAGTGCACTGAAAGTGAGTATTGCAACTTCTCTCTACACTGTTATTTTAAAATGAAACCGTTCCGGAACGGTTTCTTTTTAGAATAAAAGTATAGGAGTTGTAAAACTTAATTTAAAAAAGTAGAGGAGCACCGCTCCCACCCGCTCCCGCTCACTTCGACAACTGTGAACCTTCCAGGCACAAAGAGTGTGACTAGAGCTTATCGTTCCAGATCCTCTGCAATGGAACGACAACTCAAGAGACATTAAATGCCTGCAGAAGCTATACTTGGTCATTGAAGGACTCAAATATACAAACAGCAATTGGCAAGAAACCACACTTACTTGTCTGGCAAAAGGACTATTAGGATACAAGGAGGAACTCCTGGCCTAAGTGTATGCAACCTGTGCACAAATCTGGACAGAGCACATTGCAAAATTTACGTGGATAGCAGCGATACAGAAACCTGTGAAAGTGCATTGAGAAGAAACATATGAGCTTTGCTTCCACAGTGAAGGAACTATCTTTATCATTGTGAATGAAAAGTGCAACAGGGCCCTTCTGATCCCAGACCTGAATAGGGGCATGGCAGCTGTGATGGATTACTACTGGGTCTGTGGCCAACAAGCGTACTTCCACCACCCACCATCATGGAGGGGCTATTGTTTGCTGGCCATGCTGCATTAAGCACTTCTACTAATCCCAGAAGAACACCTGAAAGGGAGGCCGCTACCTGACACAGCCACAACAGTTTCACCTGCGTTCAAGGAACAAAACCCAGTGCTACCACCAGCATTTTGCATCCTTCCTGGGAAAAGCCAGTAAGAGATGCTGCAAAGAAACAAGAGATCATCAAACCATCTTTCAAGGGACTCCGCCGCATTGCTTGGGGAAACCCCCGAGGAATACAGATTGTTCAGGTAAGCTGAAACCTTCTTTGCCTCGGTTTTACTACCGGGCATACAGGCAGCAGCTAATGCAAAATGGCTGCCTATAGTATGCTGGGAACTGGTCCAATTGGCAAATGACAGCGAGCATGGGTTCAACATCATAAAGGTCGAACTGCGTGACCTAATGTTGATGACAATGCAGAACAGTTATGTCCTCGATATGTTGACGGCACTAGAAGGAGGCGGGTGCCGAAAAATCAGGGATTCGTGTTGCACATTCCTGCCTCCCGAAGATGGGGAGAATGGATCATTGTCCCACATAATAGTGGCAGGACACCGTCTGGGAGAGTGCATGAAAAAAGAAGCTGGAATCCAAGGGAATGATTGGTTTGACATCGCTTTCGACTGGGCCCCATCCAAGCTAGGAGCCATTGTGAAGATGCTGGTACCTGTCATCATGTTCATCTTGGTCGTCTTCTGCACCTGCCAGGTGGGACTCCGGTGTTGTCAGTGACAAGTAGCACAATGATGATAGTTTCAATTGGGGTTTCAAAAGCACCTTGCAATACAAAGGACACTGAACTACAAACTGACCATGCCATTCCTCAAATGCTCCATATTCCCCATGGCGACGAAGTAGATCGCTTATACCACACTATCATTGTCCCAACCCCTGAAAATGATGAGGAGGTATGGGTTGATCCAGCAGGAGATGGGGGATGTATTTACATGATGTGTATGCCTGAAGAATAAGCGCAATCATGAGAAAGTTTGTGGTCAGTATATAGGGCCTCGATGCCAATGAAGGGAAGTCCACCATATGAGGCCGCAGTGAGAAGGGGGAATGAACGCATGCATAGGGGGGAGTTTGTTGCTGTAGAAGTAACAAAAGGGGAGAATGTTGGGAAGGAAATTAACCATCCCACCCCCTTAGGCTCTTTAGGGTGAGGCGAATCCCATGAGGAGACCTGTGATGTGCTAGAGGGAGGGGGCGTATTAAGAGACCCAGAACAGACATAATGTTATGCAAATTGTAGATGTTTAAATGTGGTACACATGTATGAACAGGCGGCATTTTTGAAACTATGGCAGAAACATCGGCCTGCATGGCTGCACGTTATAAGCAGGCTGCAAACCTGATGAAATAACATGAATAGGCCCAAGCGCAGATGAGAGAGAGACCTGCGCTGTTAATTTCCACAAAAACCCGCCTTTGTTCTGAAGCTGTTGCCCATATGTTTATCCTGAGAAAGAATGTATCCCGCAAGGCCATGAGACAGTGCTAGGCACCTGTACGTGTCAACATACCCAGGTCAGAGAAAGCCTCCGAGCCCCACCCAGCCAACTACAAGTTATAGCAGCTCCAACTGTCTGAGTTCCAAAACCCCTGAATACCAAGATACCAGCTGATCCCAGGCCACCACCACAAACCCGTCAACCATAAAAGATCTAAGAAAATGATCACCCTATCTGTACTTTACAATGGCATGATATGTAATGCGCGGTGCAGTGAGGGATACATAATAGTTTAAAAGCAAGGGTGGAAGCCTTGGAACCCAGATGATGCAATTGGTATGAGTGAAATGTGTGCTGGTCACTGTGACCTCGAGTCTCCCTGTGTACCAGTCCATGATCATGCCAGGTGCCCTGTGTAGTAATAGAGTAGCATTGTTAGCATAATATGTTTAATTGCTTTGCTGATCGACCTTGCTTCCCTGGAGATGATGAGCCCAGCTGACCCCATGTGATGGAAGTTGGACAGACGGGCCTGGTGTCAATGGCATGCCAGTCCCTATGAAGCAGGCCGAACATGCATAGGGTTGCACCAGCCAGAAGCGTGGGTTTTTACTGTACATGTATACAACGCTTTGCCCTCTTTTAAGCTTTTGCTTGAACCCTTCTTGCTCAGAACGTTCCTGAGGAACAGAGTTCTTTGCTGGCACACCTATCTTTTGTATAATCAAAACTTGTTACCCTTGCAAGAATCTCTTTTCCCTAGATGGTTGTATTTATTTTTTCTGGTGTGTGTATTTTTTTTTGTGGTGTGAGCGTTTAGGGGCGTGCCTTCACAGGCTTGGATTAATAGAGAGGAAGCAATAACTTTCTAATCCCTGCAACCTTAAAAAATATCCTCATAATGTAATGGAGACATAATGTGGGTGAAGGGATGCAGTTTTGATAACACAGACAGAGTTTTTGAAGGGGCGGAATCTGGTGAAGGTGTAGGGACTGGGAGAGGTGGAGTTAAGTTGGGGGGGCGTGTGCACCTATTCGGGCCTAAGGCAGCAGAAAGCCTAAATACGCCACTGCTATTATCCCACACCTTGTAATTGGACATCTGCTCCTCTGTCTCATCATTTTCATTTTCCTGCTTGACCATCTCCCTTACCCAATTCCCTTCTCTTGTCAACCTACAACCACAGTCAGGTTTTGCTCTTGGAGTGGTCGCAAGGCACCACAATATGGACACGGCTTGACACTACATGACCACTATTGTGGTGAGGTGGGCAACATAACATAACTGATATGTCTATAATGAGTGTTTCGGTTGCCGGGTTCGGAGAGGTGCTGTTATGGCATAGGACATGTGAGAATGGTCTGGAGCAAACAAACAGTGCCTCATGGGACGCGCACATCAGAAAGGCAACTATCAATGTTTTCCCACAACCATAGACAGAACTGGCTGACCAAATCATGTATAATCTGCTTCAAAGTGCTATTATAATCACAGAAATTCAAATGTCATTGGCCAGAAAGTGGCAATATGTTCCACTGTACTCCTGATAGGAGGGGCGTCCCGTTTCTCAGCATTGTCCTTGAGCAACACTGCATAACAGACACGTGACACCTGGCTGATGTATCTCTGGTGTAAACTGTAGGACTGCAGTCACAGATTACTAATCAGTCATTTCAATACTTCCTACAACCTTCCGCCTGTTTGAACGGAGAACCCTCACCACGGCATCTGCTGCTTGAAATGCACTTCTGATAGCACATAACCTTGGGGTGTTAGACCGGCGCAGTCACTGGAACCGCCTACTTCCACCCCTGTGGACAGTATTAAACCTGGCTGTAGTGCTGAAGCGCCGCTTTGACGCGCAATGCCGTCTGATGCTATGACGAACGGCGACATGGCATTGGAGGAAGCAGCACTACGATGGTCTATGGACTTAGTAGAAACACATCCAACTGCCTCTCCGTCGACAACTTCCATGGCCAATGTCTTCAAAGCATTCTGACAGGCAGTTAAGGTCTGCCAAGAGGATGACCAATTCTAAATCATTAACCAAACCTTAGTGCAAAAATTACTTATTTTTTGCTCCAGAGAACAAGACTGTTGATGATAATGTCTCTTTGCTGCCCTTTAACAATGCAAAACATGTAACACAATCACTGGGCTGTCTTGTCACTAGGTACTCATTAGATTGCATCTTAAAGGTGTAAAATGCTCAAATATGTCCTCTTTTACTTAATCGCACTGAGATTTGGGGCCACAACACCTGAGTAAATATCTATCTAGACCTGTCCGGAGTTGGTGTCAGACAAAGGACCGACCTCCCCAACCTCCTCCTCACCAATACTTTCAGAAAAGTTGTCCTTGGAACTGGCGGGGGTCTTCCTGCACAACTGCCGGTCTTCTGAGGACTGTCCCTTCCTTGACTTCCTCTTCTTGTCGTGTAAATAGGGCCTAGCTCCCTCAGAGGCCACCTTGAAAGGAAGTGTAACCTATCAAAGGTGAACCCTGAGGAGCTAGACCCCCAAAGTACCAGGGAAAAAGCCTCTCGGGCACCAAAAAACCCTGGGTGAATTGTAAAGATGAATAAATGGCTGACTTCACAAGCCTTGTCCTTTAGTCTTGAGGCAATTCCGGAAAACAGATAAATGCAAGCAGAGGTCCAAAAGATCAACAGGATACAGGGAATGGCCCAAAGAGCAAAACTAAGCGTGGGTGTAATGACAGGAACGGGGTAGATCTTGAGACAAGGGAGAGAAAGACAGAAACTGAAGATAGGGTGAAAAACCCGAAAATAGTGTCACGGAAGAAAGGTAAGAAATGGATGTTAGAGGAGAAAGGAAACACCCCAAATCCAACAGGAAACAACGGAAACACCTACCGTGAGATGAGACCAAGAGGAAGAAAATAGTAGTTACCGGAGACGCTTACCAAGCGGAACCGGAAACTAAACAGGAGCGTTAGAGCAAGGCTTCCGGACGATAATAGAAGGAGGAAGAAAAAAGAAATGAAACTAAGAATTAAAGGAAGAGGAGTACGCGGAGAGCGTCTAGGAATAGAAACTAGGTAAGGTGAAGCAAGTGAATGGCAATGGTGGTTCGGAGCGGGATCCAGACACACCGGCAGCAGAACACAGCGTTGACGGCGTACAAAAACATGGACAGATACAATGCGGCGAAGAGGGGGCGTGGTCTCGTCTTATAGTTGCGGCCGCCATCTTGGGTGAGGACTAGACCGGGGGCCATAACCTCCAGGTCCTCCACAAGCTCCACGGGCGAAGTCTGACAGTATAACCCTTCCCCCTTGGGGGCCCTCCAGGCTTCCCTGGGTGGAGAAGATGGAACTTTCTCAGCAGCCGTGGGGCATGGATGTGGCTCTTCGGTTCCCATGTTCTTTTTTCTGTAGAAAAGCCCTTCCAATGAACCAAGTATTGCACTCTCCCCTTGCGATACCGAGAGTCCACTAAATAGGCCACCTCGTATTCTTCTAGGGTCTGTGTCTTGGGAGGCTTGAGGCTCAACGGCTTTCTTTGATACGGGTCTAGTGCGTGTACCTTCAATAAAGAGGCATGGAACACAGGATGTATCCGTTGTAAACTCTTGGGCAACTGGAGTTTATAAGCTACTGGATTAACCTGAGAGAGGATGGGATAGGGTCCCAGGTAGCGAGGAGCAAACTTGCCAGTATGGACCCATCTTGGTAGATACTTGGTAGCCAACCATACCAGCTGACCTGGCTTCCAGTCTGGGTTGGTTCGTCTCCTTAAATCAGCCCACTTCTTATGTGATTGTCTGCTATCCTCCAGTGCCTTCTTTGCCGTCTTCTGGACTTCTGCATGTTCAGTTAGTAGACTGTCAATCGCCGGGGTGCTAGTGGAAGGTACCCCTGTCCAAGGTAGGGGTTGAGGATCATAGCCATATGTACAAAAGAAGGGGCTCATTTGAATGGAGGTATGGTATGAGTTATTGTAGGCAAATTCGGCTTGAGGAAGGAATGTGGCCCATTCTTCTTGTTTGTTGCTACAGAAACATCTGAGATATTGCTCAAGTGTGGCATTAAGTCTTTCTGTCTGGCCATTACTTTGGGGATGATAGCCTGAAGATAGGGCTCTGTGTACCCCCAATTGTCGACATAAGGTGGACCAGAATCTTGAGGTATATTGTGAACCTCTGTCCGAAATGATGGTTCTTGGGAGACCATGTAGCCGAACAATGTCCCGTAAGAACACGGCCGCTGCCTCTGGGGCCGAAGGAAGATGTGAAAAGGGTGAGAAATGAGCCATCTTACTGAATGAGTCTACCGTGACCATTATCTTATTCATACCCCTTGATATGGGTAATTCAACTATGAAGTCAGTGGAGATATGCTCCCATGGTCGCCCTGGTAGTGGTGGTTGTTGAAGGAGTCCAATTGGTTTTCCAGTGACCTGCTTATTACACGCACACACTGGACAAGATGACACATAGCTGTTAACATCATGAAGGATAGAAGGCAACCAAAAACGTCTCTTGATCAACTCGAGTCTTCTTTACGCCTGGATGACCAGCCAACGGTGTATCGTGGCACCATCTGAGTACTTGTTCTTGTAAGGACTGGGAAGGAATGTACAAGGCTTCTTCGTGATAGAAGAGTCCTTCACTGCCCTGTCTTACAGACCGAGGGAACTCCTTTTCCTGGTGATACTGTTGCAACAGTTGCTGTCCGAACGTCCCCATTAAGGCGCCCATTCTTAGGCCAGGTAGTAGAAGGTCATGCCCTTGGTAGGTACCAATCTCCTCCCCTTGACTGCGTGACAAAGCATCAGCTACCTGGTTTTCCGTTCCTGGAATGTAGGTAATCCTGAAATCAAACTGAAGGAAAAAATATGCCCATCTAGCGTGACGGGCATTGGAACACTCCATCTGCTGAAGGACCTTCAGGTTTCGGTGATCAGTACGAATGAGGAAACTATGCTTGGCTCCTTGCAAAAGATGGCGCCACTCTAGGCATGCTAACTTGATGGCTAATAACTCCTTCTCTAGAACTGAATAATTTCTTTCACTGCTCGTGAGGGTTTTAGAGTAGTAGGCCACTGGATGTTCAATATCATCTTCTGCTTTCTGTAACAAGACCGCCCCTACTGCTCCTATCGAGGCGTCTGTCTCCAATATAAACGGTTTGTCTTGATCTGGTTGAACCAAAACGGGAGCAGTGGTAAACCGTTCCTTAAGAGTGTTGAAGGCTTGTCTTTGTTCTTGGGCAAATTCGAACTTGACCCCTTTTTTAAGGAGTTTGGTGATTGGTTGGATTAGATCAGAGAATTTGGGTATAAATCGTCTGTAGAAATTTGCCAAGCCCAAGAATCTTTGGATATCCTTAACACATCTTAGTTCCTTCCATTCCAGTATTGCTTGAGTCTTGCGATTGTCCATCTGTATACCTTCCTTCGAAAGGATAAAGCCTAAATAGGAAACGGTCTTGGCTTCGAAGATACACTTCTCTGGTTTAACCAGAAGTTGGTTGGTGTGCAGTCGATGTAGTACTTCCTTGACTTGATTCCTATGTTCTTCTAAATTGCGGGAGAAAACCAAAATATCGTCCAGGTAAACTACTACCGACAAATAGAGGAGATCTGAAAATAACTTGTCCATGAATCTTTGAAAAATGGCAGGAGCATTGACTAATCCAAACGGCATTACCTTGTATTCAAATAGCCCAAGGGGTGTCCTAAATGCCGTCTTCCATTCGTCTCCTTGGCGGATCCTCAAGAGATGGTACGCTCCTCGCAGATCTAGTTTGGTGAAGTAATGTGAACCCTGGACTGCTTCCAGGATGTCTCTAATCAAGGGCATCGGATATCTGTCTCGGATAGTCACCTGATTGAGACCTCGATAATCTATGCAGGGTCTTAATTCCAAAGTGTCTTTTTTAGGAATAAAGAATAATGATGCTCCACAAGGGGACTTGGAGTCTTGAATAAGCCCGTTCTGAAGGTGTGTGTCCAGGTATTCTCTCAAGGCGTGCTTTTCGGGTAAAGATAACGGATACATCCGACCGAACGCAACTTGTGCATCAGGGATCAATTCAATTGAACAATCTTCTGCTCGGTGTGGGGTTAACTGCCTTGGTACTACGTCTTGGAAGACTTCGGCATAACCTTGGTATTGTAACGGAACAGAAGACACGGTTTTGATAGTCTCTTCCTCTTTCATTGGTCCAATAAGAGGAACTGTCATGCAGTGATGTTCGCAGTATGATGAGTCAAAGCTTACCTTGTTCAGGGCCCAATCAATGGAAGGATTGTGTCTCCTTAACCAGGGTATTCCAATTATCAAGGGAAAATGAGCTGCTCGGATAATGTCAAACACCACTTCCTCTTGGTGTTGTCCCAACTGCATTCGTATTGGAGTGGTTTCCTTGATAATTGGCCCGGAAGAAAGAGGAGTTCCGTCTACTCCTTCTACAGGTATGGTTCTTGATTTGAGCCGTTCAGGAATGTGGTTGGCTCTGGCCCACTCCACATCAATGAAATTGCCAGCGGCACCACAATCTAACATGGCCAAAACTTCCAATGGAGTGAAGGCATCCAGCCACAGCAAGACCTTGAAAACCATTAGACGGTTGTCTTCCTCTACTGGGGTTGTGTTGAAGCAAGGATAGCAGAGAGATCCCCCGAAACTTCCCTTGCGTAAGTTCGGGGGCTGGCGTTTTCCTTCCGGCGAGGCGGAACTTCAGGACAGTTCCTGAGTAGGTGTCTGGAGGAACCACAATACATGCATAGTCCTGCATCTCGGCGCCTCTTGCGCTCTTCAGGTGTCAAAGGGCCACGGGTGGTTCCAATCTGCATGGGTTCTTCTGCCGCTTGAGATTCCCTGGGAGGCGGAGAGGGGGTACTCGGTTGAAAAGATAAACGTGGTCTTCTTCTTTCCTGATGACGTTCCTGCAGACGAAACTCTATTTGTAGAGCAATAGTCATCAAATCCTGAAAGGTAGCTGGTCGAGCGATGCGAGCCAATTCGTCCTTGATATCCTCGTGTAGACCTCTCCTGAATATGGTGTGTTTGGCTGAATCAGGCCAGCCTGCCTTGGATGCCAGTCTCAAGAATCTGGAGATATAGGTCTGCACATCCGTTGTTCCTTGTCTAACATCAAGGATGGCTTCAAAAGATGTAACCAATATTTCAGGACGATCAAACCTTTCCTTGAATTGGGCAACAAAGAGGTCGTAGTCGCTCAAAGAAGGATCATTGTTTGTCACTAGAGGGGTTGCCCACGCCAATGCGTTTCCAATCAAATTGGCGATGATGAACCCCACTCGGGATCTGGCTGACTCGTAGGCGTGTGGTTTAAATGTAAAGTAGACCTGGCAGGCATCTAAAAAGTCCTTTAGTCCCCCTGGGTGACCATCATATTTGCCATACGACAAGGCCATAGGCGGTAGATCTCCACGATCCTTTCTCTGTAAGGTCACTTGTTGACGCAGTGTGGTGTTTTCCGTCTTGAGGGTTTGTAATTCTATCGTGAGATTTTGCATGGCTGCAAACAATTCCTGATATTGTTCCAAGGATGCCATGGTTATCAGTGGGCGTTGTATTCTGTCAGACAAAGGACCGACCTCCCCAACCTCCTCCTCACCAATACTTTCAGAAAAGTTGTCCTTGGAACTGGCGGGGGTCTTCCTGCACAACTGCCGATCTTCTGAGGACTGTCCCTTCCTTGACTTCCTCTTCTTGTCGTGTAAATAGGGCCTAGCTCCCTCAGAGGCCACCTTGACAGGAAGTGTAACCTATCAAAGGTGAACCCCGAGGAGCTAGACCCCCAAAGTACCAGGGAAAAAGCCTCTCGGGCACCAAAAAACCCTGGGTGAATTGTAAAGATGAATAAATGGCTGACTTCACAAGCCTTGTCCTTTAGTCTTGAGGCAATTCCGGAAAACAGATAAATGCAAGCAGAGGTCCAAAAGATCAACAGGATACAGGGAATGGCCCAAAGAGCAAAACTAAGCGTGGGTGTAATGACAGGAACGGGGTAGATCTTGAGACAAGGGAGAGAAAGACAGAAACTGAAGATAGGGTGAAAAACCCGGAAATAGTGTCACGGAAGAAAGGTAAGAAATGGATGTTAGAGGAGAAAGGAAACACCCCAAATCCAACAGGAAACAACGGAAACACCTACCGTGAGATGAGACCAAGAGGAAGAAAATAGTAGTTACCGGAGACGCTTACCAAGCGGAACCGGAAACTAAACAGGAGCGTTAGAGCAAGGCTTCCGGACGATAATAGAAGGAGGAAGAAAAAAGAAATGAAACTAAGAATTAAAGGAAGAGGAGTACGCGGAGAGCGTCTAGGAATAGAAACTAGGTAAGGTGAAGCAAGTGAATGGCAATGGTGGTTCGGAGCGGGATCCAGACACACCGGCAGCAGAACACAGCGTTGACGGCGTACAAAAACATGGACAGATACAATGCGGCGAAGAGGGGGCGTGGTCTCGTCTTATAGTTGCGGCCGCCATCTTGGGTGAGGACTAGACCGGGGGCCATAACCTCCAGGTCCTCCACAAGCTCCACGGGCGAAGTCTGACAGTATAACCCTTCCCCCTTGGGGGCCCTCCAGGCTTCCCTGGGTGGAGAAGATGGAACTTTCTCAGCAGCCGTGGGGCATGGATGTGGCTCTTCGGTTCCCATGTTCTTTTTTCTGTAGAAAAGCCCTTCCAATGAACCAAGTATTGCACTCTCCCCTTGCGATACCGAGAGTCCACTAAATAGGCCACCTCGTATTCTTCTAGGGTCTGTGTCTTGGGAGGCTTGAGGCTCAACGGCTTTCTTTGATACGGGTCTAGTGCGTGTACCTTCAATAAAGAGGCATGGAACACAGGATGTATCCGTTGTAAACTCTTGGGCAACTGGAGTTTATAAGCTACTGGATTAACCTGAGAGAGGATGGGATAGGGTCCCAGGTAGCGAGGAGCAAACTTGCCAGTATGGACCCATCTTGGTAGATACTTGGTAGCCAACCATACCAGCTGACCTGGCTTCCAGTCTGGGTTGGTTCGTCTCCTTAAATCAGCCCACTTCTTATGTGATTGTCTGCTATCCTCCAGTGCCTTCTTTGCCGTCTTCTGGACTTCTGCATGTTCAGTTAGTAGACTGTCAATCGCCGGGGTGCTAGTGGAAGGTACCCCTGTCCAAGGTAGGGGTTGAGGATCATAGCCATATGTACAAAAGAAGGGGCTCATTTGAATGGAGGTATGGTATGAGTTATTGTAGGCAAATTCGGCTTGAGGAAGGAATGTGGCCCATTCTTCTTGTTTGTTGCTACAGAAACATCTGAGATATTGCTCAAGTGTGGCATTAAGTCTTTCTGTCTGGCCATTACTTTGGGGATGATAGCCTGAAGATAGGGCTCTGTGTACCCCCAATTGTCGACATAAGGTGGACCAGAATCTTGAGGTATATTGTGAACCTCTGTCCGAAATGATGGTTCTTGGGAGACCATGTAGCCGAACAATGTCCCGTAAGAACACGGCCGCTGCCTCTGGGGCCGAAGGAAGATGTGAAAAGGGTGAGAAATGAGCCATCTTACTGAATGAGTCTACCGTGACCATTATCTTATTCATACCCCTTGATATGGGTAATTCAACTATGAAGTCAGTGGAGATATGCTCCCATGGTCGCCCTGGTAGTGGTGGTTGTTGAAGGAGTCCAATTGGTTTTCCAGTGACCTGCTTATTACACGCACACACTGGACAAGATGACACATAGCTGTTAACATCATGAAGGATAGAAGGCAACCAAAAACGTCTCTTGATCAACTCGAGTCTTCTTTACGCCTGGATGACCAGCCAACGGTGTATCGTGGCACCATCTGAGTACTTGTTCTTGTAAGGGCTTGGAAGGAATGTACAAGGCTTCTTCGTGATAGAAGAGTCCTTCACTGCCCTGTCTTACAGACCGAGGGAACTCCTTTTCCTGGTGATACTGTTGCAACAGTTGCTGTCCGAACGTCCCCATTAAGGCGCCCATTCTTAGGCCAGGTAGTAGAAGGTCATGCCCTTGGTAGGTACCAATCTCCTCCCCTTGACTGCGTGACAAAGCATCAGCTACCTGGTTTTCCGTTCCTGGAATGTAGGTAATCCTGAAATCAAACTGAAGGAAAAAATATGCCCATCTAGCGTGACGGGCATTGGAACACTCCATCTGCTGAAGGACCTTCAGGTTTCGGTGATCAGTACGAATGAGGAAACTATGCTTGGCTCCTTGCAAAAGATGGCGCCACTCTAGGCATGCTAACTTGATGGCTAATAACTCCTTCTCTAGAACTGAATAATTTCTTTCACTGCTCGTGAGGGTTTTAGAGTAGTAGGCCACTGGATGTTCAATATCATCTTCTGCTTTCTGTAACAAGACCGCCCCTACTGCTCCTATCGAGGCGTCTGTCTCCAATATAAACGGTTTGTCTTGATCTGGTTGAACCAAAACGGGAGCAGTGGTAAACCGTTCCTTAAGAGTGTTGAAGGCTTGTCTTTGTTCTTGGGCAAATTCGAACTTGACCCCTTTTTTAAGGAGTTTGGTGATTGGTTGGATTAGATCAGAGAATTTGGGTATAAATCGTCTGTAGAAATTTGCCAAGCCCAAGAATCTTTGGATATCCTTAACACATCTTAGTTCCTTCCATTCCAGTATTGCTTGAGTCTTGCGATTGTCCATCTGTATACCTTCCTTCGAAAGGATAAAGCCTAAATAGGAAACGGTCTTGGCTTCGAAGATACACTTCTCTGGTTTAACCAGAAGTTGGTTGGTGTGCAGTCGATGTAGTACTTCCTTGACTTGATTCCTATGTTCTTCTAAATTGCGGGAGAAAACCAAAATATCGTCCAGGTAAACTACTACCGACAAATAGAGGAGATCTGAAAATAACTTGTCCATGAATCTTTGAAAAATGGCAGGAGCATTGACTAATCCAAACGGCATTACCTTGTATTCAAATAGCCCAAGGGGTGTCCTAAATGCCGTCTTCCATTCGTCTCCTTGGCGGATCCTCAAGAGATGGTACGCTCCTCGCAGATCTAGTTTGGTGAAGTAATGTGAACCCTGGACTGCTTCCAGGATGTCTCTAATCAAGGGCATCGGATATCTGTCTCGGATAGTCACCTGATTGAGACCTCGATAATCTATGCAGGGTCTTAATTCCAAAGTGTCTTTTTTAGGAATAAAGAACAATGATGCTCCACAAGGGGACTTGGAGTCTTGAATAAGCCCGTTCTGAAGGTGTGTGTCCAGGTATTCTCTCAAGGCGTGCTTTTCGGGTAAAGATAACGGATACATCCGACCGAACGCAACTTGTGCATCAGGGATCAATTCAATTGAACAATCTTCTGCTCGGTGTGGGGTTAACTGCCTTGGTACTACGTCTTGGAAGACTTCGGCATAACCTTGGTATTGTAACGGAACAGAAGACACGGTTTTGATAGTCTCTTCCTCTTTCATTGGTCCAATAAGAGGAACTGTCATGCAGTGATGTTCGCAGTATGATGAGTCAAAGCTTACCTTGTTCAGGGCCCAATCAATGGAAGGATTGTGTCTCCTTAACCAGGGTATTCCAATTATCAAGGGAAAATGAGCTGCTCGGATAATGTCAAACACCACTTCCTCTTGGTGTTGTCCCAACTGCATTCGTATTGGAGTGGTTTCCTTGATAATTGGCCCGGAAGAAAGAGGAGTTCCGTCTACTCCTTCTACAGGTATGGTTCTTGATTTGAGCCGTTCAGGAATGTGGTTGGCTCTGGCCCACTCCACATCAATGAAATTGCCAGCGGCACCACAATCTAACATGGCCAAAACTTCCAATGGAGTGAAGGCATCCAGCCACAGCAAGACCTTGAAAACCATTAGACGGTTGTCTTCCTCTACTGGGGTTGTGTTGAAGCAAGGATAGCAGAGAGATCCCCCGAAACTTCCCTTGCGTAAGTTCGGGGGCTGGCGTTTTCCTTCCGGCGAGGCGGAACTTCAGGACAGTTCCTGAGTAGGTGTCTGGAGGAACCACAATACATGCATAGTCCTGCATCTCGGCGCCTCTTGCGCTCTTCAGGTGTCAAAGGGCCACGGGTGGTTCCAATCTGCATGGGTTCTTCTGCCGCTTGAGATTCCCTGGGAGGCGGAGAGGGGGTACTCGGTTGAAAAGATAAACGTGGTCTTCTTCTTTCCTGATGACGTTCCTGCAGACGAAACTCTATTTGTAGAGCAATAGTCATCAAATCCTGAAAGGTAGCTGGTCGAGCGATGCGAGCCAATTCGTCCTTGATATCCTCGTGTAGACCTCTCCTGAATATGGTGTGTTTGGCTGAATCAGGCCAGCCTGCCTTGGATGCCAGTCTCAAGAATCTGGAGATATAGGTCTGCACATCCGTTGTTCCTTGTCTAACATCAAGGATGGCTTCAAAAGATGTAACCAATATTTCAGGACGATCAAACCTTTCCTTGAATTGGGCAACAAAGAGGTCGTAGTCGCTCAAAGAAGGATCATTGTTTGTCACTAGAGGGGTTGCCCACGCCAATGCGTTTCCAATCAAATTGGCGATGATGAACCCCACTCGGGATCTGGCTGACTCGTAGGCGTGTGGTTTAAATGTAAAGTAGACCTGGCAGGCATCTAAAAAGTCCTTTAGTCCCCCTGGGTGACCATCATATTTGCCATACGACAAGGCCATAGGCGGTAGATCTCCACGATCCTTTCTCTGTAAGGTCACTTGTTGACGCAGTGTGGTGTTTTCCGTCTTGAGGGTTTGTAATTCTATCGTGAGATTTTGCATGGCTGCAAACAATTCCTGATATTGTTCCAAGGATGCCATGGTTATCAGTGGGCGTTGTATTCTGTCAGACAAAGGACCGACCTCCCCAACCTCCTCCTCACCAATACTTTCAGAAAAGTTGTCCTTGGAACTGGCGGGGGTCTTCCTGCACAACTGCCGATCTTCTGAGGACTGTCCCTTCCTTGACTTCCTCTTCTTGTCGTGTAAATAGGGCCTAGCTCCTTCAGAGGCCACCTTGACAGGAAGTGTAACCTATCAAAGGTGAACCCCGAGGAGCTAGACCCCCAAAGTACCAGGGAAAAAGCCTCTCGGGCACCAAAAAACCCTGGGTGAATTGTAAAGATGAATAAATGGCTGACTTCACAAGCCTTGTCCTTTAGTCTTGAGGCAATTCCGGAAAACAGATAAATGCAAGCAGAGGTCCAAAAGATCAACAGGATACAGGGAATGGCCCAAAGAGCAAAACTAAGCGTGGGTGTAATGACAGGAATGGGGTAGATCTTGAGACAAGGGAGAGAAAGACAGAAACTGAAGATAGGGTGAAAAACCCGGAAATAGTGTCACGGAAGAAAGGTAAGAAATGGATGTTAGAGGAGAAAGGAAACACCCCAAATCCAACAGGAAACAACGGAAACACCTACCGTGAGATGAGACCAAGAGGAAGAAAATAGTAGTTACCGGAGACGCTTACCAAGCGGAACCGGAAACTAAACAGGAGCGTTAGAGCAAGGCTTCCGGACGATAATAGAAGGAGGAAGAAAAAAGAAATGAAACTAAGAATTAAAGGAAGAGGAGTACGCGGAGAGCGTCTAGGAATAGAAACTAGGTAAGGTGAGGCAAGTGAACGGCAAGGGTGGTTCGGAGCGGGATCCAGACACACCGGCAGCAGAACACAGCGTTGACGGCGTACAAAAACATGGACAGATACAACGCGCCGAAGAGGGGGCGTGGTCTCGTCTTATAGTTGCGGCCGCCATCTTGGGTGAGGACTAGACCGGGGGCCATAACCTCCAGGTCCTCCACAAGCTCCACGGGCGAAGTCTGACAGTTGGAGGGAGCCGCCGGCCCTGCAACTATTCCCAAGCCCACGCTGCACACAGATCAATCTTAATGCATCCGTGCATCTCGGGACGATGAAAAATATGCTACTATTTGCACCGGTAAGCACACCGGATCTCCTGCCCCTGGACCACATCCTTCTATCTGGTTGCCTGCTGATTCTTGCCTCCCTTGTCTCACAGCCTGACTGCAAATGGTATCAATGCAAGTTATGTCACTGCTCTCGAGACCTCTCCTTCCTGAGGGCTACAAAATCCTCTCCAAACCCAGACCCAACAGGACTGGAGGTGGAGTGGCCCTGATCTTCCCTGAGTGGGTCCCTGCTTCCATCATTCCTACTCAATCCTACTCCTCTTTTGAATGCCTCACTTGTAGGCTGGGGGTCTCCCCCACTTTCTATCTCACCCTCACCACTATCTACAGACCTCCTGGACCTATCTTCCTCTTCCTCTGAATGGGCCGCCCCTGCTTCATCTCTTTCAATCTCTTCTTCCAAACACCTCCTCCTTAGTGACTTCAACATTCACCTCAACTCTCCTGATTCATCCACCGCTCAGCTCCAGGTCCTCTGTGTCCCTCTCATTATTCTTCCTTCCGGTCAGACTCACTCTGCTGGCCACACTCTTGATGCTCTCATCTCTGGTGACATCCCTATCTCTAACCCCTCTCTCATGGTCTGACCACTCCCTCCTTTCCTCCTACATGGGCCACTCGGCCCTCTATCCATGCTACCCCCTGCACTGCCAGTCTCCTTCACTTTCATTCGTCCAATGAAGCCTGTGTCAGTTGTTGCATTTGCCTCCACCTTCATCCCCCCTGCCACCGCCACTCCTGACTCTCCCTCTGACTCTAATCTGCATCTTGCCATCTCCAGCACTCTCGACATCCTTGCCCTGCCATGAGGATCCGTCTAAAACCTGCCACCAAGAACAACAGCTGGTACGACTCAGATCTAGCATCTTTGAAACGAAAGTGCAGAGTTGTTGAATGGAGGTGGCAGACTTGGTCTCATCTTCTGATAAACTGGCCTGCCGCCTGCTCCAAAGGAAATATCGCTTCTCTACCCACTCCAAAAAGCAGGCCTACATCCAAGCCCGCATCACTAGAGCTTCTAACAACATGGCCGAATTTTTCAAAATCTGCAAGGTACTTGCCAATCCACTTGCAGTCTCCACCTCTCTCCTTCCTACCCAGGCCCTCTGCACTGCCTTGGCTTCTAACTTCACATCCAAAACTCAGGAAATCCTGTCCTCACTCTCCTCCAACCCCATCTCCACTCCCACTCGTACTATCCTGCCTCCCTTGACCCCCCTCCTTCAACCCTCTCCTACCTCCTACCGATAATACCGGATAAGGTTTCTAAATTGTTCCGCTCTATGAAGGCCTCCTCCACACAGGTGCTCCCCTGCTCCTCCAGAGCCTTGCTCGCTCTGGCCCTTGCTGACTACTGTAACCACTCCTTCAACTCTGACTCTTTCCCTCTATCCCTCTGTCCCTCAAGCAATCCCTTGTGCACCCTCTCTTAAAATAAACACCTGCTGACTATCGCCCAATCTCTATTACCCCTCTCCCTGGGTAAACTCTTGGAAAACATTGGTCCTCCCCCAACTGACCACACTGATCTTGTTGGCTGCCTTCATGACTACCAATCTGGATTCTGGGCATCCTGAACACCCGTGAAGTCATGCTCGCAAATCCCAACTCCAACTCTCCTGCTGTTCTCTTCTTCTCAATCGCTCTTCTGCCTCTGACACGGCCAACCATTCCATCCTCATAAAGCGACTCCTTCACACCCTTGGCATCACTGGCCAGGCACAGGACTGGCTGACCTCTTTCATCACTAACCGCACTTCCCAGCTGCAATTGGGCCCTTTCTCCTCCTCCACCACCCTCTCTACCTGTGGTGTCCCCAAGGGCTCTATCCTATCGCCCTGACTCTTCAATATCTATCTCGCCCCTCTTGCTCATCTGACCTCCTCCTTCTATCCCCATTTACAGTGTTATGCCAATGAAACACAGTTTTCCTTCAAAACTCCCTCTACCTCCCCCTCTTCCTCCTCTCTCATCCCCGACTGTCTGTCCACCATTCAGGCATGATTTTCAGTGAACGATCTCTGTCTCAATGCCAGTAAGACAGAGATCCTCCTCATCTGGACACCTGTACCCTCTTTTCCTCCTACCATTTAGCCACCCTCTTTGGGCCCTCTACCCCACCATCCTGTGAGGCCAAAAACCTCGGGGTCATCTTCGACTCTGCTCTCTCTTTCACCCCTCACATCATGAACCTTACCAAAAAGTCCAACTTCCAGCTCCACCTCCTCAGAGGCATTCCTCCTGTCTATCCTTCACCCAGAATTCAATATCTCCAGAGCTCTGGTCCTTTCCAGGCTTGGCTACTACAACAGTCTTTTTCTCAATCTCAATCTCCTCTCCTCTCTTTGTCCCCTCCAGCTAAATAAGAATAAGGCTGCAAGACTTATCCTTGATCTCAATCCCAGGGACTGTATCTCTCTATCCCTAAAATCTCTCCACTGGCTCCCGGTGGCTGCAGGGATCAAATTCCAGAACCTCTGCATCGTCACAAGGCCTTCTGGGGCTTGAGACCATGCTATCTTTCACTTTTCCACCCTAAACACTCCCCTGCTAGAGCCATACACTCCTCTAATTTCAACCTTCTGACTGTCAAACATTTCTCTAAGCAGAGAATGGGGGCAGGGGGTAATCTCTCCGTGGCTGGTGCCTCCCTGCCCCGCTCAGATTTGAACTGGACCTCCTCAAGTTTCCAGAAACTGCTGAAAACTGTGCTCTTCTCTAACTCTTTCCCTTGTCCCTTTCCTTGCTAATCACCCCATCGCCGCTGTGACCAGTGGCCCTTCTGCCCAGTCATTACCAGCACCCCTCCCTCTGCATTGCCCTGTGGGCCCCTGCCGGGTGGCTCCACATTCCACCCTTGAGAGTCGCCTGTACTAGCAGTTAGCCTGAGGTGCCCCTCCTGGCTCCCCTTAGCACTTTCTTCTTGGGCCCTCCTCCAGGACTTGTCCACTCCTGTACTCCCCCTATTCATCCCCCCTCCCCTACACTTATCATCAATGCACTTGCACGGTCGAATGCCACAAGGCCTAGTAGGACCACGACTTTATATATATATATATATATATATATATATATATATATATATATATATATATATATATATATATATATATATATATATATATATATTAATGTTGCTTTTTTGCTTCTTGCCACTGTGATTATTTCCCCTGTTCCCTTCCCATTTGCCTTGTGGCGCTTTGAAACACAATTCTGTTGTATAAACCGCCTTACAAATGATCAATAAATAAAATAAATAAAAGGATTGACAGGATGTGCCTTAAAGCCCTTGTGAAGTGTCCCAAGAACACTTCACAAGACAGCTTCCCTGTCATCGCAGTAAAACACTGGGACAATCTATGGCCAGCGCTAAGAGCTGAGCAATTATATTGGGCTTTCCGCGGTTGTAAACCTGGCTTTTCACACAGGCATCTATGTGAAACCTAGCCCATGAACACTCCCTGCCTCTTACATCATCACTTACTATGACCGTATATAAAAGGACTTGCTTGCATAATTCTACTGTAACTAGTGCCTTGATGCATAAGGGTGTAGAGCGATGCTATTAATTGTATATAAATAAAAATGTAAATGTTGGCTTGTTCAAAATCTTAAATCTCCGAAAGTTCTGCACCAATTGCTTTGAAATTTTGACACATCGTTGCATTCGAATAGGCGCGTGTTTTTATATACCTACTATACATAGATGTCACATCTGTGACAGGTATAAAAATGCTTTTTCAGAAAAACAGTGCCATCTGTTGGACGTAAAAGCAACACACGCTATACAAACATTTTACTGCGAAATAGCGCCATCTGTTGGATGTAAAAGCAACACACGCTATTTTACGATTCCATTTCAATGTTTCCAATTTAGAATGGCTCAAATACATGCCGAGGAAGCAGCAGAGCAACATGCAGCCAGACTTTAGGATGCACGTTCGCAAGCACGGCGATCACGTTCTGCAGCTTCAGATCTGCTTCATTCTCAACAGAATGAACGCGACAGGCTGGGAGTGGCTGAAAGACCTTCACGTTCTGCAGCTCCAGATCTGCTTCGTTCTCAACAGAATGAACGCGACAGGCTGAGAGTGGCTGAAAGACGTCAATGAGAAACAACAGATCAGCGTCAAACACGACTCTGTGCTCAGCAATCACTCAATTACAATAGCCTTGCATTCCGGTACAACCCAGCTGATGATTATAGTTTGAGCCGGCATGTTCTCATCGGCACCATGACTGAAGTGTGTTCTTATTGCAAGGCTCTGAAATTTTATGGAGAAACGAAAGGAATGTGTTGTGCTGCCGGGAAAATTAAACTGGCTCAACTTGGAGAACCGCCAGAGCCATTAAAAACTACCCACAAGCATTGTCAAATTAAACATATTAGAAACGTGCGCTTTCTCTTTTCTTTCTTTTCCATTTAACCAGACTGAGCCCCAGCAATGTGTGGCCGGGAACAGCTAGTGTAAAAATAAATAAATAAACACCCCAGTAAAATGCATTCTTACTGAATCTGGTTTGCCTAGCATTGGTAGTGCACTTAAATTGCATTGCATGCTTACTTATTGGAAACTTCTAAATAGTCCAGAAAGCTCTTTGACATATGTGGCCGATAGAACCGGGGGTTTGGCTGTCGCCTGCCTTTACTCCCTAATGAATGAGGAACAAAGGTGGTGCTCTCTATTTGGTTTTGACCCAAGAGGCTTATCTTATCAGCAATTTAGGGGCAGGGTTAAAAGCGGCTGCTACGCTTCTGACCATGAGCAGACCATAGTAGACCTCGCCTCTAAATCTCACAGCGACGAATACTTACTCCAATTCAGGGCGCGTGTGGGGCATCCTCGATACTTAATTGACTATCCGAATAATGCAATAGCCAACACATATCTACAAATCAAGTTTAACTTGGTTCCGACTCTTGAGGTAGGAGGTACTAGGATGGGGCTGGACAAAAATCAGAGATGTTGTAGGCTATGTGACAATAAGTGCATTGAGACTAGCAAACATCTGCTGCTATATTGTGAAAGACTAGACATGATGATGCTTGGGGCCACTGGGATCAGTTTGCCGGGGCCGGTTAGTATTGAAAACATATGGGAGGAGTTTTATTTTAAGGTGGTAGTAATATCACCTTGATAATCACTTGGTAAAAATGTGGAATGATGTTAAAACTGTTTTAGTGATTGTTACTTATTGATTGCGATGTTTGTTAATTATTTTTATTGTATTTTATATACATATATATTTGTTTATAAAGCCTAGTTGACTGTTTTATACTAAATAATAAATAAAAAAAAAGATTGTAGTCACACTTCACGCTCAGTATCTTTCTGTGTTTCAGAGAAACGGTCTGTTGTCCATCTGGTTCCTGCCTCTCTCTCTTCCAGCGGTAAGTCGTGCTTGAAGAACTCCTAGTAGTCACTGAGCCTCTCGTTGCATGCCTCTCTCCAGCACCAGGTATTTGGCCTCTCGTTGCATGCCTCTGTCCTACACCAGTTATTTGACTTCTCGTTGCATGCCTCTGTCCTGCAGCAGTTATTTGGCCTCTCATTGCATGCCTCTCTCCAGCACCAGGTATTTGGCCTCTTGTTGCATGCCTCTGTCCTGCACCAGTTATTTGACTTCTCGTTGCATGCCTCTGTCCTGCACCAGTTATTTGGCCTCTCGTTGCATGCTCCTGTCCTGCACCAGTTATTTGGCCTCTCGTTGCATGCCTCTATCCTGCACCAGCTATTTGGCCTCTCGTTGCATGACTCTGTCTTGCACCAGTTGTTTAGCCTCTTGTTGCATGCCTCTGTCCTCCACCAGTTACTTGGCCTCTCGTTGCATGCCTCTATCCTGCACCAGCTATTTGGCCTCTCGTTGCATAACTCTGTCTTGCACCAGTTATTTGGCCTATTGTTGCATGCCTCTGTCCTGCACCAGTTATTTGGCCTCTCATTGCATGCCTCTGTCCTCCACCAGTTATTTGACTTCTCGTTGCATGCCTCTGTCCTGCACCAGTTATTTGGCCTCTCGTTCCATGCCTCTCTCCAGCACCAGGTATTTGGCCTCTCGTTGCATCCCTCTGTCCTGCACCTGTTATTTGACTTCTCGTTGCATGCCTCTGTCCTGCACCAGTTATTTGGCCTCTCGTTGCATGCCTGTGTCCTGCACCAGTTATTTGGCCTCTCATTGCATGCCTCTGTCCTCCACCAGTTATTTGGCCACTCGTTGCATGCCTCCGTCCTGCACCAGTTACTTGGCCTCTCGTTGCATGCCTCTGTCTTGCACCAGATGTTTAGCCTCTCATTGCATGCCTCTGCCTGCACCAGTTATTTGGCCTCTCGTTGCATACTTCTGTCCTGTGCTGGTAAGTTGGCCTTTTCTTACCCTTCTCTCTCCTCAGTTGGTTATTTGTTCTCTGGTGCTCTTTTCTCGGCTGATCATTGCATGCAGTTCTGCTTAGTCGGCTGTCAGAAGACCACGTGGCCGGGTGAGGCAGAGGAGTAGCCAAATACTTTGACACATGCTCAGGCCTAACAGGCTATAAAGAGGTGTCCATTGACCTCATTGTCTCACCGGTGGGTAGCACGGGTCGAGCCCAAAGCTTATGCTGAGGTACATGATGTGTTGTTCATGGAAGGTATGATCATACAAAAAGCAATAATTTAAAAAGAACAAATCATGCAAGGACCAAATCCAGTACATAACGTTTGATGAAAATGTATAAAGTTATAACACAGCAAATAAATTACAATGAAAAAGGAACAAGAATATGTGTGAGGTGTGTGAGGTTTGAAAACAAAGGGTAACACATATGTGTGCAAACAAAAGATCCAAAAAGCTATTTGTAGCCCGTAGAAAAACATGTGGGGTAAAAGTGAAGAAAATACAGTCACACAATCACATGTTGGAAAACACAATACTTTATTGAGTAATGTGAAAAACAAATGTCAGTGGTGTTGTTAAATAAATGTCCTTTGTGGTAAAGATGCAGTGTATTTACAAATTCGCATGGAATTGTATTTTAACATTAACATGCCCCGGTATTGTGCAATAAGGAGTAGGAGTCCATTTTATGTACTTCGGATCATCACTAAAGTCATGCTTCACATAACGCTGGCGCTGGTAGGGAGGGAAGGCGACCCGTGTAGTGGTCCGACAGCAGCACACACCCAGAAACTGAAGACAAGAAATAAAGTACTCAGACACAATAAAGAGGCTACACATAGGTTTGGATTGAATAAGACTGCAACATTATGTATTGCTAAGTGGGCCAAATGCTCAGGAAAATCCCCTTCTTGATCAGCCCAAGGCCTGAGCTTGGGCTTGCCTTAGCTCGGGCTGGTGGGCTGTTGCCAGCCATGTCTGCCCTCCTGAGAATGCCATATTATTGGCACCATTCCTGGACTTGGCCTCTATAAGGCATACTAAATCCCTCATCAAATCCCTACAACGGAACCGCTGCCGCTTTTTAATCATGGTATCTTTTTGTTTTGTTTAATTATTGAATTTGGTTACGTCAAGCAACCTTTACAAATGACGATTTCACAATTGCCAAGAAATAACAGATGACATATTCATTTCAATGAAAGGATAAAAGATGAAAATCGCAACATAATAAAAGAAAATAGACATTAACATTACTTTAGAGGAGCAGACGTACATATCCGCAGGAGATCCTACCCCCCACCTCCCTTGCATTGGAATTATGAGACCGTGCCCTGTCTAATACCAGATATTGCACCAACACCGCAGTGAGTATATGGAAGATACTATCCATTAAGATGACCATATCGAATGTACCCTCAAGTTGATGACAGCCTACAGGAGGAACTCCCTGAAGGAATACGAGAAAGAGCTAAGAAAAAGGACTAATGACGGCATAAGAAGGCGTGCATGACATCCAGAAATTCTGAATGAACACGATGTATGGATTGTAGAGGAAAAATGACGAAGTAAAGGATCAAGTGAACCTTAAAGTGTAAAAGAAGAAGATTACACTGTAAAAGGTGCTGCAGAAATCAGAAGTATAAAGAATGTACACACGTTGAAATGCAAGTTAGACCAAGTCATCGTATAGGTTAGCTATAAGTGGTGAATAGAATGCAGGCAGAGCCGCCATTGTACAGATACCGGACATTGGCATCATGATATAAATTATAAGCCAAAGAATCATGAAGAGAAAATGGAAGGCTGTGTCGCAGTAGAATAGCAGGTTATTGGAGCTGCGTTGGGAAGCTGTCTGGCCTGAAGTCAAGAACTGAGACGCCGAGGTCAGCTATCTACGCTGAAGAGGAACGTGTGTGTGGAGGATGAATCCTCTCATGTTGAGGTGCAAGAAAGAACACAATGGTTGCCAAGTCTTAATTCATTTAAAACGTTTAAAAGCTTGTGGAATTAACAGAATTGTGGTCTTCTGTCACGTGATTTGAGGATGAAAATAGGGCTTGAACTTGGAGTTCCTGACACGAAAACGAGTGCCCTCACTCCCGTTGCATTCCCAGGATAAGTATACTCTGCAAGGCCAAGTACAAAGAA
The DNA here is from genome assembly GCF_040938575.1 of Ambystoma mexicanum. Taxonomy (NCBI): domain Eukaryota; kingdom Metazoa; phylum Chordata; class Amphibia; order Caudata; family Ambystomatidae; genus Ambystoma; species Ambystoma mexicanum. Next base: position 178,805,043 of record NC_090921.1, read on the forward strand.
GAATTTCATGGCAGAAGGCATGGTAGTGGAGAGATGTTGGGCTAATTGAGTGGTAGGGCAGCCTCATGTCCTATCTACTAGCACCTCGGTCTTGGCTCACGTGCTGCCAATTGAACTGAATGTTGCAGACATGGCACAAGCATGACAAACCAATAGTGTTAGGCCATTTAACAAAGGACCTTATAGCTTGAGAACCAATGAAACACTGTGTAACTGAGTTTTTTTTCTTAAAAGACACGTATGAAGAGGTAGGCATAAATTGTCCACCTGATATCGGACAGCCAATAACAAACCTAGCTGCTATATGATTGTATATCTAGACGTGTTCCTTAACCAATCCCAACCCTTGATAGGTTTTTCACTATTGCCATGTAGCATGATGTCATTCTAACGCATAAAGAAGTATATAATTGGATTTTTTGCGGAAATTGCTGAGATTGAGCGAACATCCCTTAATGTTCGTTGTAAAGTCCCTGTTTTAGATAATTGCTAATAAAACAGCAACTTGCTATCTTCTTGAGTTTGTCTGGTTATTTAGACTCAGAATTACTCAGGTGTAATCCTATCCAATAATAGATCCATGTTCAAGAGCCATAAGCTCATTACAAAAAGACTCCATACTTAGAGGATCACCATGAACACAATCAATATAATGTTTTACATAATCATAAATATCAACAGTTATTGCAACCCTTCCTCTACTTTTTTCGATTAGAAAAGCTGCACATTTTTCACAGCCATACGGCCTCAGAAGTGGGATAGCCACAAAAAAGACGCTTCCAGAAGCTTTCACAGTCTAAATTACCAACCACATTTGAAAGTGCAAACTGTGTTGTGCAATTAAAGCAGGACAACAGAATGCCACATGTTTTAAAGTTTCTTCAACAGTCACATCACCACCTGCAGAAAGCTGGATCAGGGGATATCAACATCCTCCGTAATACATTACCGATTGTTAGGAAGAATTCTCATAAATGTGCTAATTCCTCTCTACCTTAGAGACCCCCCAGCTCTTTTTCTGATTTTGGGATTTTGTACTTTTAATTCTGTTTGTTTAGTGTGTTTGTTTCTTTGATTATGGGGTTTTAGATAACTCCATAGGCATCATCCTTTCATGTGTGTTACACAGCACCTTCAGTGCAGTGACACAGGGATGCCTTTCTAGACTTCCAAAAGGTTTAAATACCTTCTCTGGGATCAACTACTGTTTCCCAGAGAATGCAAAGTTAAATTGACTTTACTAGTCTTTTAAAATTCCTAGACACAGCACACACCATCTTACAATGGAGTACTGGGGGGGTTACCTAGCATCCCCTGTGTCTAGAAACTCATGTAGCACTCAAATGCAACCCTTTCCTATCGAAATGGCTGGTGGCAGTGGTTTTATAATGAACTACCATGATTTGTCCCAACCGCGAACACAAGTAGCTAAAAATCGCGGGAGCCATGTTTTTCAAGATGGCGCCTTAAGCCCTTTGTTTAAAAGCGTCCCTGTCTTTTTTTTCGCTTTTTCTTTTTGGAAAGGTCCTTCTAGTGTTTGTCTCTGCGCACCAAACTAGGTTTGGTCCCTTTGTTTCCATGCCTTTGGTGGGCTTCAGGACTGAAGACCGCCTCTGGCGTCTGAGTGTCTGGGGTGTGTAGGCAGTGAGGGACCCAAATGCACTCTGGCGTGATTGGCTGGCTGACTGTCCGGCAAGGGCATCCACCCTGCTGGGTAAGTGACAGCTAGGCTTCAATGAAAGGGAGAAAACTGTTTAAAGGCTAGTCTCTTGGCTTGGAAGGCAGAGTCGACCACTGGAACGAAAGAACCAAAGACGAACTGGAAGAGGATGGCTGCTGCAACACCTGGACCATTGGTTTGCCTGGTGAAGCCCTGCTGTAGTGCTGAATTGCCAAGTTTATCTGGACAGAGAAGCCCCTTCAAGGACGACTTCTTCCTTTGAGTTGGTGGGACCAATCATCTCGTAAGCCACCTGGATACCATTCTTGGAGCTGATTAGGATTAACCCAGGGGAAGGACACCAGCTTGTGTGCTTGGCTACAGCTACTCGAACCGAAGATCTTCCATTTTGCCAGCTTGTTCGACCCGTCCAAGCGCAGTGCAGGAGCCCCCCGATGTCCTCCCTCTTGTCCCCACGACTGAGGCTCAGGAACAGTAAGATCTGCAGGAACTGCCAGGAACCCACATCTTCAGCTGCATCTTTTCTTTATATTAAGGTACTGTGCCAACCCGATTGAGAGAACTTACCTCTCGGCGGTGAAAGTTCGTGAAACTTTCCCAACTTGCAGGCCTAATCAGCTTGTGACCCAACATATGATTCTTTTTCGTACAAACTACTTCTGAGAACTTTGGCCGTTTACTACAAGAACTGCTCTTTCCTATCCAAGACACTAGTCCATTGACTTTGGCCTAGGCCTATTGGACTGAATCGAGTCCTCTAGTGAACTAAAACTATTTGCACTGCCTAAAAAAGTATGTGCGATCTATTTTATTAACTTGTGCCTTTGTGCTACTATTTAAGTGAACGAAATGCCATATTGCTCCTATTTCAGGGGAGCCTAATTTACTCAGAAACGTATTGGTTTGGTACTGAAGTGTATTTGTGTATGATATTAAGTTGCCTCCTTCTAGTGAATGTTTTCTAAATGACTGTGTAATAAATTAGTAAGTGTTTTACCAAGAAACCTTGAGAGTAAGTGTCTACTTGAACCACTGTGATTGTGAGACCTCTGTGTCTTTTACTGCTCACATTCCCTCTTGAGATACGCCTGGCTTCTCAGCTCGCTACCAAAAACTGTGTAGTACAGACTTATACCAAAGGTTGGTTTTACTTACACCTGTAGTCCTAATTGTATGTGGTGGTCCCAGAGGGTACTGCATGCAATTCTGCCTAACACCCATTATAAAATCCATAAATTTACTTCTGCCACGAGGGTCAGGGGAAATACACAAACATGCAACCATTTCACATAATTGCTTGTGTTATAGTGCAAGGTGAGGGAGAGAGCGATAAGCTGCATCTAATGTTACCGTCCAATCATGTTTATAAAGTGCATTGTCCACATGGTTCGAGTTATCAACAAGTTCGGCTATCCCCGAACCTGCACCACTGCCTCTGGAGATGCTTGTTGACCGACTGCTGACCCAACCGCCTGGTTCTTGACCCCTTCAGGCACTGGCAGCCTGCCACTAGGTGTCCCTCGCCACAGTTTCTTGTACCTGTTCGGTGCCCTGTAGCTGTCCCGGGCAGGATGCTCAAGGAGGTTGCAGACTTACCCCACTGATGATGCGGGATGTAGGTGTGATGCAGTCACCATGCCGGCATCCCCTGCAACCTAAGCAGTGAAGGAGGTGGTTGCCCACTTCCCCCTTGGGCTATCTACCACCACCACACACACAAATGCCCCCTTGGTTTCCATGGGCACTCTGTGGACGGAAGGCGAAAGTGGTCGGTCGGAGGAGGAGACCATACCGAGGGTCTTGGGTCAATCAACAAACGAATGGTGAGTATACTAAGGGGAATGACATGATATAGAGAGTAGTGCCTGAGAAACCTGACCCAAGGGGGTCTAGAAGAAGTAATCTCATACTCCAGTGGGAATCACTGGGCTATGTGTGAACAGGTTTACATAAGGAGACGAGATAAACTCTGTGACAGAGCATTTGAATCGAGGCAAATAGAAAATGGTGATCACAGGGTATTTTTAGTGCATGTGTAAAGTCGACTAGTCTGTTTGCGTATTTGTGCTGAGTTAAAGTGTTGAATAAGTGATGAAAGTGTGTAGAAATTGAAACGAGGTTAAGGAGCTAGAAGGACTGTGTAGGGAAGTGGTTGGTACCAATCCAGAGATAGACAGAGATTATTGAAAAAATAGAGGTTTGAGCGGCGGTTGTTGGAGCGCGCTCATATTTATTGTTTTCAAAGTATTGACAATTAGCAAAAGTATTTTATAAACTCTGGTAAGTATTGACAGTCAATTGAGACTCGTCACAATAGGAGACACTCCTCTGATGCATTTATGTAAGACACTGCCAAAGCACATTCCCAAGCACAAACAGTATAGTGCAGAATGGGTGAAAGGCACAACAGATAAGATGTTCATGCCGTGGCCTCAAGGTCGATCACTGTCAAAAGCGGTATTGCAACACATGACCACATACTTGCACGCTGCATACACGGGGAAGAAATTGGAGAAAAGATTATTGATCCTAGAGCTTTGGAAGATGTACCAGGAAGAAAGGGAAGATCCGCCGCCTGAAGAGTGGATGCTTAGCCAGTGTAAGGAGGAAGGGGTGGAGTCCTCAGCTCCCCTTAAATCGCCTGAAATGAAAGGCGATAGTGCGGAAGAAGTAAGGTTGTATCTTTTAAAGGAACTGAAAGCAGCGACAGGGTATAGTAACCTGACATACGAACCACCCGCTTATAGCAGTGACAATAGTCCCGAGGAGAGTAAGAGAAAAGAGGAGATCTTTGAGATCATACAAAATAAGGAAGAGAAGAGTGAGCGATCAAATGTATCGACGGAGTTAGAATGAAAAATTAAAAGATGGAAAGGGGAGAAGGATAAAGCTGACGAGGTAACGCTCGTGCAGAACGAATGGATGAGAGGACAGATATTACTCAAGCTAGATGGGAAAAGCATTGAGGAATTAAGGCTAAGAGAAGATAAGGACGAACAGGATAGAAAAGGCAGGGAACGAGAAAAGAGGTTGAAGGAAGATGAGCATAAAATAAAGATCAGAGAGCGATGGGAACAAATGTATCAAGCAGAGCAAGAGAAGAAAGAGGAGCGGGCAGAGGAGCAAATAAAGTATGACAATAGGCAGAGAGAAAAAGAAGATAGGGATAGAAAAGAAAGGAAAAGAGATGAGGAGGAAGCGCAGGAATGAAGGGACAAGAGACGAAGAGAAGAGGATGAAAGGAGAGCAGCAGAGAAGAGAGAAGAAAGAAGGCAAGAGGAGGAGAGAACTAGAAGGGAGGCGAGAAAGCAAAGAGAATTAAATGAATATTTAGAACGAAGGAGGAGACAGCAGGATCTTGATATTAGCCTTATTCGCAAGGAGCCAGTAGGGCCAAGCCCAGCAAAACTATGGGACAAGGCCTATCAAGAATAAAAGGAAGGTAGCAAATCGGGAAGCCGAGGGAAGGGGCATCAATCCCTAGTATTTCAATCACAAGACGAAGAAGAAAATCTGTTTAGCCTCGAGCACAGAGCCCTATCCTTCAGCAGACTGAACTTAGATAAGGGAGATGGGGATGAGAGTCACACTAGTTGGAGATTAGACATGTCAGGTGAGGAGAGAGAATCCTTACTTGGGGAAGCGAGAGGGAGCGCGTGTTCCCCCGAGGGAAGCCTGCAGGCAGACAGGGAAGAAAGATGGTCCGATCTAGACCACACTAAGGATAGGACTCCATATCCCATAGCATATCTGGAGCGTCCCAGAGGACTATTGTGTAGTGAGAAGGGAGAATCACCACCATATGTGAGCAGGTTAAGGTCATTACCGACAAGGAGATGGACAGGGACAATTGTCCCAGCCATGGACAGGCAGACGATGGGAGCCGACTGCAGATTAGGGTTTACGCAGTTTCCCTTATTGGAAAAAGGGGGAGCAAAACGGCAGGATATTCCATGGCAATAGATGGATAAGTATATTTTAAGGTGCAAAGTCCTGAGTTTGACGTCGGGTGCTGGGAAATGGATTTATGAATTAGAGAAAATGACAGGAGGAAACACATTGGCCATAGGAGACATTAAGGGTCTCTTGGCAGCTATTCTTGGGGAAAGAGCGGATGACATATGGAGGAGAGAAAGCTATAAGGGTGACAGCACATAACACAGCACACGATGGAGTGCCTTTTAATATTGCAGAGCAGATGTTTGGAGGGCTCTCAGGGTGCAGTATCCTGACACATCAGATATGGGTGCAATCATGACACGTAAAATGAAGGAAGAGGAAGACCCTACATTCAGGACATTCAAGAGCATTAGCAACTTGAAACGAGGGAGCCCTCAGGAAAAACTGTGGCATTATTTTACCACATTTTAAGTCAGGAGTTATCCGAGCAAGTACAGAGGCAAATGAAGAAGCAAGTGGGAATAGAAGCAAAGCAGTAGGCTGAAATATAGTTGACTATAGTGCATCACTGTTGGCTATTACAGGAGAAAAATAAGAGGAAAGATGAGGCTAGGAAAATTGAGGAAGCCAAGTTAGATCAGAAAAAAATTCAAAATTTGCCATATAAGGGGTGGTATTGACAAGTGGAGAGGTACTGGGAATGCAGCAAGCAGTGGGTACATTGCAGGTGAATAATCAGCGCCCGATGGACCAAGGAGGGAATGGGTTCATGCCACGAGGCAGAGGGTTGGGCTATAGAGGAAAGGGTGGATTCCAAAACATCAAGGTGGGTTTCAAAATGTGCAGAATGAGAATCAGAATGCGCAAGGAGGATTCGACCAAGGGGGAACTAGTCAGACAGCCTCCCCCGGTATGTTGGACTTGTGGGATGACAGGGCACATTACACGCATATGTGGGAGCCAAGGGAATGTACAGAATGGCCAATTTTCAAGACGGGACAGCTTAACCTCCACCATATAGCGCACCAACTAGGGTAGGGTTTGCCCAAGATCAGAATGTGTATCAGACACAAGCGCCGCAAATGCAACAGACAGAGCAACCACAGCTAGTGCAAATGAATCCACTGCAAGGGCAGTCGTAACACGCCCCCATGCAGACACAACAGTATGCAAACACGGGACAATTACTGACAAATAGAATAAGAGGTGCCATTGTGGTAGGACGAAATCCTTTCACAGGTACAGGGATATGCATGGACAGCTCACAGGATGACTTGATGTGTTCAGTACTATCAGTGACACCAGACCCCCAAGAGAAACCAAGGGTTGATGTGACGATAGGGGCCAAATCTTTTTTCTTTTCGAGTAGACACTGGGGCTACTCGTTCATGTATACGAGAGGGAAAATATCCAATGTCAGAAATTGCCATGAATGCTCAACGGTTCTCTGGAGCTACGAGTCGAGTTCCTTTAACTGATGAATTACCAGTCTTTATAGGAAAATGTGACATGTCTGTTCCATTGTTGTATTCACAACAGATACCAGTTAACATATTGGGAAGAGATTTGATGACAAAGATTAACATGATGATTTCATTTACTGACAAAGGAATAGTGCATTCCACTCCCGTAATACACTACTTAAATGTCAGCGAATTTATACTTGCGTTCACAGGGCAAGTGGCTGTGTGAGGCGTACCAGTAGAGCCAGAGGTTTTTCTTAATAAGGTGAGCATTCTACTGACATGGCTACATGGCTTAGTGGGAAAAACTGTGAGGATGCCTGACAAATACGTGTTCAGACCACAGATACCTATGGACGAAGAGGGGGGACAGACTATCCCTCTACAGCAGTGGTCTTCAAACTTTTTTGGCCGGGGCCCCCCTGAGCAAAATTTGGGCAGGTCGGGACCCCCCAGAAATGCAAAATGGACAGTATGTATTGCGCACCATCACCTGCTCCCATCACAGTCGCTGGGCTCCCTCATCCCACTCCTACCCAGTCCCTGGTCTCACCCCACCCCATCACACACCCTGGGCTCTCCCCACTCTGCTCCCACCACTAGGCCATGGATCCCGCCCATTGTGCTCTCACCATAGTCCCTGGATTTCCCCCATCCCGTTCCCAACACAGTCTGAGGGCCAGTGGCGGCTGGTGTTTTTTTTTAAGTGGAGGGGCATAACTATTTCCCCCAAAAATGCCATAGCGACCGAGCATAGTGAGGGAGGCCGAACCAATAAAGGGGAGTTCGGGGGGTTTCCCCCTGTGAATTTTTTTAAATAATGTTAAATAATGGGTTAAAATGTTGCATTGTAGAGCATACTTTTAACCAAAAAATGGGTAAATAGCCAAACAGTTTGCAATTGGTGCTAGGGGGACGAGGGGGCAGGCATGACATTTTTTTATTGGACATCTATGATAGATGTCCAGTAAAAAGATACCATCCCTGTCCCCTGGGCCCCACTGGGCCTAACACAATCAACATGATTATGTGTGTATGCAAGGCGCTGCACATTCATACAGCAATCACTCTATCATTCATACGAGCATCCATCACCATACACTCACTCATTCATAACATAAGCATAAATGTACCTTCTGCATTGGCCTGCGTGTGGGTGCTGAAACACCCTGCTCAGGCTGCTCTGTCCGTATGCGCGAGAAGGCGCAGGAGCTCCCCCTCGGACATACAGACATGCAGTGCCCCAGCCAGCATTTCCAATGAGCTATGCAATGCTGGCGAAGCAAAACGCCCCAGCACTTGCATGGCTCAGTGAGCATGTGCGGCTGGGGAACTAAACTGTCAAAGGGAAACAGTGTTTCCCTTTGACAGTTCAACCAGCCCAGGAGCACGCCATCAGCTGGAATAAGCAGCTGAGGGAGTGCTCACTGTTTCACTGGGCTGGCTCCTTAGCTCTTCCATAATGTGTGAGGGGCCACTGGGTGGGCGCCCCCTCGACATTATGGATGAGCCACCAGGCTCGTACTGGCCTATAGGGCAATGCCTGTACCAAAAATGTAAAATGCTAGTGTGGGCCAGTCAAAATGGGCTACCATTTTGGCCAATGTTGGCCAGTTTGATGAGTTACTTAACTATGCAGTTAGTAATTTTGACCATTTTGCTGAATATATCACAATTTACTTACATTTTAACACAAAGCACCCACTTGGGTACTATTGAAACAGTGAGCCTCATTACAACCCTGGCGCTAGCTGTGCCGGTAAAATCGGCACAGCTGCCGCCGGAGTTGCATCCGGGTCCGGCACCCGCAAATGGGCAATTACTGGGTCATGCCGAGTTAGACGGACCTGATAATTGCCCTTTCGCGGGTGCCGGTACCGGTAGATCCCCATTCCCATTGAGCCCAATGGAAATGGGGAGCTCGGATACACTGGCACTGTTAATAACTGTGCCGGTGCATCCGACGAGCTGTGCGCGTGGGTGCCGCACAGCCTGCAAGGTCAGACCTGGCGGACTGTCAGGCACCCGCGAGCACAACTTGTACTATGGCGGTACGGTAGCAACGGTGCTGGTACTTACCATTGTTACCGTACCGCCATAGTTGTAATGAGGCCCAGTCCGTGACTAAAGGAATGAATATCCATTTACAACTGTGTGCCACTTTTTCATTGTTGCCTGAGACAGTTTCATGCTTCAGCCCGACCATGTGAGCCACCCCTGCCCATTACTTCCAATCTAAAAAAAAAAAAAAGAAATTATTTCATGTTGCGCTCTCAGGGTCCCCTAGGGATGCACCCAGGGACCCCTGGGGGGTCACGCCCCACAGTTTGAATACCACTGCTCTACAGTTGGAAGCAGCCATAGTACGAAGGGAAATGGCGATGCTCGAAAGAACGGATGATGAGGGTAGACCGTGGAGGACAGTAATTGCTCTCAAAGAAAGGAAGATTTTGACTGACATTACTGATGATGACATGTTTAGAGAAGACCCAACAGATGATGAAGTAGTGTTCTATATGAGCATCACATATTGGATAAGAATAGAGAAAAGTGAAATCCCACACACCGAATGGTAATAATGGGCACCATCCAGCATTTTTTGAGGAATACTTGGAAAAGGTGCACAGCGTCCTGTGGACTACAGGCCCTTATGACGTACGATTGTTAAAGGGAATAGGGGAAGTCAAAATAAAGCAAATGAGAACGCCTCTTACACCTCCACCGAGGAGTAGAAGGGATGCCCAGAGTACAGCTAAACTGTTAGGTGATTAACTGCATAATTATTTGACATGTATGACCTCTAACATCTCTCTCATTTCAGATCAACTCAAGCGTCAGAGGGGTCAGTCTCAGAAACAGATGAGGACCATTCAGCAACCAAATCATGCAAACTATTATCAGTAGCTAAATTATTTGTTGGTGACACTGTGCTAATTAAAAACTGCACCCGAAAGTGGCACGAGCCACGTTTCCATGGCCCCTTTGTCATTGAAAATATAGTTCCCTCAGCATTAAAAGTCCAAGGCAGACAAACTTGGCTTCATTTGTTTGTTTGTTTTTTTTTTTATTTGAAGCGTGCACCAGACCCAAGGGTATCAGGGCGCGAGGACAAAGGATACTTTAAGCTTACATAATTACAATGTGAGATACAATAGTACAGGGAGAGTTATCGACAGTGAGAGTTTCGCCAGGGAAACTTTCATCTTACAGAGTTACATGTATGATGTCAAATTAATGGTACATGTTATCTTACAGAGTTACACAAATGCAAAACAAAGTACAGTGTAGGTTGCAGGTCAAAAAGTGGCTCAAACAGCTGGATCAGGATGCCCATTTATCCAGGCAGGTTAGTAGGAATGCAGCTAGTGGACAAGAGTTACAGCTATAGGGGCCTCATTACGAACCGTGCGGAATGGGTTAACGGGTTCCGCTAATGGATGCGGACCCGTTAACACCATTCCGCACGATTACGAGGTCCCCTCGCGGGACTCGGTAAGGACGCCTGGTAAAACCAGGCGTCCTTACCGGGTCCCGCGAGGGGACCAGGGAGCTAACAACGGGCCGGTCGTAATCGGCCCGTTGTTAGCTCCCTCTCCCATTCCCATTGGGGAAGGTCCGGGTTCCCAGAGGGAGGAATTACAGGGCCCTCCGAACTCGGAATGGCCCAGTAATTCCCCATTCAGGGAACCCATACCCGGTTTTGGTGGCAGCCATGCTGCCAATAGCGGCATGGCTACCGCCAAACCCGTAATGAGGCCCAAGGTGAAAAGCTAGATAGTCTCTGCGACGTAAGGAGTGCAAGGATTAGCGAGTCATGCTAAAGCTAAGGATCATTTTCTTTAAGCCAGTTGATGATATTTAATCTGAAATGTTGGTAGGTTTGGTTGTGCGATTTGAGTGATATTAAACAATATAAAGGTGAGACCGTACCTCCCACCGTTGCCGATCCGGAAGCAAGGCAAGAAGAAGAATTTGAGCATGTGCAGACTCAATCAATGACGAAGAAGAAGGTTAATAAAGCGACCAGTGAATAAATGCAGATTTTGCATATGGACTAGGGCTTGGTCAGACACTCCTTGTAGATATTATAGCAGGAGTGCAAACCCTTGCTGAGAGCCTTAGGAATCTTGGAAAAATGAACTTTAGAAAAATATTGATGTATCACAAATATGCCTGAACACGATTTGCAGTTAAAAGATTGGACACAAGAGCAATATCCAGTTTCTCACCGAGTATCTATTTGGTTAGCCTTATGGGTTTCACTGACGGAGATGTGCACAGACTGGTATTTGCTGTTTTTGTGTTTATCCTTCAGCTTATCCTGCTCTTGTCAGAAGAGACATTGATATTCTCACTTTTTTACAGGATCCTAAGAATGGCACTGTAATCAGACGACTGCTCATAGCAATAATAGAGGAGATATTATAATTGCAGGAGTAAAAAGTGTTTTTTCATTAAATGATCGTAGTAAGAATAAGGAATGTTGAAACTAGTACAGTTTTAGAGAATGAGCAAGTCTGAGAGGTGGATGCACATGGTATAAAGCCCCGGGACCAGATGGATTCCCCGCAAGCTTCTACAGGCGATATCAGGGCACCTTAGTACCATGCTTAACCAAATTGTTCCACTCATTCAGAACGAAGGGCACGATCACAGGCATGATGAATGAGGTGAAATTAGTGGTGTTTCGAAAAGCGGGCAAAGATCTGTCGCCCCTGTGGTCCTATAGGCCTATTGCGCTAATCAACACTGATGCTAAAATATATACAAAAAATGTTGGCGACTAGGCCGTCAACCTATTGTCAAAACTAATAGGGCCCGACCAGTCAGGGTTTATTTCACAAAGACAGACCAATGACAACACCTATCTGGTATGTCACCTGTTGGAGAAAACGGCCATAATTCAAACACCAGCACTTTTGGTATCACTAGATGCTGAGAAGGCATTCGATCGGGTCGATTGGGCCTTTTTATTTAAAACTATGGAAGGTTTGGGGTTCGGTCCGGCGTGCCTACAAATGGTGCATGCCAATTATCACTACGTGCATAATAGAATAGTGATAAACAGGGCCATTTCTAACAGCATAAAGTGAGGCACCAAGCAGGGATGCCCCTTATCCCCCTTTGCTATATGCAATATATTTGGAACCCTGCTGGCTAGGTTCCAACAAATAGACCAAATTAGAGGTATAGGAATGGGCGGGGAGGAGCATAAGACAATGGCATTTGCAGATGACATGCTAGTTTCGATCACTGAAACGGAAATGACTTTGCCGGCATTGATGGCTGAACTAGATGAGTTTGGTGTGGTTTCAGGGCTAAAAATAAACAGGACAAAATCAGAAATTCAGAAATTGTTGGTTGACCCAGAGGCAGTGGAATGCTTATGGATTCCAACCAAACTGTCCTTGGCAGAGAAAGGTATAACATATTTGGAAGTAGTTCTTACAAAAACACCAAAACAAATGTATGGGCGAACTACCCGCAAGTACTATACAGGGTGAAAAAAGACACTTGCAATATCCTGGTTAGGGAGAATGACTTGTATTATTTCAAGGCCCTCCCAGTCAGTGTCCCTAAAAGTTTCTTTAGCTCACTAACAAACATTATCTCAGGGTACATCAGGCAAAACAAACCAGCTTGAAAAGCAATGTCTACTCTCACCTCCTCAAAGGACCGGGGTGGGCTGGAACGCCCTCATTTTGGAAGGTACTATGAAGCCGCCCAATTGTGGGTCATAAAGGAATGGTTCGCGGGAGAAGGCCGTAAAATATGGGTGCAGCAAGATAGGGCAGTCGCAGGTACACCCTTTTCAGCACTGCTTTGGCTGGATCGGGATCATAGACCTTCCCAATGCCAAGATAAGTAAGATAGTGAGGTTAGTGACCGAGGTGTGGGACACAACACTCAAAGAAGACATTCTGTCTACATCCCACTCCCCATTTCTTCCAATATTTCAAAACCCGGACTTCCTCCGGGTTGGAACCGGGAGCCTTTAAGGCACGGAAAGAAGCATGGTGTGTGAAAGCACGAGATATGAATCAGGGACACGTCTTGAGAACATTTGATGAGTCTAAATGGATCTGGAGTTGGGGGAGGATGATAGATTTCGCTATACTCAACTGCAGCATTGGCTGCCCACCGCTCAGATAAAAACAGCGGCTACACAGCAATTGACCCCTTTTGAAAAATACATTACTACCCAAACAGGCACAAAGAAACTGATCTCGAATTTGTATAGATCACTAAATGTGGGTACAACACTAGTGCAGTGGAAATACATTAAGAAATGGGAGCCTATACTTGATGATACCATAGCCAGGGAAGACTGGGAACATCTGTGGAAGGTTATTCCCAAACTCGCACGCTCCATCCAAACGAGCGAAATGTGGTACAAAATAATCTTCCAATGGCATTGCACGCCGGAACGACTGCATCAGATGTACCCAACTGTGTCAGTATTATGCTGAAGAGGGTGTGGGGCAAAGGGGATTTAGCGACACATATGGTGGGAATGCCCAATGATTAAGCCATTCTGGGAAGGGATCCAGAAACAAATTGATAAGATGTTCCCGAACAAGGGCTCGATAGGACTGGGAGTTTGACTTTGTGGGCTGTGGGGGTCGAGACAGCAACTGCTCTCCAAAAGACAGAAACGCAGTTTCATGCTTTTACTTATAGTCGCGTGGCTTGTGGTGGCCCACAAATGCAAACAAAAGCAAGGGCCTATGAACGTAGATTGGCTACAGAAAGTCTGGAACTTTATAGCGCTAGAATAGGCTACCTACATGGCCCAGAGATCAAGCTGCCTTCAAACGTAACTGGGACGATGTGCTGAACTACCTTCACCTACCTTCAAAGTGACCATATGCTTCAATGGTGCCTCCATGAAATACGTCAAATAATCAAACCAACTCAGGAAGATGGCAGAAGTTTGTTTACTGTTTTGATATCAATTGTCTAAAACAGGGAGTTACAACGGACATCAACGGACATCGCACACAATTTTCTCTCTCAAAGTAGTTCATAAAAAATTACACTTATATAGCAAAACATTGTCATACTTGACTTCATACAACGTGGCAAATGAGCAAAACCTACGGGGAGTTGTGATAGGCTCAAGGGGAACATCTAAGTATACTTTCTATAAGGGATCGGGTTGTGATTGGGTCTCTACAGGCTGATGGACAACTTATGCCCATCCCTACTGCAAGTAATCTTCAACAGTTATTAGATACACGGTACATCATTGGTTATCAAGCTATAAGGCCCTTTGTTATATGGCCCTCTAAAATTGGTTGGCACGTTTGTGCCCTTCTGTAACATTTGGCTCACTAGCAGCACATAGGCTCATACCCTAGGGGTCAGGAGGTGGACTTGACTGTGCCTCCCAGCCCAATCAGACCAACATCTCTCATCACCCATGCCTTCTGCCATTAAGATTGTCTTTGAACTTGGCCTTGCAGTGTATTCTCATCTCTGGCAATATAAGGGAGTGTGAGCACACGCTATCAGAGTTCAGGACTGCATACCCAACTTATTTTTTCATCTTTAGCTCACATGACAGGAGACCGCAATTCTACCCATTTTGCAGCATTTAATGCCTTCAATGAATAAAACTTGGCACTAATGGTGTTCTTTCTTTGCACCTTAACAAGGGATGATTCAGCTTCTCACGTTCACTCTTCTTCAAGGATAGATAACCAGTTATTTGGCAGCTCCATCCTTGACACCTGGCCAGACAGCCCTTCTCGATCCTTCCATGATCTCAGCTACTTGTTTGCTGCGACACAACTTCAGCCTTTCTCTTCATGGACTTGAACTTACTAAAATTGTGACACCGATGTCCAGCTTCTATATAATGGCTGCACCGCCTGCAGTCTATTCACTACATATAGCTAGCTTCTATGATTACTTAATCTCTTGCGTTGCTGCATCTATACAGTTATTGTAATGGATTGCATTTTCTGCAGTGCTCTTCAAAGGTGCAATCTTCATCCTCATATGAAAGTTTACTCGATTCTTTACTTCGTCATCAGTTTCTATAAGGCCCATTCACTCTCTTCTTCAGCCAGTCTTCTCAGTGCATCACGCTCATTTCTTGTGACATCACCAACTTCTCTTTCTCTCATTTTCACATTCCTTCGGGGACTTCCTCCAAGAGATTGTCATCTCTTCAAAAACACATCTGACAGGGCTTTCTTAATGGATATCTTTTCTTGAAGATTCACAGCGGAATTCTCACAATCGCTGGTGTCAAGCAGCGTGTCAAGCATGGCACAATTTCTGGCTTCCAGCATATGGGTTGGAGGGGGCGGGATTTCCTGCAGGGGCAGTTGGCTGCTCCTCTACAGGATATTATGTGAATGCCCTAAGAATATATTATGCGGATTGATAGAGTTTGCCTCCAGGGGGCAAAGGGAGCTGGGGTTGAATTGTTTCTGTTATTTTGGAATGTGAAAATCAATAAAAACATATTTTAAAAAAAACATCCAGATCGCTCATCTGACAGGAGAACCGGTAGAAAGGGTGCTCTACCAGCTCCTGGCGAACTATAAAAATACCCCCTATAGCACCAAAGCCAAGGCTCCTTCAGTAATCAGGTTTGGGCGCAACATCCAAACACGACTGCCACATGTTACTTGACCCTAGGAAGCCTATGCAGATGATCGGGTACACGAGGGACCTGATCCCCGAATCAAAGAGGAGATGAAGCGCCAGTCTGACGCCAAAAGACAAGCTCGGGAAGCAAACCTGCAGGAGGGAGATACCGCAATAGTGAGACAGCCTTGCACCCACGAGCACACTACGGCATTCAATGTGCCCAACTAACAATCACATGATTAAAGGGATCCCTGGTAACCGCAGGCAATGAACAATGGCAGGTGATGCAGAATTCCGCACATTTCAGGAATATCAATGGGATGGTGGGGCCAAGAGCAGAGCATGATGAGACGGACCCAGGGGAGTCTGAAGACCTGTATGAAGGAGACGGAGAAGGGACCGGCAACAATATCTGGGTCCACCCGGCAGGCTGCAGCCCGGAGAGGGTCAAGGTGAGTCATCCATGTCGGCCCCACAGGCCATGAACAGACCTCATAGAATCATTGAAGAAATGGAATTAACATTAACTGTTTAAAAAGGGTGGAGGTTGTGGTGTTATAAAGGCAGTATCGCATGAGGGGAGGGAGCCAGAAGACACGGGAAGTGGGGTGGGTGTATAGGGAGTAGTCAGTCTAACAGGAGAATTAGAAAAATAAAGACCTGAACCAGAAGGCAGGCGGTGCTTCCTAGTTTCTAACGTGCATGGCGGAGCCATAGAGCCTCCATCTAGCTGCCGCCCTTGCTGCTCAGCTGCTCACTTATCTTTAAGTGGGCATTTCAAGATTTCAGTGGGATTTGCTCGCTCAGGCCCATAATCTGTGTATGCCCCTGCCGGCGGTCTGGGGACCGTGCTTGATTTCACACAATGTCAGGAAGGGTCTGAAGGTAGAGGTGTGCCCACAAAGCCAAAAGGAGAAAGGCACACAAGAAACGGAGTACAAGGAGTCCTGCAGAAAAGAAAGGATAGGCAACAGAGGCTGTGCATAAAAAGGGGCAGGGAATACAAATAGAACAAACACGTTTGGTTCCCTCTTGGGGTGTACACAGAATGGGGGAAGAGTGTCCCACGGAACCAGGGAAACTCCAACCTTCTAAGTAGATTGCTATTACAGGAGCCAACTCCGAATGCTCATGGAAAGGAGCAAGAGCAGTGGGTGCCTGTGTCTGAACTTTAAGGCACGAACAAGGTAACAGTACTCACAAGACTGAAGCCTGTACGGGTCCATCAGGAACCGAACAATGACGGCCTCCTGAAACAGGAACCAGTACACTGTTAACAATGACACAAAGTACAACACTGAAACGCGACAAGGGAAGGGGCAGAGATTGCCTGCTGGAAATCCAGCAGCCAAACTCTGAACATAGGAATTACATAAAGCACAAGTGAAGACAAGAAAAGAAATATCCAGGGGAAAAAAGGAAGTCAAAGAGAGCAAGGTTCAGGACAGAGAACCGGGAGAAAAGAAAGGCAGAAACCGAGAATCTAAGTGCAGGGGATGGAGACTGGAATAGAACACTGGAATCAAGAACAGAAACTCAGGACTGGAATAACAAGAGTAAGCCTGCAGAGAGAAAACAAGGAAACTGTACTACTGGAGTGGAAGAAAAGGGAAGGACAGAAGATTCAAAGAAGCTAAGGACAGTTAACATGGGCAATGGGTGCAGCACACGGCAGGGAACAAGATTTTTGATGGTAGAGAGCAACGGGCTGTAGATAGGGAACAGAGGGCTGTAAGCAAGGATGAGAGCAAGGGGGCTGTAGCCAGGGAACAGAGGGCTGCAAGCAAGGATGAGAGCAAGGGGGCTGTAGCCAGGGAACAGAGGGCAGCAGCAAGGATGAGAGCAAGGGGGCTGAAGCCAGAGAAGCAGAGCTGCAGTATAGGAAGCTCAAAGGTGTAGGGCAGAAGGCAGGGAGAGAAGGCTGAATAGCAGGGCTGCAAGGCAGGAAGCACAGGGCTCTGGCACAGGAGCAGGAACTGGAACTGGAAGCTACAGGACACAGCAATATTTCAAGGAACAAGGCAACAAAGGGCTGGAACCAAGCTCAATGCAAGAGACCTGTGTTCCTGCAGGCAGCTGCTTAAATACTGACCTGCCCTGTGCTGAAGCAGGCTAATTAGCAGCACCTAGAGCAGAACACCTGAATGTAATTGGCCTCCTCCCTCTCTAGTCCTGGGAAAGTGAAAGCTGCACTGTTCTCTAAGGCTTTTGGGGAATGTAGTGCTCAAACTGCTGCATAGGAATAGCCAGGGAATGAGAATTGCCACAAGGTGCATTATGAGACATGTCGTTTGTAAAAGTAAATAAGAAAGTTCCAAAGCCTTGCTAAAGACAATAATATGAATAGGTATTGTCTAGGGAGTATTATGGAGAAGAAAGAGTCCCAGATAGTCCAATATGGATGCCAATTGGTGCGCCAGTGGCACAGTCGTGACACACAATCAGTCTACGAGCATCAGTCAGCAGGATATAGAGCAGGAGACCCCAAGCCTCTGTGTCTGCAGGATCAGTAACACCCTAGAATGTAAAAGAAAGATGGCATCCGTGACTTATCAAACATCATCCCACGGGGGGGGCGCTGTTGAGTGCGAAGAAGATGGTGCCTGATCGTGCGGCTCTGCAGCTCGTTGTTTCAACATGGCACCTGGTGCCTTCCTGGTTGCCGTTCTTTTTCCCTACTTGAGGAGCCCTCCAGCCTCTTTTCCTTTGCAGATGGGGAGCAGGTGAAAGTGGATCTAGGTCACCTGACCTAAGTCCCGCCGACCTGGCCCCTTCCAGGTTGCCGCTCTTTTTCACCACTTAGCAAGCCCCGCCCACCTGGCGCTTTCCTGGTTGCCGCTCTTTTTCCCTACTTTAGGAGCCCTCCAGCCTCTTTTCCTTTGCAGATGGGGAGCAGGTGCAAGTGGATTTAGGTCACCTGGCCTAAGCCCCGCCCACCTGGTGCCTTCCAGTTTGCCACTCTTTTTCCCCATTTAGCAAGCCCTACCCACCTGGTGCCTTCCTGGTTGCCACTCTTTTTCCCTACTTAAGGAGCCCTCCAGTCTCTTTTCCTTTGCAGATGGGGAGCAGGTGCAAGTGGGTCTAGGTCACCTGGCCTAAGCCCCGCCCACCTTATGCCTTCCAGGTTGCTGCTCTTTTTCCCCACTTAGCAAGCCCCGCCCACCTGGTGCCTTCCTGGTTGCCGCTTTTTTTCCCTACTTGAGGAGCCCTCCAGCCTCTTTTCCTTTGAGGATGGGGAGCAGGTCAAAGTGGATCTAGGTTACCTGGCCTAAGCCCTGCCAACCTGGCGCCTTCCAGGTTGCCGCTCTTTTTCCCCACTTAGCAAGCCCCACCCACCGGGTGCCTTCCTGGTTGCCACTCTTTTTCCCTACTTAAGGAGCCCTCCAGCCTCTTTTCCTTTGCAGATGGGGAGCAGGTGCAAGTGGATCTAGGTCACCTTGCCTAAACCCCGCCCACCTGATGCCTTCCAGGTTGCTGCTCTTTTTCCCCAATTAGCAAACCCCGCCCACCTGCTGCCTTCCTTGTTGGCACTTTTTTCCCTACTTGAGTAGCCCTCCAGCCTCTTTTCCTTTGCAGATGGGGAGCAGGTGCAAGTGGATCTAGGTCACCTGGCCTAAGCCCCGCCCCCCTGGCACCTTCCAGGTTGCCGCTCTTTTTCCCCACTTAGCAAGTCAACCCCACCTGGTGCCTTCCTGGTTGCCACTCTTTTTCCCTACTTAAGGAGCCCTCCAGTCTCTTTTCCTTTGCAGATGGGGAGCAGCTGCAAGTGGGTCTAGGTCACCTGGCCTAAGCCCCGCCCACTTTATGCCTTCCAGGTTGCTGCTCTTTTTCCCCACTTAGCAAGCCCCACCCACCTGGTGCCTTCCTGGTTGCCGCTTTTTTTCCCTACTTGAGGAGCCCTCCAGCCTCTTTTCCTTTGCGGATGGGGAGCAGGTGAAAGTGGATCTAGGTCACCTGGCCTAAGCCCTGCCAACCTGGCGCCTTCCAGGTTGCCGCTCTTTTTCCCCACTTAGCAAGCCCCGCCCACCGGGTGCCTTCCTGGTTGCCACTCTTTTTCCCTACTTAAGGAGCCCTCCAGTCTCTTTTCCTTTGCAGATGGGAGCAGCTGCAAGTGGGTCTAGGTCACCTGGCCTAAGCCCCGCCCACTTTATGCCTTCCAGGTTGCTGCTCTTTTTCCCCACTTAGCAAGCCCCGCCCACCTGGTGCCTTCCTGGTTGCCGCTTTTTTTCCCTACTTGAGGAGCCCTCCAGCCTCTTTTCCTTTGCGGATGGGGAGCAGGTGAAAGTGGATCTAGGTCACCTGGCCTAAGCCCTGCCAACCTGGCGCCTTCCAGGTTGCCGCTCTTTTTCCCCACTTAGCAATCCCCGCCCACCGGGTGCCTTCCTGGTTGCCACTCTTTTTCCCTACTTAAGGAGCCCTCCAGCCTCTTTTCCTTTGCAGATGGGGAGCAGGTGTAAGTGGATCTATCTCACCTGGCCTAAACCCTGCCCATCTGGAGCCTTCCTCGTTGCCCCTCTTTACCCCCACTTAGCAAGCCCCACCCACCTGGTGCCTTCCTGGTTGCCGCTCTTTTTACCTACTTACGGAGCCCTCCAGCCTCTTTTCCTTTACAGAAAGGGGGCAGGTGCAAGTGGATCTAGGTCACCTGACCTAAGCCCCGCCCACCTGGCACCTTCCAGGTTGCCGCTCTTTTTCCCCACTTAGCAAGCCCCACCCACCTGGTGCCTTCCTGGTTGCTGCTCTTTTTCCCTACTTTAGGAGCCCTCCAGCCTCTTTTCCTTTGCAGATGGGGAGCACGTGCAAGTGGATCTAGGTTACCTGGACTAAGCCCCACCCACCTTCTTAGCCTCTTCCTTCCTGCTCTTAAGTTTTAGATCAAGGGCGTCTCTCACCCTGGTGTCCAAAGAAAAGGGCTGACGAAGAAAAGGGCAATTCCTGTTTGGCCATGTTCAGACCAGGAGGACCCAGCGCCTGACCCCTTGCTCAGACAACAGGTAAGCATGCACCAACATGTGTTTCCTCCCTTCGTTCCCCACAGGCCATCCCCACCCCTTCTCGTCCCCCTGTGATGTTCCATTGTGCCCCCCTCCCTTCTCGCACACGTGTGTTGCCTGTTTTGCTTGATTCTTCTACCCTGCCCCCCCCCCAGCCTACTTCGGCAGGAGTCTGTCCTGATACATTTTGGTTTCACCATCACCATCTTGTGTCCAATGCTGGATTTGACTTTTATGGACTTCATTGATTCACGGTGCGTCACCCTTTCTCAACTCTCATGCTGGACATCCTTGGCATCCTGTACTCATGGTGGCCCTGACCATGCTGTTCCCATCTTCATCTTGTATCCTGGCTTGCAACATGTGTTACTACTTACCTCTGCAATTGTATTCACTCCCCCCTCTTGCTTCTCCACTCTTTTTGACTGCTTACTCTCTGTTCTCTCCTCCTCTCCCTTTCTCCCTTTTCCTATCTCCTCCCCTTACTTTCTTCTATGCACTTACTCTATCATAATTGTCCCTGGTCCTAGTATGATAGCAACCTCGTCTGTCTCCTCTCCCCTCCCCTTACTTGTTTATTTCCTCCCACCCCCGCTACCCTCCATAAGCACTATCTGAAATGTCAGGCCTAGTACGATAGTCGCTTGTTTTCTTCCTCCCCTCCCTTTCTGCACCCCTCTCCCTCACCTTTTGTTTTTCTCCGGCTCTATCAGAAATGTTGTCAGGCCTAGTACGGTAGTCACCTGTCTGTTTCCATTTCCTTCCCACTCTCCCCCTCCCTTCCTTATCTATGTCTTTGCTCTTGCACTATCTGAAATGTTGTCAGGCCGAGTACGATAGTTAATTTCACATCCTTACTGGCCTGTAAGAATGTCATTGGGCCTCATTACGACCCTGGCGGAATGAGTCAACGGGCGCCGCAAAAGGATGCGGACCCGTTAAACCCTTTCTGCCACATTACGAGGTCCCCTCGCGGGACACGGTAAGCACGTCTGGTAAAACCAGGCGGGCTTACCGGGTCCCGCGAGGGGAAGAGGGAGCAAACAACGGGCCGATTGTTTGCTCCCTCTCCCATTCCCATTCAGCCCTATGGGGGCTGAAATGGGAATGGGGAAGGTCCGGGTCCTTGGAGGGAGGAATTACCGGGCCCTCCGAACTCGCCAATAGCGGCATGGCTACCGCCGAGGTCGTACTGAGGCCCATTGTATTTTCCCTTGTTCCCTCCCTTGCCTTGAAGGGCACATCTTGTATAGGCGCTATATAAATAAACTATCATACCATATCATGATATGATAGCTCAGCGGCAACATGCTCGCCTTGGAAGCAAGGGGGCACGGTGCAACACTGGTTCGATCCCCCTGTCCGCGCTTAGAAACCTCTGGGTATTAAGCGCGTTATAAATAACCTATCATATAATTTTGAATCAGAAAAAGAGTTGCCGTGCACACTGCCTTGTTGTCCACCACTGTTAAGTTTGATTGACAGTTTACACAACAGGTCTGGAATTTTTTTATTATTTCCTAATGATGTTAAAATAGTGTCTTATACATTTTAGGTTGTTAATGCCACTTGACATACATAATTTTTACACATTTATGGTATTCACATTTATATTTTGGATTGCATTAGCACTTTATAATGTACAGCAGTTTATTCCGACAGTGTACTGTGTGGATTATGAGTCAATGGTGTCCGTCAATGGTGAGGTCCGCTATGCACAAGCACTTTAATATCATTCTTTAAATGCTGGAAAGTTAAGCACTAGCACTTTAGTCTATATTGTTAATATATGCCTCATTTTGCACTACGCACTTTATGGAATCGAACAATGGTGAATAGCTCATAGAAAATATGTGAGCATTTTGGTAGTGTGCACTTGCCTCCTCTTTTTCACCAGATTGGTGCTCAACATGTTGAATTGAGTGCACGCATGGTGTCATTTGGGGAGAACCGTTTCACAGATAAATTAATTTAAAGGATATGAAGCATCCTCTTCCCTCAATGGTGGCCATCTTTGATTTTTTAAGGGCCACTCCAGTTCTATGTTTTGGCTACTCACTATTTACAAGCATTATTCCAAGAGAATGTTAAGGTGCAAGATCTTAGGTTTCCCTGATGCTTATGTTGCACGAGAGGAGGGCACTAAGCCGTGCTCTTTGATCAGCATCTTGCGGTACATACGCACGTCCATAACTATGGGAAACATAATGTAATGAGATGGTTGAGAGCCATTGCACATATATCAAATTGGATATTGAGGTATAATTAATTTCAATATTTGTTCATCAGTCTGGCAAACTTGATGCGTAATTTGTATTGTAGTAGTAGTTTAGTTATTTACATACTTAATGCGCACTCTTAGCGCGGATTCCCCCTCCATGGCTCCCGCTTCCTGGTGTCTATTTCCCCGCCTTCCTGACCTCCCTCCCGATGTGATTGACCCATTGAAAACAGGACAAACAGAGGCCTAAAGACCTGCTGCCCGTGCCGCACCAACGCCATTGCTGGCAAACCCCTCTGGGAGGTAAGATCGCTCTGGGCCCATCCACCATAGTCTGCCTCAAAAGTATTTATCTTTGTACTTAAAAGCACATAATGCGCACTCTTAGCGCGGATTCCCACTCCATGGCTCCCCGCTTCCTGGTGTCCTTTTCCACGCCTTCCCGACCTCCCTCTCTACGTGATTAGCCCATTACGCCCTCATAATGACACCCCAGGGCAGCCCCCTCAGCGAAGGGCCCGAGGCAAAGGGCGGCTCCAAAAGATGCGGCTCCAGTAGTCTCTGCAGGTGTCATCAGTGGAAGCCAATGAAGCCAGTAGTCAGCAGACACCAACAAAAACTGTAAGTGTGGCATCGGCGGGGTGTAGAGCAATTACTCTATTCCAGAAAGCCCCCGCCACTCTGCTTTCCATAGCATAGACTGCCATAGACTTGCATAATGCATATATAGAGAGACTTGTGACCACTGCAAATGGACTGTAAATGTTGCCCTGCAATACATACTAACTTACCAACTTACTTGCCAATGTCAGCTAGTGCCACACCTGGAGGGAACTATGAAGATTAGCCTCCGTCGCATCTAGATGGGATCAAGATTGTTAGCATGCACCACAGTTACATAGAATTCTTAACCTTGGCCTGCGTTGCATCTAGACAAAAATGTGAATGTTATGCGTGGCGGTACCCCGTGCCCTACTCGGCCCATTCCACCTAATGGAGGGCTACCGCAAACATGTATTATTAAAAATAGACCATACATTGGACATGCAACCTCTAAAGACAGGGCAACCGAAATGAAACACATGAACGATGCAGAAAACAGTTTATGTACAACTCTTGGAATTGAGAACATTAGCCTGTGCCATATCTAGATAGGAATGTGAATGTTAGCATATGCCACACCTAGATGGAACTTGGATGTTAGCATGTGCCACACCTAGAATTGAGAACATTAGTCTGTGCCGTATCTAGATAGGATTGTGAATGTTAGCATGTGCCACACTTAGAATTGAGAACATTAGCCTGCACTGTATCTAGATAGGATTGTGAATGTTAGCATGTGCCACACTTAGAATTGAGAACATTAGCCTGCACCGTATCTGGATAGGATTGTGAATGTTAGCATATGCCACACTTAGAATTGAGTACATTAGCCTGCACCGTATCTAGATAGGATTGTGAATGTTAGCATGTGCCACACTTAGAATTGAGAACATTAGCCTGCACCGTATCTGGATAGGATTGTGAATGTTAGCATATGCCACACTTAGATGGAACTTGGATGTTAGCGTTTGCCACACCTAGAATTGAGAACATTGGCCTGTGCCGTATCTGGATAGGATTGTGAGTGTTGGCATATGCCACGTCTAGATGGAACTTGGATGTTAGCAATTGAGAACACTATCCTGCCCCATATCTAGATAATTATTGTAAAGACTAGCGAGTGCCACACCCATACGGAACTATGTAGATCAGCAAGTACTGCACTATGACAGAACTGCGAATGTTAGCATGTTAAATGTAATATACCCACTAACCGATATAAGCTCAAACTCCCTGCATACCTATCTCACAAAAAACTCACACAACCATCTCTTGCACAACAAGCCGCACACATTTCACCACACCGCAACAACACATAAGCTGCACAAACAGAACACGCGGACTGACATCGATCCAATATTCGCACCAAAGCTCAGCACCCAGTGTATACCGAGTTGAAGATGCCAACAGTACACCACTCCTCTCTCTATCCTATGCCCTCTTCTAACCCATCCCACCTTCCCGTTTACAGATCCACCAGAGCGCCTGGGGACCAATTCCGTTGGTGACGGTGCGCTATATAAGTACCTTTAACATAACATAACATAACTTATAAGATGGCCAACGGGCTTACACACTGCAAACACTGCAATAGTCATGAAAACTAATGAAAACTAAAGAAGGACTTTTAAAAATCACGTTGCCGTAAAGTTTCATAAAATGGCTTCACAATGACTTACTACCTTTGTGCGTGAACAAGCAACACGTTGGTTGCGAAATGCGCTGTACAGGCGTGTTGTGTTTTTTTTCTTTTAAGAGGATGTTCGACTAAAGATACTTTTTGACTGTAAGGACGCTGGAACATTCATTTTTGCTAGGTTTCAGGACTGCGGTTCATGGTACATCTGTACCGATTTGGTGTTTTGGAGATATATATATATATACATATATATACAGCTATAATTATTATTAATATTATAGTGACTTTTGCAGTTTTGTAGGGTAGGGTTGGGTAGAAATGTAGATATGGGTGAGAGGGGGGTGGATATGGAATGTAAGGAGATATCCTGCGAAGTGGGTTTTATTGATAGGAGGAAATATTTAGGAAATGTTTAATAAGGTACTGTGCGTTGTGTTTTATAAATAAAAAGGGGTCCCTAAAAAAAAAAAAAATATATCAAGCTTGGTGTCTGTGTCTCATGAAGTAATAGGGTAAGGAATCAGGGTGTAGCCATCGCCTGTTTTTACAACAATTCTATTTGCAGGTGGTTAAGTGTCCCCTCCAATCCAGCTGCTCTGGGAGTGGGCGTGGCTGTTTAACGCGATATGGGTCTCGTGGTCTGGTGTAGGGAAAGGATACATTCTTACCCCGGACCAGGGTCAGAAATCAGGGGCAACACATGGTCGTAGGGACTGATTTATCTTCTGTCACTGAGTCATGGGCACTGCCATCTAAGATACATCCCACACTGGGGTCTGTTGTCACTTTCAAGCATGCGCTACATTCAGAGGGCCCACTGCTTTGCTGCATCTAACACTTGCTGTACAGCGCAAGGAACATGTGATAAATGAGCACTGTACCTTCTTCCACCTTTCTGCTTCTCCACCTGCACCAGACGTTGATAAATGAGCACTGTACCTTCTTCCACCTTTCTGCTTCTCCACCTGCACCAGACGTTGCTAAATAAGCACTGTGACTTCTGCCACCTTTGTGCTTCCCGACCATCAGCAGTCTTTGATAAATAAGCACAGTGCCTTCTCCACCTTTCTGTTTCCCCACCTTGACCAGACTTTGATAAATAAGCACTGTGACTTCTCCGACCTTTCTGCTTCCCCCCCTGCACCAGACTTTGATAAATAAGCACTGTGACTTCTCCGACCTTTCTGCTTCCCCCCTGCACCAGACTTTGATAAATAAGCACTGTGACTTCTCCGACCTTTCTGCTTCACTACCTACAACAGAGTTTGATGAATAAGCACTGTTCCTTCTCCCACCTTTCTGCCTCCCCACCTGCACCAGACACCTTCCTGCTTCCCCACCTGCACCAGACTGTGATAAATAAGCACTGTAACTGTCCGACCTTTCTGCTTCCTACCTGTACCAGACTTTAATAAATATGCACTGTGACTTCTCCCACCTTTCTGCTTCCACACCTGCACCAGACTTTGATAAATAATCACGGTAACTTCTCCGACCTTTCTGCTTCCCCACCTGCACCAGACTTTGGTAAATAAGCACTGTAACTTCTCCGACCTTTCTGCTTCCCCACCTGCACCAGACTTTGATAAATAAGCACTGTGACTTCTTCCACCTTTCTGCTTCACTACCTACAACAGAGTTTGATGAATACGCACTGTTCCCTCTCCCACCTTTCTGCCTCCCCACCTGCACCAGACACCTTTCTGCTTCCCCACCTGCACCAGAATTTGATAAATAAGCACTGTGACTTCTCCAATCGTTCTGCTTCGCCACCAGCACCAGACTGTGATAAATAAGCACTGTAACTTTCCGACCTTTCTGCTTCCTACCTGTACCAGACTTTCATAAATACGCACTGTGACTTCTCCCACCTTTCTGCTTCGCCACCTGCGCCAGACTATCTAATTGATTGATTTGTCCCTAGATGAAAAAGACCAGACGGAAATTGCGTGGAAAGCCTTCCTTTCTCAAGGGAACGCCTTGGAAGTCAAGGGAAAAGCCATCACTGTGGAGGAAGGCGGCCTCTACCTCATCTACAGCCAGGTAACTGTTGCCCTCTGCTTTTTTCGGAATCATACAAAAATGTCGGCCTGGGAACTGCGACGGCCGAAAATGGCAAATTTCTTTTTTATTTTTAACCCCTCCAGTACACCATATATATATATGTGTGGGGGGGTTAGAGTATGATATTAATATGGAGGGGTGCGGGGGTATTCCCCACATATATATGTGGTGTAAAGGGTTAAAAAAAAAGAAAAAGGCGGCATTTTCACCCATCGCAGTGATCACATAGACCCCTTTTGTTCTGGTAGCCAGATGTAGCTATGCATCTCAGGCTGGGCCTACCCCTCCTCTGCAGCTCCAAATCCTGGGGCCCACACACAGCTCTCCCTGTGCACCTCAACCCGGAGCTGAATGCATCTCCCTTTCATTCCAAACTAAAATGCAGCACTTCCCATGCATCTCAAGCTGGACCTGCACGGCTGCTCCTATTACACTAAGGGCATCCTTGCAAGTGCTACAGCACCTCAATCCTGAGCGCTAGCCCTCCTGTAATTCCAGTATTGTGACCCCACAAGCACAGCTCGGGTACTGCACCTCAGTGCTGACCTGCAGCACCCATTAGTATTTCAGGAATTGAACCGCGCACAGCTCTGTTGGTGTACCTCCACCTCCTGCTACCGAACCCGTTCAGCAGGTGCGGTCATTAGACCTGGTCACCACCAGCTGACACTTGGTGATTGGTCCTTTTTCAGGTCCTGTATCGGGACACCACCTTCGTCATGGGCCACACAGTCACCAGGTCACCGGGGCCAGGAGAAGGCCAGGCAGAAGTGCTCTTACGCTGCATCCAGAGCATGCCACCGAGCGAGGAGATGGCCCATAACAGCTGCTACAGTGGAGGTAACTCAGTGGGTTGAAGGCTGCTGGCTGTGTTTACTTACAGTGCTAACCAGAGGAGTAACTTTGCTGAAAATGTTGGAGGGGGGGGGGCATGGCATCTAATTGAAAGGGGCTTTTTCCAAATGAGCGGGACAAAATGGTGTGCCACAGAAATTGGGGGTGACAAGCACCCTTGTCCCCTACTAAAATGACGCCCATGGTACTGAGGGAGGCAGGCCAGTCTGTTGTCTGTGGACTCCCTTGAGGCCAGGCACTGCCTCAGAGACAGCCCATACTATCCCGTGCCAAGTAAAGCGTCTGCCATTGGGACTCCTACTAGCATATTTGGGCAGGGGACTCTGACCCAGTGGAGCATTTCTGTCTGTACAAACTTTCACAGTTGCAGGGGCACTAACAGATTTACCGCCAAATTCCAACCCTCTAGCTGCAGCACATCACCACTGCACTAAGTCTTCTGAAATCCCCACGAAGACCTATTTGCATCCGAAATGAGAACCATCACCGCCCTTACTTGTAATCCTGCAGTAAATTTGCGAGACCAAGCAACAGTAACGGTAAACAAGCATGGCAGTAATTTCTCTCGTGATGAGGCCATAGTTCTTGCTTGAGGAGCTTAACTTATTTTAGCGCCCGGGGCGGCCACCGCAGCCAATCAGTTTACTCAGTGGACCGGTTGAATCCCACAATCCAAGCATGCGATCTGAGCGAGCTTAGAGCTGTGAGCGCCTGCCCTGCTACTTTCCTAAACCCCACCCTCACACCCTCTCCCTTCCTGGTCCTCTAGTCTCCGCTCCTTCACCCCATCCCTCCGCTCCCCACTTACCTTATTCCTCTGGTGGCAGCACCACAGCCACTTCCGTGTCCCGAACCACCATGGAAATGGAAGAGGGGCTATGCATGGAGACTTGTCTTCCATTTCCATGTCAACTATTTTAGCTGAGTGTTTGTATGTATTGTGACTTTCAGTGCAGATGGCCTTTCTGAGGGGGTACAGGGGTGGCCTGGAACACCCGCGTACTCAGCGCCCCTGACACAAGTTGCTAATAGCAATAACATCTGCGCGCTGGGCCGGATCGGGTGGTACCGGCACTGGGGCCCATCTCTAGGGCCCGAGCAAGCACCTGCCCATAACTTGGGCCCCAGGCCGTTACCAATCAATCCAGCCTGCCGGCTCGGGTGTTACTTCTATAATAAATCACACTGCTTTCTTATTTTATTTATAGTACAACATGGAAAAATTATGCTTCAGTTATGGTTTTCAAAAAAAGGTAGTAACAAAGACTCCCTTAATCAAGTGTCTGGGTTGATTAGAGCGGGAGGAAAGCAGGGGATTGCTATGTGGAAGGATGGGTTTGTTTTCAAACCTGACACCTTTAGTCTCAAACCTGTAACATTTCAGCTAATTTGCCAGCGAGTTGCAGCATTTTTGACCTGCAAATAGTGCCTTTTTTATTCTGGGCCCCTTCATTGACATGTTTTCATTGGTAGGGCTCCTGGGTATAGGTTTCCGGGTTAGGACCCTCGTAGAGGGCCTGCTTCCTTTGAAGGAGCTGCTGTTGACATGTTCCATTCAAATCAGACAATGATTGTACTTCTTACTATACGTGTAAAGTGACGACCAAACCCAAGCTAAGATGTCATGTAGTCAGAAGGAAACAATTCTGATTGGCTGTCATACATTTTAGGATTCCTAACACTGTTGAAAGCCCGCTTCACTTGGTGGGAGGACCGCTCTTAGATGAACCAACAGAGGTAGCCTATGGCCCGACTGCCCACTTGATAAAATGTCTTCAGTTCTGTTACTCTAAGTCAACGCCTTCTCTTTGTGTTTTTTCTTTTTTGGCAGGAGTTTTTAAGCTCCACAAAGGTGATGTCATCAAGTTGCTCATCCCGCGTGTCAACGCCTACATCGACATGAGCCCCAACGCCACGTTTCTGGGACTGGTGAAACTCTAGCGGGGATGGCAAGTGAGAGCACCTGGCATGACCTTGTGCTCAGGAAGGACTACAAAAGGTTGCCTTGGTCCATAAGAACCCTTTGGCCGAACCGCAGAAGCCCGGTGCAGGCAGTGTTCAACAACCGTGCTTGGAGATCTCTTGGAGAGGCTGCCCATGATCACCGGTCGACTTGAGAGCTGCGGAGGACTGTTCAATGGCATGGATATCCAACGGGAACAGCCATGGGGATGTGGAACCCGGTCACCCATCCCGATGACATTCAATGGGCTGGCACTTGCCATTCCTGGACAGAAATCTGTGGTTGAAAGGAAAGCCAGGAGATCATAAATCCCCTTCACTAGAATGGAGCAGATTTAGGAAGGACGCTGCTGGTGCTTCCTCTTTTCTGTTCCAAAGTCTGCAGTTTGCACATGGGTAGGAGGGTAGACTTGCTATATACCTCCGATCTCCGGGGTAACACAGGTGGGCCCACTGCGCATGTTGGTCCTGGCCGCTACAACTCTCCATTGATTGGTTATGCGCTGAGAGCGTCTGCAGACATATGATGAGGTGGGTTGCGCCCCTCATCGTTCTTGTTCACTTTCCAGACCCAACATTCTCTCTTCTCTCTCTTCTTTCTTCCCTTCACTTCTCTTCCCCATTTTCCCACACCATGACATCTTTCCCTTCTCCCACTGGTACGTACAGCCGCCCAACCTGTCCTCCAGACATTTGGCTACAGGGTGTCTTTGCAAAGTCAGTGGAGCCCAGAATATGCATGTGGTCACGTGCTCCGTGCCCTGAGCTCCGACCGCCGAGCTGCCTCTTCCACTTCCCTCTCTTTTTTTCTGCTGCTGTAAATGGAACATTATTTGCAGAGTTTGCAGGTTCAGCTCATTATCTTTGCACCGGTCACTAATGACTGATTTCATATAATACATCTTGTGTGGCGACTGGTCACTGTTGGCTGCAACACGCACCGATCGCGGAAGGTATGAGCTAACCCACCCATTAAATATTGGGTCCAAACTTAGATGAGGAAGGCCTCTCCTGGGAGGCTGCTAGGGGTTGCTTTTGTGTGTTTGTGTGTGGGGGTGTTTTGATATGCAGACAGGAAGGAGCATTGGGTCCCTACTGGAGGCAAAGCCGTTACCGAAGGGTAAGAGGCGGTATTCCACTTATAAACAGTGCACTGACTCAAAAAACCCTCTTGCTCATGCGCTGCATACTGCTGAATTCTGGAGATTTGGGTATAAGTCCTTTGAGTGACAGCAGGCCACTATCCTGGCTTTTCCCCTCCTCTCCCACAACCCACCTAGTTGCATTTCCTACATGGCCACCTCCTCACCCAGACAGCCCCTCTCCCTCTGTTGTTCATCTACCTCGCTACTTGTCCTCAGCCTCGCCTCTGCTCCCCTTGCTTCTTTCGATCTCTCCATTCCGATGAGCGGCCATCATGGGTCTTTCTCGGCTTTCCCCGTGCCTCCACCTTTCCTCCCCCTCCCATGCTCCCCATCACGGGCATGTGTTCTGCGCCCCCTCTCCTTCCCCACCATCCCACAACTTTTTGCACTTACCTGCTCCTGCCCAGTACGGCATATCCGGCCCCCCGTGCAGTCACTGATGGTTGTGGTCGTGAGGTTCCCCGGTTCTCTCCAGCATTCAGATCTGCCTCCCTTGACGCTGCCTGGCACTGCCCTAACCTGCACTGGCGTCACCTTCCACCCTTCCCAACTACTCCTCTAGTCCAAGGGCTCCAACCCTCTCCTCCTCTGCTGAGGCCGGCCTCCCTCTTCTTCGCCCCCTGCGCCTCTACATGGGTACTGCAGCCATGAGCCCCAAACATCAGCGCTCAGGGGTACAGGACCGCGGGGTGGTCACATACTTGCTAACCCTACTGATTTAGGCAGTAGGCTACTGCTTTTTAAGCGGTCCTACCGCCTACAGATTTGGAGGACAGATCCTACTGCTTTTTACAGTGGCAGGTAATTTATGTGACTCTAAGGCAATTAATCTGTTTGTGTGGTGGGCGGGTAAGTGATACGTTTGAGTGATGGGTTCAGATCCATCCACTGAGCTGGCAGCTGCATGACTCTGCCCTGCACTCTGGCCAGGACAGGTCTTAGGTGAACCACCAGTGAAGGCAAGTGGCAGAGCGTACCACCATCACACAGCATCTGCCTATCAGACTGAGCAGGGTATCAGTCTCCATGTTGTTCAGTGTTCCACTTGCACTGCAGGAATAAATATGTACTGCCTGGGCTGCTGCTACAGAGCAGTGGCAAACGTTGCCTACCAGCTCTGTGTGATTACCTTCTGTGAAGTTAGGTCATTGAATTCCGTGTTAACATACCCTTCACAATTATACATTTTAAACATTTGAGCATCTTTCCATGTTGTGCTGTTTGATGGGTTGTGCATTTTAGAATTCTCCAGTGGGGCCAACACTGTATGTTTTGTTATTTCCTGTGATGTCATTGTTATGCTAAGCATTCTTTTTGAAACTTGAAAAATCCTACATCTTTTTGGTCGCAGAATGTTGCCAAGTATGCGGTCAGGGAAATAAAGGGGGTTCTGGGTGGCCAAGGAGTCCTTTCAGACCTCAATTTATGGGTAGAGGGGTGAAAGGTGAACAGCTAATATTAGGAGGAAGTAACCGTTGTGAGCACCCAGAAGCAATCGTTTCTCTTCCTTATGAGTGTACAGCCACACCGGCGCTGCAACAGTGTTACAGATGACCTGTAAGTGAACTCCTGCAAAAATAAAGGAGCTGCTGCCTTCGTCTACCGACACAAAGAATGGTCTCAGTTTTACTTACGGCAAAGGGGTGGGGAGACGTGCATGAAGACCGAAGAGGGTCGCTCCAGTATGTATGAGTTCACTGCATTTCTTGCACATAACCTAAGTGTGCACGCTTAGATACTGCTAATTTGTAGTGCCTTAGCCGGCCCCCCTAGCCCGCTATAGCAGGATTATGATAAGATACAAGTCCAAACATAATTTGCCGGAAGAATCAAGTGTGGACTGTCGCTACTGTGCCATGTTCGACCAGACCCACGCGTTTGTGGTTTTGTTTGGGGTGCGTGAGGCCTAAACACCTCTGGTGCTCTTTGCTATGTGCTCTGCTTTCTAACACTTAATAGCAGACTTAAAGTGGACCTCACGCCTTCAGTAAGTAGTAGCTCAGAATATGTGTGGGTCTAGTTCTTTTGTCAAAGCGCCATGACCTCGTCATGACGCCTCTGTAATATAAATGGGCTCTGCTGGCACGCACACGGCAGTGCAGCAGAGGCCCAGGAAGCGGCAACTCGTGTCTGTGTATTGTGTCTGAGCTGATCCTTGCCACGTGATCGTGGCCTGTGCCGGAGGCCTTGGCCTGGGTGACCACGGGCTGAGGCTCCTCCAATCTGGGTGCCCCCACTTGGAGTCTCTGGGCCCGGTGCACCGGGTGCCGCTGGGTGATCCCAACCACCTACACACTGCGAGGACGCAGTGATCTATTACCGTGTCGGGTGCCCCTGACACGCTCTGTGGCCTACCAGGGTCCAGGAGAGGACACCCTAACAAGAACCATAAGATGCTCCATAAATAGGAACTCTATACTAATGCTCACTCTTAGGCCGATACACCCGCTCAGCCTCTCTCTTGGTGCTGCCGAGGCACAGATCGGAAGCGCTTGTCCAAAATCACCTCCAAAACAATCAAACAGGGGTTTACCCCCTGCATGCTCCCCAGATGCACTCCTCTGGACGGACTTTTCCCATAAACAATGTGCTCCTCAGCCCTGCAACCCACCATGCACAGGCGAGGCTCTCATGCA
This sequence comes from Ambystoma mexicanum, assembly GCF_040938575.1. Taxonomy (NCBI): domain Eukaryota; kingdom Metazoa; phylum Chordata; class Amphibia; order Caudata; family Ambystomatidae; genus Ambystoma; species Ambystoma mexicanum. The sequence continues at coordinate 178,838,810 of NC_090921.1, forward strand.
CCGCTCAGCCCTGCAGCACACCATGCCTGGGTGAGGCTCTCATGCGCTGTTCGGCCCTGCAAAACACCATGCATGGATGAAGCTCTCGTGCGCTGCTCAGCCCATGCACAGGTGAGGCTCTCATGTGCTGCTCGGCCCTGCAACACACCATGCACGGGTGAGGCTCTTGTGCGCTGCTCAGCCCATGCACGGGTGAGGCTCTCATGGGCTGCTCGGCCCTGCAACACACCATGCATGGGTGAGGCTCTCATGCTCTGCTCGGCCCTGCAGCACACCATGCACGGGCGAGGCTCTCATGCGCTGCTCAGCCCTGCAGCACACCATGCACGGGTGAGGCTCTCGTGCGCTGCTCAGCCTATGCATGGGTGAGGCTCTCATGCGCTGCTCGGCTCTGCAACACACCATGCACGGGTGAGGCTCTCGTGCGCTGCTCAACCCATGCACGGGTAAGGCTCTCATGCGCTGCTCGGCCCTGCAACACACCATGCACGGGTGAGGCTCTCATGCGCTGTCCAGCCCTGCAGCACACCATGCACGGGTGAGGCCCTCAAAGGATTGTTGCCATTATGTCAATGTCAGGCAAAGCCAGAGCGCTATATGTGAATACCCACAATCCTTTTCAGCATATGTGTAGTCTGGGCAGGATTTTTGCATACCCACAATATTTCGCAAGTCATAACAATGCTTTGAAAATCTGCTGCTTGATACATAGATAGACGCGTGTTAGTAGTCATTTTAAAAGTGCAGCTGTAGTCGTGCTGTCCAGGGGCGTTGCTAGGGGGGGGCTAAGGGGGCTATAGCCCCTGATCTTTTGGTTGTAGCCCCGGATAGAATCTCAGAAGCTACAGCCAAAAGACTAGCTAGCCCCCAGTCCCAACAGTTCCGACATCACCATAGCCCCGGGTCTTTTCCAGACCTAGCAACTCCCATGGTGCTGTCCTTCCCAATAACACCAGGACTAGTCATTGGCAAACTGGTACACGATGCATAAGGCTGTTGGGTATCGTGGCAAATCTTAAATCGTGTGCAGCTCCCTAAAGACTGCGCCTTTTATGCAATATACTGCCAGCTTTGCTAGGATCCAGAACATAAGGAAACTTGCCGTCCAGGCCCATTTCCTGAAAGGCCCATTTGTTCTATTTGTTTTTTTTTTACACATTTAGCTGCAAATATAGATGGGGTGGTAGGGTTTAGGTATTTATTAAGGTGGGAGAAGGTGCAGGGGTTGCAGGGGTCTCCCCATGCTTTTCATTTTCGGAATTTGCTGCCGCTCCACCCCCACTATGCTTTAGTTCCATGAAATAGGTAAGCAATAAAAGGCTCTGGGAACGAAAGACCAGAAGGAACTGCACCGCCACCATCAAAAGAACCCCACAGAAAGTCTGGACCCAGATGAGAAAGCCCTGAAATACATATCCTTTCATGTAATGAGCCAATGTTTCAAGAACTGACCATAACACTGAATCAAGGTTTGATTTGCTTGACATCTATTGGAGGGATCTGAAGCAGGGCCTTATGGAGCAAGGCAGGAATACCCAACAGCAAGACTGGGAGCGAGGGTCCAGCAGCAAGATAAGATAGCAATATTGTTGTATATTAGCAAGGTAAAATAGCAAGAGTGACAGTTAAGCAGCAAGGCAGAATAGCAAGAGTGAGAGTCCATCAGAGGCAGGATAGCAAGAGTGAGAGTCCATCAGAAGGCAGGATTAGCAAGAGGTTGGGGTCTACCAGAAGGCAGGATAGCAAGAGTGAGAGTCCAGCTGCAAGGCAGCATAGCAAGAGTGAGAGTCCTGCTGCAAGGCAGCATAGCATGAGTGAGAGTCCATCAGAAGGCAGGATAGCAAGTGGTTGGGGTCCAGCAGAAGGCAGAATAGCAGGAACGGGCTCTGTCAGCAAGGCAGACTAGCAGGAGGGGGAGTCCAGCAGCAAGGCTGGATAGCAAGAGTGAGAGTCCACCAGAAGGCAGGATAGCAAGAGTGCGTCCAGCTGCAAGGCAGGATAGCAAGAGTGAGAGGCTGCAAGGCAGGATAGCAAGAGTGAGAGTCCATCCGAAGGCAGGATAGCAAGAGGTTGGGGTCCAGCAGAAGACAGAATAGCAGGAGAGGGCTCCATCAGCAAGGCAGAAAAGCAAGAGTGGAAGTCCAGCAGCAAGGCAGGATAGCAAGAGTGAGAATCCAGCTGCAAGGCAGGATAGCAAGAGGTTGGGGTCCAGCAGAAGACAGAATAGCAGGAGGGGGCTCCATCAGCAAGGCAGAATAGCAAGAGTGGGAGTCCAGCAGCAAGGCAGGATAGCAAGATTGAGAATCCATCAGAAGGCAGGAGAGCAAGAGGTTGGGGTCCAGCAGAAGACAGAATAGCAGGAGCGGGCTCCATCAGCAAGGCAGAATATCAAGAGTGGAAGTCCAGCAGCAAGGCAGGATAGCAAGAGTGAGAATCCAGCTGCAAGGCAGGCTAGAAAGAGTGAGAATCCAGCTGCAAAGCAGAACAGCAAGAGTGAGGGTCAAGCAGCATTGCAGGATAGCAAGTCTTACGGTTCATCAGAAGGTATGATAGCAAGCGTATGGGTCCAGCAGCAAGGCGGGATAGCAAGAGTGAAAGTCCAGCTGCAAGACAGGATGGCAAGAGTGAGAGTCCAGCAGCAAGGATAGAAAGAGTGAGAGTCCAGCTGCAAGGCAGGATAGCAAGAGTGAGAGTGCAGGGCAGGATAGCAAGAGTGGGAGTCCATCAGCAAGGCAGGATAGAAAGAGTGAGAGTCCAGCTGCAAGGCAGGATAGCAAGAGTGAGAGTCCAGCTGCAAGTTAGGATAGAAAGAGTGGGAGTCCAGCTGCAAGGCAGGATAGTGAGAGTGCAGGGCAGGATAGCAAGAGTGGGAGTCCATCAGCAAGGCAGGATAGAAAGAGTGAGAGTCCAGCTGCAAGGCAGGATAGCAAGAGTGAGAGTCCAGCAGCAAGGCAGGATAGAAAGAGTGGGAGTCCAGCTGCAAGGCAGGATAGCAAGAGTGAGAGTCCAGCTGCAAGGCAGGATAGAAAGAGTGAGAGTCCAGCTGCAAGGCAGGATAGTGAGAGTGCAGGGCAGGATAGCAAGAGTGGGAGTCCATCAGCAAGGCAGGATAGAAAGAGTGAGAGTCCAGCTGCAAGGCAGGATAGCAAGAGTGAGAGTCTAGCAGCAAGGCAGGATAGAAAGAGTGAGAGTCCAGCTGCAAGGCAGGATAGCAAGAGTGAGAGTGCAGGGCAGGATAGCAAGAGTGAGACTTCATCAGCAAGACAGGATAGCAGCAAGAGTGAAAGTCCAGCTGCTGTCACGATATGTTATGCCGCACCAGCAAGTCAGGGACCTTTTTCCCTTGCACAGGGTGTGCGCACAATTAAACCGCTTTTTATTTTTACAATCCCCAACTGGTTTTTAAGGAGGCCTCCAACCCATCTCACACCCAACCTCCACCAGAACCCTTTCTCCCAATAGACCAGGAACCAACCCGGTGTGTTGTCAATGAATACTTTATTAATTTATTATTTTAACATTCAATCAGAACAAAAATATATATGACAGCAGCCACTAATGTTGTGGCAACACAATGCACAAGATTCTATAACATAACTAGGTTAAGATAGACTTCAATGCTACACCCAATTTGTGTTGTGAAAAGCAATGCCAAATAAATTCCCTCAACAGATTGCAGGAGGGTTAAGCGCTCCCCTCTCTGACAATGGAAAACTGAGTTTTCAATGATTTAATATGAATGCTATGGGACAGCACACAAGGGTACTTTGGGCTGCTTACACTAGAGAACAAAGAGGGCTTCAAAACACACTAGCTGGCACTCATGGGAAATTCGCATTTAACACAAGTAACACATGAGAAAGAAAATCAAAAATATAAAGGGAATGCAATTCAAAATCAGTGAGCGGGGTCTGATAGAGGAAGAAGGATAGAATAGGAAAAATGTGTTTTCAAAGGATAAAAGACATTTTTAGAAAAACGAAAATTGAAATCATATTGAATTTGGAAGGAGCTGGAAATTACAGGCAAGCTCTAAACCATGGAAAAACAAAGGAAAGGCGATGCAAAATCCGAGCTCAGAATCTGATAGAGGAAGGGAAAAAACTTTAGGAAAATCACTGTTTAAAGGAGTCCGGAATGTTTGCTTTCCTGAGGTGCTGCTGTTGCGTTTTTTGCCTACTACGCTTTCTGTGACTATTGACATTGTGACCAAAATCTCAGAATCCCCGCGGAGCGGCCGTAGAGTCCGGACACAGAGTCAGAGTCTTCGGGCTCTGAGGGCTCTGCGTCGCGGCATCGGCTACTGGCTAATTCCGGAATATTCATGAGCCGCAGTCACTGTCTGAGCAGAAGATGGCAAATACATCGGGGCCCAGAACGAGACCACGCGGGAAGGTGGGTGCAGTCCAGGCCAGTACTGCTCCACTGATCTTGATGCAAACCACAATCGAGCAAGTCCTAACGAAACCTCTGCAGCGGAAGAGAGAGTATTCGCTGTCCCACTTCCTGGTTGAAATGAAGGTAAGTGACTCCATCCTGACATTAGAACTGGGAAACAACACGGTCAATGTCCCAAGCCCCGCGAACGATACACATTCGATCTGCATGAAGAAAATGATTGATTCACCTCCGGTCGAGGAGGGGCTGAGTGCAATCCACACACTGATTTTTTTGGCGAGCCCCCCGGTGGCATGTAATATCTACAATGTCCCGGGGAATGATGTACGGGAGGGTGGGGGCTTTTCGGGCTCGCCCGCTCGGCGAGAGTGTGTAGCAAACGAGCTGGGCTCACAGGCAGCCGTGCTTGACGGCTTGCCCGACCTGTGTTGGGGTGATAGGTCAGACGAGGATCCGAGGCTGTTGCAAGGGCTAGACCCTGTGCCGTTACAAAGGATGGGGGGGAGGGGAGGGGGAGGGGGGTCTTGATCAGTCTTCCCAAAGTACTGTCGCAACGGTTGGAGGAGGATGTCCTCTGCCCACGGCGGCCCTGGTTGACTTACAGTCGGAACTACAAAACACTGAAGCAACAGAGGCGGCCATTTTAGAACAATGTAGGGATGAAACACATAGGAAACAACCAGACACTTCAACTTACAAGAGCCCACAACATAATTATGAAAACCCACCGATGCTTTGTCCCCCATCTGCAATTCAGTCATTCAAGACTGAAATTACACATAGACCAGAATCGTCACTTGGTCAATTATTAATGCCCATTCTCAGCCGGAATGAAATAAGAGAGGCTGGAACAATGGAAGAAAAAGCCTTTTGGGCGAAACAACAATGGCTACAAACCCAAGCTAAGAAGAGTGACATGGAAGAACACCTTGCCCAGATACATCAACCCTCTCTACCCGTGCTGCGCGTCTTTCTTTAGATGTTACGGACATTGAAGTTTTGATGAGCAGTCACGAAAAAAGGAGGGAGGTGTTGGGGACTTGTGTGACACAAGGAGAAAAGATGCTCCATTCACCTCGACGCTGTTTGACAGAGGAAGTCATGAGAAGGTGCAGGTTCCGTATCAGAAAAGATTTCCAAACAAACTAGGTCGATTTCATCTGCCACCCTCTAATGTTGGTGAATACCAGGACGATGCAAGAGAAACACAAAGAGAGATGAGCAAAGACACCGTGAACAGAATGATAATTGCCGATGTGAGCAACTTGCAGCGCATATAGGTGAGCATATACTGACTACCATGATTGATCTTCAAAACTTGCTGATAGCTACGACCTCGCAATCACTGATTCCCTTTATAAAGTTACAAGAAACCAATGTAGAGGCTATTAAAGATCAAGCCACATTATTTGCGCGTATACATACCAAACAGATAAACCTTGAAAACTTTATCATACAAGTCCAGCAACGCTAAGAAACAGAAGCGGAGTCGAGCCGGACGTGGCAAACAAGGATAGCAAGTTCAGATCGGGCCGAGAATGATCAATTAACAGCTGCTATGATTACATTGATGAAAGAGCCGATATTAAACCCCCACCAATGATGATGACGAATGTAGACAAGAATAATGTCCCTAACAGCACAGGCCCAGAGATACAACAAGGCTCAACTATGATGACACCAAACTTGGGGCAGTAACAAGTTCTTTGCCCCCCGCCGGTAGAGAGCCTGACAACACAAAAAAAAGCAATGGTCACTCCAGTCGACAAGGTGATACCAATGAAGCATGGTACAACATTTGATATTTTTGCCCATCCAAGGCACCCCTTGCCAAATAAGCCCTCTAAAGAAAAAGGGAAAAATATAACAAAAAACAAACGGGATCACAAGCCTTTTTAAGGAATCTATCACTACCACAGGTGACACGACCAAATCAAGAAAATAAAAGAGATGTTATGAGACCCCAGGAAAAAAGAATAGAAAGAATATAGAATGGATAATGCTAAAGAGAACCAGCAAAGGGTTCTAGAAGAACAATTTGATGAAGAGGCACACCAGCAGAAGAACTTTTGAACTTATCAACTCATACGGATGATCCAGCGATATATATCAATGAATCGGAATTAGATCCAAACGACTCTGCTATGATCAGACTAGATCAGTATAATGAAGAAATGTCATTACAATCTATCTCCATAGAGCTCTCCTGTGAAGATGTCTCAGCTGGTGAGCTAGCCTGCTCTACAATGATTCAACAGTCAACCATTTATCTGAGGGAAGATGAACAACATCCCTCAAGTAGCTATCAGAGAGAACGAAATATCAATAAGAGCCGCACCAATGATGATGTGGTAACATCTGATGAAATTCCAAAACTCTTTGACGATTTGCAAAGGCCAGTGTTTTTGGACTCACGAATGTCAAAGGAGAAATACATCATTGGTTTAGCACAACATCAAATCAGGAAAGAACGTTTAATTCTGAATAGAACAAATTTGCTACGGTTGTTCCATGTGTTACCTAAGCTGAAAGCTATACGAACTGAAGACATTAAACTAGTATCGTTTCCAGATTAAATGATGTTGGATAAAGTAGAAATCGAAGTTCAAAACAAGAAAATAATGAACCAAATTCTACAAATGGAGCAACAGTTTGAACGTTTAGTTTTTCATTGTGATGAAGCTTATACATGCTCAAAAAAGAACAAGATAGAAAGTGCTAACCAAAACAAGAACTGCGGGAGGCTTACCATCAGTCAAATTTTTGCAAAGAAATGAAAAGAAATGTAACATCATTCACTGATGATGCAAACTACCATCATGCAGATCATCGAAATAACTGGAGCCGATTAAACATGGAAAGATCTAATATCACCAAACACTACATAGGGAGAGACATGAATGATGAAACCGGTAAATAGTCAACGCAGAACAAAAGTTTCTCATAATCATCAGCGCGTTCGACAATTAGTAATTGAACGATATGTTCATGGAACACTAGAGGCTACAGTCATTTATTTCAGCAGACCACTTCCAAGTTTGAGAACTGTCATATAATATGTCTGCAAGAAATGTGGATTGTAAAACAACCGCTCTGTGATGGATTTGTAACACATATGAACACAGCTATCCAACAGAAGAAAGGCAGTCCAGCCTCAGGAATGTTGACTATGATAAAACTTGATTCCAATTGGACAACTGCCACTACCAATCTGAATGCCTGGGCACAATTTACGATCTTGCAAAGGATTTACGATAATCCTGACAGTATAACTTCAGAAAGCTTGTTGGGAATCTTTAACTTGTATTGGAACTCTATGGCCATTAATGAGGAAACCTTTATTGACTGTGTGTTCTCTGCCATAGATAGTGCGGTAGATGAATATTGCAGTATAGAATTGATCATCTGCGGCGACCTGAATATTCATTTATATGACAAAAAGGGATGTCCATTGGAAATAAGTGAATTGACCAACAGAGCGTGAAGATGTTCTAAAGAAACAACAATAAGAAACTTGACTTTAACGGGAAAAGCACAAAATGAAAACCAGCAGGTGATTCCAACCTGTACACGTGGTATTTCTAAAGTTATCATTGATTATATATATGTGTCCCCTGGAATATGGGAGGCGATACACAAAACAGAAAACATCAATGCTAGTAATAACGACCATCAGAAACGGACAATATCATGGTCAGGAGGTGGTCACGCAAGAACAAAACAAATACTTCCTTCCTTGGAGCTAAACACACATATGAATAGACTGCGATTAAAGCCAGACCAGATTGAGAAAATAACTCAAACCTATAAACAAACTCAAAGAGAGGTGATAGAAAAATTTAATTACGAATGGCTCTTAAGCCCATACCATCAAAAGGCAAGATCAAAAGAAAGGATGATAAAAACACATAACCATCAGTGTAATGCCCAATTTATGGAAAAGAACAAAGAACTGCGAAAACGACTGAGAGCTCTACGGAATTCAAAAAATGGGGAGAGATTCAAAATGATAAAACTAGAAAGACAGCAATATAACTGGCGAAAAATTATAAGAAGTACTCTACTGCAAGCCGACTCTGAAAAAATTCTTGTACTATCAAAGAACAGTATAAGAAGGCTATGGAGCCTGCTGAATCCTACCAAAAAGACACAAGAACATCTTCTCACGAATGTAGTAGAAACCAAATATAAGGATCACTTTGGCGCATTGAAGCCATCCCTAAAAGCAAAGAAAAATGGAACCTGACTTGGGAGCGAGATGACATTCTCAAGATTATAACAAGGCTAAATATGTCATGTGCCCCAGGCCCAGACGCTTATCTAATGCCATTATTTAGCAAGCCCCTGGTTTGTGATATCACTACACAAATATTTAGTTTAATTAATTAACTCAATCAGATTCACATACCTGGAAGATAGCTAATTTAATTCCCATATACAAGCCTGGGGATAGGAAGGATCCAGTCAGCTATAGACCCATCGCCCTGCTAGATCCTCAGGGGAAGATTTTTGCTACCTTTTTACTTTAGAAATTGACCAGCCAGGCGTAGAAATGACAACAGATTTGCCATCAGGCAAACAGGTTTTGTTCAAAAAGTGATAACAAACATACATTTACTTCTGCTAATTCTCATAAAACAAAAAGCCATGATGAATAAAACAGTATTCTTGGCAGCCTTTGTGGAGCTGCACTTAGCATTTGATAAAGTAAATAGGCAATTGCTTTGGAATAAATTACTGAAATGGAATTGCCCACGCAACATCCTTGAACCCATAATATTGCTATATTCAAACATTACGATTAGAGTTAGGATGTCTAAAGAAGGAGTTCAAACAGCCTTCATAGAGACTTGGAATAGTTTAAAGCAGGGTTGCCCATTGGCAGTGACCCTTTTTAACCTGCACACATCTGATTTTGAAGACGAAATGTGCTCAATACGGCTAAATCCACCTAAAATTAACTCTACTCGGCTTCCTCTAATGATGTATGTGGATGATATCATTTTAATGGATAAAACAAAAAATGGCCTGCAACAGAGCCTGAAGATGATGGAAAGGTATATGTTGAAAAACAAACTCAAAGTAAATACACCAAAAACAAAAATCAGATCTCTTACGAAACTGCCCAAAGAAATGGGAGGTGTACAGCATTAACTCTAGCAGGGAATCCACTTACAGTAGGGGCAGCGTTTAAATACCTTGGAGTACTGATTAACCACTCAAAAATTGAAAAGGCGTGGACAGAAACTTTGGTAGCAAAGACCCAAACGTTGGCACGTCAAGGAAGAGTCCTTCATAATAGGTTTGTGGAATTTTCCTTCAAACCCATAGTTGCGTTCTACAGGCAAAAAGTTGTGCCAAGCCTGATTTATGGGAGTGAAATGATGAGCAAACACCAAAAGACCATCTGGCAAAAACTTGAGGCAATCTTCTGGAGGACAATTCTACCGGTTCCTCCTACATTTCCCATGCCAAGAATCAGGTTTGAGGTAGCAACGCAATCATTGGCTTCGATGGTCGTATGGAAACAATTAGACCTCTACTGAAAAGTGATGAATGATGATGAGATCGCTGCAATAACAATCCTGTGAAATAATAAGACCGCAATTTGTAATAAAGCTCTGAATGCTTGGAAACCGAAGATGACAGCAAAATTGGTAAGCAAAGAGATATCGCTTGAAATGCTGATAAACCGGCCAAAATATGCTAAACGTAAGATCCTTCACAATAATTGGATTCATACTGTGAAAGAAAAATCCATGTACCATTAGAACCTACATTGTGATGTTGATATACGTGCAATAAATCAATTTCCCAGCTATTTGGTGATGTTCCCAGATGAAGCGATTTGGGATACATATCAAAAATGACATTTAAACATCCTTTCCGATGCGAGATAGGTTGATTAAACTCAACCTACTCCCGAAAACTTTACAATACTGCAGATTTTGACATCAAAACGATGCTTTAGAAACAATCTATCATATCATCATGGAGTGTCCAGCACTGCAGGAAAAAAACCTTATTTAGAGACTATTTTAAGATATCTTCACAACAGACGGATCTAGAGATGAGATGGGTGCAGATCCTTCAAGGAAGTGACAAAATGTTGATCATTACTATTGTTCAGTTTTGGAATAATATCATGGACAATACTCTTTCACAATGAGATTAAGAGACATTATATTTTGCACTATGATATTTGTAAAGACATAGTAGAAATGATGCAAGAAGTAATTGTAAAAACTAAAAATGAAAAGTTTATGTTCAAACTATATCATTTTAATAAAAAATAAAAAGAAATTGGAAAAACAAAATCACAATCCCACTAAATTTAGCTAGAACTGTCAGCTCAAAACCATGAAAAATGAAAGAAAGGCAATACTAAATCCGAGCTCAGAACATGATAGAGGAAGGGAACTACTTTAGGAAAATCACTGTTTAAAGGATGAAAAGAAATATTTGGAAAAACAAAATTATAAATCCATTTAATTTTAACTGGAGCAGGAAATTACACACATGCTGTCAACAATGAGAAAGGCACACAGTAACCATGGTTTTCCATGAAAATGACAGGGCCAACTCACAGGTATGTTCTGGGCAAAGGGATTCTCACAGTGGGAACAACAGTTTGGGTTTAATATGACAGATGCCAAGGGGATTTGTTTCTAGACACACAATTTAACACATGGACAAATTCGGTTTTAGCTCATAATGGGAATAATTATTTTGGGGCAAAACCGTAATAACTATAACATTTAAATAACAACACTGGGCACAAGATGGTTGATTTGGAATTGCAACAATCTTAGCTCTGTGAATTTCAATGGGGGAATTAATTGATTTACTAAGCAAAATACTAGGGAAATACCTTACTTAACTATGCAAACAAAGAAATAACTTTTTAGGGAAAGAGAACTGATCAACAGATAAACAAGGAATGATTTTGTTCCATAGAAAATGACTTAAATACACAGAGGAACACAGAGGAAGACAGTATTTGGTGAGGGAAGAGATACCAAAATGCACAGACAAATACAATACTTTTCAATAGAAATGACTATATTTCACAAACAGATAGAATAGTGGATCTTTCCTTATGGGGACACCGAAGGTTAGTGCTTAAATAGTTAGGTCTTGTTTAATCTATGGCTGTGGAGATCTATAGTTACAGAAGAAAAGTACTCTATAGTCATCAATGGCGCCAGGGATCCACTGCAGGGACCGTCAAAGGAGGCAATCAAGGCCGCAGTCCATCATCTCAAGCAGTTAATCCAGGTCCCTGTTTCACTCCAGGACATGGCCCAAATTTCTGCAAGGATAGCTCCAGATCTCAGTCAGCTGCATAGCTCGGATTTTGTAGAGAGAATCCCCAGTTGAGGAGTAACCTATTTATAAGCCAAATGACATCACTGCTGTGTCATCCTCCTTGAACAACTGACTGGGCAGTGGTCAAGGGTTCCCTGCCCCTCCATAAGCTGGTAGGCTCAGAGAAAGTAGGCATGATTTGAGCAGTCAGGGGAGGATACCCCATCAATCTTATGACACAGGCATGGGGTTGAATCTGGCTTTAGTACCTAGAAATCTCACATTTTGAAAAATACCCTTTCTCATCTGATGATGTCACAGATGCCAGCATATTCAGACATTACATTTTTTTGTGAATCGCATAACCTTTGTTTGATGACTGTGCAACATATTAGGAAGAAGCTACAGTGTTTTCTCATTTACGCCCAAACTACATTGCTGAATAATATGGCATTCGGTGGGCGGAGTACCTATCACCTCTTACACCTTTTCTCAAATTTGTATGATTGTCATGTGTATGCAGAGAACACAATTAATTTTTGTTTTATAACTTTTGATAGGTTGGTGTCACCAAAATCGTTTTGGACCCAGCATTAGCAGCTCACTAACAGCTTTTCATAAATCTGAACATAAAAATGTACAATTAATACTTTCCAAGTTATTCCAAAAATTGCATATCTCCTATTGTGTGCAATGGGCATGAAGCTCTACCTTCAGCTCTGACGTCAAGAGGGACCCTTTTGTTCAGGTTAGCCTACAGTTTCAAAGGCTAATTGCTATGTTTACAACAGCCTGAGTGCTTTTGGTCATAAAACCTGATGCTTCACATAATTCCTCAGCTCATTCCCATGGTAAGACAGCTTGGGAACGCTGGCTTCACACCTGGGGTTCATTTCTAGGAATTGAAACTTCCCAGCATTTTCCATTTGATCCAACTTTAGCAAATGCACAATGCACACAATCTAAACATTTAAACCCTCCCAACAGTACTTTCCTGCAAAACGAGATTACAGAAGGCAACATAATATATTTAAAGGCTTTAGCTATAAATTTGAATACTTAAAGTGCTGATTTTGAAGACCCAATTGCAATGTCACTGGGGTCAGTTTTAGCCGTGAAACCATTCATGCTGTTGTAGTTCCACATTTCCCTGCAGATTCTGGTTACTTAAAAGATTCTCTGTGATGTGCTCATGATGAACAAACTTACAGTTCCTTGATGGTATATCTATTACACATTTTGAAAAGCATGTCTTTAATATAATGAGGGGGAAAAACAGATTTTTGAAGACAGTCATTCGTGTTACAGTAAAAACCCCAGTCTGCTGTGTAGGCTTGCACACACTTTGGCATTTTCATTTACATGCTGGATGTAGCTGTTTTGGCCAACATGGTCTCAGCATCTCTGGATCTTTCCCAAAAGTGGCATGAGGTCTTCCCCTCATGTGTGGCAAGTAACATTTTCAGGCCTCACTAGGCTTACATGCCTAAATTTGCTCCTTCATGTTTGGGCACGGGCCTCATTTTGCATGTGCTCATGCACAAGCCTTCTACTGAGGTTCATCTCTCCCCCTCTGACTCTGGCCTGTAGTTATGGCCTTTTAGGTCTATTTCACCCGTACAGTGCAAGGCAGGATCACAAGTGTGAGAGTCCAGCAGCAAGGCGGGATAGCAAGAGTGAAATTCCAGTTGCAAGACAGGACAGCAAGAGTGAGAGTCCATTAGAAGGCAGGATAGCAAGTGGTTGTGGTCCAGCAGAAGGCAGAATAGCAGGAGTGGGCTCCATCAGCAAGGCTGAATATCAAGAGTGGGAGTCCAGCAGCAAGACAGGATAGCAAGAGTGAGAATCCAGCTGCAAGGCAGGATAGCAAGAGTGAGGGTCCAGCAGCAAGGTAGGATAGCAAGAGTGAGAATCTAGCTGCAAAGCAAAACAGCAAGAGTGAGGGTCCAGCAGCAGGGCAGGATTGCAAGGCTTATGGTTCATCAGAAGGTAGAATAGCAAGAGTAAGGGCCCAGCAGCAAGGCAGAATGGCAAGAGTAAGGGTGCAGTAGCAAGGCAGGATAGCAAAACTGGGGGTATATTAGCAAGGTAAAATAGTCAGAGTGAGAGACCAGCCGCAAGACAGGATAGCAAGAGTGAGGGTCCATCAGAAGGCAATATAGTAAGGCATATGGTTCATCAAAAGGCAGGATAGCAAGAGTGAGAGTCCAGCTGAAAGGCAGGATAGCAATAGTAAGAGTCCATCAGAAGGCAGGATATCAAGAGGGTGGGGTTCCAGAAGAACTGCAGAATAGCAAGAGTTAGGGTCCATTAGAAGGCAGGATAGCAGGACTGGGGGTCCAGCAGGAAGCCAGAATAACAAGAGAGAGGATCCAGTAGCAAACCATGTTAGCAAGGTGTATAGTTCATCAGAAGGTAGGATAGCAAGAGTGAGGGCCCAGCAGCAAGGCAGGATAGTTAGAGTAAGGATCCAGCAGCAAGTCAGAATAGCAGGAGAAAGGGTCCAGCAGCAAGGCAGAAAACTAGGAGTCAAGTTTAAGCATCAAGGCAGGATAGCAAGAATGACAGTTCAGTAGGAAGACAGGAAGGCAGGAGTGAGGCACCAGCAACAAGGCAGGAACTAGTAGTGAGGATCTAGCAGCAAGACAGTAGAGCAAGAGTGAGTACCAGCAACCAGGAATAATAGCAAGAATGATAGTTCAGCAAGAAGGCGGGATAGCAAGAGTGAGGGTCAGCAACACACAGGATATCAACTGTGAGGGTGCATCAGGAAGGCGAGATAGAATGAGTCAGGGGCCAACAGGAAATCATTATAGTAGGAGTAAGGATCCAGCAGCAAGACAGTATAGCAGAAGTGAGGGTCAAGAAGCACAATAGAAAAGCAAGAAGAAGGGACCAGCAGCAAAGTGGGACAGCAATAGTGAGGGTCACCAGGAAGGCAGCACAGCCTCTTTAAGGCCCTGTAGCAGGGGCCAGGTGTATGCTGCATAGTCTAGAGTCCATGCACTGACCATAATTACACAACCCTCGAAATGTCTGCAACTCTTTGTCAGTTTTGGGCTGGGGAGTGCTGCACACTAAACCGGCATAATCAGGTATATTTTCCTTCATGTGAACATATAGCAACTGACCTAAATAGAGCACTTCTTGGAGGCAATACACTGTCACTACACACCAGCAAATCGTCAAGGTACTGAATAATGGTACTGGGCACTTGAATGTTTCCTAAATCTGCATGCAATATTCTTTTGAAGAACTGGGGGACTCACAGTACCCTTGGGGAAATGTGGTGTGCTAGAACACATTCGGCCATGTGTGAACACAGTGAGGTACTGCAAATCAGGATGAAAGGGTATGGAGAAAAAGGCATTCTTAAGATCAACGACAGTGAAGTGAGTCACCTCCTTGGGGATGCGGCATAGTATTGTTGCAGGATTTGTAACTAAAGGAAATTCTGCCTGGACAATGTCATTTAGAAGGAGAACGTCCTGTATCATCCTCCAACTAGCTGTTTTGCATGGGGATGTGGATGGCTCTATTATTCCCTGATTCATAAGTGACACAATGAGGTCCGTTAGGCCTTCTTCCACCTCTTTAGACAACTGCTACTGTTTAGCCCGAGGTAAAACTGTGCCTGGCTTGAGTGTTATTTGGATTGGCGCCACTCCCTGCAAGAGCCCTACATCATGATCATTACTTGTCCCAAACCTCACTGGGACCTGCTCCAAGTCACTGTCAGTGACAAATGTCAGAGTGACAAGGGCCACCCAGAAACACTGCACTTCTCGATATTGCACCATAATGTCACAAGGGATGCAAATTGCTACCACAATCTCCCCATCATCAACTCGATCTTCAAACAATTCTGCAACTGTCAATTCTTTGAGGGGCACTGTTGGGTCAATGCACAATACAGTATGCCACTCACACCCATCAGAGTCTGTGTGCACCACAACAATGTTTTTAGCTGACACAACCAGACCCTGTAAATCAAGGCAATTATCATACCTGCCACAAGTTCTGGGGTTACCACGGGTCGGAAGATAAAATCTGATGGTACCCGCCAACACGCCTTGCCAATCTGGGGCACCGTGTCAAGCAATACTGTAATCCCGTACACAAACATGTCCGGGGATGCCGCAAACCACCACCTCTCCTGCTCTGGCCTCTATGATGACCATGGCCCTTAAGACACACATGCCTGGTGTGGCACATACCACCCCACGGTCCGTGAAGGAAATTATCATGTTCAGTTTGCCCAACAAATCTCATCCCAACAAATTTACCGGCGAGGACTCAGAGTACATTTAGGGTGTGTGCACCACTTTTTCTCCTGTTTTGATAGTTACTTCTTCTTTGTAGGGAACCATTGCGACAGCTCCAAAGAATCCCTGCGTGTCAAGAGTTTCACCTGATAATGGAATGTCTCCCTAACTGAAGCATGATTTAATGGCACCTGTGCCGACCATAAAGAAGAATTGCTTATTACCCATCTCAGAGCCCAACCATTGTCAGGGTGGGTAGTCATGGACAGGACTTGGCACGCAAGAGCTTTCTGTGAGCTGTCCTAATCAGGATGCGTATTAGTACCTGGGAATGTGAAGGGGATTCCTCCCATGACTCCACCCCTTGGTAAGGTGCTCCACCCCTTGGTAAGGTGCTACCGTTCCATTCAGCACTGCAATGTGTGTGGGCATTTGGCCTCCGTACAAGGTGTTCTGCTGAGCGACTTGCGGTTGCACATTAGGCAGTGCTTGGGCTTACATGTGTGGGGGGTTTGGTGGCAGCTGGGTGTAGGCCTGGTGCATTTCATAAGGTATGGAGGTGAACCTGGGTGGCTGTGGTAGTGCTGGGGGAGGTTGATTGTATGCGTTATACCCTGCCTACTTCTACACTCTCTTGCAAAATGTCCCCACTTCCCACAGCTCCAACACTGAGACAGACCTATATCACCTCTGGCTCCCATTCCACCAACCCGCCCTCTGCTCTCTTGAAACTCTCTTCTTCCCTGCTGCTGACCTCCTTGGTGCTACTCAGGATACTGATGCGGGGATCCGCCACCCCACTGCCCCTGTCCTCCATCTGGCCAAAATGCTGCTATCCTTACATCTGCGCGAGCTGCAGCCTGCTCCACTGAATTGGTCTCAGTGTCACCATAACTGCCCCTTCCAATGCTATTTTAGCTAACTTCTTCTGCACTAGTTTTGCTTCCTCCACCTGCATCCTTTAAGTTGTTTCCTTTTATCGTTCTTTAATCCTTTTGCAATGGTGTATTATTATAGTCTGAATCTCGGTCCACCCCTTTGACTCTATGCCTACCTTTGCTTTCTGAACTTCCTCAGGCAATCCCCTCTTAATAACAAAATAGAAAAGAGGAACTGATCGCACCCACTGTTCACCCATTTCTGCTTGCCACCTCTCCTGCAGTTTACTACTGAGCAACATCTTCATCATCCCCCATGGTGTACTGCGTTAAGGACTGCAAGTCCAGTGTGTCGGGGTACGCCCATCGCAGTGCATCTCACACTTGCGCCCTAATATAGTTGATATAGGCCCCATTGTTGCATCGTCATCTAACTTCAACCCTGGGTACCTGGTCTTAACCCACACGTCAGCCGTCTGATCTCCCACAATTGCGACATGTAAACTTTTCATGTCTCCCACTGCCACGGGAATTCCTGCTTTTATATTCAATTCCCACAGTAAGGGGCGGGTGAATTTTAATCAAATGTAACGCTCACCTGATTCCCGCAGAGGCGCCGGTCTTGACTGGGCGAATACCGTATCTTCAAAGGTGATGTGTAACACACGGTTGGCTCTTTGGGCTGGACCTCTGTGCACTGTATGTCTGACTCGAAGAGTAAGATGTCTGCAGATAGAAAATATGGGATCAATGAACTGGGGTTATTGGGTGTCTCTCTCTTCTTCCCCTTCTCTTCTCCTGTAGAACCCCAAAGGTTAACGCTCTCACCTTAGGTAAGTGAACGCCGAGCTCTCCATCTGCCTCGGGGCAGGGCGCCGTAACCAGTTTCTTCACTGGATAAGGGTGCAGGCCTCTTGACCTCAGAGGACTGATGTCCGTCGTTTACTGCACGAACGGTAAGTTCCGAGTATTTCAAATGTCTTTAAAAGTCTTTTGTAATGATGTCTCTTGTTTTGCAGGGTTCCGGCGATGGCGGATGACGGGCTGAAGTGAGTTGAGGATGGAACCCGTGTGAGGAAACGAAGCGCCTGGAAGCATGTAAGTAAGCGCTTGTTGCCTGCTTCACGATGCGCACTAACTGTCCTTTTATCTTGCAGGTACAAGTTCGGGGCTGCTGAAGGGTGCCGGAATACCCACTGGGTTCGGCGTGGGAAGGAGTACTGGCACGTGAGTAATAAAGTTACCCAATGTCTTTAAACGCACCTTCTTTTGTCTTTCAGATGCGGGATGCAGCGCCGAAGGCCTCCGGAGCGTGCGCAAAGTTGGTAAGCTTTTGTCTTTCAGATGCCGGAATGTAGTGCGAAGACCTCCGGAGCACGTGAAGAGTAGGTAAGCCTTTGTCTTTCAGATGCCCGAATGCAGCACGAGGCGTTGGTGACAGCCGATGGACCAGGTAAGAGAAGCGCTGTCACTGAAGACCGTAATGCTAACCTGTTCTTTCTTGTCTTTATAGGTGTTGCTGAAGACTGGATTCAGGATGGTAAGCCTTTTTCCCTTAGGCCCAGGATCAGATGCAGAAGACACGATGAGCGTTCTGCTGCAGAGGATGCAGAATAACGCAAAGCAAGATTCATCCATCGGGTGTGGTTTAAATAGCCTCCTGTAGTGCTTAGGTGTCTCCTTCCACAGCCTCGCCTAGGTAAGAAAAGAGTTCCTGCTTTCCAGAAGAGTTCCAGTGTTCTGAACCTAGGGAGTGGCTCCTGCCCCACCCAACAGGAAAAGTAGTCCCACACAGAAGAGGATTAGAGGCTCAACTGGCAGGTAAGTAAGCAACATGGTCTGCTGCAGGTAAGTCCACCCAAGCATTATGAGCCCGGCGCTTCCAGCGCTGGGACTGGGCATATTTATGAGCCTGGTGCCACTGGCGCCAGGACAGGGTCCAAAAGGTCCCAATTGGGACTGGTTGGCACTCGGAACCTGGGTTATGGGTCTGCTTCCAAGGGAGTTGGGTAAGTCCTGCCCTCTTGGAAGCAGAGATCATGACATCAAATTATTCTTATACTTTTTGCACCCATGGCACGTAATGCGCCATCGCGGGTCCCTTGTGCAATATATCGGCAGTTGTGCGCCCATACCTCGCTTCGCTTTCTATCCATCACTTCCTTTTTTCCTTGTCACTGCTACCCGCCTATATATGTTCTTCAATCGTGGGCCGCACAAGCTCTCTACTCTGGCTGATATCTCTGGCACTTCATGGGCATCCCCTCGTCATCTTCAAATTCGTCCACAGTATTCCATTCTCCATCGCGCAGTTCTTTGTTCGTATCCCTGTCTGTTGTGTTCGTTATACTCACGGTGGTGCTATCTTTGTGCCAGTTTGTACACCCAACTGTATCCTCTATGTCCTCTACCATATTCCACTAGTCTAAAATCTCTTTTCGTTTCTGTAGTTGTTTACCTTTATACGTAGCAGTTAACATGTTCATATATTCTAATATCTCTCTGTTATTGGTACCCTGCTGTGGCCAAGGGCGGGGCATCCCTCCTTGGGTCTCCAGCACTCAATAGTTGTGGTACTTCTCTATCTTGTCCTTGTACAATGGCAATGCACCATACATATATTCCAGTGGAGCCATTACCCCCAGAAGCTGAGAGGAGAAGGCCGACGGACAAGGCCACCGGTGCTCTTTGCAGCTCTGCTGCGAGCACAACTTCCACAAGAGCAGCTGTAAGCAAAATCAGCTGCTACTATGATCTTTGGAACAACCAAGTGTTCCGTGCTACATTTGCTGCCTGCCGTGTGTTGAGCAGCTTTGAATTTCCCTAAAATGGCTGCCCACGTTGCCATGACCACGACTGAAACAAATGTGGCCGTGGAAATCACTGCCGCAGGCCCTCAGTCTGGTTCGATGCCCGACCTGCCTGCCCTCCCCTCAAGCCTTAAATGGTGTGGGAGAAGGCTGACAGGTGAAGCCGAGAGGAGAAGGCCTGAGGTACAATGCCACTGGTGCTCTTTGCAGTTCTGCTGCAAGCACAACTTCCACAAGAGCTGCTGGAAGCGAGATCAGCTGCTACTATGATGTTTGAAACAACCAAGTGTTCCCTTCTACATTTGCTGTCTGCCGCGTGTTGTGCGGCTATGAATTCCCCTAAAATGGCTGCCCAGGTTGCCATGACCAAGACAGAAACAAATGGGGCCGGTGAAATTACTGCTGCAGGCCCTCGGTCTGATTCAACACCCCCACCTGCCTGCCACTCCCATCCTGCCTTAAATGGCGTGGGAGAGGGCCAACAGGCGAAGCCGAGAGGAGAAGGCCACCGGTGCTCTTTGCAGCTCTTCGCTGCTCGCCCACCTCCCACGCACCCATTACTCTGTTCTTGCAAGGTAAGCGTCTACCTGCTAATGCATAACCTATCATATCAATGCGTGTTCTATGCATGGCCATGCCTCGAAAAGGTTCTTGCAAGGTAAGCGTCTACCTGCTAATGCATAACCTATCATATCAATGCGTGTTCTCTGCATGGCCATGCCTCGAAAAGGTTACACGCTGCCACACCATCCTGTCCCTCCTTAGAGTTACTGGCTGCCAGGCTAACTCGCCTAGGTGTGTGCACAGCCACAGTCCAACATGCTTCCTACGTCCTTCATCCAGATATTCGGAACATGCGCCTTCAAACGAGACTCTGGAGAACATCCTCTGCAGGCAATATTGGGTCGCAAGATTCTGGCCAGACTGTTCCGTGCCCTCCTTTTGCATAATCCTGAAAGCCAAACACTATGCACAGGTCAGCTTCCAGCCTGTGAAAATACTGTGAACAGCCTAACGTTAGGAGCCTCCACATCTCGCCGATTATTACATTGCGCAACCCCTGCATTATCTGTCTGCTACCCTGCCATCATTGAATGCTGTTACTTCAAACTTATTGTCTGAAACTATGTTATCTCCCCTGCCATCCCCTAAAGGTGCTAATGTGGCTGATAGCTTGTTACCATTACCTTTGCAGTCTAGGCAAGCTGAAGCAGCACTGCTTACCCCAGTGTTACCCCCTACGAAGGTAGTAATTAAGGATGCCACCCTGCAAGCATCGAATACAGATAACTACACTGTGCCACTGTTAAAATGCTCCCTCATCAATGCCCGCTCTCTACCTGCCCATGCACTCCACATTCACAACCCTATCATAAAGAACAATCTGGACCTCCTAATTATTAGTGAAACATGGCTCCACGAAGCCTCAGGCCCAGCCCTTTACTTAGCCATCTCCCCAGGCTACCCTATTTTTAGGCAAGAACGTACCTCCGAAAAAGGTGGGCGAGTGGCTCTCATAGCCAAAGAGTCCATTCAGATTAGAAAGGTAGAAGAAGAACTCGGCTGTAATAGTGCCTACCCACTTCTTAAAATTAACCCCTCTCCTAATTACACCATGACTCTCCATGTTGTCTGCCGACATCCTGGACCATCCAAAGAATTCCAAGAAGCCCTCATGCACATGCCATCAAATAATCTGAAATAAAACACAAGAGCCATCCTGCTAGGTGACGTCAACTTAAGCCTTTATAACCCCAAGGACTCCCAAACAGCCACCCTTAACAAAGCTGTGTCTACCTTCGGCTTTAATCAAGCAGTCACACAGCCCACTCACGTCAAGGGACGTATCCTTGACTAGGTGGCGCACCATAACTGCCCGACCACTGTCAAAGCTATCAATCCCACTCCGTGGTCGGACCACCATATGGTTCACTTGGACCTCACCGTCCCAAAGGGCCCCACTAAGCAGTTGGTTCCACCCCACCTGCACTCACTAGAAGTTCCCGCCAACTTAACAAGGAAAGGCTCACAACCTTCCTAATTGTTCCTGCCCTGCAACACCCCTTCTCTAGTGACCCTGAAATCCTCGCCACTACCTTTAATTCCATTATCACCAAAGCGGTCGACACCATCGCCCCTCTCACCCTCAGGAAAGCCAAACGTACCAAACAGTGTAATGCCTTGTTCGGCCCAGAACTTGCCGAACTGCACTCAATGAAAAGGGCAGCACAGTCAGTATGGAAAGCTTCACCCAGTGCCTTCACCAAACGTGCATTCAATGGTATTTCGAAAGAATACAAATCTGCCATCATCAAAGCCAAAGCTACCTCATTTAACACAAGGATAGCAGCTGCTAAATCAAATAAGAAGGACATCTTTTCCATTTTCAGGTAGCTTGAAACTCCAACTCCTACACCAGAAACCCTTACCAAAGATGAAGATTAGTACAATAAAGTTCAAAATGCTAAGCTTCAAAAGCTCATCACCCTCCAGGAGAAAATCCTAGCCCATCAAAAGGCCCTTAGCCACCAAATAGCTCATCTTCAAAGCAGCCCCCTTCTCTTTCAAGGAAATGAAGGATCAAGACGTCATCGCCCTCATGAAATCTATTAAACCATCTAATTATATGCCCAGCTCAGTTTATCAAAGACTGCTCCAATACACTTGCATCGTTCCTAACAGCATTTATCAATTCCTCCTTCAAATCAGGTTATGTCCTATCCTGCCTCAAGGAAGCATGGGTATGCCCTCTTCTGAAGAAACCTTCACTAAACCCAACTTACCAGAGAACTATAGGCCTATTACCACAGTACCATTTCTATTGAAGGTCCTCGACAAATCAGCCTAAGAAGCCAACAACCTACTGGGGCTTTGGCAATCAGGTTTCTGCCCTGGCCACGGCACAGAGACGCCCTGTTGAACCTAAAAACCACACCACACCTTGTCACCACCTCTCCTCCCCTGAAATTGTCTCCCCATTGGCCATAGCATGGATCACTTCCTTTCTTAAGGAAAGAGTCATGAAACTTTTCTCAAACCAAGCTAGTGCCCACTCGTGCATCATCAAATGAGGAGTCCCACAAGGCTCCTGCATCTCACCCACCCTCTACAACCTCTTCAAGTCACCACTTTTCAACATCCTGGACGCATTGCCTATACCAATTATGCCGATGATACACAGATCCTCATCCCCCTCTCTGGTGACTATGAAACTGGCTCTGAAACTCTCAACACTGTCTACTCCACAATCCAAAGATGGATGGTGGAGAACTGGCTATGCCTCAATGGGGAAAAAAACTGAGCTGCTACTTATTGGATCACCTGCAACTATAAACAAACTGGACAAACAGTACTGCTCATTCCTGATCGACAACTCACCCATTGCCGTCTCCCAACTGGTCAAAACCTTGGGGGTCTACTTAGACTCTAATCTCTTAATGGTCAGACAGGTCTGCGCCATAGCGTCCTCCCGAGCCTACCTGCTCAATGCAGCACAACATTTCCTCTCTGAGCAGAACTGCCTCACTATAGCGAGAGCAATAATTGGGTCTCGACGCGATTATTGCAATGCCCTCCTATTAGACACTTCATCCAAGAAAATGTGTAAGTTACAGACTGTCCAGAACAATGCCCTCTGGGCTGCAACTGGGATTTCCTAAGAGGGAACAGATTTCGGCTATCAGAAAACAGGTGCATTGGTTACCGATCAAAGAGCGTATCATCTTTAAAACGCTTGCCCTCTCACACAAGTGCATCCATGACACCGCTACCCGATACTTGTCACAAAAAATCTCAAAAGCGGTCATGGACAAGCCCACTAGGACCGCTTTCCCACATTGCCTTCAGGAAAGCCATAAAAACTATGCTTTTCATTTAACATTGTCCTACTGTTTGCTCCTACTCACCATGCATTGTAAATTAAATTAACTAAGATATGTAACCAGTTATCTCGCTAAAGGTTTACAAGTAATCTGTATGTAAAATTTCTCCATTACACTGTTTTAACGTTCATTGTAGCCTCAAGCAATGAATCTTCATGTAACTAAGACACCCTCTTGCAACAGCGCCTCAATGCCTCCGGACTGCTGGCGCGCTTTACAAATTAAATAAATACATTAACAGTGGCATATTCAAAAGAAGCTTATAGTTCTATATCATACACAGTGTTGTTATAACCATCATTATCAGCCCTCCGTCCCCATCTCCCACACTTCTCACAGCTCACACTCACACTATTTTTACAGGACCTCCCTCGGCCTCCACTGAATTCACAATAACAGCTCAATACACTAAAACAATAAACTAAAATAACAAGCCAAAACAACAACCACTACTCTGCCCCTTTGCCCCACCCGTAAAATATTATGCACAGGAATCTGAGCTCTCTAATTATACAGAAGTCCTACCTTTCTATCCCTTAATAACAGCAAAAATGGCACCATCATCTCCCCTTACTTGGAAGGACCCCATACCCCTGCTTTCCTCCTCCTTATATCAATAATAATAATAATAATACAAAAATACAAAAAACACCACGTGGCCTTGTACGCTCTCCCATCATGCACACACACACTTTGCTTCCCCACTCACTCTCATCCCCTTTGTTGTCGCTCGCAAGATGTGTACTTACATTTGCATGTCCACCCGAGCTCCTTTGTCACAGGCCCCAACAATGGCCTGCAACCTCCTATGAGCCACACCCCGCTTCAAAGAGCACACAGGAATTCTGTAAAAACGGCTCCTGTACACCACTGTGGGTTTCACGCTTGGGACTGGTCACTCTAGGTGGGCGCGGCCCCTCCAGAGATGCAGCCTGGAAGCCTCCGTCTTCGCAGGGGTCGCTGGGATCACGTCAGGGTCACCAGAAATGTAGAGAAACCCATCAATGCTCAAACCAGCAAAAATACAACCCACTACAGAAAAAGGCCCATCACACCTCTTGTAAGGAGAACAAAGCATTATTTCCACAAAAATAGAAATGCCCCAGCAAAGTGCTCTGCTGCCACGGAATGTTCTGGCAAAATCAGTACGAGCAAAACTTTATGAAGGCACACAGGGCATCAGTGACGTAAATCACATAATGTACAAATCCAAATTGCTGGTTTGTGCGACCCTATACATAGGCTCCCTGCTCCAAAAGGCGTGCCAGGCCATTGGTCCCAGCCCCTTCTGTCCATCTTCTTACACACGGGCTCCTTCTTGTGCATCATCAGACATGAAGCTACACTTAATTGGTAATTAGGCGAAGAGAAACAATGCAGGCTCTATCTCTAACCTGATGTGCACCTGGTACTGCAGACAAGGGCTAAGAGGATACTTCGAGGCAATTGCATCGCACACACTAACTCGATTCCAGACACGTTGGCCCTCTTCCAAAGCTCCCCACCATCGTTTTAGCTATGTTGTTTTACCGCTTCCGGCACTTCACAGCACAAATAACGTGACCTATGGTGAAGGAAACTGGCCCCTGCTTTCTGATATTTCCTGATAGGGGGGTCTAACAGTTTTATTTTTGGTGGCCTGGGGCTGACCGGTACCTTGGAATGCTGGGGGTCTTGGGATGGGGGCTTTTGGTTGCTATTACTTAGAGCTGGGGCAGGGAAGGTTAGAGGCTCGTGCCCTCCTTCTCGTGGGATTGCTTTTCGCAGAGAGCTCTCAACCCCCCCCCCACCCCCTTCCATGGCCTTGCAGTGCGCATTCCTTCAGGGATACGAAATGTTGGCAGCATGAAACAATGAAGGGTCTATGAATCTCTGCAGCTCTGGCCTTTCTCACCGGTACCCAAGCTACACCCTATTCCTGCATGCACATGCTTTATTTATATATGTGTGGTTCGGGCCTGTGGCCCTGGCTGCAGCGCAAAGTCAGGCCTCGATTCAAATATGGCTGCTACAATCTAAGATGGCATTTGGTTCCCCATGTTCTCTAAAACAAAAAACATCCCCCATCCTCCCTGCACTATGGCCCTTGCCACCACATCCTCCCCGCTGACCCCTCCCTGAATCCCTACTGCCCACTTCCAAGCCTCTGCCTCATCCGAAAGCACGGGGGACCTGGGACGATCATCCCCCCTTCCCAACAATACATGCAGTGTGAATATGGGCCAGTAAGGAGGGCATTTCCCCTATCAATGTGTGAGATAACGAGGGCTTGGTCCACCGTACGGAATTTGTTTGGGGTAATGAAGGGTTTAATATTGTGAACTGTGGGGATCTGTAGCCATGCGGTTTGTGCCTTTTTGGCTATGTGTTTATGGAAGGAAAGGCTTTTGTTAAGAATGGAGCCTAGGGATTTGGCTGAGTTTGACAGCTATGGGGTGAATCCTTCCAGACACATGTCATCCAGCCATTGCTGCACATGTTATTGTCTTGTGGGGGGCCGATGATGACAAATTCTGTCTTGGTAAGGTTCCGTTTAACGTAAGCATTTGACATTTATGTACGGATAGTAGCCAGGCATTCATGGAGGTGTATTTTCATTTTATTTGTCTTTTATTAAGCGCCTTAAGCAAAAGCGCTGAACATAAAAATGAAACACAGTATAATAAAAAATGAATAAACAATTGGGTCCAGAGGGCGATCACTCAGAAGTGTTGAAGTAAATGTGATTTTAGAGAACCACGGAAAAGAGAATGGACAGTGGAGAACGAAGAGAAAGTGGAAGGGCATTCCAGTGATGTGGGGCGAGAAGTTCAAAAGATCGAAAACAAGAATGAGCACGGGGGGACGAGGAACCAGAAGTCTGAAATGAGAGGAAGACTGCTGAAGAGAGCGAGAAAGAATGTAAAAGGATATACCTGCAGCAAGATAGCTAGGAGCAAGACCATGGAGAAACCTGAGACGAGACAAAGAAAGTGAAAGGGCCGCCAGCCAAGTGCTGCAAGAGAAGAAGAAATAGAGTTCTGATAGGGGAGAAGACAAAATAGATGAATAGAAGACGTAAAGAATGATCTTAGAGGAGCAAGATGAAAATTGGTAAGGCCAAACAGAGTGGTAGAGCAATAGAAGAGTCGAGAAAAGATCAAAGAGGAGATTAAGAGTTTGGATGCTTGCAGGTGAGAAACAGGCGAGCCTTCCGGATATTGTGGAGATGGAAATGACAGGAGTGAGAAGTTAGAGAAATGTGGTGGGAATAGGAAGATTTGAATCAAAGTGGAGACCAAGGTTGTGAGCTGTAAATTAAATTGGGAGCTTGGAAGTGGGAAATGATTTGAAGTACGGTGAAAGATAGGGAGGAAGAGTGTTAGCAGGGAAGAACAATACCTCAGTCTTCCCCGCGTTAAGAGTAAGAAAGTGGGACAACATCCAGGATTTAATAGCGACTAGACAAGCTGAGAGGGTGTGATGGATTTCTGGAGAAAAGCATAGGAACAGATGAGTCTCATCGGCATAGAAGTGATGAGATACGCTGAAGGATGAGATGATGGCTGCGAGATGTGATGTGTACAAGGAAAAGATAAAGGGGCCTAGAACTGACCCTTGAGGTACCCTGTGGGTGAGCGAGAAAGACGTGAAGGTCTTGCCCACCCAAGAGACAGAGAAGGTTCGGTTAGACAAGTAGGAGTCAAACCCATGGCCTCGTTACGAGTTGGGTGGCATCCCAGCCGGTATTGCTGCCGGGATACAGCCTGTGCTAATAGCAGCGCTGGATCAAGGGTTAGGCAGTAACAGTAATTCCCCATTGGACCCAATGGGGGATTTTCTGAACAATTAGCACTGCTCTCTGAGCTGGGGGTAAACACACCAGACTCGAGTTTGGGCAGACCCTTAAATGTAGCGGTAAAAGCATTACCACAGCATTTAAGGGCTACCGCCCAACTCGTGATGACGCTGCAAGACCGAAAAGAACCTGTGAGACCGAATAAAGAGAGTGAAACCAGAAGTAAAGAGTGATCCACAGTGTCAAAAGCAGCTGATAGGTCAAGAAGAATTAGAAAGGAGGAGTACTTTGAATAGCAGACCGAGGGAACAGAATTGAGTACATACACAAGAGCAGTTTCTGTTAAGCGAAAAAGGATGAAAGCCAGACTGAAATCAGGGAAGAAGAGAAGAGTCAGCAACAAATGAGGAAATCTGGGTGTAAACAAGATGTTCTAACAGTTTAGAAAGGTATGATAGGAGAGAAACAGGACAGAAGTTAAAGACAGTCAAATGATGGTCAGTAGGTTTCTTTAAGATAGGAATAATAGATGCGTATTTTAAAGATGCAGGAAAAATGGAGGTAGAAAGACAAGAGACAAGATAAGGTAGAAAAAGAGGATATACCTGGGGGGTTAGTGCAGAAGCTATTGGATCACTAGAAGAAGTAGTAGGGTGGGCTTTAGGTAGTAAAACAAGAACGTCAGCATTGAAGACTGGAGCAAAGTGGGAGATGAAGGCATGAGGAATAGACATAGGAGAAGGTGATGCGTCAGCTGGAAAAGAAGCTTTGATATCCCGACAAAGAGAAATAACTTTTGAAGAGAAGAAATTATAAAGTCATAAGCAGATAGAGTAGAATTAACAGAATGGTCAAGGGTAGGAGGAGAAAGAAGTCGTGCAAGGGTTTGGAAGAGATGCCTGTGGTGGGTAGATTGAGTATACAGGAGATCGGAAGGGTAAAGACGCTTAGCGGAAAATAGACATTTATCATAATGAGCTTAAGAAAAAGAGGAAGATTGATCAGGCGTTAATTTAGTCTTAAGCCAGAGCCTTTCAAGACGGCAGAGAAAATGACGCATAGAACGAAGGTTAGGGGATCGCCATGGTTGGGATGGCCTCCGGTGGGGTGAAACAAGGTCAGAGGATAGAATTGATCTAGAGAGAATTACAGAGATGAAGAAATAACAGAGACTGCCTCATCGGCATTGAGGGCAGAGAAGGAAAGAGAAGAAGGTGGAGCAAAAAGCATGGGATTAAAGTTTCATAAATCACGCCATAAAAATGCTGATGAAGGTAAGAGAGCAGGAGAACTTTGAAAAGTTGGGGGAAGTAGTGACACTGAAAGCAGGCAGTGATCCGAGAGATAGACAGGTAAGTCTAACACTGGAGAGGCAGTGAAAGTTGAAAAGAAAATTAGATCAAGAGAGGAGCCAGATGTGTGCAATGGAGGGGTCACAAGAGGCAAAAGGAGGTGAGAATCAAGAACTGAGAGAAAAGGAGTGGTAGAATGTATTGAGGATAGATGGAGATTGAAGTCGCCTAGTAACATGACAGGAGTAGGAGTAGGCAGAATGTGTGACAAAAGATGATCAAGGTCTTTGCAAAAGGATCCGACAGGGCCAGGGGTCTGATACACAATGATAAATGGGAATGGGGAAGAGGCTTAGAGAACATTTTATAGGTAAAGCATTTTAGAGGTGAGCAATGTCCAGGAGGCCATTGAGCTTAAGGTACAGCTGAGTGTCATCACATCAGCATACCGATGGATGACTATGTTGGGGTCATTTAGGAGGGCTCCGAAGGGTTCCATGTAAAGATTGTAGATGAAAGGGTAGATAATGGAACCTTGGGGGACCCCACATGTTACTGGGAGTCATTGGGATCTGAATAAGCCCATCTGTATGACCTCATGCCTATCGAATAAGTAGAATGCAAATCATGCTAGGACAGTTGCAAAGAAGCCCATCCTGTCAGCGAAGCATGAGAGGAGTATTTGGTGATCAACTGCATCGAAAGCAGGTGGAAGGTCTAAGAGGACCAGGAAACCAGGGCCCTAAATTATTCTGAGTGCACAATTCACCACTTGGATGGTTGCAGTCTCAGTGCTTCATTTGGGGCAGAAGCCAGACTGATAATCATAGAGGAGGTCAAGCCAATTTATTTTAGCAAGTAGTTGGGTAGGAACTGCTTTCTTGAGAAGCTCCCCGATGAATGTGAGGCTTGTGATAGGTCTGTAAGTGGCTAGGTCCTCTGGGCCAAGCAGGGGCTTTTTGAGAAGGGGTCATATGAGACTGGTCTTCGACATGCCAGGGAAGGCACCTTCAGTGAGGGAGGTGTTGATTGTTGACACAAATGAGAAGAATCCTGGCTTCCAATTCACTTTCTTTATCTTTTGAGATGAGGCTATACCATCCTATATCTCCATCAGTTCATCCAAGATTGCCACATGTACATCCGTCTCCTCCCTATACAAGTCTTCAAGGTCACCATGGGCAGTGATGTTTGGGGGTTTCATAAGGAGTACTGGTGTTGAAATAATGACCTCATCAAAGGCCTGCTTCTGATTTCCCTTCAGATATCAATGGCTTGGTTTATACTATTACTTTGATAACTTACTGGTGAGGTCGACCCAGAACTCTCTCAACCCCTAAAATACACATTTGTGGGACAAACTGTCATTATTCATAAAACTGTAAACTACAAATTAATGTCTTTAATTAAAAATCATGTCAGGTGAAATGTTACTCCTTGGTAAACTAGGTTGTTCTGTTGTGGAACCTTCTCCAATTCGGGTTCTACTTGAATCTTGGCTTCTCAGAGTTGTTGCACACCATTTTCTCTGTCTCACACACAACAGTGTCCTGTAGAGGAGCAGCCTCTCCCCCGCTCTCTGATGACAGACAGGTAAATATGGTATTTAGAGCCTATAGCACTCTCCAGGCCAACATTTTAAAAATCAGGAGTATTGTCTATTAAGGCAGCTAAGGTGCCCTTATATAAGGCAAATGCATTGGAAATAGGTAGCACTGGACACACTTATTTAGGGCAACATAGAACATAAAGGTATGCTTACATTGCTCACAACATAATTAACACAAAATATAGATTTCTGATCTAGAATATAGGTTAGTAAAAGACAGCCATTGAATTATAGATGGCTGCGGCTACAGAATCCCATGAAGGTTTAAAAGTGCTTGAAGCACAGAAAAGGTGCTGTGTGCAGAAAAGCGAGTGTATTGGGCAGACGCCAGGGTACAGTGATGTAGCAGATCAAATAGCAGAATATGTGATTTTTCAATGGTGTGACTCATAAAACGAAACTGGAATACAGTCAAAAAGTAGATAAGCAGGGCGAGATGGCTTTGGAACAGAATGTACTGGGAAATAAATGCGTAAATTGCTAAATCTGTTCTTTCCAAGTTTTAAGTTTGCAATTTATATCTCGTGATTCAGTGAAATTTGGGAATCTACCTATTCTCCGTTATTTGCATAGGAAGTCATGTGTTTCAGGAAGTGTTTATGTCCAATGGGAAACAAATGATGTTTGACCTTTGAGTAAAATGGCCAATTAAAGCCTACTGAGATATAAGGTTCATACTAGCATACAATTGTCACATAATATGTTGCCATGAATAAAACTGATCTGTGCAGTACAAAATGGAGAGATTTCCCTTTTCATCTGTAAGAAGTAGTGAATAAACAAATTTACTCCCAGCCGGCTGTCCGTTTCCCTCTCTCTCATGATGTATGTCGTCAAGAGGTGGCTGAATGCAGAAGGGTATGTCGGGAGGAACACCAGGTGTTAACAGTCCCATCAGCTCACCTTCCAGCCTCATGATTGGGTGAGTCAATTGCTTTGTAGGGTCTATCAACAACCATGTAGGTTCTTTAGACAACTAAACTGGAGAGGCTGTCAGCAAACATGTGCAGCCTATTAATGGTCAGCCTTCAGAGACTCTACCAGTTGCTTAGTTTTGGAAGACAAACATTCACAGAAAGGTTACTAGCCCTTTGAATTTAAAAAGCAAATGTGCTTTTAGAGGTATTTCCAGTCTCAGGGTTTTGTCATGGAAGCTTTGCTGTATAGACTTAAACAGCCTTTCAGCTGGCATTCAATGTACATTTTTAATTAACAGGTAAGTTTCCCATAGAGACTTTATCAGCATGCATTGACTGAATCACAGAGCAATATTTTTTGTGTCCTTCTGCTCAATCATCTTTCCTCTACTCCTTCATCATAGTCCATCACTTTTGTGATAGCCCTTCTCCTTCATCATACTCCTTCTCCATTCTCGTAGTTGTTTGTCGCAGTCCTTCTTTGTCCATGCCCATCTCCTTGGCCATAGTCCTTTTCTTTGATAATAGTCATTCCTTATGATCATTGTCCTTCTTCATAGTTCTTTTACTTTGTCATGGTACATTTTCACAGACCTTCACCATAGTCCTACATCATAGTCCTCTTTCACAGTCCTTCTCCTTTGGCTTAGTCCTTTGTACTAGTCCTTCCCACCACAATCCTTAATTCTAATCCTTCCCCTTCATCATAGCCCTTCTTGTTCACCATAGGCCTTCATCCTTTTCCATCCTTCCTGAATCATCATACCACATCAGTGTGAGTATTATGGTGACCATGTCATTAATTTGTGTTATCCCAAAATATACTTTTCAGGCTGACTACAATGATCATCCTGGATATAAGTGAGTACTATGTTTTTTTCAATGTTTATTAAATGACTAGGTGGCAACTGGGGCCTACAATTTTGTAGTTTTGTCACCCTGAAGAAGATGTGGCAATATAAATTGCCTCTACGTAGAAACTGGTCAATGATGGTGTTGATGGTGACGACGACTGGGTCCCTGATTATTTCCAAATACACCTATATTTACAACTTAGTGGTTTAAAAAACCTCTTTTTGGTCAGAGGGAGGTAGTTGTCATTTAGGTCTTGCTTTTGAAATTTAATTAGGGAGATAATTCCTTTGTGTTTTTAATATTTGCATACGTACACAATTTTGTACGTGCATTGTTAGATGGTCTATACTGTTTCAAAGTGTATATGATGTATGTCTGTATTCAATCAATCCTACCTTTTGTCCTTTTAATAAATCGATTTTTAGGGGTTACACCATTCTGTTTGACACAGTTTGTGGAGCTGAGTAATTTGTCTTGAAGTTACGTTTTAACATTATTACTGATGCAATGCTGAATGGCTAAGAGATCAAAAGAATGTTATGGGCCTCCATAGCAGCTCAGTAAACTGCAGTCCTCAGGTCTCAACTACCAAATTAAATTGTTACAAGTAGTTAATCAGCTAACATAAGCAAACAGCTCATATAAAATTAGTCATGTGAGGGCTGCGCCTTCAGCTTCCATGTTCCTTGAGCTGGTCCCATTCTTTATGGA
This sequence comes from Ambystoma mexicanum, assembly GCF_040938575.1. Lineage (NCBI taxonomy): Eukaryota > Metazoa > Chordata > Amphibia > Caudata > Ambystomatidae > Ambystoma > Ambystoma mexicanum. The sequence continues at coordinate 178,871,512 of NC_090921.1, forward strand.
GTCAACTGTGATGAAGCAGACCTTCTTCAGGGAGGTGCTTGTCACAATGGGCAACTAGGATTCCCATCTTGGGGAGCCGAATAGCCATAAAACACCATGTAAGGGTAGGTCTATAGGCGAGAGAGAGAAGGGGAGAGAAAGAAAGAGAGAACAAGAGAGGGAGGAAGAGCTGGTAGCTCCATCTGGATAGACCCAGTCCCAGGCTCTTGAGGTTGGAAATAACTCTTTGCTTTAAGTGAGTGAAGGGAAAACAACCCATAAAATGCATTTGTTACTTTGTTATTTCTGGCACAGCAGCCAAGGAAAACAAATACGAAATCCTGTGCAAGCCGGTTGAATACAATATTTAAGTTTCCCACTCTGCCAGAAGAAAGAAAACAAGTGCATGTCTCCTATGGAAAGTTAAAATGTATCTGCCATTGTACAATCGACTTGACTAGCATTGAACGAGATAAAATGTTGAATTTTCTCCATTCTAAACGCCAAAGAGATGTAATAAATACAACTTGACAGAGAGTTTATTTATGAGAACAATACATGTTGGGCACAAAGACACACATAGATAGGAGCAGGCAGCCTCAGGAAAGATCCCAAGGCAGGGGGACATGAAACTGCACATAGCCCATACCAGTTCAGAATCCAAACTGGCAACTATCACTCACATTATTTTATGACAGCCCCCTGAGAGACCATATGACAAGGAGCACATAGAGAAATCCAGAAAAAGCACAATCCACTGCCCAAGATACAGGTTATCACCTTGAAACCCATCCAATGGGAGGAGCAACAACCCTTTAAAACCTATCCCAGACAGAGTTGATCATTCCCTGTGGGAATTACCAACAGAACAGCTGGAGGACCAGAGAGACTGCAAGCCTGGAGCCTTTGATATAAGGGGAAGTCAGTCGATTGAAGAGCTTGGATGAAAGTAGGTCCTTGGAAAACCTAAGTGAGAGTACTTGGAAGCTAAAGTTCAGACCTGGGAGGAGCTGGCTAGAGTGTAGCAACAGAGAATCATCCACAAGAAGAAAAAAGAACAGCAAAGGGAGTAAGCCCTAATGAGAGGTTTACTGAAGAAAATAATGGAATAGTATGTATTGAGGGGATTTTTTTGATGGAGAGTTAATATGTAGGAAGTGTACCAGCTTGTGTAGAGAAGCAACGGGTATGAATTTGGAAGTGTGAGAGAGAGTGAAACAGAAGGAAGCCTTGAAGGGTATAAACAGCAGAAGAGGTTGGGGATGAACAGAGTGTAAATGGTACCTACTTGGAGAACACTGCAAGGTGTACCATCTGGGTAGTAAGACACAGTGAATCAGAATTCTTTAAAGAGGGAGAAAGTGGTTGTTTGGAAAGGCAGTGAGAAGGTGTAAAAGCATGTGTAGGGATGTTAGCATCAAAATGAATAGTATTCAAAATAAAGTTCAACACTTCTTCCAGCTCTTGGCTTGTAATCAGCTTCCCCTTCCCCAAGTTCAAAACAGTTCACAAGATATTGGGGTTCCCTTCCCCAAAAATTCAAATCTTCCAGCTTTAGAAAACACAATTCCTCTGGACACTTCCCAGCTCTTTAACCATCAGTACTTTCACTGGTTCACATAAATAGTTCTGTTTTTTGACTTCATTGGCTTTTTGCATAAAGGGGGGCACTCGGTCTAGGCGCAGTTGTCGGACTACACAGTCCATCCGTTACAGGACACGCAACCGATACCCTTCCTTGACTGCTTTCTATTAACAATTGTCCATTGCTTTCCTTTGACAGTGAAGCTTTTTTCTTTCATCAGTGTCACTCTTCCAACACTTTTGCGTGGCTTGGTGTGCCACCTGCACTTTGTTACACTTTCTGTATTCTTCTGACTCTTGCCAACACAGATTTCCTCTTAACCTGGAGCTCCTTGAACTCTTTTAGTGTTGTTCAATACTTGGTTTGTCATCTCATACCCTTTTTGCTATTCTCTTTGCTTTGCCAACATTTGTGTCTCAAATAATTCATTCCGTGGTACCTACTGCTTGCACCACCTTACTTTCATTCCATTCACAGGTACTCATAACTTGCATTTGCTCTGTACAGGCAGCATTCAACAGTTTTCATAATGTCTTTCAATATGTTCGGTATTCAAAAGCACATGGTTTAGTATTCAAAAGTGCCTGTAACAACTTTCAGTTAGTTCGATATTCAAAAAACATGTCTTTCAAGTCCCCAGAAAGCCCCAGTATGAGTGTTCCCTGTGTCCACTCACCTGCTTCACACGGCAGCTGTCAGCTTCTTTCCGTTCCTCATTCTACTTTCAGCTTCCAATACCTGCGCTCTACCCTCGCAAGGTCGGGGAGGGAACTGCTTGCTCTCCTGGAGGCCCACTATGACTGGAGTGCCTCGGTGACCCACAGCTCCTGCTGCTTGTGCCCGACACGGAGGGCTTGCAGGACTACCAGATACTCTTCTGGCAGCTCCCGGCGTCCCTTTCCTCTGCTCAACATGGTTTCCAGTGCCCGTGTCTCCCACTCCTGTCTCTCCAGTCCTTCTTTCTACACACTGCTTTGCTACAGCCAGCGTCAAGCTTCAGCCTGCTGTGTCATGGTTAAGCATTTCGGACATTCTGCCCGCTCACTCAAACCTGTACCTGCTCGAAACAAACCACTTCTAAAGTCACGTTGTAAACGGGTTTCCCAATATGGGCTGCCTGCATTTAAACTTGCTCAGCAGACTCAGAAAGTTGGCAGGTTTGTTTTCCTGTTAACTGGCGGTTGCCATGGAAACTTGGAACACCATTGCTAAGAGGAAGGAGCCGGCATCCAGAATGTCGACGGCAGGCTCACGTGACTAACCCTTCTTAGTTCCGCCCCCACGGACATTTTGTTGCTTCTGATTACGCTGAATTCATTGTACCTGAAGTTACGCGCTTACCTTGTTTTCTTCCTTTCGACCTTGCCTTTTGAAGTGTTCTAGTTCTGTTTTTTCTTGGCTTCTATGGTTCCATTCCTATGACCCGGACTGCATTTACCGACCTTGCCTTTGCTTACCCCTGGCTTTGTTGTTTGACTCATCGGATTCCAAGACTCGGACTGCCTTCTAGACCTCGCCTTTGCTTTTCCCTGGTTTTTGTTTGCTGCCCGCCACGACCACGATCCAGATTGTTCTTCTGACCTTGCTTCTGCCTTACCCACGGATTTGCTACCTTTACGGCTCCATGACTCGAAACTGCTTCTTGGATTTCTTCGCCTAGTGAATTCCCTTCCTTTGTGCCGCTTCCTCACACACAGACTAGTGACTTCCTTTTGTGTGTGCTTCAGGTGTCCTCGTTTCGTCGGAATAGGTTTTGGACTCATTAGGCGTCCGCATGCCTACGGGAATAGTCTGTTTTGGAAACTACTTTGTTTACTACGAACTTTGCCTCTTTTTCTGGAGATATCAAGACTCAAGGAACCCTGGTGGTAAGACTCATATTTCTTTGATACTTCTTACCTCTTTTTTAAACTATTCTCTTACTGAACTTTTGTGTATTTCCTTGCAGACCCGATTAACTATTGCTTTGCTAGTGTTGAACCTTAGAACCCATTGAAGCTTCTGCTTCCTTAGCACAGGTTAGTGGGGTTAAATTATTTTTTCCTTGGAATACGTACTGCTACTGTTTTATACTAACCTTGCGTTTTTCCTTTGCAGCCACTGTGTCTCGGGGGTATCCAGTCTTTCAATTAATTGATCCTTCTGCATGTTTATTTTACATTCAGAGGGTTACATTAGTGGGAAGAATTCTTCTTCTTCACGACGGGGTCAAGTTTTGGAAGGAGTATTCTGACAAAATCAGAAGCCTTACAAAATGGATCCCAATGAGACATTGGATAGCATACTTCAGTTAGTGGCAGATCTTCATTCAGACATGCCTACTGCTCATGCTGCCACCCAACAACAGATATTGGCAGTACAACCTGTCCCGATGCCTTCAGCTTCTGCAGAGTCAGTTCCTGAACCTTCCCAAGCAGAGGCTGGACCCATTTATGTTGCATCTCAATTTCCATTAGCCCCTCCAGAGAGGTTTCACGGGGATCCTAAACATTTTAGGACCTTTTTGAATCAATGTCGTCTGCACTTTTTATGTCGACCAGGTTCCTTTCCGGATTCTACTACTAAAGCGGCATTTTTGTTGTCCCACCTCGGAGGCACTGCATCAGCCTGGGCCAACCCTCTCCTGGAAGGTGGTAGCCCTTTATTGTTTGATTGTGATGCCTTGATAGAGGCCATGAGTAAGGTTTTTGACACCCGCTACAAGACCCAGTCCATGGAGCTGGAATTGTTGGGTATACAACAAGGTGATCTAACACTTCGAGCTTATTTGGCCAAATTTAATCATTTGGTTGCTGAAACCGAGTGGTCAGATGACAAAAAGGCCTCAATATTCTATAAAGGATTATCTGATTCTTTGAAGGATACCCTTGCTATGGTACCTGTTGTTCCGGATACGTTTCCAGAACTACTGGATTTAGTCCTACAAATAGATGCTCGGAAAGCCGCCCCGGAAGGGCGAAAAGACAGGTTTTTTCCCTGCCACTCCTGTAGCTCCAGGCCCAGCCTTGGGTACTCCTGAACCAATGCAGATAGGGGCCGCTAGACGGGGTCCTTTGTATTCGGAAGAAAGAGAACACAGAAAGAAGAAGAATAATGTGCTTCTATTGCATTTCCTCTGATCATTTATTCAAATTATGCACGAAGAAACCTACCAAGAGTCAGGAAAACTGGAAAGCTCGGCAATAAGGAGTCCACTTGCCGGGCTATACTACTACAATGGACTCGCATATAGTGATACCTTTCACTATTAATGTTGCATTTTTTGGGCCATCAGGTAGCTCCATTTCTGCTAAGGCGGTACTGGAATCCAGGGCTACTGGGAATTACATTGATGCCCTATATGCTAAGGAATTGGCTTTGTCGAAAAAAGAACCGGTGGTTGTCAATGCTGTGGATGGCACGAGCCTGTTATCAGGTTTGGTGACTGAACAGACAGCAGAGCTCCTCATGGAAACTTCACATGGTCGCAGTGAGAGAATATCTTTTGATCTCATTTCAGCTCCCCAATTCAAACTAATACTCTGTATCCCATGGCTCAGAGTGCATAATCCGATCATTGATTGGCACACTTGCAGTGTTGAATTCATGTCTGAGTAGTGTGAAAGGAATTGTTGGAGTACGGACATTCTGATTAAAAACCCTTGTTGTCCATTATTGGATTCTGCCTCTACCATTGGGGCAGTGATCACTGGAGTTCTACCTAAGGAATACCTTGCTTATCATGATGTCTTTGATAAGGGTGGATGGGAGATCTTACCCCCTCATCGTCCTTACGATTGCCCTATAGATCTTGTCCCGGGAGCTAAAATTCCAGCTGGAAGGGTATACTCCCTTACACAAAAGGAAGATGTTATTCTTAAGGAATACATTGACAAGGCTGTAGAAACTGGGTTCATTCGCCCATCACGTTCTCCTGCAGCCTCTCCACTATTTTTTGTTCCAAAGAAGGAGGGGGATCTTCGTCCCTGTATTGATTACAGGGCCCTCATTGCCGTCAGAACCAATATCCTATACCCCTTATTTCAGTCTTATTGTACCAATTGGGCTCTTCAGTCATATTTACCAAATTGGACCTTAGGGGAGCATACAATCTGGTTCGAATACGTAGCGTTGATGAATGGAAAACCACATTCAAAACTAAGTATGGTTTGTATGAATACCTGGTAATGCCATTCTGGTTATGTAATGCACCTGCAACTTTTCAATACTTCATAAACGAAGTTTTTCATGATATGATGGATCACTTCCTTGTTGTTTATTTAGATGACATCCCAAGTTATTCCCCTTCCTATGAGACGCATGTGATTCATGTTACCAAGGTGCTAAAAAGGTTACGAGATAACAATCTCTTTGCCAAATTGGAGAAATGTGTTTTTCATACTAGTAAAGTGGATTTCCTTGGTTATGAGATTAGGAACAGAGGAGTCCAAATAGGTAATTCCAAGGTTAAGGCAGTGTCGGAAGCGGCCTCTTTCATCTTTGTCTCTGCTTCCTGCTCATTGTGAGGTGCGGCTTGATGTTGAACGCTTGACGTGACTGGACGCCTATAGGTCCTGTAGGTCCTTTCCTCAGATCGGCTCAGCCCTGGCAAGTTCGTGTGTGTGAGGAACGTGGAACGCTGGTTTAATCCATCCATCCGCCGGCGGGTTTCTGTGGTCCTCGCAGCTCCCCCCCAGACCCTGTGTTATGGCATAGCATGGAAAGAAAAGGGGATTAAAGTGGCCCATTAATACGAAGGTGTGGAGGACACCCTTGATTTAACACTGAGCGGCCCCGCAAGCAATCAACAGTAAAACAGGGAAATTTCAGATGTTAAGTTCCCTGGCGCGGTAAGCTCGTTTACTTACCAACTGTTGTTTTAGTTTGAGCACGCTTTTGTGGAAGAGTTGTGGGAGACTGTGGGGGAGTTTAAATATCCTTTGATCCCGCAAGTTTTATTGTGCACACCATTGAGTGGTGTCTAGTGAAGACCTTTCTTCTTCCTCTTGGTTGTGTGTTTTTGGAAAATTTCACTCAATTACACGTGTAAATTGTGGTCTGTTTAAAACACTCCCATCTTAAGTATCTTCCAAGAGCTTGAGGGCATGTTGCAACGTCTGTATTCTTTGAAATTAGACATGCCGGCGAACACATTATCGCCACAGAACAGGGGGAGGGGATCGGTAAAGGGAGGTAGCGTGACGCGTATTTCGCGTAAAGCCATTACCCTGACGCCAGTAACATGTCTGGTGACTACCCCAATCACTGATATTCGAAACTTTTTTCCTGAGAATTTCAGCCTGTGTTTGACGCAGAAGGGAGGATTGAAGACAAGCCATTACCGCCACAATTAAGACCCCCTCCGAGAATCAATTTGTAACAAGGGTCTCGTATCCGACGATACCTTGTTAGGTACAACCTGGGTTCCCCTCCGTTTACCCCCGGCAGATGTACCTACACCAGGGGTGGTGGATGAAAGTCCAGACACAAGTTATGGAATCCCGGACATCTCGATTCATGCCGGTAATTATGATCTCTCTAACATTTCCGAAGTATCCATTACGTCTACACCAAAAGCAAACAGCACTATTGCATCAGGGGCCTCTGCAATATCTTATGTACATCCGACCCCACGACAAAATATACCCCCTCGTGTGGAGCCCATTCCTATCAGGCCAGTTGATCATACATCCATGATTGAAATAACCCTTGCGGCTGTTAACATGACAATTACAAGTCTATTCAAGTTATTTGCGATGTTAGATGCCAAGTTAACGCATCAATCAGCATCTATCCAACGCATAGTAGAGTGGATTGCGGTAGACCAAGAAGCAAAATATGATCGTATGAGCCATGATGAGAAGTCTCACTTAAACAACCTCACATCCCACACACCAGCATCTATTGCCCCTGTAGTGGGAGGTTCCCTGGTAGCGGTTCCATTCATCAAAAAAGTGATAATGGCAGTCGATGCAGAAGGAGGCACACTAAATTCATTTGAGACCCAAGAAGACAATCAAAATAATTCTGTGGTAGTGGATGCAGAAGGAGGCACAATAAATCCAGTTGAGGCCCAAGAAGTGCGAAACAACAATTAATGGACTAGCATTGATCCGGGCTATCCAGACATCACTATGCTGGTACCGCAATCATCAACTTATGTTGTTCACTTTGACATATTTTCTAAAAAAAAAAAATTAAGGCATTTGGCTAAACCAAAGCAAATTGTAAAAGTGCGGAAGTCTAAATCAGGGTTAAAGCAAAAAACACACAAAAACAATACACAAGGTGAAAAGGCCAAACAGGATGCTTTACAAGAACTGCATGGACATACTTGTCCTAATAGTCATGATTTACCTCAAGTTAATCACACTTTGACTTATGTGCCCTTGAATGAATTATTAGAATTATTAAACGACCGCCAGATTGCCACTGACAGAGAAAGCACTGGAACTCAACAGTTGGCTATTAGTATTCCGATTGCAGTCCCGCAGAGAAAAAGCAGTGATGGTCGCAATCTTAAAGGCGCAAACTCGGTCAAAGGAGCACATGATTATGTTTATAATGAACAAAGTCGGCAGAGCATTAGAAAAGGAGTTGAGGTATTTCTGCACGCGAAGAAAACCAACGAAAACATGTTGCAGAACCTACCAGTGAACAAAGTAAACAGTGATCCTCTGCCTTCAGACTGCATGACAGATAATACGCCAGGAAACAGTGGCACTGTTTTGCCAGATAGCTCTCTTTTCCCAGAGCAGGGCAAACCTCCACATGTAGCGCATTCTATTCCAACTGATTTGAATGGTGCTCCAAATTCTGCAATAGACCCATCTCTCGCTCTAAGGAGACAAGAGATTAGAGAAGCAGTTGATGTATACATGAGTGCTCAACATAGCAATCTAATCACAAATACATATTCACCTTTGAAGAAGGATATCGAGGCGGTCAGAGAAAGGCGATTCAACTTTGCCCCTTGTAATCCAGAGATCCAAAATGTAAAGGATACCTGCCCTATACAGCACGATCAACCATCTCACTCCATTAAAGAAGCGAGGCAAGTAACATTCTCCACCGCAACAACCTTAAAATCAAATCAACAGCTTGTTACCAAGCCTTCAACTGACTTAACTGGAGATCAGACACGGTTTGAATCCTCAATCATGTTGGGTCTGGATGCGTATTTCAAGCACAATAATCCAATGAATATAGCAGAAGAAATCATCAATGCAAGACAATTTACACAATTATTAATAGTAATATACCTCGAGGAATCTCAATCGATCAGGACAATGGAACTTGTCTAGACACAGAGACACAGGTATTGAATTCTAGACAGCGAATTAACTTGGAATCTTCATTGCGTATTCCAAATGTTGGGAGTAACAAAGAAACTAAGAATAAAGTTACAGAACGACAATACTCACTCATAATGAAATGTCGTGCGGCTCCCTATTTGAAATTTGACCTGTGCCGCATGAGTGTGTTAAACATTTGTGGAGAAATACCAGAACTAGAAGACATTTCAACAACGGATATTGATCAGATTGAATTTCTGTCTGATGAAGATCTATCAATAGTACGATTATGGATTCCATCAAGGGTGGTGTTGAATGCGCTATGGAAAGCCAAGATGGATATTTTCAAGTTAGGCTTTATCATAGCACAGGACCCTCATGCCAAAATACAATTCGATGAACAAACAGATGCAAGGAATAAGCATGCTATTCAAGCATACCAACAGAAGCAAACATCAGGTGGCATGGTTGAATTTCATGCATAACAATCAACCCCTTGTGTACAGAACATCAGCCTAGCATCATGGAATACCTGTGGGCATCACCATCTGCAAATGGAAAAAAACAATTGTATTGAGAATTACGATATATTGGCCCTGCAGGAAACTTGGCCGATGACTGATCCCATCTGGAACAATCATGATGTAGTTTTGTTGCCAGCAGTTAAGGGATCTAGAGGTAGACCAATGTCTGGATTATTGGTCGCTGTTAAGCAAAACAGTGGCCTGAGTATTGAACCATGGGCTGCCCCTAATAACTTTTTATTACTGGTCAAGATCAAACTACAAAAATCGGTCCTTGCATTAATTAATATTTATCGAAATCCAATGGCAATCACAGGCGATGCATTTTATGGTGATCTCACACAACTCTTGGATTTGATATCTGCATCAAGAGATGTGTCAGCCACAATCCTTGTAGGTGATCTTAATTTAAATTGCATCTCTGATGGGAATAAAGTAAGATCTAACCAAGTTCAGAGGTGGGTTATGTTCATGGCTGAAAGAAACTTTAGACTAGGGAATGGAGATCTTCCAGGGGATGTACCACCTCAAAATAGTTGGCAGCGTGGGTCTTTTGCTAATATCATCAATTACATTTATATGGATGACACCTTATTTAATTTATTTAAAGAGTTTAAGGTTGTACAACAAACGAGTAGCGATCACCATCTGCTCCATATGACATGGCCTTGGGGACTACAACATCCAATTCAAATTGCCAATGAAATGAAGCAAAATGTAATTATTGACAATGCAAAAACTAGATTCAGATGGTCAGAAAGGAACTTATATATGTTGGAACAGGACTTGTAAATACAATCAAACAGTAACAGTTCATCATATGTTACCATTCTGAGCAAATACAAATCTGTATTTAGAAAAAATTATCAAAATGCATTTCGTCATACTCATCAATTTGATCCTGTAGTGAAATTATGTAAAACTGAGTTGCGACGAGAAATAAGAGTGGCCCGACTACTTCCGATTAAAGATCAGCAGTCAGTGATTAGAAGTGCAAAGAACAAAAACAAAAACTGGACTCGGGGAAGACTGGCCCAATTATTTCAAGCAGATAGTGAATGCATGCTGCGGACTCCACAAAATAAAAGCACTGAGGAAATATGGGCATTACTAAATAATGCAGAAAATGACAAACAAATCCTCTGTCAGATCAATGGTGTCAAGGAGTGGCAATGGATACATCACTTTTCTGAACTTTATAGTGATAAAGGTTTAGCAAAATCAAGCTATGTATATCCAGAAGCAAGCTCATGGGATCTGGAATTCTCTCCCATAATTATAGAAGACTTAATAATGAGCTCAGGTCGATCTAGAGCAGCTGGCCCTGATGGCCTAAGCAATTTTATGTTTAAAAGCGAATCCAATATTGTGGGCCAATATTTTGGAGAGAATATTCAGATTTCATGTAACCAACAGAAGCTTACCCAACTCTTGGCGTACTTCAATAGTTGTACCCATATTCAAAAAGGGTGATAGGTCCAAACGAAGTAACTATAGGCCTATTGCCCTGCTAGATGCTCCTGGCAAAATATTTGCAAGAATAGTTCTGAGGAAGTTTAACCCCTGGACAAAATCTTGTGGGAATCGTGATCCTAATCAAACTGGATTTGTCCCAGACATGGGCACTGTTATTAATTTAACATGTATAAGTGCTATTAAAACTCAAGCTAGAGCTAACCAACAGCCATTAAATCTATCTTTTGTTGATTTTAATGCTGCATTCGATTCAGTCTCTCGGTCGCTCTTGATGAACAAATTGTCAGCAGCGAAATGTCCATCTACACTGACAGACATTATCTTTGCATTACATTCGGATACTTCAATACAAATTAGACTAAATGTCGAAGGGCTTCTCTCGCCAGCGATAAGAACTGCAAGAGGTTTAAAACAGGCATGCATAATGGCATCAGCACTATTTAGTTTTTTCATTCAGGATATCAAAGAGATCTTTATAAATGAAATTGTAGATTCACCAAAATTAGGTAGTAGGTCCATGGCTGCATTGTTGTACGCAGATGACCATGTACTCTGTTCTAAAAGCCCGATAGGCCTTCAAAAGCTATCAACTGTTTTATCTTAGTACATTCAAAACAATAAATTAAGTATAAATTTGGAAAAAAACTAAATCCTTATGTACGCCCCGAAGCAGACGACTCATAATAAAATGAATTGGGTTGTCCAGGAATTAAAAATTAATGTGATGAGTCAATACATTTACTTGGGTATGACGATTGACACCAGTCATTGTAATCAGAGTTACATAATAAGGTTGCAGCAAAAACTAGTGACAGCAATTTCTCAAACTAAAATTATAATGAGAAAATATGGCAAGTTTACAATAATGCGGGCCTGGGCCTACTACATCTAAAAATGCACACCTGTACTGCTGTATGGGGTGGAGGCATTAGATCTGATCGAGGATCACACATTTGACAAACTTGAAGCCACCTACTGGAGACAAGTCCTAAATTTACCACAGAAAATACCGGTTGCATGGATCCGTTATGAATTAGGCTTGATCTTTTTAGCTGCTCAATATCAATGGCGATTGTGTGCTTTATTCAGAAAGTGTCATGTGCAATGATTCATTCACTCTTTTGCATACGTTATCATCTTATCTGTTGTCATCTAACCACATTTTTCCTAGAAAGTGGCTGCGAAGTGTTTACGATACACTAGTAACTGCAAATATTACTATTGAACTTCTTGTAGGCAATCCGATAAGAGCCAAGTTGCAAATCTTTAATACAAATTGGATAAAGACAAGAGATCTTTGTTTGACTTATAAATATTTTGATGGCAATTACATGTTGCATAAGAAATTCCGGACAATTACATCTTATTTGGTAAAGAGCCCGTCTTTGGCAATTCGTGCAGCAACTATGCGATTGCGATTTACTTTGTGGCCAACCAGGGAGGTTTTGGTCGATAGACGGATAATTAAAGAGTCAGAAAACATTTGCAGGTACTGTCTCTTAAGTAATGAAAAAGAAACGCTATATCATCTAATTATTGAATGTCCAGAGTTAGTCTCTCTCAGGAAAATACATTTTGCAAACAATTATTGTTTTTTAGCAGAGTTAAATCGGGATTTGCGGTGGAAAATCATTGTTTCTGCTCAGCTAGTAAGTATCAGAATAGCTACTGCCAACTATTTGACTGCCTTGCAATTTGTTCAACAGTCTATTTGCAGAAAACAAATAGCAAAATCCTTTTTTAAAAATGTTTTTTCTGTTTTCTTTTTCTTGTGTAAATACATTTTCTTGATTGTTTTGTATAAGTATAGAAATTGTATGATTGATCATAATTTTAAAACACTGTAAGTAATGATGAGATTTGTAGTAAATTTGATACTAAAAATTATATTATAAAAGTTGAAAGATTCAACTATAAACAATAAAAAAAAGGTAAAAAAGGTTAAGGCAGTTCTGGAATGGCCCATGCCTACCTCTTTGAAATCCCTTCAATCCTTTCTGGGCTATGCAAACTTTTATAGAAGGTTCATCAATGACTTCTCCACCGTGGTTGCACCTCTTACTACCCTCATGAGTAGTAAAAAAATCTTTTGGTGGGACGAGAAGGCCAGTCAATCGTTTAGCACCCTTAAGACCGCTTTTACCACAGCTCCCGTTCTGCAACATCCCAATCCTTCTCTTCCTTTTGTTGTGGATGCTAATGCCGCTGACATTGCTCTTGGAGCCATTTTGTCACGAGAATGCTCGGAAGGTAGCGGTTTGCACCCCGTCGCTTACCATTCCAGAAAGCTATCCTCTTATGAGAAGAATTATACGATCACAGAAAAGGAGCTTTTGGCGGTGAGGGATGCTTTCAAGACCTAGTGACACCCTTTGCTGGGTACGGCTCTTCCGGTCCAAGTATTCACCGACCACAGAAATTTGTTAGCATTACAATCAGTGAAATGTACCACTGCACGTCATGCAAGGTGGCACACATTTTTCTCAATGTTTAATTTTGTCATCACTTACAGACAAGGATCTCTTCACACTAAGGCTGATGCTTTATCCTGAATTCATGGGGCATCTTCCCCCCAAGGACAATGGGGATCCACTTTTGTTACCTCATGAAATGATTTGTAGCTGTACTTTGCAACCAACTTTAGGTGCCACCATACAAGATTGGGTGGTACAGTATCCAGCAGAAGTTGAACACCTCAAGTTGGAGGTCATACATTTTCTACCTTATGCTCATGGGTTATTATTTATCCCAGATAACGGCTCACGTTGTAGAGCTGTACAATGGTGCCATGACTCCAGGATTGCTGCTCATCCTGGTGTAAAGTAAACCATAGATCTCTTACATCGTTGGTGTTGGTCGTTTAGTGTCCATCCAGCAAGGGGTTAGGATACACTTAGAACAGGCACAGGAACGTGCTAAACATTATGCAGGCACCCATCTTTCTTCAGCTCCTGATTACGCTGTGGGCATGAAGGTCTGGCTATCTACAAAAAATGTGCATATTCCTGGACAGAATGCGTTATTGCCTAGATTTGTTCGTCCTTATGAAATTACTGCTCTAATTAATCCGGTGGCAGTATGTTTGCAGCTTCCTGTGAAATGGAGGTTGCATCTTGTTTTTCACACATCACTGCTCAAGCCTTTTCATTCTGATACTAGGATGCTTTTGCAACCCTCTTCTATTCAAGTCCAGGGTGAGGATGAGTATGAGGTCAATAAAATCCTCGATACCAAGGTGTCCAGGGGGGTGCGTATGTATTTCGTCGACTGGAAAGGTTATGGACCGGAGGATCGGACATGGGAACCGGTTAGTAATATACACGCATCGCAGTTGAATGCCTATTTCTGGGCCTCTCGGAAAGAGGGACCATCCTGGAGGGAGGGTACTGTCATGGTTAAGCATCAGGACATTCTGCCCGCTCACTCAAACCTGTTCCTGCTCGAAACAAACCACTTCTAAAGTCACGTTGTAAATGGGTTTCCCAATATGGGCTGCCTGCTTTTAAACTTGCTCAGCAGACTCGGACAGTTCGGTGGGTTTGTTTTCCTGGTAAGTGGAGGTTGCCATGTAAGCTTGGAACACCGTTGCTAAGAGGAAGGAGCCGGCGTCCAGAGCGTCGACGGCAGTCTCATGTGACTAACCCTTTTTAGTTCTGCCCCCACGTACATTTCATTGCTTCTGATTACACTGAATTCAACGTACCTGAAGTTACGCACTTACCTTGTTTTCTGCCTTTCGACATTCCTTTTTGAAGTGTTCTAATTCTGTTTTTTTCTTGGCTTCTATGCTTTCACTCCTACGACCCGGACTGCATTTTCCGACCTTGCCTTTGCTTACCAATGGCTTTGTTGTTTGACTCATCGGATTCCAAGACTCGGACTGCCTTCTAGACCTCGGTTTTTGTTTGCTGCCCGCCATGACCACGATCCGGATTTTTATTCTGACCTTGCTTCTGCCTTACACACGGATTCGCTACCTTTACGGCTCCACGACTCGGAACTGCTTCTTGGATTTCTTCACCTAGTGAATTCCCTTCCTTTGTGCTGCTTCCTCACACACGGACTAGTGACTTCCTTTTGTGTGTGCTTCAGGCGTCCTCGTTTCGTAGGCTTTGGACTCCTAGGCGTCTGCGTGCCTACGGGAATAGTCTGTTTTGGAAACTACTTTGTTTACTATGAACTTTGCCTCTTTTTCTGGAGATATCAAGACTCAAGGAACCCTGTTGGTAAGACTCATATTCCTTTGATCCTTCTTACCCCTTTCTTAATCTATTCTCTTACTGAACTTTTGTGTATTTCCTTGCAGACCCGATTAACTATTGCTGTGATAGTGTTGAACATTAGAACCCATTGAAGTTTCTGCTTTCTTAGCACAGGTTAGTGGAGTTAAATTGTTTTTTCCTTGGAATACGTACCTGCACTGTTTTATACTAACCTTGCGTGTTTCCTTAGCAGCCACTGTGTCTCGGGGGTATCCAGTCTTTCAATTAATTGATCCTTCTGCATGTTTATTTTACATTCAGAGGGTTACATTAGTGGGAAGAATTCTTCTTCACGACGGGGTCAGGTTTTGGAAGGAGTATTCTGACATGCTGTCTCTCCCTTCTCATGCTGCGTAGCCCACCTTTTTATATCCATTAGGATTGTTAAATGACCACAGGTGTGAGTCATTCAGTCCAATTGCCTGACCACGGTAACGCTCATTAACGGGACATGCCTGGTTGTTGCATATGAAATCCTCGATAGCCCTCTTCTTCGTCTCAGTACCAGAGTGGTGTTTGAGGAGGTTTGCATTAAAGGAAGTGTGTATAACTCTGTTGTCTCCTCCTCATCTTGGTACTTGGCTGATATGTGTTTGCATTAACAATATAAGGCTGATATGTGTTTGTCTCACCCAAATGATGATGTGTCCTCCTAGTTGGTCGCTTCCTCGTCCCAGGGTTGAAGTGGTGTTTCTGGAGGACATTTTTTAGGTGAGAAAAGGGAAGAGGCTGACAGTAGACTACAAAGGCTTGAGGGATAGAAGGTTAATTCTGATATGGAATGGGGCATACCATGTCTCACCTACGAATGTCCTCTCCCCGCTCCCCAAGTTCCCTCCACCCTGGTGATCCTCCCTCGCATATCCAAACCCACGGTCGAGATCCAACAGCGATGGCCTTTCCCTGGCCACTTGAGACCAAAGTCCTGAGGAAAAAAGAAGTGAGGATGCCCTCAGGTTCTTCACAGAGGGGTACCAGCTTGGTTAATGAAACAAGGGGTAGCATTTAAGAAGTAAAGGGAACGTGCAACAGAAGCAAACTTTGAAGGAGCAGGAGAGAGAAACAAAGGCTGTCTAGGAAGAGAGTGAGAAAGGTACCACCTTAGAAGTGGAAACAAGTGGTACCAGCTGGGAAGTCATAGGGAGATATTGTGATGAGATGTGATGACGATTACACCTGATAGAAAAATTGCTGAAAGGGGGACATAGTGTGAGAATAAACAGAGGAAAGGAAGAAAGGGCAAGACTCTGTGGAAGACTTGTAATGAGAGAGACCATAGTAAGCAAGAAAGCTGTTGGAATGAGGAACACGAGGAAACCATTGATGGAAATACATTGTTTGGGACAAAGATGATAAAAGGTCTTGGCAGAGGAGGGAAGAAATCACCAAAGAGGAGGGGGGGGGAGCGTAATCATTTGTTACCCAAAGGTAAAGGCGAGGAAAATATCAGAAGATGCAAGACGGATCTTGTACTGAGGAGACCCCCGGCCGGCCCATAGAGCCGAGGTTTGCTCCAAAAGTACTTTAAGATGGATAGCTGCACCTTGAGATGGATGCGGGTGCAGATTTATTACTCAAACACCAATCAATAAGGACAAATCAATGGTTTGGCAAAGGGAGTCCGTTTAATGACAAGTACAAAAAACGGGGAGTCATGGAAATCAGCAGTGATGCGATCGTCCGTCTCTCTTCAACTCCAACGAACTTCATAAAAAACACATCATTTATACTCAAAACTCATCATAACTGACGTGTAACACTCAAAAGTTAATAAGCATTTCTATTGGTTCAGAAAAGGGAACTTTAATATAGGTACTATATCTGTATATGGTAATAGAGTGAGGGGATTGGGTAAAACACTGTCAGGTGGGCATCTAAGCCCTTCCTTCAAAATGACTACTGTAGACGTCACTAATAGTACGACGTCTCATTGGCTCTACTAACTATAGGACCTTAGATTATTTGGTCCACTGTGATTGGGTTGGAACCAACCCCATGCATATTCTTCCACCTTGCTTAGCAGCATGCAGAATGGTCAGCCAGGTGCAGAGTGCACCCTCAGCTACCCGGCCTTCCTCCAATTAAAGGAATGGTACGGTCAAAATTTTTTATTGCCCCTACTGGTCGGCCATGTGTTTTTAAGCCTAAATCGCTCGATTTTAGAAAAATTTCCTATGGACCTTACCTGAGTTTTCGTCCACGTGAAAACAGGCATCAGGGAGCTGCCATTTTGTGATAATCCTATCATTTCCCCCATCGCCCTGGCTGACCTGCTTTTGCGGCACTAAATCATACCCCCCGCCCCTGAGCCTGTCATCAGCAGATGCGTACCGCCCATTTCACAACACCAAAGCGCGTCTCGTGTCAACATTCGCTGCGCTTCAGCTAATGATGTGTCGCCATGGAAATGGCAGGACGCCTCTTTCCTCAATAAGTATAAACAGACCGTGTCACAACACACAGCAGCAGATTTTCGATTCCATTCCTCATTCCTCTCTCTGTGTTACTTTGAGTATTCTGTGACTCGTTTCTGTGCTCTGAACACACAATGGCTACAATAATGCCCTACATGTACGAGCCCGAGTATACCGAGGAGGAACTACTGGAAAGGGAAACACGCAAAAACGATGGGTCTTCGGTCGGCAGTTGGGAGGTCGATTCAACAGCTGAAGAGCCTAGACCTAGTCCCATGGACGGTGTTTCCACCTGCTGCACATGCAATTGGTGCGAGCGAATGCCAACTGAGGAGGAGAACCGCTGCTGCTGCGTTGAAAACTCGGGATGCGTGGCCTACATCTCGGAAGGCGAGCCACGACCGCAATGCATCACCGAGCTGCCAGACTTCAAGGCAGCCTGCCTCACACGGTCCGTGTTGAGGATAATGATGGTGCTTATGCACGAACTTCGCACAACTGTTCGTCCTCGTAATCCAAGTAACGAGTAAGTATACTCTGCTTGTCATGCCACTCCTATTTCATGGTCTTCTACTATATCCAAAATTACATATACATATCATTGTAATGCACGAAAGTCGTTCAATAGTGTGCAGTGTCTAGATAGCATTTGTCTGAGCAGAATGCCATTAGTTACAAGAATTGTCATTGTCAACAAACGTTTATTAAACTTATCTTGGTCATTTAAAAACAGTTTGTTTCATTCCTTTTCACAGGTGGTACAGGCTGGTGGCCTATCGTTCCTTTACATGGTGGCTTCACGGGAGGCTTGGACACCGCGTTCGAAGAGTGATACCCGCCTGTGCCGTTCGTGCCATAAGAGAAACGTTCCAGAGTGGCAGCGGTCAGTACAGGGGATTTTCTCTCGCTGTGCTGCAACCTGAACTGTACAATGTTTAAAGTCTTGTATTTTTGTTTCATCAAAATAAGATACAAAATAAAACACCACATATATTTTAACAATGGTTGTTTCGATTTTTTTAAATGAATCAAGTGTGTCTCCATTCAAGGATGGACGTCAGACATCTGTGCTTGGAATGGGTGAAGTTCAGGTCGCTGTGAAGCGGGGTGGTCACTATCTAAGCTAACATAATATATTATCAATAATGCATGCACTAAATAACACTTGTTCAAAGTCTTTCAGTCGGTTATGTCTCTATAAAAGTCACACATATATCTATACTATCAATTAACATTGGATTATACAGGCCTTAGGTCAAGGGTCTTGACCACTATAATACACTGTTTGAAGTGTGGGTCTGTGCTCACAAGAATCTCTGGTATGTGGCATTTGTTATTGATAGGCAACGATATACTGCAGTAGGGGTCTAATGTTAGGTCAGTGGTCTGGCACATGAAGAGAATACCTTGCAGGGACACAGGGTCAGAATGGCAGTAAGTTTCCACTGGCGAGGGTGCATCGGCAAGGACACGTTTGTGGAGATGAACGAGCTATGTGCTTGGTTCAGGCCGGTTCACATGCAGGACCGTGATCTCAGAGAGTGATGTGTTGCATTTATTAGCTGTTGCAAATACCTCTGGAGTTTTCCAGTCAGAGTGGGAACGAGGGAGTGGGCCATGTGCTCTGCGCGCTGTACTATCGCAGTGAGGTCTGGTCACCAAGATGGAGTGGAAAGGGGGTACAAAAATGGATGCCCTGTGTCCTGCTCAGTGTTCCCATCTACGCGAATGTCATCCAAAGTTAACATCACATAAGGGCAAGGGGCGAACCCACTACTGGAGGCACTTGGTACGAGTTTCTACTGAGAAGTAAAGGATGAGAGGGGCCTGATGGCCCCTCGCTCCCACACACTTGCCTGCACGCCCCAGGCCCATCCATCCCCCCCCCTCTCTCAAAGGCGGTTCGCACCTGGGGATGAGCACTGGCAAGGGTGGGCTGTCACGGGCGCAAACGGCCAAGGTGCCAAACAGCATATACACTTCAAAAGGTATCCCACGCCCAGGGGCCATCGCTCACATGGCCTCCTCAGACCCTGTGTCTCCAGGCAGGCCTCCCCCGAGGCAGGCCGCACCCCTGCAATAAACATAATACCACGACATACACACGTCATTCATTCACAAACACACCCCTGTTTCTAATACTTTATAAACCACTTGATATGTCTCATGAGAACATATTTGTGCTTTGCAAGTCATCTCCTGAACCTTCTACCTGAGAAGCACTGAGATCTATGCTAATCTGCTCGTCGCCGTGCTATCTGTGACCGCTTCGAGCAAACTCGTCAGTGTGCTACCTGTGGCCATCTACCTGTTCTCCTGCAACATACTGCTCGGCCTGCTGAATCCAACTGTTTGTTGGTCAAGGTAAGGCCATGTATCCTAGTCATATTTTGGTCATTTTTACATTTCAATCTATTTGCTATTACAGTACCCAATAGAGCTGTGGTCATTGGTCTCATTGCTATTGACTTGAGTTTCAATTGTTATGCTATCAATAGATCTATTTATTTTCATCTGTGTCAATTGTCATCGAATGGCATCCTTCGGGGGTCCAGTCTATAATGTAAGCATGTTTCCTTTTCGTGCAAGACAGAACATCCAAGGGACGAGTCACATGTTCAGAGTTTAGTCACATAATTTGAAACATTTCTGTAACTTATGCAAATACTAAGCCGCACATGATGAACTGGTATAGTTCCGGCAACCAAAACAAACCTTGCATTGAGCATGGTATGGTTCATTTACTTTTTTATGACATTTTTATTCATCAGGGTTTTATAATAATCTTGATATTTAATTTTCAGAATTTTCAACAATGCCTGCCTATTTGATTAGCAGTTGCCCTTCGAAGACCCATGCTAAATCTGAAGGCACTACAATGCATGTTTTCCCGAAAACTGTTGATCGAATAAGAGAATGGGTCAGACATTGCGGATATCCACTGGATGAGCTGGAAAGTAGAGTCCAACAAGTCTTTGAGGACAAGAGGGGTGATCGATACTGCATCTGCAGCCGGCACTTTCCCTTGAACATGTACACCACATATTGGGTAACAATGAAGAATAAACGGCGATCGACACGAAAATTGCTCGCAAATGCTATTCCCACTCTATTCGTCCACAATCCGCCACTGGTGAGTCAAGTGTCCGTTTTTAGCTTTAGGCCTTGCGGTAGTGTGTAGGTAGCCAAATGGATTCATTGATATTTTAGGTGTTGTTTCCAATTTGTAATACTTTCGACATTGATATGAGTGTATAGCTTTTTGAATAATGACATTTATCAATATATTATTTTTAGATTTCATAACCCACAAATGAAATCTATATATGGGCACAGGCAACTGTGCTATATTGCGCATTACTCAAGTATTCTGTCTCCTTACATGGCAATTTTAAATATTGGCATTTCATTATCAAACAATAATTTACCTTTACAACGTGCTCGCAGTTATCAACCACTTCTAGCGCGTATCAGGTAATCATACTTGGCTATTCCGCTACAGACTTGTTTTATGCATGTCAAGTAATAGTTTTTATGTATTGTGTGATTATTTTATCAATTGTTTGATTAGTGCTTTCCAATTGATATACACCTTAGTTGTCGTCCCCTGGTGTTTGTTTTCAGTTATAATTAGTGTTATTCATACTAATGCAAGTACTGTCTTTCAGGGAGATGCTGAAGCGTCCACCACATTGACAACAGCCCTAGATGTTCTTCAGCAGCACGAGGTATGGATACTGACAGCTCCATCGACCGTGATCATCAGGACTGGAACACTTGTCGTTTGATTGTTCTACACCATGTTTCATTTGTGGTTAGCCGTTGATATGTACCTGTGCGGTCAACCCCAAGCGTGTGTTGTGTTTTCAATATTGTAATCCTTACTAATGCAAATACTATGTTTCAGGCAGTTGTTGAATCGTCAACCCACGCACTTGATGCAGAGCCTGACATTCAAGTAATTCTGGTGGAAACGGGACCATGCGGATACGAATTGGCGCAACAGCTTTCGGAAGTGCGAACCACATTGACAACAGCCCTAGATATTCTTCAGCAGCACGAGGTATGGATACTAACAGCTCCATCGAGCGTGATCATATAACGTGATTCCATTTGCTATACTTTCTTCCCTATTAACGCAAGTACTGTGTTTCTGGGAGACGATGGAGCTTCCACTACAATCACAAGATCCCATTTAGATGATGCAGATGTAAAGAAATCGGAGAAATAAGTTGATTAAATCTGATCATATTTAAATATTTCTTGATTTTTTTAGACAATGCAACATTTGTGGTTATCTCTTTAGATGTTCCTGTGCCGTCGACCGCAAGTGCGTGTTATGTTTACAATATTGAAAACCATACTAACGCAAGTACTGTGTTTCAGGGAGTTGCTGATGCCTCCTCTTCAATACAATCATTCGTGGCAGTCCATGCAGAGCCAGAGGTATGGATACGGACAGCTCCATCGAACTAGGTCATCAGAGCTCGAATACTTGTCGTTTGATTGTTCCACACAATGTTTAAATCGTGTTTGGCTATTGAGATGTACATGTGTGTTCGTCCACACGTGTGTTTTATGCTAACAATATTTTGATACACAGTAATGAAAATACTATGTTTCAGGGAGTCGATGGAGCCTCATTCCGTGCTGTCTATGCGGATACAGAAAATATAGTCGTTGCAGCGCAAGAGGAAGGCGAGGCATGCAGATACGTATCAGAGCAACAGCGTGCAGATGTTGAAGGTCGAGTCAAAAAAGTTGCAAAGAAAAGAAACAAAAATAAGGTTAGTTACAAACAGTTCATAACTTTAGAATTTTTTTTGTGCTGGGGACTATTTTATGTTTTTTTCAAGTCAATTGTACTATACTTTATCTTGTTTTTAAACTGAACATCCCTTTTCCAATCTGTCCTCTAGTTACCCGTGGGTCTACGAACTATACATACACAGACAGTGAAGCGAATGAGAGATGTTGCTTGCCAGACCATTTACACTATGGAGGCTATGGAGGAACTATTAATTCAGAGGCGGCGTGTTGAGACTCGGGATGCTCATGTGCAATGTACAGAAAATGAAATTAATGTTGTATTGGACCATTGCTATAGTACGACCGCACCACCGCAACAACATGATACTGGATGTATTGAAGATAGCTCTTAAGTAGTCGCAGATCAATTCACACAATCTATACCCGCCAAAAAATTGCCACCAAAAAAGCTGTCGACATTGTTGTGTTCTCCCATCAATGTTGAAGTAGCAGATGTTCAAATGACAGAGAATGAACCAGCAGCTGTATTCACCGACGCATCAGAACTTGATAGCAGCGATATTTCTTTCAAATGTGGTGATATGTCCTCAACGTCACAGGCCGAAACAACTTTGACGCAGGATGACAGTCTAATGAAAGAGGACAAATACATAGTATTCGACAGTTGTTTGATGGATATTTTATGTATGCTGAAATGTGGGCATTCCGTCAGAGGGAAAGTATGTGGGAAGCCATTGATTCATGTGACTTGTCAAAAACAAGGCAGTAACGTCACAATACATGCCGCCTGTAGATGACATCATACGTTCTCATGGTCTGCACAACCAATGCTGGGGAAACTGCCAGCAGGCAATCTACTGTGTGCAACTGCATCACTTTTTAGTGGCCCCAGTTTTAGAAAGTCTCTTTTCTTTCAGTTTGTGGGACTCCATTTCATTTCTAAAACGCAGTACTACAAATACCAACATGATTATCTGTTTCCGGCCATTAGTGATGCTTGGAAAATTGAACAATTGTCTCTAGCAAGTACATTCGAAGGCAAACCATTCAGGCTAGCTGGCGATGGACAGTGCAACAGCCCTGGATTTTCTGCCAAGTACTGCACCTACCACTTTCAGGACATGGATAGTAAGAAAATTGTGAGTTTGGTGGTCATGCAGGTAACACAATGTACATCCTCAGTGGCCATGGAGAAACTAGGATTTATAAAATCAGTGGAATATCTGCAATCGAGGGGAATGCACATTGACCTCATAGCCACGGACAGACACGTTTCAATTGCCAAGACAATGAGAGAGCAGTTCCCACATATTCAACATCAATTTGAAGTATGGCATCTTGCTAAATCAATCAATAAGAAAATCTCGGTTGCAGGGAAAAAAAAGGTTTGGAAAGTATTTCAGAGTGGTCCCAGTCTATCAGCAACCATCTTTGGTGGAGCTCCAAAACTTGGAGGGGTCAGTGGAAATACTACTTGAAAAATGGCTGGTCAGAAAACCTACATTTCCACCAATGTGAACATGGCCCTTTGTCCCCAGTAAAGGCACGGAAGAAGAAGTGGTTGAATCCATCTTCACCGACACACAAAGCCATTGAGAATATTGTTTTTGATGAAACTCTATCAAGAGATTTGAGGGGACTGACAGAATTCTGTCACACAGGAGGTTTGGACGTGTTCCACAATATGTGCCTAAAGTACAGGCCAAAGCGCTTGCATTTCAGCATACAGGGCATGCGGTCTTGGCCCATAACGAGAATCTCGGCCGTGAACAATCTAGGACTAAGGGTAATGTACGGAAGCCTTGCTACACTAAGGCCTTTTCAAAAAGAAGTAAGCAATGGGTGATCAAACCAGTCTATGAGGAAATGGAGTTCGAATTTGTCAAAAGCCTTATTGTTGCTGTATTAGAGAAGCACAGATATGGAATTTTGAACGTTTCTGTGCAGAGCACTGATCCATTGCCACCCAACATTGCCACTGTGCCATGTCCACCCAAAGGAGAGCTGGTTGTGAAGTACAAATCCTGGTTTAAATAATTGTAATACGATTGTCTTTTTGTAAATAAATGTTATTGTACAGTGTGCATACAAAGTACGCTAACCCTAACCCCTACCTTCACCATCCTGGGTGCCGAACAACCTGGGTATCATCTTTGAATTCTCTCTCTATTCACCCCATATTGCTGACCTTGTCTATATGTGTATGTATATATTTTTGGTGATGTAACTAATTTTCGCAATCTCTTCTAAATGCTGGGCACTGTTAACCGAGGGGAGGCTTGCATATTGCAAATAATAAAACAAACAAACAATAAATCTCACTTTCAACTCAACTCCTCAGGTACTTTATACTTTCCCTGACCTTCCCCAAAAAATTAAAAGTCTCAATAGTTATGGTTCTTTGGGGCTTCAAAGCTCGCAGACAACAAGGACGAAATTGGGGGCCTTAGAACGCGCCAAGCGAGCCGTTGCAGATGGGAGACAAGCCAGTTTGCATTTGCACATTGAGGCGCACTACATAGATGGATTCGAAACTTCAAGTTCTCACAGATGGCTTTACTACGGGATGTTGCAAAGAAAGAATGTATGCTCATTTCTAGTGAAGGTCAGCGGCTTTGATTTTCAGCTTGCGCCCTGAAGAGGCCCACAACTCGCACTGGCAGTATAAGGTTCTATTGTTTTTTGACCTTGAGAGACAGGGACCATGCCGAAAGAACTTCATTTGAAGGAAGGGTGGGGAGTGCAATAACGTAAGAGACGATAAGGCAGAAAATTCTGAAACTAGACCGAGTTTCATGTTAGTTCAGTATACGAAAAATCGTTGTCAAGAGCACAGTGGGATTTACGGACTGCATTACGCAGAGACACAATGGAAATTGCAAATATAATGTAAGTAACTCTTTAGACGCTTTTATACCGGAATGAAGAATTAATGAATGGATGCATGAATAAATGAATGAATGAATGAAGAGCTTTGAAAAGGTTTGTGGGATCGTCCTTGTAGCGGGCACATGGGCATGCAGGTCCACATTCCACACGCATGTAGACAAAAAGTCGTTTCTCATTGTGTACTAACCTCAATTTATTTCGTTAGTTTTCGCATTGATTTTAGAGCCGAACATACTCCATTGTACTATCCTTGGAAGCAAATAGTTTCAGCTCGGCCTTAATAAATAAAATGAATAATATTAATAAAGATCGGCTGGTGAGACTAATTATAAATTTTATGTTTTCAAAACAGGTATATCCTTCCCTTTTGCCACTGCCACCAGTTTCAGACACCGGCAGATGGTTTTTTTAACCGCCAGCTGCAGCTTAATGTAAACAACTGCACAATCCTGATGATCTTATGGGACGATCGCCAAGGGCCCATATGCCCTTACGCGGTACTAGCGGCTAGAAGTAACATATCAACCTTTATGCTGGCCTAGTGCCTACTTGATGGAACAGCCTTGCGGTTCAACGTGCGACAAAAGTGCTTCTTTGAACAAAAACCAACACCCTGTGTACCATAAAGGAACTGCACGTGACTCACGATAAACTTTTACGGATTTGCGGATAGAGATTAAAGAAAATAAGTGACTTTCGGAGTTCATATGGCAATTGCTGAATATTCTATAAACATTTAATGTCAAATAAAAGTACTTTACCAAATTTACCGTGTTGCTGTTTGATTTTAAAGTACAGTTTCATATTCCGAATTGTGGCGCGCTGTGTTGTGAGCTGATCTGTGTTGGTTTCCGGGTTCTGTGTGAAGTTGCGTAGAAGACGACTGGGCGCGTTTGCCTACGCAGCACAGAAACGTCACGGAGAGAGGCGGGGAATATGAATGTTTTGATAATGTCAGGCTCAGGGGCAAGGGATATGATGTAGTGCCGCAAAAGCAGGTCAGCCAGGGTGATGGGGGAAATGATAGGATTATCACAAAATGGCAGCTCCCTGATGCCTGTTTTCGCATGCGTTTAATGGACGAAAACTCGGGTAAGGTCCATAGGAAATTTTTCTAAAATCGAGGGATTTAGGCTTAAAAACACATGGCCGACCCGTAGGGGCAATAAAAATTTTTGACCGAACCATTCCTTTAAGGTTACAATCAATCACCGTTTCAGCAACTATGTGTCAATTATCTCACTGTGGTTGGCCTCGAAACTGCATCTTATGTCTGGAAAAGTTCTGTTATCTCTTGCTTGGGCGGATGCCAGGCATAGGTGTGAACTTGTGCTTCAAGAAACAGAAAAGATATGTCCAGAGCAAAGTATATTTAGAAAAAATGTATCCAAATTTATTAAAGAAGATACAAAAATTGAAAACTGGTGAATAAATCACACAAAATTATTGTACACTAATCATTTTAACATAACAAAACAGCAGCAACAATATGCCGAAAATCGGCTAAAACTTCATCACTCATAATCAACATACCCAGTTCATTCATACGCACACAACTCATCATACCGTGGCACTCATCCAAAAAACTAAAAAACACCAAAAAACATGCTAAAAACCAATGGGGAAGAGGAATTCATAACTAATCCCCATAATAACACACATTATTGCGGTGTTTTACAAACAATAGAAATAATTCACAACCAATCTATTGTCAGGGTGGATAGAAAAAACAGATGCAAAGATCACATCCCTGTAAAAAAATTTCTCTCGACCGGTTTCGACGTGTAGTAATGGTTAACTGAACGTCTTCTTCAGGAGGTGGATGTTACCATTCTGCAAAACAAATACGCAAAAGGGACTATAAGCTACTACATGAAAAGGT
Organism: Ambystoma mexicanum; assembly: GCF_040938575.1. NCBI lineage: Eukaryota > Metazoa > Chordata > Amphibia > Caudata > Ambystomatidae > Ambystoma > Ambystoma mexicanum. The sequence continues at coordinate 178,898,567 of NC_090921.1, forward strand.
CTTTGCCGACTGCTTATAACATACAATTAAAAAAGAGAAACAGGACTGCTGGCTAGCAGCCTGAATTATTCAAAACAATTTAGGAACCGCGTATACCATAATACAAATAAGCATACACGGCCCCCGCTACAACAGCTGTGTAAACCAGAGCAAAAGGGTAAGTGACTCCCAGAAGAGAACCGTGCAAGATGAGAGGGAACCTTCAGGACCATGGTGAATCGGCAACAAGAATGTGTATATATAATATAATAATATATATCTGAATCTCACTGGCAATATCTGTGTCTAAAAAAGGACTAATAGTGGACTAACCTGATGAAAACCTTACTACTGCAACAATCTATGCAGTGTAGTGTGGCCAGTCACACGAAACAATTCAGGACTGAAACATAACCTGAAACAAGAAACAAGACCAGAATGCACTAGGTCAGGTGAATGAAAAACCTAAATTCAAAGTAGAGTGTCTATAACTGAGGCAAAAGTACTAATATCTCACCTGAAGGGTGCCCCATGCAGTTTAAGATGATCCAGCAATACATGTATTTGAAAAGTGAAGAGGCAGCGCCACTTAGCCTTAGCCTTCAACGCCGTCTGCAAATCACTGCAAAAAATGGCACAAGAGCTCCATTACAATGCTAAATGGCAAGCAGTGACCCACGGCTTACCAGAATGCAAGGGCACTGCCTGAAATGCATCTAAAGAACACCAATAGAATGGGAGGCAGCCGACGGACAACCACACCATTCTAAGGAATCCAAAAGGTGTTTAAATATAAATATAAAGACACGACAAGCCCAATAAATCAGATGGCACTACGAGCACAATTGAAATAAGAAGGTAAACTTAAAGGCAAATGACAGCAATCTAAGATAAACGGTGCTATATTTAAATATAAACACACGAAGTGCCAAATAAATCAATTAGAACGGCTCGTACGATTAAAATGTGATAGCGAGCTCAAAGGACAACAAACAGCAGTCTAAAGGGCGGCGCTGCAAAGTTAATTGTGCAGAAGGCTGTAGCTGAAAAGCTATTAACATTGCAGGAAGGCTAGCCACACGCTTACCTTGTGCTTCTCCTCGCTCGGCTGGTCACGTGATGCAGACACCTTGAATTTATCTATTTTCTTGCAATTTCTGTATTTGATTCTCATTCAGCTTGCCACCTGCCTATGCCTCCTTATCTTTGGCCTTTCAGAAGCAGGATATTCTGTTCTTAAGTTTCAATTATGTGAAGCTACTGTTCGTTCCTTTATTGGTATGACCTTGGCTCTCCTGGCACGAGTTGCATCTGCCGAGTTTCGATTCAGCCGTCTATTCTCGTTTTGCTAGAATATGAAACTTGTTGTGCTTGGCCTTTAGTAACCTAAGTTGATTCTGCTCTTCATGCAAAGTGGACTCGCACTTATAATACTGTGCTTCGTTTTGAGGTAGATTATGTATATGGCGCTCGCCGCACTATTCTTCTACTAAGCATAGCAAGCCGCACTGTTCTCTGAGCTTTCTTGTGGTTCCAAGCATATGTACAGGCGTAAACTTGGACAATATCTTTGTCCTGCTTTTAGCTTAAACTTCTTACATTTTGACATTGTCCCTTCACTCTAGGTTCACGAAATCCTTGTTCATGGCGTTTTGTCTCTTTGTGTCATTCTTGGGTCATCATTTCTTCTATCTATGAGTCTGTTCGGGTCCTTGACGTCACCATTCGTGTTCCATTAAGGCCTTTTTGGTTTCTTCCGGGACAGTACTGAGACAATCTTCAATTCGTCTCATTTGTTGGTAGGGTTTTCTCAATGGATACCTTACTGTCCATGGTTTTCTTGGTATAGGTATGTCAATAGGCTCTGTTCTTCTATTGGGTACTGGGCAGAGCCCTACTGCAGCTCTCTGTTGGTTTATTTGCTCATCATACATCACATATCTCGGTGTGAATGTTCCTGGTACTTCAAAATATATGACTGGAGTGCAGGTTTTATTTGGGATCTCCTCTAAAATATGAAGGCTCCTAATGACCATGTGGGTTGTGGGTAGAGTATAAATGCAGGAAGAGATTAAACACAGAGATGTTGCACCAGAGAACAGGAAGGAGAAAGTAAGAAGAGTTGGAAGAAGGAAGGCAGGCCGTGGAGGAAATAACTGTGAAAGAAGTGGGCAGGGCCACACTTATCCATTGTTAAACAATGTGAGGTATGAATAACCCGGAAAGAGACAGCGCCAGATATTTACAGGAAACGTTTATTTCTCAAAAAAGCCCTTAAAAAGATGACACGTGTTTCGGTCCGCCAAGGACCTTTTTCAAATCAGGGCTAATGGTCTGTCGTAGCACCATATAATCATAAAGCAAATGAAAACATACCAAGATAATCACATTAATAAACATGTGTATGTATCAAAATTAAGGTGACAAGAAAAGGTTAATTATGCATTCAAAGGCAAAGTACAAATACATGAAACAGAATATATAGAATAAGAACCAATAAAAATTAAAAAAAATATATATATATATAAAAATAAAAATAAAAAACCAGACTAAAATAGGATGGAGAAAGCGGGTCGAGAAAGCAAGGGGTGATAATTAGAGAGAGGTAGATACAAAACACTTATTAGTTTAGATACGATATACTATGATTGCACATTTTTGAATTCTTTTGTAAAGGTTGAAGAATAAACTAAGCCCTTCGAAACTACCAGACTTAACGGAAGAAACATCCAATTGGTTAAAAACCACCAACGGTTTTAGGAAATGCGGGACTTGCACCATGTGCAAATATGCACATGCAAAAACAGACTCTTTCTCGAGTAGTAATAATAAGACTTTGAAAATCAAACAACCCATAAACTGCAGGACAAAATATGTGGTTTACGCAATTATCTGTGTATGTAATCTGGTTTATATTGGGAGCACCATCAGAGAACTCAGGACCAGAGTGTGTGAACATCTTGCTAAAATCGGAAGCCAAGATCCTAGACTGCCTCTTGCTTGTCACTGGCAACAGAAACACCAAATGGATAACAAAGCGGACATTCAGTTTATTGGCCTCCAGAGAGTGTCGCTGGGAAAACGTGGAGGCGACAGAGAAAAGAAACTCAGACAAACAGAGGCGAAAATAATTTGTAAATTTAATTCTACAGTACTTGGCCTCAACACAGACGATGAAATGGTGTCATTTTTATAAGAACTTGACTAATAATTATGCTGTGTTTAATGTGATTCCGTATTTGTTTACCATCTTACTAATATTATGCAATAGGGACCTGTCCCTTTCCATTAGTAGTATGAGAAGTAGAACGACATTACTCGATATACCTACCCTAGATGGATTACTTTATTTTCCTTTATATTCCTATGCACTTTTTATGCGTAAATAGATACCTTATCTGTGTCTGGCCATCTTCACTATCTGACTCACTGCTTTTTACTACACTTCCTAATGTAACTAGACTCCCTTTAACTATGGACGCCTGTGTAGCATGCGACTAGACATGGATGAAGGACTGACCATGGTACTCTTCACCATAGCAACAGATATAATCACAGATAGGACGCCTAATGGCGCCCCCTCGGGATTCTTAGCAACTTGCGATCAGACGCTTGTAATGGAAACAGCAGGTAAGAGACCGTCTGGCATTTCACGGCCCGCCGCATCCAGTATTACGTGTAATCTTCGCGCACGCGTATGTGCGCCTTTATCCACTTGACTTTGTAATTCAATAATGCGTATATTTTTGTCGGGCTTCTCATGGCCCGCCGCACCCAGTAATACGTGTATTTTCGCGCACGCGAACGTGCGTTTTCACTCACTTGACTTTGTAACTTATTAATACGTGTAACTTCGCGCACGCGAACGTGCGCCTTTATATTTATCTGACTCTGTAACTAAGTAATTTGTGTAATTTCTTATATCGAAAATTTCAGACTAAGTATGACTTCACTCTGTAACTTATTAATACGTATATGTTTCTTCTGGCTTCTTACGGCCTCCCGCACCTAGTAATACATGTAATTTCGCGCACGCGAACGTGCGCTTTCACTTATTTGACTTTGAAACTCAAAAATACGTGTAACATCGCGCACGCGAACATGCCCTTTCACTCACTTGACTTTGTAACTCTATAATACGTGCAATTTCGCAGACGCGAACGTGCGCTTTCATTCATTTGACTTTGAAACTCTATAATACGTGTAATATCGCGCACGCGAACGTGCGCTTCTATTTATTTAACTCTGTAACTCAGTAATATGTGTATTTCTTACAACCCCACTTTCGGAAATCCAAAACCATGTATGACAGTAGTCTGACTATGATATTATCTCACACTTACAGGGATTTAACCCGTACAATATATGGAGGTCTTATTTTCACATGATGTGACAGGGGCATTTAGATGACTTCAAGGTAAACAACTTTACTTTTTTTTACATGAACCTTTACAAATGAATTCAAAAATGTGCAATCATAGTATATCGTATCTAAACTAATAAGTGTTTTGTATCTACCTCTCTCTAATTATCACCCCTTGCTTTCTCCACCCGCTTTCCCCATCCTATTTTAGTCTGTTTTTTTTATTTTTATTTTTATATATTTTTTTTTATATATTTTTTTTTATTGGTTCTTATTCTATATATTCTGTTTCATGTATTTGTACTTTACCTTTGAATGCATAATTAACCTTTTCTTGTCACCTTAATTTTGATACATACACATGTTTATTAATGTGATTATCTTGGTATGTTTTCATTTGCTTTATGATTATATGGTGCTACGACAGACCATTAGCCCTGATTTGAAAAAGGTCCTTGGAGGACCGAAACACGTGTCATCTTTTTTAAGGGCTTTTTTGAGTAATAAACGTTTTCTGTAAATATCTGGCGCAGTCTCTTTCCGGGTTATTCATACCTCACATTGTTTCTCAAGGAGTCTTTTACTTGGCTAAACCCTGCACCTCGTGAGACGCGACTTAATGGACTCAATGCACTGAATGAAGCTATTCTGACTTTCTTTCATTACTATCAGATGTCGCCAAGTTAGACCAAACCATTCAAGCCAATACTTTTTGATGAACTTATCCATTGTTAACACTGATGGCCCCAGAAGTATGGGAGATCAGATTGGTACTTCAAAATAAACCACGATATGGGAGGAGTCTGGGAACAGTATTGTACACCTACAGTTTTTAAAACTATGTATGCACCGACGGCGTTCATTATTTTCTTTTCCTTTACACAGACAGTGACTAGGGATGTCCCCACCTATTGGCTGTTGGTAACACTTGCAGTGAGAGCTTCTACCAAAAACAGACATGCTTTAGAGGACTGCCAAAGCAGTGCTTTTGGAAGCTCTCGGGGGCAATGGGTAAAGGCCACCTGTACCTCCATCTTGGGTTGTACTCGCCTAAACCTACTTTGACAATAGGGTATTACAATAGGGTATTAGCACCCTGCGGTGCTGAGCCAGCCAATCACGCTTCCAGGAACGTGGGCTGAAACTGGCAATCTTAGCTGCATTCCAACCGCCTGATGCCCAGTTCTTCCGCCCGCCATCTTCCCCCACCTACCATTCCCCTTTTTTTTTTATAATCCCCCCCTCCCCACTTACCCCATTGCGCCGGCGGTGTGCTGCAGCTGCTCCTTCTCTTGTGCCCCGGATGGCCGCCATGAACAGGGAAAAGGGGGACCATACAGAGCCCCGCCTTCCCATTCCATGGTGGCCATCTTTGATCAGTCTTTTCTTTCCGTGAACGGGATGCCGCGAGGTGACCTGTTCCCAGAAAGAAAATACTTTGAATAAGCCCTCATTTCGCTCGGGCCTTTAACTCGGGCCATGGGTTATTACCACCCAGTCCAGCCCTTGGAACGGGTGGTTAAAGCCATATTATTCTTGACCGGATATGCGTCAGGGGGCATCGGCCCCAAAGCCTTCACCTGAAGAGGACGACACTGGACATCGTCAGACTAGAGTGACTGACCCGGAAGTGAAGGTCCATGCGGTCCCAGGAGGTTAGACGGAAACCAAAGACGGACTATGATAGTTTACAAAGTGTTTCAGTGTGCTAGAAAGAGGCGGGGATACCTAAACTGATGTCTGACAAATGTAAGGGGGCAAGACCATGAGAGAATATAGGGAAAGGTGAACTGGAGGCAGATTTGGTTATTAGTTTTGGCAGTGGGCTGATAGGGTGCTATCTGTTTATTATGGTTGAAAACACCTAATACATGTAGTGTTGTTTTGTCCATTTCTGATACGATTCCCAAGTCCTTTTGTCTGATTTTTACATTCATACCATCGAACCTCACCAGGGAGAGCAAGACCGCCCGCAAATGATATCCTGAGTGACTTAGTGGAAGAACACCTACGAAAACAAGATCTGGCAGACCACTGAAACACTAGTATGCCCTGGGTACATGGGACCGCGGCAGAAGACAATCCCAGAGACAAGACCGTTGCTGGAGGTGCAAACCACCATCCTTACGGGAGGAGAGGAGACGACCTCTTTGAAAAGACCTCTGTAAGATACTTTTGTTTGGACACTGGAAATTCCTTTATTGCACTTTGGGATATTGTTGTTATGATGTTTGGGACTTTGTGTCGCACTCTTTAAATACCAGACAATGCATCAAGGAAACCCTTTAGCGCCAGAAGCAGAGTCCTTATTTTACTGATAAGGAAACCCTTTGGCCCTTTCCTCACATTAGAGACGTTTTGCTCCTTAGCTAGCACTACTGTAATCTTGGCCACAATAAATATCCTGGCACCCTTAGTTACATTTGAACAGTAGCTTGCGACTTTATGTGTAGTTGTAAATAAACACTTTAAAACTTCAATCTTCTTTGTCTGTCTCTATTTTTTGAGAATACACGTGACAAGGAGATAAACCTTTTTGGCATCCCCACAAGACAACACAAAACCTTGACTATAAATGTAAAATTCAATAAACAAATGCTAAATCCAAAACGGAGGCTTAGATAATGCTTGTTTTATTTGATGAGGGTAATTTGCTACATTCCCAAGTCCACAGATTTGACACTCCAATTGTGGCACAAAGAGAATTTATGGAAATGTGGACAAGGAAGCAAGTTTCAGTCTGTACCCACCACTGTGCTCCACATTATAATTCAATGCTTGTAGAGTCAAAACCCAACACAGGATTCTTGCATTAGTGTCTATGTTACTGGAGAGCCAGGGTCTGCGATCAAAGTAACAATCCTTCCAGTAAGAAAGTATTTAAGAGTATCTAATGGCAAGACATACCTGTTCCACTGTACTTCCCTTCTCTGGGAAATTATTTACAACTATTGGTACCTGGCGGAGCGTGGCTTTGACCCGGTGGTAAAGCTCCCGCTCCGAGCCTCCTCAGAGCTGGAGGCTGCCATTTCCCCGCCAGATACCAGGTAAGTGGACGCACCCCTGCATCACCTTTACCTTCCCTCCACCCCATCCCCCTTTTCCACATCTCATCTTCTTCCCACCCCACTAATGTTCCCAGCGCGTCACTGACTCAGCAATGGCGACCATGGAAAGGGAGAAGGGACAACATGTAGTTTCCTTCTTCCCGAAGCATGGCAGCCAACTTTTTTTGTAGTTTAAAAACAAAACTCTTAGTACTAATCACAATATTACCCTCACAGGGGGGCATTACCGGGCCCAGTAATGCCCCCCCCCCTGCTCAGGTAATATTGCTTAAGTGTGTAGAATAGTTCTTTCTTTTCTCTCCTTCCTGGATATAGCACTGTCCATAAACCCATATCTGAAAAGTCAATCTACGGGGACTGACCTGAAAATCAGGGTCGATGAAACTTGGAGGGGAGCATATGGCTTCTTTCAGATGTTGTAGGTCATGAGAGATGTTATTGCTAAAAGGGAACTCGCTCAAGAAGAAATGGTTGGTGCCCAAACCTGTTCCCTTCAGTCTCTATCCGATGGAGAAGCTACTGAAGATGTTTTCATCTCAGGCGGCCATTTTGACTGGCGACGAGTTAGAGTTTCACGCAGCAAACATTGCATAATGTAAGTGAGGTCATATTACTGCAAGCAGGGCTCAAGTCGAGGGTACACGCAAGTGGATGGAGACCCCCACGTTTTTTTCAGAGGGCACCTTGATATGCTAACTTCTGGTGACACCACATTCAATTGGTAGCCACCCACTTTTTTTTTTTTTAGAACTGGACTCCTGACTGCAAGTATATTTTTCTTACTTGATGATAATGATTCATCACAGTTGTTACATTCTATTATTTTGTTAGGAGGCCTCAGCAAGTGAGGGACATGAATGTTGCTCCCTTTGTTCTAGTGTGCACGCCATTTTGAATTCTGGGAGCTAACACCAGGTATCTTTAGATGGTGTTCCAGCCCAACCAGAGCCAGAATGGGGTGAGTCTGGAGCACGAGGAGAGGCGGGGTGGGAATGTGCTACAACATGTTGTTAGGGTTAAGAAGGGTCTGTTTGGTCCCCATGCATCTTTTCTGGAAATGTTTACAGATAGCGTTCGTTCGTTCGTTCGTTCGTTCGTTCGTTCGTTCGTTCGTTCGTTCGTTCTTTCTCGCATTCCTCCTTTCTTGCTTTCCTTCTTTCTTGCCTTCTCCCCCCTCTCTTCAGTTTGTACTTCTGCTTATTTGCATCGTTTTGTTTTATTTGAACTCTCCCTTCCAAATTTCAGTTTGGTTACTTTCTTAATTGGGGTTTCCCCTAGTTTCCCCACACTTCCGCCCTATTACATCCTTGTGCTTTATTTTATTTATTTTTTGGAAATTTTCAATTCTGCTATAAAAGGCCATTATTCATATTCAAAGGGGTTTCGCTCATTTTTCACTTGATCTATTTGTACATTTATACCCCCTCTTCCCCACTTAATTTTTGGACATTATGGCAGTTTTGTTAAACATGAATGTGATGATACGTCGCGTTATTTCATGGTACAGTATGTCATGTTTTGTTGTGTCATTTTTGCAATGTCATGTAGATATGTCCAGGGATGAAAGGAGCTGTGAAGCAGGTGGTAAGTGGCAGCGCTCTACACACATCCAAATAAATAAATAAATAATAGACCGTAGCGGCCCTCACTGAGTGCACGAAGAAGGGCCACTGCGTCCAATGCAGACCTGCGAATAGGAGCTGGTAAGGGATGTGCTGCAGACCACCTGACACTCTATTAAAAGGACAAGGTAATTGCAGCCCAGGTTGAGAAGCGTATTCCAGGCTGGATTATGCAGAGTTACTCTGAGAAGAGCCCAGCCTCAGCCCAAGTGGCATCCAACCTTCCCCATCGCCAGCCCGATATAGCTACTACCTGGCAGCCCGGTCCAGGGCCTTGCTCCCACCAGGTGCCTGCCAGATGTGAAAACCCACACTGGTGTAGGCGTGCCCATAATCCTCCCAGCTTTTCGGTCTACAGAACCATGTGTTTCTGGAGGTTCAGCACATATGAAAAAAGTAGAAGAGTGTGTATTTGCCGCAACAGGGCGTCAAAGCCGGTGCCTAAGGCAATGGCGGCTTGTGAATTTTTTAATTGTATAGGTTTCAATATTTGCCACAATTATGCATGAGCGGCCTAGCGTAACCTGCTCACCAGCACTGGACGCATAACCGCTCACCACAAAATCAGAGCTCTGATTTGGGTTTGGGGTGGGGGTGCATTTTTATCATACACTCATACACCTACACTCGCATCCACACACATCATTCACTTTCTAATTCACACCCACACAACATCACTCATTCACAAACATACACTCATTCATCATACAGGCAGCAATGCACACTTTCACATTATTTTTCTTACCTGTCCTGCAGGGACCCCAGTCCAGAATTCACTTCTCCAGGTTGTGCAATGGCCAGCTCAAAGCAACATGAACTAGGAAGCAGGGAACGCTTCCCGATACCTGCACATGCGCGCAGGAGCCGTAGTGTGACCTGTATGCCCCAACAGCTCTGTAGGTGCAGGGTGGCGCAGGAGTGCCCCCTCACACATTCAAAGCTGTAACGCCCCAGCATGTATTGCCAATGGACCATGCAAGGCTGGGGAAGCAAAACGCCCCAGCCTTGCATGGCCCATTGGACATGCGCGCAGGTGTATGAACAAGAAGCCAGCATAGAAGCGCTCCTTAAGCTGCTTGTTGCAGCATCTGGGAATACTCACTGCGTTTACTGGGCTGGTTTGGCTGTGCCACATGCAAAATGGGTGGGTTAACACCCCATCGCTCATTATGGACAAGCCACCGCTGGCTTACGGTGCCAGACATCCTCTGCATGCACACCTGATAATAGACAGTCATCCTTTGACCTTTTTTACAACCTAACCTCTAATTGAATTCCCTCATACTGCATTCCAGTGGCTTATTTACCAATGCACTGCATACAAGGATGACACCCATTCTCTCTTCTCCACCTGAGGCCACGGTCTGTGGTGGCTCAGGAGAGTTCTTCTGTCAAACTCTCCACACAGTGGGCCTCATCACGAGTTCAGCTGTATTCCTGGCTGTAATACCTCCGGCTGTAATAGACTTAGCACCGACCAGTCCAATGGTATTATCACCGGATCATGGGTTGGGCCTAAACGGTAAATCCCCATTCCTGATTGGATCCATTGGATCCAATGGGGAATTGTCAGTGCTAATACTGCGGTCTAATACAGCCGGCTGTAATACAGCCGAAAACAGGGATTTTCTCCTCCAGAAAAAAGCTGGAGGTAAAACAGCCGATTTAGCGCACAACTCGTGATAGGGCCAGCCCTTAAATGCGGCGATAATACAGTTACCACTGCATTTAAGGGCTACAGCCCAACACGTGATGAGGCCCAGTCAATTCCTGGCTCTGACACCTTCATCAGCGGGCAGGGTTTAACAGGGGGGAATCCAAAGTGATCCTCTGGTTAGCAGCCTGCACAACTTTCAGGAGCACTTGAGCACACCTCAAGGCCACCCATCCACAACATGACATGACCACCACACTGGTAACTGCCTCCATGAAAGCTGTGCTGGCCAACGAGAGAATTGCTCGTCCCTTCTTCGTTCTTCCGATGACCTTTTTTCTGAGAAAAACACTCTAAACGAGGGTTGTCCCAGCTTTGGCTCTCCGGATGTTTTGGACTTCAACTCCCAATAGCCCTAGCCATAATAGTCAATGGTGAGGGATCATGGGCGTTGTAGTCCAAAACATCTGGGGAGTTACAGGTTGCAGACATTTGTTCTAAACGATACATTTGTCCCAACAATCACTGTCCGCCACCCTTATGTTGTCATTTCCGTGCATGCTGTGAGGTGTCTGTTCGTTTCTGTCTCCCAGGCGTTTCCCTGTCTTTCTCTTTCCCGCTCTCCTTGGCCCCGTTTCCTTTCTACCCCACACACACGGTCTTGCCGCCACCTAGGGCGGTGTCGCAATTCGCCTCTCCACGAACAAGGGTCAGCACTTTAAGACCTCTGTGGTGGTGGGGTCAGTATAAAAGACAAATAACACAAGAAACGCAATAAGCTGTTTGTGCGCTTGCTCGGATTCCGTGTAAAGCGTGTCCGTGCACGGAGCTGTCCTAACTTGCGCCATCCGCCCCGACTCCTTATGCACCCTTATGTTATGCCCTCAAGCAAATGTTGGAAGTTTGAAAGGACCATCCACTATATATGCCCTGTACAATGCTGCCACCTAACGGTATATTGTGATACTACAGCTACATTTGTTTCTGTACCTTGCATAACAATAATACTGTTCCGTCAGAAGAAGGCAATGTATTTGATGAAAGATTGTACTGTGTGATGCTGCACTTGGGGTAGTGACGCTTAGTATCCTTTCATATTACGTTGTTTATCTTAACAACAAGTGACTTAGAGCTCCAAGGTCATCTATTGTACACGCAGCACCAAGCAAAGTGCCCTTCCGTGTGACCTGCTCTTTCGCGTCTTTTCCACAGGCAAGAGAGTGCATTTGAATGGTGGGTCTCGACAGGAGAGTATCCAGCATTGCAATGGAAGTTGGGGTGGGGAGGCTGATCGAGCCACGAAAAAAGTCCGGCTACTCCCCCCCCTCTCCCAAATGCAGTGTGCACAATTCCATACAATCTAATTTGCGAATTGCGGCCCCAAAACGATCCACCTCTGCCCCTCGCCCCAATCAACATTGTTGGCAACATTAGTGGCCGATGGCATTTTAATATATAACAGAACAAAGAAACTGCAGAATCATTACAGATGCAGGAAACTCATCTATTAGAGCTCTGTCCAGGCGCTCTCGGGCAAAATACATGCAAACCTCCAATTTTTTACATGGATTGCACCATCAGAAGTGACGTCACAGAAAGGACATTGCAAGGAGCATCATCAGTCTTTGATACTGGAAGTACCATGGAAGTGACTTTACAAGTTGCCATAAGTAAGCCAAGTAGCATATAACTTTGTGGTGCAAAATACCTAAATTGCACTATTATTATATATGAAGCAACCCTGTAGTCATTAGGCTTTTTTAAATAATAGAACAATAAATTAACATAAGCTATTAAGTGAACCAGAATCACTTAAAGACCTGCAAATGATTTGCGCAGAATCACACACTTTGGTTAAATGGTGCAACTGGGATGTGGACAATGTAAGCAACTGAACACATCGTCCCAGGTTCAGTTGATATAGATATGTATTACGGTTTTGCTTTGCATTTCATGTGCTTAAATAAAACTTTATTTATAGCAATACCTTGGAAGCAAACCAAATTACATAATAAACTATATACATTGTCATACAAATATGTTGAACATAAGAGTGTGGCTTTAGTTTTATTCTCCCCATCCTGCATGCAAAGTCACAATAGCATCATGCAGATTAATGTGAGCCTAACAAATCCCCCTTGGGTTTTAAAGCTATAGTCATTATTTCATAAAGCATGCAACATCATGCACCCTTGTTACTTCTGATCATGTCCTCCCATTCCCATTTCTAAAGGGGGAAACGTCTATGCTAATAAGCAACCCCCCGACCCCCATCAGTGCCTAATGGCTCACATTGTAATACTCTGTTGACACAGAGCAACGTGAGAGCCCCTGTGCTGCTGCCCGGAGCTCCTTGGGACTTTGTCCTGGCAGCAGAGCACCTGCCGCATTCTGAAAGGGTAAGTTGTCCTGCCAGGACAATGAGCGTGCTGAGCAGGAATTGCTCGGCACACATTGCTTTGCCAGTGGCACACCTTCCCCATTGGGCATCCTCATTGAGGTGCCGAACAGGAGAGGTGGCCCACTGACAAATGCCCTGGTCTGGCTCTTAAAAGAGCCACAGGATGGGCAGCTTGCCCCTCCTGACACCCCACTCAGTATGCCACTGGTCTTGTCATATTAGTTTTGCAGTTTTCTAAGAGATTCTTTAGTGTCATGGTACTATTACTGCCCCAGTGATAATGTCATAATATGCACAGCTCAGAGCAACGCATGCTGAAACAGTAGCACCTTGTCACAGTCAGTGGTAGAAATTGAAAAAGGAAAAAGGGGATCCTACAAGGGTTGGGGGTGGGATTAGGGGGAGGGGGACGGGGTGTTTTCCAGGGTGAGGGGGATGCATACTAGCAGTTGAACTCCGCTCAAAGGAAATGTTCAAAATAATAGTTTTAAAATGGTGCAATTTCTTTCATGCTACTTCTTTCCAAATTCCACTTTAAATCACATCCATGGAAGTGGTGCACCCAAAATACTGTTGTTAATGCAGGGATTTTTAGTACATTAAAGGGATCCATAGACATGCTCTACAGTAGAAGGCTACCAGGGTAGCTCAGCAAGTTGATAGACCATTACTGAGATGTTACATATTAAAAACTGGTTGTTAATCGTATGACTTTTTGCAATTCCTTATAAAAAAATTTTTTAAAAGCTATAAAATGTGTTTGTCCAGGTCCTGGGTTGTGCTGGACGTTTTCTTATATTCATGGCGCAGGTTGGGGTATTTCTGCCCCTGGAGTGAATATCACAATTTGGCACCTATGAACCCACAGTTTAATATCCTAAAAACTGCTGTCAACACAACGGAAGCATTTATTTGTGATTAAGCAGTTTGACATATAACATCTTTATAAATATAACCTGTGAAGAAATACAAAGGAAGGGGAACAAAAATGAAAAGGTATTTGTGTAGTAGTCCAAGAAAAAAAAAAACATTTCAAAGAAAACTAGTGAATGCAAGTTAAAGCAGCATATTTGAGTTTGGAAATTACTTTTTTTTCCCTATAAAACTATAAGATGCACTTTTGGGAAACAATAGTGTGCCCAGCATGTAGAAAGCCTACTTTTAACAGTGATGTCCCCTGCCCCAGTGATATTCATGGCCCATTGAACAACACCAAACAATCAACACATGAGTCACACCAACAGCACACGAGGTCTCACATTGATCCGATATCCGCACCCAAGCTCGGTGCATGGTGAAAACCGAACTGTAGCTGCCAACAGGATACTACTCTCTCACTTTGCTACTCCCTCTCCACCCGACTAACCACCCCTAACCCACCTTTTTGTTTGCAGACCCGCCTGAGTGCCTGGGCACCAATTGCATTGGTGACGGTGCGCGGTACAAATACCTTTACCAATTAACATTGATTGCCGTAGAGTCCCTTTCAGGCCAGATGTGGGGCAAATGGGACCTGCCAACTTGCGAGTGACGCTTGGGGAAAAGGAGGACAGAGCAGATTAGGTCTCCGAGCCCGCAGCTGCCCCCACCCTTGTCAGGGCTGAGGCAGGCCAGGTCCGAGATCCGGGGAGATATCTGGTACCAGATCGCAGACCCGCCAAGAGCCGGCCCTTTCACCAGCGTTGCTTTCAGTAAGATAAGAAAACGAGGAGGCGGGCAGCGACTTACGAGTAACGAAACAATATTTGAGGTGTGGCCTAAGACTTGTTTGATGCAGTCTAAGAATCTCAAGTAGCCAAGTGACCTATAAAAGGTCTATGTAGCGATAATAGTGAAGTGTTATTTTTATAGCGCTTCCTCCAAAGCGCAGTACGTGGAGCATGTTCATATAACCCAGCCAAAGTTCTTACTCATTGTTCTACTTCGAAAGGATGAAAGGCTGAGCTGGTCTTGCAAGGATTCGATCCTGCAACCAGATCATGAACAAGTCTCTGCAGTGAGTACTTAACACACTGATCTATCTTCCCGGCAACAGGAGTAGCTTAACTGATGCTGTTGAGTTTTCGTGTGTGGGATGGAAAGGAGCAAAATGTGTTTTAAAAATGAGTGTTATATATGACAGAATTAATCAGCAATAAAAAAAAGTTAGACATAAAATAAACATACAGAAATATAAATAACAAAATCAAATCAAAATAGGCCAATGCAAATTATAGGTCAGAAAAGCTATTAAACGTTTGCATATTAAATAAAAGAATCAAACCATATGATCATAATATTATTTCTCCCTCAAGAGTATTCCACATCAACTAATCGAACCAGATAAATAGTATTAGCAATTCTTTATTAGTCATTTTAAGTACAGAAAACAAATTAATCACACCACAATGAATACATTCACAATGAAAATGAGTCACTTCCAAAAAGACCAATGACACTTGAATAAATACATTGTTTTATAAACATTCAAGCTACATTTCACCCAGTTAATCCATGCTACAATACATAGTCGCTACAATAAGCATGCATTTTTCAACTTTAAAAGACAAACAGAATTGAAAATGAAAGCACAAAATCAGGCAAAGTCGCATTTACCCTTTCATGTCACACAACATTTTGTCAAAAATGAAAATACTCCCTGCACATTTTGTTTTGCATATGGAAATTATAATGGATTCCTATGGAATCCACCTTTTTTGAGCTGGTGCCAAATGTAGTGGGATTCCATTGGAGTCCATTGGTATTATGCTTGCAGGAACATCTCATGCAGGCGTAACACCCTGAGGGATTTGAAGGAGGAGGGATGCACGGCTTGAAGGCTACATATATGCGTGTTCTGCTCCTACTCCTCTTTCAAATGGATTAGAAATCTTCTGAAGTGGACAAGTAAGGCACACAGAGCTCGCTCCCTGACTTCCACGGCAACAGAGGCAGGCTCTCTAAATAAACTCGCTTACATCAGCTCTTGCAACCGCAGTTCCTGCATCCCACAGAACCCCCAGAGCATTCCACGGCCAAGGAGCAGAATTCATACGCAAGCAATCTCCAGTACACACCACATCGAACACTGAGACCCAGCAAAGACATTCGCCTCGGACCAAAGCAATAGTCGAAGTTGACATTTGGTGGATCAGCATTCTCCTGCATCTCGGCAAAACTCTGGAATTCACTCCTGAAAGAAATTTGAACAGCAGAAAAACACCTCACATCCAGAGAACGACTACTGAACAAGCATTGCCCTTTCGCTCACAGAGCTAAACAGAAAACTGCCATCACAGCACACGAGAAAAAGCCAAATATAGCCTAAACCTAATAAATCGAAAGCTGGATAACCAAGGAAATAAAGCACTTTAACGCAGGCCACCAAACCAACATAACCCTCGAAGAGAGGGGCACAGACCACCCTCATCACTAACCCTACTAACAACTTTACAATATCCTGCATACTCACCCTCAAACACCAAAACAAAACACACACGTACCTCTAAAGGAGCAGAAACCTGTAGACGCCACAAGACTGCAAACAATCGGCAATCCTGCTCTAAACCAAACGCACTACAGAAAAGCATACCACAAACCACCCCATACACACTCATAGACAAAACCTCACCAACTGATTACCTACCAAAAAAACAAAGCCAGCACACGGTGACTGTTTTTTTGTAACTGAAGCTACCAACAGCACATCAAAACACTTGTGTGCTTTCCCTCTCGATGCCACTAACTAACCCTCCTGAATCCTCCTTCCTTTTCAGATCTGTCAGAGCGCCTGGAGGCCGTGAGAATGGCAGTGGTGTGCTGGGTTAAATCACAATAACATTACATAACTTTACAAAAAATCATATGCCCCGGGACAAGTTCTAATTCTGTTGTCATGTAACAAGGGCACCACCCACAGACAATACAGCTTCTGCTTAAACACACATCAAATCACAAGATGCAACATTGTCTCTAATTGCTGTTATGTACAAGGTTAGAGCTGTTCTACTTCACTGGTCCACTCCATTTCCCCACATGGGTCAATACCATGAACCCGGCCACTTGCACCATACCCGTTCACACCTATTAATTTGTGAAAGTAACTTTATTTTGAGATTATAACAGTAACAATACAAAACAATTAAAAGAAAACAATAACATACCGAAAAAAACATCAGAGTACATCATGCAACCAGTACATATTTACATAGAAAACCCCCCCCACACCCCACCCACAAACAGGATCCACGTCAAAACAGTACAAAAATCAGTAAATGTCGAGGAATTTCCCCCATAATTTCTCAAATACCATAAGTTTCTTGTTCATACGAAAAATAACCCGTTCCATCTCAGCCATATCATGCATTTCATCCATCCAAACTGCAATTCGTACAGGATTCGACGTCATCCACTCTCTCAAAATGATTTCTTTACCAACCAACGCACCTCGATAGATCCACTTACTTTGAGATAATGACAGATCCTCCAAAAGAACATCACAACTGAGTATCAAAGTCTTAAAATCAAAATTGATCTTTTCATCCAGGACTGCATCACAAATCCTACCAAATTCAAACCAAAAGCCCTGCACTCTGGTACACGTCCAAAGCATATGTTCAAATGTACCCATATCATGAACACACGACCAACAGTCCGAGTTGTCCGACATTCCTTTATTGAAGAGCCTTTCTGGAGTCCAATATACTCTATTGATGATTTTAATCTGCCTTGACCTCTCCACTAAACTTAAAGAACATAGTCTTGTATTAGCACAAATACGCAGCCACTGATCTTCAATATCACTCCCAATCCTTCTACCCCATTCCTCCCTCAACAAAACATTGTGTTCAAATTTTCCAGCAATCAAACCATAGACATGACTCACCTGACCACGTCCACCCACTCTAGGTTTTTGCCATAGCAAGCCGGCATCCAGACTTCGCTCCAAATCAATAATTCCAACAGCTCTTCAGATTTTAAGGTAGTCACTCACACAGAAATTTGAAATATTGATTTTTAATTGTAAAGCCCTTGCAGTCAACCAATTTCCATCCTCAAAGAGATCACTCACGCATTGCACGCCAGAAACCAATCCAACTAAAACAAGGTTTTCCCACCACATCTAATACCTGGGTTCAGCCAAATAGAAGCATTAGGATCTTTCAAGGCGTCATACCCCAAACATTCATTCAGACTCATCCATGAATTATACAGGCACTTTGTCAAAGGGGCAGCCACACCTGGTAACTTTGAAACAGTAGTCAACATAGCTCTAGGAAGCAAAGGCCCAAAATGACTACTCTCAGCACACAACCATTCATCCAGAATTGGCTGCATTACTCTCAATAATGTATTTGACATATAAGCCAAGTGGAAAGACCTATAATTTGGCACTCCCAATCCACCCTTTTCTAGGGGCAATTGTAATTTCCATATCTTTAACCTTGGCATTTTATGATCCCATAAAAACCCCCTGGGTCAGCTGATCCAATTCCTTCCAAAATGTCTTTCCAATGTCTAAAGGGATCATACTAAGCACATCATGTATTATTGGTGTAGAGGTTGCCAGTCATTTGGTCGAAAACAATTGGTCGACTAGACAACTGGTTGAATCAATTTGGTCGAAAACCAAATGGTCGAATTTTTTTAAAATTTATTTGTACCCCTTTTTTGTTTTTTTTTGGGGGGGGGGGGGCCCCCCCAACCCCCTTTTTTTTCTACACGAAAACCCACAAAACACATATATAAATAAAAAAAAAAAATTTCGACCATTTGGTTTTCGACCAAATGACGTCTACCAAATTGCAGTCGACCAGTTTGTAGTCGACCAAATGACTGGACAGCTGGTGTAGAAACCATTTTCAGTGCGTGAAACTTACCCCACAAGGACAAACGTAAAGCACTCCATCTCTCCAAGTCCAACTTATATGCATTACAGACCATGCTCATGTTTACTGTCATATAGTCACTTAAATTCAGTAAGATCCAAACACCTAGATATAGTATTTTACTATTACACCAGTTAAAACCCCACTGTGTAACCAAGTTCGTATCACATAGTGGCCCCAATGGTAAAACTTCTGACTTAGCAATTTATTTTATAACCTGATATTCGATTACAGTTAGTCAAAATGTCCATAAGAGTTGGAATTGAAAGCCGAAGGTTTTTCAGAACCAACAGGAGGTCATCTGCATAGAACCACACCTTTTTGTTGTACACCTCAACAGCTCACACCTTGTAGATTCTCCTCCAGCCTTAGCACTATTGCCAGAGGTTCAATACTGATGACAAAAAGCAGAGGGGAGAGGGGACATCGCTGTCTCGTACCTCTCTCCAGTTCAAATTTCCCAGATCTTATACCATTATTATTCACATCAGCCGTTGGTTTGTTGTAAAGAAGTTTAACCCAGGATATATAATTTGGACCAAAACCCATCTTCTCCAGGACCTTGAACAAAAATTGCCAGTTCACCCTGTCAAAGGCTTTTTACACATCTAGAGAAAGAACTGCAGCTTCTTCTGTTGACTCAGTAGCAATAGAAACAGTGAGTAATAGTTTCCTTATGTTGCTTGCAGTATTCCTCTCCTTAACAAAACCCATTTGGTCAGGATGAATCAATTTTGGTAATAAAGTCTCTAGTCTCAGAGCCAGAATTTTTGCCAAGATTTTGTTATCAACATTGAGTAAACTAATTGACCTGTAATTGGTCGCTAATGTCTCATCTTTTCCCTTTTTCAAAAACACTGATATCACAGCGTGCCGTGTAGTAGGCGGGAGTAAGCCATTTAAGTGGGATGATTTGAACATATCCAACAATAGAGACAAAGCAGAATTTGGTAGTCACGTGTAAAATTCAACTGGTAGGGTAGACCAGCCGATCCAGGAGACTTTCCTCTATTCAATTTACTGATTGCTTTCTTCACCTCATCCAATGATATATCATCATATAAAGAAACCGATTCCATTCTCGTAACCATTGGAATCGGTGAACCCAACAAGAACCCACCATCATCCGAGGAGATATGTGTTTCATTTCTGTACAGGTCAGAATAAAAATCTCGGAAAGTCTTATTGATTTCTTCAGGTTTAAAAGTAATCTGCTTATCCTGTCTCCGAAAGGAAGTTATAGATTTTTCCGACTCCCTCTTTCTCAGCCTAAATGCCAACCAATGGTCACATTTTCTCCTTTCTCAAAATATGTACATTTCTGTTGAAACATATTTTTTCTGCTACATCTGAAATCAGGTTTCTCAATTCCAGTCATTAGTGTTTAAGTCTCTGAATCAAGATTGAATTCCCAGGATTATGCACCAAATCTTTAGTGACGTTCTTAATAGCTATTAACAACTCCCTATGTCTACAATCAGTACTCTTTTTTAGACCACAACACTTGCCAAACTGATGAGCATACCTCGCACTGTACATTTAAAGGCTTCCCAGACAGTCGTTGGGCAGACCTCCCCTGTACAATTCTCCTTCACAAAATAATTTATTTATGTGGCAATTTCCTCCATGCCTTTTTCATCATCCAAAACCGTAGTGTTCATCCTCCATGTATAATTTCTATGCAAAGCGAAGTAAAGTTTTACATCCATGACAGCATGAGCATGGTCTGACAGTACAATATTTCCAATTCATTTTCAGTAATCTTCCCGGAAGTTAGCAACGTATCCAGTCTTGAATATGTCCAATGTGCACCTGAATAAAAGGTGTAATCTCTGGTCAATGGATGTTCAACCCTCCACCCATCCATCAAATTGTGTTCTTTTAAAAGGTCACTTAGAGCTCTAGAGTGCCTGTCAGTTGGTCTGCCATATCTTGAGTTGGATCTGTTCACATTCTGATCAAGAACCACATTAAAATCCCCGCCCAGGACTATATTTCTTGATCTTACATCTTGAATAACTTAAGCCACTTTCTTAAAAAAGGAGCCATCGTCAACCGTAGGTGCATAAATATTACAAACAATTACATCTGTACCTTGAATATTAATCAGTATGGCTACAATCCTACCCTCTTTGTCTGCGAATTCCTTTAAAACCTTTATAGGGGCATTTTTTCTAATCAAGATCACTACACCCCTAGATCTTGAGTTGAACATCGAACCATACACTCTTCCAACCCATCCCTTCTCAAGAACATCAATTTCTTCTTTATCTAGGTGCGTCTCCTGCAGAAGACAAATGTCACTGTTCAGACCATTTAGGTAAGATATAACCTTCTTCCTTTTTCGCACATTATTTAAACTATTACATTCCAGCTGACTGATCTCAAAAGGCCATCCATTTTAAAAATGAGCCTTAGCCCAGTTTTCCAGGTCTGCAGAGTACAATCAATCGGGGACAAAACCTCAATAAAGTAATGAGACGTGAACCCCGCTTTCCCAACCCCAATGTAGTTGCAAAGCGCAAAAACCAATGGATAATATGTGTTTGTATACCACAGCCCTGGACACCTCTCCTTATTTTATCTGAACTCCTAAAAACCTTTGAAAAACAACAAATAAAAGAAAAAACAACAATACCCCAAACTCACAATAAAATTAAGTTCCCAGAGGATGAAACATTCCCCCCAATTGTGTTCACTAAAAAATCAAAAACATCTATACACTCTCAATTAAATCTTGTTTCAACACCATTAATTGAAAAGCTCAAACACTGCAAGAAAAAGAGCGGGCGTAAAAAGAAGGAAGCCTACTACATATATATTGATCTATTATTGATCTATTAATCAACCATGCAACTGGAACGAATCACACTGTAGAAGAAAAGAAAATACAAGTCTGCCCTTAATAGATGACATAAGCCCATCCATAGGGTCACCCTCCACCCATCCAGAACTTAACCCACCATTCTCCAATTCAACCTCGCCTCAGTCCCATGTTAGACCAGTACCTTAAAGCCATAGCCATCTGTCAATAAAAGCGCGGCTAATTATGTCCAAGCTCACCCTAAAAGTAACCATCTAACATGCAAAATATACATGGGACATGGTCTATAACACTTGTAAGCAAAACACAAACAATCTATCCAACAAAGGATTAAAGGTTGACTATCTGCCAAAGAATACATCCACAACCATTGAAACGTGAGACAGAACTGCACCAAAATCTTAAAACTGAAGTGCTGATTTTATGGCACTTGATATAAATCAGTTAAAGGACAAGTAATTATAGCCCCCATGCTCACCATGTATAGTAAACCAAGTGAGTGAAACCTTCAAAACACTACACATGAGCAGTCAAAAAAAAAATATTTTAGGAAACACAATGGTTACATGGAAAGACGGCGTTTGCAGATTTTGGTCACAGTAAAAGCATGCATAATCTGAAAAAGCAGAACTTCACGTCATTCCTGTACCTCTGTAACTAAGCTCTCACAAGTAACAGCGCCTCAATGCCCGTGGGCTGCTTGCGCGCTATATAAATCTAAATAAATAAATAAATAAATAAATCTAAGATAAACCATGCAAATAATTAGTGTACATATTCCATTTAAACCACGTGTATATTTAAACCACCTCCACCTGTCATAGACTGGAGCACAAGGCATGTCGGTATTTTAAGCACTCGTTCCGCATTTTGTTTATTACAATTGCTTTAGATAATGCCAAACCTAAGCACTGGCAGTTTTAGCAGTTGACATGCACCCATCGATGACATCGCCGGTAGAGTGTAGTCTATGGAAAATATCTGAAAAACCATTTGATAATACTTTATAACATCTCAAAACCATCATCCTAGTTGGCATTCAAGTCTCCCAGATCAGCATAATAATCAGAGTGTGCATGACAACTGCTACCCCTTAAAATGCATGTGACCTGTGTATTAGCAAAGAGTGAGTCAGCCTCATGTATAATTCTCAAGATGTTGAAGGAAAAAAATGGCCACATCAGGTAAGCTAATAAAGTTCCTGCATCCGAGACACACAGACTGGGGGGGCAGGGGGGTGAAATTTATATGCAGTGGCTGAGATGCCTGATATACCCCCGACATCGGCACCAGAGTGACTAGCATCAGTCGACAAACATAGATAATTATAGCATCAACTGCTGGCCCACAGTAATTCTCATGGTGGTTGCTACAAAAGAGCTGTGAACTGATTTAACCGTTCTGCGATGAAAGTGAAGAAACAAGCTCCTTTAATATGTAGACAGCTGCTGAAGTCCATATAGGCTGGGACTGTGGGCAATCAACCAAGATCAAGGGCGTACCACAGAAAAATCATCTGACACCAGAAACAGTACTTCCTAAGCATATGCAGTCTCCAGAGTCTTACCGCATACATTGTTCATCTCCGGGAGGGATGAAATAGATGCGCGCAAAGGCCGAGGAGACTCCGGTTACAACCCCTGCAGCGGCATCAGACTAACAACGCACGTCCGCATAACGCTGGCTGCATTGCTCACGGCCCTCCATTTACGTATGAACTGTATGAAAAAACAGGGCCAGTCAGCTGACCCAACACACGCGTACATTCGCGTGGACTAGGTCCTTTACTATATTCCGTATATATAGAAAGACAAAGCTTAAATACAGATGCAAAAAGGTAAACACCAGCAATGGACAAAATACATCAAAGTTGGGGACTAGTCACAATTAAAAGATAGACATCAAATTTTAATAATGAGTCATTGAGATTAAAACAACCTATTAAATATAGTGGTCCACAGTACTAAACATAGACAGAAAAATGTTTACTAACAGACAAGCTAAAACAAAGGTTACGTGACAGGCTTGAATAGCTCGTTACAAACAAAGTGTATCAACAAAGCACAATCGGGTACCTATAAAACACATTATATAGTACCCTGCTTCAATCGAAATCAATGTGACACAAATTTCATTCTCTGGTTATCATACAGAGAGATAGCTCGACATGTTTCTGTTCCTAAAAAACAGGTATGGAACTTTCATCAGGAGAAGAACAATAACGTAACCAAGTTACAATTACAATGTTACAAATAACAGTGAAAATTTATAGCATCTGTATGGATAAAGGAAAAAAAAGAAAAATGTCAGCTCATAAATACCTTGATGCATTCTTCAGTTCAAAATCTATGAACAATAGCATACATAAAGAGGGAACTACTACCACCAATGATGCTGGTGGGTGCTGTCTACTGAAAATAGTAGGAGGTAGATGACCACTTGATCAGTCCTACAAAAGATAGAAAAATATATTTCTAATAAGCGCTCGAAGAGTCGCTATTTTTGAAAAGCAGAGATCATGCTAACAAAGCAGCAAACAAGGAGACCTATAAGTGAACGCTGCAGGCTGTTCTGTCAACGTTACAAAGAATCACCAGGAAACTGGCCTCGAGTGCAGGAATAAGTGAGCAGCAATCTCGGGTAGTTCCAAGCAAAACTGGTGCAGTAAGACAGATCGAGAAATAGAAAGAGAAATGCCCAGGAAAGAAACGTGCACATGCACGAGACAATTCAAACTAGTAAAGCGATCAAGACATAACTGTGGTCTGCACTCGTGATAAACAACCCAAGAAATGAGGGAGGACAGGGAGTGTTCCTACGTAGAAATACACAGTAAACCTATCATACCTTAGAAAGGCCTTAACTGGCAAATGGTGAAAAAACAGATACAACACGGATCCTTAGTTCAGCCCTAGATAGAACAAGAGAAAAAGAGAAAACGGGCAGTTTTGACATGTAAAAATAGTTCGTAGCCCGTCTCGCTGTCTAAAGGTACACGGGCACGACAAAAAAGCGGCTTACCCAGTGCAAAACGTTCGCCAGAGCACAAGTACTCGGCGTTTCACGAGAAACACCTCCACGAGTGAATCAGGAAGCTCACCGCCACCAGTGCTATCTCGGAGTCATAGAGCCTAGTAAGTCCTATCTCTATGTTTAATACGGCGTGTGTCCGGACAACCACAGTAACACAGAGCGGCCATCTTAAGATGTAGAAGACGTATCTACCGGGCAATCCCCAAATGTAAATAGAAAAAAGAACGAGCAGTATTTACATGAAAGAAAGTTAATAACCCGTCTCGCTGTTAAAGGTGCACGAGCCCAACGACACAGGCGGCTTACCCGGTACTAAACGTACACCAAAGCAACATGAGAGCACCTCCACGAGTAAATCTGAGAAATCGCCTCCACCCTTACTAACAGGAGGAAAACTGTGACCGAAAAATCTTATCACTATATAAACGGCTAGTGCCCGGACAACCTTGATAAGATGTAGAACAAGTGTATCCAGATCAATCCCCCACATAAGAACTAATGAGGAATAGAGGAATTAAAACTGGTAAACGTTCCAAACTGAAACGTACACTGTCTATAGGTGTACCAACAAAGACCCTCGATGAAGAGGGTCTACTCACGACATATAGCTCCCTAAATGGACAGCATGTATACCAAAAAATCACTAGATATTATGCCAATCAATGGACTCATTTAGGCCAGTCACATCACTATGCAGAGTAAATATAATTTTTTGCTCCATCTTTAACAATTTTTTTTCTCGAGATGCATAGTTCGTTCCTTTTAGGGCTATAAGTACAGTCCATTTGAAATCCTCATAGTTATGCTTTAACAGATTGAAGTGTTTCACCATGGGAGCATTTTCAATTCTGTTCTTCAGACAGGGCCTGATATGAAAAACGGAACGGAAATATTACGGAACCTAACTCGTCATACAGCACAAGCAACGACAGTAGTGACCCTGATGATGCTGGAGAAGGTACCTCCTCTGGGAATAAGACAATCAACAAAAGGGGTTGAGGTCAATCAATAAGACGACAGAATAGTGGAGGAAGAAGAAATGATCAGGGCCGTTTTTTATATCAGGCCCAACACAGAAATGCTTGGGACGACGGATCGAAACAAACCCGAAGCGGGAATCGCTTCTGATCAATCTTTCTAATTACCAGCTTACAGAAACAGAACAACAAGTCCTTAATAAAGGACTTGGATACGTCATGACCAAACAACACGATCCTTTTGAATTCCAAATAGAATTCAAAAAATGTATGAGGAAAATTCATCTCAGAGAATTCTTTTCTTCCTCCCCGGAAACAAAAATTGCCTCCGAAGGACCTTCCCACTGTACGGGCCTCCGCAATCCATCTACCTTCTATCCTCCTCCTCAGAGTTTCTCTCCAGAATCTCTTGTCTTCAAAGAGAAAGTAATTGCAGATGTTGCCGCCCTTGAAAAGAAACATCAGAGTCCCTTCCGTAACCTCTCTAATGTGGAACATAAAGCCCTCGACTCTTTATCTAAGAATCCCCTCATAGTTATCAAGAAGGCTGATAAAGGTGGGGGTATTGTGATTTTGAACCGTAGCAATTATATTAAAGAATGTGAAAGACAACTTGACAATACTCATTATTATCGCCATCTTACACAGGATCCTACTTCCGAATTACTGATGACTATTTCTGATAAAGTTTCTAAGGCGAAGGACCGAGAATGGATTTCAAAACAGGAAGCAGATTTCCTTATTAATAAAAAGCCCAGTGTCCCGACATTCTACACCCTACCTAAGGTGCACAAAACTCTCATCAACCCTCCGGGCAGGCCAATAGTAGCAGGGATCAATTCTGTCCTTGAACCCCTTTCCACGTTTGCTGACCACTACTTGAAAGGATTTGTCCAAACTATGCAATCTTTTTTGAAAGACTCTAGAGATGTCATTAACAACTATGAAAACCTTGATTTTGATTCTACCACGCATTTGTTATTGGGTCTTGATATTGTCTCACTCTATACTAATATCCCTCAACAAGCTTCTGTGGATGCCATTGAAGAAGTACTCTTATCTCGTAGGGATAATGACCCTGTGCCCACATCGTTCATTCTTTGGTGTGTGGAATTTGCACTTAAACACAACTACTTTGAGTTCAACGTTAAATTTTACCAACAAATTGAAGGAACAGCTATGGGGGCCACTATGGCTCCTAGTGTAGCTAATCTTTATGTTGAGACTTTTGAAAAAGCCCATATCTACAACAATCAGAACCCTTTCTATAGCAACATCGCTAAATGGAGTCGTTATATTGATGACATTTTGGTACTTTGGAGAGGGACAATAGATGAGGCTAACCATTTTCTTACGTGGTTGAATAGTCTCAATCCACACCTGCAGTTTACCATGACTCTGAGCAATGTAGCCATTCATTTCTTGGATCTTACCATTTTTTCAGCTAATGGGATCCTAAAAATTAAACCGTATCATAAACCGACCGACAAAAATTCCCTGTTGGATTATTCGAGTCATCACATTAAGCACCTACGTGATAACCTCCCATTTGGGCAATTTTTGCGCTTGAAGAGGAATAGCTCGGATAAAGAAATATACGAGGCAGAGGCTACCATTCTCAGTAAAAAACTTAGACAGAGGTTACCCGAAAAAACTGGTGAAAAAATCAGCTAAAAGAGCGTTCAGCAATAATCGTGAGGCATTACCTGAACCTAAACCTGTTAAACCCAAAGATGACCGTATTGTCTGTGTTAGCACCTTTACAGACCAGAGTTTTGACATTACCAACATTATCAAGAAAAATTGGAAAATCTTCGATACTACTACTCAGAGTATGCCTTTGCCGATCTTTGCGTATAAAAATAGCACCACTATAGGCAACAGAGTGAGCAACAGCAAACTCAAATGTCTTACTAGTTCTGAGCCACGATTGACAACCTTATGGGGCCTTCCTAACACCACCGGGCACTATCCTTGTAGCACATGTGATGTCTGTAAATTGACTTCAAAAACAAAAGAGGTTGATGTTGGTCTTTCAAAACTCTGGATTCAAAAGCATTTGACAAATTGTAAAACTGAGTTTGTCGTCTATATGATTACTTGTATATGTGGACTACATTATGTAGGCAAGACCACTCGCAAAGTGAAAACCAGGATTATGGAACATCGAATCTGTCTGAAGAACAGAATTGAAAATGCTCCCATGGTGAAACACTTCAATCTGTTAAAGCATAACTATGAGGATTTCAAATGGACTGTACTTATAGCCCTAAAAGGAACGAACTATGCATCTGGAGAAAAGAAATTGTTAAAGATGGAGCAAAAAATGATATTTACTCTGCATAGTGATGTGACTGGCCTAAATGAGTCCATTGATTGGCATAATATCTAGTGATTTTTTGTTATACATGCTGTCCATTTAGGGAGCTATATGTCGTGAGTAGACCCTCTTCATTGAGGGTCTTTGTTGGTACACCTATAGACAGTGTACGTTTCAGTTTGGAACGTTTACCAGTTTTAATTCCTCTATTCCTCATTAGTTCTTATGTGGGGGATTGATCTGGATACACTTGTTCTACATCTTAAAATGGCCGCCGCATCTTATCAAGGTTGTCCGGGCACTAGCCGTTTATATAGTGATAAGATTTTTCGGTCACAGTTTTCCTCCAGTTAGTAAGGGTGGAGGCGATTTCTCGGATTTACTCGTGGAGGTGCTCTCATGTTGCTTTGGTGTACGTTTAGTACCGGGTAAGCCGCCTGTGTCGTTGGGCTCGTGCACCTTTAACAGCGAGACGGGTTATTAACTTTCTTTCATGTAAATACTGCTCGTTCTTTTTTCTATTTAAATTTGGGGATTGCCTGGTAGATACGTCTTCTACATCTTAAGATGGCCGCTCTGTGTTACTGTGGTTGTCCGGACACACGCCTTATTAAACATAGAGATAGGTCTTACTAGGCTCTATGACTCCGAGATAGATGGTGGCGGTGAGCTTCCTGATTCACTCGTGGAGGTGTTTCTCGTGAAACGCCGAGTACTTGTGCTCTGGCGAACGTTTTGCACTGGGTAAGCCGCTTTTTTGTCGTGCCCGAGTACCTTTAGACAGTGAGATGGGCTACGAACTATTTTTACATGTCAAAACTGCCCGTTTTCTCTTTTTCTCTTGTTCTATCTAGGGCCGAACTAAGGATCCGTGTTGGATCTGTTTTTTCACCATTTGCCAGTTAAGGCCTTTCTAAGGTATGATAGGTTTACTGTGTATTTCTACGTAGGAACACTCCCGGTCCTCCCTCATTTCTTGGGTTGTTTATCACGAGTGCAGACCACAGTTATGTCTTGACCGCTTTACTAGTTTGAATTGTCTCGTGCATGCGCACGTTTCTTTCCTGGGCATTTCTCTTTCTATTTCTCGATCTGTCTTACTGCACCAGTTTTGCTTGGAACTACCCGAGATTGCTGCTCACTTATTTCTGCACTCGGGGCCAGTTTCCTGGTGATTCTTTGTAACGTTGACAGAACAGCCTGCAACGTTCACTTATAGGTCTCCCTGTTTGCTGCTTTGTTAGCATGATCACTGCTTTTCAAAAATAGCGACTCTTCGAGCGCTTATTAGAAATATATTTTTCTATCTTTTGTAGGACTGATCAAGTGGTCATCTACCTCCTACTATTTTTAGTAGACAGCACCCACCAGCATCATTGGAGGTAGTAGTTCCCTCTTTATGTATGCTATTGTTCATAGATTTTGAACTGAAGAATACATCAAGGTATTCATGAGCTGACATTTTTCTTTTTTTTCCTTTATCCATACAGATGCTATAAATTTTCACTGTTATTTGTAACATTGTAATTGCAACTTGGTTACGTTATTGTTCTTCTCCTGATGAAAGTTCCATACCTGTTTTTTAGGAACAGAAACATGTCGAGCTATCTCTCTGTATGATAACCAGAGAATGAAATTTGTGTCACATTGATTTCGATTGAAGCAGGGTACTATTATAATGTGTTTTATAGATACCCGATTGTGCTTTGTTGATACACTTTGTTTGTAACGAGCTATTCAAGCCTGTCACGTAACCTTTGTTTTAGCTTGTCTGTTAGTAAACATTTTTCTGTCTATGTTTAGTACTGTGGACCACTATATTTAATAGGTTGTTTTAATCTCAATGACTCATTATTAAAATTTGATGTCTATCTTTTAATTGTGACTGGTCCCCAACTTTGATGTATTTTGTCCATTGCTGGTGTGTACCTTTTTGCATCTGTATTTAAGCTTTGTCTTTCTATATATACAGACTATTGTCCGCCCGGGCATAGACAAAGTATACACTATTATTGTATACCGGGCTTCCTCTCTGTTCAAGTTGTCCTTTACTATATTCCCCCAGCCCGCAGAGCGGAATGAATCCAATTGAAAAGTCTGTGATGATGTCGCAGGCATTCTTTAAAAAGAAAAACGTTAAACTGAATAAACAAAGCAGCGCCATTTTAAAGGGTGAGAAAACATAGATCAAAAATGTTTAAAAGAGAAACGTACAAAAGAATAACCTTTTAACATCAGTAGTTCATCTGAGATGTATTAACCCATAGTAGTGGATGCACTTTTTGATGCATTTAACCACTTCACAGCCTCAGCAGGGTCAGATGTCGTCTTCTCACCATCTGGAAACATCAATGTCAACAGGTTTATCCTGTTTAAAAAGGCCTTAATACCCATAGTTTTCGCCAGATCCTTGGAACCTTTAAAATATTTCCTAATTTCTAGCACCTCTTTGGGGTAATCCAGATATATTGAAACCCTGTTACCCTTGAATATGGCAATTTCTTTGCTCCTGGCAGGTCTCAGTATGTCTTCCTTGATTCTAGAGCTCATAAGAGAAACCAGAATTCTTTCTTGACTTGGAGGTCAGTTTCTTTCCCACTCTGTAGGTATTGTCAATATCATTGGAGGTAATATGATCACATCTGTATGTAGTCTTAAAAACATCCAGTACAGTTTGGATCAAGTTTTCCTCTGGTGATTCTTCAATGCCCACTATCCGCAGATTCTTGCCTCTGATCTTGAGATCTATCTCCATGGTCTTCACAGTTCCTTTATGAAATTCATCCCGTAGGTTTTTATAAGCCTTGGAGCTAACTGAGTTCTCAGAAGATATAGAGGCAGTTCCATTTTCCAGGGCAGAAACGTGGGAAACCTTCCTGGTGAGATCTTCCATAGAAGCCTTAACATCTCCCACATCCTGTGCCACTTTACCCAAGTCCTGAGCCACCTTTAAAAGGAGAGTGTAAATATCCTGAGGGTTGGGTACTTCTGACATCTCAGAGGTTGATTTAGGCTTTTTAGGGATGGGGTTATCAGCCACTTCAATCTTCTTTTTGTTGAGTTCATATCTTTTCATAATCCATAAAGGAGAGGGCCAGGAGCTGCAGGATTATGCTGCTCCCTCTGCTGCTTGCATTCTAGAATGGTCGCAAATCTTGACACGTGCAATGCCACTTTATGCCCAACAGGGTACTGGCCTTCACAAGCCCATGTAAAGAATTTGGAGCTGTATAATTTGCATGAAGAGAATTCAACAGCCAGCCAAGTATTGAGTGAAATTTGCAACTTGGAACACTTATTTCAGAGTATAACAGGAGGTGAAAACATTTTGAGAGTTTTTGAATTAGCATTCAAGCAAGTTACAGAGACATATGAAATGAGTCAATCAAAAAAAGGAATTTGACAGCACAGCAAGTATTGAGAGGTAGGACCAGCCCTAATGAAGACCATACGTTTGGTTGAAACACGTGTTGGCTGTTCATGAAATAATTGATTATTGTGAAATAGTGGTTTTGTGATTATCTCATGAATCAGATGTACTTTCACAAATTAATAAGTGTCAGTGGGTATGGCGTAAGTGGCCTGGTTCACCGTCTTTAAATTATGTTTTTCCATGTGTCTTTGGGCATCTAACTAGGGACTCTGCATACCTATCATTTTCTAGTCAATCAAGCAAGTGTTTAATATATAGAACAGTATGCTAGTAGGATTGGTAGTAGCTCAACTTGGTATCAGCCCCATTTAGCCATTGTATGGGAGGAAAGGTCCTCAAGACCCCCTCCCCTCCATTACAACCCACGTGCAGATTATGATTTGTCCACCGGCCACCCATGCGCCTGTGGCCAGGGATGCGAGATGGATGCGGGACGACCCATATGTATGCAGACATTGACCAGAAAGCTGATCCCAGCCTCCATTTTGTACCACAACCAGACTCCATTTTGTACATGGTACCACAGGCCTCACAGACAAAGCTTGCTTGCAGAGCTGAAGCTCTCCCCTCACGATTGCGCACAGTGAGCCAGTCATCACCCTCCTCACCTCTGCACCCCTGCAGAGTCCTGTTCCCATGGGGAACTAGGCGCGAACAAGCTACATGACAAACACTGTATCTTTCACTTTCTGCAGTTCATCGCTGACCTGTGGATGACCGGGCAAAGGCTTGGGTTTGAGGAAAACCATTCATCTCCACAAACATGCCCCGTCCCCTTGCAGACCCCACATTTATAACATACACTGTGGATAACCCCCCAACCTTGTTCTCCTTTTGAAGTAAAAGATACAGACCCTATGCCTGTGTGCCACCCTGGTTCACCCATACTGCTAATCCCTCTAAGAAGGTTATAAATCCTCTCAGGTACGTGTGTATTAAGGGGCTGATTTCAGAAAATGAAACAAGAAGATACTCACCTATTTTTACTGCACACAGAGCTATTGTTTATATGTCTAGGGCCAATATTGTTGAACGAATCTTGTTCTTTGCAAAACACTCACTGTAATGTATGATATGTCAATTTACTTGTTTAATATAATGCAAGGTACATGATCCAGATGCTCACTAGCCTTTTAAATATTTGTGTGTTCACAAACATGTTCAACTTACGTACGGTTCCAAATGTATATAATGCAAAATGGCAAAGCCACAAGGCTGGCGTAGATAGAATTTATTTTGTAACGTGGTGCTCATGATATACGTAAACGTGTAACCTATATTATGAGCATTGTTCGCATATTATTCGATGTACCTGCAACCACACTGGCCTAATTCTACCTCACATTCTAATGATTCATATGTAGCCCCGCAAAGTAGACCGGCTAGAGGCCACAGGGCCCTCTCTCCCTTCTCCTGCAGCGCTGCACACTCAGCTCCCACCTTCCTCCCCCTTCAGGCGGGGCTGACATCTAATGGCCCTTGTTTCACTGACAATGTGATACTACAATTGTAACCGCTCACCCTTCTGCTGAGCCCGCACCAAGTATCCACATTCCCCTGACACACGATGCCACCATAAAACTTGCTCTGTACCTCCATACTCCGGTTAAAGAAATATGGGCAGCAAGCCCCTCATCCTACCGCCTTTTGATGTACCGGCTATGTGCCCTCTGGCCCGATAATATCCCAGTTCAACCCAACCCCGACTGACCATGGTGGCAGCATATTTACTTTTGTACTAACCTACTATAAAGCTGTCCCCACTAGATCTAACAAAGCAGAATGCTAGAGGTATCCCTGAACTCATGAAGCAATCCCTTTATTGTATAGTGTTTGTTATGATGAGATAAGAGCACCTAGAGTTATGTGTTATTTCTCTTGTGATGTTAGATTAACAACTTGTAGGATTTACAGGGCATTATTAATTATAATTAACACTGAATGAGTATGCTGTTACGCTCACTTGGTCTCTGCGGAGGCATTGGGGCACAGTTGCAGCCCTCCCTGAACTTGAATCACCCCCTTCAGGCCTCTCCCTCAGTAGAAAAGCTGTGAGCGGTGGTACGTGGTGATACTGCTCCTATGAATTATGGAAGATAAGCTCTCCATCCTGCTACTTCTGGCAGGTGCGCGTCGAATGAGATCTAGTTCCTTCACTGATCCCTGATAAGGATTAGTCCAGTCCAGCTGCGACTATGCTTCTCCTTATGATTGGTAAGTCTTTCTTGAACTCTTTTGATGCTGTTCGTTCTGTTTAATGTCTTTATATGTTGCTCCTATTTATGGCCACAATAATGTCTCTCTTCTGTTTTCTTCCCTTAGATGGAAATGCAGCCTCAATGCAGCTATGATACGCGAGACGTAGCCGGATGGAAGATGGATGCTACCGTAATGTTTGACAGCAGGTAAGTATTGGTTTGAGGAAAAGAGTGAAGTATGGCGAAGCGCAACCATAAAATGACAGTTTTTTCGGTGTCTATCCTTGTCTTCTGTTTTTCCTTGCAGGCGCTGCTGTCGACGATGGAGCGTGTCGTGCTGCGGTGCCAAGATGAAGATTTCGGCGTTCCGGGAAAGTGTAAAGATGAATACTTGGTTCGCCGAAGAGATGTACAGGTAAGAACAGCTTCCCCCATTTGGTAAGTATGCTGGTAGGAAGTACGATGTCCAGGAAGCAGGATCTTCAAAGGTAAGTCTAACCTCACACGATGGTGAGTGTTACGCTGCTTGCAAGTGCAGAATAAAACAAAGCGTCTGTCTTGAAGATTGGGGCAGTTTATATAACTGAGATCGTGGGCACGCCCATTAGGGCCGGCTTACCAGCCACATCCTGCCACTCCTAGAGAGTGAGCACGTGCAAAGGCAATCCATTAGCAGTCACACCCAAGAATACACTTGGGGCTGCTTAATGAATGGAATGTTCAAGGTTAATGCATCTGAAGTGCTATGTCCATAATAAAAGCTTTTTGGTGCTAAATGTATGTTCTTGTTTATTTTTGTTCATGAGCCTGGTGCCAAAGGTGCCAGAACAGTGTCTACCCAGGTCTCTGGTGCATGCGACCCCTGCATGCCTGTGCCCCTGACTTCATGACCATGACAGCACTCCCCCTCAAGGCCCCTCTCAAGGGTGGTTCTCCTCCCGGTCCTGGTTTGGTGGGATTATTGCGATGGAGCTGTCTGATTAAACGCAGAGCATGGACGTGTTCACTGGATTCCCAAGTTCGGTCTTGAGGTCCGTAACCTTTCCAGTCAATTAGGTAATACAATTTTGATCGAACCACCTTGGAGTCCAGGATGGATTTGACTTCATATTCTGGTTCTCCATCAATTACTTCAGGCTCTGGCAGAGAACTAAGCCGTGTATCAGGTTTCATTGGTTTGAGGAGAGAGACATGAAATACGGGGTGCATTTTCATGTGAGATTGTAACTCTAATTTCATGGCGACAGGATTGATTATGGACTTTATAGTATAGGGACCCAGGTATCTTGGGCGGAAAGCTCTTGGACCCTTCAGGGGAATATATTGCTAACCACGCCTTTTCTCCAAACTGGTAGGCAGGAGCTTCCTTCCGATGTCGATCAGCAAACAGTTTTTGTCTTTCCTTAGCCTTGGTCAGATGCTCTTTCGCCTCCTTACGGACCTGAGTGATGGTTTTATGCAAGTTTTTTATGGCTGGCATTTCCAGGGTATCGGGTGGATCAAATACTGATGTCCTCAATGTCTTCCGTGCACAGTGTAGAATGGAGTTTGCCCTGTGCTTGTGTGAACTGAGTTGTTGTATGCATACTCAGCTATCCAGAATATATTTTTCTAAGAATCCTCGGACTGTTGCAACATACACCTGATATATGGCTCTAAAGTTTGGTTGGTTCATTCAGTTTGCCCATCAGTTTGAGGGTGATGGCTTGTGGACAACCGGAGATTAATTTTGGCAATCGTACAACCCTTTCTTCAAAAGGCAGAAACAAATTGAGTTCCGCGATCAGTTACTAATATTGATGGAAATCCATGCAATCGAACAATTTGCTCTAGGACCACAGAAGTGAGAGTTGATGCAGTTGGGAGTCCCTTCAGAGGGATGAAATGGGCCATTTTGAAGAATAAATCCACGACGACTAATATGGTGCTGTATCCATTGCAGGCTGGAAGATCCGTGATGAAGTCCATCAACAGGGTATGCCAAGGTGCTGGTGGTACTGTTAGGGGATTTAGTAAGCCAGCAGGGTTCTGTTTCTGAGACTTGTGTTGTCCACAGACACCACAGGTTTCAATAAATTGGCCAATGTCTTTTCGCCAGGTTGGTCACCAGTAGTTTGGTTTTACCTTAGCCTGAGTTTTGGCTATTCCTGGGTGTCCTTCCACTAATGAATCATGGTAATTTGTGATGATTTGCTTTTGCAGTTCTTGGTCTTGGACATATAATTGTCCTTGGAAATATGGTAAATTGTCTTTGATGGTGTACTGTTCACCTTTTAACAGCCATTCCTGTTGTGTTGATTGATCCATCGGGGATTGCAAACTTGTTCTTTGGTCATCCACACACGTGGTGGCATCTATTCTGGTTTGAATCCTTTCCTCATGAATTATGGCCACAGGGTTGGATGCTGTAAAAGGCTCTTTTTCTTCACTCATGAGTGATAGAGTGTCTGCTTTCCCATTGCGTACTCCAGGTCTATAAGTGATAAAATCATATTCCGTGAAAAAGAGTGCCCAACGAGGATCACGCGAGGATTGTGCTTTGGAAGTTTTCAAGTATTACAAGTTACGGTGGTCCGTGATGACAGGGACCGTATGTCTCGCCTCAAGAAGGTAATGTCTCCAGGCCTTGAATGCTGCTTTAATCACCAGTAATTCCTTAGCTGTGATTGCGTAGTTCAACTCGGGGGCTGATAATTTGCGGGACCAGAATGCGACGGCGTGTAGTTGTCCTGTTTCAGGGTCTCGTATGACAATACTGCTCCCATGGCTATTTTTGAAGCATTTGTCTCAACTATGTAAGGTAGGTCTGGTCGTCGGTGTTGAAGGACTGGTGCTGTAGTGAATGCTAGTTTCAACTACTGGAAGGCTTCTTCAGCTTCTATCGACCAATGGAACTTTTGATTTTTCTTCAACAAGGAGGTAATTGGATGTACAATTTGTGAAAACCCAGGTATAAACCGACAGTAAAAGTTGGCAAATCCGAGCACGCTTTGCACTCCTTTCGTGGATGTTGGTGAGGGCCATTGGAGGATTGCATCCACCTTTCGTGTATCAATATGTACACCTTGTGGTGTGAGCATGAAACCGAGAAACTCGACCTCGGTTACATGGAAAAAATATTTTGCCAACTTGGCATACAATTGGTGTTGTCGAAGCTTCTCTAAGACTGCCCGGACATGGCCTACATGTTCTTCCATGCAATTTGAATAGATAAGAATGCGTAAATGTAAACATGAGCGCAAACATCCAGTAGTTCACAGAGTACATCATTTATAAAGAATTGGAACGCCGTGGGGGCATTGCATAGCCCGAAGGGCATGACCTGGTATTCAATGAGGCCGTACTTCATGCAGAAGGCAGTTTTCCACACATCTCCATCTTTTGCTCTTGCAAGATGGTATGCTCATCTTAAATCCAGTTTTGTGTAGATTTGAGCTTGTTTCACTTGGTCCAGGAGCTCTG
The DNA here is from genome assembly GCF_040938575.1 of Ambystoma mexicanum. Lineage (NCBI taxonomy): Eukaryota > Metazoa > Chordata > Amphibia > Caudata > Ambystomatidae > Ambystoma > Ambystoma mexicanum. The sequence continues at coordinate 178,935,768 of NC_090921.1, forward strand.
GTATAAGTGGTAAAGCATATTGATTTTTTACTGTGATCTGATTGATGGCTCGATAGTCGATTCAAGTTCTTAAGTCCCCCTCCTTTTTAGACACAAAGAATAAGGACGAGGAGGCAGGTGACTTGGACGGGAGAATGAAACGGTTCGCCAGGTACTGATCCAGATAAAGTCCAAGATGCTGATTTTCCTGTTCTGTCAGCGAGTAAATTCGGCTGCAAGGGATCTGGGCTCTGGGTACAAGATCTATTCGACAATCGTAGGATCTGTGCGGGGGCAGAACATGGGCTTGATCTTTTTTGAAGATATCCTGGTAATCTTGGTATTCAAGCGGTAAGGAGCTGATGAGGCCCAACACGATTCCTTTCTTCGGTTTCAGATTGGTGTTATATTTTTTGTAACATGTGTCGGCACAATCATGAGGAAATGTCAGAACTCGTTTTCGCCAGTCGATTCTAGGATTGTGGGTCTCCAGCCAGGGTATTCTCAATATCATCTGGAACTGAGGAGCACTGATGAGATTGAAAGTAATGTCCTCTTGATGCCCGTCCTGACACAGAAGCTTGACTTTCTCGTGTATTGTGTCACCGGCCGGATGATAGCTGAGAACCATCATCAGCAGTGACGTTTTCCGATTTCTGCTTCTGTCAGAGAGAAAGGCCTATTCAGAGAGCCAAATCTTGGTCAATGTAGTTACCCACAGCTCCACAATCAATATACGCCTCCAAAAGCACTGGAAGGACTAGATGTGAGGTCTGTACGGATTCCTTTTCATGCTTGACAAGTGGACCCCTACACTTGCCGGGCATTGGCGTTTCCCGAGTTCTGTTCCTCCTCTTCATCAGTTTTGTCTGTTGCCCCAACCGTTTTCTTGGGTGGTTTTATTAGACAGTCACGGAGGAAGTGAACTGCTTGTCCACAATATAAGTAAAGCTGTTGTTGTCTTCTTTTTTCCCCTTTTGCTTTTGTAAGGGGACTTCGTAATCCACCAATTTGCATTGGCTCAGACTGTTCATGTGGTTAAGTCTGATTCTCACAGGGTCATATGTAAACTGACCGTCCCTCTGATCTAGCTCGATCCATTTTTCGATTCTGCAACCTATAATCGAGTTGCACCGTCAGGTCTATGTAGTCTGCACACCTCTCAGGGGGATTCACCACTTGCGCCAACATATCCTTAAGTTCTCCACGTAACCCTTGGTAAAAGAGTGTAGTCCTCTTCTCTTCTGGCCAGTTAGTCTGGGCTATGAGATGATTGAAGGTTGCAATATAGGTTAATAGATCTTGACTCCCTTGTCTGAGTGACAACTCGTTGTCCAGACCTTGTCCTCGAGTATGACAGGCAAACAATTTCTCTATCTTATGTTGGAAATTTCCAAAGTTCCAGAGTAAAGGGTCATCTTGATTTACCGAAGGTATAGACCAGTCCGCCGCACTACCTCCTAAATATGGGAGTACAAATGGCACTTTGGCTTGGTCATTAGGAAAGGCTCCTGGTCTGCACAAGAAATGAAGGCGACATTGGTTCATAAATACAGCAAACTTGTTTGGGTCGCTGATGAAGCGTTCGGGAGGGGCTAGAGGCACTGCTCCTGGAAGAACCACCTGAACCGGTGTTGATTGTTGTGGTGTGGAAGAATGAGAATAATGGGTCACTCCAGGCAGTGGAACCTGTCCTGGTTGTGCTTGTAGCATTTGTCTTGCCAATTCGTCAGTTCTTTCTCGAGTTACAGTAAGATTGCTCCGTAATGCATTGGTTTCCTGTCTTGAAGCATGTACTTCAGCCAGTAATTCCCCTAGTAAGAGGGCTAACTGATCTGTTTCTGAAGTTTCCACAACGCCCAGGCAGAGAGTATTAGAGGCTTTGCGTTCTGTTACGCTCACCTGGTCTCTGCGGAGGCATTGGGGCACAGTTGCAGCCCTCCCTGAACTTGAATCACCCCCTTCAGGCCTCTTCCTCAGTAGAAAAGCTGTGAGCGCTGGTACGTGGTGATACTGCTCCTCTGAATTATGAAAAATAAGCTCTCCGTCCTGCTACTTCTGGCAGGGCGCATCGAATGGGATCTAGTTCCTTCACTGATCCCTGATAAGGATTAGTCCAGTCCAGCTGCGACTATGCTTCTCCTTATGATTGGTAAGTCTTTCTTGAGCTCTTGTGATGCTGTTCATTCTGTTTAATGTCTTTATATGTTGCTCATATTTGTGGCCGCAATAATGTCTCTCTTCTGTTTTCTTCCCTTAGATGGAAATGTGGCCTCAATGCAGTTGAGAGACGCGAGATGCGTTCGGATGAAAGATGGATGCTACCGCAATTTTCGACAGCAGGTGAGTGATGGTTTAAGGAAAAGCGCAAAGTATGGTGAAGCGCAACCTTAAACTGACTGTTTTTTCGATGTCTAACGTTGTCTTCTGTTTTTCCTTGCAGGAGCTGCTGTCGACGATGGAGCGTGTCATGCTGTGGTGCCAAGATGAAGATTTCGGCGTTCCAGAAAGTGTAAAGATGAATACTTGGTTTGCCGAAGAGATGTACAGGTAAGAACAGCTCCCCCCAGTTGGTAAGTAGGCTGGCAGGAAGCAGGATCTTCAAAGGTAAGTCTGACCTCAGACCGAATAACACGAAGCGTCTGTCTTGAGGATCGGGGCAGATTATATAGCTGAGATCGTGGGCACGCCCATTTGGACCGGCTTACCAGGCACACCCTGCCACTCCTAGAGAGTGAGCACGTGCAAAGGCAATCCATTAGCAGCCACACGCAAGAATACACTTGGGGCTGCTTAATTGATGGAATGTTCAAGGTTAATGCATCCTGCTTAATGGATGGAATGTTCAAGGTTAAGGCATCTGAAGTGCTATGTCCATAATAAAAGCTTTTTGGTGTTAAATGGATGTTCTTGTTTACTTTTGTTCATGAGCCTGGCGCCAAAGGCGCCATTACAGTGTCCACCCTTGCATGCCTGTGCCCCTGACTTCATGACCATGACATATGCGTGGCCACAAGGGCAAATGTTAGTGCAGCCAAGATGTATCAATTCAGATGTCTCCTGATCCGGTACCCCACCCCGATGAGCCCAGCTGACCTACAAGCATCACCATGACACCACACGGAGCCTCACCAATCCTGAAGCTTTGACCCTACACATTCTATAATGCTTATTCCCCTTTGCCCAATCTCATCGATTTATGTAATCCCTAGCTCCCACATCATAGGTGACATGGTTTGGAAACAAAATTTAGATGTTTTCTGATGTTTGGCAGAGCACTCTCAGAGTATGCAGAGTCCTCTGCTTGCCCTATTTTGGTTTTGGATAAACTTTACTTTTTATCTTCACCCGCACTTGGTCCTGGTCTCATTCACTCCTGGGGTGTGTCCATTATTGAATCTCATTGGGGAGTTTGGTATTGTATTTTTGGGGACGCTTACTTTCAAGTGGTGACCACGGGATGCAATTTGTTCCTTTTGGCACGAGACATCCCTGGCCACAGCCGAGACCCAGGGCATGCCCCCTCAAGAGAGCTGCCCGCCTATGGCAACCGGTACACTTATACGTGCACACGCAGTAGGGCGAGAGGGTACGGGCCCCACTTTGCAAAACCCACCATACCACTCGCCGTGGGCGGCCATTGAGTGCGGGGCAGCGCCTGGACAGACCGGGTCCAGAGGGTCTCATATCAAGACAGACACGTGAGTATCAAGTGCGAGCGGCGCTAAAGGAAGTTAAAGAAGGGATATAGGGGTAGTATACAGAGTTAGATGAAGGGAAGAGGGTTAAAAGAGAGTAAAGGGAAAAATAGCTAAAGGAGGTCTTGTGGGTCTAATATATTATTTCTATTCTTTATGCATATTGCCATTAGGACAAGTTAAGGAGATTACAAGGTGAAAGAGAAATACGGGAACCTAGCTCCGCAAGGGGGTGGAAGGCGGCACCGCATAGTGCTATCTCAACTAGTGATGGGAGTAAAAAGAGAAAATAAGTGGAATCAGTAGGAGTCTCATATAAAGGGAGGCTTGGAGTTGTACAATTTAGAAACGCTTTCTTCTTTCTTTCTTGGGTAAAGGGGACATGTAAAAGGGGACAGAAAAGGGAGAAAACACACTACCAAGGAGTAAATAGCAGGTGTAAGAGGGGACAGGCAGGAAGATTTGCGTTAAATGTTATATGTGATATGTTTTTTCCTTACTGTTATGTGATTGTTTTATCGTGTTTGTTGCATGTAGTGTAAACGGGCTAGCCATAACACAGTAGATACTGTGTCACTGTTCTCACATATTTTGTTATGGTAAGTGTGCCAAAAATGGAGATAACATTTGAATATTGTGACACAAAATTAGCATACAAATGCGCTATAATATTGTGAAATTGCTTCATTATAGTACAAGGTTCATAAGGTAACAGAAGGAGTGTTGGGGATAAGAATGGGTGCAGAAACACTCTTTGCTCACATCTGTCAAAGTTTGCCAAGTTATGCTGACAGAATTACAAAATACCATGATCAATGGATCACAGATTTCAAAGGAGAAGGGCTACCTCAGGTGTGGCCCAAAGGAGGATCATTCGATAAAAATGTGCTGGACATGGTAGCCACATGTTTTTATATGAAATACAAAAGCAAACAGTACCACAGCAGGAGAGGGATATTAGATTTATGGAGGATCTTCAAAGAAGTGCCCCCAATCAAATGTAAGGAACCAATCAAAGAACAGGTCTCATCTCCCCTGGCAGTAGGGAATAGTGGGAAGGAAGGGGAAGAGAAGGAAGGTCAAATAGAAGTTGCACGATTGTATCTCCTCCTGCCAAAACCAGTCCCTGCCGAAGGGTACAGTGAACCAGTATATGTGTCAAAACCTACGCCCCCAACCACACCTCAACCCACAGCACCTCCCCCATACGAGTGTCTGAGATCGGGTGGACAGGTGAGTACCCCGGCAATAGATATTGAAAAGTTCACACAAGACTTAGACTCAAGGTTAACAATGGCCCAAACTGAACTATCCCGACAGAGATATATGTGAGCAAGGAGGATCAGGCACCTCCAGACTAGAACAGACACAAATGTCCCAGTCACTTGACATGTCCACGGAACAAGGATGGAAGAAGGGGGAGATCCTGTTCCAGAATAAATGACACACCTATGAGAATAATAGAGGTAGGTCAGGAAGCAAATGAGGGGAAGGTGGAAGGATGAGGCATGACATCAGACAGGGAGGAGGAATTTTGGTGCGACATAGAAGAGCAAGAACAAGAGGAAAGAATACTAGGAATCGTAGCAGGTGGGGCATCGGCAGGGATAGGACAGACACCTTTGGGAAGGGCAATGGAAGAAGAGGTTGAACGGGAGGTTGAGAAACAGAATGGAGCGAATGGCAATATTGGGCAGAAAGGGAACGAAGGTAAGTACCGGGAAGACAGCAAAAAGTAAGCTGCAATTGCCACTGATACACAGGGGGGAGGAAGGCCCAATTATATCCCCTGGGCCCAAATGAACAAGGCAAATTTATTGAAAATGTTGCCCCCGCTTCCGAAAAGGTGACGTCAAAAGTTTATTAGTATCTGCAGTAGGTGACCAAGCAGACAGGGTCTGGGCGAAAGCAAACATTGGATTGCGACCGCCATGATGGGGTAGCCTTTAACACAGTAAGGGCGAGGATATGGGATGCACGAAGGGATACTTTTCCCGACACACCAGATTTCCAGTCTGTAAAGCAGTGCACAATGGGAGAGGAGGAGAATGTGATGGCCTTCATTTTACGGGTGCAGGATATGTGGAGGGCAGAGACAAGCACGGCGTGAGACCAATCCACCTCCCTATTTTATTTCATAATAAAATGAGGCCTCCCCAAAGAAGTTCAGAAGGCGCTTGATAAAATAGCTGGGATAGAAGCCAAAGGCTGGCCAGAAATACAGAGCATAATAGTACATCATTGCAAACTAATCAAAGAAAGAGAAAGAGAAATAGTACAGAAGAGACTGGCAGATAAGGCTAAAATAATTCAGATGAAACTAGTGAAGGTCACAGCAGCAGTAGCCGCCCTCCCCTAAAGACAGAGAACGAGAGGAGGAGGAGGAAGGGTCAATAGCAATACAAGCCAGGATGGCAGCAAACTATGCAGGGAATGGACAAGAGCAGTGGAACGGTGAACAACAATATGGAGGGGGCCACAATGGCAAGTAAGAAGCGTCTGCGGAGGAAGAGGTGGGTACAGAGGATCTAGAGGAGGTGGATATGGGTACGGAGGGTATGGGGGACAGGGACCCAGAGGGGGACCTGGGAACTGCTGGAACTGTGGGAGGTGGGGACATTTTTCAAGGGAGTGTCGAAGCCGTCCCATGAACAATTACCGAAATGAACAGCAGTATGGTCACCCCCACCCGGAGAGCCCACATGGGCTGCCAATGGGTGGTGGAAGAAGGGAAGAGCAACATGATCAGAGGTACACAGATGATCGCCGAGCACCTCCACAAAATCTACACCACCACTCACAGTCACGAGAACACATGGCCCCTGTTCGAGGTAACCCCTTCGCCACAACAGCAAATGGTGCCCCTGCACACTTTGGAGGAGTGGCAGTTGCGTCAGGTATTGTCTTTGACACTGAGGGAAATACAAGATATTCAGCATAGGACTGCCCACAGAGAAGAATTGGATGTAACAGTGGGGGGCAAAACAGTACGAGCACCCCTACTGTATTACGAAGAATCGCCAATAAATTTGCTGGGGCGGGACCTCCTTAGCAAGTGCCATTTCTTTTACAGAAAGAGGGATAGTGTGCTCTACCCATGGGATCTACTCGTTGTGAGCAATGCTAGTAATACATACACAAGCCACGGCACCGGAGGTGCGTGGAATACCAGTTGACCCAGACAAAGGTCGAAAGTCACTAGCACGAGTGGTACCTGAATTAAAACACCAGGAATGGAGAGTGCCAACAGAATTTGTGTTCCGCCCTGTAGCACGCCCCGAGATAATACCAGGAACAGTGATGTCCCTAGATTTGCATGGAGTGCAGGTGTCCGCACAGAGAATAGCCGTAATTGGAGTAGACATAAATGGATGTGAATGGCAAACAGTGTTGTGTATCAATGCCAATACACCCCTGCAAGATTTATCTGACAAGGAACTGTTCACTGACTCAAATAGTAATTCCCTGTGACATAATGATTCAGGCAAGTGCCAGTGCAACTCATGGCGGTGGTGGAAGCTCCACCTACGTTTTTCAATGATGACATGCAACTTGTAACAATGGAAGTGTGGACAACAGGCCCACATGATGTAGGGTTGTTGCGTGAGGTAACCCCAGTAAAAATAAAACTCAAACCAGGGGCATTACTGCCCCTGGTGAAACAGTACCCCCTGTCACGAGAAGCAGAACAGATAAAAGAAACTATATCTGCTTTATTATAACAAGGGGTTATAGTGCCCTCAAATTCACCATGTAACACTTGTATATACCCCATTAAGAAAGAAAAGGGAGGGGCGTGGAGGATGATACAGGACCTACGCCCCCTCAATGACATCATACAAAAAGAATTCCCACTTGTCGCGAATCCTGCGTCAATTTTGTGCAGCATACCCAGAGATGCTTCATGATTCATAGTAGTGGACCTGAAGAACGCATTCTTGTCAGTGCCACTGGATCCTGAATCACAATATTTGACAGCATTTACACTGGGAGGAAAGAGATATGAGCCTTGCAGGTTGTCCCAGGGGTATTGAGATAGCCCAAGCATATTCAACAGGATCTTACATGAAGATTTTGGAAATATCGACACAAAGAGTACAATCATTTAGTATGTAGATGATTTTTTGATATGTGGGAAGAATGAGGAGGGATGCAGGCAACATTCTGTGACATTATTAACACTGCTGGCACACAAATGCTATAAGATAGACAAGGACACATTGCAGTACTGTTTAACAGAAGTGTTGTATTTGGGTCAGCTAATATCTAAAGATGGCAAGTGAATAATCCCTGACAGTGTAGCAGCAGTGCAAGCCGTGAATGAATCTAGGACAGTGAAGGAAATGTAAAAATGTCTTGTCATGTGCAATTACTGCCGTGCATTGATCTCAGAATATGCAGGGTACACAAAACCACTTTTACAGGGGCTCAAGGAAGCGCACAGAGAGAACGTAGCAATACAATGGACACAAGACATGCACACTGCCTTCAATACATTGAAAAAACTGATATTGACAGCACCCGTCCTAGCAAACCCAGATTATGAGCGCAAATTTTATTTATTCTCGCATTGCAATGGGACACTAATGACAGCAGTATTGACACAAAAAACATCATTGGGCCACAAGCCTCTGGCATACTACAGTGGTACACTAGATGGAGTAATGCAAGGACACTTTGCTTGCGAACAAGCTCTCAGAGCTGCGGCGTTCGCCATTGAAAAGAGTGCAACAATTGTGATGGGATGTTCTGTGACATTGTATGTGGAACAATCACTTTTCGCAATATTAGAAAGGTCCAAGAGCACACTGACTACACAAAGAGCCACAGCATACAAGATAATTCTCTTCAAGCGCAAATATACCCATAGTAAGATGTAAAACAGTAAACCCAGCCACTTTTCTCCCAGAAGAATGCACAGTGGAAGACATGCAAACACACGATTGTGCTACATACAGAGGGGAAGATGATGGTACACCCACAGCCAGTGATGACGCATTAACTGAATGAGAAGTGTACTTTATAGATGGGTCAGCATCAATTAATTCTGAAACAAGAGAAAAACATGTGGGGGTGGCCGTGCTATGCCTAGAAGAAAGTGAGTACGAAGTGATAGTGCAGAAACAGTTGCCCGCTCATTTTTCAGCACAGGCAGCAGAATTAGTAGCACTAATTGAAGCATTACACACGACCAGAGGATGTGCAGTGACAATATACACTGGCTCTGACTCCGACTACAACAGTACATGGAGGGTTGGTATACTGGGGAAGGAGGGGCTTTCGGAGAGCAGATGGGTCCCCAGTGCAACACGCTAAATTGCTGGCAGAACTAATAGAAGCAATAAAAGAACCAACGGTAGTGGCATTAGTGAAATGCCAGGCCCATACCAACAATAATGACGTCATCTCGTTAGGGAACGTGGCAGCGGACGCTGCCGCCCAAGCAGCATCATACCTAGTTAAATTAACTACAGGTGAGTACATCTTACAAAAACATGTAGAGGACGACCAAAGTGAAGGATACAACTCCATGCCAATTTCACAAATATTAGAGATGCAACAAGAAGCATCAGCCAAAGAAAAGGAGTTATGGGAAAGAAGAGGATGTAGTCATTCGTCCACAGATCTTCTCTGGTGGCAAAACAACACAGGTAAAGTAGTCATGCCTCAGAAACTCATAGAAATAGCTTTCCAACAACTTCATTTTCCAGCTCACAATGCCAAACAACATATAGCAGCAGAGAGTCAGGAAAGCTGGTTCATCCCAGGATTACAAGAGCAAATATCCAAACGGGCAATGGAATGTACTACCTGCCAAATATACAATTCAGGGATGATGCTAAGAACACTACGAGGAACACTTCCTAAGCCAATAGGACCATTTCGAGGGTTACATATTGACTACACGGACATGGGTGAATGATGCAATGGATCCCGATACATGATAGTAGTAGTGTGTCCCTTTTCAAGGTGGGTAGAGGCGGGCCCTTGTGCCCACCCAGATGCAAAGTGCGCAGCCAGGTTCCTAGTATGGGAAGTATTTCCCCGCTGGGGAATATGCAACATAATACGTTCCAGCAATGGAACGCATTTTGTCGACGATCTGTTCAAATAAGTTCAAGCAATGTTAGGAATAACCCATAAATTGTGCACAATTTATCACCGCAATCAAATGGCATTGTAGAGAAAATAAATGGACTCCTAAAAAGCAGACTGTCAAAATTATGTTACACAATGAAAAAGAACTGGTTATACTGCTTCCCCTGTCCCTATATGAGTTAAGAAACTAGCCCAACAAGGACCACCATTTGTCCCCTCACAAGATAGTGACAGGCAGACGCATGCACACAGCACACTCCCCATTACAAAGACAGTCAGATGCACACAGAGGTGCAAAAGTACTAGGGGAAGAATTTCATGAGTATTTGACAAAACTGACAAAAGCGCCACGTGTGATTACAAAACAGCTGGCGCCCCCATTCGCACAGGAAGCGGCAAATGACACTGTAACACCAGACACTGATAGCCCTACAGCTCAGCTCATGCCAGGGGTGGTGGTATATGTGAGGAGTTTCATACGTCGGTGGAATACACCAAGATTTCATGGCCCATATGAGGTGGTGTACTGTACACCTACCGCTGTGAGAGTAAAAGGGCTGAGGTACTGGATACATGTATCCGATGTACGAAAAGTGTATGACAGTGTAACCCCAGAGGTAGAAACAGACAGGACAGAAGAGGTGACACAAACGTAAAAGGAAATGTTAGAAAAATAATAAGCAATGTGCAAGAAATGCATGTGTAGGTGACGTCAGTAAGAGAATTGCAATAAACAAAGTTGATCAACTCTCTCTCTCTCTCTCTCTCTCTCTAAAATGAAGTTAATTGATGAAAAGTGAAATTAGTGTAAAAGACTTAAAATGTACAGAAATGAAAAAATATAAAATAACGGTTATTTATAAAATTACAAAATATGTATATATGTGTATGCTTAATGTCCCTTTATGTCTCATTGTGCAGGAGCAACCATGGCAACGGAGGGGGCCCCCGATGTCAACAATGTTAGTGTAGATGGAAATGTTAATTTTAACTTAAGAAGATACAGCCATGAGTGTGGTTTGTTTGTCTGCGCAGTGATATTCTTTTCAATGTTGTTTGGTTTGGTAGAATACTGAGCCGTGGCATTTATAGCTATAGATTTAAATGAGGGGGCGGGGGAAATGGAACAAGCATGGTAAAGAAGGGGACACATCTCATCTGGGACGGGGTAAAACTGATCTGGGTACACGGGAGGAAGAGAAATGACAAACATCATGCAAATAGTACAGCCGGCGCTACTATAACAATGCGCCCTATTGCCTCATAGAATGACTCTGAGTTCAACATATTTGGAATGAATTACCCTGGCCCCCTGTATTTCCCTGGTTAAATTATGATTCCGACGCAACTGTATCACTTGATCCCTACACAACAGAGCGATACAAGGTGCCCAAGCACATGATGGATAATGATGTATAAACTGCTGAAAGGTTCATGGCCCTATATAATGAGTGGGAAAGGGGGGGGCAGGTGGGGTAACCTTAACGCAGCAGGCTGAGAAGAAAACTCGGGGACATACAAACAGGCGGGACAGAGAAAGTACGATGAATACTACGGGCTGGGATTAGATACGATAGAGGATCCGCAACACCCACACCAGTCCAATCAATGGTACGCAGACATGAGTTACACAGCAAAGCAAACAACTAATGAGAGCTGCTATGTGTGCTCTCTAATACCCCATGCCTCTGGTACTCCTAAAGTACTGTTACCACAAGAGTCGCCTATTGCAGATGCACAATGTCTCTTTCAGCTTACATTATGCAGAATTAAGAAAACTCGGGAGCAGCTCTCTGGCAACGGTGCATTCCGCTCTGTTGGTGATACCTGAAAGTCATATTCAAGGGGAGAAACAGCTGCCGCCCGCCAACAATCGAGAACCTGTGCAGCCAACTGAAGAAGGTCCCATCTATGCCATATCCGAGGAAAGCATAAAGAGCACAGTCTCAAGAAAAAAGATCATCAAGCTATATCTCCAAGGCATCTTCTGAAGTTTTGGCGTAAATTCCAGATCGATTTCGGCTGTTTAATTCCGCAGAGAAATTCTTTGCTTCCCTCATTCCCAGCATCCAAGCATGGGCCAACGCAAAATGGCTCCAGATGACGCACTGGGAACTGATCCAACCGGAAAACAACACGGTAGAAGGGTTTAATGTGATCAAGGTGGAGCTGAGGGGCCTGCGGTTGATGACGATGCAGAACAGGTATGTCCTAGACCTGTTGACAGCCATGGACGGAGGTGTTTGACGAAAAATCGGGAGCACATGCTTCACTTTCATAACCTCTGCCAACGCAGACAATGGAACTCTGTCCCATGTAATAGCAGCCGCGCATAACCTTGGCGAGTTGATGAAAGCGGAAGGAGGGGTGCAGCCCAGAACCTGGTTCGACAAACTTTTTTCATGGGTTTCTTCCTGGCGTGCGATGGCTGTGAAACTGCTAGTACTCGCCATCATTTTCTTGCTTTTGATTTTTTGTGTGTGCCAATTAGGTCTGAGGTGCTGCGTAGATGCAGTGCCTAACAGTGCAATGATGATGGTGACAATGGGCAATGCAAAAGGAGTGATAGATGACCCAAGAGGCGCAAGTGCAAACGGGGGAAGACTCAGGGCCTAAATATAGAATGGCAGCATATTACAAAGGGTATATTGTAGACAGGTTATATCACGCCACTATAAAAGAGCCCAGGGAGCTAGCTTAGTATAATGAGGTGTGGGTGGACCTGGAGGGAGATGGAGGATGTATCTATATGATGTGTACTCCAGATGAGTATGCCAGGGCAGGGAGAGCCTCAGAGCCATGTGCAGGGTATGGATGCTACGAAAGGGAACACCTGCTTGGGATGAGGCTGTGGCTGAGGAAGAGGAGCGCAAAAGGCTGGGTGAATTGCAGTATTGAAAGGGGGGAATGTATGGGAGGAAAGGTCCTTGACACCCCCTCTCCTCCATTACAACCCACGTGCAGATTATGATTTGTCCACCGGCCAGCCATGTGCCTGTGGCCAGGGATGCGGGCCGGCTGCAGGATGACCCATATGTATGCACACATTGACCAGAAAGCTGATCCCAGCCTCCATTTTGTACCACAACCAGACTCCTTTTGGTACATGGTACCACAGGCCTCATAGACGAAGGTTGCCTGCAGAGCTGCAGCTCTCCCCTCGAGATTGCGTACAGCGAGCCAGTCTTCTCCCTCACCCTCCTCCCCTCTGCGTCCCTGCAGAAGGTCTGTTCCCACAGGAAACTAGGCGCGAACAAGCTACATGACAAACACTGTGGGCCTCATTACGACCCTGGCGGAACGGGTTAAACGGCGGCGTAAAAGGTGACGGCGCCGTTCAACCTGTTCCGCCACATTACGAGGTCCCCTCGCGGGGTTTTCCCAGGCGTGCTTACCGGGTCCCACGAGGGGAAGAGGGAGAAAACAACGGGCCATCTCGTTATGACCCGTTGTTTGCTCCCTCTCCCATTCTCATTCAGCCCTATGGGGCTGAAATGGGAATGGAGAAGGACCGTGTCCGGGTCCTTGAGGGAGGAATTACCGGGCCATCCGAACTCGGAATGGCCGGGTAAGTCCTCATTCCGAGGACCCGGACACGGATGCGATTTCGGCAGCAGCCATGCCGCCAATAGCGGCATGGCTGCATGCCGAACTCGTAATGAGGGCCAGTATCTTTCACCTTCCGTAGTTCAACGCTGACCTGTGGATGACCGGGCAAAGGCTTGGGTTTGAGGAAAACAATTAATCTCCAAAAACATGCCCTGTCCCCTTGCAGACCCCACATTTATGACATACTCTGTGGATAACCCCCCAACCTTGTTCTCCTTTTGAAGTAACAGATACAGACCCTACGCCTGTGTGCCACCCTGGTTCACCCATACTGCTAATCCCTTTGCAAAGGTTATAAATCCTCTCATGTAGGTGTGTATTAAGAGGCTGATTGCAGAAAACGAAACAAGAAGATCCTCACCCATTTTTACTGCACACAAAGCTATTGGCTAAATGTCAAGGCCCCATATTGTTAAACGAATCTTGTTGTTTGCAAAACACTCACTGTAATGTATGATATGTCAATTTACTTGTTCGATATAATGCAAGGTACACGATTCAGATGCTCACTAGCCTTTTAAATATATGTGTTTTCACAAACATGTGCAACTTACGTACGGTTCCAAATGTACATAGTGCTAAATGCTAAAGCCATCAAGGCTGGTGTAGATAGATTATTTTGTAACGTGGTACTCATGATATACGTAAACGTGTTACCTATATTATTATCATTGTTCGTGTATTATTCGATGTACCTGCAACCACACTGGCCTAATTCTACCTCGTATTCTAATGATTCGTATGTAACCCCGCAAAGTAGACCGGCTAGAGGCCACTGGGCCCTCTTTCCCTTCTCCTGCAGTGCAGCACACTCAGCTCCCACCTTCCTCTCCCCTGAGGCCAGGCTGACATCTAAAGGCCCTTTTTTCACTGACAATGTGATACTACAATTGTAACCTCTCACCCATCAGCTGAGCCTGCACCAAGTATCCACCTTCCCGTGGGGCGCTAGAGAGCCCATGGCCAAGATGGCAGAGCCTTTGTGAGCTCTCTATAGCCCAGAGCCCTGCGGGAAGGAGTGAGGAGCCTGGCGCCGGCAGAGCCCTGCGGCGTGGGAGAGGAGGCGCATGGCCAGGGCTGGGCAGGAGAGGAAGCGGCCTGAGGCACTGAGAAGGCGGCCGGGGTTCGGTGGCGTGGACAAAGGCCCGGGTCGGGCGGCACGACTTGGAGTTGCAAGGGTCTGGGTCTGAGTGCTCGTGCGCTGCCCGACTGTTGGTGACGGTGAGGCCGCATGGCAGCGAGGTGAAGAGGAGCCGCATGGAGGAGGCTGCACCCGACAGCCAGCTGCGGAGCAGGGACAGCCCAGAGCCCTGCGGGAAGGAGTGAGGAGCCTGGCACGGGCAGAGCCCTGCGGCGTGGGAGAGGAGGCGGTGCACCCCTGGTCACAGAGAGTTTCCAGCTGCGGCCCTCGGGAAGGACCTGTGATCTGAGTGTGAGGTGGCGCCGGCAGGAGTGCCTATTGTGGCGGCGGTGGAGTGGGGGCTCACCAAAGAGCTTGGGTCTGGCACGGCTCTGTTTGAGCCTGAGTGCTCATGCGCGGCCGGCCTAGCTGGGACAGTGGGACACTACGGCAGGCAGGAAAGCGGGTGAGAAGGAGGCCGTGGGCAGCAGGCCGGTGCGGCCAGCCGGTGGGGGGGAAAGAGTGCGTGGAACCCCTGCATGTATGGCCTGGGCAGGGGCCCCCTCCCTCTGGTCTTCTGGATCCGAGGGAAGCCATTAGTGAGCCCCGGGAGGGAGCAGAGAAGTGATGTCCCGTGCTGGGGATGCTGGAGTGAGGAGCCGAGTGCCATAGTGTGCTGGCAGCATAATTGGCACCTACGACTGGGAGGCGGCCGGACCAACAATAGGGTAATTAGTGCTGTGGGCCATACAGAGGTGCAGTAATGGAAAAGCAAACAACAGCAAGGCTGCAACTGGGAGACATGGTCGGGAGCCCCTGAAGGTGACTGGACCTTGGACCCTGCCAGCAGACGTTGGCGGTGTGACACCCAGAGGATGGTGGATGCGGGTGGACACAGGGGGGCCTTTGGACATCGCAACTGGCTGAGTCTCGGCTCTGAGTGCTGAAAAACATGTGGGGCTGGTACCCAGGGGAACAGGTCAGAGGGGTCACGGGCCTGGAGGGCAGAAGGAGGGGCCTGGAAGACTTTGTTGGCTGGGCGGTGGACAGGAGCTTGTTATTTTTCTATGCACGGGGAGCTGGAGGCGGAGTGCGGGGCTGATTGGGCTCTGGGTCTGCCTGGCTGTAGCTGAGGTCGAGATCTTGGTCTAAGCTTAAGGTAGGGACTCAGTTGGAGAGTAAGGGTCCTGGAGGGGTGCATGGCTGCTAGCAATCTGGACGTCATTGCTGGAGATGGGTGGCAAGAAACAAACCCATTTGCCATTCACGCATAGGGAGGAACCTCGGAAAGATCAGGAAGCACTCGAGTTGGGGACAACTGCAGTTACTATGGCTCAAACAGAGGCCACTGTGAAGTCAGCAAAGGGTTCGAGTGAAGAGCCCCCCTCCTCTAAGTTGAGAAGGCCCGTCCGGCCACGCTTGAAGAGATATGCAAGCAGGCGTATATGTATGGCAGAAAGGAGATCAAGCAGAAACTGGCGCGATCAGAACTTGTCCTCTGGAGGGTCATGCTGGAATACACAGAGTTATGTACCTAGTCAGACCAGCGGCATACATGAATGCTATTATTCAATTTAGTTTTCCTATTTGGGGGGTCCTCCTCTGCTGTTGACGCATGGATGGCCGCTTGGAAAGTGGTGTCCGGCGCCCCTGGGCAGAGGCCCATGCTGTTGATTGTGCGGGGTGGTTGGGGGGCAGGGGTGATCACTGCAAGTTGGGGGCGGGCAGTGTGGGTGGGGGGTGGCGGGAGGAGTGTCAGGGGGTTTACGAGCTGCCCGGTTGGCAGGGGAGGGGTTCATGAAAAGGGTTCACATCACATTGGAAGGACCATGGTGGATAAGTGGGCAGAGCCACTTGGGCAAGGTAAAATGCCGCATGTAGCTTTATAGGCTTGAGCCATGGTGTATAAGGTGCTGAGTTGGAATGTGCAGGGACCGAATGACCCGCGAAAAGCAAGGAAAGTCATATATTATTGTGAGCGACATGGAGCTAAGATTGTTTTGTTGCAAGAAACACACCTCAAGGGACAGGGGAATGAATGGGTTGCCCGCGGGTGGGGTAAATGTAAGTTTTATACCACATATTCGACATATTCAGCGGGCATGATGACATTGTTTCATAAATCGCTGGAATTCAGAGTCAGTGGGTCGGAGATGGATCCGGCTGGAAGGTATGTGATTGTTTCGGGGTGTCTGGGTCAATCAAAGCTGACGCTGGTTAATATCTATGGTCCCAATGGTGACAATCTAAGCTTCTTTGAGGGTATTCTGGAAAAATGCTTGAAATATCAGGATACATATATCTTGTGGGCAGGGGATTTGAATGTCATCCTGGACCCAGGGCTGGATTCAACTGGGGGGAGGAAGAGGTGCACGAAAGCGGCGGGTGCGGTGCTGGGGGCCATGGATGTCCTCATGCTGGGAGATGTATGGAGGATGCTGCATCCGGGAATGACAGGTTTTTCCCACCATTCAACAGTATGTAACACGTCAACCAGGATAGATTATGCGTTGGGGTGTCCCTATGTCATTCAGTGCACAGTAGGATGTGAAATGCTGCCGAGGACGTTTTCCGATCATTCCCCGGTCTTATGGTCAATGGATCTGGGAGAACCATTGCCTCGGCCAAGGTGGAGGTTTAAATCGACAGCCTTGCAAGACATCGCCTTCAAAAGTGATGTACACAGCGCGATTAAGCACTACTTCCAGGAAAATGCTGGGTCAGTACTGAGCAAGGGAACGCTTTGGGAAGCATTTAAAGTGGTGCTGAGAGGGGGGTGTCTATTCGCAGAATACAGGGTGTTGAGGACGATACGGAAAGAACTTGATGGGGTGGAAGCAGAGATTAAGCAAAGGGAGGTGGAGGTGGAGAGGTTGGGTTCTTCACAGTCGCTGCTCAAGCTGAAGGAAGGGTTGGATAGGTTTCGGGTGTTGGCGGAAAGGGAGGTGCAGTACTTTGCAGGACCTGCGAGAGCTTGTGTGTATGGTGAGGAGGAGAGACCAGGCAGATACTTAGCAGCTCTGGTCAGGGGCGAGCGAGGATTTGGGGAATTAATGGCAGTGAGATCCAGTAGGGGTGAGATCTTGGTGAAACCGCGTGAGATAGCCGGGGAGTTTCGCAGGTTCTATGAATCCTTGTATACTGCGAGAGGCACACCTCCGGGTCCTGACCTGAGGGATTATATTGAGGGTGCAGCGCGCCCCAGGTTTGACGTAGAGGCGGTAGAGTCACTCGCTAGACCCATAACGGTGGAGGAAGTGATGGGTGCGATGAAAGCCCTGCCCACTGCGAAGGATGCGGGTACCGATGGAATAACAGCAGAGTTTTATAAAGAATGGGGCCCGGAGGTGGTTAGCCACATGCTGGGAGTGTGGGAAGAAGGGATGGATAAGTGGCTACTCCCCCCTACACTTCGGGAGGCCGTCATCACGTTGATTCCAAAGACCTGCTCGATTGTTCGTCGTATCGGCCAATTTGCTTGATAAATCTGGATAAGAAAATCTTTGCAAAGGTCTTGGCGGACCGACTCTTGCCGCATGTGTCGCAAATAGTGCATAGAGACCAATCTGGATTTATTCCAGGGAGGTCGACATCTTTGAATCTTAGGCGACTATTCGCAATTCTAGCACAAATTGACCCGGGGACGCAAGCAGTGGCTGCACTGCTAGATAAGGAGAAGGCATTCGACTCTGTTGAGTGGGAGTATTTATTCGAGGTGTTAGAGTGGGTGGGAACCCCCAGTGGGAAACCCCACTTATTTTGTGAAAGCTGTGAGGTTGCTGTACTCGGGGTGTAGTGCTCAGATAAGTGTGGGAGGGGTTTGGTCAGAGTTGTTTCTGCTCGGGAGAGGGACGAGGCAGGGGTGCCCGCTTTCCCCATTGCTTTTTGCAATGGCCATAAAGGTACTGGCGGGTAGGCTTCGAAGACGGCACAGGCACAAGGTATTGGGTATGGGCGGGCCGCAAGATTTAATTTCACTATATGCGGATGACGCTATTATTTATATATGGAATCCTGAGGCTAACCTTAAACCCCTAGCACAAGAATTAGCAGAGTTTGGCGAATTCTCCGGACTTCAATTGAATCAAGCCAAGTCCTCTCTTTTCTCCCTGAATGAGGCGACGGCACCCCCGACTAGCATGGAGGGGTTTGGGTGGGTACAGGACTCGGTTACGTATCAGGGGGTGGTGGTTAGTAGGAAGGCTCAGGCTCTGTTGGACATGAATCATAGGGAGTACCTAAGGCTACTGAGGGCAAAGATAGATTGGTGGTATAAGCTTCCCCTCACTCTGATGAGTCGGGTGGCCATTGTTAAAATGGTAGTTGTCCCCAAACTTTTGTACATGTTCACAAACATACCCGTCTGGCCGGGGAAGTTTTTTCAAGGAGGTTAGCTCCCAGTTGATTCGCCTGACCTAGTACCCCAGGACCCCACGGATAGGCTGGGAGATTCTGGTGCAGCCATGGGAGCGCGGAGGGATAGGGGCCCCGGATATAGAGGCGTATTTCCTGGCGGCCGTGTTGCTCTTCGCAAGGTACTGGATGTGGGAGGGGCGGGGGCCACCACATGTCCATATTGAGAGAGGCTTGGTATACCCCTACTCACTACAGGGACTCTTGATTTCGGGAAAAGTGGCTGATAAATGCAGATTCGACCCCATGGCGTGCACTGTGCATGCATTGAGACGGGTTATGAAGAGGGTAGGAGTGGAACACCTGTTTGACCCTGGGCATCCGGCTGTGGCAGATTGAGGCATTGGCGCCCACGTGTGACAAGTCCATAGAAGGTGAATGGAGTGTGGAGGGGATTGAAACTCTGGGGGATATGTATCCTGAGGGAAAGTTCATGCCCCAGGAGGTATTCTGGTGTACGATGGGCTAGGGTCCTCAGCGCACATTGTAGTATTACAGGATGAGGGCGGCCTTTAGAGAATGGTCGTCAGTGTTCCCGGAGGTCCTTCAGACTACACCCCTCCTGCAGTACATACGTACCTCCCAGGGATGCAGAGGTGTGACTTCGACAATATATAAAATGATATTGGCAGGGAATCATCTTGAACCCCCTCCAAGTAAAGGTCACTGGGAGCGAGACAGTGGGGTCATACTCGGGGATAAGCAGTGGGGAAGAATATGTGAAATCACGCACATGGGGGCGTTTAGCTCGAGGCTGCAACTGATTCAACTTAAGACACTCCACAGGGTATATGTATCACCAGCGAGAGCGCATAAATTTGATGCAACTAGGTCTGCTGCCTGCCCGAGGTGCAGGAAGGATCAGGCGGACATGATTCACATGCTATGGGAGTGTGCTGTTTTGGGCCCCTTCTGGGAGGGGGTGTTCAAGGTTTTGACGGACATCATGGGGCAGAATGTCCCGCGCGGGATGCTATGTGGAATGCTTGGGTAGTCTCTGGGTTTGTCCGTGAAATGTAGAAAACTTTTGACATCTTGTATGATTATAGCTAGGAGATGCAAACTAATGAAATGGACCCATCCCTCCCCCCCCCGGAGGTGAACGGGTGGATGAAGGACTTGCTCCAGCTGAGTGATACTGACAAAGATCATGCTGCCCTGTGTGGGCCGCGGAACAGACCAAAGGACATATAGGGCCCACTGACGGCATATCTGCTGGCCACGGATGCAAAGGGGGACGATATACTCCCGCATTCGGATACTGGAGGGGTAGGGGGAGATGAATAATCAGCCGGTTGTGTTTAGTAAGCCCTGGAGGCTGCATGATGCAAATTGCTAGAACTCAGCTGTTAGGCTCGTAGTTCACTGTTGTATACATGACATGGTTTGTGATGGAGATGTGAACCAGTTAATAAAGTTAATAAAGAGATGTTAAAAAAATAGAATAAAGTATCCACCTTCCCCTAAGCCTCCTGACACATGATGCCACCATAAAACTTGCTCTGTACCTTCATACTGCGGTTAAAGAAATATGGGCAGCAAGCCCCTCATCCCACCGCCTTTTGATGTACCGGCTATGTACCCTCTGACCCGATAGTATCCCAGTTCACGCTAACCCTGAATGAGCATGGTGGCAGTATATTTACTTTTGTACTAACCTACTATAAAGATGTCCCCCACTAGATCTAACAAAGCAGAAAGCTAGAGATATCCCTGACATGTGCCCCCTGATAAGTCACCTGAACTCACCATCAGAGCGGAATGCAGCATTGCCAGAGAGCATGTGCCCCTTCATGACGGTGGAAGGTGCAGGTAGGCATGTTTGCCACAAACCTAGTAGGTGTCCATTAGTGCAGCAGTTCCTTTTTTCATGTCTGGGATGATGAGCGTTTTGTTACAGTTCTTGTTCGTACCCATATTTACTTTTCCCTCTCCAAGGAAACAAAGTTTATAGGGTATCTCTTTCTGCAGTTTGCCTTCTTTCCAAATAAGCTCAACTTGGTATCAGCCCTTTTTAGCCATCAATAACAGGAGTTTCTGCAGATGGAACGTAAAATATAAAGGCTGTCGCACAGAGTGAAACCTCTGTCCAAGATATAACTCAAAACCAGGATAAACCTCAATACCCAAATAACCCAAAACCAATTTTGAATTTGTCATGTTGCCAGTCGCGTAGGCCATTCTGCGACTTGCAGTGTGCCTCTTTCACCTGCATTTTGTCACTTGGTGGCATACTCTCAGGAAGGAACCAAATATTTCAGAGTCTCATCCAAAGGAGGAACGGTATTACATGGGAAAACCAAGGAACAGCCTTATTGCTTATCAGGGTCATACCCTCTCCTGGTAGACTCTTATAGTTTAATCACCCCCAGCTCTCAGCCAGACACAAGCCCAGTACACAATAGGCTTCATGACTCTCTGCACGTCAGTAGTGATGCCCCAGGTCTGAGTATAGCACACTCCTCAATCGGGGCGAAATGTGGCAAAGATCTATGCCCTAAAGAATTCATTTTTAACTTTTATTGAAGAGCGAAGGTTCCCTTGCCGCCAAAGCTCCCCATCATATACTCTATCAGAATGAGCTTTAAGCCTGCACATTTCCAAAGCACCTCTTGGTGAATGCCTCCCCATTTGCCAATAGGATCTCAATGCACCCCTTGTGATGTTAGAAAATAATAAAGTAACTCATTCATCCTGGTGGGTTCAACCTGCAATGCATCGCCCCCAAATGAGAAAGTGTTACAAATATTAATTGTTGACCTCCACCTTTCTCAATTTTTCCAGTGGTAATGCCAAGGTCTAAGTTGTTACAGAAAAAATCAAATGCTTTAAGAATGTTTTATTTCAATGAGCTGTCCACTCTGATTAGTAACACAAAATATCTTAAACAGACATATGATTGTAAACATGGGAGGATAGTGACATCTGCTGGGAATGAGCAGAATTGTCACTCAACATTATTACCAGAATTTTAGTGAGCAGTGAATTCAGGTCAAGGGCCCTGGCAAAGTGGCAGCTTGAGAGACATTTTTGGACCCTACCAGGCTAAACCCTGAAGAGCCCCTATCTACTTAAAGTCCTGGTCACAATGAGATTAGTGCATTCGAAAGTCTGGAGTAGTGTTTCCCACAAAATTGTGCCTCTAGCCGAGTCATTTCTTCCAAGCCATTTGCCTGCATCAAGCCAATACATTTTTTCCATGGTCTGGATATTTCATGGCTCCAGGTCGATAGCTCATGAGTTAAATTGCCTCCCGACCATGGGCCATCCTGCCCTTCACAAATTCGAATACCGCTTCAGAGTTGGGGTCTTCAGAAAGTCGATATATTGAGTACTATTACATTTCTTTCCTTTCTTTCTACGGGCCTCATTACGACCCTGGCGCTAAGTGTTTAACGGCGCCGTAAAAGGCTGCAGCGCCGTTAAACACTTAGCGCTTTACTAAGAGGTCCCTTTGCGGGACCCGACCTTAACGGCTGGTCTACACCAGCCGTTAAAGTAGAGACCCGCAAAGGGACCTTGGTGCTCAGTACGGTACCGCAATTTGCAGTACCGTAATTAGCGCCTTCCCCATTCCCATAGAGCCCTATGGGGCGAGAATGGGGGAAGGGCCATGGTTGAATGGGGAATTACCACCCCGCCAACCTTGGAATGGGGTGGTAATTCCCCATTGAACCATGGCGGACCCGTTACAACGCCGGCACCAACCATGGTGCTAATAGCGCCATGGTTTAGCGCCGGTGTTGTAATGAGGGCCTATAACTTTATTTGACTTTGTGTCTTCAGGAGTTTCTTTAACAGCACTTAGAAGTGTGCTCTAGCACCTTGGAGTATCTTCTTGCTAGATGGAATTACCAATAAAATGTCTCAGACCAAATAACCGGACAGACTCATAGAAAATGGTAAAATACTGCTTTTATCTCAATGAAGGAAAGCAGGGTTAATCATCATTCATCAAATCGATGTATGCAGGATCACAATGTTTTTTTGATTATACTTAGTTTATATAATGCTAGATGCATCATCTAGGACGTCATCCTATGTGGCGTATTACAAAAACCTATTGAGGGGTGGGATTGGATTAGGGGAACATGGCTACCAGGGTCGGACTGGGACAGGAAATAGGCCCGGACACCCAAAAAAAAGTGGCCCACCACTTGCCTCAAAAAAGTGGCCCACCCCTCGCCTCAAAAAAAGTGGCCCTCTAACCATCATCCCTGAATCACATCCATTCACGACTTTACAGAAAATGCTACTTGCACTCATACAAACATACGTCCCTGCTTCTGATGCTACACACACATACAATATCACTATTGCAGTATTCAAAGGCACAGCAGCATAATAAGCACACATGAGGTAGTGCAGCACTTAGCTAAGGTTAGTTGTTGTCGCCCAGAGTGTCCCTTGTTGTCTCCTGCAATTTCGTTGTGCCACTGCCAGGATGTGTCATAGTAGCTGTTCAAATGCTGCAAGAGAGAGAGTGCTACAACTAGTGCACATATCAAACACTGCCACATGAATGGCTCTGCTTTCAAAGTGTTAATACCCCTGTGTCTTCAGGCCAGTATTAAAGACCCAATAGCCTCCCCTGCCCAAATCCATCTACCCCCCATTTATCAGTCAATGACTTAATACATTGCTCACTGTTTTTTGTTTGTTTTGGCTATTAGGTCAGGTGTCGCTTTAAGCCCAAACTATTGCATTAGAGTACAGATAGGGAGACTGGTAAATTAGGAGGGACACAAAGCTTGTAGGTGTTGTTTGGTTGTTAGAAGCTGGGGGAGGTGGACGAAGGGGCTGGTGTGTGATGGGCAGGAGGAAAGAAGCAGCCTGTGTGTGATGAGAAGAAGGAGCTGGTGTAGGTGTGTGATGGGGAGGAGGAAAGAAGGCGACAGTGTGAGTGATGGGGAGGAGGAAACGAGAGTGTGGGTGGAGGAAAGGAGTGCATGATGGGGAGGAGGAAAAAAGCTGGTCTGTGATGGGGAGGAGAAAAGAATGGGCTGGTGTGCTCACAACAGTGGGGGTGGACTTGTTTACTGAGGGGGCGAGGTGGAAGCAGCGGAGCGAGGTGGCAGCTTCACAATTAGTACAAAGTTTATTTGTTTGAAAACATAAACTGCTATTTGTGTCCACTAGCATCCCTTTAATTTGCAGAGCATGCACAAGCAATGAATGCTTGTGCAGTGCACAGAAACCAAGATCACCAACCCCGTCCACATTACACAGGCCCCCCTTCAATCCACATCGTGTATCTACAGCCAGCTAGCTGTCCGCAACAAGATGTGCCCACCCCCCTTGAGAGCAGGGCACACACTTGTCTGTCCGTATTGCTCTGCAGTCTGGCAGCCCCTGCCTCTCCTCTCTACAGCACCAGCCCGTCTTCCCTCCACAGCCCACACCTGCCCAAACTACATATCTCCTCTCCACAGCCACCACCTGTCCCCAGCCACGCCCCCCCACAGCACACAATGTCACTCCACCGTATACATCTACCCCACAAGCCTTCAACTCTCCTCTGCACCCCCCAGCTCCCCAACGCCAATGCCTGCACACAGCTTCACCCTACTACCATAGCTGCTAAGGTCAAGGCAAGGCTACCCCAGAGTGGCCACGTGATTGTGTAGCACAGTCCTCACTTTTCAGGGAACAAAGCTTTGAGCTGTGGGGCTTGTATTTAGGTCGTGGCTCACAAATCCAAACTTTCCGATTGTATTTTGGCTAAAAGGCTGGCACTTGGGAGTAGTCTAAACGTCAAACTTTAAGAGGCCTAGACCTATCCAGGTCCATTTGCTTAAGAAGGTACTAAAATACTAAGATAATGCACATAGACTGTCTCCACTGTGGCACCATGTTTGAGGGAAGCCATGGTTATTATGGGGTGCTCCCTACATCCCAGAGATTCGGCTACTCAATTTTAAACAAAATTGACGTTTAAAAGCAGAGAACACAATCTGTGCAGATGGGCTGCTAAAATGTGTATTAGTTCCCGCTGCACAGTGATGCGCACACTGGCCCCAGGGCCAAGAGGAATAGAAACATCTGCCCACCTCACCGGGGAGGCTAGCACAATGGAGGCGGCTGCTGGCAGGGGGGTGACGGGGGGCATCGGACCTGGATCATCAGTTCCATGATGGACTCCAGCCGCGCTACACACTCCACAGAGCCCATCACAGGCCTGCTGCTCAGGGGGCCGGCCAGCACTGACAACATAAGAGGGGGAATGCCTGCTGCTGCCCCCCATCAGGAGTGTGTGTGTGTGAGTGGGGCGGGGGTACGGGGTGCAGGGTGCTGCACTAGGAAGCGCTGCGGGCGCATCACCGAAGAGGAAGGTGCTTGAACTACTGCCCCCGTCAGGAGGGGGATGCCTGTTGCTGCCCCCCAATCTGGAGTGTGTGTCGCAAAATACTGGTAATGGGTAAATCGCTCACCTCCTCCTCAACGATGTTGCAGTGTTCCCCGCCCTGTTTTTGGCTGTCTGCCTGCTCATGGTGAACAGGTCAGCAGCGCAGCTCCTTCCACAGTGTCCACAGTGCTCAAGTTCCGAATCTGGGGTGTCTTTCGGTGCAGTTTTCTCCCCACCACATGGAGGATGCAGGCTTGGTAACCGCCAGCCTGAATGATGTTGGGAGCAGGCTGTGCTTTCCTCGCACAGGGCGCGGGCATCTGCTTGTCGCCAAACACCTTTACCATTTGTCTTGGCCCAGGGCTGTGTTCGGAGAAACCATGCTCCCATACCCGAGTCATGTTACAATTCACTGGGAGCGAGCTGGGCTGAGGTGGCCCCGCCCCAGCCCAGCGCCGCTCCCAGTGTTTTGTAAAAAAGTTACACTTCTGTGGCGGCTGGCGCCATGGCGTCTCGCACGGCTCGCGCCTACTCAGGGCTGCCTGCAGGCGGTACTCTGATCATGCAGAGCTGCAGCCTGCAGATCAATGCAACAAACAAAATGGCCCATAAGTGGGCTTCAGAGACCGGCCCTCCGCTGCTGCCCCAGGTCCTTCAAGGACGAGCAGTTGCAGGAATCTGTTACTTTTTTACAAAACACTGGTAGCGGGCCGGGCTGAGGCCAGCCCGACCCACTACCAGTGTTTTGTAAAAAAGTAACACTTCCTTCACAATCACCTAGCAGCAGCGCCATGGTGTCAGTCTTGCGCCGACTTGCTGCCCGCAGGCCCTGATCATGCAGAGCAGATCAGCACCGCAGGCAGCCCTGAGCCAGCGCGAGACCGGCCCAGGCATGGGCTTGAAACCGGCCCCTCGCCAGCCTCTAAGGATTTCGTATCGGCCACGGGCCGATCGGCCGACGGGCCAATCCGACACTGATGGCTACATATAGAATGCCTGAGTGTTAGTCTCTCTTTGGTGGCCTCTTGTCTGTAAGACACGGCCTGAGCTACTTCTAAATAGCTATACATAGTATACTGAATACAGCAGAGAATTAGGCAGCAGAATATTAACTTGCATCATTGTATGTAAAGGTGCATAGCAGGCTATTCTGATTGATTGGGAACCCAAATCCAACCTTGAACATTCTGTTCACTAGTAGCACACACATAGAAATAAAAGCCAAGTGCTTTGAGATACTAAGTGCTTTGAGATACTTAACCTCTCCCCTTGTTTTCCAAATTAGTCTACCCTTTCTCATCGGTAGGCCTCACGCTAGTGTCCTCTGTTTGGAGACTGACATTGCCAGTCTGCACTGTCCTGGAACATTCAAGGGAGTGTAGGCACACCATTATCTTAGTTTCAAGCCTAATGAACAGCCCTTGTTTGCAAGCTCTTCGTCATGTGTTAAGAGACCACGAATGTGTCCATTTCGACAGTTCATTTAACACTATTTAATTCAATTATACTGGACGCAGTTGCTCTTCTTGGCCTTTAGAGACTTGTTCACTCTATCCCATATAAACTTTGTACACTTTTAATTGTCCAATACTTGGCATCTGTAAATGTTCTTGTTCCTCCTAATCTTGAGAAATATGTCCTTTGCACACGATCTGCTCATTGGACTTGTTTCAAACTTTGCCTTCATCTCTCGAAATAGCATCCTTGGTCCCAGGCCAATGTACTCCTTTATTTTGCAAGGGAAAAATGGCCTCTTCATTGCCTTTTCACTTCATGATCCTGGGCTTGTATTTTGAGGTAGCTGGGTTGACTGACATAAGCCATCATCCATCTTCTACTAATGGTCATCCTAAACGTTGACTATATACCTCTAAAAGCAAGCTTCTATATGTTCTTTATACCTTCAGTTACTGCCTATTTACAGTTATTGACCCGTGAGTCACTTCATTCTTATTTTTGTTCATGATTACTGTATCATTGGGTACATGTTTGTCTTAGTGCTCCAGTTACATCGTCATCCTTAAGTATTTTCATATCGTTTCAGCAAAGGTTCTTATATTTTATTAATGACATTCTTTTGCTGTCATCTTTTTTTTAAAACCTTTATTGAACTTGCACAAGGGTACACCATTGCAAACCATATATTTTCATTGAGTGGATAATGAACAGAAAGGAAGCACAGGAAGCCTCTGCTGGTATCTTCGTTCATGTACATATTAATTTACGGTGCAGTTATATCGTCTTCTTCTTCCACACTTTGACGCATTAAATATTGCGGAGTGGACGTAGAGTGACAGTCCTGCCCTGCTAGAGAGGACTGCACTCCTTTCCTACTTGCTTTCACCTGTTCCCAAGTCTTTTCACCATTGTTGTGCTGGTGGGTGGACCCACAGTACAAAAGAGCATTTGTGCCGCGGAGTGGACGTAGAGTGACAGTCCTGCCCTGCTAGAGAGGACTGCACTCCTTTCCTACTTGCTTTCACCTGTTCCCGAGTCTTTTCACCATTGTTGTGCTGGTGGGTGGACCCACAGTACAAAAGAGCATTTGTGCCGCGGAGTGGATGTAGAGTGACAGTCCTGCCCTGCTAGAGAGGACTGCACTCCTTTCCTACTTGCTTTCACCTGTTCCCGAGTCTTTTCACCATTGTTGTGCTGGTGGGTGGACCCACAGTACAAAAGAGCATTTGTGCCGCAGAGCGGACGTAGAGTGACAGTCCTGCAGTCCTGGCAGGCCGGGCAGCCAGAGCCAGGGCCGCCATGGACTCCCCTCCCCTCCTTGAAGATGACGACGGACGATATCTTCGCAGTGCTTGCCTAAAAACGCATACAACAGTCTCTACACCGTCAAAAAAAACAATCACTTTTCAAGATATAACCAATACAAAGCTGGACCAGACACTACGTACAAAATCAAAAGGGAGGCCTAAGGTCATCAAACTGCTCAACACACCACCGTCAAAAACCATCTGCATTGACCACACAAACCTGGAGCCATCGGCTGCTGCGACGGGGCCTGGTAGAGAGGAGCCCGTGGACGCGGCGCCCTTAGAGCAGGCGCCGGTGGACCAGGCGTTGGTGGCCGGCGTCGACACGCCTGCCCCAGGTTTGCCGCCCACTCGACCTGCCGGCCTCGCCCCCCGGAGGGGATTCGGCGCCGGCCAAGGTGGGTGAGGTGGCGAGGGGTTGGGCGCGTTCGCCGACCAGAAACAGCGACGACGTAGACGGAGAGGCTCCAGTGGGAGGTCCGTTCCCGTCAAGTGCTCCAGGTCTCGACCGCAGCCTTCCACTTTCGGCTACTCCCGAGTTGGCCCCTGGGGAGGGAGAGCGGGGAGTAGAGGAGGTGGTGGGCGAGCAGGTCCGTACGCTTCCTCCAGCGACAGCCCTGGTCCTCGAGCCCCGAGAAAGAGGGGGGGTGGCGAGATCCATGTGGAGACTGTGAGGGTGGGCGTGCCCGCCCTGCCAGTGTCTGCCTCTTTGATCGACACCCAGCGACCAGACTCTGCCCAGGAAGCGTATGAGGCCCCGCCCCCGGCAACCATCAGCAAAGTGCAGGCTCTGATCCACGTGGAGCCAAGTACAGGAACATTGTCATCCCCGGGGGACGTGAGCCAAGAAACAGATGAGATCCTGTTATCAAATAACAGAAAACGCCAAAGATCTGCACAGTTCCATAAAACTGGGAACTTTTCCAACAGGAATAGCACAAAAAAAACAACAAAGCGGCTACAAACTAAAGGAAAAGGCCTAGCCCAGAAAAAAACTACAAACACAAACGGTAGTGCTATTAACTTGAGAGACTTTTTCAACCTTAGGCCATCCTTCACTAACGTTGGAAGGGTTGAACTAACTGACCTCGAAATCCTAGAAGCCCTGAATGACTGTTTGCCGGTCTCCAAACAAAGACGGATTGAGCACTCTACACCGCAGGTTCCAATTAACATGGGAAAGATGGTCCGTGGTACAACTGAAGTGACCAAAGAGCTGACGCCCCGCGTCGATAGTCCTCTAAGCCCCCAAAACCTGACGCCTCAGCAGACAGTGCTACTTCCTGGGGAACTTGAGAAGCCAGAGCTGGCCGAGGGCCCAGAGAGCCCCCACATAGTTCAAAAGATCGTGAATGGACCCTCGATTACGAAGGAAAACAATCATCTTCTACCCTCATTGCTTGAGTTCAAAACCCAAGAAAAGAGTGGTGGACAAATGAAGGGCCAAGAGACACCGTTGGCGAAAGGTGATAACCATGAAATTATAATTATAGACACTGCCAAAGAGCCCCTGGAAAACAGGCAAAACAAGATGATGCAAAAGGGCAGTTTTCAGGTAAATGGCACACCATCATGCAAACAAAAAACCAACTGTTTAATTCCCAATATCGATCAAGCGCTCTGTGACCACCCAATTGTGCCTGAACTTTGCAGGAAACCGACAGAAGTCACCCAGCCACAACGCCCGTTTCAAATGGGTTCTCCGCCAGATTGGCATATCCCTTCGACGAAAGGGCTGTCACCGCCGCCCGTTGAACACAATCTAAGAACTTCCACGCCATATAACCTGGATATGCCTGCAATAATGTCGACAGTGTCAATAGCTCTCTGTCCATTTATGAAGCTATACGAAGGGATAAGTGACACATTGAAAGACCACACGTCAATCCAAGCATCACTATTGACAAAATTGTCTTTCTTGGAAGCTTTCATCATATCGCAGGAAAACATCAAAGTAAGCGAAGTACAATCGAGGGTTCTGGGCCCAGCGGGGACTGAGCCAGTCCAGGCCCTAAAAAGTTCACTTTACAAAGAAGTTGGCTCCCAAACTGCTCTCACGATAGATCTAACGGAGAGCACAACTGTGCTCTCGTCAGTACCAAAAGCTAACGCCAAAGGGGGGCCAACGTCGGCGATGAGTGAAACCTGTCCAGCATTAGAGCCAGTATTTGTCCTATACAAAACGAACAAAGGGTCATCTAAAGATAAGGAAAAGCCAAAAAACAGACTAGGGGAAAAAACACTGTCGACGGCCCCAGCGTCATTAGCAAATAAAATCGAAGTCTTGAGCACAAACAAGTCACCAAAGACAATAGAAGAATTTATGCAAGAGGATTTGATAAACTTGAGTACCTACTGCGACGACGAAGTCCTGCAGGAAAAAAGGGCCGAAACAACAAGTAAAGACTTAGCGACAGTCGATCCCCGAAATGCTGAAAAGCAAAGTAAACTCAATAAAAAAGAAGAAAATGTCCATAAACTTCACAAAAATAGAAGAACTGAGAGTGTAAGAAAAGAGTCATCAAACTCAACCCCTTGACACTCAGAAAACCCAAGTAAATACAACAAAGAAGGAAAAAAGGTTCATAGGGTGGAGTATGGACACGAAAACGCCAGAAACGGAAATCGAAAAGAGTCCATAAAGGACAAAAAAGAAGGAAATGCAATGAGTTCTTCGCGGAAGCAATACAAGAGGCGGGACAGATTGTCCCCCGGCCGGACAACACCAAAAAGACACAAAGCTTCGTCAGAGGCAAGGCCAATATACGATGGGCCTCTTAAACTCCATTACGTCTCAAAAACAGAAAAGTACAACAAAGCTCATGTTCAAAGAGAGACGACAAGATGGATTATGAAACTAGAACAGATTGAGGGCAATGATGACGTAATTACGCTGAATCGAGGGGGTGTACTCGCTTTGTTCAGCTACATTCCGTCATTAGCCCAAATAAGATCCAAAGACTTACTAATCGTGGACCCGAGTCACACACGGAAAAAGGCAGTGGCTCACCTGTACATTGCCTCAAAGAACATTAAAAGCCAACTGGAAAACGACTCTAACAAACTGCTCAAAATGGGATATGATCTACCGGAATCAACGAGAGAGATCACCTCAAGGGCCGGCGCAGTTCTGCCCCGTCGCAAGCCCGTTCAGAGCCAGACACGAGGCAAAGAGGCCACAAACCACCTGCAAGATCAAAGGGAGAAAGACAAGGACCTCTGCAAGGAAGCCAAAAACTGTAGTAGAGCTGAAAATACTTGCCCAAGGAAACCTTTAGATCACACATCGGAAGATTATCATCATAGATCACCAGTGAGGAACAGAAAGTGTTGTGAAAGTGACCATATGGCTTCGAACAGACCTTCTGCCAAACTTCATTCTGACCCATTGAGGTCTAACACTCGTGGACGAGACGTAAAACCAGCAAAGACGGTGGCTTTTCATAGCAAACCTCCAGCAAGAAAGCTGTGGGACTGGATCCCGAAAAAATGCTGCAAAAACAACACAAAAGCTAACAATCGTTTATTCCGGAGCAAGTTGACCAACAGCAACGCGACGGAAAACCAGCTACAGGTGGCCTAAAACTTTGCTCCTGGAACACAAGAGGCCACGGGCACCTTACGGCACCTAGTGATGTAAAACTATCAGAATTCGACGTCCTCTGTTTCCAGGAGACCTGGCTAATTGAGCCGCCTTCACTTGACGGGTACAACATCTTTTTGGCCCCTGCAAAAAAGGGCCCGAAAGGGCGTCCGACATCAGGAATCTTGACTGCGATCCGTCATAACTGCGGCTTGTCTGAAGCAAATGTTTTGAGAAGTAATCAATCTTTACTTATGATCAGTACAAAACTGGATGAGCATAAAACAAACAAAGGTAAAAATGCGATATCGACTTTAGTTATAATGAACATTTACTGGAATCCAGCGGTTGTCGACGCCAGAAATTTTCTGAAAATGATTGAACAAGCCATTGATACGGCAACAGCTACGCACGCTGCATTACATCTATTGCTGTGTGGGGATATCAATGCTTCCTGTGGTAAAGAAAACGAAAAAGAACACTCGGCCCAAAAAACTTCATCCACAGTCTCAAGAGGGAGGGCATGGTCAAAATTGATGGCTTCCAGGAATCTACACAACATGAGCGAGGTCCTAGCCAAAGAAACCTTTCTCCCCACTTGGGAAAATGGCCCATGTAACGCAACAATCGATTACATCTATGTTTCTGACAGCCTGACGAGACTAACTACGGAATTTGGGGTGACAAGGACCAGCAAAAGTGACCACAACTTGCTGCACGTTACCTGGCTGATAAATCAGAGCCAAAACCCAAAGACATCGACACAACTGGAAACAAACATCAGAGGAACAAAAATAAAATTGTCAGCTAACGCAATAATCGACCTCAAACGGAAGTACTGTGCTCAAAACATCATTACTCAAGCAAACGAGACAGACTATCTACCGCTCTTAGAGATCTATAAATAAAAGAGGGGCCCCAAAAACAACGAAGAATCCAGGAAGCATGTGTACGACAAACTCTTGGTCGAAAAGAAGAGAGTCCTAAGAAAAGCGAAGAGCAAAGCCCTCGTCAGAGGTCTCACAAAAACAGACAAGACAGTCATAGATGCCACTAGGGTGTACAGATCATGGCTCAAACAGCATCGAGCGAAACTGTACCAGCAAGACGCCGAGGAAATCCAAACAGCAATACGAGGGAACAAAAGCCGAGAATTCTGGTCGCTAATAAACTCAGCTACACCACAAGAAAAATCAACTATAATCAACAACGTAGGAGAATCTGAATGGGAGAACTTCTTCAAAACCCTCTTTTTATACCAGAAACAACTAGGGCTTCTAAGCAGAACTCCAAATCTGCACAATGGATTATCTTGGACAACATCGAAGACATAAGTTGTCAGATTAGGTCACTTAAGAACTCCAGAGCGCCCGGCCCTGATGGGATCACTAACGTGGATTTAAAGGCACATCCTGAAGAATGGACGGCTTTCCTGTGTGAAATTTTTCGGAGATGTGCCCTATCAAAATCAATCCCCCCATCATGGAAATCAGCGACGGTGGTGCCCATCTTTAAAAAAGGCAACAAAAGCGACCCGGCAAACTACCACCCAATCGCCTTGCTGGACTGTATAGGCAAGGTGTTTGGGTCCCTCTTGCTAAAGGAATTTAAGGCGTGGGCCAAAACGGCGCCTTGCAAGTACCATTTACAATCAGGGTTCAAGAAAAATTTCGGTACATCTGCAAATATCTTGATAAGGAACATCATGAAACATAAAGTCCTTGAGGGAGGCCCACGGATCTTCACCATTTTCGTGGATCTTACTCAGGCCTTTGATCGTATAGACAGAGGCCTGTTATGGGACAAGTTAGAGGCATGGAACTGTCCGCCTTCCATCTTAGAACCCATTAAAGCGCTATACTCGGAGACCAACATGAGGGTGCGCTTGGATCAACAGGGACTCTTATCCGCCCTGATCCCCATGAAAAGGAGTGTCAAACAAGGTTGCCCTTTGGCTCCGGCATTGTTCCTGGCATTTCTGGGAGACATTAAGATATCGGAAGAAATGGTGCGAAGTTTCGCCCCTAAAATTGGGAAAGTGCATGTGGGAAGGCTCCTGTATGCAGATGACGTTATACTCCTCGATTATACACCAATAGGACTGCAACGTCAGTTGAGCAACCTCCAGCAGTATATGGAAAGTAACAACCTGGAGATAAACGACAAAAAAACCAAACTAATGTCTCTGTCCAAAAACATTAAAACCACCGGAAAGACGAATCTAGTCCTGAATAAAAACCAGATCGAAAACGTGACGGAATTTAAATATCTGGGCGTCATTTTGGACAATTCCAAAAAAAGAGACTGGTAAGCAAAACCACCTAAAAGAAAAAACTAGAAAACTCATAGCACAAGCAAAAGCTATTAGAAAATTTGGCTGATATTCCTTGATCCCGGTGATCAACTTTTATAAAATGAAGGTAGTCCCAACTTAAGCCTACGGAGCAGATGCGTTGCCTAACATTTCCATATCCATCTGGTCTACCCTGGAGGCAATGTTCTGGCGGTCTATTTTGGGGCTCCCAAAATGCGTGCATATAGCGTGCATAAGACAAGAACTCAGTCTCCTTTCCCTCGAGGGATCAGTAAGATGCAATTGCATAATGCTCTTCCGTAAATGTCAAACGGCGGACATTCCTTCTGTCTACTACTTGATTCTTCAAGAAATAAACGAACAAAAATGTCAGATGCTAAACGGCTGGTCAGACCGAATCAAGAAAATCCTTCGAGAAGTTTCACTCGATATGGAGACTCTTAACACCAATCCAGTAAAAGTACTGACCAGAGTGAAGGAACTCGATTGGATCAAAACAATTGAGAAAGCGGCTTCAAACAAGCTAACGAGTCACCTGCCGGTGAACATTCGCAAACTAAACGAGCTACAACCATTCGTCAAACAGTTCCCGTCCAAGCAAGCAAGGTCTCTGTTACTAAGAGCTAGACTGAACTTGCTATATACAAATGAGATCTTATTCATACGGGGGCTCGCGACTACAAACTCCTGCAGATTTTGTGGCCCAACGAAAGAAATAGAAACCATCCGCCACTTGCTGCTTTCTTGTCCTGAAACGTTGAAGTCAAGATCTTTGTACCTGAGACATATCTTTTCGGACTACGTGCTGCGGGACGAAGCACTCTGTTGGTCAAGGCTAATAGCGGGCGACAAGACCCCATGGCTGTTAGCATCCTATAACATCTTACGCAATTTACAGGAAATCCTGCAGGCTCCAGCAAATGTAGTGATGTTCGGCTCTCCACAAACTTCTTCTTCACATTGAAACAAAGTGTCTTCGCTGACAGTTTCATAGACACTCAGGATATGAAGTCAGATAAACAGTATCAAGTGGTAATGGAAAATCATTCCTTCTTTTGTAAAAATCTTACAGATTAAAAAAAATAAATAAATAAATATTGTTGGAAACCACATCATATGTCCCTTGGATGACTTGAAGGTGACATCAAGCCTATAAATATGTGCTCTTTCAATTAATTTCCATGCCTTTTCAACATTGATTTTATGGATGATTAAGGAAAGAATTTTATTCCGATTAATGGTTATCTCATTTAATTGTATGAACAATTTTGGCTCAGGCTACCTCAAGGATGAGTTGATACCTAAAGTAAGTAAATGCAGCCTGAGGTCTAACAATGGCTCGCTGCTAAATATCCCTGCTTGTAGGCTGACTCAGGCAAAAACCGCAGCCTTTTATTCAGTGGCTCCTATTTCCTGGAAGAGATCACCCATTAAATTAAGAGAAGAAACCTCCATCAGAGTATTCAGAAATGGCCTGAAAACCCTTCTGTTTAATTAAACTCTGCTGTCTGGGTCTACGAACCTCGAATTTTCTGTTTGTATTGTATGCAGTTGTCGTATATATACTGTTTGTTTGGTTAGCGACCATAAGCCTCCGGGTCAGTGGCCGCACTCTACAAATCTTAAATAAATGAACACATACATAAATAAATGAAAGGCATAACATTTAATGCCTTTGTAGCTCAGTAACATCTTTGCCATTGGTTTCTATTTTTGTATATGCTTTTTTGTTTGAGTCTTTAAAATGTCAAACCCACAGGGACTGCAACAGGAACCTGTAGAATCCATTTGCAACAGGCCAACCGACATGTCCACCATGTTTGT
Organism: Ambystoma mexicanum; assembly: GCF_040938575.1. NCBI lineage: Eukaryota > Metazoa > Chordata > Amphibia > Caudata > Ambystomatidae > Ambystoma > Ambystoma mexicanum. The sequence continues at coordinate 178,971,518 of NC_090921.1, forward strand.
ATCAAATTCAGGGAGGCGTCTATGTAACCGCGTCAGAGCGACTTGGGTCAAGTGACTCTATTTCAGGGAAGCTTGGCTACGACACTAGAACCGGAGAGATTGTTAGAGTTAGATAACCACGAGACTCTCTCGAATGATGAGAGGTTGGGCGACCTGCACATAGCAAGCTTTCTGCTATATGTTGTGCTTGAGGTTTTAGAGCATAAAAGGAATCTATTTTACCAGTGCACTAGTACATCTGCCTTACTCCCCCATGGTGTCATTTCTCAGGTGTCTTCCATAAACGGCTGTGTGGAAGGCACACCAGGCTTGATTTCTAGAGGATCTTGTTTGAAATGTCCTTTTTCCCCTGGTGTGTAACCTGGGAGGCGTACACACAGCAGACACATGCATATCCCAGAATTCCAGCTACGTAAGTGGGCTACTCTGGCAGGAATAAGGATGCCAGTGACAGGAATCACACTAAAAACCTTGGGCGGCCAATCCTTACCTATGCTGAATTGGATTACTGTCCTTAGTCGGCACTTTTAATCAGATTAACTCCCAGTTTTATATAGCACCATGACCAAAATGCCAAAGTAAGAAGCTTCAGCGTGCTTAAGAGTCCAAAAGTGGAGATGTATTGAGTTACAATTGGGGATATTTGGTTTCAAATGAGATAGCTGCCTCCTCAAAGTCAATCATTAAGGGGTGCACATGATAATTGGGATGAGGTAAAGTGGGATACATCGGGAATGGAGACTTACATGGCAAAGGCAGGTCTGTTTCCTCTAAAGAAGGGTACTTAATAGGCTTGTCAAGGTTGCCTGAAACTGCCTATAAAGCGTGAGGGCACCAGTGATATGTTTGTCACCTGATGGCTCTCAGGTGAACCTCTGTTAGAGAGACTAGAAATTCCATCCACCCAATTACAAATGGTTTTTACTGGGTCTGCTTGGTTGCATGTGGGTTTTCGGTCATCTTCTGCACTACCTTGGAGACCCAGAGTGTTGATTCCAATTCCAACTAGTACCCGGTTTAATGGTGTCAGATGGTATAGATGTATTCACATGTCTATGTATCGAATAGCCTATCCCTTAATTATTGGCCTCTACGTTGCTTTTCTTTCTTGTATTTTCAGTATTGAGAATGAAATCAAACATCCATAAACTGAAAGGAGAGTTCCCCATCACCAGTGGTAGTGCCACATTTTTTGTCTATGGTACTCAACAAATTGTTGTTATGCACAATGTTGAGACACTGAACATCTATAAAAAAAAAAAACCTTTTGTGGTATTTAGTGAAAATGTTGGCAACAAAAATTATGTCAGTGAAAAAACGGTACACAGTGATTTTAACGAATAAAAAACGGAGAATAACTTTAATAAAGAAACAATAATAACGAAAAAAATATCTAATTTTTGTTTAAAATGTATACACAGGGTGCAGTAAGGGGTTAAAACAGACGGGGAGGTGGTTGGGGTGGGTTTAAAAGCATAGGGAAAAGAGGGGGTTGGGGGTCCAAATAAAAACATTGTTATTAAAGCATTCTCTGTAATTTAATTTGTTACAATGACATGTAACCAAACAATGGTGGTGAAAATTCCTCTGCAGTATCAATGTCACCAACAAAAAGTAGTCAAATGATGTAGCTAGCAAAGCAGCAAAAAATGCAGTCCTGCTAGGATTAAGGTAAATTTAGTGGGCATGTGATGGCCTGGTTTCGGGTTAGGGTTAGCATAGGGGTTAGGGGGGTCAGGGTGGCTGTGGAAGGGCTGGTGATGTTGGGCTGTGGTTAGTAGATAGGGTAGAGTAAGGGTACAGGTGTTAGGGTAGGGGTTATTGTAAAGCTAGGGTGAATAGAGGAATGTTTCGGTAAATGTTAAAGACAGAGATAGGGAGGTTGGAGAGGGATGGTGATGTTGCTTTAGAATATATACTCCGGAAGGCGAGGGTAGAGTAAGCATCAGGCTGTTAGAGTTGCAGTTAGGGTGAGGCAAATGTTAGGATTAGAGCAAGGGTTTGGCTTAGGGCAAGGCCTATGGGATCTGTGGTGAGCTGGCGATGGGGCTGGAGTTAGGGTCAGTGTTCACTTTGTTTATTTCCTGTTTCTCATTGAGCATGAAAATGCTTTCGCACGCTGAAGGGTTCCTGTTAGGTAAGGGTTCCGGGTAGAATAAGGGTTGTTGTCAGAGTTAGGGGAAGGGTTAGGAATGGAGTTAAGGTGGTGGGGGAGGATTTATTAGAGGCTTGGGTCATTGTTAGGGTTAGAGCCTACTACTTTTGTGTCTTTAAAAATAGCTTTTTTGGCGACCTTATTACTGGCAACATTTTCACCCTTTGCATTGCTTGTGTTGAATGACTACATTTTTTTTTTAAACAACATTTTGCAGACTTTTTCCCATGACTACATGTTCTTGGGGACATTTTCACATAGAACCTTTTTTGTGTGTCAAACTACCAGACATCGAGATATAAAGTAACCTGTAGAAAAGAATGTACACTTTATGACTCACTTTGGGGCTCATTGCGAGTTTGGTGGTAATACAGCATTAATTCCGCTACTGCTTTGATGTGCGGCAGAATTACCGCCATATTACAACTTGGTGGCAGCGCGTACCCACCATTGGCGATAACACTAATTCCGTCTGGCAGAATTACTGCCGAAAACTAAGCCCATGATGGGAATTCTGCCAATATTTGGTGGAATAACCATTACCGCCGGGTCATTCCATGCTAAATCTGCCAACAGGATTAACGCCTGCGGAATTGATGCCGGCGGAAATAACGTCATCGCAGGAAAGGAAGCACTGCGGCAGCTATCTTTAAAAACACAATCCACTGAAAATCAATCTGTAGGAGTGCCATCCATCTCAAGAGGCAATCCCAATCACGTCTGCAGGAAATGTCAAGTAAAAGGTGGCAGATATGAGGGTGCATAAACCCAAATTCAACAATCAGGAGGCTAACAGTCCTAGCGGAGCAGGTGGTGGCAAATTCTGAGGAGCTCTCTGGGTCACAACAACGTAAGACTACCCGGCAGCAATAAGGGCCATGGTGGTGGTTGTAGGCCATATCTCACGTGACATTAAGGACATGAAAAAGAGGTGGAACAACCTCAAGAGTCCTCACCCCGATTGCCAACCAGTGCAAGAACACAACTGCCACAGGTAAAGGAACAGGAGACCCTCTATAGCAGACCCCATGTGAGATGGTTAGCAGCATCCTCCACATGGTGGGCCTGGAGGGTGTGGGTTCTGCGGAGGTCGGAGCCAGCAGCCAGGGAGATCCTGGTGAGTACATGCATGAATGATGGGCCCACCGCAGAACAGACAGCCCTAATAGCATGTAGACATACACAAACTGCCATGCATCCAGGTGACAGTATCCCCGACAATGCATGATCCATCCATGTGGCACTGCAGCCCATTACATCACGAGTCATGGAAGCCATGTTTCCCCCTTAAATTCCAACGAAGTAGGATGACGAGGTCATGACGAACAAAAAAACCACCATCGACCTGCAAGTAACAAGGACTGTCACAGATCTGCGTTACACATCACAACCATACCTTGCCCGCACACTGGTCACTCATGCATAGAAGAAACAAAGAAGAAATCCAATGAGGATAGAAGCCACAGCAAGCATGGTACCAAACATGTAGCGCATGTCAAGCAAAGAACACCACTGGACAGGTGTCTCAAACTAACAACCAGGGCAACTAACCAGTAGCTGCAAGGCCCCCATGGAGACATTGTCCAACCTAATGTCGCCATGACTCCACCGCAACTAGCAGGGCACCCTGTAGCTGACAGTACTACAGGATATGCAAGTTACACCCGTCCTGCCATACATGCGCACATGGGACCCTGTATGTCAGCACAAGACAACAGGGTCCAAGCAAAGCACAACCCCCACATTGACGATATGCATGCATATCAATCAATGATGCAAATTGCCATACTGTCAGTCATATGATTGATTTCCCCCTAGAGGCCTAGCACCCTGTACGCCATAAACAAGACAACATGACACATGACAACAGACCTAAAACATTTCCATCAAGGTATTGACGCACACTTTAGTGTCTCCCAACAGGCACACAAGACACCCAGAAACCCTCAGAATGTGCCAGTACCTCAGGCACACTGGCACCCGCAAGTTCTACACAGGCCATGCATCGGGCAGGAGTGGGAGTGTCACCCCAAAATATAAATCCAATAGGATAGTGCCGTCCACCTCCATCACTACTGGCACACCGGCCACAATTTAACCACCTACTCAGGCCATTACATAGGCAGCAGCTCCACCCACTACAGGGGCACCAACTGCTGAGGACTCAGGAGTACTACCCACCAACCTGAGCGCTGACAACATCCAGGCATGTGCCCAGACCAATGTACCCACTGCCACCATGCAATCAGAGCCTTCGGCGCCAGGCTCATAAAGCTAGACATGTGTTCAAGTGTTTTAATGTGCACTTACCTGATGCAGACCATGCTGCTACATCCAGGCCCTCTTGAGGCCTGAATGGAACTACTTTACCTGTGGGACTACTTTCCACCCGGGTGTGGTCGGGGAAGGATACATACCTGATCGGTGGAAGGATACATACCTGGAACTTCTTCCAAATCTATTTAAACCACGCCCGATCAGCAACTCACGCTTCGCGTTGTTCTGCTCCTTGCAGCTGGACGCTCACCGTGTCAGCTCCTGCATCCGGACTTCAGCCACGCCTGTCAGCATCCTGGGTCACCTGCAAAGGGAGATAAGAGAGAATAGGAGAGAAAGAAGACCTTACCTGCTAAAGCTACATCACGGAGACATCACACCGACGATCCTGAAAGGGAAGACATCATTTTTAAAAGCATTTCGCTTCGATCGCTGCAGCGCTGCATTTCACTCACCTTTCCTGGGCACCTCCATCTTCAGCAGCGATCAACCGGATCCGCAGCCACTTCCCAGAGCCTAGAGAGAAAAAGACAAGAACACAAGGTGAGAGAAGGAAGGGAATAGGAAAAGCTCAGTTTCCTTCTAAGACTTACCTGTTGGGTCATTCCCATTTCATTTCGGGTCCTGCCGCTTCCTGGCATTCCGGACCCCGGCCCCTATGGGGGAAAAAAGACAAAGACATTGAATGAGCGAATGCAAAGACATTACCCGAACGCTCATCCAGAACTTACCTGTCATTTACTGGAACTGCACGTTTCACTTCGGGTCGGCGCCATATCTCCGGCATTCCGAACCCCGGCCCCTAAGGGGAAAAAGACATAAGCGTTAGCGCTTGCTGCAATAAGACAATGAACATTATTATTAAGCTTGAACTTTTGAACTTGCAACAGAACTCTTACAGCGCCTCACCTGAATAGTCAAGCTTATTTTGAACTCCCATCAAACCTCTATCCAGTGAAGTAACTGGGTTTCAACGCGCCCCTGCATCAGAAGCAGGATGGAGAACTCATCCTTCCAGACCCTAAGGTGAGACTTCACGAGGAATCGTGGAAGGGTATTGTGGAGGGTTGGAAGGGAGTGGGAGGCTTGAGCATTATTCCGTCAGTAGGTAATACTCCCTTTTCACGCACAGGGGAATATTCCTGCGAGCCAGAAAAGCCAGAGTAGAGGGGCCCTTCCTGTCCATCTTCAGATTCCTGCGCTTCACCATTGAAGAAGCATCAGCACTCGAAGCCAGACCTGCGCCTCCGTGGGAATCAGGTGAGCGTGACACCTTCCTCATCCAACTTCAGTCTTGTATTTTTGCCTGTGAGGCAGTTCTCACTGGAATCCTCCCCTCACTGCCATGTGGTCATCCCCGTCCCCCTTGTCATCTGCTGTGCCCTTTACTTCAAGCAGAGGACACGGATAACCATGCAGAGCAGGAAGGCCAGGCAATGAGTGTGTGGGCCCCCAACCATCTCCTGAGCCAATGCAGGGCCCCACATTACAAGTCATTTGAGAACTGCTGGAAAGAATAGAGGAACGGCAGGCTGAAATGCGTGCCATTGCACAGGAGCAATTGTGCCATTCAGAGGCCATGCGCAAAATGATCCAGGGGGCCTACTGTTACGTTCACCTGGTCTCTGCGGGGACGTTGGGGCACGGTTGGAGCCCTCCCAGGACTTGGCTCCTTTGGATCGACTCTCTCCCCCAGCTGCTGCGAAATTGAAGGCTCGGGATGCTGGTACTGCCCCTGAGAGAAGATGAGAGGCTGTGAAAATGGCGTGGTAGTGTCGCGATTCCCCTCGACCCTTTCGTACCGGAATGAGGTGAGCAAGAGTTTGCCCATGCAAGCTCACCTGTTTTGATGTAAGGATGAGCTCTCCGTCTCGCTTTCTCTCAGCAGGGGCGCCGTGGATGGGCCTAGTTGCGTCACTGGTCCTTAGCTTAGAGGTCCAGATCGGCTGCGACCAATCCACCTTGAAGGTAGGTGTTTTATAACAATGATTATTGGTCGTATCTTTTAACAATGATTATTGGTCGTATCTTTTGTGGTGATTTCCCCAATGATTATTGTCCGTAACGTTATATTGTCCTTTCCTCTCCCTCTAGGTATGAAGATAACCCACTAGTACATGGAGATGGAAGAGAGTCCAATCCGGAGAACCTACAAGAGGTAAGTGGAAGTTCCGGATGGTGCGCAAAGTTCACGAATTGCACTGCCCACCATTTAAAGTTTGTGCGATTGCTAACCTTGTGCTTTCTGTCTCCCTTGCAGGTGCAGCCGATCAGCGTTTAATGGCAAGCGGTCCCACAAACTCCTGCCGGCTGCCGGATGAAGGATCCACGAGGATGCTGCACCGAAAGATAACTCGTGTGGATGGAGTTCGGCCAGGTAAGGATGCCAGGCGCTGCAAGAGGTGGATTCGAGGAGACAGGTAAGAGGTGTGCAGCAGTTGCAAAGTTGGAAGCGGGTATCAGTGCTTCCAGCGATGGCGTGGTTGGACTCAGGTAAGATGCAGGATGGGTTCCAGAGACTGAAGGTGCTCGTGCTGGACTGGAACAGGTAAGGATCTGTAGACGGCAGTAAGCATTATGCTGCTTCCAGCAGACTAACGCGAAGCGCCAGCTTGGGGGTGGTGCTGGCTTATATAGCCTGGTCCCAGTCACTCCCTTTAGGCCCCACCTTGCCACTCCCCCTATCTTCTGCACGTGCTTCCAATGCTTTTGTATGGCCACACCCGGCCTAGGTGCACATGCTTTGAGCATACTGTGTGCAAAGCACACTTTTAAATGAGCTTGGTGCCAGAGGCGCCAGGACTGGGTCCATTGGGACCCTGCAGGATATAAAGTCAAAGGCCCTTGACCAGTGGCCATGACAGCACTCCCCCTCAAGGCCCCTCTCACGGTTGTCCTTTTCCCATGTCCCGGTTTAATGGGAATGTCCCGGTGAAATTGTTTGATGAGTCGTGGAGCATGGACGAATTCAGCTGGTCCCAAGTACGATCCTGGGGCCCGTAGCCCTCCCAGTCGATTAGATTGTAAAGTTTTGAGCGCACTTTCTTGGAGTGCAGGATACTTTTCACCTCATACTCAAGTTCACCTGCAATGTTTCTGGTTCTGTTGGTGTTGAAATTTGAGTGTCCGCTTTCACTGGTTTCAGAAGTGAGACATGAAAAACTGGGTGGATTTGCATGTTGGTTGGTAAATCCAATTTCATGGCTGCAGGGTTCACAATGGCTTTAATTGGGTATGGTCCCAGGTATCTTGGCCGGAAGGCGCGAGGTCCCTTTAATGGAATGTTTTTGGATGATAACCATACTTTATCCCCGACGTGATATTGCAGGGCTTCTCTTCTATGTCGGTCTGCAAATTTCTTTTGTTGTTCCTTAGCACGGTTTAAGTTTTCGGTAGCTTCGGGGGCGTGGCTAACTGTCATGTAGAGCAGACGTGTCTCCTGTGAGCTCCGCGCCGATGTGCCATCATAAACTGTTTTTCATGTATTTCTGCTAACTTTTAAAAGCTGCAAATTGCACCATTCGTCGCTGGATCCCATCAGCAGTCGTTTGATCAGTCTTTCAGACGGTTGGAGACAACCAACGCCGACATACGTCGAGTGAGAAGTGCCGGAGCCGAGAACTAAAATGGCGGCTCCCGCGTCCTGAGTTTCGAGGGACCGGAGCGCGCCTGCACCGCAGAGGACGTCGTCCATCGGAGCCCGCTGGGGAATCGGAGCAGCCAGCCGGCCTGCACCAGGGTCGGGAGAGAGAGGAGCAACCGTGCTCGTAGACAGAGCGAGCCGCCCCCCTGGGCCTCCATCCACCCATGACCGCGGAGCCCAGTGGAGCCCTGACAAGACCTGCGGCCAGCCGGAGCCGCGAAGGTGAGCGGGGCGGGGGGGTAACCAGTGATAGAGGTCCTGTGACTGCATATTGCTGGGGCCTCGACCCCCCCGCCCCCGCCAACACGTATCTGCGCCTGGGAGTGTCGCCGAAGCTGACCCCACCACCTTGCGCCCTTCAGCCGACACCGAGGGCGGCCCAGGCCCGACGCACTGTACATCCACAAGAACTGGTGAACCCACGTGCGGCCATAGCTTACCCGCCTCCCACGCGGTCTACACCCACAGGACGGGGTGCAGGCACTGCAGAACTCCCCGGGCCTGTCGCTTGCCTCCTCGGATGTACGGAGCCCCACCTTGGCGCCCAGATATCGCCGCCTCTCCCCCCTCGCGCCTTCACTTTGGCCCCGGGTCCTGCGGCAACAGTGCAGAGCACCCCTCCGCGCCTCTGACTAGCGGCCTACCACCTGCACCCCCGGTGCCCTCAGCGTGAGCGGACTGTGTGCTCACAAGATGGCTGGTAAAAATGGCAGGCCCAAGCAACGACAGACCACCATGGACACATATGCAACCAGCGACTCTCCAAATCCTGAGAGCACGAATTGTGTGCCCACAGATCTTCAACCGGACCCTACGGCACCGGCGATACCTGAACCCAGTAACACCCAGCTCCTCGAAGCCATCAGACTTCTCCAAACAACGATGGAGCACAAAATTGATGCCGTTGCCATTGACCTGGGCCTTCTGCGCCAAGATGTCTGCTCCTTGGCCGGCAGGACTGAGGCGCTCGAAACACAGGTCAAAGAAAATACCGAACCCAAAACGCACCTCCTCCGAGACGTAGACGAGCTCCAACAAAGGGTCAAGAACTTGGAAGACAGGGCAGAGGAAGCGGAGGGGAGGGCCCGTCGCAACAATATTCGTATCCTTGGGCTGCCTGAGGGTATCGAGGGCTCCGACCCCACTAACTATATTGAGAACCTCCTGTTGCAGGAGGTGGGAGCTGGCAAACTCTCCCAAGGTTTCTCCATTGAAAGGGCCCACAGATCCCTTGCTAAAAAACCTCCACCGGGCGCCTCACCCAGGCCGGTGATAGCAAAAGTCCTTAACTACAGAGACCGAGAGGTAATCCTAGCCTTTTCCCGAGTGGGTGGCCAAATCAAACGAGACTCTGCCACAATTGCAATCTACCCTGACTACACCCTCCAGGTTCAAATGAACAGATCCCAGTTTATACACACAAAGGCCAGACTGAAGGCAGCTGGGTTGCGTTACATGCGCCTGTACCCTTCAAGACTCAAAGTGCTACACAACAACAGGACACACCTATTCGACACTCCGACACAGGCCAGAGACTGGATGGACGGGCAGCAAATACCTGATATCGAGGAAAGAAAGCGGAAACCTAGATAACGTTTCTCCTGCCATTTCGATGGGCATCATGCAGCCTTCACCTACCGCCGGCAGGTGAATTGAGCCCCTACACAGCTGATTGGATCCTGATATGGAGACACTGGAGTCAAGGTCCACTCCACCCTCTGGAAAATGTCTTTCCTTTTTTGTGTGTACATACCCACCCGTAGGGCACCTGGTGACCTATGCACGGTCCTACGGAGCGGAAACGGGATTGTCAGAACGAGGGTAACCTCGCTGGGCTAGTTCTATGTTCGGGTTGTTTACAGTTAATGGGGGGGGTGGGAAACAGGGAGTTACTGCTACAGTTGGGAACTACAAACAGGAATTACCAAGACCACGGAAGCACTCGTCATGCTTTTCTGCACTAATAAGACTCAGAGACCTGCTGGCCCCACACGTCCGGCTAAGTAACACCTATGGCTGACACAGTAAAGATCGTTACGTGGAACGTTAGAGGCCTGAACAGCTTCTTCAAACGACGCGTCCAATCCTACTTGAAGAGATGCAAGGTCGGAATCGCCATGCTCCAAGAGACTCACCTATCTGCCAAAAAGCTAGACGCCCTGGCCAAAACTTGGCGTGGCACCCTAGTGGGTTCCACATACTCCTTATATGCCAGAGGGGTCCTGATCTTGATTGCCCCCACGGTCCCCTTCAGGCTTACTAGCACTAAATCAGACAACGAAGGGAGAATGGTTGTGGTTTGTGGTTCTATCGAAGGCAAAGAGCTATGCCTAGTCAGCACTCAAGCAACCAACCACGATGCAACTACCTTCTTCCACTCCCTCTATACACGGCTCACCCCATATATGGACAGAATTATGATATGGGGGTGACCATAACTGCACCCTTGACCCTTTGCTGGACAGATCCGACGACAAACACGACCGCCCCTCCCCTCCGGCCAAAATACTTTCCAAACTAGTCCACCAGTTGCAACTCAGTGATATTTGGAGGGACCAGCACCTGGGGCAACGTGAGTACTCCTTCTACTCCCCACCACATGCCGTGCATACCAGGTTAGATTATATTTTTCTCAGCCAGACACAGCAGTCTGTGTTTGTCGACGCGCACTATTAGCCGAGGGTGCTGTCCGATCACTCTCCCCTGCTGGTCACCTGGGAGGTGTTCCCGCCTAGACCCCCCATACCCACGTGGAGATTGAGAGCCGAAGCTCTACTTGATACAGCATTCAGAGAGCACATAAGAGACGAGACCGAAGAATATTGGGAGAACAACCTACATAGTGTTAAATACATAAGCACCGCCTGGGAGGCATATAAGGTGGTCATGCGGGGTGAGATGATCGCAGCAGTTGGGGGTGCCCAGAGATCCATCACAACACTGTTGGAATGAGCCGAGGGAGACCTGCGCGCCCTCGAGGGCAGGGCTGACTCGTCTCCCGATCATTTACTTAAAATTTCCGAACTCAGACAAACCTGCCTAAAGCACTGGGAAGCCCTAGGTAAACTAAGCTACGCCAAACACACGGAGAGAGTCCATGCCCTGGGGGACAACCCGGAAAACTTTTAGCTTGGCTCTACAAAAGAGAAACCCCCAGGCCGCCCATATGCCACATACTCGCACCGGACGGCACTACCGTGCATACCCAACAGGAAATTAACTTGGTTTTCTTTAGCTACTACCATAATTTGTACTCTGAGACCCCCCCCCCCCTCTGACACGGGGATCGAGGACGCCCTTGACTTCATCGACTTGCCAAAACTAGACTCGCATATGGCCGAGACCCTCGACGAGCCCATCACTCCCGACGAGGTCAAGGTGGTAATTAGAACGCTACCAGCTGGGAAGACCCCGGGCTCGGATGGCCTCCCAGGGGAGTTCTATAAAACCTATGAAGAAACACTCGCCCCTATATTGGCCCAGGTCTATAATGAGGCCTTCGAGCGTGGCACCCTCCCGGATTCCCTGAGCGAGGCCGTGATAATACCCCTACTCAATCCTGGGAAGGACGGGGCAGATTGTGCCTCATACAGGCCCCTCTCCATGCTAAATATAGACTGCAAGATCCTTACCGCATTGCTCGCCAACAGACTACACAGAGTGATCCCACTGTTGATCCACCAAGACCAAACTGGATACGTCCCCGGACGATCCATCACTGAGAACCTGCGTAGGCTACATCACGTTATTTATAGCACCGAGGGAAGACCACAGAAACTCGCGGTGGCGTCACTGGATGCCACCAAAGCTTTTGATTCCGTGAGGTGGGAATGGCTATATGCCACTATGGCAAAGATGGGAATAGGCCCCGTATTTCTGAAATGGACCCAGTTGGTTTACGCCAACCCCACTGCAAGGGTACGAACCAATAGAACCTTTTCCGCGAAATGGTCCCTACACAGAGGCACCCGTCAGGGTTGCCCCCCTATCCCCCATGCTGTACATCATCGCCGCCGAGCCTGTAGCAGCCTACCTGAGACAGGAATATGGAGATGGGGGCATCACTATAGATGGGACAACTCATCTCGTCTCTATGTACACGGACGACACCCTCTTATATTTGCAGGACCCTGAACACCTCGTACCCTACATTCTCGAAACCCTGGACAGCTTTCACAAGCACACCGGGATCCAGATTAATAAGAGTAAATCTTGCCTCTACCCCCTAGCCGCACTACACAGTAATTATTATGGGTCCCTCCCTCCCCTAGATTTCGAATGGCAGGCGACATTGTTTAAATATTTGGGGATAACCATACATCGAAACCCCAGCACGGAACATATACTTAACACCGTAAAGGCCAAAAACTCTCTCTTGAAGTCCATGGAGTTTTGGGGGCGGCTCCCGCTCTCGGTGGCCGGGAGGGCGGGCCTCCTTAAAATGGTCGCCCTGCCCCGCCTATTGCATAACTTCACTAACATTCCCTTCTATATCTCCCCTGCGGTCTTTAAAGACCTCAACAAGCTCTGTAGGGGCTTCCTCTGGCAGGGAGGCAGGCATAGGGTGGCATTGGAGACCCTCTAGAGACCATACGAGAGGGGTGGGCTGAAGATCCCCAATTTTGAACTCCATTTCCTAGCCAGCCAGCTGAGACACATTGTGCGGTGGATGGCCGACGAAAGCACAACTGACACCCACCTCCTCCAGCCGGCCCTCCCCCAGCTATTACTTAGGGATCTGCTGTGGACCAAGAAGAGTGCCCTCAAACACTGCCCTTACCTCGTTAAGCTGGGACTCCGACTCTGGAAAAGGGCCTGCAAAATGGTCGGGTCCGAGGACCCGTACTCCCCACAGATCCCCCATTGCAGCACTCATGTCTAACCACTCCTGGGGGCAACTTGAGACCCGTACACAATGGGAGCCCTTTGGGGTGGCCACACTTGGGTCCTAATCCAGGAGCAGACGGTTTTGGCCTTCCCGGACCTTTGCGACGCCACTGGCCTCCCGGCTGGGCAATTCCTACTGCACAGAGCAGTCATACAGGCCCTGACTAGCAGATGGCCTGTCGCTATTGACCTGAATGATGAAAACAAATGTATCGAAATGATGTCACGCTTACCTGATTCCCACGGAGGCGCAGGTCTGGCTTCGAGTGCTGATGCTTCTTCTATGGTGAAGCGCAGGACTCTGAGGATGGACTCACTGGCTCGCAGGAATATTCCCCTGTGCGTGAAAAGGGAGCATTACCTACTGACGGAATAATGCTCAAGCCTTCCACTCCCTTCCAACCCTCCACGATACCATTCCTCGATTCCCCGTGAAGTCTCACCTTAGGGTCTGGAAGGATGAGTTCTCCATCCTGCTTCTGATGCAGGGGCGCGTTGAAACCCAGTTACTTCACTGGATTGAGGTTTGATGGGAGTTCAAATAAGCTTGACTATTCAGGTAAGGCGCTGTAAGAGTTCTGTAGCAAGTTCAAAAGTTCAAGCTTAATAATAATGTTCAATGTCTTATTGCTGCAAGCGCTAACGCTTATGTCTTTTTCCCCTTAGGGGCCGGGGTTCGGAATGCCGGAGATATGGCGCCGACCCGAAGTGAAACGTGCAGTTCCAGTAAATGACAGGTAAGTTCTGGATGAGCGTTCGGGTAATGCCTTTGCATTCGCTCATTCAATGTCTGTCTTTTTTCCCCATAGGGCCGGGGTCCGGAATGCCAGGAAGCGGCAGGACCCGAAATGAAATGGGAATGACCCAACAGGTAAGTCTTAGAAGGAAACTGAGCTTTTCCTATTCCCTTCCTTCTCTCACCTTGTGTTCTTGTCTTTTTCTCTCTAGGCTCTGGGAAGTGGCTGCGGATCTGGATGATCGCTGCCGAAGATGGAGGTGCCCAGGAAAGGTGAGTGAAATGCAGCGCTGCAGCGATCGAAACGAAATGCTTTTAAAATGATGTCTTCCCTTTCAGGATCGTCGGTGTGAAGTCTCCGTGATGCAGCTTTAGCAAGTAAGGTCTTCTTTCTCTCCAATTCTCTCTTAGCAGGTGACCCAGGGTGCTGACAGGCGTTGCTGAAGTCCAGGAGCTGACACGGTGAGCGTCCAGCTGCAAGGAGCAGAACAACGCGAAGCGTGAGTGGCTGATCGGGCGTGGTTTAAATAACTTTGGAAGAAGTTCCAGGTATGTATCCTTCCACCGATCAGGTATGTATCCTTCCCCGACCACACCCAGGGGAAAGTAGTTCCACAGGTAAAGTAGTTCCATTCAGGCCTCAAGAGGGCCTGGATGTAGCAGCATGGTCTGCATCAGGTAAGTGCACCTTAAAACACTTGAACACATGTCTAGCTTTATGAGCCACAGGGGTCCAACATGAGCCAGGACTGTGTCCAAAGGGCCCCAGCTTGGGCCCGCTGGCACTTCCCTGGGGGAAATGATTCCTGCCTCTGGGGTTGCTGGGTCGGACCTGGCTCCTTGGAGGTAGGCATCATGACAGTAACCCCCCTCAAGGCCCCTCCCAAGGTTGTTCCCTCCGGGGGTTTTGGCTTGTTCGGAAATCTCCGGTGGACCCTTTGTATTAATCGAGGTGCGTGAACATGGTTACTAGGCTCCCACGATCTCTCCTGAGGTCCATATCCCTTCCAGTCAACAAGATAGAAGAGTTTGGACTTTAACACCTTGGAGTCTAAAATTTCTTTAACTTCGAATTCGAATTCCCCTTCAATTTGAACTGGGTCTGGAGGCTTGGACAGTCGGGTCCCTGGTTGTACTGGCTTCAAAAGTGATGCATGAAAAACTGGATGAATACGCATGTTAGACGGTAAATCCAGTTTAAAGGCCACGGGATTGATTATAGCCTTATGGGATAAGGTCCTATGAATCTGGGATTGAAGGTTCGCGGGCCCTTGAGGGGTAAATGTTTCGTTGCTAGCCATACCTGATCTCCTACTGGGTAAGGAGGAGTTTTACTTCGGTGCAAATCAGCGTTTTCTTTATACTTTTTCTTGCCTTGCTGTAAATGAGTTGCAGCTTCTTTGAAGGCTCGGGTTATTGTGGAATGCAGATGATTTACTGCGGGCATTTCCAGGGTCAGAGGTGGATCTAGATCAGAGGTCCGAGGATGGTGACCATACAAAGTATAAAAAGGAGTTTGTCCGGTTCCAGAATGCACTGAATTGTTGTATGCATATTCTGCGATCCAAAGGATGTCTTTCCAATTTAACTCGGATTGGTGTAACATGCACCGAAGATATTGCTCGAGAGTCTGATTGGTTCTCTCGGTTTGTCTGTCGGTCTGGGGGTGGTGGCTGGTGGATAGCCGCACATCTATTTGTGCTAGTTGGCAACACTTCTTCCAAAAATGGGAGATAAATTGACTTCCACGATCTGAGACTAATATGGAAGGGAAACCATGTATGCAAACTATATTCTCCAGAAATTCCTTGGCCAAGGTGGAAGCTGAAGGCAAACCTTTTAAAGGGATAAAGTGGGCCATTTTGGAGAATAGATCCACAATTACAAGGATAGTGTTGTAACCAGCACAAGGAGGCAGGTCAGTTATAAAGTCCATTGACAAGGTGTGCCATGGTGCCGGTGGAATATCCAAGGGTTGAAGTAGGCCGGCTGGCCTTTTCTTTTGACCCTTGTTTTGGGCGCAAATTCCGCAAGACAATACAAAAGACTTTATGTCTTTTCTCCAAGAAGGCCACCAGAAGTGGCGTTTGATTTTTTCCTCCGTTTTAGCGATACCAGGGTGTCCTTCCATTAATGATTCATGATGATGGGCAATAACAAGTTCTTGCAATTCTGTACTAGGCAGAAACAACCGCTCCTGGAAGTAGGGTAAGTCATCCTTAACGGTGTAATGAGGACCCTTTTGACTCCATTCCAGTAAGGCTGAAGAGTCTAGAAGTTGTTTTACTTGCGTTTGGATGTCCTCAATAGTTTGCAATGAAGTTAGGCCTAAGATTCTTTGTTCAGGTATGATTGGCACAGGTTCTAAACTTGAATTGGGTTCTTCCATGCCAATCCGGGATAAGGCGTCCGCTTTACCATTCTTGCAGCCAGGGCGATAGGTAATTACAAAATCAAATTCCGCAAAGAATAGAGCCCATCGGAGTTGTCGTGAAGATTGAGCCTTGGCCGTCTTTAAATACTTGCCCCGAGAAGGTAGTGACGCCAAGCCTTGAAAGCAGATTTAATAGCCAGTAACTCTTTGTCGGTAATTGCGTAGTTGATTTCAGGAGGAGAAAATTTCCTGGACCAAAAGGCCACAGGGTGTAGTTGGTTAGTTTCTGGGTCTCTTTGCGACAGGACAGCTCCCATGGCCGAACTGGATGCGTCGGTTTCCACAATGTAAGGGAGATCTGGGTGCGGGTGCTTCAATATAGGTGCAGAGGTGAATTTGGTTTTCACGTCCTGAAAGGCTTGTTCGGCCTCAAGAGTCCATTCAAAGCGTTTGTTTTTCTTTAGGAGAGCTGTGATGGGTTGGACTGTTCGGGGAAATTCCGGGATGAATCTTCGATAGAAATTGGCGAAGCCGAGCATGCTCTGAACTCCCTTCACCGAGCTAGGAGATGGCCATTTGAGGATGGCGTCCACCTTTCGCGAGTCCATTCGGACTCCTTGAGGTGTCAGGATGAATCCGAGAAACTCCACTTCTGTGGTATGAAAAACGCATTTTTCGAGCTTTGCAAATAGTCTGTGCTGGCGCAATTTCTCAAGAACTGCCCCAACATGTTTTCTGTGATCGGATTCTGAAGAGGAGTACACCAGGATGTCGTCAATATAAACAATGACACAGACGTCGATAAGTTCCCGAAGAACATCATTCATAAAGTACTGAAAGGCGGCAGGTGTATTGCACAAACCGAAGGGCATCACCTGATATTCGAAGAGCCCAAATTTGGTGCGGAATGCAGTCTTCCATTCGTCGCCTTCTTTTATACGCACCAGGTGATAAGCTCCTCGGAGATCTAACTTGGTGTACACACAAGCGTCTTTCACCTGGTCGATAAGCTCAGGGATCAGGGGCAGAGGATAACGATTCTTAATCGTTATTTGATTTAGGGCGCGATAGTCTATACATGTTTTAAGGTCGCCCTCTTTTTTCGGCACGAAGAACAGCTGAGGAGACAGGAGACTTGGACAGGCAAATAAAACCATTGGCTAGGTACTGATCTAAATACTGACGAAAATGTAGGTTCTCAGGTTCCGTAAGAGCATAAATCCTACTACAAGGTAGTTGAGCATTGGGTACCAGATCGATTTGGCAATCATAAGACCGATGGGGAGGTAACGTGTTAGCCTATTCCTTCTGAAAAACGTCTTGGAATTCTTGGTATTCTGACGGTAGCTGTACAGGGGTGGAAGTTGCTGAGGCTAGACCCATAACTGGATTTCTTGGGTAACAAGTTGGTTCACAATCAGGAAAACTTATCTTCTTTGCTCGCCAGTCAATTCTGGGATTATGTGTTTCTAACCAAGGAATTCCAAGAATTACTTGAACTTGTGGGGCCTTGATCACATCAAACACGATTGCTTCCCGATGTCCATCCTGACCCACCAGTGTCATTTCAACAGTGGAATGCGTTACAGGCCCTGCGGCTATTTCGGTTCCATCTACTGTAGTAATGACATCTTGGGTTACTTTCGGGCGGAGAGGGAGCTTAATCCTGGAAGCCAATTCCAGGTCTATGTAATTTCCAATAGCTCCACTGTCGATGTATGCTTTTATAGCATGCAACAGCTGAGGCTGTTTTGGGTCCACGAGCACCATTGGCATGACAAAATGCGAGGTCAAAGAGTTTGTTTTCAAGCTCGGCAAGCGGACCCCTACGCTTGTCAGGCTAGGTCGTTTCCCGAATCAGGTGTCAATAAATCGTTATCAGTGGCTCCAACCACCTTCTTAGGTGGTTTAACCGGACAATTTTGAAGAAAGTGACCGGAAGTCCCGCAATACAGGCAAAGTTGCATTTGCCGCCTTCTCTCTCGTTCCTTCTGTGTTAATGGTCCTTTAACACTGCCGATTTGCATAGGTTCGGATACGTCGGTACTCTTGGAGTTAGCGTGGGTTTTGATCGGTACTCGGGTTTCGTACTTGAACCGAGCTGCTTTTCTATTTTGAAGTCTGTGATCAAGTTGAACCACCAAGTCTATGTAGTCTGCGCAGACCTGGGGTGGATCTACTATCTGAGCTAGAACATCCTTAAGCTCTCCGCGCAGGCCTCGATGAAACAATGTGATCCTTTTGTTTTCTGGCCATCCAGATTCCACAACCAGTCTATTAAAGGTGGCAACGTAGGACAGGAGATCCTGATTACCTTGTCGTAAGGATAGCAGTTCGTTATCAAGGGCCTGTCCTTGAGAGTGTCGAGCAAACAATCTTTCCATGCTGGCCTGGAAACCCTGAAAATTCTGGAGAATGGGATCATCCTGATTTACCAATGGAATAGACCAATCGGCAGCACTGCCACTGAGGTAAGATAGTATAAAGGCTACCTTGGTCTGGTCGTTAGGGAAGGCCCCGGGTCTGCATAGAAAGTGTAAACGACATTGGTTCATAAATACGGCATATTTCTTGGGATCCCCCGCAAAACGTTCAGGCGGGGCCAAAGGCATGTGTCCAGGTAGATTGATTTGTACCGGGTTATTCAAACCCATTGATGTGGAAGTATCTCCGGAATTAGGTAAAGGAGTGTGCCCTGCCTGGGCCTGCAATAACCTTTTGGCCAGGTCACCTGTTCTTTCCTTGGATAGGATCAGTTCTCTTTTGAGATCGTTAGTCTCCTGGCGGGCTGAGTGCACTTCTGCCCGTAATTCCCCCAAAAGCTGGGCCAGCTGATCTGTCTCGGAAGTCTCCATAGCGCCCGGGTGGGATATTGTGGGTAGTCTTCGCGTTCTGTCACGCTCACCTGATTCCCACGGAGGCGCAGGTCTGGCTTCGAGTGCTGATGCTTCTTCTATGGTGAAGCGCAGGACTCTGAAGATGGACTCACTGGCTCGCAGGAATATTCCCGTGTGCGTGAAAAGGGAGCATTACCTACTGACGGAATAATGCTCAAGCCTCCCACTCTCTTCCAACCCTCCACGATACCCTTCCTCGATTCCCCGTGAAGTCTCACCTTAGGGTCTGGAAGGATGAGTTCTCCATCCTGCTTCTGATGCAGGGGCGCGTTGAAACCCAGTTACTTCACTGGATTGAGGTTTGATGGGAGTTCAAATAAGCTTGACTATTCAGGTAAGGCGCTGTAAGAGTTCTGTAGCAAGTTCAAAAGTTCAAGCTTAATAATAATGTTCATTGTCTTATTGCTGCAAGCGCTAACGCTTATGTCTTTTTCCCCTTACGGGCCGGGGTTCGGAATGCCGGAGATATGGCGCCGACCCGAAGTGAAACGTGCAGTTCCAGTAAATGACAGGTAAGTTCTGGATGAGCGTTCGGGTAATGTCTTTGCATTCGCTCATTCAATGTCTTTGTCTTTTTTCCCCATAGGGGCCGGGGTCCGGAATGCCAGGAAGCGGCAGGACCCGATATGAAATGGGAATGACCCAACAGGTAAGTCTTAGAAGGAAACTGAGCTTTTCCTATTCCCTTCCTTCTCTCACCTTGTGTTCTTGTCTTTTTCTCTCTAGGCTCTGGGAAGTGGCTGCGGATCTGGATGATCGCTGCTGAAGATGGAGGTGCCCAGGAAAGGTGAGAAATGCAGCGCTGCAGCGATCGAAACGAAATGCTTTTAAAATGATGTCTTCCCTTTCAGGATCGTCGGTGTGAAGTCTCCGTGATGCAGCTTTAGCAGGTAAGGTCTTCTTTCTCTCCAATTCTCTCTTAGCAGGTGACCCAGGGTGCTGACAGGCGTGGCTGAAGTGCAGATGCAGGAGCTGACACGGTGAGCGTCCGGCTGCGAGGAGCAGAACAACGCGAAGCGTGAGTTGCTGATCAGGCGTGGTTTAAATAGCTTTGGAAGAAGTTCCAGGTATGTATCCTTCCCCGACCACACCCAGGGGAAGTAGTTCCACAGGTAAAGTAGTTCCATTCAGGCCTCAAGAGGGCCTGGATGTAGCCGCATGGTCTGCATCAGGTAAGTGCACCTTAAAACACTTGAACACATGTCTAGCTTTATGAGCCTGGCGCCTAAGGCGCCAGGCCAGGGGTCCAACATGAGCCTGGCGCCTAAGGCGCCAGGACTGTATCCAAAGGGCCCCAGCTTGGGCCCGCTGGCACTTCCCTGGGGGAAATGATGCCTGCCTCTGGGGTTGCTGGGTCGGACCTGGCTCCTTGGAGGTACGCATCATGACAATGATACTTAATGCCGCCGAGGGGGGGCCATGAAACCTCACGTATTTATGAGGCCCTACTATGGGGCTCCACCAAAGATGACCTCAAATGCCGGGACAAATGGGAAACCGAACTGAATTTGGTTTTTGAAGACAAAGCCTTGGATGATATAACCCACTACCGCAAAAAAGTCTCCCGAAACGCCCGCTTACAGCTCATCCAACTGCATGTTACGAACAGAGGTACCTCACCCCGGAAGCCATATCCAGATTTACCGGTGCGACCACCCAATCATGCCCCAAATGCAGCGTGCCCAAGGTTGGCATGACCCACATGTTCTGGGGATGCCCAGTGATCAGAGAATTCTGGACTCAAGTGAGGGAAAGAGTGGCTGGTGCAGACATTGACATTGAAGTGGACGAACCCTCGGCATGCATCCTGGGCAGGTATGGGCGCAGCAGGGAGAACAAACCCCTCAACAGGCTCAGAGACCTCATTTATATAACTGCCAAGAGGCGTATAGCCATGGGGTGGAAGAGCCCCCGAGGCCCGCCTATGCCCCTATGGTGGGGAGATCTTACAAAGTGGATCGCAGCGGAAACTGCGGCATGGGAGACTGCGATTCAAGTGCAGAGACTTGATTCTAGTGAAGAGCTACAGCGTTGGGTGGCCTTAACAGTACCCCTGATATATCCAGAATCACAGGAGGGACGAACATAGAACTTACCGTGGTCTTGGAGGGGGAAGGGAGGGAGGGAGTGGTGGTGGGGGGGGGCGGGGGGAGTTGGGGACTTACCTTCTGATATGCTCAACCATTACCATGGATGCCTGTTTTCTTCTTGTTATGAAACTAATAAAATATATTTAAAAAAAAAAAGTTTTCGGTAGCTTCTTTAAGAGACTGAGTAATAATTTTATGCAACGATGTGATCGCTGGCATCTCCAGTTCGTCAAGTGGATCACAGGCAGATGTTCTTGGGTCCCGACCATTCATTGTGTAAAAGGGTGTCTGTCCAGTGCTGGTATGAGTTGTTGTACGCAAATTCAATTAACCCAAGGATGTTTTTCCAGGACCCCTCTGTTTGCTGTAATGTACATCTCGGGTATTGTTCCAGCATCTGGTTTGTCCTTTCCGTTTGACCATCGGTTTGGGGATGGCGACTCATGGATAGACGAGGGTTGATTTGGGCTAGTTTACAACATCTTCTCCAAAAGGCTGAAACAAATTGAGTTCCCCCGTCAGAAACCAATGCAGATGGGAAACCGTGCAGCCGGACAATTTGCTCTAGGAATACTGTGGCCAGAGTAGCAGCGGTGGGGAGTCCATTCAGTCGAATAAAGTTTGCCATTTTGTTTAATAGGTCTACCACGAACAGTATTGTATTAAACCCATTACAGGGTGGCAGATCGGTAATGAAGTCCATAGACAATGTATGCCATGGTGTTGGTGGTACTCTTAATGGTCTCAACAACCCTGCAGAGTTTAATTTTTGGGATTTGTTTCGTGCGCAGACACTGCAAGTTGTAACTAACTGGGCAACATCTTTTCTCCAAGAGGGCCACCAATAGTTCTTATGGATCTTGGCTGTAGTCTTTGGGATCCCAGGGGGTCCTTCCACCAGTGACTCATGATAGTTCGCCATTATCTTGGTTCGCATTTCCTTGTCTTGAACATATAGTCTTCCTTGAAAGTATGGTAGATTATCTTTGATGGAGTATTGGTCCCCCCTTACTCAACCATTCCTTTTGGGCTGTTTGATCCATCTGTACTCTGGGATCAGTCTTCAAGTCTTCCCAGCAGGTAGTTACAGCAATCTGATGTTGAATCCGTTCTTCGGGAATGATAGCTATCGGTTCTGATGGAATAAGGGCATCTTTGTCCTCTCCCACACGCGATAGGGCGTCTGCCTTTCGGTTACGCAGTCCTGGTCGGTAGGTTATTACAAAATCGTACCCGGCAAAGAATAAAGCCCAATCAAGTATGCGCTCTAAGTAGTGCTGTTTGCTGGCAACAGACTCTTCCCCTGCATGAGGACGCCGTGGGACAAACACTTCGTTTCTACACTCAGACTTTCTTGGACTCTAAGGGTACACATATATTCTACTTCCACAGGATATGCCCTTAAATAATATATAAAACATATATATCTGCTATATTTACATATATACACACCTTCTTTTAGGTGGCCCCGCTCCCCTCTCCCAAAAGCCCTTATCAGCAGAGCTGCGCGCGCATCAAGTACGCGCTCTAAGTAGCGCTGTTTGTTGGCCGTGGCCGGAAATTAACCTAACAAATTGCATTATTGTCCCTCTTATGCTCTGTCTGTTCGATCCGGGTGTTGTTTATTGAAGAACGGGGAGCTAATCCTGTAAGGTAAATAACTATCCTGCAAGGCAAATAACTATCCTCTTTTCCCATTTTCAGCTATTTCTCTCATTTCAGGTTGCTATTTTAAGGCTGCAACTTTAAGGTTGCAATTAAATGACACACACTTTGCAAAAATAGTAACCAATAACTGTTTATTTGACAAATTCCACACCCATTTCTATTGTAACGGTCCTCTATACAAAGGAGATGGCAAGCGGCCTGCGCAGCGGGCGGTGCAATGAGACCATAACTGTTCCACTATCATCGACAAGCATTGACTCGTTGATCTTCCTCGGCCGCACATCGTACATTGAGCCTGCAGCACTGGAGGTATCAGTGCCGAGCACTTCCAACGAAATCACAGATCATATGAGGCTTGCATCACATGTCGCTATAATACATTTCAATGATCCGCCCAGAACCTCCATTTCTACGTTATCGGAGTCTTTTTCATGTGGAAATGCAAACAGCCCTGAAGCTCGAAGAGCGGTGGAAGATTTCCGCAGCTGCTCTTAATCACCAGCTGATCACATCCGTGACAAAGAACACTATGACATCACAATGAAGGAAATGGCTGTTCTGGACGAACAAGTGAGCCGTTCCATAGGAATGCTATTGGTATTTGGCTCCATGAAAAGGCAAATGTCATTATCGCCGCAATCTCCGAGAAATCCGCGGAGGGTAATGGAAATAAACAAAGAACCAGTGGAAAACAAACTAAGAACTTCCACCACCGCATCTAACTTATTCGCCAGAATCGGTCGAAGCTCATATCAGGGCTTCCCAGCCCGAACTCTTTGGGGGATCTAGTCTAATGGAAGACAAAGATCAACGATCCCCCGGAACGTTCCCAGTGATAATTAAAATATTGGATCTCCTTGATAAAGGACATGACTTGACTCACCTGGAACTAAAAGAAATAAAAGCAACACTACACCACATATGTTCCAAGATGGAAAGAATAGGAGGTTTCATTATTGCTGCTGATACTTTAAGAACCCTCAAGGAGGAATCCTTGTTGAGTCAAAAGCTATCTGTACTCCCGGATCACAAAGATAAAAATATACAATGCTGTCGGGAGGAATTGCACTCATGTAACCCTGTTCCATTATCTATTTCACCTTCATCCAAGACATATGACTGCAAAAAGGAATTGAAAGAACATGAAGCACCAATAAAGGAGATTAATACAACTATTTCCTACCAAGTCGCGAAATTAGCTCAGCCTAATGATCGTCCGGATAGTCCAACAATCTTGCTGAAAGCATTAGATCAGATGAAGCAAGAGGAAAAGGAAAAAGAAGCTCCACCGAACGAAGATAACTCTTTCTTCATGTCACGGCGCTAAAAAGTTACATTTAAGGGCAGTAAAAAGATATGCCAAAAGGCGAAAAGATGCCCTCATAAAAGGAATCAACAGTAAGGCTGTCTCCAATAAATTGCAAAAAGTATCTCTAGGAGCAGCGAACGGAGATTCAGTAATAGAAATTATGGATGAGGATCACATAGATCTACCTCAATTGACAAAGGAAAGTCAGGAGGCATTAATACCACCACCAAACATCAAACCAAAAGAAAAATTGCCAAAAAAGACAAAAATGATCACAAATATGGACTCTGGAACAACAAAGTAAAGCACAATGACAATCCATCTGTAAAAATATCTGAAAAAGGAACAGAGATACAAAAAGACCTTCAAAAAAGTAGGATATCCAACATCCAAGAAATAATCCTACAGAACAGACAAATTAATTTGGACAACTATTTTCCTATATGTGGCAGAAGCTGTACCACTAGAACAGAAACGGTTGTCAATGTTTCCGAGGAAAGCGCCATAATAAAGACTCCTATTAGGAAATCAGTGAAGCATGTCTCAACGAACCAAAGGGAAAAACTGCGAACCAGAAAGAGGACGAGTCCCTGGACAAAAAAAGGTCAATTGTAGTGAGTGGTGGAGGGAAAATAAGAAACTTAGCTAATGTTCCTTCGCTGCTTCACAACGATAAGGGAGGTGGCAACAATGAAAAATAACACCATACCCTCTCAAGCTGTCTCTGACAATAAGCGCATATCAATACATGGCCCAGCACTGAGCAAGTCCATTCCAGAAGCTCGAACTTTGCAAATCTTAGTAGAGAACAATCGGATATCAATACATGGGAAACAATCGTATTAATTGAACATTTCTCCTTGCACTACTTACGTGAATACCGCAATTAAGGATGCTGAAATCGGAGGATATTCTAAGAGTCTCATTAGCAATAAAAAATAACTACAGGGCTATATGCTACCTTAGCTCCGAAGCAGTAATGAAATTCCTGTGTTTCAGCAGAAATGCAATAAAAGACGAAGGTCTAACCTTAAGTACCTTTGAAACTGCGGCTGATGCAAAAGAATATATTGCATATGCAATTCCCTCTGTTGTAGACACCAGAGAGACCCTAGGACTAGCACTGTATCCACAACGTGGTGCTGACCGTGCAATTCAGGAATTATTAAACATAGCGGCCAACACAAAAAGTGTTCCCTGGCTGGAACCAATGCTGAACTCAATATTCAAAAGCAGAGATATGTCAACCAAAACATAGCCATACAGAGATGACCAACTAAAAGTTCTTTCATGGAATTCATGCGGATACCTCAATCTTATGAAATGGCATGCAACATTATCAAATAATGATCGACCGGCCATTACACTGTTGCAGGAATCCATGAAAACTGACAAATTTACTCTGCCAGGATACACCAAATATTGCTCTCCTGCCGGCAGAATCAACCAAGGTCGCCCTTCTGGAGGCCTTGCAATAGCAGTGGATAACTCTTTAAAGTTCAACTCAAAGATCATATGGGAATCTGGCAGCCTTATGGGAATATTGTTGAATACAAATACATCTAAGTATCCCCTGGTAATTATAATTACTATATATTGGAACCCGGCAACTTCAACAATTGAAGCTGTATTAGATGAGGTAGACAACTGCCTAGAAACTATAACTAAGGGACACCAAGCTGCAGAAATAATATTAGGCGGGGACTTTAATTCGGACTGCAGGAAGCTCAAGGCTGTGGAAGGAAGAATTGCCAGTGCATTGTCTAGGAGCAGAGGAAAAAAAATTGAGAGACTTTCTAAATTACTGGGACATGGATATGGTTGAGACCAAACTTAGTAATCCAATGAGTACATGGGCATGAGGGACAAAAAGATCGACGATTGATTTTCATATTTACAACACACAATCTCCTAGTAATAACTACACCATTAATAATCAAATAGTACATGGTGACCATGCTCACATTTTCACCAACTTGAAATTGAGATGTCCGGTGTTGGACATTGATCCCTCTGTCGCATTGGCTGAAATAGATCGTCCTCTATTATCTATTAGGTGGAGCCAGGGCTTATGTAAACGATGTATCAATCATGTAGCAGGGCAAATGGAAAAAGTAAATCAGGCAAATGGAAAACTGATAACAGATATGGTGGACATATATTCGGAATTAATAAAAGCTGCCTTAGTGCATTTTAGCAAAAACCAATCAGACAAACACTTGTATCCATACGATCCCACTTGCAAAGCACTGAAGCATGAAAAAATAAAGTTGAGAAATAAAATGGTAACTGCAGAAAACCATTAGATACTACGAAACAGAATATTGGGCGCATACAAACATGACCTTAAACATGCACGGATTTCAAGGTACAATGAAGAAAATTGCGCATTAATAAGACCCACAACGGCACATGACACACAAACGATATGGCGTACATTAAAAAGTAATAGAAAACACGCTACATTAACCATGCCGAACTGTATATCAGAACAGGCATGGCAAGAATATATCACAGTGAAATTTCAGCTTCCACATGAATTTATAAAATGTCCCACGAATAACACTCCACTATAACGACATTGGCCGGTTGGATTGGTCAACAGGCGACTTCAAGTGGGCCATTTCAAAATGTACCTACTCTAAAGCGGCAGGCCCAGATGGCTATCCACCATGCTTGTATAAAGCAGACCCAGATCTGTGGTGCATCCTTTTAAAACGAAATTTCAAAACAACATTAATTCAGGAACTATTCCGCCATCCTGGTTAACTTTGAACATCGTACCTATATTTAGAAAAGGAGATCCTGCTCTTCCACAAAATTATTGCCCAATCTCCCTGATAGACACGGAAGCGAAGATCTTTGCAATCTTGTTACTATATGATCTTGACAAGTACATTGAAAATAATGCTTTATATTCTAAATATCAAACCGGCTTCCGGAAAGGAATGAGCACCACACTAAATGCCACAATCATGGCGCATATGATCGCGGGAGCAAAAAAGAAAACCTCGAACCCTGTCTACATCGCCCTGATCGACATGACATCGGCATTTGATACTGTAGTGCGAAACCTGCTTTGGAAGAAATTGTCTGACATGGGCATCCCAAAGGTGCTATTGTACTGGTTTATCAAATTGCATTCTAATACCTCTTATAAAATTAAAATAACGGCAGAAGGAAGAATCACCAAGCCAATCAATACATTTTTGGGCCTAAAACAAATATGCAATCTGGCAGCGACTTTCTTCAACTTATATCTCTCGGATCTTGACAAGAAATGGCACGAGGAAAACTTATTTTCTGTGAAGGCGGGTGCCAACCAATTTAAATGGATTGCATTTGCCGATGACATCATAATCGTCGACCCAACTCCAGCAGGTCTCCAATTAAAATTATTGAAGCTTCAATGCAATTGACCGATGAACTTGCCGAAGATCTCGACTTCAGTTTTGCTAGTTTTGGCGATTTGTCCACCACAGTTGAGTCACAAACCACATTCATGCAGGACGATTGTCTAATAAAGGATCAACAATACATTGTATTCAACAGCTGCCTGGTAGACATTATACTGATGCTGAAATGTGTCTCATGTCTTACAAGGCACTAACCTTAAAATCCAAGCCAGTTGTGGCAGCCTCCATCATACATTTTCATGGTACGCCCAACCGATGCTAGGCAAAGTGCCAGCTGGAAATCTACTATGTTCAGCAGCTTTACTTTTCAGTGGCTCTACTTTCAATAAGATGTCCAGTTTCTGTCAATTTGTGGGAGTTCAGTTCCTTGCTAAAATCCAGTACTACAAATATCGAAGGGAATTCTTATTTATTTTATTTTTTTCCTCTTTATTTAACTTTTAAGGAACAATTCAATAACAGCAAAGTTATATTACAGGATAACATATCATTTCAATGCAACAAAATAATGGATAGACAATCAGCATGAAAGGTATAATAAAATCAAAAACAGATTGCATAAACACTAAGAAGAATATCCACAGAATTTTTAAAATGGTAAACAAAACTTTGATACAATATTGTCAAAGATACCAATAATACACATACCAACACAAGACACACAACATAACACAACACTTACCCTCCCCCTTCACACACTCTTAAGGAAATACAACAAACAACCAAACTCCGGCCAAATATTAAACATTAAATTCATTAAAAACACTCCATTGTTCATTATAAACTTAATCTCTATGCAATTTGCCAAATCTGATCTTCTCAAAACGCGAAAAGAGCTGCACATGTACTAGCCATTCTTCAACGCATGGCTTTTTAATTGTTTTCCTGACACGCAAAATTTGTCTAGCAGCCACCAGAAGAACTTTAGGGACCCAAAACAACGTCACACAATCCAAATGTTGAACACAATTTGGGGATTTCAAAAGTACAGCCAAAGTCGTTCTTGGAAAAGCAATATTCCACACCATGTCAATCCTATCTAAAACATCATTCCAATATCCATTCACCTTTGTGCAATCCCACAGCATATGTAACATTGTGCCCCTTTCCTTCAAACAACCCCAACACTATCACTCAGGCCAAATCTATACATCTGGAGTCCAATAAAGACGTCCTAAAATTCTCTGCTGAATGTAGCGTAAATTCAGGTCCACTTTCGCCTTTATCAGGACTCTCCATATGTTTTCCCATTCTTTCAAAGACAAATCTACTCCTAACTCATTAGACCATGCAAGCCTCAAGTTATCCCAGGAATCGACTGAATGACTCTCCACCGGCATAGGTTTCTGGGTGGTAGTGAAGAACTGACTGTTCATGTATATATTGGAAATCTTGTTGAGCCTGACTATTGTTGGGCATTTTTCAATTGTGATACGTGTATGTTTTTGTGTGCTGTCTCAGTGTTTGTATGGGCTGGGGAATTTATGGTATTTAACACTCTGGATTTATTTGTTCTATTTATTTATTCAGTACTTTTATGTTTCTGTTACGTAGATTACTTTACTGAAATGATATTATGCCAAATTCAAAGCTTTACTTGACTTAAAATAATGGGGCTACTAACGGTAGGAACTTGGAATGTGAAAGGCTTGAATTGTTTGACTAAAAGGAGAAAAGTACTATCGAAACTTTGGAGGGAAAGAATTGATGTGATCTTCTTTCAAGAGACGCACTTTGATGAAGGTGTTGGGAAACCCTTCTCTAATTCAAGATACACAAGAATGTGGTTGAACTCCTTCACCTCCAATTCAAGGGGAGTATGGATTTTGATCCGGATGGGTTTGGGAGTCAGTGTGGAAAAGGTTTCTATGGACGCTGTGGGTCGTATAATTTTGGTCGACTTCCTCTATGAGGATAGACTTATTACCTTTGGTTCTATTTATGGTCCATGTGCAGCTAGTGGGAATATTTTTACTATCTTGAGGAATTTATTGTGTGACATGAGAGGAGAGTTGATTGTCTTGGGAGGAGACTTTAACTGTGTCCTAGATTTTAAGTTGGACAGATCTTCGATGTGCTCTTTTACAGGTCAAATGTCTAGTAGAGGATTTCGAGAATGTTTAGACGTTTTTGATATGGTGGATGCATGGAGGATTGTGCATTAGAGTGAAAAGGGTTTTACCTTCTATTCCCCTGCACATGACTCTCTTTCCAGGCTTGACTACGTGCTTGTTTCTGACAATTTGGTTCAGGCTATAAGTGAAGCTCAGATGTGTGAACAATACCTTTCTGATCACTCATTGGTTAAAGTTCAATTGCTCTTTGGCTTGCATAAGCAAGAATCGTACAGTTGGAGATTGAAGCCTTTTATCCTGAAGGAGGAGAAAGCTTTAAGATTACTAGATGTATCTATTTGTGAACTATTTTATAGAAAATAATGATTCTGTCTGTGACTCTTTCAAAGCTACAATTAGAGGTGAGTTAATTAACTGGACCGCTAGGGTGATGAGGAAAGGGGAAGCAAAGTTGAGGGATCTTGAACGGGAACTGGCTGATTTACAGTCCATCTTTGGCCGCACTAGAGCTGCGGAAGATCGTATAAAGGTGGGAAAGATAAAAGAACTGTTGAAGTGTGAGATTGATGCTCAAGCTGAACGTGGAACATTTTATACCAAACAGCGTTTTTGGGACGTTGGAGATTGTAGTGGTAAATTACTAGCAAGTAGGCTGAGAGGCCTATGTGAGAGGTCTTTTATTCATAAGATTGATAATGGTTCAGGTGGAGTATTGGTCAAGAGGGAAGAGATAAGGGAGTCATTTCGCTCCTTCTATGAAACCTTGTATGCTGAAGATCGTCCTCCATTGGAAAGTGAGCTGATGGAGTTCTTTGACAAGATTGATGTCCCCTGTTTGTCTGGCGAAGCCAGATAGTTTTTAGATGCTCCAATGTTAGCTGAAGAGGTTTTGCAGGCTATTCAGAATCTGAAGACTGGATAATCGCCAGGTCCTGATGGCTTACCGACTGAATCTGATCAATCCTTTGGTGAACAGATAGCACCAGAGCTGTGTGCTCTTTATAACCGGTTTCTTATGGAGAGTTCATTATGCCCATCAATGAAGGAAGCAATTGTAACTGCGATTCCTAAGGCAGGGAAAGATGCAACCAAATGTTGTAACTATCGCGCTATATCCCTTCTTAACGTTGATGTTAAGGTATTTACTAAAATGTTTGTGATCAGGTTGGATACGTTTATGAGTAATTTGATAGATGAGACTCAAGTAAGTTTTATGAAGCATCGCTATGGTTATGACAACATTGGACCCCACCTTGACATTCTGAACCTGTCAAACACAGAAACGGGAAACTTGCTTTTATTTTTTTGGATGCAGAGAAAGCGTTTGATAGTGTAAATTGGACCTTCTTAAATTTCACTCTGTTGAGGATGGGTTATCGGAGGAGCAGGAACGCAAGAAGAAGTGGTTGGTTCCATGTTCACCTCCACACAAAGCTCTTGAGATTGTGTATGACAAAACTCTTTCAAGAGACCTAAAGGGACTCCCAGAATTCTGTCACACTGGAGATTTAGGGGTGTTCCACAATATGTGCTGAAAGTACAGGCCCAAAAGGTTGCATTTCAGCATACACGGTATGCAAGCCCGAACATTACTAACCTAGGTAGAGAACAATTGAGAACTGCCGGAAACTTTGGGATGCTTCGTTACACCTTGGCCTTTGCAAAAACAAAGCTAAAAATGGGTGGCAAAGCCAATATACGAGGAAATGGAATTCGATTTTGTGAAAGCTCTCACTTTGACTGTGTTGGCCATGCATACTCATGAAATGGATCCCGATTTTGTTCCTAGGACACATACAATGCCACAAAACATTGCAAACAAGCCCTGTCCACCAAAGCTGAACTTGTTGAACAGTTGTCTTTTGAAATGTATCGTCTTTGTCAACTTTTTGCCCTGCTCTTTTTCCCCTTTCCCCCTCAACTGGACCTGTGCGATCATCCGCCCCGCTTGGGTCCTCTGGATATAGGTCGACGTGTGTTGCTTGTTGCTTTTTGGAAGAATATATTACTACATGGGATAAGGGCTGTGATGTGTGTACTTGACTGATCAGGGCACGGGAGGGTCAGATGGATATCAGTATGAAAGGAACTGCGCGGTCTGAGCTGGTGTGCTCAGGCCTGGCAGGGTGGAGGTTGTTAGTGCACAGGAAGTTCTGTGGAGATGAATGGCCATTTGGATTTATGATTTGTCAGTGTCTCACATAGAGCATATTCCTCTGCGAGAACGTGGCAATGGGGAGGACAAGCTGTGGGCAGGCTGAGCCAGGCGCTGGGGTTGGGAGAGCTGCCTTTGTACAGAGAGATGGATTTTCGGGCCTAGTAGAAAGATGTCATTCAGGCTATTTCAAAATGGTTTCCTGATGCTGGGCTTGAAACTATAGTGTATGTGTTATTTGCGATGGGGTGTTGTGTAACGGAATGTCGCGGGGGTTGGCCATGCCTCCCCCCTTGGTTAAACCAGTATGAAACGAGGGGGAGGCGGGCAAGGATCGCCTACTTCCCAACACTAGTAAGATCGTTGTCTAAGTCTTCTCTCTGTTGGCGCGCTCTAAATGCAATATAATATCTTCATATGCTATCACAGTCCGTTTCAGACAGACTCATATGGAATCTTAGATTACAGCAGACTTTCAGTGGCTTATATTCTCTGTTTTACTGACCTTCAGTGTAACTGGTGGATGCCAGCAAACAATTTGTTTATTTTCTAACATATTTTGAATTCCACATTGGTCGGCCGGGCTCATTGCTCCCATGAGTGAAGGTCACTCGTTTGATGTTTGCGGGTAGTTCACACCGACACGTCTTGTACAGTATGTTTTAGATTTATGGCTATCCTTCACAAAAACAACCAACCAGAAATGCAAGTTATAAAGAAGCTTCAATTGTTATTCGACCTTGGACGAAAGGGAGGATTCACTATGGCTTGAAGGGCGGAAGGTGTCGAATACCTGCATAAATGATAAGTCTCACTATCTTAAAACTGGACATTGGAACACTTTTCATTCTATGAAAACCGTTGTTTTGAGTGGACAATCTGCGTTACACCAAGAGAACGGAAATACTGAATATTATGTAAGTTGAACTATTCAGTTTAAAGATGAGTTTATAGACAAATGATTAAAGGTTTAATTTTCTGACTGGTATTGCTTCCTTAAATTGTTATGGTTGTTAGTTGGAGCATATTGTGACGATTATTCATCGACGACCAGAAAACACAACCTGTATGCAGGCTAGTGATATCTAAACCACTTTGTCCCATGTCATATCAGTGTGCGTTATCAACGTTGTATTATTGGATGAGCCGGGTGCAGAACATTTTCCCAGGGGACTTGGGTTCATTTGTCGAAATTTGATTTTGCCAGTTCCCTTACATTTTTTTTAAAAAGTCCCAGGCGCCCTTCGCTAGAAAGAACATGGCCTGTTATGGTTTCTTTTCACACTTTGAGTGTCCGCAGCTGTGTGTTTCCATTGTTTGTGTGCAATATTAGGTTTCAGCCGGTGCAGAATTACAGGGTAAATGGATACATTTGAATAAAGAACAGCTACAAAAATATATTTTTATTATGTTTTCTACATAGCTATATTTTGCCGTTCTGCGAATGCCATAGTTTCCGATTCCGACAGATGGATTTTTCAGCCAGCAGTGGCAGATACGCCTAAACGGATGGATTTCCATTACGCATATGTGGGACGATCGCCCGGGATCGACATGTCCTTTGGCAGTACCAGCAACAAGGAGGAATCTGTCATCATTTACGGTGGTCTAGCAAGAAGCCGAAGCCTTGCAATTCAAGGTGCGTCGAATGCGCATCTTCTCCCGAAAAGGAACTCTGTGTGACTCATGATAAAGTTTTGATACTATAACCCAAGGACTTTCAATAATTGGTGGTAAATTGAAATCGCTGGAGGTTCTCCAAGCGTTTTTTGTGAAATAAAACCACATTGTATAAATTGCAGTGTATTGATGTTTCCGTTAAAAATAGTGTTTTCTTTTCCGATTTGTGGCACGCTGTGCTGCGAGAGGATGTGTGCGTTGATATTCCAGGTTCTGCGTCAACTGACGTTAAGACGTAGGTGATGACTGGGCGCGTTTGGCTACGCTGCCCACTAACGTCATGAAAATAGGTGGAGAATATCACTAGGAATATTGATGTCAGCTTCAGGGGCGGGTGATATGATTTAGTGCCGCAAGGGCACTTGAATTTAGGGCGATCGATCCACGGATAATATTAGCACAAGATGGCCGTGCCTCGCTCATTGATTTTGCATGTGTAAAATTGCGGAAAACTAAGGTAAGGTGCATAGGAAATGTTTTTTTGATCAATCACAGTTTGCTTTAAACCACATGCCCGAGCGCTCGGGACAATAACATTTTTGAGCGCACTATTCCTTTAAAGAAACGGAGCCAAAGGATTATGCTTTCTTTCTTTACTCATAACTCGAGCAGCATATAACAAATACAACTCATAAAAGAATAATACATTCAAAACCTACATTTCCCTGTAAAATTTCTTTTTGGGTAGTTCATTCTTTTTATGTCCATGAAAACAAAACCACATGACTCTTCCCACCAGTCACAACACACACTGTCCTAGATCTTGCTCTACATCTCTGCGCCCCTCCACTTTCTTTGTCGGTCTTTAACTTTGTGTCCCAACCGGTAAACGCAGCTTGATCTTCAACCTTCTAATCTTCCTCATGTTCCGGCATTCTTCACCTCGGTTCCTGAAATGTAATCGGAAAAACAAACTGAGCCTGAGGTTGAGTAATCGTTACAACACTTTAATCTGCACCACTAACCCCATGTTTTATAACATAAACATTACCATTCTGTCCCAATCTAACGCAACTACTCAACAATATTACAATTCCATATAACGATTACTTGTGTGGGATAATCCTTCGCCTCTGTGACTTTAATAGAATCTTGACTTTCTATAACGTTAGTACGGAAAATCAGTATTCTATGTCAAGACAGGAGGCTCGGATTATACGTGTTTAAAGCTTACCTACCACCAACGCAGACATCTCTTTTATGGGTCTGAAATAAAATGGTGTAAATGTCGACTCTTTAGACCAGTCTGCTGCCTTGCCTTGAGGATGTCTTCCAACCCAGCTGCTACATTAAAGGCCTTAGATGCCATAGCACCTCTAATAGAATGCACCCTGTATGTGCCAATGTCAATGCCTGCCTGCAGCATGCACCATTTAACCCACCTGGCTAAGATTGGTCCCGCAACCTCCTTGAGTGGTTTTCTCAGTGATATGAAGAATTGTGACACCCCTGCGAGCCTACGCGTACTCGTCATTTCCTGATATTTCTTTAGACACCTGACTCAGCATAACTTAGATTGGTCCGGAAAGGCCGAATATGCCACTGTTTTGATACCCGTCTTAGTTTGTTTATTCACATTTGTTTAGCGCCCAAACAGCCCGGGGGGCATCGTGGCGCTTGTTACAGAAAAAGCTTAGTTACAGGAATCATACATTTTTGCAATTTTTGTACAGAAGAGGAAATGCATACAGTGCTCTGCAGGAGCGCAGAAAAAACATGATAAGTACAAAGTATATACAGATAGCTTGTACAATAGGATGGGAGTAGGGTAGGGTTAGTTGAATAGAGAGGTTTTCCGTTTTTTTCTGAAGGCCAAGAGGGAGTTCTCTGCTCTGAGGGCTGTGGGGAGAGAGTTACATAGTTTGGTGGCTTGATAAGGGAAGCTATCCCACCTGCCTTGAATTTAATTGAATTGATATTTCATTTATATCGCGCTCATACACATGCGTTTCATCCTTGGCCCTTTTGATGTGTGGGGTGCAAAGTAGGTTGGAGTAGCAGGTTCTGGTAGGACGTGAGGAGGTATTTTTGGTAATTGTCTCATAGGTAGGACGGAGCTGTGAGTGATCAGCATTTGTGCGCGAGGGTGAGGATTTTAAAAAGGTGATGAAATCTTTCACCGGGAGCCAGTGTGCTTCCTGCCTGGCATGGGAGATATGGTCCCGTTTTGGAATGCTTAGGGCTGCTATTAAGGCGTTATACCCTATGGTAGCTGGCTATGGAGAGACAGTTGGGCTTGGAGAGACAGGTAGGGTTTTATGACGTTGATGAGCTTAGTGGTGTAAGCGGAGGCTGAAACAATGGCGTTGACCTGTTTGTTCATGGACAGTGTAGAGTCTAGGTGTACGCCTAGGGTTTTTACTGTGGAGGAGACAGGGATGGAAGGGTTGTCAATGTTGAAGTTGGAGTAGAGGTTATCGAGTTTGGCAAGCGTGGCTTTTTGGCCGAGAATAATGATCTCGGTCTTGTCCCCGTTGAGGCAAAGGCCATTTGCCGCCATCCATGCCTGGATGGTGGCATAGATGAGGTGCAGTGCTTTGGCATCTTGTTTGTAAGAGCTGGAGAGTGGCAGGAGTACTTCAGTGTCCTCTGCGTAATTTGTATATGCAATGACGAGTGCATCAAGCTTGTCAGAAAAAGGGGCTTCTTTAAACAGGTTTAGTGTAGAGGCTGTGCAGGAGCCTTGAGGGACTCCACAGTGGATGGTAGAGGGAGCTGCATTGGCTATGCTCGAGAAATCCTTCATTGCTCTGCCTTCAAGGAAGCCAGTAATCCAGGAGGCTGCTTCTTTCGAGAAGTTTGGCTGAGTGGGTGAGGTGAGAGGCAAGTGTCTTGTGATCTACAAGGTCGAAGGTGGCAGAGAGGTTTAAGAGTAGAAGAAGAAGTGCTGGTTTGCCTTTGTCAACGATTTGGGCGATTTGTGTTTTTAGGTCTACAAGGGCTGTTTCTGTGCCGTGCCCTTTGCGGAAGCCAGACTGGCTTTTCCCTAAGATAGAGTTATCTTCGAGAAAGTGTTATATCTGGCTATGCGCTGCTTTGTCCAGAATTTTGAGGAGGAAAGGGACGGTGGTTATGGGTCTGTAATTATTAGGTTGTGCCGGATCTAGAGTAGGCTTTTTTAGGAGGGGGCAGACCCACGCTTCTTTGAGACTTGTTGGTATGATGCCTGTATTAAAAGAGGAGTTAATAAAGACAGTGAGTAGAGGAGCGAAGGAGTCGGCACAGTCCTTGATGACTTTAGAAAGGCATGTGTCTCCCTTGCACATGGAAGGTTTAAGCTGCTTGAGGAGGTTGATGACTTGTCTCTGTGATATCTCAGGAGAATGGTGGGTTCGTAGGGGTGGGAGCTGTTTGGGGGGGTAAGTTGTGGGGTGGTAGAGCTTTGTATTGGTCCTGGAATTTTCTTTTTGTAAGAGTTCTATTTTGTTCAGCATGGCAGCTTGTATACTTGCACACCAGGCCTCGTCTTTGATAATTACATCTGTTTTTTTGAGAGATCTGGTTGAAGGTGTTCTTGGTAAGGTCACAGGGATTGGCCTGCCAGTTGTTGAGAGCCTTTCTTTTGTTTGCGCAATGGGCCTGTAGTTCTTCAGTGAACCAAGAGTTGGAGTGCAGAGACTTTTTTCTTTTTTGCATTCGAGTGGGACTATGGAGTGGATTGCTCTAGTGAGGGTATCCTTGTATAGTTCTGCTAGTATGTTAGGGTCATTGGAGAATGGAGGTGCTAGTTCTGAGACTTCTAGGTAGGGGTGCAGGTTGTCCTTATTGTATTTTTTTAACTTCTCCCCTGCACTGGAAGGGCAGAGGAAGGGGTTTTAGTAATGGTGGTAAGAGGTATCAAGAACTGTATGCAGTTGTGGTCAGTCCAAGGATACGAAACATTGGATGCAATGGTAGTGGAACAGTTGTGGTCTGCAACCTAGTCAAGAGTGCAACCTTTAGAGTAGGCAGCGCTAGAGACTTTTTGTATTAAGTCTAAATTTTTGTTGAGGGAAGCGGCAGCTTTATCTTGAAGGTCACTGAACCCTAAATTTACGTCACTGAGGAAGAGAGTTTTAGTGGAGCTTTTGAGGTTGTCACTAAGTAGATGGATGAGGTGTCCCTGAAAGTCTGCTGGGAGGCCTGGTGGTCGGTATATGATGTGAATGTTGATGGTGATGTTAGGGGACAGGGAGAGTTTGGTAGATAGGATATCTGAGTTGCCTTCACAGGGGCGGTTGTTGAGTCTAAGCGATAGGGCTTCCTTTGAGATGAGAGCTACTCCACCTCCTAGCCGAGATGGTCTATCTTGTCTGAGGATGGTGTAGCCTGGTGGGAGCGCTAGTGTAAATGCAGGCCGGATGCGTCGTGTAACCAAATCTCAGTGATGGCTAATAGGTCTAGGTCATGGCTGGAAAGGAGGTCATTAATTACCCGAGCATGGGCCGGAATGGAGCCGACGTTGAGCAATGCACATTTGAGATGAGGTGGTTGTAGATTTATCTTGTTAGAACGTGTGGGAAGAGTAGTGGTAGCGCTGGTGGGGTGGGTGGAGATGGGAGTGTGCATTTGGATGTGTGGATCTCGCATGGGGCGGGTGGCCGCAATTCCAGTGAGGAGATGCGAGTGGTGAGTGGAGTGAGTCTTGTTGAGGAGCGGGTGCCTAATCTGAGATTCCTTGATGCTGTGGGTAAAGGATGGCAGTTGAGTTGTGTGGGGTGAGTGCGACTTCTTAATCTGTTACCTCCGTTGGCTAAATTGACTGGGTCCGAGAGAAATGGTGTGGCCGATGTAAGGGCAGGGGGGGGCTCGTGTGAGGTCATAGGTGCGAGTATGATAAAAGGGGGCGGCGTGCCTTGTGGTGAGATTAAGCTGTACTTGCCCCGGGCAATGTGGGTTAGTATGGTTGTTGGTTAGGGGGTGGATGGCATAGGAGTGGAGGAGAGCTATCACTATTACTGTAATAGTAAGATACCAATGATAAGAAAGGCAGATGATGGGGGTGCGAGTGTAACCTTTGGCAGCGTGGTGGGTGCGAGTTAGAAGGCATACATAAACATCTACTGCGCAATGGAGAGGGAAGAGGTGCTTGTGATAGGGCCTGAACAGCAATAAGCATATACCTTAGGCAGGAGGCAATTGTGCTTGTAATAGGGCCTATACAGGAAAAAGCAAATACAAGCACAATTGCCTCCTGCAGAATTGTAATAGGGCCTAGACCGCAGTAAGCATATACAGTAGGCAGGAGGAAGATTGTACTCGTGATAGGGCCTAAACAGTAAGAAGCATAAACATAGGCTGGGTGCAGTTGTGCTAGTAGTAGGGCCTAGACAATGAATGGCATACAGAGTAGGCAGGGGACCGTTGTGATAGGAGTAGCGCTAGACAGCGGTGAGCAAGCCTTATAGGCAGGAGGTAGTCAGTGTAGCACGGTAGCACATAGGACTATGCTGCAGCGAGCATATAGTAATGCAGCAATGCGACTCGCTGATCGTTGGGATACAGGCTGAAGTGGTGTTTGGAGCCAGTGCAGGGATATTGTATCCAGGGCTCGGAGCCACACACAGTAATGGTGGCTAGGAGAGGGGCTGGTGAGCAGGTAGCTTAGTGAGAGGGGCTGAGAGGTCACTTGGGGAGGTACACAGTTCAGACAGTTATGAGTCAATTGAAGGCTGGCTGAGATGGGTTTTGGGGCTTCTTACCCTTGAGAGTGGCGTGGATGCAGAGGGAGCTGGGATGGGTGGCCCCTAAAGGCCCAAGGCGGCCACGACAGGCCAAGGCAGGCGCAAGGCCAAGGCAGGCGCAAGGCCAAGGCAGGCGCACGGCCTTAAGTACGTGGCCTTCGGTACAGGTGGCCGGCTCGCGCCTTCCTGCGCTGATGTTTCACATATAAAATATGCTGGGGCCAATCAGGATGCTGCGTCGTATGGTTGTTTTTGTGTGTTGCTTAGCAACACTCGCGGCGGGCAAGGTCTCCTGTTAACGTGAAAAGTGACGCCCGCTGGGTTAAATGACTTCTTATCTATCGACAGTGCTCTCACGTCTGAGACTCTATTGTAGGATATCAGGCATATAAGGCAGAGCAGTGCGGTATGCTTTGCCGATATTGCCCTCCTGACCAATCTGTCGATATCTTGCCAGTTGATAAACAAATTCAGGACTAAGTTCACGTTCCATGTCAGAGTGTATCTCGGTAATGGTGGCTTCAATAGTCCCCTCTGAGGAGTTTACATACAAGTGGGTGGCCTCATTCAGTGTTGCAGTTAAGAAAAGCAATTGAATTAAACAGAATAAAAGTTCAGTTAAGGAGTTCGCTGAGCCAAGAAAGCCAAGGTCTTATCTAACTGGAGTTGGCTGACATTGGAAACAATTAACGTGAAAGAACAGAAGCTCCTGTTCAAGAAAGTCAAGCAAAAACAAAAAGACGTCAGAGGACTATTGAAAATAAAATCAAATACACAAAAAAGCTAAATTTCATGGTGTTCAGTCATGTGATAGAGGGAAGTTGGATGAGCGAGATGATCACACCTATGCACGGAAGCCGGCTAGTGCCTATACTCCTTAAAATTTCTCAGAGAACAGTACAAACTGAAGGCCAACTTCAAAGTACTAATTGACACTGGACCATTGAGGGGATGATGCATGATATTTTAATTGGTGGGAAGGTGGTATCAAGACGAGCTTATCCACACCTGGTTGTTCAGTCTGCGTGCTGCTAACGTAGGTACGAAATGTACTGACGTGGTTAGAAGCCAACCAATTGTAGGGGACCACAGAGTTGGGGGTCCTATAGTGTGTGTAGCCAATGGGATGTCGTACATTTAGTGACGTTCACAGTGGCCATTTTGAGGGGAGGGCTTAGTTGCCCCCCCCCTGATGTTAACTATCCAATTACCTCTTTCCGTTACTCCATGCAGCTATAGAACCTATGCTTAGTTATTCACTTAGAACCAATCCCACCTCCCGATAGGTTTTAGTAGTTTGCCAAATAGGATGACGTTGGTAATGGCACGTCAGTGATGACCACATTTGGGTGCAAAAGCCCAAGTGTTTTATGAGATAGTCAGAGTATCGAGCGATTGCTGATGTTCGTTGTACTCCCTGTTTTAAGATATTTGACATTAAAACAGACAAACTTTGCCTAAATATTTGTGTCGTCTTGATTATTGATCTATGAATAAAATCTGCATCCCCATTTATCTCCAGGGTACCGCTACTCATCTTAAAGGGCTGGAAGCCTCCAGTTCACTTGGTAGCAGAGATTAGATGGTTAGATAAGATACCATCAGCCGTCGACATATACGTAACTTTTGAATCTCAGCAATATCACACAACCTTTGACATTCGGCTGACAGGATGTGAAGCTCCCTGTAGAAGTGGTTAGAATCGGTAAACTCCTTGCAAGGGACGGTTTGACGGGACCCCTATTTTAAGATAGAAACCCCTCCCACATCTATGTGAAGCGAATCGGAAAGCGGCTCAAAGAGGCGGTAACGAAGGCGGTGATCCCGAGGGTCCGAAGACAAAAAACATGCGAACGGTGAGTGAATAGACCAAAGAGTGTGGCAAAGGGAATAATGGAGAGTAACAGAGGGAGGCAGGATAAAATAGAACGCAAGAGTAAGAGTGTAATATATATATGTATATGGGGAAAAAGATATTGACTTGAGAATGGCCGAGCAATATATGAGGAAGAATAGTCGTGAGTGTGGCCACGCTATGAGGATACACCCTGTTCCTAGGCTTTAAAGAGTGCTAGCATAAGCTTTAATTCAGAGCCCCTTATGCGGGACATATAGAAGACTAGATTGGTTGTAGACAATCTTAAAAGGAATTAACTTAGTTCCAAATCGGAGCAGATTTTAGAGGGTAAGACGAGTCTGAAGAAAAGATTGTGAGTAGTACGTGTGGCCAGTCAAGTTGGTTTGTTTTATGTGGTCGAAAGAGGTGTGATGACTTCAGAGTTGAAAGACGAAAATGTTATGCAAAGAAGAAGCGTGAAGTTAAGACGCGAAGATTGATTGTTTAAAGATTAAACTTTGATGGTTGTTTTTTAGCAAGATTAAAGTAAAAGATTGTGTTGTAACGGGATTGGAGCTTGCAACGATTGGTGCTCGCTCATAAGTGCATTTTTTGAAAAAAAAGACGTATAAATTGAAACTGTGACTAAAGCATAAGCGAGTGTTAGCAAGGAGAAAAGTGAAAGTTAAAAATGGAAGAACTTACTCCATTAGTGCACCTCTGCAAACAGCTACCGAAACATGCGCTTAAACAATACAGTGCAGAGTGGGTTAAGGGGACTGCAGACAAAATGTTTATGCCGTGGCCACAAGGCAGATCATTATGGAGATCAGTTCTGTAGCATATGAGGACACATTTGCATGCTGCGTATACAGGAAAAAAGTTAGAAAAGCGCCTAGAGAGTCTAGAGCTTTGGAAAATGTATGAACATGTGACGGAGGAGGAGCCTCCTTTAGATTGGATACTTAATATATGCAAAGAGGGGGATGAAGAGCCTTCTGCTCCGCCCACCCCATCTGAAATACAGAGAACCTAGACACGATTGCGCGAACTATGAAGAGTTCTGTGATGCGCTTCCTAGAGTAAAGGAGAATGCACTCGCAGGGGGAGAAATTGTTTTCATTGACGGGTCCTCAAGAATCGATCAAAAGGATGGGAAACATTTGGCAAATAGAGAATTTTGAGTGCTCGCGAGTACTCGATTGCCATCTCATCATTCAGCACAAGCTGCAGAATTATTGGCTTTGATACTCGCAGTCGAGAATCACGCAGACCAGGAAGTAACAGTGTACAGTGACTCCGCCTACGTGACGTCGACTGTGCACGCAGGACTAGCGAGCTGGAAAAGGAGGGGCTACCTCCGAGCGGACGGCATGCCAGTGCAGCATGCAGCCTTATTGGACAGGCTCATTAAGGCACTACAACTCCCAGTGGGCATAGCAATCGTTAAAAGAGCCGCTCATACGAAAGGGACAGATTTTATCTTGTGTGGTAATCAAGCAGCAGACGCTAAAGCCAAGCGCATAGCAAATACAGATAAAAGGATGATGAATATTGAAACCACTGATGTACATGAAAGAATGAATGTGATGACGATTGTGAGTGAGGGATATAATCACATGCCAAAAACACAGATAGTCGAGCTCCAAGGGGAGGCACCGCAACAAGGCCTTATTGCCTTATTAAGGGTGTTGCTAGAACAGTTACACTTCCCAGGACATACTACCAAGGAGAATCTTGCTGTAAACATTGCTGAGGATTGGTTCGTACCGAACCTAATGGAGCATGTTGCTTTTTTTTTTAATGGTAAATTGTATTGTTTGCCAACAAGTCACGGCTGGGCATACACTGCGCATAGTAAGGGGAAACATTCCAGGACCTAACGGCCCTTTTCAACACCTGCATATCGGCTTGGTCGACATGATACAAGTATGTAATGGATATAGATACCTACTTGTTGTAGTGTGTCCTTTTTCTAGATGGATAGAGGCGGGTCCATGCACACACCGAGACTCTACATGTGCAGCTAAGCTCTTAGTGTGGGAAGTGCTTCCTAGATGGGGAGTGTGCGAGGTAATGAGATCAGATAATGACCTCATTGTGTTAATACAGTTTGAGCAGATTAGCTTGTTGCTTGGTATAAAACACACGTTTTCTTTGGCTTATCATCCGCAAGGAAATGGAATCTGTGAAAAGCTCAACGGCCTGTTAAAAGAAAGAATAGCCAAGTTGAAGATACTCTGAAAAAAGGGTGGTTGCAATACCTACCACTGGCATTATATGCATTGTGGAACCAACCAGGTTCTGACCACCATCTTACGCCGTATGAAATAAATAACGGGACAGCGAATGAGAACTCCCTTAATGCCTCCATCCCGAGTTAGAAGTGTTGCTCAGCCAATGTCAGAAATTTTAGGGCTTAAATTGCAAAACTATTTGAGCTGTATTCAACTTCCACAACTTTACCCAGGAGATACGGTCCTAGTTCGTAACCATACTGATATGAAGTGGGAAGGTAATGCGCTTTACACCATTACATTAATGCATCACAGAAGTATAAGAGAGTTTTAATAAGGTAATGTACCTTCCCACTTCATATCAGTATATTTCATTAGTAACAACCAGGGTGGATTGGTTGGTGGGACTAGTGTGATTGCTGCTTGCATTCTTTCATATCCTTTAGCTTACCACAACTGAATTCTATTAGTGATCACCAGCGCACGGATGACCAGTTTCAAATCCACTTCATAATCCTAGTTCGTAACCACACAAGAAAAAGGTGGGACGAGCCCAGATTCAACTGTCCTTTTGTCATTAAGGATGTAATGCCATCTGCTGTCAAATTGCATGGTAGGCGTACTTGGATCTTCCTGGGGGACATCAAGATCTACTCTGGAGAAACCACTCTGCCTACACCCCTCCGCGAAGAAGCTACCATCATCGGGGGGAGGGGGAGAACCACAGCACGTGCAGATGAGATCTATGAGGAGGAAGAAGGACGCATAACCTGACAAGTGGAAAGAAAAGAACCCTTTAGTTCGAATGTGGCTTGATTTTGGACACTCCCTTTTGGAGCTATAAAGACAAGGGTAAAAGGACACATTCAAACACTCTGTGCATCCTAGTTGCAGAGTAAAGGAAGATCTGCATGCTTAAAAGCCACAGTAGCTTATTAACTTTTTACTTAGGCATGTTTAAGCCTTGATAGAATAAGGACATGCCAGATTCTGATCATGGCACTTGGAAGAGGGTACAGTATCCCGATTCCTTCTACACAGAGTTCTTGTTTGGTTCTACTCATGGTGTTACCCAGTGATGACCTTTCTTGGCTCATACCTATTTCGAGTTGGTGTTACGCTCTTA
This sequence comes from Ambystoma mexicanum, assembly GCF_040938575.1. Classification (NCBI taxonomy): domain Eukaryota; kingdom Metazoa; phylum Chordata; class Amphibia; order Caudata; family Ambystomatidae; genus Ambystoma; species Ambystoma mexicanum. The sequence goes on from NC_090921.1 coordinate 179,015,743, forward strand.
TCCTACGTTGGTGAGGAGAACTTGCCGCATTCCAGCTTATATTCAAAATCCTGACAATGAAAAGCTCATAAGAAGATTGCTCATAATCATCACTGAAGAGTTTTTGAAGTTGCCCGAGTACAGTGAGGAAAACACAAATGCCCTTATCAACCGACGCAGCACATAGACAAAAGAACACCACACTGACCAGTCTAACTGAAGAATACCTGCATCTCGTTGAAAGACACACGGATGTGGTAATTTTTCTCAGGGATCCAAGAGACACTGCAAACTTGAATGTAATCCTGGAAGGAATTATAATCCAGGTGACAATCTATTCTGAAAGAAATCACAGAGTGGTGTAGAAAATTTCTCAGAGGGACAGATCGAGGAAGAAAAGAAAAGACAACTTTTGTTCATGCTGACAGGGAAGCAACATGTCATCTGGACTGAAGCAGATTCGAGGTATCGATTGGGAACTGATAAATGAAGCAGATTTTCTAGAGTCTTGCAGGGGACATTTTTCTTCATGATAAAGAAATATTTGCATCTCGACTGGTGAAAAAACTGGTTCCAGAGAGAGAAAGTAATTTCCTAAAACGCATCCACACATCCAGAAAGCAGAGAGCTGATAGAGGACGAATGCTGGATAAAGACAACAGCTTACAAAAAGCAATCTAAAAAATGCAGTACCATTAAAGTTTGTTTTTCTTCCTTTAGCAACAAATGATCGAGATGGGGAACCTTAATAGTAACATTGTGTTGCTCCATGAGAATAGATGCACACATTGTCCAAGAAGTAGATGCTGCAAACTCACATATCACTGCATCATCTACACATGTATTGTATTCATACTCATATTGCTTTCACCGACAGTGACAACTGCATTTTATATAGGAGCACATGATGCAAAGACTCCTGTATAGGTTTCTGAGCAGAAGGAAAAAATGAGCGCGGCATCTATAAGGCAGCCTAGACCCTACATATTTATTTATTTATTTAAATGTATATAGCGCGCAAGCAGCCCAGGGGCATTGAGGCGCTGTTACTTGCAATAACTTAGTTACATGGTACATATGATAGCGATTGTTGACACATTATGAGTAGTACAGGAACATAGTTATTCTCGTCCCAAGAAAAAATGGGAAGATACCCGAGCTTGAAATGGATGTTGTTAGTAATAAATTACACACAGCACTTGGTTCAGAAAATGCTTCTAAACGCCGGAAACAGGCTCAGCGAATCAGACAAGGTAAGGGGTTGATAAAGGTTGGGCCTACACAGACAATATAAAGGTAGACACACCTGGTCCAGTGACAAGAAGCCCAAGCACAAGTTCCACAGAGAAATCACGTGCAGAGATGATAGCAGAATCTATATGGCCACTCTTAGCTGTTGCTAGAAAAAGACATATGGATATGGAAAAACTAGCTAAACTTTAATCTACGCAGGAAACACGGAGGGATATTCCTGCAAACACTCCAGCCATAAGAAGGTATGTTGATGCATTTAGAAACGCAGTGATAGACAACTACATGAAGAGTTTGAGAACCAAAAGAAGCACCCAAGAAGATAATTATGAACTGAATGATTATCTGGACAGCACAGCACACTTGGGAAATAACATATGGTACCAACACATGAAAGAGGTTGGAAGAAGGACGTCAGAAGAAGAATGCTTCGTATGTGCACTCCTAAAATACAGCATGGGGAAACAGATGTCCTTACTGCACACTGTATTGTGCACCTAGCTTTCTGTAGTACCAGATGGCAGTTCAGGGGTTGAACAGCCTCTCTCAAATGGGCAACTGAAGGAACAGATCCGAATGAAGATGACTATATTCAAGACATAAAGACAAGAAACAATGCTAAGACAAAGAATATTGTATTCAGATATGAAAAACTTGGAGTAAAAGGAACCGGAATAAGAAGAGAATTGAATAAAAAACGGAAAGTTCCAGGACACTCCACAGAAGACATCCGCAGATGGAAAAACCATGGACAGATGCAGATTTGGGGAACTGTCCTATCACCAGATGGCTGGGAAGACAGTAGTGATCTGCAGAGACTGGGTAATAATGGGTCACTACCAACCAACAATCGAGAATGCACAAATGTTGTGTGAACCATTATGGCCATAACTTGCTAAACTACTGACATGGGTCGAAGACAGAGGTGGACCCCTGCAGACAGCACCAATGGAAAGTTCTAAATTATTCTTCTTAAATAATGGTACAATAAAAATGGGGGCGAATCAAAACTGTTTGTGCCGGGTGTGGGTCAAGTAAAAGAAAACTTTGCTTATGGTGGAGTGTGGACGCTGAGTGGGACGGAGTCTTTTACAGTCAGACGTTCCCTTTGGTTTGCAGTCTTTCTACGCGCTCCTCTCTTCAAGAGAAAACGCATTAAACAGTGTCGTGGACGCTGAGCAGGATGCAGTCTGTTGCAGTCCGTGGCTGTCGGGGCGCCAATGGACGAAAACAGAAGTCTGCGCAGCAGGTGCCATAGGATTATGGAGCAAGAATCGTGCCCTGCCAACTTCAAGCAGTCAACGGCAACTCCTATCAGGAAGGCGAGAAGATTGAAGGTAAGAGATGCGTCTCCCTGGAGAACCTAGTGTGTGACACACTGGAAGGGGGTGATAAAGAAACAAAAACAGACTGCTGAGGCAATGCAGCCAGCGTGCCCAGATGAATACAAAGAAAGCAACTCGAAGACTAGCTGAAGCTGGAGAAATTGTTTCTATTGCTATAAACACTGTCACCCCTGGGGTAAACCCACGGGCGACGCTCGAAGGTCAGGAGGCAGCTCTCCCCCAGCCCCTCCTACGTGCTGCTCGCTTGCGGGTAAGAAAAAAAACATGAAAGTAAATATCGAAGTCCACGATATTGTGGTCAGAGAGGATTTAACAACTCCTCCAGATACGCCAACAAGGAATAATGCATGGGGGTATTGTGCGGATAATGTGGAAGAAGGAAACTCATTAGCTCAATTAACATCTGAAGACAAAGGACCACACGATCCCGGGAAGCAGGCTTGGAGATCTTGAACGCCTAAGAAGGCAAAAAGCCAAAAGATTAAAGATCTACGCAAGCCAATACCTCCACCCTCCCTGCCGAAGACGCTTGCCGAGAGGAGACGGGCCCACGAGGGATAAAGCTAGGCCCGCCTAAAGTGCTGGGAAAAAAAAACAAAAAAAGCCAGGGTGCGGGAGGGGGTGAATTCTTACAGTGGGCTACAAATGAAAGGCTGAAAGAGACCCCGAGTACACACGGGTTTGCGCCCGAAAGCATTACAAACAAAACCTTGTCTTCTCTCTCTACAGCAAATATCAGCTATCTAGCACGTTGAAACATTTTTTTGCAACAAAAATCAATGGGGGAGCAGCTTCATGTTGAACTGACAGACACCGAAATGCTGGCAGGGTCGGAAGCCTGTCATACATCAGCAGGTGTTGGTGCCCGGGCTACATTACAAGTAAGCTCAGCAGACAAGCTTCACCTACAGGCCTGTTGCAGCGACAGGAAACAAGCGCTAAGGGCCGGGGAGGACCTGCCCAAAATGCTAACATTGATAAAATGGCATATCAGGCAAGAAAAAGGACGGTCCGATGGCCAATTAAGTGAGAACATTCTACAGAATCGTATTCCAGAGATGACAAAAGAAACGGCTGTATCAACTGATCCCCCATCGTCAAAATAAACGGCCGCCTGCCTAAGACCTAAAAATCCGGCTCATTACCAGACTCATTACCTGCATCGTCTAATGAAAGTAGCCTTCCAAGGCAAGAGCTTGGAATAACATCAACAAATGAGGGGACTCAAAACAAGATGGCATTTCCACGCGTGGCTGAAAAAAAAGAATCACAAAGCTAGATCCCCATAAGAAATTTTAAAAAAATTAAGAAAAAAACTGGAATTAACCCTTCAACATGGGTTGACCTTGGAGACGATTCCCCCGAGGAGACGGCTTAGCGAAATTTCAACTCCAGTTTCACGACTTGATGTCGATTATGTTAACGGTCACAATTGCGCTAGCCCCTTTTTGTAAACTATACGAGGCTATGAATGAAGCCCTTAAAGACAACTCAGCAATAATGTCATCCATGCATTCAAAACTAACCCATTTGGAGGGTTATATTGAAGCCAAAAATCAGGAGAACACCAGACACTCAGAACTAGTAACAGCAACAAGTTCAACTCAAACACCAGTACAAGATTCCTCTGAACAGAGTTCCGAAGTGGCCACATCAGCCGGCACCCAAAAGTACTGGCACTAACCCAAGCCAAGGTTAGAGTAGCTTATGTATAGGAAGGCATTATCCCATCTGCAGTCACAAGAGATGGAACCTGCACAAAATAAACCAAGGGAGAAATGGGCCTATTGCAAGAGATCTAGGGCCTTTGGTTCCAATTGAGCAATTACCCCGCCAAAATCCTTTGTGAAATCCTTTGCGAAATTCAAACGTAGGGCCTAAGGCATCCTACAGGATCTTTGGACAAAATGGGCTAGGAATAGCAAAGGATGTGATGGTATTTAGAGGGAATAAAGAAAGCACAAAGGGAACAGGTTACGGGGCAGTAGCTCAGGATGTTGTGAAAACCAAAGCCGACCCTAAAAAATAAAAAAATGTAAAACGACACTGAAATTAAACATAAAAGAAAAAGGGGATTTACCACAAGAGACGACGAGAACTGAACCTCTGGCCATGAACTTTGTAGACAACGAATAGATGGAGTTACTGGAGCTAAGCGTCTACCCGATTGAAGACTCTGAGTCGGGACTAACTCCCATGCCAGCAGTAAAAAGAAAAACAATGGCCTGCAGAATGAACTAAAGAAAACAGAACCTAAAAGGAAAGAAAATGGATAAGGGAAGCAAGAAGAAACTCACGACCAAAAAAGGAAGATCGATGCTCCAGCCCCCAGGTAGAACACATGGCGGGAGGGGTGCGCCCCCGCGGAAGCCAAAGTAAAGAGGATAAAGTTCAGTATAAAAGGCCAAGCGAGAAATCCAGAGCGAGTAATTCTAGGTCACACGAGAGAGTGGGAGATTCGGTAGGGAGGTATTCCTCCCGTACCTGACGGACTAAGCAAAGACACAAGGAAAACTCAAAAAGGGAGTTCATTAAGCAGCAGAACCACACATGGTCCCTAAAAAAATATTTTTACTAAAAATACTGGAAAGGAGACCAAAAGACCACAAGAAAAGAGTGTCTTTAGACTTGAATGGATCTCCAACAGAACAAATAATGTAGTACTCAACCGAAGGAAGGTTATACAACTTTGCGAACAAACTGCAAGCCTGAAAAGACTGCACTCAGGGGACATCCCAATTGTTGAACAAAGGGAGGAAGATAATAAAGAGTACCCCAATCGCCATATTGAAGCAACGTAAGGAGCATCTTCAGAAACTCTATAGGGGACTTCAAAAAGATGGGTTATGAAATTAAGGAGATTCACGAACCAAAGAGACAAAAAGTTTGATATGAATCATGAGAGAAAGATACATGGGCAGAAAAGCTCACCAAGAAAGCCCAAGTAATACAAAATTGAAGGACATAGACTATAAATGCACAAGAACCTACATAAGGACGCCTTTGAAATTGTGAACGCCGTCTATCATATGAACGGACCCTTAATGAATCTTCGCCAACAAGGCGAGACAGCGGACTCTCCGAAAAAGCTAAAGTGTGAAACAAAGAGCATGAGATTCCGGGAAACCACCAGCACAAGCGTAGAGAGGAAAATGAGCAACAACCGCCCCCAAAGCAGAGCATTTGGACATCAAGAGTCCAGAAAAACTATAAATTCTTCTAGCCACCAACATCGAAATGCAGGGAGGTTTCGGGGCTTGACCTAGGGGAAGTCAGAAGAAGAGTTGCACCAAGGAAAAACCCAATGTGCTCATGGAGTACCCAAGGTTTCGGACATTCAACTACAATCTCTGATGTTAACCTGGGCGACTTTGATATTGTCTGTCTCCAAGAGACATGGTTAACTACAAAGCCTTACCTCGATGGATAGGACTTGGAACTCTCACCAGCAATTAAGGGGGAGGTTGGTAGGCCCATTTCCAGGCTCCTAACTGCCATAAGAGCAGGAAGCGGGTTAATGCTAGATTCTACCCTTCAAGCCACAGAACTAATTCAAGCAGTCTTAGTTTTGTGGAATAGACAAGAGCCCCAAGAAGATCCAACTAAATTTGAAACAATTCTCCTAATCAACACTTACTGGAACCCAGCCAGAACTCATGCCGACAAATACTTACACGCCACAGAAGACACCCTTGAAGAAGCTAACGCCACCCACAGAAATCGAGCACACAATTTAGGGTGACTTAAATGCAGTGCGCGTAACAAGAGGGGGCAAAGGAGGCACCTTCATTCAAGAGTGCATTCATATCTTAGGGGCAGAAAATGCTGCTAATGGATGCATGTGATCTGCATAACCTCCACAAAATAAAGAACCACCAAATACCATCAGTACCGACATGGGAAGGAAAAGGAGTGGGTCTCATGATAGATTGCACGTGTGTCTCAAGAAAATTGCTGGAGCAAATTGAAGACTTTGAAGTCGCGAGAACCTTAAACAGCGACCATTACCTAGCAACCCACTGGAAAGTCACACACCTGAACAGGGAAAGCATGCTTAATAACCTGGAACCTTGTATGGGGAATACACGCCTTAGACTAAAAGAAAAAGAAATTGTCTCCTTGACATCGGACTATCGCCAAGCAAAGGAACAGTGGGGAAAGAGGCATAGAAGTTCTTGCCTATCAGCCCTTCCTCAAAATACACAAAGTTAACAAACTGCAGAGCTCCGACACCTTAAAACCAAAGCTCCACATGTACAACAAACTGTTAGTACCTAAAAGGCGAATGGTAAGACAAAGCAAACGCTTGATGAAAAAGAAAAAAAAATCCATTATTATTAACTAAAGCAAAAGAGGAGGAAAAAACTACAAAGCCTGGATACGGCAGCAAAGAGTAAATTTATATCAAGCAGACTCGGAAGCAATGCTGCACATTCTGAGTGGCAAAAACTCCGGGGTCTTCTGGACCCTGATTGAGCCAGGCGCAAATCAATCAACAACACTTGATAACAACGTGGCTGAACAAGCTTGGATTTCACAAAAGGAATTATATAAATCATTGGGAAACAAATGCCCCCTTGACACGCCATCTGTTAAAGTGTGCTGGAACATCGCCAGTGACAAGAAGACTATAGAAGACAAGATCAGAAAATTAAATAACTCTCGAGCACCGGGCCGAGATGGGTTAACTAATTATAACCTGAAACAGCACCCAGAAGCCTGGGCATCCCCGATAAGTGAGATATTCCAGGACTGCGTAAACTGCAGTGCAATTCCCTCAACATGGAAAAACGCCATTGTAGTGCCAATCTTTAAAAAAAGGAGACAAGAATGATCCCAGGCAATATCGCCCAATCGCTCTACTGAATACCATCGGCAAAATGTTTGGTTCCTTAACTCTGGAGGGCTTGCAAGAGTGGACCTTTGCCTCCGATAATTATGATTCACTACAGGCGGGCTTCGTTCGTGGACTGGGAACTTCAGCAAACATTCTTCTAATAAGTGTTCTGAAGGCAAAAGCACTTGAAGCCAAAACACGATTATGTCTAATCTTCATGGACTTGGTGCAAGCTTTCGACAGGGTGAATAGAGAAATCTTGTGGCAAAAACTGATCCATCAAAGGTGCCCGAGCTCAATTTTACAGCCTATTCAGGCTTTGTACTCTCAGGCCTCAATGAGAGTAAGGCTAAACAAAGCTGGCCTGTTATCAGATAAGATCGTAACAGCACGTAGGGTGGAGCAAGGATGACATCTAGCGCCAGCTTTATACAACTCTTACATCGCTGACTATAGGGACACCCAGGAATTAATTTGAGCCTTCCCGCCGTCATTGGGAAATACAAAAATCCCAAGAATCCTCTATGCGGATGACATAATACTGCTTGACCAAAACCCTGTCGGGTTACAAAGACAGATGGATAACATGAAGGTTTACCTGAGAGACGACTTGGAATTCAACGAAACAAAAAAAAAAAAAGGTAATGTTGTTTGGAAAAAAAGGGCAAAAGAAAATAATAAAAACCAGTCTCAAACTGTTCACGGAGGGCAACAGGCTGGAAAACGTCACTAGTTTCAAATACTTGGGGTAATACTGAGCAACAGTAGAGCTGAAACACCAATGCAAGACCATCTACGAGCAAAGATGAGAACCTTAATAGTCCAAACAAAAATCATGAACAGAAAGTTTGGACGTTTCTGATAATGCCAATGCTGAAATTCTTTAGATCAAAAGGCGATTCCAAGTATAGTTTTTGGAGCTGAAGCGATACCATTACTTCCGGACTCCATATGGATTAAGCTTGAGGGACTCTTTTGGCGTCAAGTGCTGTAATTGCCACAGTCGACTCCTATGGTGTTGATTCGACGTGAACCGAGTTTGCCCTCCCTGAAAGCAAGCGTCAAAAGAAGCGGTCTGATACTATACCGGAAAATCATTCAACTGGCTGTGAAATCAATTCGGGAGATAATCAGAGCAATGTTGAACGATGAAAACCAAATGCTCACAAAATTGAGATCAAAGAACAGGAGCTTATTGAAAAAAAAAAAAGTAAGTTCAGAAGAACAGGACCTCCTCGGGAAAGTCAATAAAAAGATCCTAGAAATGGATTGGATAGAGACTCTGAATGCAGCCGAACAATGCAGCCTGACAAAGGATCTGCCATATAATCCAAAAAAAGTAAACAAGATTATACTATACCTCGTGAAAATCCCAGACAAAGCTCTAAGAGCAAGTTTCATGAGAATTCGCCTGAACTAAATCAGTACAAACGAGATCTTAGCGATCAGGCGACATGTGGACTCAAATGCTGCTTCTGCACCCAAGATAATCAAATCGAGACAAGAAGGCACCTTCCATCCTGTACAGGCCTCTCAAAAGAAAGATTCACATGGCTAGGCCACCTGCTTAAAAACGTATATGTTTATGGTGAACAAGAATGGTGGGCCCGCTTAATAGGCGGTGAAAAGATGAACTGGGTCATCGCAGTGGTGGGTTTCTTCAAAATTATTGGCCTGATCACATAAGTGACAAAAAGGATCTAGCCGATCTAGCCGATAAAGAACATTCACTTCTTCGCCTAAGCTGACGAGAGAGGAAAGACGCGACTACATAGCTAATGAACTAGAGAACTTGAATTTCTTCTTTTTGTAAATAAAACAGGGTTTCCCCACAGTCTGCTCTTTCACCATTAGCTAGAGTAATTGCTCGTCTTAATGATTCTTTCACAGTCTGCTTAAAATACTGCTCTGCATGAGCTAAAATCACAGTGTAGACTAACATTGCTGTTGGTAGTTTAGGTGCACAGATGGCTGGTTTGCTCCCGTGTACATGTGCGGGTCGGACTGGGCCATAAAATTTTCTAGGGCACCAATGAAAAAGTGGCCCACAGTTGCACACCCCTATTCATTCCTATTGTGACACTGAATAGTAAACCGAGGGGGCATGTTTTGATGAAGTGTGATGCAAATTGTGCATTTTAAAGAATATTTAGTCAGCAACACTGGTCAAAACTATTATTAACATAGTGAAGGAACATCACCAGTGCCATGAAAGTGGAATTGAAAAGAAGCAGCATGAAAGAAATTGTGCCGTTTTAAACTATTATTTTGGACATTTCCTTTGATTGGAGGTCAACTGCCAGCTCCACCCCCAAACCCTGCCCCTTCACCCCAGCCCTTGTGGGACCCCCCCCCCACCAAATTGTTCTCATTTCCACCAATGGATAAGGGTGAAGATGGCGGCCGCTGAATCTGCCATGAAATTCCCTCGGTGTGTGCGGCACAGCCATAAACCAAACCACTTCTGTTTGGGGGTGGAGCTGGGGATGAGGATAACAGCCAAGAAGACACACAAAGATCTGCTGCTGTTGCAACTAAAATCAAAATAGGAAAAACAAACCCATCAGTGTTTTCTTCTCCACTGTTCCGCTCCCTTGCCACGCTTTGAAACACCTGTGTATGAGTTCGATGTAAATAAAAATATGAAATATACCAGGCGCTTTCCCCGAGATGAATAAATGCGCAATAAAAAATAATGACCTGCCCGTGCACGGCGTGGACGACTCCTCCCTCCGTAATCCTCTTCCTAAGCACATAGACGTCCCACGTGAAAACGTCACGACGACGTAACAGAAACAAGTCACGACACCGTAAAGGCACTTCAGAAAGTATCGGCAAACTTTAAAACAAACACACAATGCTAGCGGGTCTCATAGGGACTTTACATGGGTGATTGATAATGAAAGTAATACAAGGCCTCCGTTTAGCCTTCTCTCTCTTCCACACATTGCAAAGGGGTAAATGAACAACCCCCCTCCCCGGGGAATGCCAAATCGCCCCCCCCCCCGTGCAAGAGCAATAAAGAACTGAACTGTTATGCTGGAAATTTATACCCATATGCGTCTTTCTGCATAAAACACATATCCCCGTCTGATGCACATACCAAATCCTCCAACTCCCTCCCTCCCCTCTCCAGCAGGGAGGATACTAACGGTTCACTGTACTCTTCACTGGTACAGTGGGAGTCCCATTGGGAAGGGGGAAACGCGCTGTGCCCAGCCCCACTTCATAAAACATCTCCCCCGGGCAAATCGCCCATCTGCATGAGAAAACCCCAAAAAGAACTGAATCTGCCCGTACTTTAAGTAAATCTCACCCCTGTTGCCCATTACAAACCCCCAAAATACAAAGAAATACCCTCTCCCCAATACTGCCTCACCCCTGTGATGCACATTACATATCCCCAAAATACACTGAAATGACAGGAAAAAACATCTGAATCCGCCTGCCCTTTAAGTAAATCTCACCCCTGATGCCCATTACAAACCACAGAAATACCCCCAACTCAATATTGCCTCACCCCTGTGATGCACATTGCAAATACACTGAAATGGCGGGAAAAAAAAACAGAATCCGTCTATACTTTAAGTAACTCACCCCTGATGCCCATTACAAACCCCCAAAATACACAGAAATACCCCCTCCCCAATATTGCCTCACCCCTGCGATGCACAAAAAACACTGAAATGACGCGGAAAAAAACAAAGCTGAATCCGCCGGCACTTTAAGTAAATCTCACCCTTGATGCACATTACAAACCACAGAAATACACCCTACATTGCCGCTCTGCATTAAGAGATAACTTAATGATGAAGGGACTTTTCAAGCCCACGTGATGAAGTGGACGTTGAAGTCCACGTGATGCAGAGCAGCCACGTGATGAAGTGGACGTTTAAACCCACGTGATGCAGAGCAGCTCACGTGATGAGGTGGAGGCGAGCATTGTTAGGTCCTTTCCTCGAACGGGAGCTAGACACTACCCTTTATGAAACTCACATGTCCAGTTTCCAGGCAGCATCAGGTGAGTGCATGCGGTCCAGCTCTTTTAGTGAATTTTATATGCTTTTCTTTTAGCATCCATCATTTTAGACGTTTTCACCCCTTTGTTGTTATATTGTTAAGAGGAGCCCCTTTGCAACCTCTTGGAATGCACGTTGAAACTGTATTTCCTTGTATTGTACTTATCACTTGTTGAAATTAAATACTCTAAGTACGTGATTTTCTAAACCTCTGGTATTTGAAATTACACGGGGCAGCCTGTTGTTGTTGGTATCATTGACACAATAGCTGCTCCGAAGCTCATTTACGGTACGGTTCAGGCTCTGCAATGCTAGCAGAGGCAGTAACTGCTGTGCAGCTCTACACAGACAGTGCTCTGGTGTAAGTGAGTACATATATAATTATACCTGCACAGGCCAATGCTCGCAGAGGCAGTAACTGCTGTGCAGCTCTACACAGACAGTGCTCTGGTGTAAGTGAGTACATATATAATACCTGCGCAGACTAATGCTCGCAGACACAACTACTGTGCAGCTACTACACAGACCGTGCTCTGGTGTAAGTGTCTACATATATAATTATACCTGCGCAGACTAATGCCCGCAGATGCAGTAACTGCTGTGCTGCTACTACACAGACCGTGCTCTGGTGTAAGTGACTTCATATATAATTATACCTGCACAGGCCAATGTTCGCAGAGGCAGTAACTGCTGTGCAGCTCCACACAGACCGTGCTCTGGTGTAAGTGAGTACATATATAATTATACCTGCACAGGCTAATGCTTGCAGACGCAGTAACTGCTTTACAGCTGCTACACATTCCCTGCTCTGGTGTAAGTGACTACATATATAATACCTGCGCAGACTAATGCACGCAGACACAACTACTGTGCAGCTACTACACAGACCGTGCTCTGGTGTAAGTGACTACATATATAATTATACCTGTGCAGACTAATGCCTGCAGACGCAGTAACTGCTGTGTTACTACTACACAGACCCTGCTCTGGTGTAAGTGCCTGCAGAGGCAGTAACCGCTGTGCAGCTACTACACAGACCCTGCTCTGGTGTAAGTGTCTGTCACAAACTTTGTAGGGGTGATGGAGTTCTTTCTGTGAATTGTTTGCTGATTCTTGTGGCGTAGTAGTTTTTTTTTATTTTTGAGGACTGTTGCTTTGTACAGTTTGAGTTGTCTTTTATTTAGTCTTGTCTGGTGTATTGTTCTCTCCATTTTGTTTGTGGCGTTTTTTTCATTTTTTCTGTGAGCCATTGGTGTTGCTTTGAATGTTTTAGCTGGTGCTAATTGGTCAATGGCCTTGGTGATCCAATTGTTGAGTGTGTCTTCTGTTGTATCTATGTTTGTATTAGTGGGATCTCTTTCACCTAGGTTGTCGTGGTGGGTTGATAGCATGGCGGCCTCGTCCGCTAGTTTTGTTGCAGAGTTGGGGTTGTAAGAAGATAGTTTGTAGATCAGTAGGAATACTATGTTGGATTGGTCGTTGAGTTCTATCTTGATTAGGAGGGATTCATAGTCTTCTGCGTTGGTTGTAATGATTCGAGATGCTCAAGCGTGTTTTTTGTGTATAATTGCGATTCCACCTCCTCTTGGGTTTTCTCTGTTGGCGTGTATTAATGTATAATTGTCGGTTATTGCTTCATTCGCAATGGCTTTAAAGTTGTCTGATAGCCAGGTTTCAGTAAATAAGAGCAAATCTGTTCCTCCTTCGCTTAGGTCATTGATTTCTGTTGAGTGATTTGCCATGGATCTAATGTTGAGGAGGCTGCAGTGTAGTTTGCTGGATTTACCTTTGGAGTTGTTGGTAGTATTGTATGTTCAGACCGGTGTGTTGTTGGTTGGATTTCCGTTCCTGGTGGGTTATTCCCGGTGGAGTCTTTTGGGTGGGGTGGTTCTTTGTTGGTCAGTCTCTTTGTCGAGTAGGCCAATAAGGTTTATGGTGGGGTTGGTTTGTTTCTGGGTGGTAAATAGGGTAGCAACCCCTCTGCTGTTCCAGCCTTGGTGATATAGGGGGTGTAGAGTGAGTGTGATGGTTTCCAATTTGTTCCTTGTTCTGGTTGGGGTATTGTGCATGGTGGAGACCAGGTTCTGATGGTTTATTGTCATCCGTTTGTGTCTGTATTCGTGAAGCTTGTTGGCTGTCGGTTCGTTGTTGCTGTGTTGTTTTTGTTTACCACGTTGTCGTTTGTGGACAGGTAGCGAGCATTGTAGTCTGTCTTTGCTCTGTTATTTGTATGTCTCCTTGGGCCATCTCAGATGTTTGTCAGGTTTTTTGAGGTTGTGGGATCATGCTGGTCCGTGCCTTCCCGAGTGGTTTGGGATTTCTTATTATATCTGTTGTCTTTTCTGACTTCTTTGTCTTTCTTGTGGCGAGGCATGATGCGTGGGTTGTGTTCCTTAGTGGGCGTCCTCTATCGATTGGTGTTTTTCTGGTCTTTTGGGTTTCGTTTTTGCTGTTTGTGGTTTGTTATTGCTTGTATTTGGTAGGTTGTGGGTAGTTGAGACCTCGGTTGATGGGACTTTGTTGTTCCGTTTGTTTATTGCTTCTTTCTTTTTTGGATCCTTTTCTTTTGGATTTTTTTTATCCTGGAGGTACCTTTCGTTATGGTTGTTGATTATTAGATTTTGCGCAAAGCAAACGTGAATAATGTGTGAAGGTGTGCATGTGAATACTGCCATATATTGGTGCAGTTATGTTGGGGAGAATTCTCATTTCTGTGCTAATTTCCTTCAACCTTAGAGACCCCCAGCTCTTTTGCTGGACTGTAGGACTTTTTAATTTTAACCCTGGAGTGAGTGAGACCCTTTTCCCACTGCCTCATGTGTTTTGACCTTTCGATTATGTGTTTTCACTGTTTTAGGAGTCTGACAAACTCCATATGCATCTACTTTTTGTATGGTGACACACAGCACCTTCAGTGCAGTTTCACTGAGAAATCATTTAGATTTCTCATTAGATTTAAAATACCTTTTCTTGTGTAAACTACTGTTCCCAAGAATAGTAAAGTGAAATTGACTTTACTTAACTTTTCTCTTTTTGGGTCCAGCGCACACCACCTTAAGTGGAGTGCTGTGGGGGTTACCTAGTAGCCCCTTATCCTACATTCTCATGTAACATTTGTATGTTGCCCTCCCTACCTTTTAAATGGCTAGTGGCAGTGGCTTAATTTTTCCTACCATTGTGCTTTTCTACAGCAGGCTGAACCCTCAGCTGGACTATAGCACCCAAGGGTGACCGTTTTATAAAAACGGCCCTGTCTTCTTTTTTTGCCATTTTCTGTTTGTGAGGTCTTTCTTGGGTTTTACTCTGTGCGTCGAACAGATTGGAGCCCTTTGTTTGTCTTGCCTTTGGCGTACTTCAGCCCTGAGGCCCGCCTCTGTTTCCAGTGTGTCTGGAAGGACATGATGTGAGGGAGGGTCCCGAAACTCCCCTGTCCTTTGTCTCTAGGAATGCCTGAATGCAACCAGTCCTGAATGGCTGGCTGGCTGGCTGTCCTTTCAGGATAGCGACCCTGATGTGTTATTGACAGCCTATACTTTGCATGAATGGGAGAAACCTACTTAAAAAGGGATGTTCTGAAGTAATCAGTAAGTCATCCCCAAATCATCAAGAACAAACATTTCATCGCAATGCTCTTGAAGTAATCAGCAGGTCATCCAAGAATCATCCCCAAATCATCAGGGCCAAACGTGCGAAGTGATCAGTGGGTCATCCTAAAAACATCAGTAACTTTCTAAAATGGGGATTCATTAAGTCATCCTAAGCTCATCCCCAAATCATCACCCACCATTCTGAGATATTTGCTGATGACTTTAACAGTGTGATGACGTCTGATGATGTGGGAATGACTTCTAGTGTAGTTTGATGATCAGACTTGGTAGCATAGTATGAATGCTAACTGACTGGACTTGACTCTTCTCTTCACCCCTCAATGGATACATTTTCATCATAAATCTCGCATTGTTGACCCTTTCAGGGTCCATTCGTTCCCTCTGCATCTCTTCTTTAACTACTTGCCGAAGAGGCAGAGCAGTCTTTCGGGTATGTTTTTAATAGTGGAGGCGGAAGCCTTCTTTGTCCCCCTCCTCCTGTTGCAGACTCTTGCTACTGAAACCCTGTGTATGCATGAACTTGCAGCACTACTAGTGCCACTGCTTCCTTATCTAAATATTTCCCTTTTGGATCTTCCTCTCCTGGGTCTGGGTCCCCTGATGATGATGAGGAAGTCACGGTTCCGCCCCAAGTGTAGCATCGAGACAGCCACCATCCAGGCGGTGGATGATGCCCTCCAATTCATAGATGAGGGCAACTCATGCCTTCTCATCCTTCTTGACCTCTCGGCTGCATTGGACTCTCTCGACCACCGCATCCTTCTCTCCCTCCTCGTGGACAGGATGGAATTCTTTAACGGTTCTGAATTGGTTTGCTTCCTACTTCTCAGGCAGACACCAAGGTGTTCAAATCAACTTATTTCGTTCTAACCGACTCTGTTCTCCTGTGGAGTTCCCCTCCCCTCCTCATCGGTCCGCGCTGTAATAAAAAAGAACTTGTCCAACAATGGCTCAATGATATGCGCCTATAAGGATTTCATTCTGCAAAATCCTTAGGCTTCACCGTTGACAGCAATCTGTCCTTCCAGAAACACATAGCTAAGAAGGCCCAAATAACCTAGCTCAGAAGCTCTACTCTTCGAAAAATTAAACCCATCATCCACCGCAGGACTTGCAGACTGTAGTGCAGGCCCTTGTGGTCTCACATATCGATGGGAGAAATGCTCTCCTGACAGGACTCCAAATAAGAAGTGTCCACCACGCTGCAGCACGTCTTATTACAGGAGCATGGAAATGTTACTGCATCCTATAACTACATTGGCTTCCACTCAAAGCTAGGACACTGTTCAAGACTGCATTTATCCGCTCCAAAGCAATCGCGAGTAGCACACCAGCGTACCTGGTGCCTGAAATCCACATTTCTGGTGGCACACGCTCCTTGCACAGCAAATCGACCAACTGGCTTGAATCACAACTCGTCTGCAAAGAGAGGACACTCAAAAATGTCTTCTCTTGTCATGCACCTCCGCCCCCGGGGTAACGTGATATTAACGAATTAAGAAATAACAAATGCAAATTTACTGAAATAAAAAAAAAATACCAATTTAAATTAGGGGACCCACAGACCCCCCACCCCCGTTTACTCATGCTTCTATAGCCCTCTCCCTGATAACACCCCCCCCACTGTTTGACCCCTTAAACCCACCCCCTATATATTTCTTTCAGCATTATTTTCGGAAAAATTGCATTAGTTATTTCCTATTTGATATAATCACTGCATACCCCCCCTCTGGAACTATATCCCGGTATAGGCTCGGAAGGCCCCCACAATTCTCCATTTTGCAAATCTCTAAAAACCTGGCTCTTTCAATAACACCTGACCAAGGACTAATTCCAATTGATGCACAGACCCAGAAGGAAGAAACAGCTTTTTGATTATTTTTTTTCTTTCCTGTGGAATGGTATAAGACTGATTCTTTTGCCTTTCTTCCTCTCTTAGATGAAGAATGGCACACATTGTTATTTTGCCCCCTTCTTTCATACATGCAGATGTGTTTGAACGTCCTATCCAGATCTAAACGACCACCTGGAACACAGACTGCACTTGCTCTTCTATGATGCCGGGCCTGACCTGACGAAATCAACATGCGCCCTTCTGTCCCTTCCGCTTTGCTCAGGTGAGGTGGCTTCCTGCTCTGGGCCCGGGCACACTAATCTAGACCTCCATGCCGATCCTGTGGACTTGTTTATGAGCCACCCGCTCCCAACGCTGCATGGCAATCGTAAGCCCCATAAGCTCACTTTGCCCTTAACCTGGTGATTTCCTTCAGGCTGCAGTACCAGTGGCCTTTTTCCTCATCAAAGCACCTTGTTCAGCAGGCACCCACATTACCCCCGTACTCCACTGCCAGCCCAGCTGCAGCAAATCCTTGAGGGAGTTATGTTAAAGTATATTCATACTGCGTACTTTCACCACTGGACTGGTCCCCTGATGAATCTGAAAAGCAAGAGTTTAGGGTAAGTTAGTAGGACTGGGACAAAGAGCAAGAGATCTGTGCTGTGATTTTGGCAGCTTCAGTTCAGTTTACACCGTTCGCTGAGCTTAGGGGTGTGTTATTTTTTTTTATTTTTTTTTTTGGTTGGTAGCCTTCATGTGCTGATGTGTGGTTTGGTTTGTTGTTGCAGTGTAGTCAAGTGCATACAATTTGTTGTGCTTTAGAGGTATGGTTGTGTTAAGGTCAGAGTTTGAGAGGTGTACGCAGAGGGGTGAGTGTTTTTCATTAGTAGGGTTGGTTAGTGGCATCATTATCTAGATGGGATGCATAATGATATCCACATTTCATCTAGATGTGACGCAAGCTATGTCTAGATGAGACCCAAGCTAATAGTCACGATTCTGTCTGGATTTGACGCAAGCTAGTGGTCACAATTCTGTCTGCATGTAACGCAAGCTAATCTTCAAAGTTCTGTCTATATGTGACGCAAGCTAATATGCACAATTCTGTCTGGATGTGATGCAAGCTAATGTGCACAATTCTGTCTGGATGTGACACAGGCTAATCTTCACAGTTCTGTCTGGATGAAATGCAAGATGATATTCATAATTCAGTCTAGGTGTGACGAAAGCTAATATTCACAATTCTACCTCATCCATAACTGCACAAAATGCAAACTGGGGCTGACTAACCCAATTGGCTTGATGCAACGTATGGTAACTTTACACATTGAGGCTAGAATCAGAAAGGCTACCTTATACAAGTTGGGTAAATGCTGACTATGGCTAATGAGCAACAAGTAGGCTGGGTGCCTGGGGAGTGCGATTTTGGATAATGAGACGCGTGGGGTAGTTAATGGAGTAAAGTAATGACTGATATGGCTGACTGGCTGTTCAATCAGACTAAATGCAAGATAAGATTACAATACAAATGTTGGTCTGGACGCATCATAAAACCATCTAATGGAGAGTAAGGATTAGTTTGGGTTGGTCAGTTTAGTGGGGAGCAGTAATGACTGCACCCACTGCCCGAATCGCACTTACCTTGTCACAGTAGCTGCTGGTTGATGGCTGCAGGTCTCACAGGCTCACAGGCTAACACGGGCCAACCCCATCTGGGCCCTTTGCCGAGGGGGCTGCCCGGGGCGGTGGGGTAATGAAGGACTATGGGCCAATCAGGAGTAGAGGGAGGGCTGGGAGGTGGGCAGATGCAGGAAATGCAAAACAGTGCTCCTCTAAGCCCAGCAGAGCTAGTATCCTGTAGAAGTAAGTAGCCTGCGGGGCGTGGCTACATAGCCACGGACTAAGACGTGATGTCTATGTGCTCCTGCTGATCCTCCAATGAAACTAATGAGAAATTGCACTTTGAGCCTGTTGCAAGACACTGTTTTGGAGCTGCAGTAGCATGAATACTGGGAGCAGGCGTTGGTCTGGTGCGAATTGCAGTAGGAGCGGTAAACCCACGAGCCGGAGAAGTTTGCAGAATCCAGCCGGCGAATAATACAAGATGGCGCCCAGCTGAGAACAAAGGGATGAGCCTAAGGACAGCCGCACTGAAAGTCAGAAGAGCCGTGCTACTGTCTAACAAGAACGGACCCTGTTCACTGAACACGGGGTTGGAAGGAGAGTAAAAGCAGCAGCGGCTGTGAATACGGCTGATGCGAACAAGAAAGCCTGCAGGAGCGCAGGGGACAGCTGGATGAGAGATACAAAGTATCAATGAGGGCGCAAAAGACTGTGAGGTTAAGACTTGTGTACCGGAGGGGTGCCCATAGTATACACCTATACGCAGTGGCAGTACTGTGGAAAGAAGTGTACAGCCTCCAAGACATTGATAACGCTTGTAAATGCAAAGGCTGAGATAATTGAGTACGAAACTGAAAGCTTCTCATTGAAGCAGATGAGGTGTGGTGCAGCCAGACGGCCCTTAGGCGAATCCCCACGAACGTCGGCAGAGACATTGTTGCAGTAATAGAACGAGAGACATTTTAGCAAGCACAGAACTGCAGAAAGCGTGTCCGATACAACACCGAAACTGACATCCGAATGGTGCGATGAAAACCATCATGTACGGCGGAAACTAGCACTGGCAGGCTGAACACAAGAGCGGGATACTAAGCAAGCTGCGACGACCTTGGCTGCTCGCATGCGACCCCGGTCATCACAGTACTATGTAACGCATACCCAGGAGCTACATATGGATAGGAAACGGAGAGGAAACCAGAAATAGTGGGGCACAACCCACGTGGGGAAAGAACCACACTATACGGTCATTGAATCGCAGGTTGGAATATACCGCCTGGCACAACCCGAAAGAGTACAATAGTAAAAGGGTCTATAGAGGAATCGGCCGACGGATTCTGGCACGGGCGACTAGAGTCGCAGCAGGCGCTGAGGTACACACGCCTGGAGGAGCGTGACAACACAGACTAAATTAATACCTGTATGGTCCCCAACGGAGTGAAAGACCCATGGCAATCGCAGACGTAAGCGAAGAAAAGCACCGGGGGTCTACAGCTTCCCGAGGTGCTGTGACACCAGGGAGGAGGGGACAAACTAAATTAGGCATATGATCCTGGCACAGATTGCTTAACACTAGCCCTCCCCAGGAGGTGGCCAGCCCAACTCCGGTCTGAGCAAGGATCAGATGGAGCCAATTACAGAGGCCGAATGGATGACAGATAAGTACAGACGGAGGTGACTGTTTGAGCAGTTTGTAGTAATTGTAAAGAAAGTGCAGCGAGTGCTCCGGGGTAGTGTGAAGGCTGATAAACTGCAAAAGGCGAAATATCAGGCACCCACCATCAGACCCAGAAGAATCTGCTGTGAAGTAAAAAGACTAATGGAAGAGTTGAGGAACATGTGAAGCGTATGCAATACAAGCTCCCTGCTACACAAGTAGTGGGAGGAAGATGCAGAAGATAAAGGGCAGAGTACGAAAAAGGGCAGGATCCTGGAGAGAGTGAATACAGGAAGTGCTGCTACACTCACAGCAGAACACTTCCCCAACACAGCACAGTGATAGATATTGGGCCTCGCCACGTGATCTTGAGCAGGACGGAGTGTTTCAGAATATAAGGATGCTACAACGGCATCTAAAGCACATTAAAAGTAAAGGGATGCAGTCATCATTGGACGCATTTGCCAGACCTACTCGGATGGCGCAAAGATGCTATCGCAAGAAGCACGTGAGGGAGAAACACTGATGAGAATGGACCAGCAAATATTAGAGGCCATAGCAGAACTGAAGTCGTCACTGGAATTCTAAATCAATGCAATTCAAATTGATATGAATCTCCTGAGACAGGACGTCAGGACACTGCCGGAACACAAAGGGGTGTTAGAGAAGGAGGTGAAGGCCAACACAAGTAGTTCAATGACAACTCCCAGTAAGTCTCCATACTAAAACAACAAGTGCAGAACCTTGAACATAAAGCGGAAGAGGCAGAGGGTCGAGCACGGAGGAACAACTTGCGGATAATCGGAGAGTGGAGAGGGCGCATAGAGCCCTAATGAGGAGACCGCCGCCTGGAGCCCCGCCCCGCCCCGGCCGATAATCGCCAAGATATTAAGCTACAAAGACCGGGTGAGAATCCTGGAACACTTAAAGAAGGTACTATTAGCCGAGCATCGGCACCCATCACGGTATACCTGGACTTTTTTGGTGCAAAAACAAAGTATGAGCTATGGGGCTGTTAAAAGGGGGTTATGTGATGCCAATCTCAAGTATATGTTGCTGTACCCAGCGAAGATGAAGGTCCTGCATAAAGATCCAGCTCTTTTTTTCGAAACCCCTGAAGATGTGAGCCAGTTGATGGACTCGCAAAATATGCAGACGAAGAAACATGATCAGCTGGGAGAAGGAAGTGATAAGTGAAGCTGCAATGGGTGTGTGATGTACTTTTTCAAATGACATGGGGGTGGGGGGGCTAGCACGTAAAGGTGTGATAGAGACAAAAGACCTGATAAGCAAATGTGTTTCTCACTGATGGCTAAATGCAGGACACACAGTTGCTGCGTAGGAGTATGTGGCGCTAGGAATCGCACTCTTACCCACATTAGGTTAGTTTAGTTGGGATACTAGTAGTTCAGTATCCTCCTGCTGCACTCCGAGTACTGGCAATGGGCCGAGAAAAGGGTGAGATGCAGGGACGCCTGAGATTCAGTTTTGGAGCTAGGTAAATGTTGGACGGTTGGGGTGGGGGGTGGCTGGAGAGTTGGGGTAGTTACAGTGAAGTTGGCCTACGGATATGCACTAGGAAATGAGGGCAGGGGTGCCGAGGGAGAAAATATGGTGGAAAAGGTGTAAGAATATGGGTGAACTCAAAATAGCAACCTGGAACGTGAGAGGCTTAAACTGCTATATTAAGAGGAACCGGGTTATGACATATTTGAGACGTCAGAAAATAGACATAGCACTTTTGCAGGAAACCCGTGCTATTGTGTTTGGTTTCTCTTTAGTCAGGTGGAAGTGGTGCGGGGTGAACCTGGGCTCAACATACTCGGCATATGCTAGAGGGGTCCTAATTTGGATAGCACCACACGTCCCATTCAAGATCCTCCCAGACCTTTCTAGATAAAGATGGTAGGATGGTAATAATTCGAGGATTAGTCGAAAGTATGTGTCAACAATATGTATGCCCCAAACCAGGACACTGCAGCTTATTTTAGATCTCTCTATCCTAAGATTAGTCCATATAGAGATGGGCCGGTGGTATGGGGAAGAGATTTTAATTGTATTCTGGAACCGACGATAGACTTCACCCAACCCCTTCTGCTAAAGCTTTGAATATGTTGCTGCATGCATTTAAGTTAGTTGATGTATGGAGGACGATGTAAATTGACAAGGGGGGTCCTGGGAGTCTCTCTGCCAGACATTAGTCCTGGTTACGAGAGACTTACCCAGAGTCTTTAGCTCACTATCTTTCACAGAGAAGAAATATCCCAAACATATCAGTCTTTGTCCTGCCCTGGGGCAGTCCAGCACAAAAATGCTAGGCAATTCTCCTCTGAACAAGAGTACCAACAGCATCCCCAGACACGTGTTTCGGTCTGGTTGGATCTCGTCAGTAGGGAGGAGCTGTGCCTCCCTAAGACCCCCCCTTGTCAATTTGCATATTTAAGTAACTTTGGGTCTCACCATAAGTTACTAGGGGAATCCAGACGTGGACCCCTTGCTCACTATTCCTAGAGAGGCACAGCTCCTCCCTACTGATGAGGTTCAACCAGACCGAAACACGTGTCTAGGGATGCTGTTGGTACTCTTGTTCAGAGGAGAATTGCCTAGCATTTCGGTGCTGGACTGCCCCAGGGCAGGACAAAGACTGATATGTTTGGGATATTTCTTCTCTGTGAAAGATAGTGAGCTAAAGACTCTGGGTAAGTCTCTCGTAACCAGGACTAATGTCTGGCAGAGAGACTCCCAGGACCCCCTTGTCAATTTGGAGGACGATGTATCCACAAGACCGGGTATACTCGCACTATTCCTCCCCTCAGAACCTAAACACAAGGTTAGACTATGTGTTTGTGGGAGAGGAAACGCTGAGCGAGTTCACACAAGCAGAGTATAAAGCTAGGGTCCTTTCAGACCATGCCCCTCTGGTCGTGACCTGGCAGGTCCGAACCCATCTCACTCCCCCCCCCACCCCGTCCACCACCAAGCAAAAATTTCAGACATGGAGACTTGGGGTCGAAGTGCTAAAAGATGCGGGGTTCCGAGAAGACATGAGGGCTGAGGTGAGAGAATATTTTGCAAACACTGGCAATGTTGATTCAGCCGGTACGCTGTGGGAAGACTTTAAAGTGTTGAAGTCGAAGGGGATGCAAGATGTAATAATACGAGATTTACAAAAGACAGAGGGGAAATTGGAAACCATTATGCGTTTAGGTAAGAGATCCCTAGAAGAGGCTAAAGAAGTATCCCACCTACAGCATAAGTGTAGAGATTACTGGGACAGGTTAGGCAAACTGAGTTATAAGAAATACATTGAGAGAAAACATGCAGAGGATGACAAGCTGGGCAGGCTACTGGCCTGGTTATATAAGAGCGAGACCACTCTGCAAACAATTAGAGCAGTGAAGGGAATGGATGGGAAGCTGCGGCAGATCCTAGAGGACGTGAATAAATGTTTCTATGATTATTACACACACTTTTTTAATGAATCCGAGGAGGGAGAAGGGTTGGATATACAAGCAGCATTGACGGAGATGAATCTTCCCAAAATCAATAGAGTGAGTGACAGCCTAGAGGTCCCCATTATGTTGGAAGAACTAGAGTGTGATAAAGAAACTACCTACCAGTAAAGTCCCAGGAGCAGATGGGCTCCCCAGAGATTTTTATGAAGAATATATGGCTGAAATACTTACCCCATTTTTAGCAATGCTAAATGAGGCACTAGACATGGGTAAATTGCCGAGGTCCCTGTAAGAGTTGATAATTATTCCCAAACCCAATAAGACAGATACTGAATGTGGATCTTATAGGCCCCTTTCGTTGATGAATCAAGATGGTAAGATTCTTACAGCAGTCATGACAAATAGGCTAAGACCGGTCATAGGTAAACTCATACACTCCGATCAGACCGGATATGTCCCACACAGGAATATCACCAACCACTTGCAGAGATTACATCACATAGTCGATTATACCCAAAGGGGGACACAAGAAGTAGCAGTAGTTTCACTTGATGCAGTGGGCGTTTGATTCAGTCAGATGGCCCTGGCTACTGGCGGTCCTGAGAGAATACGGTATCAGGCCCACATACATTAAACAGGTGCAGCTGCTGTACAATGCGTCGCTAGCAAGAGTCAAAACGTGCTCTGCTATCTCGGAGCAATGGCAACTAGTGGTGCCCATGGTATCCGATGCTCTTCATTTTGGCGCTGGAACCACTGTCGGTTTATTTAAGTGAGGAGTATGGAGAGGCGGGTATAAATACATTGGGCAGATGGCAACTGGTCCCGCTGCATGCAGATGATATGCTCCTGTACCTGCAGCACCAAGAAGAGAATTTGCAATATATCCTAGATGTGATGGTACGATGTGCTGCACTGTCTGGTATAACTATTAACCCACAGAAGTCGAGTCTATACCCCCTGGGAGCGTACGTAGGGAAGCCTATACACAAACTAGCAGTGCTACCAATCAAGTGGGAAATGGATACGTTTAGGTACTTGGGTGTAGACATATACCACGATTGTAAGTTAGAACATATACATAACCTGGAGAAGGTGGTAAATTGAAAATTGTATGGCATTCTGGACTAAGCTACCAATGTCTGATGGGGCGTGCAGCATTAATAAAGATGGTGGTGCTGCCGAGACTACTAAATTACTTTGCAAATGTCCCATTTGAGATGGCAAAGAAGTTTACTATGAAATTACATAGCATATGCAGAAGCTTCATATGGCACAATTCGAGGTGCAGAGTAGCATTCTGGAAGATTCAGAATCCATACGAGCAAGGAGGTATAAAATGGAATACTGTTTGGCTAGTCAGCTACAATTTGTGGCCAAGTGGCCATCGGATGAACAGACACCTGAATCAAGGTTACTATGTGCAGAGAGCGCTCTGTTGTTTTTGAATGAAGTAATATGGTTACCCAACTGGCGCATGACCAGAGAGCATCTATTGTTGCGCCTGGGGAGCACGATATGGCACAAGGCATGTCAAATGACAGATAATCCTACACCGTATTCTCCAGATACCACTAGTGGCGCTAGAAGGCCGCATATGGGGGTAGCGACGGTGGGAGATGTACTCAAAGAGGGGAGGCCCAAAGATTTTGAAGTTGATCGGAGACTGGGGTGCATCGGGGGCACCACATCACATATTCCTGACTCTTGAGGATCATAAAGGGTAGGTTGCCAGAATCCGAGATGTCCATACAACCGGACGAGATTATAGAAAATGTTACGACGTGTCAGAAGAGGGACATTAACTCTCACGTGTATACGAGCTATTGATGTCTAAGGTTGGTAGAGAAGCAGTGCATACGAGGCAGGATTGGGAGACAGACAATTGGGAGCCAATGTCAGATCAGATGTGGCGCAGAGCTAAGAGGTATCACAAAAAGGTGTTGAGGAATGCACATTTACAACAGATCCAGCTATATTTGACCCATAGAGCATATCTGATCCCGAATAAAATAGCCAAGTTCAATCGAGCAGGAGTACAGACATGCCTGAAGTGCGGGGAGGTAAATGCAGAGCTGGTGCAGATGTTCTGGGCGGTGCAGAGATTGGCAGATTTTGGTGAGCGGTAGTCCAAATTATGGTGAATCCCTGGATGTGGGATCCCCTATGACTTGTCTGCTAGGAGGCTTCCCAAGGCCTAAGAGAGCTAAACATCGGAGTAAACTTAAAGACCTAGCATACATACTAGACAAACGTAGAATTGCGATGGGTTGGAAGGCACAAACAAGACCATCGGCACAAGGTTGATGGAGAGATTTAGTAAAATGGGCTAATGCAGAGACGGTGGTGTGGCAGGAAGCAAGAGGGAGGAACATGGACCAAGAGGAGGGAGGTTTGGAGGCAATTGGTAGCTGCTCTAACAGTCTCGGAACAGGATGTTCGGGACTCAGAATAGTCCCGTGGACAGGATGACACTATGGTTAGGACATGTGTTGAAGGTAAGAGAATGTGGGGTGTGACTTGGGCCAGGATGGGAGGCAAGAGTTTTAA
This sequence comes from Ambystoma mexicanum, assembly GCF_040938575.1. Classification (NCBI taxonomy): domain Eukaryota; kingdom Metazoa; phylum Chordata; class Amphibia; order Caudata; family Ambystomatidae; genus Ambystoma; species Ambystoma mexicanum. The sequence continues at coordinate 179,041,902 of NC_090921.1, forward strand.
GGGGGGAGAAAATAGGCATATAACTAAATGTGTTGGGTTATGAGGATCAATGGTTTGTAAGTTTGTATGGTTATATGTTAAAAAGCAATACAAAAAAAAAGAAAAGTAAGTAGCCCAGCTACTTGCTGGAGTCCCTGCCTTGCCATCTATCTGGATTTTGACTGGACTGACCGTTTTTCTAGTGTTTTGTCTGTATTGATGGATATCTCCTCTGTAGTCCAGTTTTTAACTCTCCCTGCACACTGAAGGCATAGATTCATGATCTATGATGTAAGAATGCTGCTTTCTGCCAGTACTACAGAGACACACCCCTGCTAAGTGGAACTAAGTAATGTCTGTTGTTTTCTTCCTAGATGCTTGTTTCACTTTTATTTCCTCCTTAACCCCAGCTGTGAGGCACCTGGGTTAACTGCATAGAGGGAGGGGCAGAACCTTAAAACCAGAGATAATGGAATAAAGTAGGAATGCATCACAAATGTAAACAAGCATTGGCAATCCTGACAGTTTTGGCTCTTGTGTAGACATGGGAAATACATTATCCAGACGCTACCATAGTGGTATTAACAGGCCACCAATGGTAGCAGCTGCAAAATGGTGCAAGTACCTGGGTATATAATAGCAGTGCCTGGCAAATGCCTTATACTGATACACAAGTCAAAACTGCTTGCTTTGCCAATGTTTATTTTTAACAGGACATTAGTGAAGGACACTAATTATGAAGGGACACAGTAAGCAGGTTTGCCATTGCTTTATTGCGTGAACTGAAAAGGTGGGTCCATCGGTACGAGGCCCCCTCGGGGACACCCTCCCTCCTGATTTCTCCCAACTGTGACTCTCCAACAACAAATATAAGCAATTCTATACAGCCATTCAGGAACAGAGCATTAGTGCTTGATCAACTATATACATTACTTGCAGGATACAAGTTGAATATAAACAAACATATAACGCACCTTCCCTCTTTTATAACCCATTGCATTATCAACCACTGTACAATGTCATAAATTCCATCGGAAATGATGCACTCGCCATCACCTTGTCCTCTTCCTCACCTTTCCTTTGTTGGAGATTCTTCCATCCTCCAAATTCACTGCATCGTCAGGTACCCTCCTTACCACCAGGTAATCATTATATTTCCTACGCCCTTTATGTACAAACCATGGTTTCTTTATTTACACTTCATCTCCTTCTGCAATCTGATTTTCCTTTGCTTTCTTCAGCCTATCAAATCTCAGTTTCATCCTCAATGCTTTGCTTCTCGCATCCTCTTTTGAGCTTCTGCCCACCCCCCTCCACAAAGCATGCCCACTCCAGCCAAGGGGTGCTCACAGATGTACAAGGTTTCCTTTGCCTCAACACTTCAAAAGAAACTAACCCAAATGATCTGCACACAACCTCTTCAATACAGATCCTTCCCAACTCCTCCCTTGTTTTTATAGACTGCTTAATTCCTTGCATCAGGGTCTGGTTAAAGCGCTCCACGGCACCACTGGTCTCTAGCTGATAGAGTGCCGTCGTAAGATGCTTTGCTCCTATACCCACCAGGAACGTCTCTATGATCCTAGATGTGAGCTGTACCCTGTTGTCCGTGATGTTTCTTAGGAAATTCTTCCCTCTGAAATATCTTATCAAGAAACCTCACCACTGCCTCTGAATCGGCTTTAGCCACTATCCCAACTTCCATCTAGAATAGAAATCAACCAACACTATAACATCTTTTTTCATGCACCCACTCTCTTAGAATGGGCCCTAAAATGTTCAGTACCAGAAATTCCCAAAGCATTTCCAGGAATTCAAGTGAGCTTGGAGGCTGCACATAACTTCTGAATTACTTGTCAACATCACCACCACATCTATTGATAAGCTCTTCTGAGTGTCCGAACCCAGCCACCAATGATCTGTCCTCAACCTCCCTTTTGGTCTTGGTCATCCCCAGATGGCATTCATGCTCCAATTATACAAGCCTCTTTCGCCCTCCCGCTGGTGGCACCAGGCATCCCGCCTTAAATATAAATTCTTCTTCCATGCTAAGCTCATCCTCAACCCGATGAGACACCAGATTTGTTTTCACTAGACCACCCTGACCAATTAGTCAACACCCAGTGCTTGTCCTTCATTAGTTCTTCACATTCCGCTTCTTTCCAGTCCTGCTCACTAATAACATTCTCACATGCTCCTTCCTTCACCTTGTCCCCCAGCCCGGTTACCAACAGGGTCCCACATTGCACCTCCCTATCTCCCCCTATCTTCAACCTCTATTCATCTTCATGATCCCTAAGACCTCTTCCATCCCTCATCCCGACGTCGCCTCATGTCTCTCAGAAATCGCCCACCGGATGACCGCTTACCACCTCCGTCTCAACCCCGGAAAACCGAAATCATGATCTGCGGGAAGATTGCACTCTTCCCCCCCAACCCACCCCTTAGCCGTCCTCTTGCCGCACCCAAAGCAGTAAAGAACCTGCGATGCACCATGGACGCTGTAGTGACACTTTCACACCACATCAGCTTTGTCTCTAAATCTTGCTATCTACTTGGCTATCGTCCTCTCCCGCCTATACTGTGCCAGGTCCCTTTACCTGGGCGCCCCTACATATCAACTCAGAAAGCTCCAATGGGTACAAAACACTGCAGCCAGGATACTCCTGGCCCTTGGCCCCAGAGAGCACATCACACCCACCCTGCATGTCCTCCACTGGCTCCGTGTTCGGAAACGGGCCACTTTCAAAGCCATGTGCATTACCCACCGTGCACTCCACAAGAGAGGCCCAGAATAAACTCATCTGTTAACAACCCAATAAAAAGCTGCAATCAGGCACTGCACTACTCCTTGTGATCCCTCGCTCCAAATTGACAGGAATAGGGGGATCCTCCTCCGTCCAAGCCCCCTCTATCTGGAACACAATTCCTCTTCGCATCCGTCGCATAGAGGATCACCTTGCCTTCTGGAGGGCCCTCAAAACTTGGCTCCCCAAACATCTCCCCGACCCCCACACCCCCCAGCATCCTGACAAACACTTTTGGCTTTTTCACCACCTGACGGGTAGGCCGGGGCAGCAATGAACCTGCTATGAAATGTACTGAGCGATGGAGAGGGAATAAACTCCAGCACACCAGAGCACAGAATCCACGCCACATCTACGAAACCAAGAAACCAGCCAGGACATGTGTGTGTGTGTGTGTGTGTATATCACACTCCATGCTTATGGAAGATGGCCGAAGGTACAGCCACCCACCCGCACGCATCTGCTATCATGCACTCCAGCTATCCCTCATGACAGCAATTCAGTCTAGCTGGGCACACAATGAGTCTCCTACATTTGTATACCCTCCAGACTACCTCACAGCACACATCCACATACCAGCTCGACATGGGCATCCAACCGGGACTTGGCCACCCCTACCCACCTTCGTATTGGCTAAAATACACACATGCGTTTTAAACTCCTCTGATGAATTTCCCTTACCTTGGACTTCGGGTTCCTCCTACCCCCATACACCTACAGCGCTTTGAAGCCATACCAATAGGAAAAGGAGCTATGCCAATGACAAATTGCATTCCATTCCATTACTTGAAAAACGGATCCTCATCCCTCCAGCGCGGGTCCATCCCCATTTCTTCTCACTGGCATGGAGAGAAAATCTGCCAAAACATTCTCCTTTCCTGGAACATGTTCCACAATAAACTGGTGACCCTGCATGGAGGTGACCACCTAACTATCTTTCGAGACGTTCCATCCAGTCCCTTGGAAATGAACACCCTTACCCGATTCTTGCTGTCTGTGAACACTGTAAGTGCTCTACCCCATACAACCGGCTTTAATTTTTTCCACACACAATTCTTCACTTTCTATCACCGAGTATGTGTTTCAGCTCCCTTCAACACTATTGACGCAAACGCTACAATCCTCTCTACGCCACACTGCCTTTGTAGTAGCACCGCACCTAATCCAGTATTACTTGCATCTTGCAGGACACGTTTCACAGCTTGTATCAAAATGACTCCATACTGGAGCACTCCCTGTCGTATTCCTCACTTCATCAAACTCCACCTGACAGACATCCGACCATAGAAATGGAACACTCTTCTTGCACAACATACTTATGTTAGTTCACTGATCTGCAAATTGTCTAATAAACATTGCGTAGTATTCTACCATGCCAAAAAATAACATGATCGCTTCTCTATCTTTTGGTGGCTCTAAATTCACGATAGCAGAAACAAACTCCTCCTTCAGTTCAAGCACCTTCTCACTAAGCCGATGTCCTAAGCTCCTACCCTAAACTAGCACTTCTCTTTGGGAAGAGTAAACCCAACACTGCTGAGAACATGTAACACTTTATCTAACCTAAGATTGCGTTCTTCAACACTGTTCCCTGTAATAAGTTTGTCGTCATGATAATACTCCTTGAATCTCCTTGAATATACTGTGGATCACTCTCTGAAAGAACGGAGCTGCTGACACAAGCCCAAATGGCATCCTTGAGAATCTGAATGTACCCTCATGTGTAACAAATGTGGTATAGTCCTTGGAATCTGGGTGGAGAACAAATTGATGATTCGCAGGCGCTAAATCCAGGATGCTAAATACTTTTAGCCCGGCAGCCATGATAACCAACTTGCCTATATTAGGCAGTGAAAACGTATCTACCACTACACACCTGCTTATACCCCTAAGATCTACTGTGAGGAATCCTGCAGAGTCCTCAAAGAAACCCTACCTAATGTTTCCTCCCAGGTGGCCAGGGGAAGGCAGCTGCTACCTGATCCTAACCCTGATGGTGGTATTAGCCAGGAGATCACCTGGGTGGAGAAGGACCCCAATGGAGTGGGAGCACTCCATTGGGTGAGACGTGTTCTTTGTCTCCCTTGAAGGAAGAGCTGTCGGTGATGCCAGAATATGTTATGGCTTGTTGTCAGAGTGAGATTTATTGTTCTAAAGGTATTCACCCGGAGAGAGGTGAGGCTTGTCTTAATCATTTATAAGACACAAAGCTCCTGCTCCACCTTTATCATGGTAAGGATTCCTGCAGTGAACAAGAGGAAATTGAATGTGAACGTCGAGAACATGCCTATCTCGGGTGTGTAGAACTAGCATTCCTTTGACTTTAAAACAATCAGTGACTCCTTTTTAGAGGTCCTCCTGCAAACATGATTAATGATGCAAGTGAAATTAATTCATTTAAAAGTGATATGAAGAGAAAATAAGCTAATTGTAACATTGTGGACTTCAAGTCCCACAATACCCAAAGTACTGAGATGAGGAAGAGGGTTCTGGAGGCATTGGAGTGCAAGGTGTGGTCTAATGATTGCAATGACCCACACATGAGCGGGATTAAGGAGTATGAAGAGCCCCCTCTGGTTCAGGTCAGAAGTTGTTGTCGTGGTTGCAGTAGTAATAGTAGCAGAAAGAGCAGAGGGTAGAGTATTGTTTGTGACTCTGTACCACAGCCGCGATTAAGGGGCAGCAGAGACGTCAGAACCCCTGCGTACTGGAAAGTAGATGCTGGTTTCTTGAGGGTCTCTGACCTCAAGCACTGTGTCTGCAGAGATTGTGCTGTCGGAAGCGTTGCTACTGAAGGCTTTCCCCTTGAAAATCTCATGTGCCGAGGCTGCTTGGGGAAAGAATTCCAAATTAAATCCTTCTGCCAAGTGAAGTGTGCTCTAGTGGCAGGCGGGCCCCGGAGCCCTTCTGGAGCAAGGACCGTTCTTACCCTGACCAGCGCGGGAGTCGGAAGCAGAGAAAACAGAAGGCACGATGTCAGTGGAGCGAGTGGACGCGTATGCTGCACCCGGTGGGTTCACTAGTTGAATGTGACCACGGAACGCACCGTGATCGCCCGCTAGCCTGTACTTCTAATTTTGAATATCAAACTGACTTTAAGAGGCAGACGTGGAGGGTTGGGCCTAACTTTGCATACCAAAACAAAGCTCATCAGCTAAGGTGGCAGAATAAGAACATTGCGGGCAATTGTAATTCTGAAGATTATAAAAACCTCCATTGCCAAAGCCAAAAGAAGGCAATAGGAAAATACCTTAAGAGCAACCACCATTGCCCCAACCTGAATAGTGTACATTTTATTGTCGCCACGAGGAAGAGGCGATAATTAAGAAAGACCCAAATAAGCATTGCCCAGACCCAAGAAGAGAGAGGGTGATAATCCATTATCAGTATCTAATTGATGCAAAAGTGGCGAAGCAAGTGTGACAGAAGAGCTGCCCTCCCTATAATCAGTATTCAGGAGGGGAAGAGTAGAACCGGCAAGGGTGAAACCAGTAACATCAATGTGTTTTATTGTCACCCAGCAGAAGGAGCCCAGACGGAAGTTGTTGTTAATTTTTGTTGAATATAAAAAACTTTGTTGTAGCAGAAGTGCTGCCCTCCTGATAGCCAGTACTCGGGAGGAGAGAAGCATAGTCTGTAATACAAGTGGCATAAACAGCATCAATGTAGTTTTATATGTTTATAGAAGTGTTTATCTCTAAAGTTTGGTGTAATTCTATTGATTTTTTACAAAGTTGTTGGTTAGTCTCTAAGTCCAAAAACTAACTATACCACAGAAGTACTTCTAGAAGAAGTTTCATTAGTGCTTGCAGGAAAGACACCAGAGCAAGGGACGTTGTAGTTGTAGTTGCAGGTGAGTGGACCAGGTGAAAGTCATTGAAGTACTGTGGTGTGGTTACAATTCTTGAAGATGTGGCAAGACCACAAAAACACATTGTGAAAGGTTGTGGCATTATCCTGACAAATCAATATTGCTGATGCAAGTATTTTGTGAACGGGTACAGAATTATCCCGACACAAGTATTCTTGTTGATAGTGATGAACTGTGTGAAAGTATTTTGTTTCTGAAGAAGACATTGTGTTCATTTTGGTGTCGGAGGAAAAAACTGTTTTGTTATTTCTGTTGCAACTATTGGGAAGCCCCATTGAGAGACTTGTTGGAGAAAGAAGAACATTGTTTTCCGTTTTCCAGATCTGTGTTTATAACATGGAACGTTCCTATTTTAAATTGTGTATACAAAATTCCTGCTTTGAATCTGGGGAAGGGAACATTACCCAGGTGACACGGAGAAACAGTTATTATATGTTCGATATAACTGTGGTTTTATACTCTGAATTGCCATACGTTTCCTTCATATGTTTATTGTATGTATAAGTGTGAGGGACAGATTCCTTTTGTTAGTGTTTCCTGTAGTTATTTTGAGAGGCAGGGAAATTCTCTTTAGGGTAGGGATAGTGAGGTGTTTATCAAACCCTTTTTATAAGTTAATAAAATGGCATCTTATGAAAAAGCTTCACAGATTTGTCCGCCTCACATTTCTGACCCCTCACACTATACACAACCTCAGCTGACCATTGGCCTTCCTCACACCACTGGTGACACCCATTCAGATGCCTCCAAAAACTCCTTCATGGTCCAGTCTTTTAATTTCTGCAGTCACTTCCTCTCTTAATGCTATTGGAACACTCCTTACAATTGCATCCACTGGCGCAGCCCCTTCCTTCATCTTTATCCTGTGGTGAAAATCCTTAAGACAACCAACACTTTTCCATTCACAAACCGTTCTTCCGGTTTGTTGTCTGAGACATCTATAGTCGCCACATATCCTGGATCTCCCTCTGTTCATAACATCCTAACAAACTCCTTCCTTTCTTGGGTACAAATACCTGAGCCTTGGTCTTCTTCCACTTGCACTCCAACCCAGCCCCAAACAATCCTACAGTCTCAAGCCATACTCCTCACCATGCACTGGCTCTTACCTTGATATTTCACTGATACTGTTGACATGAACCAAACCTAATGTAAGACAGCTTTTCATATTTCATGCGGCCTGCAGCCATTGATATAGATACAAAGGGGGGTTATGTCACGCGGAACTCTGCAATTGTTATTATAACATAATAACTAAATGAATTCTAACGGTTGGTGCGGAGGCATACTAGGTCTAAAAAGGACAAATATATATTGCAGTTTTACATTTTTATTTGCATAGAAAACATAAAAAACCTTATTCAATTTACAATATGGTTAAAAATACATAATGAAAACCAATTCCTAAAATATAACTGTGCAGATCTAATATACAATTTATATCAATATGGAATGGTCGAGGAACAGAACTCTCAACTGCGTGATCCAGAGGTCACGGGGAATGAGGCCATAACGCTCCAAAATGTCTGTATCCCGCAGGTTCAAAAAGATCAATCAGATCTAGGCTACACTAGATCCATTAAAGTGCATCATATATACAAATGTTTAAGACAAGATCAAAATAAAGTGCTTTAACCCTTTAAGTGCCATGGGTATTTCCCTCCTGTGCCAGGGCCTTTTTTGGTGATTTCGGTATGTGGCCATTCAATGTCTTGTAACTTTTTTGTTACATGAGGTATCTCGGCCAAATTTGGCTCCTTTTTTCCCACATGTTGGCGGTCGTAACACCACCCAGGAATCCTAGGTTGCTTTAGGGGGGTGAGAGAAAATAAGCAAAAAGGGGGGAAATTTTGTTTTTCTTTTTCAAAAAAATGCCAATACAATGATTTATAAAGAAGCCTGTGGTTTTTTCCTTGTTAGAGCTAGGAACGAATGGTTTGCTGTGCTAAATTCCCCAATTTCCTGGCTTTCAAGAACAGGTTGAGTGGAAACGTTTTTTTTTTTAATGTGGTTATCAACTGTTTTGTGAGAGGTAGGCGATTTTTGCCAATTGGACATGCATGGACGGACTGGGAGAAAAGGGTAGGAAAGCCGAATTGGAGGACAGAAATGCATATATTTCTGAAAAGTAGACAAAATTCCAAGTTTAGGAAGGGGTGATTTGCGTAGGCCAGGCAAACACTAGGTAGGGGAAAATGCCATAGATTGGGGGGGGAAAAGCGGGGAAAATTACCAAAAAAAAAAAGGTATGTGTTGGACATGGTTGGCTTGGGACGGCAATGGCTTCTATGAATTTTGAGAAAAGCAATGCTCCGATACATTCCACCGACTCTTGCAGTTAGGAAAGCACACATTTTTTGTAGTGTTTTACAAAACAAGCAATACCACAAGCCACACACTGAGCCATGGTACACAGGAGTTTTACACTCACTGCCTGAACAGACGCACTTAGCATGTGTAAATCGGGAAAACCAATGTGGTGAGGAACGGCAAGTACACTATTTTTGAAAGTGCACAGGCAGACCTTTTCAAGGGTAGGTGACTTGTGCAGGTTACAAAAGTGTATGGTGCCTAAAGCAGCGACTAAATGTAGGTCACATTTGGGAAATGAAAGGGTTGTGTGACAAAGGGCACCAGCAAATGGGTCAAAACGTTATGAAAACCACACAAACACAACAAATGTTATACCCTCCCGCGTTCCCACAGGTGTGCCGATGAAAACGGTACCTCACATGTGTGGGTGCACCTACCTGGGCGCCAAGGGGAAAGCCTAAAACACAAGTAACCCCAAGCCTGTTTACACACCTGAATTTCACACTTTCTCCAGACAAGCGCAACATACAGTTATGGGCCTCGGGTGTCCAAGCCACCAAGGAAAACTGGGAACCCCATGCATTTTCGAAAAGAGGACACCCGTGGGAATCCACACAGGTATGAGTTGCGCAAATCGGCCCAGAATATATTACCCAGACACCCCTGCAAAGTCCAAAATGTGGGGGGGGGGACACATTTTCCGCACATTTCACTCGGCGCACCCATCGGAACACACTGCCAACAACACATGGCCTACCATCCCGCGTTCCCACAGGTGTTCCGATGAAAACGGTACCTCACATGTGTGGGTGCACCTACTTGGGCGCCAAGCGGAAAGCCTAAAACACAAGTAACCCCAAGCCTGTTTACACACCTGAATTTCACACTTTCTCCAGACAAGCACAACATACAGATATGGGCCTCGGGTGTCCAAGTCACCAAGGAAAAGAGGGAACCCCATGCATTTCCAAAAAGAGGACACCCGTGGGAATCCAGAGGTCTGCCTTGATCAAATTGCTCCAGTTTTTATTAGCCACAATCCCCGACAAAGTGTGATATTTGGTGGGGAAAAAACACAATGTTCACTTTGTCTGGGGTTCTGGGTAATACATTCTGGGCCGCTTTGCGCAAGTCAGACCTCTGTGCATTCCCACGATGTCCTCTTTTGGGAAATGCATGGGGTTCCCCGTTTTCCTTGCTGGCTTCGACACCTTAGGCCCAAATCTGCAGGTTGCCCACATGAACAAATTGTGCTGTGGCGAAAGGCTTGGCGTTACCAGAGTTACCCTTTTCCTTTTGCGCCCCCGGTAGGTGCCCCCACACATGTGGGGTACCTTTTACGTCGGGACACCTGTAGGAACACGAGAAGGTATGACATCTGTTGTTGGCGACGTGTTTCGGTGAGTGGACACAGGGAAATGTCTCTGAAATTGGCTGGAAATGTAGACAATTCTCAGACATTTCGCTCTGGCAACCCACCGAAACACACCGCCAACAACACATGGCCTACCTTCCTGCGTCCCCACACGTGTCCTGATGAAAACGGTACCTCACATGTGTGGGTGCACCTACCGGGGGCGCAAAAGGAAACTGGTAACCCACTGGTAACACCAAGCCTTTCGCCACTGTCCATTTTGTTCATGTGGGCAACCTACAGATTTGGGCCTAGGGTGTTGAAGCCAGCAAGGAAAACAGGGGCCCATGCATTTCCCAAAAGAGGACACCCGTGTGAATCCACACATGGCCAAGTTGGAGGGGCGGCCCATCTCATGTAGCCCTCCCCAGGGGCAGATGGGGGGGGGGGGAGGGATATCCTGCACTCCTCCCTGGGCTCAGGTGTCCGTTCCTAGGAGCAGATATCTGGTCTCAGGGAGGGCTGCATGACATGGCACCCACTCCATTGCGGCTGGGGGGGGGGGTGTTAACGCCCCATCCCATTAGAAAATTCCCAGACCCTTTGGGGTGCCCCACAGCCCCCCTAAAAAGCGTTCCACCATTTTCACTTTTTTCCTTTGGTAACCCAACTCCCTTTGGTGCAGAGAGGCACATTGATGTTATTTGTATTATTATTATTATTATTATTATTATTATTATTATTATTATTATTATTATTATTAATAATTATTAAAAACATGAAATGACCAACAATACAGCAGTTTTGCATACCGCTGAAATAAGACATTAGTGAGAGGAGTCAGCTAGACCTGCATGTCAGTTAACTTAGTTTACCTAAGAGAAATGCACTCAGCCCATAGCAACAGAGGACAACCCATTTAAAATGTGATTTCTGTAAAATGGTGCATGTCGCTACAAACAGGCTTTGTTTGGCACACTGATGTCACCCAGAGGCCAGCCATGCACCGTCACACTTATTTGACATTTACTGCAAACAAAGTAAATGCTAAATAAAAGTTTCAAACATCTCTTGTAAATGCTACTCGCCCTTCATAAAATCTACTTGACTGTGCAAAAAGACTTTGCAAGCCATAGATGAGTGTCTGTAAAATGTAAAAGGTTTGCTTCATGAATGGACACAAATAAATAGATATGATAAAGGCTCTGCAAACAGTTTGGCCAGCTGTCTGCTGTAGGTGGTAATATATAATACAATCATGAAGCAAAGCGAGCTCTAGAGGCTAACTACAGTGTTTGATATTGCAGTAGATCTGTAGATGTACGGACTGGATCGAATGATTGCATAAACATTTAGTTCCCTTTGCATATTCCTTATGTAGGAGGAAAGAAAGACTAAGCACAGTGGATTGCATAGCAGGCAGAGAACTGGCCGAACTAGGTTGACTATTGTAGTTTGTGGTCCTCTCACTTTCACGGCTCCTGGTACAGGGGCGTTGCTAGGGGGGGGCTAAGGGGGCTATAGCTCCTGATCTTTTGGTTGTAGCCCCGGATAGAATCTCAGGAGCTACAGCCAAAAGACTAGCTAGCCCCCAGTCCCAACAGTTCTGACATCAGCTTAGCCCCGGGTCTTTTCCAGACCTAGCAACTCCCCTGTCCTGGTATAAAGCAACAGGGTGATAATATAGAATGTCAAGGAGTAGGGTTCGGTCTTGAGCACCAGTTGCAAGATGTATGCAACCTGCAGGTTACAAAATTAGGTTTGCCATCAATAGCTTTCCATCATGCGATCATGTAGATTTCAAATGTTCACTAGGAAACATGATGCATCTTGCCAAACAAAATGAAATATAGTTGGCACTATGAAATTTCGATACAGTAACCTAAACTTTACTGTAAAGCATGGAGATGCAGTGTTTTACGGTATCAATACTGTAATTGTGTATTATAACAACTTACATTTTAGGAATGGAAATGCAGGACTGTCTTTTTAAAGGATATAAAGTTGACACATACTGGTCTTTGCCAGACAGGATATAGAAAGCTTAATAAAAGTATCATCCTGATTACTTCTGGTTTGCAATTATTTGAAAAAGAAATTCTTGCCTATCACTCCTACACATGCCTTTGGCACTTAAATAGAGGAGATGATTACTGCTGCACTTTCCCTCCATGAGCACTTGAAGTGAACGAAGAAAGGAGGGCAAAGAGAGCACCGGGGGCAAGAAAGGAATGCAGGTTGAGCTGTCCTTTCATTGAAGAGGGCTACTTAAATAGCTACCTTTGCTACACAAGTGTTCATTTGATTATTAGTATAGGCCCCTTTTAGTTTGACAAGACTCTAGTAGGACTGTTATTATTTGATGATCGAAGCTTACTCCCATCTTTAGATTTAGGATTAGACAGGCGTTTTTCCAACCCATTTTTAAAGTTCAATAAACGCCCTTGAACTGTGATCACTTGTATCGGTCGTCACTGTTTGGTAACATGCCTTCTTTACTATACCTTATAGTCTATTATAGTATAATCCGACCCAGTGTCGATCAGGATGGTTACCTCTATCCCATTCACCACGACTACAATCTGTGGCGTCTCTCCCTTCTTGTACCTTGGCCCTACTTGGCTCAATGACTAAGTAACACCTTCACCGTCAAACCTATTGTTATCGCTGACAACTTTATCCTCTTCCATGTTAATTTCTTTAACCCCCTTGCGTGAAACGTTTTCATAGCACCATGCGAAATGTCCCTTTCTGCCAACTTAAGACATTCGGCCTTAAGACCTGGGCAGGTACCAGAGTTCGTAAAGTGGAATGTTTCTGATGTGGTAGTACATCCTCTTAATTTTGGAACCAACCCCACCTTTATAAACATTGGCACCCTTGGAATCTGTCCCTTCAGTGTTCATGTGTGCCTTATTTCTTATTTTGTTGCATGGGTATTCTCTGCAAAATATTTGCACCACTTTTCTTTTCATCACCGACCACCACAGACACCATCTCCAACCACAGCCGTTTCTTCCTTCTTTTCTAGCACCCACACACAAGCCATCATATGTTAAATTTTCTTGACAATGTCTAATACTTCATCTAGGCTAGGATCACCCTTTGTCCAGATCTTATTTTATTCTTTCACTTTCAGCAGGAATTGATCCCCTAATCTCTCATAAGTTGAACCAAAGTTACACCTGTTGGCTATATCCCTCAGTCCCGTGATGTTGTCTTCTATTCACTTTCCTCTTCTTTGTTCACTTATATCAAAGTAGTACCTTTCAAAATGCCCGTCCATGTTATGCAAAATTACCTCATCTACATTGGGCAAGTGTTCGGCAACTCCTAATTCTGGTAAGCTTTTAAGGATCATCCTTACCTCAAAGCCCAGACAGTGCATTAAGAGCGCCCTGCACTGCTCTATACTATATGAAGATCGACGGATTGCCAGGACATAGTCCTGAAAGTCTTTGTTCCATGGATACGACTTCAGCCTGGTTTCCCCCTGATTGGGCAAAGATTGTGGGGGCAGGCTTCCCATTGTACTGGGGCAAAGACTGTGGGGGCAGGCTTCCCATTGTACTGCTACAGGTGTAAAATCCCCTGCCTCACCTTTTTTCCCTTTTAAGGATGTTTTTAGAGAGGCTCCTTGCAGCCGTTGTTCCTCCCTGTGGAACCACCAAAATCTCTGTGCTCATGATGCACCGTGTTCATCAGTCAAAATCCATACACGATCCCCCCGGTGCACGGATCTCTGTCTGCTCAGTGATCTGCTTGCCGGGCCCGGCTGACCATGACAGGACACTATAAGGTCCCTGCTCTCTCGTTAAGCAGTGCTCTGCCGGTGGCAGCACAGAGTGCAAAGTCACAGCTCCGGATCCAATAAACACGCTGCACTGACCTGTTCGCTCCCTTTGTCATTGTTGGAATAGATTTCTAAACTCTGTCCTTGTGGACAGGTTTAGGAGGCCACCCTTGTTGGATAACGGGGATTTCTTCTGTGAGCTGAAGTCGCACCAATCAAGGTAACATGGAGAGAATGGTCAAGGCTTAGTCTCAGGAGTGGTTAGTGTGGTGTGAGGTCCACAATGAGTCCACACAGTGAAACACCAATAATTAGACTTAGTCAGTTATAAAAAATATACTGTTTATTGTAGGCCCAAGGCAGCACATGAAAAAATGCTGCAAGTAAAGTATTGCACAACACTATCTAGTATAGAGCATATATACAGTCACATTAGTTGGTACCCAAAAATCAATTACTTCACCACTAACTGTAAAGGAAGAAGGTAAGTAATTTAGTTGGCACCCAAACTCTGGGCAGGACAAAGACTGATCTGTGTGGGATATTTCTTCTCTGTGAAAGATAGTGAGCTAAAGACTCTGGGTAAGTCTCTCGTAACCAGGACTAATGTCTGGCAGAGGGACTCCCAGGACCCCCCTTGTTAATTTGCATATTCAAGTAACTTTGGGTCTCACCCTAAGTTACTAGGGGAATCCAGACGTGGACCCCTTGCTCACTATTCTTAGAGAGGCACAGATCCACCCTACTGATGAGGTCCAACCAGACCGAAACACGTGTCTGGGGTTTCTGTTGGTACTCTTGTTCAGAGGAGAATTGCCTAGCATTTCAGTGCTGGACTGCCCCAGGGCAGGACAAAGACTGATATGTGTGGGATATTTCTTCTCTGTGAAAGATAGTGAGCAAAAGACTCTTGGTAAGTCTCTCGTAACCAGGACTAATGTCTGGCAGAGGGACTCCCAGGACCCCCCTTGTTAATTTGCATATTCAAGTAACTTTGGGTCTCACCCTAAGTTACTAGGGGAATCCAGACGTGGACCCCTTGCTCACTATTCTTAGAGAGGCACAGATCCACCCTACTGATGAGGTCCAACCAGACCGAAACACGTGTCTGGGGTTTCTGTTGGTACTCTTGTTCAGAGGAGAATTGCCTAGCATTTCAGTGCTGGACTGCCCAAGGGCAGGACAAAGACTGATATGTGTGGGATATTTCTTCTCTGTGAAAGATAGTGAGCTAAAGACTCTGGGTAAGTCTCCCGTAACCAGGACTAATGTCTGGCAGAGGGACTCCCAGGACCCCCCTTGTTAATTTGCATACCCAAACTCTTCAGAAATTACAATCCATACTTGAAAAGTCCATCCCTAAA
The DNA here is from genome assembly GCF_040938575.1 of Ambystoma mexicanum. Lineage (NCBI taxonomy): Eukaryota > Metazoa > Chordata > Amphibia > Caudata > Ambystomatidae > Ambystoma > Ambystoma mexicanum. The sequence goes on from NC_090921.1 coordinate 179,057,383, forward strand.
ATGAGTGGAGACTTGTGGCCAATGTTCAACGAGCGCGTAAGAGCACAGAGGAATGCCGAAAGTTTGCAAAGTTCCAGTACTTTTTGGGATACTGGAAAACGTTAGGAGTAGTGTTCTGAAGATGTGAGGGTGGATTCAAGTCAGGTCAGTATCTATTATTGCTAACACAACTTTTCCCAGATTTCAGGTGGCTTTTAGATAACAAGTATTACCCAAGCCAAAGTTTTACAAAACTTAGCTCCAAAGTTAGAAGCTCTGTAGATTAAATAAACCCACCAGTAAGTATCCTCACTACTCCTCACTCTTACTTTGGTTTTGATGCAGACTTGACAGGTCCAGAGTTTGTCACCAGGGGTACATTTTCCCACCTTCCTTTTGGTTCCCAGATTCCACAGGTGCAGAGACCAGTCCGTCTGGTCACAGGAGCTGCTGCACTCTGTTCTGGAGGACAAATGCACAAGGCAGCACATATCGGGGCACTGGAATTAAAGCAGGGAATGACTGGTGCGACTGTGACCGGGCGACTTTGTTAAGAAAGCACTGCTAGTAAGAAAGCGCTGTAATCCTCACTCTGATACTTTTGTGACCTAATGTAGGTCTCATCATTGACATTAATGTAATTACACTTTGTAATCTGTAATTTACAATGATGTCACCCCTGAACCTGACATCTGTTGGGACCTTTCTATGTAATCTCTGTACCCTGTTAAGTCAAGTAATCAATGTAACCGAATTCTTAGGAAAAAGTACCTAGAAGCCTATGGGTTATGCGAGCTATACAAATGTTAAATATAGAATCTGCACTCCACCCCACGTTTCCCCGCTTACTACACAGGGGCTCACCGGCTTCCCACGAGGTTTCAGGCACAGCGCCAGGATCGAACAACCGCCACATCCGTCATCTGTGTTGTGGGGACCACGTGACAGTGCGACACTCGAAGGTCCTTTCCTCTAGGGCGTCGCACTACACCTGAGCTCCACCGCCTTTACAGAGACTATTTTAGCCGTGGCAAATCAGACGGATGTGTTCTTGCAACAGTTCAAGTTACTTGGGAACTATGGACCCTGGATCCAGAACATAGCGTTTGTTGCTTGTGTTTTCTTCATTTAGTTACGTAGGTATTTAGAAAGGACCTTTCAAGACTTGGATGCCTTTTTGACATTATGGATATACAATGGTAATGGACAGGATCTTGTTTTTCTTGTACTCTTCATGGCCTGTACCATCCTCTGCCAGGTATTGTTCCACTTATATTGCTGGGACATGGCCTCTTGGACAGCAGTAGGATTCGGTTGCCAAGTATCGCCAGGAGGAAGTCATTCCTCTGTGTGGTTAAACCCTACCGGTGGGTGGCGTTTTGACTGGTGGGCAGTGTTTTATTCATGCTTCTGAGAGGCCACCATGCTTGCTGAAAAAGGTAACAGACACAAGAATTCAGCTGTCGCAGTTTCCCCCAAGGAGCCTTGGCGAAAGAGTGTTTTGTTGGATAAGCTGATGATCCCCGAAGGCTTGGGTCAAAAGACGCAACAATGGCGCTCCTATGCTTGTAGCCCAAACTGGAGCTGCACTGCCCCTTCAATGGCGCAGTGACACTTCCAAGCAGGCTCACTTGCAGGGTTACCAGGAGACGTCGGGAATGGTTGGTCCCACCACTCCAAAGGGTTGAAGCTCCTATGAAGGCCTTCCGAGATCAGTCGCCAAACAGGGCCTCTTAGACAGCAGTAGGATTCGGTTGCCAAGCCTCGTCAAGTACATCTCCAGATCGACCTTCATCTGCTCGTCTTCTCAGGATACTTGGCACCTTCGTGAGATCTGCTGGAACGGTTGCAGGGCTCCCCTTATCCAAAGTTAGGTGAGTGCACTGACTCAGCCCTCCAGTGGCAAGATCTGCACCAGACATGCACGCCAGCAGTGATCCAATCAGGGACCACTGCGGGTCTCAGGTTTGCATGCACACCAGACTTTCTAGAGCCAGGTTGTGGATTTGGATCAGACAGTCCCAATCCACTTCCTGGTTCCTCCACACATGTCCTGCACTAGCCTGTGACACCTTTGGTTCCCGGGCACGTGTATCACCATACAATGATTTTCCTGACCAAGGGGGCAGGAAGAAGGCAAAACCACAAGATGGCCATGGTACAAACGAAAACCTTGTGGCACGTCCGTTGTAGGACATTATCCACCGTGGGCAGCCAAACGTGGCAAATGTGGGAAGGCTCACCCGAAATATAGTTAAAAGTAACTGCTGTCACCAGTTTGTCATTTAGCACATTTTAGGTAACCGAAAAAAATCCCTTCAGTGGAGTCTAGGGTCACATAACAGAAACCTATTGCATGGCATTGTAAGATGCATTGTGCAATGATAAAAAGTTAGCCAGACAGGCAACAAAGTAACAAAACTAAGGGAAACCTAGTTTCCTTGTTTTGACATTCTGAAGGACTAGTCATTTTCCCCATAACATGGGAGCGAAAAGGCCAAGGCAGTGAAGGTGAAGGCTTGACTGCACTGTAAAAAGTCAGGACCGTGTGTAAATCAAAAAGATTAGGGGTCCATAGAAATGGAGGAAAAGTTGCTTCAAGGGAATTATTTTCCTAACACTCGCCCCTCCCAGACAATGAATGGGGGACTAATCCACTCCTGGATGAGTCACATGGTCAGGTCGGTTAATCCCTCAGGACAACCCATCAGCATTGCAATGTTGAACACCTGCCTATGTTGAATGGTGGAGCCAAAATCTTGAAGGCTAATGGACCACCTGAGCAGTTTAGGATTCTCTCCCGTCCTGTTCATCAGCCACTTTAAGAGCCTATGGTCAGTCTGCACAATGAAGTGGGTCCCAGCGAGGTAGGACCTCAGTTCTCTGCCTTTCTGATCTGGGATTGGAGCAGTTCTGTCTGCACAATAAAAGGTCTGATAGTCAGTTTCCATGAGAACAGGGCCGGGCACAAGGAGTCCTTTAAGCCTTGGAAGGCATGTTCACACTCCTAACTCCAAGTTACCTTCTTTGGCTTCTTAGGAGTTAAGAGCAGTCACAAGGGTAGCTATGGTCCCATAGTCTGCCATGAGATTTCGGTGATACCCAGTGAGGCCCAGAACGGCCCCTCACCTGGGTCTGAGTAGTGGGGGTGACGCACCTTAGTGGGAAGAGGTTGAATCTACCCCCTCTCCCCCTGCCCTCTACTTCATGTCCAAGGTAGACCCCTGAACCGTGACTAATTTGACACTGGTTTGCATTTATGGTCAGGTGGGCCTTCTGAAGATCCTGCAGCACGTTTCCCGGGTGTTCCACAAGTGCCTCCCAAGTGGGGCTGTAGACTGCAGCATCATCAGGATATGCTATGCAGAAATCATCCAACCCATTCAGAACATCATTTACTAGCCTTTGCAATGTGGCAGCGGCATCTTCAATCGAAATATCATTACCCTGAACTGGTAAAACCCTTCTGGAGTTGAAAAGCTGGTCTTCTCCTTCACACTTTCTGATAGGGATATTTGTCAATAGGTGGTGAGGTACTTTGAAGCACCCATCTTGTCCACCAACTGATCAGTTCTTGGTAGAGGGTGGACATATGTCTAGGTGACCGCATTCTGAGCTCTATAGTCTATGCAGAATCCCAAATCAGATGTACCTGCTTTTGGCACCAGAACCACTGGATTGGACCAAGGACTGCTAGAGGGCTCAATCGCCCCTAGATCCAATATCTTGTTGACCTCAGACTTGATGTGGGAATCTGACTTTATCTGACATTCTATAACTCCTACATTTGGTAGACATACTTTCTCCAGTGGCAATGTCCTGTTTGCACCAAGGTGTCAAACCTGAAATAAGTGAGAACAAGGATAGTGGTTCAGATTCCTCTTCCTCCCTGTCTGAAGCCAGGAACAGAGCAGCCGTTTCAACCCTAGGGAATGCCTTCAGTCTATTTATATAGAACACTTTTGGGCCCTGACCAGGCCTTCCAAGGTCCAATATTTTACATTACCCTCTTGCTCCACAACTGTGTAAGGGCCTGACTGTTTGTCCTGTAAAGCTATAGGCATTATAGGATTCATAATCGGGACTTGCTGGCCTGGAGTAAAATGGATAAGTGAAGCCTTCTGGTCATGTCTGTATTTTACTAATGCTTGACCAGCCTTCAACTTAACATTGACCTGAGCCATTGGGAGGGTGTTGGGGAGAATGTTCATTTCTGTGCAAAAATCCTCCCTCCTTAGAGACCCCCAGCTCTTTTGCTGGACTTAGGACTTTTTAATTTCTACCCTAAAATAAGTGAGACTTTTTTTTCTCACTCCCACATGTGTTTTGACCTGATTTGGACTGTGTTTTTACTGTTTTTGGAGTCTGACAAACTCCATAGGTATCTACTTTTTGTATGGTGATACACATCGCCTTCAGTGCAGTGTCAGATAATCCCTTTTAGGTTTCTTCTAAGGTTTTAAAACCTTTTCTTGGGTGAACTACAGTTCCCAAGAAATAGTAAAGTGAAATTGACTTTATTGACCTTTTCTCTGTCGGTCCAGCACACCCCATCTTATGTTTAGTGCTGGGGGGATTACCTAGTAGCCCCTTATCCTAAATTCCCATGTAAAGATGTTTGTTACCCTTAATACTTGAAAAGGCTGGTGGCAGTGGTTTAATTCCAGTACAGCACCCATCGTTGACCATTTTTGTCAAAATGGCCCCGGTCTTCTTTTTTCGCCATTTTCTGTTTGTGAGGTCTTTTTGGGTTTTACTCTGTGCGTCAAGGCAAATTTGAGCCCTTTGTTTGTCTTGCCTTTGGCGGTCTTCAGCCCTGAAGCCTGCCTCTGGCTCCAGTGTGTCTGGAAGGGCAGGATGTAAGGGAGGTTCCCGAAACTCCCCCATCCTTTGTCTCTAGGAATGCCTGAATGCATCCAGTCCTGATTGGTGGCTGGCTGGCTGTCCTTTCAGGACAGCAACCCTGCTGTGTGATTTGACATCTTGGGTTGTGCGTGAATGGGAGAAACCTTCTTAAAAGACGAGGCTTTGGGGATTAGAGGCAGAGTAGACCACTGGAGAAATACCCGACAAACCGTGAACAAAGCTTGCTGCATCCTCCTGGACTGTTGAATTGCCGGTGAAGCACTGCTGCTGTTTTTTATTTTTTTTCTCAATTCGACAGAGAAGATCCGGAAGGGACTCCTTCTTCCCCTGGGTTAGTGGGTCCAACTAACCCTGAGACGACTCCACTGGACCATCTACCCTGACTGGCTGTACTTCTTTGCTGCTGCAAGAACCGAGTGCCGGGGGTCGAGAAATCTGTGATCTAGTGCAACGTCGGAAATCTGGCCAGAAGCTCCAGGAGTCTCCTAAGGACGCCTCAGAAGCAGGACGGCTAGAGCCCGAGTCCCCTCACCAGAGTGAAGGAAGCCCAACCAAGATCTGCAACGGTGCTGTTTATCAAGAGCTGAAACTGCGAAGTGATGCTGAACCGAAAAGAGCCCGTAGCTGCCGCCGCATGAGCCCTCCTGACGTCCTCCCTCTTGTCCCCACGACTGAGACTCGGGAACATCCGGGTCTGCACTGATTAACAGGACAGAATACAGCTGGACCACTCTTATTCAAACCAGAGATAATGTTTAGAATGTGGGTACTTACCTCACTGTCTTTTGGCTGTGCTGTTCTCCGTTGGGAATTAAACTGGTTAATCTTTTAGAGTTTATTTCAGCTCTCCATCCACAGGCTTCACAGCCTGTGCCCCTACAAGGGAATTTATTTAACAAACCCTCTAACTTTGTGAAAGACTTTGATTGTAAGACGTGCTTCAGCTCCATAAACTGTTTCAAATTGACTTGGCTGTTCTGGCTCCCTGCCGACTCTTCTTGCTCATTGACTTTGATATTGCTGCCCTTCATAAGGGGTAATTTGTTTTAGACTGTTATTGCCGGGAAAGGCTTGTCTAGATTTTATTGGAAGATGTAAGATTCCACATATACTGACACCCTCTTAAACCTTTTTCCTTCCTTAAACTTTTCCTTTCTGCAACCTCAGAATCTGCAAAGTATAACAAGTGGGATTATATAAATGCTTTACTGTCCCTGTGATTGAAGTCATCTCAGGGTGTAGCAAGTGTGTATGAAGCATATTCAAAGATTATCCACTAACTTGTTTTGATTCTAAACAGTATTTCTTTTTAAAGTATATTTGCATTGTTAGACGAATTGCCTTTTTAAAGAACGCTTACTTAAAACTTGATGTTAAATAAATGACTAGTTATAAACGAAACCTTGAGCGCAAGTGTTACTTGGTTAGTTGTATTTAGGACTTTCATTGCTACAACTCCCGTTTACCCCTCTTGAGATAGGCCTGCCTGCCTGCTCAGTCACACTACCAATGTGTGTAGTACAGACCTATACCAAAAGGTGGGTTACCTAATACCAAGCAGATAAGTGTTGTGTAGCCTCCACAGTGTGACTACATCAATTCTTACCTAACAGAGGGCCATCCTCTTTCTTATCCCAAGCACACATTCCTCTACATTGGTAGTCACAGGGGGAGTTAGGAGTTCCCATCCCTCCTTGACTATAGCCAGGGGTCCCCTGATAGGGTGACCAAAATGAAGTTCAAATAGGCTGAATCTAACCCCTTCCTGAGGCACCTCTGTGTAGACAAAGGGTAAGCATGGCATTACGAGATCACACTTTCTCTTTTAGGGTTCTTCAATAGCCCCAATCATGCTTTTGATAGTCCTGTCTAACCTTTCAGCTAAGCCATTTGTCTGGGGGCGGTAATCTGATAACCTATGGGAGACTCCACACTCCTTCTTCATGGCTTGCATGTACTTTGACATACAGTTGCTGCCTCTATCTGACGCAGCTTCTTTGGGGACGCCAACCATAGTAAAAATGCCAAGTAATGCCCTAGCAACTGACCTGGCAGTCATTGTCTTCAGTGGGATGACCGCAAGGCATGATCTACTACTGAGATGCACCTGCTGTCTGAGGATGTTGAGGGTCAACAGTCAATCCATACCCTCTCAAGAGGTACCCAATACAGGGATGGATACCCCTGGAGTCTGAATCTTTGTACCACTTTTACCAGAAGTCTGGCAAGTGGTACAACTCCTGCAGTGGCTTTCTACCTGAACACCCATTTTAGGCCAGTAGAAATGCATGTATATCCTCTCCTTAGTTTTCTTAGCTCCAAGATGACTTGCAAGGGGAACCTCATGTGCTAATTTTAGGCAGAAGGGTCTTATTTGAAGGCGAACCACCAACCTCATGTGGTCTCCTTCAATGGACTTTGTGGGCTAGCTGTGCAGGAGCCCACCTTCCCAGTAGATTCTATGTTTCCGAGAAGGTTCACCCTTAAGTTGGAAACAGGCCTGTATCCTAAGGCCTTCTATAGATGGGCACTCGCGTTGGCCCTTACTGAACCCTTCCCTATATGGACCTCCTTCTGCAGGTAAACCTTGCAGTTCAGGGTGGTCAAGGGTGTTGAGCACTTCAGGCAGACCCTCTACCTCGCCAGATTGAGGGGATTGGCCAACGGACTCCACCTCGGTGATAGGTGAGTTTGGGGGAATATTTTCTTTCCCTCTGTTTTGGTTTTTTGTCTCCTTTTACCTTGGGTTTCCCCTTTGGCTTAGGCTTAACCTTGGACTTGGCCAGGCCAGCCTTGGTCTGAGACCTTGTGCAGGGTGATTCTACTGTGTCACCCACAATACGCATAATCCTCAGCAACTCTAGGTTCATAGGATACCACGGAAATTAAAACTACTTCCACACAACTCCTTCCTGACCATGGAAGCTGAATGGGGGAGTGGGGGGAAAGTTAAGAAAAACGGTAAGAGGATTAGGAAATATCATTGGATAGGGGGAAGTGGGTTTGAGGGGAAAAACATGTATTCCTATTTTGCACTGCACGTGTACCCATAGTGTTTTTACCTTGCGTACAATGGCAACTGGAAGCATAGACATGTCTCCCAGTTCAAACGAACACCTGTCAGTTATTCCACACTTTCCCTTCCTTAATCAAGGGCACCTGAAACCCTGGAGCATACACTGTTTCTTAATTAAGGACTCCCGAGCATCTAATGAACATGATGGCACGTGAGGTAATTGCACAAACAAGTAGCAACATAAGCAGCCTATAAGCACACTTGGCATTAGCATGTAGTAGCCTTTTGCACTTCATAACACGTAGTAGCAGGACAAACAAACAGGGATTCCCAAGCACATCGAAGCGTTAATGGCTGCAGGTTCATAGCACAAACTGAGCGTTTTTCCAGAATGCCCTCTATTCCTGTTGACTTCATAAAACACAGGAAACATACCAACAAGTATACACTGTTCATGAACCTATCTGATGACTGGGGAGCCTTCCCAGGATCTCCCCAGACTCTGTAGTGCAAGTGAGATACACTGCACTGTACTCCGCGACCGGCTTATTGAAAGATCTCTTGTGCACTTCAACGTTTGGCAGATTGAACCGCCAGCAGGACAGGCAGCTGCTTCCACTCGTCTCTGTTCCTGGTGTGCTGCCATGACCCTGCTCCAGATCCCTGACCTGTCCCTGCATCGATAGAAATCACCAGTAAGCAGCGCGGGCCGGGTAGGAGCTTAAAAGGCGACCCATGACGTTGTGCTGATCACGTGCACCGTACAAAGCAAGCTCCACAGAATCATTGGAATTGTTGTCCAAAAGCGGTGCAGGGTCCCAACACACTACATCTCCAGGGCTTATTAGCCCGTGTGTTCCGGCAGCATAATCCAACGTGAGACACCCCAGATCCCCACTTCCTCACATTTTCAGATCCTATCCCCAAGAATAGGGAATCTGAAGAGAAGGATGCCCCTGTGAGTTTCTTCCTCATCATGAGAAAGAGCCAGATTCAAAGAGTGGACCCCCCACGGTTTTACCCTTACATCTGGGGTCTCCCTTCACATGACCACATGCTCCAAAAGCCACACAAGATCCACTGGGTGGCTTAGAGTAACTACTGCTGTGCTTGGGATGGTTAGTCCCTCTACCCTTTTCATCACTCTTTGGCTTACCCTTATTAAACATTGTGTGGGTCTTTTGGAAGGAGGTTTTTATCAGATGACCCACTTTTTTTTTTCTCTTTCTGCTTCTTCCCCTCCTCATGCATACTAGAGGCATGTTTGTCCTTATGCAACTCTCTGTGTTGCCCATAAATCTGAAGCAATGGCGAACGTCTTGGCTCTATCTCCTAAGAGCCCACCAGATGCTGCTTCAGCTCAGGGGAACAGGAAGCAAAACTATGTTCGAGCATGTCCACACCAATCATGCCCTTAAAGTTGGTCACCTTAGCCTTCAAACCAACCACTCTGATTCTTCAAAGAATCAGTTCCATAGGATACATAAGTGTTACTTTCTTTTTTCTTGTACTCTCTAAATACTTTCAAATATTGGGCGGGAGTCTTCCCAAACTTTAAGATGAGAGCTTGCTTTAACTTGCAAATTCTTTCCTGTCACCTTTAGACATATCCATAATCGCACTGCAGCCAGAATGGGATTGCTTGCTGAGCAACCATGCAATATTATCAGCTTCCCCCGCTAATGGCACCTCAGAAGCATGTTCAAATGTTGTTAACCAATCAATAATGTCACCTTTCTCATACATACTGAGCAGGTCCTTAGGAAACCTTGGCTGTGAAGAGCACCCACTACTACACCCAGATACTCTAGAGGAGGCTTGTCGTGCCTGCCCCCTAGCAAGCTCCAGCTGATGATCCATATCCTACTGCCTCCAAATCAGATTTAAGTTTAGCCATACATATTGAACTAAAGTTCTTTTTCTCTCAGCCTAAGCTTTTCCTTCTTAAGTTCCCCTATAGCCTCAGCATCAGAGGTTGACAGGGAGACATTAGGGGGATCATCTTCATCCTCATCACCACCCCCTTCTTCAATAGTGACAGTCACAGTAACATCATTACTGGTACTGGTAGCAGCCCCAGCAACTCCTGCATCACCATTGGAAGGTAAAGCCACAATTCTACGTTCCTATTGATCCATTAATCTCAGTACTAAATCAGCTTTGTTTCCAGAGGATGGGAGGCCTCTGCCAACACACAATTTCTTCAATTGATCTACTTTCATAACATTAAAAGTGGATGTTGTGACTGGTATATGTACCATGACTGTGTGGTACTGTGAATTCTGTGGCCAGGAATTTTGCTTACAGAAAGAAATATCCTCCACATGAAGAAAAATGTGTAATTTACTACATAAATTCAAGGGGGCGTGTCTTGGCGGCCATGCGGTAGGCAGCAGAGCTTCAGCGCTCCGGAGAGATCCTGAACGCGTATTGTTTTTGCTGGCTTGATTTGCTAAACAAACATTGCGAAAACGCTATGTGGGGGTGTCGGAAGGTCTGGTGAATAGCTGGAGAGAACCGGGAAGTGGAACATGCATTACAGTAACGAAAAGAACCTACGCTGCCGAAACCAAAATGGCGTCGTTCCTCCTCCGGCACGGCTCACTGAGAGGATCCCTTGCAGCAAAAGACAGAGGACGTATGGCAGCACGAGTCGCAGTGGCAACCGCACCACGGGTGGCGACTGGCATGTACGTCCAGGATCAGTAGGAGGAAGCCGAACCCCAGACCACCCAGTGTACGCAGCTGCCTGGAGCATCGCAGAGAGGCAGATCGAGGGGCAGAGCAACCGCCACCAAGACACCAAGTGAGCGGGAGCCGGTGTGAGCGCAGAGGCCCACCAACAACCCTAAGGGGAGGTGAAGAACACACATGTTTGCATCGGCGCGGACAGTGGTTTGGTCAGCCCAGGGAGTGCTGGCAACTCAAGGCAACCCCAGTAGCGAGGGACAGCGGCCCCCCAGGGACAGAAACGGAGCACCGCTCACCTGCACAAGACACGCGCGGGCAGAGAAGCGCTTGCCCTGTGCAAGACGTGGCGGAGGTAGTCAGCCCGGTAGCAAATGAGAACAGTGGCTAAACCACAGAGGGAGAGAGCCTGCACCGCAGCAACGACAATAACTGCAGCCCCTGCGCGAAGGAGGGAGGCCAGACTGCACCCGCGTGTGAGCCCCCACAACAAGTGATCATAGCACCCAAGAGGCCTGGGAGAGACCCGGCGAGAGCCGCAGAGGCTGTGAAGACTTGCGCAACACGGCGAGCGACATCGCAGTAAGACAGACCGACACCGGAATGGGCGCCGGGGGACAGCGCAAGTAAGGGGCACACATCAGAAGGCACAGCACCTGGAAAGTATCCATCTGAATCCAGCAATTTAGGAGGCCAGTCCATTGTGACAATTTACCAGCACAGAAGCCTTCAAGAAATATTGGCCTGTATCTGCCGAGGTGGGCCAGGAGCGGATCGCTGAAACCGTTCCAAGCTCCCTGACCCGCCCAGCCACAGAAGGGGCAGAAGGCAACATACAGAGGCGGGTGATGAGCTTACACACCTACAGGCGTGAGCACCGCGTGGGGTACCCCGAGGAGCACGGGACCATGCTGACTACAGGCAGCACTCCCCAAAATGCTCAGAGAAAGAGAGGGGAGATAACCCCACACATAGGGTCGGGGGGAGGTGGTGACATCGGTACAGTGCACCGGGAAGGTAAGAGAAGAGGCACGAGGAAGCAGCTCTGGGGGGGGAAATCGGCCAGGGACACGGGGCAGCAACCCACCCCCGAGCCGCAGACTGTGCAAAACACCAGAAATAGGTGTAACAAATAAGTTGACACGTGGGAGAGTACAACCCATCAAGTCTGCCTGAAGCCAACTGAAGCCAATCTATACCGCCCAGCCCAAAGGACTAGGAACTTTTGCACCTCATGAGCGCATATCACCACGAGGTAACACGAAGCAAGGCCTAAGTTAGGCAAACGTGGGAGGCTGCAATCTATTGACACATTGTACAGGCGCAGAGATCTGCAGGAGAAACTAGCCCATGTCCACCAGCGCGAGCCAAGTGCGGATCGCTACCACCCTCAAGCACTTCCTGACCCGCTCAGCCACGGGTGAGGCAGAATGCAACATACAGAGGCAGGGGACAACCCTACCAACCAACAAGTGGGACTACTGCATGAGGCAGCCTGAAGGGTACATGAACAAGCAAAACACAGCGAGCGCACCCTAAGATCCCAAGGGAGAGGGCGTGTACATAACTTTGCACACCCCCGGAATGGAGAAAAGTGCACCAACCCACCCCTAGGCAAGGACCGTGCAAACACCGTAAAACGGCGCAACAAACGGGGAAACCTGATACGTGGGAGGGCACTATCCATCGTATCCACCTAAAGCCACAATGAAGCAGGCCATACTATATTTTACCCCCACGCAGAGATACGAAGAAGGGCCTGAGATAGTCGCAAGTGGAGGGTGGCTAAACGCCCCGGAACAGAGGCCTATCTGCAACGAAAGGCATACCAAGATGGATATTATCACATGAACTACCTAACGAACCCCCGTAAACCTCCGAAAAGTAGCAGGCAGATCATAAAGGTGCGCAGAACCTAACCCATCAAGCCCATGAGACAGCGAGTGGGAGAGAGAACATTACAGTGTGGGTTAACGGCAAAGGCGATGAATAACTTCAACCAGGCAGCCCAGCGAGAAACCACCTGACAGAGGAGCGACACCCCCAATCACTTCCGCAGCAACAACTAAGAAAGCAGGCCCTTCCCGGACGCCGTATAAGAAAGCGAGGCTATAGCGGCCCTGAAAATGTCCTTGGAGCACAAACTGGTTGCGGTCATAGTCGATGTGGGCCTTCTTAGGCAAGATGTACGGTCCCTGGCGGACTGAGTGAGCACGGCGGAGCAGCAGGTACAGAACAATACTACGGTTATCGTCACCGCCCAATCGCAAATGGCGGATGTGCTTCAACAGATAAAAACCCTAGAGCACAGGGCAGAAGATGCAGAAGGTAGGGCCAGATGGAACAATGTCCGGATTGCCGGAGGGAGAAGAAGGCAGAGACCCCACGTACTATGTGGAAAACCTGTTGCTGCAAGAGATCGGAGCAGGGGTGCTATCCCAAGGTTTGCAGTGGAGAGCGCCCACAGAGCCCTGACCAGGAAACCTCAACCGGGAGCGCCCCCAAGTCCGATGATCGCCAAGATCATGAACTTTAAGGACCGTGAGAAAATATTAACATTCTCAATGGAAGGGGGGGTGATAACCAGGAACTCCTCCAGAATAGCAATTTACCCAGACTACAGGGCACAGGTCCAAAGACAAAGAGCACGTTTCGGACCAACTAAGGAACGCCTCAGAGTGGATAATACAAGCAGGTTTGAAGGGGGAGGAACCACTCAAACTCATATTCCTTAGGATGCAGTGCAATACCTCCTGGGAGAAGCTGGGAATCTAAATTATGGGAAATCCACACAAAGACTACATGCAGAGGGGGACAAGCTGGGTAGGCTGTTAGCCTGGCTGACCAAGAAAGAGGTTAAAAAAGACCCGATTAATGTGATTAGAGACAACAAAGGGGAGGAGCTGAGGACCCAAGAGGCAATCGACCAAGTATTTTCAAATTTTTATGAGTCCTTGTACTCGAATACTCAGGAAACAGATAGCTCGGACATTGCTGATGCCCTAGACCAGATTGCACTTCCAAAATTAGATGAAGAGCAGGCTCAGATACTTGAGACCCCTTAACGGCAGAGGAACTACAATCGGGACTGCAAAATCCTGATGCCGGTCCTCGCTAATAGGCTTATAAGGGTTATACACACGTTAGTGGATCCTAACCAAACGGGCTATGTCCCGGGATGCAGCACTACTTGGAATTTGCGGAGGGTGCACCATGTAGTGGACCAGACCAGTAATAGACGGGGAGAATGCACAATAGCGTCTTTAGACATGGTCCAAGCCTTTGATTCCTTGAACTGGAATTGGTTGCTCAGCGCACTAGCTCACTTTGGCATAGGAGAGGGCTTCCTTCGATGGATCAGGCTACTGTATAAAGACCCAAAGGCAAGAGTCAACACAGGGAGGCATATTTCGGAAGCCTGGAGGATATATAGGGGCACGAAACCGGGGTGTCCATTATCCCTCATGCTTTATATATTGGCCTTCGGGCCATTAGCGGCCTTCCTGCGAGCAGCATGTGCAGACACATGGATACAAATAGATGCTATCATACATCTCTTCTCACTTTACGCTGACGTTATGCTCTTATTTGTCACAAACCCACGAAAGAACCTCCCAGATCTGCTGGAAGCAATAGCTGCATATGTCAAATTATTGGGCATTTCTATAAAATGAGAAATATCCATCTTGTACCCCTTGCAGAACTTGGACAGGTCCCCATAGAACAATTGCTGAACTTGGGCCTCACGTGGGTGCTGCACACCTTCCGCTATTTGGGCATAGGCATACACCACAACCCCATAGACACGCACAACGCCAACACACAAGCAGCCCTAGAAAAGACAGTGAAGGCCATGGAGTTCTGGAGGACATTGTCACTGGGGATAATGGGGAGGTCAGCCCTGTTGAAAATGACAGTCCTGCCTCGTTTGTTATACTACTTTGCGAATATACCTTACAACATACCCGGGACATTCTTCAAGAAATTGAACACGATAGTGCGAGAATTCCAGTGGAGGGTGAGGGGGAGGAACAGACTAGCACTACACATTCTACAAAGGGACTACCACTCTGTGGGGGATTCACAGTGACCGACTGAGAGATACTACCTAGCAGGGCAGCTACAATTTGTGTTCCGATGGTTGGGGGATGAAACGTCCATAGACTCACTACGAGAACTAATCTGGATGGAGAAGCACAAACCGAAAGCCTGCCTACCCTGGTCAGATTGGGGTTGACGCTATGGAGGAAGGCGTGGAAGATACAAGGAATCCAAGACCGATGCTCCTTGCAAATTCCCCTGGTGTGGCTGGCTAGCACCCGGCCGTGTACCGAAAACCCTGGGAAGCCAAATAAGTGGCACAGGTTTGGGACCTGCGGAAGGAAGGGAAATGGGTCGAATTTGACACCCTGAGAGAAGAATACGAAATACACACAGGCCATTTCATGCTGTACAACAGCATGGTCCAAAAGATTAGAGTTGGCCAGAACTCACTGAGGAAGGAGAAATAAAAGAAGATCTAGACACATGGTACGATATCTCTGAAGGGGGACACACGACATCCAGGCTTTATGAACAGCTCATGAAAAGCAGTAACCCCCAAGGAACTGCACGTACGAGAAAAATGAGAGGCGGAAATCCAGAGGACCTTTACTGACCAGGAATGTCTGAGGGTCCTAAAATACACAAAAAAGGTCTCTAGAAACGCAAGATTCAGGCAGACGCAGCTCTATATTATGCACAGGGCGTATCTCATACCAAAAAGAATATCTAGAATGGGGAATAAAGACATCCAAAGCTGTGCCAGATGTGCGGCAGAAAACAAAGACATGCTCAATATGTTCTGGCCCTACCCAGTTATAATGACTTTTTGGGAAGGAATCAAGACAAGAGCAACGGCAGGCGGAATGCAAATGTAACGGTGGACGCTGGAATCCTATCTGCTAGGATTGTTCCCATGGGGAGGTAACCAAAGGACACATATAGCTAAAATGAAGGACTTGATGTGCATCTTGGCTAAGCGCCGGATTGCAATAGCATGGAGGGCCGACGCAAGGCCCAGCATAGATGCCTGGTGGGCCGACCAGAACCGATGGGCACTTGCAGAGACAACAGTATGGATCAGTGTGGTACAAAGGGGGTCAAGGAAGTAGTGGGTAGTGACAAGATAATGGCCTGGAATGCACAGTTACAGGATGTGTTGGGACCCAGGGATGAACAAGACACAGCAGACCCAAGCGAGACAAAGTGTGGACCGAAGTCCAACAGACTAAGGAGAAAGCCCCAGCAGAGGCGTCTAACCAACCGTGAGTGTTATTTGGACAATAGTTCACTGAAACTAGGAAAAAGACAGAGCTGTCATAGGCGACCAAAGAACTGTGCACATTGATGAGAGGAAGTGCCAGAACAGCCATAGCGTGGGCACTGGCTCCCCCTCCCCCCCAAGAAGTGTTATTTTGTTATTTGTTGTTTGTTGTTGAATGTTGTTAATATGTTGTTAAAGAGTTAAAAAATGTACAACATTAATGCACCAGGAAACGTCAACGGAACATGGTGCAAGTTTGAATTGTTGTAATGATGACCCTTTGGCTTTGATCTACGTAATGGGAAGTACACTGCCCCTTTACCTTGCTAGTGCCAAATAATCACAAATTTATATTGGTGCGTAAAAGAACCCATATCCACGGATATTCATTAAAATTGCCCTGAAATACATGTCTGTTAACCAAAATGAATTGTCGCCAATTATCATAGGGATATGAAATTGACTTTTTATTTGGCTATTAATCTTTCAAAATGATTTTAGGGTTCTGGGGATGAGCGGATTCTGGTTGTATTGATTTATAGCACAGCACATGCAGCGTTAATCTGCTTCATGGCACCTAGGGTCTTTGCATTTCTCGATCAATCCCCTTCTGCTCAGTCTGATTAAATCTACTGTATATTTCTAAAAGGGAAAATGTGTAGGTTTGTGGCTTGGGGAAGCATTGTGCATTTTACAGTTCCACACTGGTTCACCAATCTGTACCAATGTTGCATAGTTACCTGTTGGGACATTGCTGACTTCATAACATTTGGACACTGCGCCCCTTTCACTGGATCTCAGCAGCTTCTTGCATGAGACGGTTGTCTGAAATCGGCGAAACATCAATGTGGTCGTAGAAGGATCGTTCTCGACACGAGGAACAAAACGCAAGGTCCCTTAGGGCCTCGCATCACGTTTCAAGGCCCATGGATGCACAGTTTCTGAGATATTTCCATTGCAATGAACTGCAGCATGCCAGGGTGAGCCAACAGGTGAGGAGAGAGCACAGAGGGTCCGAGTATGCAGCAGCACGCCAACGCTCGACGACCCCCCCCCCCGCCCCACCCCAATGTCTGCTCCGGGTTATGTCAGCCAGCCACATGTACCCATTTTCAGTGCAGTTTTTGTCCCTCGGGCTTCAAGCGTAGCCCCCACCCCACCCGCCGCCCCCCAAGCCTGTTGCTGGTCAAAAGACAAATGTTCAAATCCCTCTGATATTCCTTCCGTGATACTACCAAGCCATAAAAACCCTGTACGCCTTGTCGGCTGACCATCTGGTCGGTTAATCCTTACCTCTCCTTCGGCCTGCAAACCTGCAAAGCCAGTTATTCCCAGTCGTTCAGAATTTGCCTTGAAAAGAACTGACTACATTTAGATTTGTAAATTCCCTATGTGTGTATGTTTATTATCTATAATGTCCTCTTCACAGTAGGTTTTCCATGACGAGTCCCTTCCTCGCATGCGCATTATGAAACTCCTCATTGCCCAGCTTCTAGGCACTTCGTAGCACACCACATCTAGATCATGTGTATATTTCAATGGCGTTTTTGACATTTATCTTGCTGTGCCCAATCTAAAGTGTATTAACTTAAACAAAGTAACACTGAAAGTAACACATCCCATTCACATTAACTACACTGGATACATATAAAATTGCAACATTGCGCCAACTTCGCTGCATCCCCAGTCACAAATATGGCACGCACAACGTGAACCTCCTTTCCGGACCACACCAGTACTTTGGTAGCTGTGCAATAGTTAACTCCCAGTCAGAATCTGCCCAGCAACAACCATGCCCTTTCAGGAATCTGAATAGAGTATGGGTTGCCATTTAGCAAGCCGATCAATCGCCAAGACCGCCTACTGTCCTTGTAAGTGTCTCTTACACTTTTGTTATTTGATTGCATTTCAAGAACAAGTTTTAAAGAAATTACAGAGCTATCGCCAGCTGTATCTCTTGCCCAATATATTTTTTTGTCACCAAAGAGAGCCATGCCGTGGTGCTGGGAGCTCACTTCCAAGGTGGTCCTGGGATCACTTTGTTTCCAAGGTCGATTATGCCAATGTGCTGGACATCAATCCTATCGAATGATTATTTCAGGATTGCTTGATTAATCCCCACAGGTTGCCGTCTTGTTGCGAAGCCCGCAGATGCCTTTGAGACACTTGTTCAAGTTATAGGTGTTCCCATGGCATAGTCTCTTGGTACTACATCTGAAAGCTAAGATCATACCAGACCAGCCTCTCAAGACCTGGCCTTCTGATCAATGTAAACATATAAAGCATTTAAAAATTGTTAAACAATTTCCTCCTTCATTAGGCTGTTCTTGATGAAAATGTCATGTTATTCTTCATTAATTTTGTCATTTGTATAGCGTCTTTCACCATAATTATGGTCCCAACGCGCTGCTGCACTATGTTGTTATGGTACAGTTTTCTGTGTTATGCTGTCTTTGCTATTCAGTGCTTTGAATGTTAGGCTTGGGGGGCAGCGTAGGGGATATGCCATGACATGCTAGGTTTTAGGGTTATATTTTTTTTAATGCTACGTGTTTTTCCTAGTATGCCGATATGTACACGTACCACGCATAGATTTTTCCCCATAACGGACTGGATCAGGCCTATCCCCACACTCCTCGGCTCTGGACAAAGCAATAGCAATGAAAATGTTCTGCCAAGTGCACCTTCCTAACCACAATGAAATCCAGTATCCTGTATTTGGAAGAGTGAATATTTGGTTTGTGTTAATTACAGTGGTCCTTTCTCTTTCAGAAACCTGTAATAAGCTTCAACACTTCAATTGGGATGATTAAAGAACCGTTTCTCCAAGGCAAGTTGCTTCAGATCAGAAAATGGACTAAGAATGTTGCAGAGAGAACATTTCAAACGTTTTTCTGGCCGATGAGTAATTCACTTTTATGCAATTTTCATAAGTGACCCTGAAGCAATGGAAGTAGGCTACGTGGTTGACACTGGGACAGATATGAGCAAGCTTACTAAAGACGGTGATGGTGAACAGGACAATATGACTGGTGTTGTAGAGGATGTCCATTTCGCATGTGGTGCACATACAGAAGGTGGTGTTGATGATCCGCATGAGCACACAATGACTGAGCCAAAAGACAAGACTGGTACTGAAGTGAGTGAAGTGGCCGTAACCAATTCTGAAGTGAAACTTTGGTCACCCACGCTAACCGAATCTGCTGGTGTGGAAAGAATTAAAATAGAGGATTACGGAGAACCACATGCAAAATCCCCTCGACTTGATAATTGTGGTACCGACTGTGGTGCTGAAAGTATTGAAGTAGGGGGACCAGGCCTCCACCTACAATGCCAAGAGCTTCCTATGTTGATTTCTGAATCCACTGACACAACCCTGGATCGTGGATTACCATCCACGTGTTCCTCTCCGAGAAATGAAGCCGACATGTCTCGAGTGACTGAAGAGTTACACTATCTGAATCCCTCTTCAAAGGAGACAAAAGAAATACCGGACATCGCTTCTGCTGCCGGTACACCTCTCACTGATAGCTTATCCCATGTGTTCCCTTCTCACTTGTTGCAAGCAGAAACCTCTGACACTCTTCCTAAAACAGAACCTGAACAAAATAAAGTGCAGACCAATGAATTACGGACTGAAGTCAGTGCTGAGGAGCCTTTTTAGTAAGTGTCTTTTCATTCCATATAGCTTTTGTTGGCATGTCTCAATCTTTGCTTGTGCAGGACAAGTGCGACTTTGTCTAAACATTATCGAGAAATGGAACGCTTGCTGAATTGAACGCTCCTGCACTTTGTCACGAAGTTGTGGGTAAGGAACCTGAATGGGGTGGAACCTTCTGAGATTTGGGAGGGAGATAGATGAACAATGCGTTCCTTTTCAGTCTAGAGCTTTTTGGTAAAAACAAAATAGATATGTGACTAAGCCAACATCGAACTTGAACCCTAAGCAGCATTGTTTGGCCTTTGTTACTAAATACCCTGCGAGGAGTCGGGAACGAAAACTCACACAGGTCAGCCATGTTTTGGGTTAAAGCATTTTATAGAAAATAAAAGGGGATTGAAAATGCCTCTCTGACCCTGCTTGAAGAGGAATTGCCCTACTTAAACCAAAACTGTGTCCATATCATGCAGGTCTTGTTAGCGTTTCTAAAATGGCATTGTGTGTTCTCCTTTAATATTGGGGAAAGAATGGTTGCCTTTTGGTCTTAAGACTGTATGGTGCTAGATTCTCCCCATTGGCACCAGTAAAGGTTAGACGCACCTTGAGAGGCAGAGTAGGTCAGAAATGGGTAATACCTGATTACCTACTAATACGATAATGTGCATATCATCGTATTAAAATTGAGCCTTTTAAATGTACAGGGGCTTAATTGCCATGCAGGTGAAAATCCAGCCTCCTGGTGTTAGCTTCAATGGATGTCGAAATAATTGTTTAAAGAAACAAACCTTTAAAAGAAAGGAGGAACTTTGTTTTAGATCTTCACTGTTCCCAATCCATTTTCACTCCTCAACTTCTGTGAAACAGAAATGAGTGGTCGGTTTATTCAGATGCTCATTGCATTTTAATTTCTTGAATACATACATGGGTATTGATGGCCACTTAGTGGAGGTAAAGGCATGGTTGAACAGAAAGAAAACATATCTTCTTGCCAGGACTCAAAATTTGCCCTTGACACCAGCTGGTGATAATTGACTATAGGCAATTAAGAAATGGTGTGCTGTGCTTATTTGGAGAAATAAGGTGACTAGGGACTTTTTATGGCTGGTTAATAGATTGCAACAAACGTTTTCACCCTGCTTCGTGTTATATGGACCCAATGAACGACAAGAATCATTATTTCACAGATGTTTCTCCCATTATAGCTCATTTTGCATATGACACTGGAACATAGTACTTAACCCAGATACAGATCGTTCTAATTCCATGAGTGCAAATGCTAGGGATATCTCGGACCAGAAATTGTTAAATGTTTGGTAATTTCTTAACCCAGGGAAGGCAACTATTATATTTGATCTCTATACAATATACACTGAAGGCGTGACAATGTTTTGATATCCACAATATATATTCATGGGCCACATAGTATCCCTCTACTGGGGTCTGTTCTCTGTCAAATCATGCACCTATAGATTTCTCGATGAGTATTCCAGGGTAATGTAAATCTCTTGGTTTTCTTTAGATTAGTGAGGTACTCCATTACTATGCTGTGGGACACCATACGATCCAACAACACTGTGTCCATTCTCGTAGGCAATGTCTTCTGGGCGACCAATTGAGATACTGTAAAAGCTGCATTTAGTGGAGAATTCCTTAGATTAAGGGTGCTGCGTCGAAAGACCTAGAGGAATGAAGATCTATGCACTGGAGGATCAGTTGGCGGACATTCAGGTCTTCAGCAAGTGACCAATAGTAGTTGAGAAAGTTCAACCTTGTTAGGTTACAGGGCAGTATTGTCCTTGTTACAGACCAAACATGTTTGTTATGAATCTACTGGGCAGGGCAATAAACTATTTGCATAAACTAAGAAAACTGGCACTTCACAATGTTGCCCGCTCCTTTACAAATGCACATGGCTGTCAAATTGCCGCTGCAACAGCGCTGCTGAGTCAAGATAAGAGATCTGCTCATTTTCGTTTGCATCTGACTGCATATCATTTACTGTGTACGTACGCTGCAAGTAGCATTGCACCCCATAGTATATAGCAGAGTCCCACAAAAGATTCAGGCCAGCTGTCAAAGTTTCTTCCATATGCATGTACAGCATAGTATATGCATCAAATGTAGACTTTGTATTCCTGCTGCATTCCCTATACAGAGCTGCACCACATAGCAAACAGCGGATTCCCCTGAAAATAATTCCGTATCCAGATGTTAGATAGTTTCTATCATCTTTAATAACGCTCCTTGCCTCATCTGCATCCTCTCTTCGGCTTCCAACATATCCACACTAGACCTCTCTGCTCTGTGTAGAGTGCTTAAATTACAATTTCTGCTGCATGCATTGCACTGCTCCTCTCTCCTAGTCTTTTCAGACTACAGTATTGTGAAGGGCCATGCATCCTACAGTGCTTTGACCCCATTAGCTATGACAGGCACTATACAAAAATAAGATAACCTGGCCTGTTACGTTGAAGATATCTGCAAACTCAACATTATTGAGATAATTTACTGTGTCATCACCCGAGTAGGGAAACACAAGAGACCATACAAGTTAAGTTCAACCGTCTTTGTTAAATATCATGGAAAGGTGGGAAAAAGGTCTATATTCCCTATGGAATGAATATAACTCAAACCCACTCTCCACGAAAGGGTTCTATGGTCTTTAGAATTCAAATGTGTGACTCTGCATTGATAGTTGTAAGTCTTCCTATTCTTTTACCTGTTTCGAATCTCCCTAATCTTAAGAAATCCTTCTCTCCTGAGATATCCTAAGCTATAACTGAAAACCCAAAAGATGACCAGCAAATTTACAACCCAAAAGATGGTCAGCCGCTTGTTTAAACTCATTTAAATACTGCTAGCCTTCTCAAAAGAACATAATTGGGATCTGTGACTATAAGGGTGCTGCGCCCCCTCTTTTTTTATTTTATCTTGGGAAGGACCTTTTAAGGTGTAGGGCCTTTTTTTATAAAGCTCTGTATAGTGGTTCAAACTCCTTTTCTTTTTCGTTTTTACATATTAGTTCTCTAATTTTGGTTCTTACTTTCCTTGTTCTTCATTTGGTTTGCTACTATGGTTTTAAGTGTGTTCTAAAAGTAAAATGACAATGCTCTGTAGCCAAAGCACATCAAAATAGGTTTAGTGTAATGCTTGCCTGTGGTTTTTAATTGCTTAGTTTGTTCAAGGCCTAAATAAATAATTGTGTTTTTAACCATTATTCCTCACTTGTTTAAGCGTACTCTGTGTGCACAACTGAACCCTTCTCCGCTACTCACTCTCTAAATCTAAGCCTTGCTGCTCAGTCACACTACCCAGATAGAGATTGGCTAAACATTAGTGTCTTTCCCTGTTAACCAGAATAGGGTGGCCTCTCAGAATCTGTTCACGGGGCTCATTCTGAAAATCCATCTGAACAAGAACGCTTATTTTATTTGTTTATAAAGCACATCACAGCCCAATGGCATTGAGGCACTGTTAGACTACAGGAGAATGCTTGCTTAGTTTCAGGTACAGGATTGACGTAGTTACAAGTGAACAGAAAAGGTGGAGAGGGGTGAGATGGGGGGGTGTCTGTGGTAACATAGTTGGGGGCAAATAAATCCGGGGTTAAAGCAGTCCCCAGGGATTATTGGCTCTTTTGGATTCTGGGGGCAGTGATGGGCTTAAAAAGCATGTTGAAAATATTCAACCCTGTGATATTGTTTGCAGGCACCAAGGTATGATCTAATGCAGTATATAGATTTGTTCTGCCAAAGGTGTGGCAAAAGATGGAGTGTGGCTTTGAAAGGGTCATAGCATGTTTCTTACTCTACTCTTGTAACCCCATTGCAGTGGAACAGATTATGACTTTACAAACACCCCGATGATGCTGACTGGAGCCTGGCAAGATTATAACCTGATTGCCGAAAACTACCTCAGAGGTTGTAAATGGTAAGTCTTGCTCCGGAGCCTAAAGCAATGGCCATTGATGTAAGAAGAGGATTGCTTTCTCCAACCTGCGTCAAAGCAAAGGGGCATATTTCTTGATAAAAATGGGGTTCCTGCATGCTAATCTCAGTTGAATTCAGGCTTTGTTTAAGCTTTTTGGTTGTTTAAGCATGAAATCAGTATCGGTAGAATTTGAAAAGGATAGTTGAAGACACTGTAAATAATACAGTGCAAATGGACTTTTACCTGTGCCACAGTTCTGGGCCCAAATTAATGTTCTTTTCCCTTTGATGGTAATGGATCTTGATGGAACTGCTGGCTGTTTCTCTGGTTTGTTGGTAGCAATATTGTCATGGTATAATTTCTTCCCTGTCAGTTTGCACTACAGGTGGCTGTGGGTACAATGAACTTCAGAAAGACCAACCAATCGGGGGGGCGCTGTTGCGCCGAAGCAAGATGGCCGCCTGAGGGTGTAGCTCCGGACTACGAAGGCGCATATCCTTAGATATAACCTCGTGAAATACACTGGGAACGTTCTTATTGCCGTGGCTGCGAGATTACACTGCCTTCCACACTCGAGCCAAATTAGAGTTCTGGAGACCCCCTGTGGATCTTGCTAGCACCATCGATTATATGACGCTGCTGGTGGCCGATTCGCCCCGGGACAGAGCTCCGTGGAGTTCAACCAGCGGAGCCACCCGATCCCCCAGCGCTGGAGGCCTGTGTGGGGGGAGGGGCGTCAGAGCACGCGTCCCGCGCCGAACAGCCGTGCAGCCCAACAAATATTCTGGCGAACCTGTGGCTGCGCTGCGCCATCGCGGGCCGGTGCCTGGAGCCTGAGACCTGGGCCCCCCTTCTCATCTGGAACTGAAGCCGCGAACGGCTGGAGCCGCTGCGGCTGACCCGCGCTGAGGTGCGACTCGTCTGCCTGTCTCCCTCGCCCTCCCCCCTCCTGTGGCGCCCAGGCCACAATCCAACATCAAGGTAAGGAGGGGGGGTAGCGGGGAGCGGGCTGCCCTCCTCCGGAGCCGGGATCCCGCTCTTGCGGCCGCGGACCGGCTTGGGGCCCCTCTCTTCTCCCGCCGACCTCCTGCGGGTGGGACAAGTCGGCAGCATTCAACCCGACCATCACTCAGCAGCTCTCCGGTTTCTCACAAGTGGCCCGCATAAACACCCCTCAACCCGGTCACCAACTAGTACCCCCTCCCCAGTCTCCCGAGTCATCCCAGAGGGGGTGACTCGGGGCCTGAAGCCTCAAAGGCTTGGACGCTGTGGGGGGCCTCCACTCCCCCCCACTTCTTCATATCCAAGGCACGCACATCCTGCTGAAGGACCAACGGGGGAATCCCTGATAACGCGCTCTCGCCCCGCTCACCCCCCCCCCCCCCCCCCCCCCCTGGGGCGGCCTGAGCTTAGCGTGGACACCCTGACTCCTGAGCACCCCCACTTTGACCCATGACCACTGGGCCGGCAAGTCCAACTTGTACACCTCTGCTGCAGTAACTCTGATACTTACCGCACGCCTTCTCGGGGTGAGGGGGTGTCGCCTCTGAGCCCCAGCGCCTGCCCTATACTTAGCTGACTCGACCATACTGGACCACCAGTGCCTTCATTTCCCCTACCCCCTACCCCCATTGAATCTGCCTTGGGGGTCGCCTCCCACAATGACGTCACGTGTGTGGGCCTTGTACATTTTGGGACACATATATGGCTTAGCAGGGAAGCCTGAAGCGCACCTTTGCTGCAAACAGGATACTGATCCACAGGCCCTAAGGGTTACATTGACCCAGATATTCCTACCATACAGTTGTTACTAGGGGGAACCGCATTTCCTCTGTGATCCCACTCTGGCCCAGGTTCCCGGTCCCCGAACCCGAATTGTTTCCTTGTGTTCCCCACTCAGCCAGGGGACCTGAAATCATTGGGAATACCCTGATACTGGATCTGTTTTTGTGGTATCCACTTTAGACAGTATACCAACTGGGCTGACTAATCCAACTCTGTGAATCCTACACAGCATTGATCTCTGTACCGTTCAGTTTACTTGGAAAGAAGATTGGGAGCATAACTCTGCCATTAGTTGGACGCTGACCCGCAGGCCCGGAAAGCTACATAACTGTCGGCCTAAGTACCTCTTAACTGCAACTAATCTTGTAGGAATCTTACTTCTCCTGAGTGCCTACCTTCGTCCGGGATTCCGGACTCTGAACCCGATCTTCAACATGACCAAGGGGGCCGGCGCTGGGAAAAAGCAATGCTCATTAAACATGTTCACAAAAACGCCATCCAGGCCTGTCCCAGATGACCCCGAAGGGCAACCCACTGGTTGTATACGAATTGTACGAATGACAATTGTTCGAATAACAATTGACCTTCTGCACAATAGACCGAATTTAAACGGTGAATTAGGATATATATGCGGGGGGAAACCCCCCGCATCCCCCACCCCAACCCCCCACCCAATCCCCTTATATTATTATTATTACACCAACCCAACCCATAATTTATATAAAAATAACCATACGGTCAATTGTGTAGAAGGTCAATTCGGACCCCTATTATTCGAACAATTGTGTGATTCGAACAATTGTAAAATAACAATTCGGGTAATACCAACCCACTACCTCTGCCCCATCGGCCTCGGACGACTCGCAGAAGTTGCTGGAATATATTCGGGATGGCTTCACTACACTTCATACAAAACTGGACGACATGAATGGGACCATCTCTTCCATAAAAGCCCATATCGAAAAAATGGATGGGAGAGTTGCTGAGGTCGAAACCAGATTGGGAGTTGCCGAAGACGACCTGGGCTCTCTACGCGCTGCAGTCTCCACGCTCACCAATCGTGTGACGGCGGTGGAGAAGAAAAATGACCTCGAATCCCGCTCGAGGCGGATCAATTTGCGCATTATTAGAATACCTGAGGACAATATTACGGAGCCCATGGAGGACTATGTGGAACGCATCCTAATGACACTCCTCGATGCCCCTAAACTCTCCTCGCAATTCGCTATTGAGAGGGCACACCGCTCTTTGGCCGCAAAGCCCAGACCTGGTGCACCACCGTGACCCATTACAGCCAGGATTCTAAATTTCCGGGACCGAGATGCCCTCCTACGTGTGGCCAGGTTAAAGGGAGAACTTCTCCTTGGTGCGAATAGGATCCACCTCTACCCGGATTACTCAGTGGCGGTGCAACGGGAGCGCCAATCGTATATGGCTGTGAAAAACAGACTTCGAGTCTTAGGAGTAAAGTACTCCATGTTGTTCCCCGCAAAATTACGCATTGAACATTCCAATAAAACTGTTATGGTACCTATTTGTTAGGTTGGAGCAGTGACGGGCCACATTTGGGCTCATTCTCAGAGGTTCTAATCCATGTGCACCGACGCTGAATGTTCTACTGGTTATTCCTGTTGGGATGATCCTCTGTGCTTTGATCTTCCCACGGGGAAGACTCTCACTTTGTTTAGCTATTATTGATACCCTGCAGTTACTCTAGTGCTTGTAGCAGGCCGGTCTCCCTGCAGGGGAGCCGGTCTCAACGAAATGCTCACAAGCATGTTGTGTCATGACTGGAATCAATTGTAATGCATAAACATGTTGCGGTGACTCACCTGTCTTTGCCATAAATCCTCTACTAAGGTAATTTAAGCCGAACGCACTTGTTATTCCTACTGTATTTGAACCATCCTCGCCCTCTTCCAGTCCATCGCGCCACGGCTAGGACTGCTAACATGCCCCCAGGCGCTGATGCTGAGTTGTTTGTTGATGATTTGTTGGGTATTGGGTTTCATTCCTCAAGTTGGGGGAGGGATGTGAGTGGGGGTCGGGGGGATTGGGAGTTATGTTGGAAAAATCTTGGCAACCACCAGAGAGGTCACATGTGGCATACTAATACTACACAGGACCCCGGACGGGGTAACGCATTGGCCTTGGCCGAGATGGCTTAGACCAACACAAACCCTCAATACAAAATTCAGTCTGCCACTCCATGCAGATGGCGGATAACACCATAACCTTCATGAGCTGGAATGTTAGGGGTCTGGGCAGCTACAGAAAGATGCGCCAAATACAACTCTATGCGGAGCGACATGGTATCCAAGTCCTATGCTTGCAAGAAACCCACGCCCGTTCCGAACAGTGCGAGAGATTCGCTAAACAATGGGGACCCCAGAGATACTACACAAATTATTCCACCCAAAGCAGAGGTACCCTCACCTTAATTAATAGGAACCTTAAATTCAGTTGCTCACATTCGCATATTGACCCCCTTGGGAGATATGTACTCATTGTTGGTAAATTGCAAAATCAAGAAGTAGCTGTCTTGAATATATATATATATGGACCTAACATAGACGACCCTGAATTTTACCTACAACTGGCCTTGATTCTTGAAAGTTACCCCCAGACCCCGATCATATGGGGTGGAGACTTTAACACGATCTTTGATGTTACCCTAGATAGGTCGGGCTCTAGACCTCGCCAGCTTTCAAGGGCAGCTTACACAATCCTCACAACTTTACCCCGACTGCCCGTGGTCGACGCTTGGCACCTAATGTACCCAGACTCTCGTACGTACACCTATTATTCCTCGGTGCATGATTTGTATTCTAGGATAGATAGATCGCTCGTGTCCGATATACTAATTAGGTGCCTATCCCGCCTAGCAATCCTCCCCAGAACACTGTCCGATCACTCCCCAGTGGTCGTCTCTTTAATTTGGGGGCATGGCTCTGGAAAAGCGAGACAATGGAAAATGAGGCCCTATGCCCTCCTGGACCATACCTTCGCCTCTGAGCTCGAGTCCTCCCTTGAGGAGTTTTTTGAGGTCAACACAGGTTCAGTACCCTCACAAGCCACCCTTTGGGAGTCATTCAAAGCGTATGTCGGGGGTATTGCCATATCTAAAGGTTGTGGCATTCTAAAACTTATTCGAGAGGATATCGCTGACAGTGAATTGTCCCTGGCCAACCTGGAATCCAAATATTCTCAGGATCACTCTGCCACGGTGCTTGCAGCACTGCGTCAGGAGCTAGATAGGTTCCGCGGCCTTGCAGAGCGCGAGGTTAAATTCCTTGACAGTCCCCGGGCAGTTAGAGGATACGGGGAGGGTGAACGGCCGGGCCGGGTACTGGCCAGGCTAATTCGACACGAGTTTGGCGCTCCCAACATCCCGGCAATTGAAAGAGCCAACGGTACTCTAGCTACCTCATCTCAGGACATCAACATGGAGTTCCTCGCATTTTACACTTCTTTGTACTCTAAAGCTGAGGAGCATCATGTCTCTGAAATCAACGCCTACCTAGAGGGACTCCCTCTTACTACCCTATCCGTCGAGGCCTCCGCTTCCCTAGACAGACCTTTCACTGTCGAAGAGCTGATCGAAGCCATCGAGGCACTCGCTGCAGGCAAGGCCCCTGGTCCTGATGGTCTTCCTATGGACTTTTACAAACTTCATAAATTTCTCCTGGCCCCACAATTACTGGCATTATGGGAAGAGGCCTGCGTAGTAGGCACACTTCCTCCCTCTCTTCGAGAGGCCATGATAACAGTACTCCTCAAACTGTGTAAACCCCGCACCCAGTGTGGCTCATATTGCCCCCTCTCACTGATGAACTGTGATGTTAAAATATTTGCTAAACTACTGGCTAACCGCCTAGCTCCACTCATGCCTCACATCATTCATCCTGAGCAGTCGGGTTTCGTCCCAGGTAGGGCCACATCCCTAAACCTTAGGCGGCTCTTCAATGTGTTCAGCAGGATTAATCCGAATACACAGGCGGTGACAGCCACCCTGGACATGCAGAAAGCATTTGACTCTGTGTCTTGGGAGTACTTGTGGCGAGTCATGGCAAAATTTGGCTCCAACTTTCAATCCTGGGTCAGACTCCTCTACACCAACCCATTCGCCAGAGTTTGCACCAAGGATAGATGTTCCACCCTGTTCCAGATAGCCAGAGGGACACGACAGGGATGTCCTTTTTCCCCCATTAATTTTCGCTATAGCAATTGAACCCTTCGCAGACATGATGCGCCAATCACATTCTCACAGGGGCTTACGCACAGCGGGGCAGGCAGATCTCGTCTCTTTATACGCTGACGATGCTTTGCTCTATATTCGATCCCCAGAAGCCAACCTATCCCCAATCCTACATGACGTGACTCGATTCGGTCAGATATCTGGTCTCAAAGTAAACTACTCTAAATCAATCTTATTTCCACTCACGGATAACACACAACCACCCACCGACCTTCAGGGTTTCACTTGGTCCTGTTCCACCTTCACCTATCTGGGAGTGGCGGTCTCTTGTCACGTCGAGAAGTTGCGCGCCGACAATTACCAGAACTACTTAACTAACCTAACGACTAAAACCACAAGTTGGACTAGACTCCCCATCTCCTCAGCTGGTGGAATTGGTATCCTTAAAATGGTTGTGCTGCCTCAACTCCTATACCGCTTTACAAACATTCCACTATGGCCGGGCGACAGCTTCTTCAAGAGGCTACGCAGCATTACTAATACCTTTCTCTGGCACTCCGGGGCAGTCCGGTTTAAACTGACTACACTTACTACTCTCAAAGAATTGGGCGGGTTCGGCGCCCAGGATTTCCTCAGATACTGGGTAGTCGCTCAATCCCAATTCGCCATCTACTGGTTCAGCACAGAGGACACCCCACACCCCCTCATGTCCGAATTGAAAAACTAAAGGTCAGTGAACGCATGATTGGTTCCCTAATCTTTAAGCCCGTTCCATCTAATCCCGACTCTCCGGACCCTGTGGTTGGCACGTCACTTGCACTCACCAAAATATGGGTAATGGCCGCAACACCTAATCCGTTCCATGGTGACCTCCCACTCTGGAACTTTTTCCCTGATGTCCCATATGTCTCCCAATCTATAGTTTCCCGCTGGTCGGAAGCAGGCAACCTGACACTGCGTGATGTATTTGAACGGGGCAACTTCCTGGAGTGGCCGGACCTCCCTCCACTCCTTAGGTGTAAGCCATCAGCTTGGCTGCAATACTCCTCGCTTCGAGGGTTCTCAAAGCCAAATATCGTGTATTTCCTGCAATCCCTCTGGATGATCCCACAATAACTGAACTGTGCTCTTCCGATGCCTTTAGAGGGAAAGTATCTAGACTTTATAACATGCTGCAAAATAGAGCTGCCCCCTCTTTTGCCAAGCTAAAGCTCAGATGGGAGGAAGACCTCGGACTCAAGATCACTGATGAGCTCTGGGCCCGGATGTGTTCCCGTACCCAGGAGGTGTCTTACAACTCCAGGTTTAAATTAGTGCAGTTCAAGATACTGCACAGGTATCATCACACACCAGCTAGATTACACCGCATGTTCCAAGAGGTTTCACCCCACTGCCCCAGATGTGGAAGTGACCAACCTACTTATCTTCATATGATCTGGCACTGCTCACACCTTACACAATACTGGCAGGACATATGCTCCTCTATATCAGACATATTCGACTGTACCATAGATCCTTCTCCTATGAGCTGCCTCTTTCATGAGCTACCCAGTCTGAAGCGCGACGCCAGGAAATTGGCTGGACTCTGTATGTTGTTGG
This sequence comes from Ambystoma mexicanum, assembly GCF_040938575.1. Lineage (NCBI taxonomy): Eukaryota > Metazoa > Chordata > Amphibia > Caudata > Ambystomatidae > Ambystoma > Ambystoma mexicanum. The sequence continues at coordinate 179,088,410 of NC_090921.1, forward strand.
CAGTGCGCTGTATTATGTTGTGCTGGCTTCGCCCCAACGCACCCATGCACGCCCAGTGGCTCCGGGCAGTCACCTGGGCGCACGACATGGAGGCGTCCTGGGGGGGCTATGCAACACCCTCACTTCAGACCTAGGGATATCTGGCGACAATTTTGCGAGTACATGTCCGCCCTGTCCCCCAGCTCGGACTCAGGAACCCCCTCCCCGTCTCACTCTCCTCAGTAGCTCGCTGCGGTATTTACCCCCCTCTCAAATCCTGGGCGTAACCCTCCCTTTAGTATCCGCTCTGAAGGTTTCATGTAAAGATGTTGCTTTGTATTATGAAATCTGCGTTGTATGATTTGCAGGCTGATGCCGTGATGTACCTTTTCTGACCAGTTCTGTGTCTTGCCTTTGTTTTTTTTTCCTCAATGAGGTTGTCAAGTTGATTAAATAAAGTTTAAAAACAAAAAGAAAGACAAACCAATCACATGTCTTCAATCCTGTGTTAAGATGTGAGAAAGATCTACCCACACTTAAGCAACAGGGATTCCCTCAGCTTGAACCAAATCCCCTATTGGTAAACTGAGGTTGATCAGCAAAAGCTAAAATCTTGGTGGGAGAGGAGTGATTAGAGGTATATTGTAAGGTGTCCAGTCAATTCGTCGAAAAAAAACTGGTCGACTGCAATTTGGTCGACGCAATTTGGTCGAAAACCAAATGGTCGAATTTTTTTTTTTATTTATATATTTATTTTTCAGGTTTTCGTTTTGTAAAAAAAGGGGTTTTTAGAGAAAAAAAGGGGGTTGGGGGGGACCCCCCCAAAAAAATAAAAAAAAGGGTTCAAATAAAAAAAAAAAAAATTCGACCAAATTGGTTCGACCATTTGTCTGGTCGACCAATTTTTTTCGACCAAATGTCTGGTAACCATATTGTAACACTAACATTCAGTAGAGGAATGTCCACAGAAGGGAATAAACCTCTCCCATAAGAGTTCAGTTTTAGGGGTGTAAAGACAGTAGGTCTGTCCCCAGTAGTTATTGCAAAGCTTCTTATTAGGCGAGGGGACATATGTAGGGAGAGTTCTTGTGATGGTGAAAATGTTCCAGAAGATAATCAACAAGTTATAGGTATGTGAAATATGATTCTTATCTTTCAGATGCAAGCTTTTAGATCTGACCATCAAAAAGCGATGGCATGGAATAACCAAATTTTATTCTAAGGAGAACAGGGGGAGGTGAATGTGTTGCAGTTACTTGCCTTCCTGCCTCCGATTTTTTTTTTTTCCAAGTGCTAGATATGTCGACTGGTGGTAGGTATTCCCGCTGTTGGATCCAGTAGAAGATGCCCAGGAACTGCGGGTGCAAGGATTCCTCCAGTCTGGTCCAGGAGTAGAGTGCGCAACCCTTTACGAAGAAGAAAGGCAGATGGCACTGATGCTGACCTCTTCAGGACACTTCAACAGACGAGGGAAGGTGAGTTCTAGCGATGGCTACCACACACGGGTGACAGCAGGCACCTTTCCAGTCACAGTTGAAGAGGACCTTCCAGAGCAGGATCCCTTGATGCTGGGAAGCTGGTACCTGGCCGGAAGATGAACAGCAATGATTCTACCGAGGTAGCCAACTGGAGAGTTGCTCAGTCCACTGTGTGGTCCAGCAACACTTCTGAAGGCTCAGGATGGCTGGAGCCTCGAGAATGCATCGAGACTGGTTGGTCTCACCAGTCCAAGGGTTGAAGCACAGCAGGGGGCCTTCGCAGCTCAGGTAGTCCAGCAGGGCTTCACCAGGCCAAACGCAGGAAGGGATTCCAGGCCTCTTCGGGAGTCATCCACAAATCTTCAGTCGGCTGGTCTTCTACACAGGATACTTGGTTCCAAGGCTGATCTGAAGAGATGGCTGCAGGAGTCCTCTTCTTATCCTAAATCCTGTCTGGAAGCATGTCCAAGCCCACCAGTGCTAAGCATCTGCATTATTCAAACAGCTAGCAGTGGTTCAATCGGGCACCACTGTGGGTTTCACTCGTACTCCACACTTAGACTTTCAGGTGCCCCAGATGTGGAGTGGGACCAGACAGTACCACCCACATCTTTGTCCACACACACCAGGCCAGTAGTAGCCAGCAAAAGCAGCAGCTTTCCCAGGCGAATGCATGACCATATAAGGGATTTCCTGATCTGAGAAGGCAGCAAGAAGGCCAAACAACAATATGGCCAAAGGTGGAGCTCCAGATAAGATTTTGAGGTGGGAGTATTTTACTCCCTATTTTTAAACTTTAAGAGTAAATGCGATTTCAAAGGAGTAAACATTAGTGTTGTCCTCCAGAGGAGTAAAAAGTATGTGAGAATCCAGCCTACTCGGCCAGAGTGAAAACTGTATGGAAATCATTATGCTTCAGCGGTCCACATCATAACAGAAAAGTAGGTTTATCTCACAATTAACAGATAACAGTGTGCAGTAGGACAAACACCCTCACAAATGGAAAAGATTATCACTAACACTGTGAGCCTCCCCTACATGCAAAGAATAGGTACAAGAGCAGCATAAACCTGTTAAACGGTTTGCACACACAGCACAGGTCATCTTGCGTAGGAGCCATCAGGCTTCCCTCGCACAAACAGAAAAGGGAAATTAGGTTAACAGCAATGCAGGCTTCCATCATGTAGAACAGGTGGAGTGGATATGTGCAAGTTAAGCAAAGGTGGAAGATACCCACACAGATAAGGAATGGGTCTATAGAACTGGTGCAAAATAGGATTCAGGAGTGCACACTCCCCTCCTAAATGGAGAAAAGGTATAGCATTCTTTCCGCACATGTGAGGATCACATGTCATGGGCCTCAACAGTACAATATTACCACTGAGAAGTTGGTCACAGCAGTAGAGGTTCCACTCGGAGAAGAAACTGCATGGGATAGAGTAGTGCAAGCATCCCCATGCTACACAGGCAAATAAAGGGCGTCAGAAATGCAAGCTATACTTGCATGGATCTGAAACAGCCTAGGCTTACCAATCCCTATCCCCCGCACAAAGAACTTTCCCAGCAGGCGGTAAGTGATTCAAGCTCTCCTCACGTAGCATAGGAATAGCATAACAGCAGTGGGAGCACCACTCACATAGACTAGAAACTAGAAAAAAAATGAGTTGCCTCTGCAGTGCAAGCTCCTCACAGATAGAATTGATGGTGTCTAGTTCAAATGCAGAGGCTAACTCTGCTCCTGGAATCAGAAAAACTCTGCGTAGTAGGAATTTAGTGAACCATAATTGTATTTATTCATATTGCATTTGTAAGGCACTTAAACAGCAAGTAAATTAGTCAAAGCGAACACAGGGAGGGAGCATGGGATTGAAAAACAATTAAAAATGAAATTAAAAAAATCAATTAATGCACAGAAGGATAAAGACGGACCTACTAGGCCCTGTGAGCATTCGAAACGTGCAAGTGTCACACTCATCTCACTTCAGACCTGGGAATGCCAAGTGTACGAAATTCAGTGTGAGGGTGCCGGGGACACAGAGCTGGCCGTATACCAAGTTTCAGCAAAGCAACTGGGTAAGCTGGTCAGTCCACTGGTTGGCCCAGGGACACTTCCGAGAAAGCTTACTTGCAGGGTTTGATGAAGGTGCAGAGAATAGTTGGTCTCACTATTCCAATGGGTCGAAGCGTCTTCGCAGACCTTCTAGGACGACCAGATGCAGAGGGGTCCCACAGGACGACAGCGGGCTCAGGGTGCCAAACCTTCCAGCGGGTCACCAGCGGTTCCTTGACTCCGCTTCGTAGTTGCAGGATACTTGCATCCTATCCTTTGTTCAGTGAGAACTCGGGAGATCGACATGGTAGTGGTATTTTCAGCCTCCTCTTGTCCAAAGTTCCCTTCGTGCCAAAACGGAGAGGACCCAATGGGAGATCTGCTCACAAACACACACTCCATACGTGGACCAATCGCGGACCACGGTGGTCCCAGGCATTCATGGCACTCCAGACTCTCTGGCACCCAGGATGTGTATTGGAATCAGACATTCCAGCCCACATCATGGAGGCACAAACACAAGGCGTGCAGAAGCCCGCGAAAGCATTGGGATTAGCGGTTAAGTGCATGACCAAATAAGGACTGACCCAGGTCGACTCGTCCTGGGGAAGGTGAAGGGGCAAGATGGCCAAATCACAGGACAAAGAACCTCGTGGCATGGCCATTTTGGAGCCAGGCCACCTATTTGTGCCAAACGTGGTTAAGCACTCCTTTGTGCATCCTCTTCTCAAGAAACCCACAGCTGATCCTTCTTGTCCAGCTAACTATCGCCCAATTTCCATTACTCCCTTTCTTGGCAAACTCCTGGAAAAGTTGGCCATCTCTCATCTTAACCTTCATTCCAATTCTGTTGGCTGTCTCCATGACCACCAGTCTGGCTTCAGAGCTGCCAGAAGCACGGAAACTGCTCTCATAAACATCTGTGAAGATCTGCTCACCAACCTTGACTCTAACATTCCCTCTGTCCTCATCCTCCTCGCTCTCTCTTCTGCCTTCGACACGGTCAACCATACCATCCTGCTCAACCGTCTCCGTGAAAACTTGGGTATCACTGATCAGGCTCTGGCCTGGCTGACCTCTTTCCTCTCAGATCGACCCTCCTAGGTCCAACTTGGGTCCTTCCTTTCATCTATCTTCCTCTCTACCTGTGGTGTTCCCCAGGGGTCTAACCTCTCTCCCTGGCTTTTCAACCAATACCTGGCAACTCTCGCCCACTGCATTGCCATTTTCTGCTCAAATTTCCAGTGCTACGCTGACGACTCAACTCCTTTTCAGGCTGCCCTCTGCCACCTCCTCTCCCATCTCTGATTACCCAACTGCCATTCAAGATTGGTGTGCCACCAATGATCTTAGTCTGAATGCCAGCAAGACGGAGATCCTCCTCATCGGCACACCTTCACCATCCTTTCCCCTCACTCTCTGGCTGGCTTCCCTTGGCCCTCCTCCTACCCCCACCTGCGAGGCTAAGAACCTCGGGGTCATCTTTGACTCCACCCTTTCCTTCTCCGCCCACATCTCTGAGGTCTCTAAAAAGAATTTCCGACTGCACCTCCTCAGACGTACTCTGCCTTTCCTCTCCTTCCCCCAGAAGCTCATGGTATCTCAAGCTCTGGTGCTCTCTCGCTTGGACTATTGTAACAGCCTCTTTCTAAATCTACCTGCCTCTACTCTCCGCCCTCTGCAACTAATCCAGAACAGGACTGCGAGACTTGTCCTTGGTCTCAAGCCCTGGGATCATATCTCTCCAGCTCTGAAATCTCTTCACTGGCTCCCAGTGGATGCAAGGATTAAATTCAAAACCCTCTGCATTGTCCACAAGGCTTTCTGGGGCCTGGGTCCAAAATACCTTCAGCTATCCCTCCGCAAATACCTCTCCTCTCGAGCTCTTTGCTCCTCTACCTCCAACTCACTCAGGGTCAGTCGTTTTTCTAAGAAACTAGCTGGGGGTAGATCTCTGACTTCGGCTGGGGCCTCCCTCTGGAACAGCCTCCCTGCCACTCTAAAATTTGAGGAGAACCATCTCCGGTTCCGGAAGCACCTCAAGACCTTCCTCTTTTCTTCTGCCTTCGCTCCCCCTCTCCCCTGCTGATCTGTTCTCTCTTGGCACCGTGCACCTGGCCACCCTCTGTCTTTTTGGCCCAGGTACCTGCTCATCCTGTCACCCTCCCGCACTGCCACCGGGCCACCCCTTGCACTGGGGTCTGTATCTGTACCCATACAGCCCCCCCTTTTTCTTCCTGCACTTATCGGACCTACCTTGTCTGCTGCCTTAAACCTAGCACTTGCAAATTGCTGGCTGCATTACCACTGTTTGTTGCCTTTATTATTTATTTATCGGTTTCTCCTCTGCTTCACACTTTCCACCACTCCCCCCCCCCCTCCCATGCACTTGCGCCTTCTCAATGTCACTGGGCCTAGTAAGATCGCTGTTTTGTTCTCCCCTTTTCCCCTCCCTTGCCTTGTCGCGCTCTGAAACACTTGTGTACGAGCGCGATAGAAATAAAATATCAATCAATCAAAGGGTTAAAAATAATGCAAAAAGATAGCTGCCACCAGTCCTGTCCATGACCCATCTGCACAGTTCATAAAAAGTCCAGCGAGAATATCTAGGGCCTTTGGAAATGCCTATAGACCCAAGTGTGCTGTATGGTAAGATACATTGCACACTTGTTACATGTTGCACAAAAGCTGCAACATGAGGAAAGGACTAAGGGAAACAAAGTCTCCCAGTACTGACTGTCTTAATGGCATGTCAGTTTCCCCATAAAAAGTGAGCGAAAGCCCAGAGGAGTGCAGCTGGAGGCTGTGCTTCTCTGGCAAAGTCAGTCAATGGTGTCTAAACAGCAGAAACAAAGTTTGGGGGTTCACACATGGAGGGAACATTTCATACCATTATGAAATCTTTCCTGACACTCGTGAGTGAGCATCAGATGTAGGTGCCAAGTGGAGAAAGTGCTGGGCAGTGGTCCGCTGCCAAATAGGTAGGTAAGTGCAGTCTATGGTGGCATAGGCCAGTCGGTGCCAAAGCAAGGGCTAGGAGCGTCTGAGGCTGAAGGTGATTGGGTGTGGGAGGCCAGGGCCCCGGAGGACACACAAGGGCCCTTGCCACCAATCTCAGCAACTGTGGGATTAGCAAATAAAATTACTTCACTCCAACTTAAAATGGCCAATAAAAAAGCGTCACTGATCACTCCGGAGCAGAAACGTCCCCCATAATCATACCAGACAGTCCCACCTTACCCTTTAGAAAATCTCCATCATTGAGACAGAAAAAGTCATACTCTCACTAAAACCGTCAAATTGCAAAGGAGACAACTGTCCAGCCCAAATTATAAAGCATGCAGACTTAGCCTCCTTAATATCGAATCTCATCAATGCATCAATGCATCATTCAAGCAGAACCTAGTCCCTAATAACCTCAAAGAATCCTGGGTACTCGCACTGCTCAAAAAACCAACCCTAGACCCGTCCATCCCAACAAACTACAGACCCATCACTACAGTCACCTTTCTCATTGATAGAGTAGCGTACCTACAAATACAGGACTACTTAGAACCCAATCACTTATTAGGATCACGTCAGTCTGGCTTCCGCCCCCTCCACGGCACGGAAACAGCCTTAATAGACCTCAAGACCCAAATTGACGAGTTGAAGGACAACGGGAAATCAGCTTTGCTACTCCTCCTTGACCTATATGCAGCCTTTGACCTGGTGGATCACGCAGTCTTATGCAACCACCTCAGGTTGGCTGCCCATTTCTCAAGTGATGCCATAACCTGGATCCAGTCCTTCCTAGCCAACCGTACAATGTGAGTCTTCTCCCCTCAGCAACTGCTGATCCCATACAAGTCTCCTGTGGTGTACCTCAGGGATCATGTGTGTCTCCTACCCTGTATAATATCTTTACTAAGCCCCTGTTCGACAAGTTGGATAGACTGGGTGTCACCTACACTAACTATGCAGATGACACTCAGATCCTCATTCCCCTTTCGGGCAACTTCTTGGAGGACTCAGCCCTAGTAAACAAGATATACCTCCTCATTCAGGCATGGATGGCTTCCCATGGCCTCTGCCTGAATGACAACAAAACAATGATTGATTACATATTTATCTCTGACGACATTCACACTACAGTGAAAAACATAAAGGTGGTTCAAATGGCCAACCGTGACCACGACCTACTACGAATGGAACTGATGGTTTGTGATGCCTCAGAAATTACTATATGGAACCACAAAGTTTCAGTTGAATCGAGCAGAGTAAGACTAAGACTGAATGAACACGCAGCTTCTCAGATTTCAAACCAGTTTTGCATGGAGAGTTCAACTGTTGTGTATTGCCATCTCTTAACTCAGTTTAAGGCAAAAAAAAGCTCGCTCAAGACACCCAAACTTTGCCTACAAACATAGCTTTGATCTTGAAATACTAAAAAGGAAGCATTTGAAGCGCTGTGAAATTCGCAATACATCGGGTCTAAATGTACAAGCTTGCACAATTTAAGAAAAGGGCTGCGAGGCAAAAATACTGGTTACAAGTGCATAAACACTCAATGCTACAAAAGGACGCCGAATAAATGCTTGACAGCTTAAGAAATAAATATTCTGGTGAATTTTGGCAGCTAATCAATAACATACTAGCACCACAAATGGCGCTACAAAGCAGCTGGGTGACCAAGGCTGAGTGGATTTCACATTTTACTGACCTATGCAGTATATGTGAATCCACTTGTACAGTGCCCTCAGCCGGATTAATGTGCTGGGAGCTAACTTTCTCAAGAGACGACATAGTGAGTGTGATCAACACAGCAAAAGGATCCAGAGCCCCTGGTCCTGATGGGCTAACAAACTACAACATAAAACAACACCCTGCGATTCCAAGATGGCGGCTGATAGGAGGTAGTCGTATCAGTCGCGCTCTCCTGCTTCCCGAGGAGAACTTCGTGCGGTCCACCACCCCGCCGCAAGTTGGATCTACCTCAGGCTTGGAGGAGACCCCCGGGCACGTCTGCGGTGCGTGGCGCCTGGACGAGAGCAGGGAAAAGGACGGAGCTGTGGCGCGGTGCGAGCTCCCGATCGGGTCCGGCCTGCGCTGCTGCCGTGAGCCTGACTTCGGTGGAGGGGCCCCTGAGGTTGGAGCGCCTGGCGGGTGCTCGGTGCTCCTGGCCGGGTGTTGCCTGGTTGGGGGGGTTCGGGCCTGTGGGCCGCGACCAGGAGGAGAGTGGAGGCTGCCGCTGCAGCGCCGGTGATCGAGGGGCGCTGCGGCTCTGGACAGGCGCCCGCCGCGTCGGCAGCTGCTGGAAGAGGAGGAGGACATAGCCAACCCCCCGTTGGAGGAGCGGGTTCGGCTGCCGGCTGGGGGAGGACGCTTGCAGTAGATGTCGCGGGGAGTCGGGGTCCCCTGGGGGGGGGGGCCCAGGGCAGAACAAGCGGTTCCCTGGAGTCTCGGGAGAGAACTGAGACGGGGGTGAGGAGGGGGCAGCCATGGCCGTCCCCCCCCCTCTCTGGAGTGCTGAGGATCGGTGGCAGGAGCGGTGACAATAGGAGTGCGGCGGCCCGGATTCCTCCCCCAGCCCCCTTTTTTAATGTATATCCCGGCGCCCCTCCCGGAAGAAACAATTGAGGAGTGCTCCTGGCGGGAGGGCCCTCCCCGCACTGCGCCTGTGGCGGGACCCAGAGGCTACCTTTTGCTCCGGAGGCATCAAGCGGGGGGCCCGCGGAAGAGGAAGACCCCAGAGCACGGATAGCGCCGCACACCAAGAGTCCGGGGAAATAAGTCTGGAGGCCTCACTGTGGGGCGAGAGGGCAGGCGGTCCCCTGTACAGTAAGCAGGGGGAAGCAGTCGTATAAGGAGGAGATCTGTGGGGAGGAGGGGGATCGGGGCCGGATACCACTTTGGTGTGTGTGAACAGCCGGAGAGATGGCGGCACGGAGCAAGGGGAAAGGGGGCAAACCGCCCCAGGACCAACGGGACCCGCAGAGTACCCTCCGCACTTTGTGGTCTACGCAGGAGAGAGGTGACGACTTGGAGGGTAGCATCGTAGGACTGGATGGAACGGGTTTGGCAAGGGAAGAGCGGACCCCATCTCCGGTCAACAGGCAAGACTTGGTGGGTGAGATCCAGGCCCTTCACTCCAGCCTGGCTAAGACATTCCAGGAGCAGTTCCAGCTCATGCGGGATGACTTAAACGACGCCCTGGGGGAAATTAAGCGAGACCTAAGGCAACTTGGTGAAAGGACTGACCTTCTGGAAAAGGGGCTCCAGGAAGTAGAGAAGGATACGACTGCTAATAGCGAGGCCATAGAGCGCCTAGATGTGGCTACCCGCAACCTGGAGGTACAGATGGAAGACTTTGAGAATAGATCTCGAAGGATTAACATACGGGTGAAGTCACTCCCGGAGTCGGTATTGGACACGGACCTCAAACTAGAAGTACAGAGCCTCTTTGCGGAGATCCTGGGGGAGACTCCCCCGAGCAGCATTGAGCTGGATCGTGTTCACAGAGTGGGTGGTCTCCCCAGGGGTTCCTCCTCGAGGCCGAGGGACGTTCTCGCTGCCTTCTCCAGATATGCTCAGAAAGAGGCAGTCCTCCAGGCTGCGAGGAAAAAGGAGCCAATAGTGTTCAAAGGCCAACAAGTAGCGTTATTTCAAGACCTGGCAAGAACACCTTGATAAAGAGGAGACGGATGGCGCCGGTGCTGAAGGTACTGAACGAGCGCGGAGTGAGATACAAGTGGACGTTTCCATTTGGCCTTGTATTTGACTGGGAGGGCCACCAGAAACGGGTAACTTCTGTTCAGGAGGGGGCAGATGTGTTGCAGATCGACTTGGAGGGGGGGCCTTCCAGCGGTGGGGGCCCAGTGGCAAGTGGCAGGCCGAGGCAGAAGGTTTGGGAATGGTCAACGGTGGGGGCCGACAGGCGGAAGGGAACGCGAGGGAGTGGTAGATCATCCAGGGAGGGCGAGAAGGCACCTGGGTAGAGTGGGCAATGACGATAAGGGGAGTGTCATGTGCTACAGCTTGAGGGGCGCGGGGTGGTGGACCCGTAAAGGTGACAGTTTGGCAAGGGGGTTGGGGGTGCAACAGATTGGGATCAGGAAGGGCGATGTCGCCTGGTAGGTGGGGGGGGAGCATGGGAAGCGGCTGCTCTGGGCAGTTGGTGTGTGAGAAGGGGGGGTGGCGGGGGATTCCCACCCTAAATTGGGGGTTCGGGGTGGGAGGAGTAAGGGGGGGGTGGAGGTTGTAGCGTTCAGTGGGTAGGTTCGGATTCCAGGGGAGCGGGGATAAGGGGCAAGGGGGTATTGGAGGTTCTCAAGTAGTCGGCAAGGGAGAGGACAGGTGGGGGATACGAGGGGATTGGGTGCAGCAGGCAGGGCTCGGACAGGAGGCGTGCGTGAGTTTCCATCTTCGTATTCAAGTGGTTGACGCATAATGTCAGGGGCTTGAACTCCCCGCTCAAACGTACGAAACTAGAGCAGTTTACCAGGGCTCAGAAGCCAGATGTTCTGGCGATCCAGGAGACCCACCTTCTGTGAAAAGATCAGCATCGCCTGCGGTTGAGGGGCTACTTGCAGATATTGTTCGCATCGGGTCCCACGAAGAGAGGGGTGGGTTGCCTTGGCCTTTGGGAGGGGGATGGACTTTCGTGTGAACGGTACCCTGCGTGACAAGAATGGCAGGTTCCTCATGGTTAGGGGCGAATATAGGGGCACTCCGCTCACGGTAGCCTCGGTGTATGGCCCAAATACGGGCCAGGATCAATTCCTCCGAGTGACCTTAGGTATCCTGCAGGGATTCTCTAGAGGACAGGTGGTTTTGATGGGTGATCTTAACCTAGCCTGGGACAGGGGGGGTGACCGCACGATGCGGGGGAGTGGTAGAGGAGGAGCGGTGGCCTCTCACCACTTAAAAGAACGGTGGGAGGAGGCAGGCTTGAGAGATGTGTGGAGGGCCCTAAGGGGGAGGAGGAAGGATTCACCTTTGTTTCAGAAGTGCATAGAACTCAGTCGCGAATTGATTACATCTGGGTGTCGGGAAGTCTGATTGGAGGGGTGAAATCAGTAGAGGTGGGCCCCATGGGGATCGCCAATCATAAAGTTGTCCACATGGAACTCCGGTTGGAGGGGCGTAGGCAGGGCGTGCGGAGCTCGAAATTCCCAGAGACGCTCCTGAGGGATCAGGCGATGAGGGAGGAAATCAATGGTAAGATTCGGGATTTCTTTATGCGGAACAACAGCGTGGACTCTAGCTTAGAAATTAGGTGGGACGCTTTCAAGGCGACTTTGAGGGGGGAACTGATTGCCCTTCAGGCGGGAAGGAACAAGTTACTAAGGGGGTTAGAAACGCAGTTGGAGAGCGAGCTTGAGGCTGCCAGAGTACGATTGGAGGGGAACCCCACTAGAAGCGTATTCAAGGAGTATAGGGCGGCGGAGGGCCAGCTGAGAATACTTAGGACTAAGAAGGCGGAGGCGGCCATGCTGAGAGTCAGACAAAAATGTTATGCTAAGGCCGACAAGGCGGACTCACTCTTGGCACGTCTGTTAAGGGGGGATAGAGAGCGGAATGTTATTGTGGCTTTAAAGGATAAGAATGGGGCAAGGCTCACTCGGACGGAAGAGATTAAGAGGCGGTTGGCGGAGTTCTACGAGGAACTGTACTCCTCGCAGAATGTAGCGCCAGGTCCACAAAGGGATTTTATTGAGGCTCTTCCCCTCCCGCGACTATCCAGGGACGAGAGGTGTGAGTTAGGCAGAGACATCACGGAAGACGAGGTCAGAGCCACTATAGCGGCTCTCCCTCGGGGGAAAGCTCCAGGCCCGGACGGCTACCCCGCATCGTTTTATAAGGCATACTCCCACCTGCTGGTCCCACACTTAACGCAATTATTTAACTCATTCGAGCTTAGAGGCGGGATAACCCCATCGATGGAGGAGGCTAAAATAACGCTTATACACAAGACAGGGAAGGACCCGGAGGAGTGCTCATCTTATCGGCCTATAGCCCTCATAAATACGGAGGCAAAAATGTATACTAAAATACTAGCCGGTCGGCTGGAAAAGTATCTGCCATCGTTGGTACACCAAGATCAGACAGGGTTTGTGGCCGGAGGGCAGACGACTGACAACATCAGGAGGGTAGCCCATGTTGTTGAGAAGGCACGGAAGACGACCACTCCGGCGATCTTGTTGGCGCTCGACGCCGAAAAAGCGTTTGATCGGGTGGAGTGGTCGTTCCTGTTTCGGGTTATGGAAACAATGGGCCTCGGAGCAAAATTCATTAACATGGTGGCGGCAAACTACAAGAACCCTAGCTCACGGATCCTAGTGAATGGGGAGGTGTCACATTCAATTAGCCTGCGACGGGGAACTAAGCAGGGGTGTCCCTTGTCCCCGCCGCTTTATGCTATTTACCTGGAACCTCTGTTAATAGCTATAAGAGAGTCAGATGGGATTCAGGGCATATCTTTTGGGGGATACCAGCATAAGGTTGCGGCCTTCGCGGACGATATGCTTCTTATGTTGACGCACCCAAAGGAATCCGTCAGGGCATGCATAGATCTGCTGACCGATTTCGGGGAGGTGTCGGGCCTGCGGATCAACTGGCAGAAGTCCGAGTTGATGAACCTGTCCCTTGGGGAGGAAGAGGCCAGGGTACTGAAGGCTCTCTCTCCATTCAAGTGGAGCCCGGGTGGACTGCGATTCCCTGGGGGTGCGGGTGACTCCCTCCCTTGGTGGCTGGTATGGTGCGAATTACCCTCCCATGTTAAAGACGATCAAAAAGGACTTGAATAGATGGGGCAATCTGGGGATCTCGTGGCTCAGGAGGGGGGCAGTATTGAAAATGGTGATCCTCCCCCGTATACTCTACCTATTTCAGGCAATCCCTCTGTCTGTCCCTGGGGGCTTTTTCAAGGAATTGGACCGGGTGGCCAGGCAGTTTATTTGGCATGGGAAGAGGCTGTGCCTCTCGTGGCATCATATCACGGCGTCTAGGGCACACGGGGGCTTGGACCTACCGGATTTCAGGCGATATCATGAGGCGGCGCTTCTCCGGGTGATCAGGGAATGGTTTGCAGCGAGTTATGAGAAGCATTGGGTGAAAATGGATAGGGCAGTTGCTCGGCACCACCTGGGTGAAGTATTGTGGCTCCCCCGGAGGCTGCGGCCACCACATATATATCTGAGCGATATCACGAAGGGATTGGTGGATACATGGGACGGGGCAGTGGAGGGAAGAGGGATTTCGTCTTTCCCGTCCCCGTTCACGCCGCTCTTTAACAACGGAGACTTCTCGCCAGGACTGGAGAGGGGAGCGTTCCGGAGCTGGGAGGAAGGAGGGTGTAGGACCCTTAGGGATATGTTCTCCGCCCAGGGAGTGAAAACTTTTGAGGAATGTAAGTCACAATTCGGGGTAGGTGAGGGGGAAAGACTTGGGTACTTCCAGATTAGACATTGGGTCATGTCAACGGAAGTTAGGGAAGCAGCAACGCGTGATTTAACACAATTCGAGCGTTTTCTCACTACCCATAACTGTTCTAGAGGTCTTATATCGGACTTGTATAAACTGTTGGAGGACACGACCCTGAGCGTTACTTGGCCGTTCATGAAGAGCTGGGAGCAGATGGGAGGGACGGAGATGGCATGGGGAGACTGGGAGGCGTTGTGGAGGTTGATCCCAAAAGTTGCTAGGGCTTCTCAACTACAGGAAGCTTGGTATAAGTTTATTTTTGGTTGGCACTATACCCCCGCCCGGCTCCGCGCAATGTACCCAACAGTCTCAGATGCTTGCTTGAGGGGTTGTGGGGGGGTGGGCACAGCAGCACATATATGGTGGGACTGCCCGCGCATTAGGCCTTTTTGGTGTGACATGGCGCCTGCCCAATCTGCAACCTCGGGGTTGAGGGACGACCAAGACCCTCGGGAAATATTGCTAGGGAAGGTCGGTGTGGAGGGGGAGGAGCGCAGTCGGGGGAAATGCAAAGCACGTGTGGTCTCCACCCTGGCGGCAATGGGTCTAATTGCTCGTAACTGGAAGAGCTCGGAGGCTCCCACGGAGCAGGACTGGATCAGGAAAATGTGGGAAATTCTATCGCTGGAATGGGCAACATACACGGGGGAGGGGAAGTTGACAACTTTCGCAGCTGACTGGGGTGAGACACTGGACTACTTGAAGGGGGAGTTTAGGGAACAATGGGGCCCCCCAAAGACTGAAGTTGTTGGACATCGCCTGTGGATGAGGATACTGGAGGTTTCCGAACTATAGAGCTCGCTTTCGCTGCGACCGGAGGGGGGCTGAGGGGGGGTTGTAATTTTGTTAGTGTTGGTTATTGTTTTTAGATGTTGAGCTCGTTTTTTTTTAATATGCTGAAATTAATAAAAAAGATGTAAAAAAAAAAAAACCCTGAAATTTGGGTCGAGATCTGTTTAGCATTGTTTGAAAGGATCAATCGGCAATGCTCTAAGCCTAAATCTTGGAAAAATGTTGTAATCGTTCCTATCTTTAAAAAAGGAAATGGAGCCAACCCTAAAGATTACCGCCCGGTAGCTCTATTAGACGTTTTGGGAATGATCTATGCAACTTTGACACATCGTAAGCTGGTCGACTGGGCGACAAAAACCAAGCATGTGAACTTGAGACAAGCAGGTTTTGTAAAGAACGTTGGATGTGCGCTAAACCTTCTTTTGTTAAATTTGATTAAGATGGAAGCACTGAGAACAAACACAAAGGTCGATCTCGCATTCATAGATTTTTCTTACTCTTTTGACAGCATTGACCAAGACTTGCTATGGTACAAACTGAGGTCCTGGGGTTGTCCAGCTAGTTCGGTGGCGGCAATCAGAAAGTTACATACGGATACAATCATCAGTATCCGTTTAGACCAAACTGGCACTCTCTCGGCAGAGATCAAAACCTATAGGGGAGTAAAACAAGGTTGCCCGTTGGCCGCAGTGATGTTCAGCCTCTTTCTCTCTGATATTGGAGTAGCCTTAGACGCTGTGCAATCGTTTCCTCTAAGAATCAACATATCACATCTCAGTTGGCTCTTGTACGCTGATGATTTGATTCTGTTGGACGTTACTCCAATAGGTCTACAGAGAAAACTAGACGCAGTAGAATTCTACATGAAAACAAACCATCTACACATTAATATAAAAAAATGTGAGATCTTATTACTCCATAACCTCAAAACAGCGAGGCACACCAGACGTATGAAGTGTTCTTGGTCTTTGGGACAGGAAACCCTGAGAATATCAGCGCTAGATATCTTGGAATGCAAATATCTGACGGCCCATGGATTATAGCCACCAAGAGAAAGTGCAGACAACTCGCATGCCAAGCGTTTGTCTTGAATAAGAAATTTGGAAAGTTCTCTTTGAAACCGGTGTTTAATTTCTATCAACAGAAAGTCATTCTGGTTCTTGCGTATGGAGCAGAAAACGCATTCCGATGTTTATACGAGCTGTGGTCAACACTCGAAAATATCTTCTGGACAAAAGTGTTGGAACTGCCAAAGGGCACGTCGACAGCATGTATACAGTTGAACTATCGCTGATTTCAATGCATGCGAGGATTTGTTGGAACCTGCTGCCACTTTTTCTAAAAACAAGGCTGTAGAGAAAATCCCACAATTTGAAATTTTGCACAGTGCCACTTCGGGTAGTAAGAACAACGTCGTGTCAGTATGGATCAGACGTTGCAAAGGTCTCCTCGAAGATTTTAACATCAAGCTAGCAACGTTACATGAAAATCCAAATCTAGCAAAAAAAGAATCTGGCAGGCCAACTGGGTTCAGACTGGAAGATTGAAAAGTTCAAATAAACTCATGAAAGATGCACCTGGTGAGGCCATGAGCTTTAACAAGCTCCAACGTTATGTGGAACGTTTTCCTGACCAAAACTCAAGGAGACTGTATATGCTTTTTCGCTTAAATGCCTTTAAAACTAAAGAGCGACTTCGAACATGGTCGAGTAATTCAAACTTCGATCAATTATGTAGGTTTTGTGCAATCGAAAATGAGACACAAACATTTGTTGTTCTGTCGCAAATTGCGGCCAGTTGGAACAATACATTTGGGTCCTCTGCTTTTAAAACAGCCATCTCTAAGTGCAGACGAATGGTGGCAGAAAATGTTAAATTTTGTGGATTTGAAGTTAATATTTCCAATGACTCTTTTCTTGAAAGAGATTGAAAAACTGTTGATGGTCAAACAGTGTAGTGTAAATTGAGGCTAAGTTGTAAAGTCTTGTGAGATTTTTGCCAAAATCGACAAATGGATGTCGCAAGTGGCGGATATTTTTATTTAGGTTATATTTTAAAGGTTTGTTTAAACCAATAAAATAAAAACAATAAATGTGATTTTGTACACTGTTTCCTTTGGTTGTGGAGTCTGACAAACTCCATAGGCATCATCTTTTACATTGTGTCACACGGCACCTTCAGTGCAGTGACACGGGGAAGTCTTTCAGATTTCCCAAAGGTTTAAATACCTTCGCTGGGATAAACTACTGTTTCCCAGAGCAGTAAAGTGAAATTGACTTTACTTACATTTGTAACTTTCTAGACCCAGCACACACTATCTTACAATAGGGTGCTGCAGGGGTTACTTAGTATCCCCTTTGTGTAGCTTCTCATGTAACATTTTTATGTTACCATTTCCTCACTGAATGTCTGGTGGCGGTGGTTTACATTTTACTACCATTATGGGATTTTACTGCATTTGCAGCCACGGTAAAGCACCCATGGGTGCCATTTTTGGCAAAATAGCCCTGGTCTTCTTTTTTCACCATTTCATTGTGGAAGGGTCCTTCTTGAGATTTGCTCTGCGTGCCAATCCAGGTTTGGTCCCTTTGTTAATTTTGCCTTTGGCTGGATTCACAAGTGAAGCCCGCCTCTGGCTCCAGGGTGTCTGTTGGGGGCAGGAAGCAAGTGAGGTGCCCGAAACTCCCTGTGCTTATCTCCTAGGAGACAGGAATGCACTCTTAGGTGATTGGCCAGCTGGCTATGTGGCAAGGACAGCCACCCTGCTGGGTGACTGACAGCTAGGCTGGAATGAATGGGAGCAAGCTGCATGAAAGGCGAGGCTTTTTGGCTTGGAAGGTAGAGTCGACCACTGGACGAAGGAATCCAAAGAAGAACTTGAAGAGGAAACCTGCTGCAACTCCTGGACCATTGGTTTGCCCAGTCGCTGCTGCTGTGCTGAAACTCAGAGAAGCCCCTGCAAGGACGACTTCTCCATTTTTGTTGGTGGGACCAATCAACTCCAAAGTAAGCCACCTGGACACCCTCTCAAAGCTGGTCGAGTATCCACTGCGGTCGCTGCTGGAACCAGATAGCCAGATAGAGGAACACCAGTTTGTATACGTTGCTTCTAAGCTGGCCAAGAGCTCCAGGAAGATCCTCTGGACTCATAGGAAGCAGGACTGACCGAGCCTGAGCCCCCTCAAGAGTGAGGGACCCCAGATGCAAGGAAAGCCCATCTCGACAGCCAGGAACTGTGGTGTTGCTATTTGAGGTAGACACGAGGAGCTGAAACACCGAACAGCCACTTGTTTGAAGTTTGCTGGTTGCGAGCGGTGACCGCCTCATTGCAGCGCTGGAGTCACCAGAAGTCCTCCCTCTTGTCCCCACGTCTGAGGGCCAGGAACAGCAAGATCCGCAGAGCTGCACAGGAACAGAAGTCCTCAGCTGCACTTTCTTCAACCTAAAGCTACTGTACAGACTATGAGAACTTAATGCGTAGCCAATTGTCCTTGTTCGAGACTTTATTGGTTGCATGTGTAGAGTTGCTTGCAGCTTCTTTACTTCACCAGCCTAATCAGCTTGTGGCCCTACTTTGATTTTCTTCTATTCTACAAAGACTTTTTAAACATTGGAAAAGACTTTCTACTTGACTGCAAGAAGAGTTTGTTACCTTGACTTTTGCTAACTTAACATTGGCTGGCCTAGGCTCCCTGAATGACTATTCTCTCTTCTGCTTATGTGTTGTGCCTTCCTTCTAGGAAAGGGTTAACTAACTTTGCATTGGGGGTTGTTTTCAATGTACTGTGCGAGTAATTGTTTTATTCTGAACTCTCTTCTCCTTAACACTACTCCTAAGAAAATTACAGTGTGTATTATTTTTGAAGTTTATTTGTTTGTTGCTTTAACATTGCTCCCTTCTGAGAGGATTACTATAACTGACTGATAAATTAATAATTGTTTACTCAAGAAACCTTGTGTGTAAGAGATTATTTGAATACTTCTCACTGTGAATCTATGTAACTCCCCTACAGCTCACATTGACCCCTCTTGAGATGGGCCTGGCTGCTAAACACGCTACCAACCTGTGTAGTACAGACTTATAACAAAGGTTGGGTTCCTATTGCCAGGAGGTAAGGGTTGTTGTAGTGCACCCAAAGGGTACTGCATACAATCTTGCCTAACAAACCTACAACACAATTTCTAGGCAACTCACTTGTTCCTCCTAAGTGTGTCTGAAGACTGCTATAGCATCCCGAAAAGGCCTGAATAATTCATCAAACCCTTTCAGAACATGGTTGACGAACCTTTGAAAAGTGGTAAGTGCATTAATCAAACCAAAGGACATTAACCTGACCTGGTAAAGCCCCTAGGGTGTTGAAAATGCAGTCTTTACCTTGAGATTTTCTGTCTGGGATATTTGACAATACCCTGCAGTAAGGTCGAAGGTTCTAAAGGTACATGCCAGCACCTAGGTTGTCTACTTACTCCTCTGTTATGGAAGGCGATGAGTATCTGTCTTGGTGCTCTCCACCCCCTCTACCCCCCCCCCCTCTCTCCTGGTCAGACCACTCCATCCTCTCTTCTCCTCCGGCTCTCTCGGCCCACTGACCTCACCTCCCCCAGCTCTGCCAACTTCGTTCTCAGACATTTGCCCGATGAAAAAAGTGGCAGCTGCTGCCTTCACATCTACCTTCATCCCCCCTCTCCTCCCACTACAGACTCTACCGCTGATGTTGCTCTTAGCAATCTCCACCTCGCCATCACAAACACTCAATATCCTTGCCCCAGTCATGAGGATTCGCCTGAAACATGCCACCAAGCATACCACTTGACACGATTCTGATCTAGAAGCCCTGAAGCGCAAGTGCAGAGCCGCGGAACAGAAGTGGCTGACCTCAAGCTCATCCTCTAACAAACTGGCCTGTCGCCATCTCTAAAGACAATATAGTCTCTCCATTCGCTCCAAAAAGAGGCCCCACATCCAGGCTCACATCTCTGGGGCATACAACAACAGAACCTGACCATGTATCTTGTAAAGCTCTAGGCCTTATCGGATTCATAGTGAGGATTTTGTGGCCAGTGGTAAATGCACAAGTGAAGCTTAATGGTCATACCAGTAAGCTTCACTTGTGCAATCAGCTGAAAGTCCCCACCTTCTGGTCACAGATACAGTTCCCAACACCAGCGGAGCAAGTAACTCGTTAAATCATAACGAGGCCTGGTGGATCTTCAAACTTAAAAGCATTACCAACGGGCTGAATGAAGCAATAACCCGTGGGCTTTCGTGGCTAATTTACCACCTCCACCAAGCCCCCACACCAGGCTGTTAGGCAGAAACCTATGCAGTTCCCTCTGGGACCACTGCAAAAGATTTAGGACTACAGGTGTTTGGCAGTAAACCCACTTGGTAGCAGTCTGTACCACACAGATTCACTTGGTAGCTGTGGCTGAGCAGTCAGACTTCCCTCAAGAAGAGTTAGGCAGTATACAGAGTATTCACAATAGGTCAAGAGAACACAATCGAACAAGTAAACACTGACCAGGGCTTGGTGTAAAAAAGATATAATTATTTATTTAAAACCACATCTAGAAAAACACACAGGCACTAATAATAAGCAATTCAAAAACACGGTCACTAAAAGATATACACTCCCTTAAAAGAATATTAGACAAGTCTTAAGTAAAGCCCCACTTATTTTCAGACAGCGGTGAGCGCTTAACGTAGATGGCACTCAATTCGTTTCAAAAAGGGGGAGAAAAGCAGAGAATAAATTGAAACGGATCCCAACGCTTTTTCACGAACACACCAAGAGAGGAAGGCAAAGTAACACCGTGAATTCAGAGTCAGTAGGCCGGATCCGCTTTAAGAGGATCGAAACTAAATGTGTCCAAGGTCACACGGTTGCAGTGCACAAAAGTATTGTAACGGTTCAAAAAGGAGTTGGACCAAAGAAAGGGACCAGTTAGAAGGTCAAGGCGGCCAGCCCAATCCAGAAGGTTAAGGGGTTATTATTACCTTGTAGCAGTCTTTAGAAAGGGAGGCCTGGCGGACACAGTACCTTGGTGAGAATACTCCAGCGGAGGCAAGTCGGTGCTTCGTCCGGGGGAAGAGAGGATCTCGTTGTGGAGGAAGACAGGAGTCCGTTGCACTGCCAGGGAAGAAACCAGCCGCAGAGTTTCTCAGGTACAAGGAGCGGTCCGTTGATCCGCGGTTCAGTGGTGAGTGGCTATCCGGCTGCCGGGGTGCTTGGCACGGGCAGTTCGACCACAAACCGGTCTGGGGTGCGAAGAAAGAAGGTAAAACTGGTTGTTGCCCACCAGTCAGGGGAAGAAGCCTCTCCAGCCGGGAGATCTTCTCTGTCGTCGGGAAGTGGTGAGTCGGTTCCGCAGGGCTCCGCCGGTGGTGTCGTCGTAGCAGGTCGGCTCGGATTCTCGGGTCCTGTGGCGATTTCTGAAGTTCCAGTCCCCAAAGCCCTGCTTTTATGC
The DNA here is from genome assembly GCF_040938575.1 of Ambystoma mexicanum. Classification (NCBI taxonomy): domain Eukaryota; kingdom Metazoa; phylum Chordata; class Amphibia; order Caudata; family Ambystomatidae; genus Ambystoma; species Ambystoma mexicanum. The sequence continues at coordinate 179,109,641 of NC_090921.1, forward strand.
AGCATACCCCCATTCACTCAGCCTAGCTGTCAATCAAACCACTTGGGCCAGTCACACAAGAGTGCGACTTGAGTTACCAAGGTAACTCAGTCCAGGGTGCCTAAACCCCCTCCCACATCCCCTGTGGTACCCAGACAGAGTGGCACCACTTTTGGAGGCTTCTGTGGAGAAGCCCGCCAAAAAGTGGAACAAAGGACTCGACTTGGGTTGGAGTCACAGAAGAGAACACAAACGCCATTTTAGAATCGAGTCCTGGCAAAAAATACCAACCGGCGAATTAATATTAATTAAATGAACCGGCGGTATGTTTGAGGCTATGAGAATTAAATAATTAAAGTTGGTAGCCTCGAACAATGGGAAAATCCCATAGGGAAATATTCGCGGTCGAATATAAAAAGTAGTTTCCACTGCCACCAGCCAAAACTCGATCAGGGGGGACGGAGACGTTCCCCCTCGTCTAACAGACCCCGGGGCAATCGAATTGCCCCGACCAGTACGTCCACAATATGATGGTTTGTACTGGTTTCTGTTAATAATTTGGGACGAGTAAAGCCAATGGTGACTTTACATGCCCTGGGAAACAGTAGTCAGTCCCAGGGTATGGAGTCTATGGTGGGGTGTCACTATGGCACCCCTGTGTTACTGCACGGAGGGTGCTGTGTGACACACATAGTAAAAACACATGAGACCCTATGGAGTAAAGGACCCCATAGCCCATAAAACACATTAACAGTCAAAGGAACACCATAAATCATGTCCAAGAGTGGGAGAAAAAGAGTCTCACTCTTGGCAGGAGAAAAAAACAAACTCCAGAAATCCAGCAAAGCTGCTGGGGGACTCACTAGGTTAGGAAATTCAGCCTAAAGAGAGAATTCTCCCTAACACAGGCCATTACACCAATGCTCTTAGGCCCCTCCCAGATCAATCCAGCCTTGTCAGCTAGAGCTTCGTGTCATGTGTTTGCACCTCGTCAACCCTCCCCTTGGATGCAATCTGAGCCAAGTTGAATTGATCCACCTAACTAATGAACTTTTCCATCCAGCCAGCAATTAGTGCTATGTGTCTGCACCCTGTCATTTATCCCCTTGGGTGCATACCCAGCCTTGATGTAATGATTCACTGAATGTTCAGGTACATTGTTCCCTGGTTATTTTCTTTCCGTGTCTATATATTTTCTGTTTAGATTCATAGCTGCTCGTGGCTTTCATGTTCAACTACATTAATTAATTTAACACCAATGCTCACTCACAGGTCACTTTACCTCTCCTGCAGCCACGGAGAGCACTCGAACATCGTGACAAACTCGCATTATCACTGCGAATACATTTGTGTACCGACATACAGTAGCGTTCCCTTACTACGGGACGCTGGACAGGCCCAACACTACCAGTGCATGCATGTGCACGCAGTATTCATCGGACACTGCTTCCCTAGCGCACGCGTTCCCTGTACAGACACGATAGCTCCCTACTGCACATGCGCGCTGGAACAGTGCACAAATCTGCTTTCCAGACACATGCGCAATAAACACAGAAGAGCACAGCTTCACATTAATCAGAGACGGCTCTCTTGCTGTGCACTACGGCCTCGACTGCGATCCAGACCAGAATCGCAGCTTATCGCAGATCCAGAAACAGGTATTTTGTTTGCTAAACGCCTGGAACATGCACCTCTCACCACCCAGTCAATATATAGTCTAGAGTAACAGCTACTCTGTGCTCTCCTTTCTGTCGCCTCTCTTTAGGCTACTGTTCCGTTTTGGGCTAATAACAAGCCTTCATTCTGCCAGACGCCTCCCCCAGCTTAATCCCTGGCGGGACCCCTACTACTACCAGCACCAAGTAACAACGCCATGCATGTTGAGTTCCCTGTATTTGTGTGGTGTTGCAGCTCCTCAGCCCCTACCTCGTTCCTAAAAATAGTATGTTGACCGCTGAGATATATAGTGTTCGAATACAACTCACTGGATCCTATTTATCCCACAGCAGCCTGATGCTGCACTGAACCAATTCTGAACAATCATGAACCACTTACTCCATTCGAGACACTGGTAAACGGCCTACTGCAAGATCCACCTTATGATACTACCCCTCAGGTTAGTCCTGTGCCTTCCTACGCATTTTAACTTCACTGATGGTGTACCAGAATTATGGAAAGCTTTTAACTGTCATGATCATGATCAATAGCCTCTTACCACTGCAGGCATTAATAGAGTCCCCTTAACTTTCATTCTTTCTTAGGGAGACCTATTCCAGGCCCTAGATGAAGGCACCTTGCCGAAACGTCTGAGGACCAGCACCCTGGTGTGCGCCACCTGGCCCTTCCAACTTTATGATTTATATCCAGACGTCGACCATGTGTTAGGTCACCCTCCAGCCTGGCTAAATACAACCAATCATATTACCTATTAGCTATGTTTCTTTGTTTGGTTGTACTATGTAATTTTAGCTATCACTTGTCACTATAGGTGGTGGTTATGCACTAAATTCTTTAAGCACAAATCCACTCTAGTGATGTAGAAACAAAATTGTATTACCTTTTCAGTTGCCAAAAAGACTTTGTAATTGTTTTCAAAGAAACTACCTGTATTTGGGTGCCTGAACCCTTTTTTTATAAAGAAAAATGCTAAAAAATTCAAATGCATGACTATGAAATGCATGAACAGCCAATGAAATAAAAGCTGTACCAAGTTTTTAATTTTGTCTGCACTATCAATTGATTGGTTGAAGTACTATTGCATACTGAAGAAATTCAAATGTGTGTTATATGACAGAATAGGTTTACAGTAATTAGAAAGTAGACCGGAAAACGCAGTGATCAGGACAACCTCCTTGTGTATCATGTTTAAATAGCCCCTAGTCCTGACACTCCTAGGGCCTTCCCTCCAGTCGCCATCAAAAATATATACACATCAAAAAACGCATTTAGACGACAACTAACATATACCAAAGAAGCACAATTATACACAGTTTATGTAATAAACATTCTAAAATTCTTTAAAACTGCCTAAAGTGTAAAACCATACATAAAAATGATTAATAAAAACACCCTTCCTATACAAAGCTAAAAACCAATAGTGCAGTGTCCCCACAAATAATTTTACAGTACAACGATAATGTGCAAACTTGCTAATAAAGTGCAAATAAAGTTGAGTGTTGGTTTGGCAGAGCCAGACTGCTCCTCTTATTTGAGGATGCCGAGCTGGAGAAATCCACTAACTAATGTCACTCTTGTTCTGCCTATAGGGGACCAGGAACTCCATCTAATACCAATTGGTCACACTGTTTACTTTCCAATGTGTAAGAACCAACATGTTTCATCCATCATAAAGAAATTAGAATTGTTCTCTGTAGACTTCCTCAGGGGAACCAACTTCAAATTATTTGAGCTAGACTCAGTCTCTAACACCTTCCTATAACTAATGTCTATTCAAAAAGGCACGTGATTGTGTCCTTCAACACGTATGAAGTGTGGCAGCACGAAGTCCAAAGACCTAAAAAATGGGGATAGAGGATGGAAGAAAAGAAGAAAAAAGAGAGGGGATGGCAATTGGCAACAGACCAAAGCATAAACCTTCTTCAGAATTACTAACAGTAATTCTAGGGAATTCAGACCTCATACACATTTAGTATAGGCCACACTTATTCATGGGGAGTAAAACCATCAGTAACATTTAGATTACTTAACAGTAAGTCTAGGGTAGTAGACCCTGTCAGTCATGCAGTGACACTCCGTTAAGGAATCACTTAGTAAACCAACCCTGTCACCGGGATATTTTTCTGAATAGTGGAACACAGATTCAAGGAAAAGTATAAACCTATGTCTACATTCAGGGTAACAGTTATACTATGTGAGTAAGACCTTATGGTGTAATATACAAATACAGTTGCTTTTCAGATCAGTGGAACACAGGCTAAGGAAAGCAATAACTCTTTAACTTATTTTAGGATGGCACACAGCTATTCAACATAAGTAAAGCCCAACGCAGACTTATTCTAGTATTCTGCTCAGGCTATACAGCAGGTCAGGGGAAGCAAGAACCAGTTGGTAAACTCATACACTCATATTTTGGGAAAGAGGCATAACTAATTCATACGTGAGTAAAATAACCATACATATACTTTACAGAATGGCAGAAAACATTCAAGGCAAGTTACTCACTCTCAGTTACAGTTACCAACCAACTCTTTTACAAGTAAGTAACTTTTAAACACGTGTTATACTTTTCAAGGCAGAACCCTTTTCTTATTGAGTCCTTCCCTAGTCTATTGCATGAGTTCTGAGACAGAAGAGGGACCCTAGTAGTCTAGGAACCAGCTGAAGGAAGGATGAGATGGAGTTGCAGGAAAAGTTGAGTTCCTGAGGCAGTATCTTCAAAACAAGTACGTCGTTCACTTTAGAGTTAGAAAGGGTCTGAGGACTTCTGAGAAGATACCCTAGGAGGATTCCAGCAGTGGGCCTGGATGAACTTGCTGAGAGGACGCCCAATCACAGAAAACACCCAAAATGCTTTACAGAAATCACAATGGCTTAAGGTAAGTAAATACCCCAGCCAACACAGTACCTCGGCACAGAAGAAGAGTTGCAGTAGGAAGACTTCAGGATCTACAGCAAAAAACTTGTCATGAAGACAGAACTTTGGAAGGGATCTTATAGCAGGGATCAATGGGGAAGGCTTCAGGCAAGAGTTTCATCGCAGCTGGATGCGGCTCAGTGGTTTTGGCACCCTTTCCAAGCGCCAGGAGAAGACTGAATATCGCTGGTTGGATTCTCATCTCTTTCAAGGTCCAGCACTCTGGTGTGGGGACTTCTCTGACTTAAATCGTGTCTCCTAAGAGCCAGGAGGAGGCCACAAAAGTTTAATCTCAATTTGGAAGACGGTGCACCGCCTGATGGCTCGAGGTGCCTGGGTATTGGGCTATTGCAGCCTCTCAAGTGCACAGCACGACGTGGGATGGCTCAAAATGCAGAACTTATTGAGTGCAGTAGATCTTACCAGGCTCTGGGTCGGGGTCGTCCTTTTTGGGATTCCCCTAGTCGATTGGAAGGAAGGGTTGCAGCAGTCTCCAGTTACACAGCAGGCTCTCCAGTCACTTGAAATCACTACAGCAGTCTTTTCTTCATCTTCTGTTTCAGCGCCAGTGGTCGACTTGTCAGCAGCTTCCAGGTTCTTAACAGTATTTAACAGGAACTACAGCACAACATCTGTAATCTCTCCTAGAATTTTACCGAAAGGGGCGGTCTGGCTGTCAAATCAGGACAGCCTTCTTCCCCATTGAGACTGCGCTCCTTTCAGGCAAGGTGAAAGACAAAGGGCTGCAGAGCTTTAGACTCCTTCCTCGCTTCCTGCCTTCTCAGACACTCTGGAGCCTTGGCAGGGAATACAAAGGATTACTGCTCAAGACACAACTTCCACTGGGGCCGTTCCTGCCTAGAACCATAGGGGAAGACCTCAAACTACAAGCAAAGAAGAAATTGCGAAAGGAACCCACCATTTTTGAAAATGATGGTCCTTCTGTGCATTACGGAGGCTGACTTAAAAGCCTGCAAGTAAAAATGACTAAGTCATGAAGGTAAAACCACTGCCACCCCATTCAAGCAAACTTGCAATTGTAACAAAAATGTTACAATTAAGAAAGGGGATTCATTGTATCCCCCCCAGCACTCCACATAAAGGTGGGGTGTGCTGGCTCACTGTATAAAATGTAAAGGGGGATGAAAATCCCTCTCTAATACTTGGGAACTGTAGTTCACCCAAGTACATGAAAGAGAATGGGAGGATAGCTCTGTGGATATGCGCGGATCTTGGAAGCAAGACCACGCTGAGCAAGCGCATGTTCGAATCCCGGATCCGTGCTGGGGGGGAGGGGTCCTAAATAAAACAAACACAGTATAAATGAAATGAAACTAGAGCCTAGATACCGACGGGTTATGTGCACTGCAAATAAATGCAAATACAAAAAAGAATACACAAAAAAGAAGTTAACGGGGGAGCCCATTGGTGCAATCCAGCCTAAGCCCAAAAGTTGTAGGAAACTATAACTTCAACCATACATTATGGATAGATATAAAAAGGTGACCCATAAAAAAGAGTAAAGGTCTGGGTTCGGGGGAGAGGGTGGAGATTTTCCCTTCACCTAGGGACAAGGTCAAATAGTTACCTAGTCAAAGCAAAACGTTCTGGGATTGACACAGGTTGTGAAGATTTATCATGGATATGAAAATCTTACCGAACAGCAGTGGATGTGTTCTACCAACAATTGTGTGAATATTCTACCGCAGGCTATGTCCATAGTCCCGATTGTGCACAATATGGTCACCCAAGTACTAACTTGGTGGCTCCTTTCTTTTTTCACCATTACTAGCGTGGTTGTTCTTTGTCAGCCCTTCTTCTGTCGTCCTGGCAGGGGGAGGTGTGTGTCTGTGTATGTCTGTCTGTGTCCCCCTCCAGGAGTTTCTCACTCCCCTTCCCTTTGTCTGCCTGAATGGAACCAGCTCCCACTGGGGTCTGGCTGTCCTGATTGTTTTGTTTGTGTGTTATTCCTAAGTGTTTCGGTTTATTGTTCTGAGTATTTAACAGTGATTCTTGTGTAAATATAATAAATCTATATTTTAAAACAAATGTATGTGTAAGTGTTTCTTGCATTACTCACTAGGTTCGGCGTACTTACCTACAGCTAATATCTTCCTCTTATTATAAGCCTGACTGCTCTGCCGCTCTACCAAGGTTCCATGGGTACTACAGACTGATGCTAAGAGATTTGGATCTGCAAACCAGTTGGATAGTTTTGTGAAGTCCTACCTTCGAGAGGACTTTAGGAAAAATCTCCTAACAAAAGTAATACAACTTAGTCTGTGAAACTATTTGATTTTGCAGGCATCAATGTTCAATAAAAGTACCACTTTAGAGGTAAGGAATTTAGTACAAAATTCAATGGTGGTGTAAGGACATATCACCAGTTTGCTGTTGGATGTCACGGCACTAAAGCGTGAAAGTGTGTTCTGGATCTGAATATAGTGTCTTAGAAGGCATTAGGAAAGCTAAGAATAATTACCATAACTAGTGGATAAGACCTAAATATGCGGACCTAACCATAAAATGGCAACAATTTATGAATGGATTGCAGTGTCGAAACCCAAAAACATTGTGGCAAACACTTTCACTGGCTTAGGATCCCAGTAGTATTAAAATAAATTGAACTCTATAGCTGAACAAAGCTGCTGAAATATTGAGCTAAAATGTTCACCTCCAAAAGTAAAAAGACCTCGGGATGAGTGTGTGAACATTTTTGGGCCCTGTGGTTTGAGGAAAGTTTACGTGAAATTATTGGTAAAGCCAAGAATTCTAGAGCACCCGGCCATAACAGATTAGCCCATGTCAGTGTTAAAAGCTGACCTGATTAGATGGGCTAACCTGCTGTCTGTTAATTTTACAAAGGTGTGCATCACTAGAACAATTTCTTCGGCCTGGACTAAATCCATCTTGGTACCCATATTTAAGGTTGGGGACCGTTTACTTCCAGAGAATTACCGGTAAGGTATTCGCCACATGTGTTTTAAAGCATCTTTAAGCTTGGGTCGATGAGCACATTTTGCACCTTCTTTCAGACAGGCTTTCGGACAGGATTGAGCACTATTTATAACATCATCCTATTGGATATATTGAGCGCCTGTGCGTGTTACAAACCACGTTCGTCCCTATTGATTACCTATGTGGATTTTAGTGCTGCTTTCGATCTGGTAAACTGAGAAGTTTGAGTTGTCCGCCTTGACTGTTTATTATAGAGCTGCACTCTTAATAACTCTGCTAAAATTCTACTTTGGAATGGTGGAACACTATCTGGCCCTATTAACATCAATAAGGGTGTTAAAAAAGGGTGTATACTGGCGTGCCTCCTTTTTAATATATATTTAGCAGATTTAATAGGACGCTTAGAATCACATGGTAAATGTCCGCCTAAAGTTGGTTCAACCTTGCTGCCTGCAATGTTCTATGCGGACGATCTCGTAATATTCGATAATACTTTTGTTGGTATTGAGGTATTATTGAATGACTTGGAGAGATACGCCGTGGATAATGAATTTGTTGTAAATCTTACCAAGACAAAAGCCATGCGAATATCCCCGAAAAAAGTAAATAAGCTCACAATGAATACTACATTGCGAACGATTAGCTATATGATTTTGTACAAGTACTTTGACATTAGTTATGGCCACGGCGGCTTTTCACATATGGCAGTTGGTTGCTGGAAAGCTGTCACTTTAATTTTAATGCACAATAGCAGTGGATTTTATTGAAAATGTATTTATTATAGAGATAAGTCTGATCTTTTTTTTTTAGTACTTAGTGGAAACATGAAATGTTTAATTGCTGATTTTGTAATACTGTAATATAATATTTGGTTTTCAATATAGTGTAAAAGGTGACAATGCTCAATCAAAAGCACTTAATAATAAAAAAGAAAAAGTACTACGGTATGGAAGCGCTGGCAATGAGGCCTGGACTGGTCAAATAGAAGTGATATTTTTATTTTTTTTGATCTCCCACAGTCTCTTCCTATGCAGTATCTGCGCCTGGCGCTAGGGCTCCTTTCTTTAAAATCCTTGGCACAGAGGAGGCAAGGAGAATTGTACCTCAAGACGAAGTCCATTTCTAAATGTGACTTGTTTACATTAATAGCTTCCTCTTCTAATAATGAGGTCTGGAAGAAGGGCCATCATTTTCGTTAGCCTAAACAATTACCTGTTCGAGCTTTTGAAATGAACACAGGATTTTACTCGAGGCACGACCTTCAAATCCTTGAAAGGTGCATTATCCAAAAGAATAGCTCACTGGGATTGGACTTCAAATTATGACCACCTAGCCAAACGTCATGGTTCCACCTCCGTGTCCTTCATTGTGCATCGTTATTTGAGACCCCAACCTTAATTATGCAGGTCACGATCCAGAAATGCATAGGTTTCGTCTTTTGATGCGCACTAATCAATTACCAGTGCAAGCTACCCATGGTGTTGGATGGAAATTGGCTGAAGAGGCTAGATTTTGTAGAATCTGTAAGCTCCCTGATAAACTCTGAAACACATTTTCATTGAGTGCTCGAAGTTGGGTCTATTGTATATGACATATTTGGGTTACTTGGTTCATAATTATGCTGCTATCTTTAACCAGGAATAGTGGTGCTATGTCTAAACACAGATTTGATGTGGACACATATTGCACTATATCAAGTGTGGATATATATTAAGGAAAATTATTTTCAGAAAATACCACTGACAAATGTTGGTATAAGTGCAATGGATGTAAAACATTATTGGCAAATGCTCTGCAAATATTTTGTTTTATTTTTATGGATGTTTTTAATCTGTTGATCTTGTATGTCATTGTACTACTGCAATTGTTTTCATTGTTTTGAAATATGAATTATTTATTGAGATGTTAGTTGTAGTATATTTATTGTGAAGTTTTTATTTCTCCTTTTTTCTTTTATGCATAAGATTTGTGTAAGGTTCATTTGAACAAAATACATGTAAATGAATAGGAAAATGGGTTTACCCCAATCTCTGTGGTAGATAAGCTTAGTTTACTTTGGGGGGTTGGGGGGATGTTGTCTCTGAGGAATCTGTTTAGAACAGCTTTACATTTGATGGCAAACCTTGGCTATCCCTGACATGGTGTGCTCAGTCTGTTGGCTGTGCCCTTTGGGCAAGCTCACATTTGTGATGGCTTTTTAACACCTGCATTTTCCTTTGCTTGCAGGGCCCCAGATGGATCCTGCCTGCTGGCCAACAGTGCAGATAACATCCTACGTCTCTACAACCTTCCTCCGGAGCTGTACTGTGACGACTGGGATGGTATTGCAGAAATGGTAGGGTTGGCCCTCTGCTCTTGGTTGGAGATAGTATAGGTGCAACAGACCAGTTGATTCCCCCATCCTACTGCCACTCCATCTTTGCAGAATTTCATCCTTGCTCCTCTATTCTACTTCTATCTGTGATTTGCTTGTCCACTCTTCAATATATCCTTTCTTGTATGTTTCACATTCCTTTTGTCTTTGTTCTTCATTCTACCCTGGTTTCTTCACCCAGTAATTTCCTTCCCCTCCATTCCTGACCTTACATTTAAGGTACATTTTCTGTTTTGGTGTCTATACGCTTTCTCAAGTTCCAACTTTGACCGATCTCAAACAAATCTGAGCACAGGAATAAGAAACCTCCACCCTAAACTCTCCCTACCGCAGTTCTCTATAAATGCCTTTACCTGGTTAGCTGAAAAAAACGTCTGTTTTGCAGTTCACTGCTCTTTGTCCTCCTTCCTGAGGGGGGTGGCTGTCCAAAGGAAGAGTGTGCTGGGTCTCTCTGCATGAGCTCTGTTACCAAACAAAGCATCCCAGGTTTTAAGAAGGATTTTCAGAATCCAAACTGAGTGACCAGGGAGAAGACAGTTGTCTTGCCAAACATTTATCAAGGTAGGGTAGCTGATCAGGAAGTGTTAGCCACAGGAGGGCAGGGGAGGGGATTGGGGGAGGTTGGGCCTACAACAACAACTCTTGAATAACTCTTCTTCCCTCTGACTCTGTGTTTAGCCCTCTTGTTTTATTCTAATAATGTTTTTCATTGGACATGCTCCCAAGTATTGCTCTAAATGCAACAGTGATATTAATGTCCACACTCTAGCTATTTAAGTCACCTGTGCCATCCCAAATGGGTACTTGCTGATTTAGAGAAACTAAGAGTGTGTATTTTGGAGTGTATTTGTGTGTTACTATTATATTGCCCCTTCTGAAGAAAGCTTACTCAAACTGACTGTTAAATACATTATTAATTGTTTAATCACGAAACCTTTTGTGTTTATTTGAATACTTGTCACTGTGAATCTCTGTGTAACTCCCCCTACAGCTCACATTGACCCCTCTTGAGATTAGCCTGGCTGCTCAACATGCTACCAACCTGTGTAGTACAGACTTCTACCAAAGATCGGGTTCCTATTGCCAGGAGGTCAGGGTTGTTGCAGTGCATCCAAAGGGTACTGCATACAATCTTGCCTAACAACCATGCCTCCTGGTACCCTGAAGCTATTAAACGTTAGAACCGTTTATGCTCAGGCAGTTGCTAAGGCCCTACTTGGTATTTTTTTCAAAGTATGATTTCCTAAGGAGGTTGTATCTGACAGTGGGTCAAATTGTATGTCCCACTACATGTAGGCCATGCGGAAAACCTGTGGGGTCACCTACAAGTTCTCAACTGCCTACAACCCCCAAACAAATGGATTGGTAGAGAGGTTTAATTGAACAATGAAGAGCATGATTGGAGCTTTGGAAGAACCACTTGGAAAAAAGTGGGACCTTCTTCTGCCATGCCTTCTATTTGCCTATAGAAAAAATCCTCGAGCTGGAGTGGGCTTTAGTCCCTTTGAGTTACTTTATCGTCATCCTGTCGGAGGTCCTGTGGCCCTGATCAAGGAGGATCTTGAGAGTGCTCCTTCCTCAATCCAGTAAGGATTACTGACTATGTGCTTAGGCCTCAGACATAGGATGGCACAAATTATGACAGTCTACTGAGCATTTGGAAGCTGGTCAAGCATTGGCATGACCAGAAGGGAAACATGGTGGAGTTCACTCCAGACCAACAAGTTGTCATAGTCCCAGTAGGCAGAGGACCTTGCAGGGCAAATGGACAGGAACCTTCAAAGGTGTAGGAAAACATGGAGAAGTCAACTATTTAGTAGACTTGGGCAACCCCAAAGAGGCCCCCAGGGTCTTTCATACCAACTGTCTGAAAGCCTATGTTTCCGGACCAGGGAGAAGAGCAAGGCTCCTAGCTTCTGATCAAGAAGAACAGAGTGAGCCTCTCCCAGATCTTCTAAGTGGTCACCGTTCAGATGGGTCATTAGAAGGGGTAAAACTCTCTAATAATCGGACAATGCAGCAACAGCAGGAGTGCAAAGTTTTCTTAACTCACTTTGCCCCTCTGTTTTCATTTACACCAGTCTTGATCCCTTAGGGCCAACATGACATTGACACTGGTGATAGTGTACCTATTAAAAGCATGGGCTACATGTCGTATAATGTGAGGAATCACATAAAAGAAGAGGGCAATAAAATGCTTGACCTTGGAGCGATTGAAAATTCCACAAGTCCATGGGCTAGCCCAGTAAAAACTCATTTGCTCCTACCTAGAGGCAGATTGGTAGATTACACTGCCAATCTGTTACATGTGAGGGCTAAATTACATTCCCCATCCAGTTGGAGTGGGGAGGAAGAGGGACACTCCTTCACCACCCAGCCCCTTCCCCCAGCCCCGATCCCACCCTTGTTTTATAAAAAAAAAAATCCCTGGTGGTCTAGTGAACCCACACCCCCAGCAAACCCAAATGTACCCCTTCCTAGGGGCAGATTGGTAGATTACACTGCCAGTCTGCCCCTGGGAGGGCTACATGACATGCCCACCATCCATTTGGGGTGGGGGTAGAGGTAGAGGGCCCACGCCCCTTTTTATATAAAGAAATTCCTGGTGGTCCAGTGGGCACCCACCCCCAGAACAACCCCAACAAATAAAACCTTTTGTTTTTAAAAAAAACATGTATTATTTTTCCCTTCCATAGGGGCAGATGGGCACATTAGTGTGCCTATCTGCCCCCAGGGTGGGCTAAAAGTACTGCCCCATGCTTTGGCGGCAGGAGGGGGCCTCTTATATACTAAGCGGCCCCCTCAGCCCGCCCCCACTTAAAAAAATTGATCCCTAGTGGTCTGGAGGCATTGCTGGGCATGTGTCGAGCGATCCGCGCCAAGCAATGCTTGAAGGAAGGTGTCGTTGGAAAGGGGGGAGTCTCCCCTTTCCAACGACACCTCCTTCAATCAAAATGGCATAGTAATGCCAGAGATCGAGGGAGGAACCAACCTTCCATTTCACTGCTGCAGCCAGAAATGGCTGGGCAGTTTTACATGGTGTCATGTCAGCGCGCATTACGCATGCTGACGTGAAACTGAAGGAAATCCAACCCCCGAGCCGTGAGGAGGAACCTACTCCTCACATTGCCCGGAGGTCAGATTTCCAGTTTGCAGAAATGCTAAAAAGGACGAGGTATCTTGTCCTCCGCCTTGCAAACGTAGTGCTGAGGACAAGATACCTCGTCCTTAGCACTTAAGGGGTTAGATATATTGGTGCCCAGTTCTCGGAGGTATGTGGCCATGAGGTTTTTGGTTCGGTAGACTTCAAATGTATCACATCATTCTTTGTTTCTTGTAGATTTTGATTGTCTCCTCTCAGAATCTGGTCCAGGCTGACCGGCTCCCTTTGTCAATTTTCGTTGATGGCTTAACTTTCTTGTGAGGCCCTTTCTTTTGGGACTCTTACTTTGATTCAAAGTAAGAGACTGTAGGCCATGTATAAACTGTTTTTACAGAATTTGTTATTCTTTGTGCCTACTGATATTTTGATTTAGCATCCTAATTTGATCTTATTAATTCTGCGTTGGTCTCTGGTTGGGTAGTACGTTTTTTATTTTCCTTTCTCTTTCTTTCGGTTTCTGCTCCCAACTTCCTTAGCGCCCATTATTTAAGTGTCATTGGTCACCTCCAGTGCCTCCGCTGATGGACCTTCACCCATCAGTGAGTCATTAGCTGCGTAAGCAAGCCTTATGAACTCAGAGAACGGAGTCAGACAGGGGGGTGTTATCCAGGTCTACGTAACAGTAGGATGGACTATCTTTTCCCCCCCCCCCCACACATGTCCCAGGTCTTAAATAGTCACCACTCCCTTTGTTTCGCTCTTTGAAGCAAGTGTTGCTTTTTATAGGCGTTATCCCTTCATTTGCCATTTGGATCTCCCCTATTTTTGACTGTTGTTTTACAACTTCTGTTTTGAGGTAGTTTAGTGCTTCTGGTATAGTCTCATTTAATACCGTCTTCAGCCCAACCAAGGTTGATTCGGTATTGCTCATCTCTTTGGACAACTCCAGCAATGTACCCGTTTGGGTTTGCACCTCTGTTCTCAACATCTCAAATATATTCACTAATGATGTTAATACGAAGTTCAAAGCGGAGAAAGTGGCGGTTGATTCCACTGTATCAGCCTGTTGTGTTTGCATATCCATTAATTGACCTTTAGGCGATGATTCAGACTTTCGCGAGAGAGCTTTTACAGAATTCGGGGCGTTTGTAGGTATAATATTGGCCCAACTTGGGATAGATGAGTAAACCAAAGGGCTTCTTTCTAGTGCATCCCTTTGAATAGGCATACTGCTATTAACGTTGTCCACTATTTCAAAGAGATTTGCATCATCAGACTCCAGCACTTAATTACTTGGGAGCATTCATTGATTTATTTCTGTATATTTACAGTTTTGAGTGTATATTCCAGGCCACCTAGCAACGTGGCCCATAACTGAAAGGTTGAATTAGTTTGTGTCTCGGGAAGCAGAGGATCCCTCAAGTTGTGATCATTTGTGGTTGTATACTGATAGGCCTTTATATTGACTTAAGCCATAGCCTCCATTGGAAGCGTATTTCTCTTACTTCTTTCCTTCTGAGTGTAATTTGCTAGAGCTGGTTCCTCCATGAATGCAAAAGCAGAGTCCAGTTCCGGAGCTCTAAATCGTCAGTCAAAGCATTGATTCTTAGATTATAACCTTTCATCATATTGTACAACTGAATTCAACACTGACTTTTGGGCCCAGGTACCTGCTCACCCTGCCACTCATCTGCAATGCCTCCTAGCAATCCCTTGCACTGGGGTCTGTATCTGTAACCCTACAGTTTTTGTTTTATTTATTTTCTCCTTGCTCAGCACTTTTCCGCCTCCTCTTCTCCCCCCCACGCACTTTACCATGCACTTGCACATACTCGATGTCACTGGGCCTACTAAGATCGTTGTTGTGTTGTGTTCTCCCTTGTACCTCTCCCTTGCCTTGTCACGCTCTGAAAAACTTGTGTACGAGCGCGATACAAATAAAATATCAATATCAATCAAAGCATAAAATAAGCAGTGTCCCAGAGCAATTCACTATGATATTCTGTAGGTTTGCTAATTAAATTGGCACTTGTGTAGCAAAGTTAGCTATTTAAGTTACCCTGTTCAATGAAAGCACCACCTTGCCTTCAGAGCTCTCTGCCCTCTTTTCTCTGTTCACTGCAAGTTCAAAGGGGCTAATGGAGAGAGAGGCAGCAGTAATCATCCTCTTCAATTGTGTGCCAAAAAGTGCTACGCACATTTTATTTTTATTTTTCAAATAATTGCAAAATATCGGGATAATACTGTTATTAAGCGAACTGTATCCTGTCTGCTATGACCAGTACGTGTTAGTTATTTTTGTTTAAAAAGGCTTTCAATTCGGTTTCTAAAAATGTAATAGGTTACATAATGCATAATTACAGTATTGCTACTGTAAAACACTGCATTGTCTCCATGCTTTACAGTGAGGTGTATCTAAATCTCAGTGTCAACTAGATTTCATTTTGTTGGGAAAGATGCATCATATGATGAGTGAACACCATTGAAAATGTACATGACCAGGCAGATAAATGCTTTGATGGCAAACATAGTCCTTTGGCCTGCTGGTTACATACAGCTTTCAACTGGTGCTCAACCCATGAGCTGATCCCATACTCCTTGACATTCTATCTCCCCATGTTGGTTTATACCGGCTACCCTGAAAGGGAGATGGCCACAAACTACAATATTCTGCCTAGTTTGCCGAGTTCTCTGCTTGCTATGCCTTCCACTCTGCTTAGTCTTTTACATAAGTAATACACAAAGCTAACTTGATATTTGCTTGAAGTAGTGATCAAGTTTCCTACAGTCTGTACATCTACAGACCTACTTCAAAAGTGTACATTGTAGTTGGCCTCCAGAGCTCACTATGCTCTATGATTATGATTGTATTATATGTTTGCACCTGCAGTAGAGGGAGCTGGCCAAACTGTTTTGAGAGCCTTTTTATTATATCCATTTATTTGTGTCCATTCATGCAGCTAACCTTTTTACAGACACTCAGCCAGGGCTCGCAAAGTATTTTCACTGATTCGCATAGTCGCATAGATTTTAAGAAGGGCCAATACCATTTGCAGGGGATGTTCGAAACATTTATTTAAACTTTACTTTGTTCGCAGTTAATGTCAAATAAAAGTTTCACTGTGCATGGCTGGCCTCTGGGTGGCAGCAGTGTGCCAAACTAAAGTGGGTTTGTGGTGACATGCACCATTTTACAGAAAGTATTTGCAAGGCCTGACTTATCTCACTAATGTCTTCAGCGGTATACAAAACTGCTGTATTGTTGCTCCTTTTATATCTTGGGGACAAGTATCTTCTGGTGGCATTAAAAACATTACTACGAAATTGCTAATGAAATGGGTTTGTTTGCTAATCAAGAAAAATATAATTAGCAAACTCTGCTAATCAATTTTTGAAAACTAATGTATGCCTTGTCAATATCAGTGCACAGGGAAGGGAGCCCCACTTTTAAGTGTAGACACAGTAAAGTTACTGCTGCCTTCACTGCCGACCGCTACCACATTCCGCGCCATATAAGGGCTTTTCATATATGGACATTTTGGGCATGAGTGGGCAGGAAGAAAGCCAAGGCACAAAATGGCCAAAGGACAGGCGAAAATCTAGTGGCACGTTTTAGAGAACATGGTCCTCTAAATGGCATATGGTAAAATGCAAAAATGCACACGAGAACTCAAACGCACGGGAGAAAAATATCCTCTTCCAACAGCCCACCCTGAACACCTTGTCCTTTGCAACATTACTCTTATTAGCTCACATTAAAGGGAACACAAAAGTATTTTTGTACCTCATGGTAAGGTGATGTGTGAAGTTTTAAAACCACAAGAATTTCACTGAGAGAATGAAAGTTAGTATCCTCTGAGAATGTGATCATACGCAAGGTAAATAAGGCTGCAGGCTTTAATAACCTACAGAACGTCAGGTCAGGGTGCAGACAGTAGCAAAAATATCTGTGTGGGGGTTGGCCCATAGAAGCCTATAGAAGGAAAGCAGCAAAGGAAAATAGTTTCAGACCCCAGGTCTGTTAGGCAAGAATTGATGTATTAACAGGTTTATAGTCATAATGTCGAAAAAAAATGTTGACAGACAAAAATTTCGAAAAAAAAATGTCGAAAATAATAATGTCGACATCCTATACTTATAATGTAAAAAGTCATTTTTTCGAAAAAAAAATGTCGACTTTTTTTTTGACATTATGACTATAAACCCTTAAAACTATCAACACCTCACCCAACACCCCCCCCACACCCCCCAACCACCCTTTCACCCCTCATACTCAACACATACCAATTAATTATTTATTTATTTATTCAATAAATAAATAACCTAAAAAAGGATCATTTACTATGGGGGGGGGTCCCCCCCTCACCCAACACCCCCCCCCCCCACACCCCCCAACCACCCTTTCACCCCTCATACTCAACACATACCAATTATTTATTTATTTATTTATTCAATAAATAAATAACCTAAAAAAGGATCATTTACTATGGGGGGGTCCCCCCCCCTCACCCAACACCCCCCTGCCACCCCCCCACACCCCCCAACCACCCTTTCACCCCTCATATTCAAAACATAACAATTATATATTTATTTATTTAGTCAATAATTAAATAAATAAAAATAGTATTTACTATGGGGGGGTCCCCCCCAACCCCCCCTCACCCAACACCCCCCTGCCACCCCCCCCACACCCCCCCAACCACCCCTCATACTCAACACATCATATATATATATATATATATATTTATTTATTTATTCATACAATAAATTAAATTTCGAAAAAATATCGAAAAATGTCGACATTTTTGTTTGTCGACATTATTGTTTTTCGACATTAATTTGTCGACATTTTGACTGTCGACATTATTGATGTCGACATTATGACTGCACACCGTATTAACACTGTGAGATTACACAACACTTGTCTACTTGTTATTAGGTAACTCTCCTTTTGGTATAGGTCTATATTACAGAAGCAGGCAGTGTGACTGAGCAGCCAGGCCTATCGCAAGAGGGGTACATGTGAGCTGTATAGCTGTAGCAATGAAATTCACAAATATAAGTGTTAGGCAAAGTTTGAATGCAGTACCCTCTGGGAACACTACAAACAACTATGACTACATGTATAGGCAACCCAACCTTTGGTATAAGCTTGTACTACACAGTTTTGGTAACGTGTTGTTCCGCCAAGCTTATCTCAAGAAGGGAAATGTGAGCAGTAGTGGAGTTGCACAAAGATTCACAGTTACAGGTATTCAAATAAACTCTTACAATCAAGGTTTCTTGCATAAACAATTATTAATTTATCAGTCAGATATAAAGCCTTCTTTAGAAGGGAGCAATATAATAGGAACACACAAATACACTTCAATACTGTAAACTTTGAGTTTCAGAATCAGACAAGACCCTTTTGGGATAGCCCACAGACGCAACATACACCCACGGCTGACTTCAATAACAAGGGTGCTGGGGACATTAAAATCTTACTGTTGGTATTCAGAACACTCTTAAAAGTTGGTAAAAGGCAAAGGTTATTAGAAGACAAGACCACCAATATTCTTAAACTGGGCAAATACTTTCAGATCCTCGTAGAAGAGTCATACAATTCAATAGGCTAAGCCAAAGTCAATGGGCAAAAGTCTTTGTATAGGATGCAGCACTTCAGGTAAGTAAATGGAAAAGTCTTTGCACAAGTTCTTCGGGGTCTTTGATAAAAAGCAGAATCAAATGTAGGGCCACAAGCTGATTAGACTTGTGAGTTGTATAAGTTTCAAGCAAATTTACAGTAAGAGGTAAGTTCTCTTAGCCTTGTTTTACAGTGCCTTAGCAAAGAAGAAAAAATGCAGCTGATGACTTCTGTTCCTGTGCAGCTCTGCAGCTCTCACTGTTCCTGGGCCTCAGTCGTGGGGACAAGAGGGAGGACGTTGGGGGACTCCTGCAACGCACCGGGACTGGCAAAAACTGGAACCGGCAACATTCACTTTCAGTGACTGATTCGCGTTTCAGCTCATTGTGACCACCGCAAATAGCAACAATGCGGTTCCTGGCTGTTGAGGTGGGGCTTTCCTTTCTTCTGGGGTCCCACACTCTGTTGAGGGGGCTCAGGCTTGATCAGTCCTGCTTCTTGGGTGTCCGGAGGATCTTCCAAAATCTCTAGGCCAAAGCAATGCACACAATCTGATGTTCCTCTCCCTGGCTCTACGGTTTCCAGCAGCAACTCTGTGGAAATTCAACCAGCTCTGAAATGGATGTCCAGGTGGCTTACTTTGGAGTTGATTGGTCTCACCATCTCAAAGGGAGAAGTCGTCCTTGCAGGGGCTTCTCTGTCGATGCAAAGTTGGCACTGCAGCAGGGCTTCACCGGTCAAACCAACGGTCAAGGAGTTGCAGCAGGCATCCTCTTCGAGCTCTTCTTCGGTTCCTTCGTCCAGTGGTCGACTCTGCCTTCCAAGCCAAAAGACTTGCCTTTTATTCAGTTCTCTCCCATTCATTCCAGCCTAGCTGTCACTCGCCCAGCAGGGTGGCTGTCCTTGCCAAACAGTCGGCCAGCCAATCACCACAGAGTGCATTTGGGTCTCCTAGGAGATTAAGCACAGGGCTTTTCGGGCACCTCCCTCACTTCCTGCCTACCCCAGACACTCGGGAGCCTGGGGCGGGTTTCACTCAGAAACCCCGCCAAAGGCAAAATGAACAAAGAGACCAAACCTAATTTGGCACGCAGAGAAAATCTCTAGAAGGACCTTTCCACAAAGACATGGTGAAAAAAGAAGACCGTGGGCCATTTTATCAAAGATGGCTCTGTGCCATTTTGAAAAAGATGGCTCCTGCGGTTGCTTCACCGGAGCCGCGAACTGTCACGGTAAATGCAAACCACGGTAGTTCAAAACAAAACCACTGCCACCAGCCATTCAGTGAGGAAAGGGTAACATAAAACATGTTACATAAGAAGCTAGACAAAGGGGATACTAAGTAACCCCTCCAGCACTCTATTGTAAGATAGTGTGTGCTGGGTCTAAAAAGTTACAATGATAAGTAAAGTCAATTTCACTTTACTGCTCTGGTAAACAGTAGTTTATCCCAGAGAAGGTATTTAAATCTTGGGAAATCTGGAAGACTTCATGTGTCACTGCACTGAAGGTGCTTTGTGACACAATTGTAAAAGATGATGCCTATGGAGTTTGTCAGGGACTTCATTCACAAGGACAGTAATGTTATTTATATATCACTAATTATACTTTGCAGATTCTGAGGTTGCAGCATCTGAGAATAGCACAGCTCAAAGAGACTGAGGTAAGTACCCCAAGTCTCCACAGTACCTCTGGTTTGAAGAAGAGTGGTCCAGCTGAATTCTGCCCTGTTGCAGCGGTGCAGACCCTGTGTTCCTGAACCTCAGTCATGGGGACTAGAGGGAGGACTTCTGGAGTGCTCCTGCGGCGGCAGTTTGGAGGTCGTTGGCAGCTATGGGCTCTTTTCGGTTCACCAGCACTTCGCGGTTTCACCACTCGGTAAAGAGCACCGTCGCCCATCTCGGATACTGGTTGGGCTTCCTTCACTCCTTGGGTCCTGCACTCTGGTAAGGGGACTCGAACTCTGGTCGTCCTGCTTCTGGAGAGTCCTTGGGAGACTCATGGAGCTTCTGACCGGATTTCAGATGTTGCACTCGACTACGGATTGCTTGACCCCTGGCAATCGGTTCCTGCAGCAGCAAAGAAGTACAGCCAGTCGGAGAAGATGATCCAGTGGAGTTAGTCTTGTGGTTAGTTGGTCCCACTAGCCCAAGGGAAGAAGTTGTCCTTCCCTTCCGGAGCTTCTCTGTCGAATTGAAAAAGGAGTTTCAGCACCGCAGTAAGGCTTCACCGGGCAATTGAAAGGTCCAGGAGGATGCAGCAAGCTTCGTTCACGGTTTCTTCGTCGGGTGTTTGTCCCAGTTGTCCACTCTGCCTCTAGTCCCAAAACCCTTGCCATTTAACCAGGTTTCTCCCATTCATGCACAGCCTAGGCTGTCAATCACACAGCCATCCTAGATACAAAGGACAGGGGCGCTTCAAGGCCCTCCCTCACATCCTGCCTTTCCAGATGCACTGGAGCCAGAGGCGGGCTTCAGGGCTGAATCCTGCGAAAGGCAAAACAAACAAAGGGCTCGAACCTAGCTCGTCGTGCAGAGTAAAACCCAAAGAAAGACCTCACAAACAGAAAATGGCGAAAAAAGACGACCAGGGCCATTTTGACAAAATGGTCACCCATGAATCCTATACTGCAGCTGAGGATTCCGCCTGCGATGGAAAAGCACAATGGTAGGAACATTAAACAACTGACACCAGCCATTTAGTAGTGAGGGTAACATAAACATTTTTACCTGAGAATGTAGGATAAGGGCCTACTAGTTAAACCCCCAGCACTCTACATAAGATGGTGTGTGCTGGCCCTATAAAGAGAAAGGTAAGTAAAGTCAATTTCACTTTACGATTCTTGGGAACAGTAGTTCACACAAAAAAGGTATTTAAACCTTATGAGAAATCTAAAGGATTTCTCAGTGACACTGCACTGAAGGTGCTGTGTCACCATACAAAAAGTAGATGCCTATGGAATTTGTCAGACTCCAGAAACAGAGGCCACACATAATTCAAATCAGGTGAAAGCACAGGAGAGGGTGAGAAAAAGGTCTTGCTCACTCTAGGGTAAAAATTAAAAAGTCAAGCAAAAGAGTTTGGGGTCTCTAAGGTTGAAGGGAATTAGAACAGAAATGAGAATTCTCCCTAAAAAGGTCTTATGAAGAGGAACTTCTAAATCTAGCTAGACATGACACCCATGAAAGCCCAAATGAAGCTTGTCAAAAGCATATCAGCTCATTGTTTTGGTAGAGGCAAATGAGCCAGGATATTGACCGTGTTAGGCAAGATTGTATGCAGTAACCCTCAAGAAGACTACACCAGTCTTGTCCTCTTGGTATTTGCTAACCCAACTATTGGTATAGTTCTGTACTACACACGTTGGTAGAGTGATTGAGCAGCCAGACTTATCTCAAGAGGGGTAAATGTGAGCTGTTGAGCTGTAGCATTGAAATCCACAAATACAAGTATACAAATAACACTTACACTCATGGTTTTCTAGTAAAATAATTAAGTCAGTTTGAAATAAACCTTTAAAAAGGGAAATATGAAACAATAAAAATACACTTCATAGAACTTTCTCAGAATCCATATAAGCAGATATTCGTTTGAGATGCTTCATACACACTTCCTACACCCTGAGGTGACTTCAATTACCAGGACAGGATTGGCATTTATATATCACTTTTTATACTTGGTAGAATTCTGAGGTTTTGGAAAAGGAAAAGGTTAGGGAAGGAAAAAGGTTAACAGGTTCTCGGAGCATGCAAGTACTTTTTCAATCTCCCAATGTAGTCTAGATTAGATCTTTCCCAGCAATGCAAGTTAACTTATGCACCACCTATGAGTGACATTTAGAATCCAAGTCAGTGGATCAGAAGTGTCTGCAGGGATCCAGGTCAGCCATAGTCAATTTGAACAATGTCTATAGAGCAGAGGCACTTCTTTAGATAGCCCAAAGTCTTGCACAAAGTTTAGAGAGTTTGTAACAAAATCACTATTGGGCCACAAGCTGTTAGGCTTGTGAAAGACAGAACTGAGATCAACACTGCAAAAAGCACCTACTGCAAGTCTCCATTGAGATAATGCAAGCTACAGAGAAGAGGTAAGTACCCTTTAGTCAAGACAGTACCTTAGGTTTGAAGAAGAGCATCCAGCTGGATTCTGTTCTGGTTGCAGTCTTGCAGATCCTGGGTTCCTGTGCCTGAGTTGTGGGGACAAGAGGGAGGACGTAAGGAGGAATCCTGCACTGCAGTTTGAAGGTCTGTGGCGGTTACAGGCTCTTTTCAATTCAGTGGCACTTCACGGTTTCAGCACCAGCAAATAGCACCACCGTGGATCATGGACACTTGGCTTCCCTTGCTTCTGGAGTGCAGCACTCTGGTGAGGTGACTCGGGCTTGGTTTGTCCTGCTTCGGGAGGGTCCTCGGGATCTTCCTGGAGATCTGGTCCGGCTCAAAGACGATGCACTCGCCTACAGATTTCTCAACCCCTGGCACTCCGTTCTGGCAGCAGCAAAGAAATACAGCCAGTTGGGGAAGGTCCTCCAGCAAACTTCGTCTTGGGGTTAGTTGGTCCCACTAACCCAAGGGAAGAAGTCGTCTGTTCCGGGGCTTCTCTAGTCAATTCGAAATTCAGCCCTGCAGCATGGCTTCACCGGGGCAGTTCAACGGTCCAGGAGGGTGCAGCAAGGTTCTCTTCCAGATTCCTTCATCAGATGTTTCGTTCAGTCGTCGACTCTGCCTGCAGTTCAACCTTACCTTTCATGCTGGTTTCACCCATTCATGCATAGCCTAGCTGTCACTCACACAGCAGGGTGGCTTTCCTGCAAGGACAGCCAGCCAATCAGCACTGGGTGTATTCAGGTTACCAAGGAGACTTAAGGACAGGGAGTTTCAGGAACCTCCTTCGCTTCCTGCCCTGCCAGACACACGAGCCAGAGGCGGGTTTCAGCACTGAAGCCCTCCAAAGGCAAAATGAACAAAATGGTTAAACCTGGTTTGGTGCGCAGAGTAAAACCCAAGAAAGACCTCTCAAGCAAGAAATGGCGAAAAAAGAAGACTGTGGCCATTTTGAAATGGGCATCCATGGGTGCTATAATGCAGGTGATGGGTTAGTCTGTGGTAAAAACACACAATGGTAGTAAAATTAAACCACTACCACCAGCCTTTAAAAGTCGTGACGGTAACATAAAATGTTTACATGAGTAAGTAGGAAAGGGGCTACTAAGTAACCCCCCAGTACTTCCACATAAGATGGGGTGTAATGGACCTACATAGGAATAACAGGCATGTTAGGTCAATTTCCCTTTACTACTCTTGGGAACAGCAGTTCACCCAAGAGAAGGTGTTTAAACCATAAGAGAAATCCAAAGGACTTCTCTGTGACACTGCTCTGAAGGTGCTGTGTCTCACCATACAAAAGTAGATGCCTATGGAGTTTGTCAGACTACACAACAAAGAAAACCCAAATCGGAGCAAAAATACATGAGGGAGTGGGAAAAAGGTCTCGCTCTCTCCAGGATAGAAATTAAGAGTCCTAAAGTCCAGCAAAAGAGCTGGGTGTCTGTAGGGTTGAATGGAGTTAGCACAGAAATAAGAATTCTCCCTAACAGGCAGCACCATTAGACCTTGACATTCTTATTCACACCACCTGCACTGCAACCCCTTTACTCACAGCCCTTCTGTTTCAACACTAATCTGCCACAAAGCCAGGGGTTTGATGAGGTAATAAACTGCATAAGGAATAGTACCATACTGCTTGCCTTGCCATGCGCTGTGATAGCCATTGCACAGCTATAATTTTAAAGCTACGTTATGAAACCATGTATGGCACTGCTATATGTGAATAATCTTGAGGAGTCATTAGTGATCCCTAGCCTGAGATCTCCTACAATGTGGCCAAAGGACTGCAGCTGCTACCTGATCCTGACCTTCAGGTTGGTATAATGAGGGAGGATCACATGGGAGGAGATGGCTGTTGGGGAGATGTGGTGACCCTATCAGGTGAGACCCGGTATTCTCCCCTTCCATGTGAAGAGGACCCTATAATTCCTAAATTCCTGATGGTATGCTGTCATTATACAAATCCCTACAGTTGTAAAACTCTAAAACCTCTTCTTGCCAGACATTCTAGGCAGGATAACATTCACAACTCCTATGTACTTAACACCTCCTGTTTGATGGTTCTGTGTTTAAATAAAATTCCCAAACAAAATCACCTTGGAAGTCCTATAAAACCTATGGACTTAAATTCCCATGAAGCCTCAAGTACTGAGACAATGAAGAGGAAGGAGTCGTCAATATGGATTAACAGAACCACGAAGCTAAACATGCAGACTAGTGGTTATAGTGAAATCCCAATTCACGGGACATTTAAAAATGGTGTCGGCATCTGTAACGCAGAGAGAAGCCGAACGGAAAGGAAGTAGGGTCATGAGAGAAGGCAGAGAGAGACATGGGAGCAGACCGTGCTGAGGAGAACAGATTTTCTCAAGCTGCTTCTTGCAGACCGTGCCGACCGGCCACAGAAGATCCTGCAGGCATCTGGAAAGGACCGCTGGGCCACCGTCAACAGCGCAGCTGCCGGCAGGGCGGTCAACACCAAAAGCATCAGGCTTACTGGGGAATGCACGCGGAGAAAGCAGAGGAGCAGAGAGCGGGTCCCGGAAGTGGAGGATGCCATCCTGAGACAAAAGCTTCACTGCAACAACGCACCCTGGGTCGGAAGAACTGCCAGATGCTGGTGAGTTCGCCCAGAGCTGTTGGGAACCATGGGTCACCCCGACATGGGTGGGAACCATTAAGAACTTTACTTGAATACTGACAAAGTAGGAAAAAAAAGTCAGAATTTGCACAAATCATGTATGAGATGTCAATATGCGGAAGATTGGAGCCAGTACTGCCACAAGTCAACACTTGGACAAGCCACCACGTATGAAATATCAATGTGGGGAAAGTTGGAACAAGTAGTGCCTCAAGCCAAGAGAGTATAGACATTGAAGGGCTACAACTGTGCTATACTGAAAGATATTCAGAACATTTCAAAAGGAAGACCTGGTGAAAGAAGTACATCGTGCAGTAAACATTTGGGGATAAGATGCCTGGCAGGAGAGTATGCTGGGTGCTTTGCCGACCCCAGAAAGGAATTCCTGGCAGGGAAGTATACCAGGAAATCGGTTTTACGGAGACTGCTGACATTGTGGACAAATACATGGCAGGAGAGTATACCAGGGGATCGGAGAAGTCTACTAAATGCTTCCTGGCAGGAGGGTATACCAGGAGGATCTTGATAAGTTGTTTTCAAAGAGATATTGATACCTTCACCATCCTTAAAGAACTACTCTAACTATCCTTAGGAAGTAACTACCTAAAAGAGACAATTCTGCCATCCTTGCATAGTGGTTATTTGAAAGAGAGAATGTCCTATCCTTGTGAAGTGATTGCTTGAAAGACACTTTTGCCAGCCTCTAAGTGATTCTTTGAAAGAGATGTGTTGCTGTCATTAAAGAATCATTATATTTAAGGGACACTTTTTTGCCATCATACCCGAGATATTCTCCCTCTGGATCCAAGGATTACTTTGTTGGATTTATTTGTTTTTGAACACTTTTTACCGAAATTGCATCAGAGACACATTCTTTACACTTTTTAGTTCATGTTTAGTGTGACGGTCAGATAAATGTTTTGGACAGTATATAATGTTGACGACCAAACACTGATCTTTAGTTTCCTAGGTGGGAAAACTCTCCTTAGGATAGGGACTTTATTTCAATAAAGATGTCTGATGTTGAAAACCCTACCACTTTGCCAGCCTCTCATTTCTGGCCACCCTCCTATCTCACAGCAGATTATGTAGTTCTAGGAGTAACAGTCACTAAAAGGGTAACTTTCTTATTTTCCCCCCAGAAACCTGTGCTGCAGATGGCTGAAGGAGACACAATCTATGACTACTGTTGGTATCCTCACATGACATCCCTCGATTCAGGCACCTGTTTGTAAGTTTGCATTCGTACAGCTCTACCCATCAAGGTCCAAGCACCAAAGGATACATTCTGTGCTAAAGCCTCACTTGGACAGCTAAACAATGCCATCATTTGCCTCTGGGAAATATACATGTTGGAGTATGTAGATTAAGGACTACATGTGGTTCATGGTCTGGAAGTGCCTAGTGTTGTATTCCTGTGTTCTTAGACTCATCATAAGAACCAGTGTACCCTTCCATTGTCTCCAGAGCTGGGGAGCATAAACCACCCACCTTTTTTCAGGACAAGTACAGTGCACGTCTGCTGTGACTCTCCTGCCGCATTGCTGTACTTTGCAGAATGGGATAGTTGATGGCTTTACTCTACACAGCAGCATGATTGCAAGCCAGGTATTAGGACAATATTTCTCCGTAGAGAAAGGAAATGACACATTAAAAGTTCTAGGTATTGAAATAATATTTTGCATATTGAAGCCAGATGCTTTTCTTTGGTCTTTTCTCACTCCTCAGTAAGGCCAATACTTGTCATTCTTTCCCAAAAACGTAACTCTGCTCTTTTTGCCTGCAGTTTTGTCAGCAGCAGCAGAGATAACCCTATACACCTCTGGGATGCTTTCTATGGAAATCTTCGATCATCGTTCCGGCCATACAATCATTTGGTAGGCACAGTAAATATAATGTCCTGCAGATATTCCTGTATGCTTTGACCAACCATTCTACGTTGAATCCAAGTATACCAGGCACAATGATCTTCATTAATGCCATCTTTCTGATTCCAGGATGAGCTGACAGCTGCCCATTCACTGTGCTTCACCCTGGATGGGGCCCGCCTCTTCTGTGGCTTCGATAAGATGGTACGGGTTTTTGACACCTCCCGACCGGGCCGAGATTGTGAGAGCAGGCCGACGTTTGGTAAGTGGAAGACCCTAGGACTAAACCACTGCGACCAGTGGATGCAAATAAATTGTTATCAAAATAAAGATTTATGAGATATATCCACTATCTATGGCTTTTTTAACAGTGTACATAGCGGTCTCTTTTTCTGGCCTCTGAGTTTTCATCTAAGCAGTTGGGGAGCAACCAGGGGAGGAAACGGGGGGGGGGGGGGGAGCAGATAAAATATTCTCAGATTAGTTGGGGAGTGGACGGTGTGTTGACCTGGGTTTTAGGGAGGAGCCATTCCTTGACGAGGAGGGTTGTGGGCTCCTTCCTGAAATATACAAATTAAGTGGTGAGTCTCCCCAGACATTCTTTAGTTAATGATCTTTGTTCATCCAGCAGTCTTCGGATGTAAATTAGCTAGCTGCAACACAACTGTTAGGCAAGATTTGGTGCAGTACCCTTTGGGTGCACTACAACAAACTTGACCTCTTGGCAATAGGAACCCAACCTTTGGTATAAGTATGTACTACACAGGTTGGTAGTGTGGCTGAGCAGCCAGGCTTCTGTCAAGAGGGGTCAATGTGAGCAAGGAGGGTGGTTACACAGAGATTCACAGTGACATGCATCCAAATAAACTCTTACACACAAGGTTTCTTTATTAAACAATTATTAATTTATTCAACAGTCAGTTTGAATAAGCCTTCTTCAGAAGGGGCAATGTAAAGTAACACACAAATACACCCCAAAATACACTCTAAATCAGCAAGTACCCATTTGGGATGGCACACAGGCACTGCCTACACCCTCAGTGACTAGAATAGCTAGGATGCTGTGGACCTTAATATATCACTGCTACATTTTATTTGTATTTATTTTATTTGTAAAGCACACCAGGCCCGAGGGCTTCCGGGCGCATACCTTAGTTACAACATGGTAAAAGGTGAACAGTACAGTAAATTTACAATTATATAAATAAGGCACAAAGCATGAAAAAAACAAGACTGATCAGGAGGCTTAAAGTGAGGCTGAAATTATTGCATGGAAAGAGGTTGGCCTGTAGTGCGGGGTGAGTCATTGGCAGATGGCCAAGCTTTGGTTAAGTTTTTGAATCTGTGGAAGGAAGGTTCAGATCAATACTGAGATGTATGTCAACGTAAAGAGGTTTTAGAATAAGGCGAGAGATCACACAAATATTCTTAAGCAAGTAAGTACTTTTGAACCCCCCCCCAATGCAAAGTAAGTTCACCCTTTCCTGGAAGGAAGGTACCAACACACAATCGGAGGAGAGGAGAGAAGAGTCACCAGGGAGCCAGGCTAGCCAGTGTCAATTGGGCAAAAGTCTAGGTAAGCTGAAGCACTTCTTGTAGGTAAGTAAAAGTCTTGCACAATGCTTTAGAAGTCTTTGTAGAAAAAGTAGAATCAATGTAGGGCCACAAGCTGGGAGGTTTGTGAGGGGTAGAAGATGCAAGCAACTCTACAGGAGCAACCAAGACAAGTCTCAACTGAAAACAAGTAAGGCTACAAGACAAGACGTAAGTTCTCTTAGATTGTACAGTACCTTTGTTTAGAAATGGTTCCAGCTGGTTTCTGTTCCTGTATGGCTCTGCAGATCCTTTTGTCCCTGTGCCTCAGTCGTGGGGACAAGAGGGAGAACTTCTGGGGACTCCTGTAACACAAATGGACGATCAGCGACAGCAAAGGGCAAGCTTTAATTCAGTGGCACTTCAGCGTTTCAGCTCCTCGCGTCTGACAGCAAATAGCAACACAGCAGTTCGCGGATACCACTGCAGACTTTCCTTGCTTCTGGGGTCCAGCACTCTGAGGTGCCTCAGGCTTGGTCAGTCCTGTTTCAGGGAATTCCGGAGGCTCTTCCTGGCTCTCGGGTCCAACTTAAAAGCGATCCACTCGATTTGGTGTTCCTCTCCCTGGCACTTCGGTTCCAGTAGCAGCAGTGGAAGTACATAAAACAACCGCAAGAGGCATGGGGGAACAACCACAAGCAATCCCTTAGTCTGGTTAATCACTCATAACTTTCAAACAACAAAGCGCTTGTAGAAAACACCGCCTGTTCATAGCGGAAGATTCTTCTTACACTAATGGGCCAGAAAGATAAATCAATCTGTGCACAATGGATTCAGAAGATTGCATATTTTATTGTGATCACAAAGTAGTTAAAACCTATTCATGCATTGTTTGCTTCAATTCTTAATGTTGTCACAGTACAGAGAAACAGGGGGAGCAAACCAATGTTAAGCTCCCAGGGCTTTCAATAAAGTGTCTAAAACAATACCAATCTAGCACACCATTCATACTACTTGCATCATACAAGTTCATAAAACATGCTAAAAACCCAACCTGTTTCTTTCCCATTCACTTTGATCTTGCTATTACCAGGAAATGCATCAGGGGCTATCTGTTTAACACAAACCACTGTTCAACTTTGCAACTGTGACCCAAATATCAGTTTTGGTTAATTATGCTAAATGATAGAATTTTTATTCATCTCTGAATTCTTCAGAGTCATCTTTTCTTGGCTAGAATGATGAATCTTCCCCTATAACAGAATGAACAGTAATCAATAACCATATGTTAACAAGACTAATCTCATCCAGTCATCCAACTAATAAATAGAATGTGACTGTGAAGCTTAATTACACTAATAGACAGTACTGCAGAAAGCTACAATACATAACTTTACAAAAGCGTCTTCCGCGCTCCACAAGACTAGTTGCTTACTCCAATTGTTTTGAAGTGGAAGTACAGCCAGCTTCGAGAGGATGTCCAAACTAGTTCACTTTGGAGTTGATTGGTCTCACCAACTCAAGGGGACAAGTCGTCCTTGCAGGGCTTCTCTGGTCTAGGCGAATTTGGAGCTTCAGCACTGCAGCAGGGCTTCACCAGGCAAACCAAATGTCCATGAGTTGCAGCAGGCGTCTCTTCCAAGTTCTTTTTCGGATTCCTTCGTCTAGTGGTCGACTCTGCCTTCCAAGCCAGAAAGCCTTGCCTTTTTATGCAGGTTTTTTCCCATTCATCCCAGCCTAGCTGTCAATCACACAGCAGGGTAGCTGTCCTTGCCGGACAGCCAGCCAATCATCTTTGGGTGCATTCTTGTAACCAAGAGGATTAAGCACAGGGAGTTTCGGGCACCTGCCTCACTTACTGCCCCTGACAGACATTCTGGAGCGAGAGGCAGGCTTCACTCATGAATCCCGCCAAAGACAAAACGAACAAAGGGACGAAACCTGGTTTGGCGCGCAGAGCAAATCTCAAGAAGGATCTTTCCAATGAAGGCGAGCGTCCCCCAGATAGCACGATCCTCCCCACAATGAGAGACAATAATGGACTCTCCCAAGATGGGAATAAGGCTAAGAAAAAGTGCGGGTGAGCTTAAATGGGAGTTTATCAATCAGAATAGGGCATGCAAAGGACTCTGCAAACTCCAAGAGCGCTCTGTCTGACAATAGCAAAGACAGGCGTTTATATTTACAAAAAGCATCATAAGAACCTACATGCTATAGGGGGCACAAGTTCATGGGGATTGGGTGGCGACGACTACTATAGGTGCTGCTGCGATGTGCTTTGCCGTGGTCGGTGGACGTCACTGGTTACCCTCGTGGGCTGGGCTGGGCCGGGCAGGTCAGCTGGGCTCATCCGGACGGTGTTGTTGTGCCAGCCGTGACCAGTGTCAGTGATGAACGTCTTTCCCGACTTTCTGCCCTAAGGCCACGCACACCGCAGTCATTCAACATTGCAATATTATCTTCTCCGATAAATCTTCCAATACGTTATTCTACAGGTTAATGCAACACAGGAGGAATGCACCTAGAGTAGGGTCTTTTGGTGATACATCAATACATGGTTACCATCATCCTGTTGACCGGGTATCATAGGTCGCAAGGTTGGGTCTCAGGGCATGGGACGGGCTGTCCGAGTTATCATGTCTCGTTAGAAGTCATTATGAATGTGTTCCTGTAGTGTTGCTATAATATTGGGTGTCCTAAGTTTACAGGGGCCATTAACCTAAGGTGAGCCGGTGGGTCGTGGAGCCTAAGAAAGGGCACCTTTGGATCTGTGTTTTAAGGCCAGGGTTTACTGCTAGGTTGTAAATAATTCAGGTGGCAGGCCGTGGCCTTGGGTGCTGCGGGGGAATGTGAATGTTTGAAGCGGCTCCAGCCGAATTGGGGGAGGTGAAGCAGAGCAGCACAGGCCTCTGCTTTTTCGTCTGGCAGGCTTCAATGGGAGTTATTGTGGTCAAGCGACATTGAGTTTGCACTAAAAGCTTACTGTGCTGAATTCTGCATCTTGTTATTGTGGTCAAGCGACACTGAGTTTGCACTAAAGGTTTATTGTGTTGAATTCTGCATCTAGATTGTGCACTGAAAGCTTACTGTGCTGAACTCTGCATCTGGTTATCGTGGTCAGTCGACATTTTTTTTGTGCTGAAGCTTATTGCTCCGAATTCAGCATCTTAAGACTGTGTCACTCCTAGATAGTGTGGCCAAGCGACATTGTCATCCCATGCAGGGGTGCCTTTTATGGGCATCCATGCCCTGCACACTCCTCGCAGGCTTTCACCTCTCCTAGCATATTCGTCCGGGGTGCAGGTCAGATATATACAACCACTGTCCCCTTCTAAGTCCACCCACACCTCCTCATACCATTCAAGTATGCGGGGCTCTTTAATTGTAGTGTGCCATAGCCTGTCTACTAAATCCCCGCTGTGGTATATGGGCACCATCTGGAATCTTGGCGTGTTATCTGTTCCTGTTTGTACCTGTACTTCCTGCATGTTTTGTATCATACCGCGGGCGTTGCCCATTGTCACCATCATCATTGCACCATTTGGTACGGCGTTAGCACAACATCGAAGACCCACCTAGCACATGCAAAAAATAAAAAGGAGGAACACTACTGCCGGCATCAAACATTTAAGTCATTCCCAGCCACGATGGGACCCAGAAGAAGATGTTGTCGAACCATGTGCTTTCTTCTGCTCCACCCTCCATTTTCATTCTTTCTCCTAGGTTATGTACTGCTTCGATCACATGTGACAAGGAACCATTATCCGTGTCTTCGGAAGGTACGAAAGTGCAGCAGGCACTTCAAATTTTTCGGCAAACACCTCCGTCCATTGCTGTCAACAGGTCCAAGACATACCTATTTTGCATGGTCATTAGCCGCAGTGCTCGCAGTTCCACCTTTATTACGTTAAACCCTTCTCTTCATCGGGTTATTGATTTATGTATTTTGCCCTACTCCAGTGATTGTATATATGAGCTTTTATTTAGTGTTGTGTGATATTACATAAATAAGTATATTTAAAACGGATTGTCCAAGTGTTTTCCCTGTCTTTTTTTCACTGTGTGTGCTCCTTGGGGACACCTTACAAGCACTACCTCTTGAGACATAGCCTAGACCACTCGCCTTGCTACCTTGAGCTGGTTTGGCTACAGCTCCGAGAGTTGTCTCCGTAACTATACTAGATTGGCCTTCTATACATCTGTTCACCAGGCCAGAGTATAGAAAATCGTTCCTAACAAATTGCTGTACAGCAGTGGGATGACCCTCTCCACTTAACATTTAGGTGTTCAGTCGGTGCGGATCAGTATTGGGTACCTCAGTGTTGTGCACAGGTGGATAACACTCGCTCAGGTGCCTTGTAGTAGATGGTCACCTACTATAAATTGATAGCATGGAGACAATCCATTTGCTTCCTTAAGTTCTTCTAAAGTGGATCACTTAAAAACATTGTGTAATGACAGAGGTCTAACAGTCTCTGGCACTAAAGCCAAATTAATGCAAGATTCTAGATTATGAAAGAATAACTGTGTACCTCCCCTAACTAATGGTACTGTTAGTGAAGCTGGTGCTGGACCCAGCAGCAGCAATGGAGTTGCTGCCACTGTAGTTACTAATGTGGAAGATGAGGAGGAAGCGGGTGAATCCACTGGACTTTTGTCTGTTACAACCTCCGAGGCTGAGGCCATTTTGGATCTGAAAAAGGAGAAGCTTAGGCTCAAGGAAAAAGAGCTTGAGTTCCACTTGGCAAGATTGTTTTTTGTGAGAATTGAGAGGCAGGAGGACAGATATCACCAGATGGAGCTTGCCACGTTTTAGGCTTCACAAGGTTCTTCCAGAGGATCTGAGATGGTTGTGGTTCCTCTTCACATCAAAGGTTCTCAAAACAGCTGCTCAATGTGTATGAGGAGAAGAATGATATCATTGATTGGCTTGTGACTTTTGAGTAAGCATGTGAAATTCCAGGAGTGGTCAGTGATGCTGATAGGATTGCATGGTTGCTCAGCAGATTCCCCCGTTCTGGTGGCAGTGCCATTATGGAAATGTCAAAAGCTGAAAGGCACGATTTTGCAAAACATGAGATGAGTCTCCTCTTAAAGTTTGAGAAGACTCCTGCCCAATACTTAGAGAGTTACGAAAAAAAGAATGTATGACATGACTTATGTTACTTTTGTTAGAGATTCTTTGGAAAACTTGTGTGGCTGGATAGAGAGTTATCAAGTAACCACCTTTGAGGGCATGATGCATTTGGTCATGCTTGCCCAGAGCTTAAGCAACATCTGGCAGACTCTAAGGAGTTAAATAATAAGAGGTTAGCCAAATCCGCTGACTTATGGGTCTCAAATAGTGTCCTAGCAGAAAAAGAGGGTCGGAGTACAGATAAAACCTTGTCTAAGAAGGACCACAAATGGTTTAATTAGTGGGAAGTCACAAGAGTCGGATCAGGATAGTGGGACTAATCCTCCCAAGCATGAGGGTGGTTTCTTTAAGCCTCCCTATGTGTCAAGACCCAGTGGGACTTGTTACACTTGTGAAGCCAGTGATCACAAGAAGGTGGACCCCAAGTGTAAGGGTAAGACCTTGGGGGTCCACTCTGCAAGCCTGGTCTTCCTTCACTATGATGGTGTTCTTCCCTTTAGATTCTTTCCCCACGGGTGAAGGATCTGAAGTTAGCCTAGATTCCTTGGCACCTAGTAGTGCTGGAGTATCTGCTCCCATCCTTGTCCTGTCGCCTAGTCATATTTCGTATGAGGATATTGTTGAGGTAGCAGGTGTAGGTACCTCTACTGTTTGGAACACTGGGCCCAGTAGTACCGATGTAGCTTCATCCATGGTAATCCCACAGGTTCTTGCCAGAGATCCTGTGAGGGATACTCAGTTGGCTGGAAGGCCCTCTCTCAATGCTCCAGTAGCACCTCTCGTGAGAGCCGTGAATAGTGAAATGGTCAGGGCATCTGTCAATGTTAGGAGAGCTTTTCCTAGAAGAGTTCTGGGTGAGCTTAGTCTTCAAGACTTGGGTCCTGAAACACTCAACCAGACATGTCAAGTACTTGGTCTCAGAATCAGGCAGCCTTAGCCAACCATAAGGGGAAGCCTAGGCCTAAGGGGAAACCCATGGCCTGAGGAGTCATAAATAGAGGCAGAGAGAACGAGAATATTCCCTCTGTCCATACTTTAACATCTGTTGAGGTAGTTGGTAGTACCCCTATTCCAACATTGGAAGAGAGACCGCCAGAAGATCTTGGATCATATGGGAATCCTGAACTACCCAGCTTGCTGGTAGACGAGATCCCTATGGGAGAGAGCAGTATGGGCCAACAGAGGAAGAAACCATCATGGGTAGCTCTCTGGAGAAATGCCTGTTCTGATGTTTGTTAATCTGCTTAGAATCACATGCTGTGCATAGGTCCGACATCCAGTGGTCACTGCGGAGTATTGCATTTTGTTTTTCGTAGTCGAAAAGGGGACGTCGACTAGGCGTGTCTGAAACACTATCCCTATAGTGACGTGCGTTGTACCCACAATCCCTCACGCGTCGAGGTCCCTCAGATTGTTTTTTTCCGCCCAGCTTCTGGTCGCCTTCACGCGGAGCTCCTCGAGAGACATTGCAACCCTCGACCTTTGGTCGTTTCTTCTACGAAGATTAATACAGCACTCCCTCGACGCAGTGTAGCTGTTCTCCGCCGAGCAAAATCGTCGACGGAGGGTCGAGCGGAGGAAATCTTCAGCGCTGCCGAACACGTGGCCTGGCCTCGCTGGCCACTTACAGTAGGGAGAGTGGGGTCGTGGGACATCTCTGGGTCTTTCTGAGAATGCCTTTCACTTTCCCCTTCCTTTCCCTGGGGGTGTTTATCGCGATTTATTGCCTCTGCTATGGAGAGGACACCATTTAGGTTTTGCCCACTTTGTAAAGGCAAATTCACTTGGAAGGACAAGCACTCACGGTGTAACCGCTGCTTGCCCCTCGATCACAAGGAGGAAGGGTGCGCGGCTTGTCGGCTTCTGAAGCCTAAAACTCTAAAAGACCGTAGGGTTAAAAGGTGGGCGGCCTACGCGATGTCGAAGGCCGAAGGTTCACCCGCCGCTGCTACCACCGACAGTGACGAGGAACGCGATGACACGACCTCCGCCACGGAAGTCGAAACCCCCTCTAAGGAGCGCTTACGCGCTTCGTCGTCTGTCCCCGGCCCCGACGGGCTCGGCTCACGCCCTGCTTATGGGGATGAACACCCCGGCGACACTGACGCACACAAAGATTCACATAAAGATAAGCACACAACCCATGGCTCTTCTTCGTCTAAGTCGAAGAGAGCTTCGGCGCCCAAGGAGACGCAGGTTCCACCGGCGGCCTCCTCGGACCGTTCGGGTTCGAAGCCCCTCTCGCAACCGCAGCCGCGACCTGCGACTGGGCTTTCGGCAAACAAGGGCGCCACCACCAAACCACCGGCCGGTGCGCTTCAACAGAAGGCGCATACCGCCGTACACCGCTCGATACCCATAGCGTCGAAAACTCAAGCTTCCGCCGACAAGAATGTCGCCGATAGCTTAGCCAGGATCGTTGTAGCCGACGCCCAAAAGCGTACGCCGAAAATTTCGTCGAGCGTTACGCATAGATCAAAGGATACGCCGAAAACACCCGAAGGAAAGCAGGGATTACCCCCTTCAGTCAGGGAGTCTCCCTACACACCTGAGGGTTTTGAGGAGGGCGACGGGACACTTTCCTCGACGCTTTGGGAGAGGTCGAGCCATTTCGAGGTAGACAACTCGAGTTTTCCCCCGCTAGACCGCTCTGGGGTACCCCATTAGACTATGGAGAGACTCCACCTCTGTATGGAGAGGATGGAAAAGTTTATGAGTACCCAAGCCCCTCTAACTCTCAGAAGAACTAGAGAAGGGCCTCAAGACGACCCCAGAGCCAAAAAACCGAGGCTGGTCGATCCCCTGCTGGACACAGCCTCAGACTTCCAAGACGTATATGACCTCACTGGGGAGGAACAATACGTCGAAGAAGAAGATGATTTCATGGACAACGAAGGACAGAACCAGGAGGAATGTCTAGAAGACAGAACAGACATTATAGAAGAAGGCTTCGGGATTAGCCCAGGAGAAGGACCTTCGCACCCCTGGCAATCACCATCAGTGTGTTCCGACACTGATGCCCTAAATCTAACTCCTCCGGATAATTCTCCAGTTAGGAACACGTCTCCAATAGACGATCAGCCTACTTTCAATGCACTGTTGCGCAGAGCAGCAGCGCATTTCGAACTGGACACGGGAGAACTCTCTCCAGAATTAGACTTTGTGGAAAGAGTCATTAAAGAAAAACCCCCGGTCAGCCAGACCATTCCTCTCCTCGCTTCAGTTAAAAGGAGGATCACCCCGTCGCTGTCCACTCCCGCTTTGATCAGAGGGGTCAATCCACGGATTGAGAAACTTTTCGCTCCTTCACCCTCAGACCCGCTCTACATTAGAGGACATTCCATACCGGACTCCCTAGTTGTATCTAATACTAGAAAGAGGGCAGGGGTACCACTTTCCACCAGTGAGGCACCCCCTGACAAGGAGGGCAAGAGGCTATATGCCCTTGCAAAAAGAGTTACTTCCTCGGCTGCCTTCTCAGCAAGAATTGCCAACAACAATTCCTTGCTTGCGAGCTACGCAGACGCGCAGTGGACCAAACTGCGCAAAGACGCAGAGGAAGCACCGGAGCCTTTACGTACACGCCTACTGTCGACTATTGGCGAAGGAACACAAGTGAACCAGAGCATTGTAAAAAACTCTCTGGACGCGGCAGAAACAGCAGGACGTTCCCTGGTACAAGGAATACTCCTAAAGCGCCATGTATGGCTGCGCAACTCAGGCTTTAAACCGGAGACACAGGCGTCTTTAATAAATAAACCTGTCGAGGACGCTAACCTCTTCGGAAAAGCGGTAGATGAAGCCCTAGAGATGGCCAAAAAAGAGTTCGACACTATCAAGACTCTTGACCAGATCTCTAAGCCCACTACCAGACGCGGCTATGGCAACAAGCGCTTTTTTCGTGGCCAACGGCAACAACAACAAGGTCAGCATCAGCAATACCCTGCCACCAATTACCAAGCCAATAGTGGGCAGTACAGCCAAAGAGGCCAACGCCGGGGCAAAGGGAGAGGTCGGGGATCCACCCCCAGAGGCTCCCAAGCCCCCAACAACTCCAAGTGACGCGAAGATTCGCGTCCCCTCCCATGCAACACCGGTCGGGGGCCGGATAACATCCTTTCTTCCTGCATGGGAGGAGATAACGTCAGACCGTTGGGTACTTTCCACCGTAGCCCACGGATACTGTATCGAATTCAACAGTTCCCCATCCTACAAACCCCCGAGGGGACGACGGTTGACGCCGGAACATCTTGCCATCCTTCTTCAAGAAGTACAACAACTGCTGGAAAAAGGAGCCATAGAGGTCGTGCCTCTATCTCAGGTAACGGAAGGTATTTATTCAGTGTACTTCCTTGTACCCAAAAAGGATCTAACCATGCGCCCTGTATTAGATCTGCGCCCAGCGAACAAGTTTATCAAACCCCAAAAGTTTCGTATGGTGACCTTACAGGAGGTGATCCCGCTGCTTTCGCAGGGAGATTACATGACAACATTGGACATGAAAGATGCATACTTTCATATTTCAATGTTGCCAGCGCACAGAAAATACCTAAGGTTCATGATAGAGGGCAAACACTACCAGTTCAAGGTGCTACCCTTCGGTATAGCTTCAGCACCAAGGGTATTCACAAAGGTACTGGCAGTGGCTGCGGCCCACCTGCGCAGGTTGTCCATCCCAGTTTACCCTTACCTCGACGACTGGCTCATAACAGGGGACTCTTACGAAACATGTTTCTCCAATACCCAAAAGACGGTAGACCTTTTGTTCCAACTGGGCTTCTCCATCAACGAAAAGAAGTCCAGTCTAGACCCCAGTCAAATCAAACAATTCCTAGGGGCTCTAATTCAAACAAGGGACGGCCTCGTCTTCCCCTCCAAAGAGAGGGTCCAAAACATGCTGTTTCAGATCCCCCAATATGTGACCGGCCGAGAGGTGACGGTACGCAAAGCAATGCGCTTGCTAGGAATGATGGCGTCGTGTATTTATTTGGTACCTCACGCGCGCCTGCGCATGCGCCCAATGCAAGAGTGGCTCAACAGCCAGTGGTGTCAGGCCAGCGGACAATGGGACGATCTAGTGGTGGTCTCGCAGGCCTTGGTTCTCTCGCTACAGTGGTGGACAAAGGGGAACATGGAAAAAGGAAAACCCTTTGCCACACCCGCGGCGGAAGCCACTCTAACCACAGACGCATCCCTCACAGGATGGGGTGCTCACCTATCCCATCAGACTGCTCACGGAGTGTGGACTCCGAACGTAGCATCCAAACACATCAATCTACTGGAGCTACTAGCAGTATTCAAGGCGCTAAAAGCCTTCCAAAAACACCTACAAGGCAAGACAGTAATGGTCCTTACGGACAGCACTACAGCCATGTACTACATCAACAAGCAGGGGGGCACCCACTCTCCAGGCTTGTCCAAACTGTCCCAGAATATATGGAAGTGGGCTCTCAAACAGGACATGTTCCTACTGTCACTACATGTACCCGGGGAACTCAATCTGCTGGCAGACAGACTCAGCAGAGATTTCCCTCTGCCCGAAGAGTACGAATGGCGTCTACACGAAGACATCGTCTTCGACGTCTTCACACAATGGGGATTCCCGGAAATAGACCTGTTCGCAACCCTGGAGAACTCTCAATGCCTAAGTTACGCCTCCAGGTACCCCCAGAACCAATCCAAGGGGAACGGTCTATCGATGCAATGGTCAGGGAAATTTGTTTACGCTTTTCCCCCGACTCCCCTTCTCAACAAGGTGGTGCACAAGATGCACCAGGAACAAGTGACCATGATACTGGTGGCCCCAATGTGGGCCCGACAGCCATGGTTCGCTCACTTGATGGAGATGTCTCTATCTCCCCCAGTAAAACTCCCCTGCCCGTACAACATGCTATCTCAGAACAAGGGCAGGACTCTGCACCCATGCCCCCAGAACATGAATTTAGCAGCTTGGCTCCTGAAATCATAGAGTTCGGACATCTACAACTCCCGCAAAGATGCATGGACATCCTCAGGGAAGCCAGAAAACCGAACACTCGCCACTGCTATTCTAGCAAGTGGAAGAGATTTGTCATCTGGTGCAGGAGTAAAAGCATCAACCCTATTGACTGCTCTCCCACACATGTGGTACTATACCTGACCCATCTCTTGGATTCAGGCCTAGTGTTTAACTCCATTAAAGTCCACCTAGCGGCACTTTCTGCATACACCACCTCCCAACTCAAAGTGTCGTGGTGGAGGATCCCAGTTATAAAGACATTCATGGAGGGAGTAAAGAGAATACACCCCCCGATAGCTAACCCTGCTCCCGGATGGGACCTTAATGTGGTACTTACCAGACTCATGGGCTCTCCATTCGAACCCATGCACAAAGCATCCCTTAAACACCTTACTCTTAAGACTGCTTTTTTAATAGCTATCACCTCCATCAGGAGAGTAAGTGAACTTCAGGCTCTTTTTATTCTAGACCCCTTTGTTACAGTTCACAAAGATAAAGTGGTTCTACGCACTCACCCTAGGTTTGCTCCGAAATTTATTTCTAAATTCCACGTAAACCAGTCTATAGAACTACCAACGTTCTTTCAAAATCCTTCCAATTTGGGAGAAAGGACTCTGCACACACTTGATGTACGCAGGGCGGTCATGTTCTACATGGAAAGAACCAGACCATTGAGGAAGACTAATCAGTTCTTCGTCTCGGTGGCAGCAGGAAGAGAAGGAGATGCGGTTTCAAAATCCACTATTTCTAGATGGATTGTTCAATGCATCACTCTCTGCTATACTCTTGCTAAGAGAGAACTACCCTTTAAGCCAAGAGCACACTCTACTCGAGGCACGGGGGCATCCATAGCATTCATTGCAAATGTTCCCCTTGAGTCCATCTGCAAAGCGGCTACCTGGAGTTCTGTGCACACCTTTACAAAACACTACTGTCTAGATACACACTCTAGATCTGACTCCCAGGTGGGACAGGCAGTATTACGACACCTTTTCTCTACTGTTCCTTCTCATAACCCAC
This sequence comes from Ambystoma mexicanum, assembly GCF_040938575.1. Taxonomy (NCBI): domain Eukaryota; kingdom Metazoa; phylum Chordata; class Amphibia; order Caudata; family Ambystomatidae; genus Ambystoma; species Ambystoma mexicanum. The sequence continues at coordinate 179,150,578 of NC_090921.1, forward strand.
CGCCAACTCCGGGTACTGCTCGCTAGTCTATGCACAGCATGTGATTCTAAGCAGATTAACAAACATCAGAAGAGAATGCATTACTCACCGTAAAAGCATTTCTGATGGTTGTATCTGCTTAGATTCACATGCGCCCACCCTTCCTCCCCGCTCGGATGGAAGGAACATAGACTTCCTTTATATATCTCTCTCTCTCTTTCTGTACTCACTCACGCCTAGAAGGCTCCCTCAGGGCAGAAAAAATACAAACAGAGGGACCTCGACGCGTGAGGGATTGTGGGTACAACGCACGTCACTATAGGGATAGTGTTTCAGACACGCCTAGTCGACGTCCCCTTTTCGACTACGAAAAACAAAATGCAATACTCCGCAGTGACCACTGGATGTCGGACCTATGCACAGCATGTGAATCTAAGCAGATACAACCATCAGAAATGCTTTTACGGTAAGTAATGCATTCTCATTCCAAGCATAACACATACTTACTACTCACACGCGCACACAGACCCACATACAGCCCCACATTCACTTACCCGACACTCTGGATTCCTGTCTTGTAGGTGATCTTCAGCAGTCCTGTGAAGGAGCTGTGACCCTGAAGTGGCGGGAACATCCATTTTCGACATCGGCTCGGAGTCCTGCGAAGAAGAGCCTTCACAAGTGCCCTGGACTGCCCAGTGCCTGACCAGCTCAGAGTTTGGGCTTCCATGCAGCAGACATCTCTGTTCTGCGTTGAGGCCTGGAACTTGGGTGGAGGGCAGCTTCTGCTACAAGACTCGCCTCTGCCACATTTCATGGTTCTAGCATTAAGGGGACCCGAGATAGAAGGCGAAGTCTGACCATGGCAAGTGTGTGTCCCTGTGTCACCGTGCATTGGTGGCCGTCGTCCGAAATTGATTTCCTGCATCCAGTCCTGTGCTGAGGGGCCCTGCATCAAGCTCTTCTGCCTCCTCCAACCTGAAGAACTTGCACCAGCATTTGTCACCGACTGGATAAGTGCTCGAACCTGCAATCCCTGGGCATCAAGGGCTGAGGCTGATGATGGGAAGTTGACCTCTGACCTTCTTCAGAAGATCTGCCAAGTCCTAAGAAGTCTGAGTATGGGGGTGGAGTTATATTGATACTTAGCTCCACTCCTATCTCCCTTTTCAAAAGTTTGATAACTTTTAGAAACGTTTACAACAGTTTGACTTTGCCATTGCTTGCTTGCGCAAGCACACCGAATGTTGGGGCCACTTTTGTTACAATAACTTGTCCTCTACCACTTGGAACTCTTCATTGGACCCTAGACGCCCTACACAAATTTGTTCCCGTCTCACAAAACTGTGAGGAACTTTGGTGACATAAGGCCCCAAACATCTTAGGGATGGACTGCTAAAGTTAGTGTTGCATCTCTGTGGACCTGTAGTGCTGCATACTAATACTCACCTTCCTTTTCTGGTGTTTATGTATTTTGCCCTACTCCAGAGATTGTATTTATATATCTTATATTTAGAGCTGTGTGATATTTCATGCTAGTAGTCGTTTTACATAGTGTTTTATGGTCATAAATTGCTATTTTTATAACTGATTGGCCGTGTGTGTTCCCTGTGTGACTTTTCACTGTGCGTTCGTTTGGGACCCCTTACAAGCTCACCACCTCTTGAGATTTAGCCTAGACCACTCGCCTTGCTACCTTGAACTGGTTTGGCTACTGCTCCCAGAGTGGTCCCTGTCACAATATAGTTTGGCCTTCTATACATCTGTCCACCAGGCCAGAATATAGAAATTCACTGTTAACAGTAAGCTCAGCTCTCGGCTCATGCAAAGCCTTGCTACCCGGGCATGTGCTATTCGTGGGCTTGCGCTTCTGACACTCTGGAAGCTGCCGTCTAGCGCGGAGGTAGCACAAACTCCTGCTCATACATGCATATGGAGCCGTAACCCCCACGGGGAAAGTGGGTTAGGGTTAAGTTGTATTGATTTTATTATGTATATTTCTTTTTTAGACAGACCGGAAGAGGCTTAGGTTGTGAATAGAATGCTTCTAGACTCCATTGCAGGTGCCTGTTAGGCATACACTACACTCACCCCTAGCATGGGCTCCCCACCTTTAAGTACATGCAGAAATAAATTAGTTTCATGCAACATGATGCACATTTAAACCCATGCGTTTTAGGGAACATGACACGTATGCGTTCTAGGCAACAAGGCATACATTAGTCTCATACTTGTTAGACCGCATAGCCCACAGGTAATTCATTAACAGAACATCATGGCACACGTTCGGTTCACGTGTTAGGACAAATTATCATGACACACATGCACTAAATCACTGCTACTTTGCTTGTTCTCTGTGTCCATGAAAGAGTGATCCAGCCAGACTTCTTTTACAGCGGAGGGGTTAGTGTCGGGGGAGATTTTCCTTTTAATAATAAATCTTCCTGACCTGTCAACCCCAGAACTTTTTGACTTTTACTGGTGGATTATATTTCCTCATACCACTGTGAGTGGAAACCCTTTCCCACACTCACAGAATCTTTTACTCTTTTTATGGGTGTCATTTTTTAGACTCTCCATAGTATCTTATAAAAGTTATCCTCTTTGACAACGTTTTGGCAATAAGTGCCTATTGTTGCTGGGTTGCGCTAGGGGCTCCCCTTTGACCTTTCTCTGGCTAACCTTGAGTGAACTACAGTTCCCAAGGGTAGAAAGGATCTTTCAGATCCCTTTTACATGTTATTTGGTGAAACTGCACACCCCACCTTATGTGGAGTGTTGGGGACATACAATGTATCCCCTTTCCCCTTTCACATTAAACTGTAATCATTCTGTTACTGGGACAATATTAACTTCAATGGCTTGTGGCAGTGATACCTTTTATTAATTTGGTGCACCTTTACCGTAGGCTATTTGTAGAGCCCTGGTTGCTTGTCCTTTCTTGTTCCTTCCCCTGACATCCAGGGCTGGACATTCCTTTGTGTGATTTTTATCTTCGCTGTGAGTGCTGTGTACCTGTAACGCTCACCTGGTATCCACGGGGATGTCACTCAGCCTGTTCTGACCTCTTATGACCTCAAACCCTTCCCTGGAGGCTATTCGACTGGAGACTGGGCCTGAAACACAGGATTGGTAGAGTTAAACTCCCTATCGTCTCTGCGTGCTTGAACCCCTTCTTCCCCGGGGTCCAACCCTTCCCTTTGATCCACAGCTCACCTTGTTTTCTTGGATAGTGTGCTCTCCGCCCTGCCTTCAGCGCAGGGGCGCATTGATTGATGCAGGCTCGTTGCTGCCTAGTTACTTCACTGGCAAGAGGCCGACAGGTAAGTATAATGAGTCTTTTGAACAGTTCTCTAACTTCGTTCCTTTCCTTCCTTAGATGATGGCCGGCATCTGAGGATGGCGGCGTGCTGCTGAGATGAGTAGCGCTGAAGGTGAGTGAGAGCGCGATGCACCCCTTTCGTATTTGCATTGAACAGAGTTCTTTTTCTGTGTCTTTTAGGTGCCGCAACGTTTTCAGCTTGGATGCCGGTTATGAAGAACAAATGCGGTGGGTAAGCGCGGTATGCGGCGCCTCTAGATGGTTGCACGCTAACCTGGAGTGTCTTTTCCCTCTTGCAGATGGATGAGACGTTCCAGAGACAGAGTTCCCCCAGAGCGGCTGGGATTCAGGTAAGCGTTTGAAGCTCGTACAGTATTTAAAAATAAGCGAATATTTGCAGAATGCTTTCTAATGCCTTTTTTCTGTTCTTTTCCCTTTTCCTTAGCAAGCGGCGTGCCGGGATGGGAATGACACCGTCGAAGATGCCCGCAGAACAGAAGGAGCGATGACTGATGGGCAGAAGCGCTGCAAGGTAAGGCTGTTCCTAACTGTGTTCTTGTTCATGCAGGAGCTGAGCGCAGAAGAAAGATGCAGGCCTACTGGAGACCGATCCGAAAACGGTGAGTGTCACGCTGCAGGTGCAGAAAACGCAAAGCATGTTTCTCAGCCTGGGTGTGGCTTAAATAGTCTCTGGGTATCCCAGGTGCCTCTGGGTTGAACCACACCCAAAAGACTAGACCGCACATGCAGTTCTGGGGACCGAAATATGTGGGGGCATCCATCTTGTCCCCATCAATGCGCTACAAGTCCAATCCCCAATGTTATCCTATGGGAGTGAGTGAGTCTGGTGCCACAAGCGCCAAGTCTGACTTCAAGTGGGTCTTTGGAGGGATGGAGAGGCCCTTGAGGGCCATGTTGGTGATCGTGGCCTGGCTCCAGCCTGACATCTTGGAGGGCTGGGGACATGAGGGTCAGGAATCATGACAGTACCCCACGCCCACGCCCAGGCCCGAGACTGTGAAGGCAGGACGCAAGGGAGGAGTAAAAAAAAAGTTTGAATGTTGTAAGGCTGTTTGATTGGCTGGGTTTCTGCATAAAAGTCTGAACCTGGAAGCTGAAGAGGTAGTCGACCACTAGAACCAAAACCGAAGATGAAGAATTTGCAGCTTACACGGTTTCCAGCGCCTGAGTGCCTGCTGTGTAACCAGAGCCTGCTGTAGCCCTTCCTTCCAATCGACCTGGGGATTCCGAAAACGACGACCCCTGACCCAGAGCCTGGTGAGACCAACTAGACTCAAGAAGACCTGCGTTTTGAGCCATTCCACGCCATGCTGCGACCTTGCGGGGCTGCAATACCGTGGGAGCTCAAGCCATTGTGCGGTGCACTGTCCTCTGAATTCCGAATCTCGCTGAAACTTTGTAGGCAACCTGCTGGATCTCCAGAGGCACGATTCCAGTCCAAAAAGTCCCCTCAGCAGAGTGCTGGACCTCGCAAACATCGAGAATCCAACCAGCGATATTCTGTTGTCTTCTGAGCTCCTGAAAAAGGTGCCAAATCCACAGAAACGCATCCAGCTGCGACGAAAACCTTGCCTAGAGCCGTCCCTGTCCCTCCCTGTGATCCTTGCTGCAAAAGTCCTTCCCGTCTTCTGACTTCTTACTGAAGGAATTCAATGACCAGATTTTTTGCCTGCAAATCCTGAAGTCGTCCTGCAGCTAAATCTTCTGTGCTGAGGTACTGTGCTGGCTAGGGCATTTTACCTACCTTGTCTTTGTGATTTTTGTATAACTCTGGGGTGTTTATTGTGATTGGAAGGCCACTCATCCAGTGCACCCAGGCCCCTGCTGAATCCTCCTAGGTTCTCTTCTGTGAAGCCTCTGCACCTTCAACTAACGCTAAAGTACTTACTTGTTCTAACAGTCTAATTTAGGAACTGCAAAATTTGCTACTTAAGAACCTATCCTGACCTACCTGTTGGACACTAGACACTAGCCCCCCACCCTCCTTCTGCCACTGAGAACACTCATGCACCAAGAATAAGGGAAAGACTTCTAAGGATTGGGCTTTTTGCCTAGAAAAGAGAATAAGTTATAAAACGTTACTTACTTGCAAAAGAAGTTGGTTGGTAACTGTAATTCTGAGAGTGAACAGTTACAAAAGTTCTTACTTACCTTGAATGTGTGTTGCACTATTCTGAAAAGTATATATAAGGTTAAGTCACTCACCTGCAAATTGGTTATGCCTCTTCCCCAAAAGTAGTGCTGTTGGTTTCACTTTATTATTCCTGTTAGGATAATTGTATGAGTGTTCCCAACTGGGCCTTGCTTCCCTTAAGTTGCTTTTAGCCTGTCCAGAATAGGTCTGCATTAAATGTACCTACCTAGAATAACCTGGAGTTATTCATAAAGTGTAACACTGGGTTTTGCTTTCCCTGGTCTGTTTTAGACAGACACAAAAAGAGTCTTAGGTGTATACCTGTGTTTAATTTGCTTATAGCTCCTGTAATAAGTGTATGGGTTTTACTTACCTCGAGTATAACTGTGTTGTCCTAAAATAAGTAAGAGTTATTGCAACCCTTAGTCTGTGAACTGAGAAGCAACTGTAATTGAATATTACACCCCAAGGTCCAACTCCCCTAGAATAACTGTTATCCTGAATCAGAGTTTATAGGTTTGTACTGTTCCTAGAATCTGTGTTTCACTAGAATAGAAAAGTATATTGTCCAGTTGATAGGACTATGTGATTTCTTGCTGAGCGTCACATTACAACTGATAGGGTCTACTACCAGAAAGTAATATAAAAGTAACTATTAGTTTTGGCTTCCCTATAACTCCGGTTAGGTGTTCCAAATAAGGTTCTATGCTTTGCTCTGTGCCCTTTCAAGCATAGTGTTGTGTTTTTATAATTGTGGTTATATATAATGTGATAGTATTTATTTCCCCCCAAGATTTATCTGGGCCTACTTGTATTTAAATAAACTATTATTTATTTTTTACAATATATAGTGTTTGTGTTTCTTTGGACCCGTTTGTATTACAATTTCATGTGTACTGAGTGTACTGATTCTACAGTCCTCTCTCCTTCCTAAGATAGCCCTAGCTGCCCTGTCGACGCTACCATGAACTCGTGTGGTACAGCTTTATACTAAGAGTGGGGTCTAGTACTTCCTCAGTTGAATGGTTTTAATAAACCCTTAGTTGGACTTCAGAAAAACTGTCAACAGTCAGGGGAATGGAGGAAAGTAGTCTCTGAAAAGAGAATGAACAAGTCGGCTTATGAAATCAGCCGTTGCCTCCCCACTCCCTAATTTGCCGTCTTGCAGCGCCTTTCTGAGCTGTAAAGTGGGACCATGCTGCCTGCACATTCCGTGTGGCACTCAGCGTGGTGTTTGTTAGCAGCTGATACAACAGAAATCTGAGTTATCAGGTGGCTCTGTTCTCTGGACAATGCAGCAGTTTACTGCACCCAGACAGTTGTACCTATATTTTTGTTAGTGGGGCCTTGAGGATTTCAGGTGGGGCGCAGCCCCACACATGCTTGCCCAGCAGGTCAGAAGGAGCTCCAGTGAGGCGCAACTGCTCTGGATGGGATTTGCGAGCTCAAGCGATGTTAGGACAGTTTTTCTGAAGTCCAACTAAGTGCCTAGAAAAACCATACAACTGGGACCGTACAAGGCTCCACTCTTAGGAGAAGGCTGTACCACTTGAGTATTTGGTAGCATAGACAGGGCAGCCAGGCTTAACCTATGAGGGAGGCAGGGCTGAAGGAAGGTACAAAGAACTTGTAGTATACCAAGGGTTCAACAGGAACACTAAAAACCAGACGTATTATAAAAAATAAAGGGTTATTATAAATGCAATTAGGCCAAGTTAAGTCTTGGGGGTAAGTACTTTGTCATAGCCATGCTTTAAAGTACACAGACCAAAGCATAGACACTGTTCAGAATAACAGTATATCTAGGGATGTCCGACCTCATCAAACACATTTAGTATAGGACACACCTATTCATGGGGGCAGGGCGGGGGGGGGGGTAAAACCATCAGTTAGTTTTAGATTACTTTACAGTAGGTCAAGGGTAATAGACTGTCAGTCATGCAGTGACACTCAGGTAAGGAATCACTTAGTAAACCAACCCTGTTACCAGGATACTTTTCTGAATAGTGGAACACAAATTAAAGGAACAGTATAAACCTATAACTGCATTAAGGGTAACAGTTCTACCATCTGAGTAAGACCTTATGGTGTAATATACAATTACAGTTGTTTTTCAGATCAGTGGACCACAGACTAAAGTAAGCAAGAACTGTATACACTAATTTAGGATTGCACCACGCATACTAAGGTCAGCTACATTTACAGGACACAGCTATTGTAGGCAGGTAAAACCTAAGGGTGTAATTTACTATTACAGTTGCCTTTCAGGTCAGTGGAACACATATGAAGGTAAGCAATAACTCTAACTTATTTTAGGATGGCACATTCAAGATAAGTAAAACCTAAGGCAGACTTATTCTAGACAGGCTGAACAACCGGTCAGAGGAAGCAAGACCCAGTTGGTACAATTCTACATTTATATCCTAAAAGAAATAATAAAGTGAACCCAACAGCATTACTTTAGGGAAGAGGTACAACCAATTAACAGTTGAGTAAAATTAACCTTATATATTCTTTTTTCAGAATGGCAAAACACATTTAAGGTAAGAACCTTTGAAACTGCTCACTCTGTTACAGTTACCAACCAACTCTTTTACAAGCAAGTAAACATTTAAACACTTGTTCTCTTTTCTTGGCAAATGACCCAATCCTTAGAAATCTTTCCCTATTCTTGGAGCATGAGTGTTCTTGGTGGCAGAAGAGTGGTCTCGGGTGTCGAAAAAGCAGTTCAGGATAGGCACAGAAGTAGAAAAAGTCAGGGTTCCTAAGGAAGACTGTTCAAACAAGTAAGTATTTCACTGTAGAGTAGTAGAAAGGGTCCAAGTACTTCTGTGAAGACACTGTAGGAGGATTCCAGCAGTGGACCTGGGTGAACTGGATGAGTCGACTCCCAATCACAAGAAACGCCCCAAAGCTATATAGAAATCACACATGCTTAAGATACGTAAATACCCCAGCCAACACACAGAAGAGTTGCAGCAGGGGAGACTTCAGGATCTGCAGCCAAAACCTGGTCGATGGATTCCTTTATCATGAAGACGGAAGACAGGCCTTTGGAAGGGATTTTGCAGCAAGCATCAATGGGAAAGGCTCCAGGCAAGAGTTTCTTCATGGCTGGATATGGCTCTGTGGTTTCGGCACTCTTTTCAGGAGCCAGAAGAAGACCGAGTATCGCTGATTGGATTCTCGCCGCTAATCTGGACCAACACTTTGGTGAGGGCACTTCAAGGAGTGGAATCACGTCTCTGGTGACATCCTGCTGGACCTCCAAAGGTTCAGCTCAATTCAGAATTCAGAAGACCATGCACTGCACGATGGTTTGCGGTCCCAGGGTATTGCATCCCTGCAAGTTCGCAGCATGGCGTGGGATGATATGATGTGACATTTATAACGTGCCTGTACACCAGTGTTTCTAGGCGTGACAAGGAGGGGGAAACAAGGGAGGACAAAATAACAATCTTACTAAGCCTTGTCATTCAGATCGTGCAACTGCGGGTAAGAGGGAAGGGGAAAAGTGCCAGCGGGGGAGGGGAAGGGGGAAGTGCAGTTAACTCTTAAGTGGAGCCAGCGGGTGGCTCAAAAGTGCAGAGAGAAGGGACTGTGGGGTTGCAGATACAGACACTTAAGTGTTGGGGAGCCCGGAGGAAGTGCGAGGGCACTGGACATGCATGAGCCTGGGCCAGAGTTCAGAGGGTGCCAATGCGCAGAGCTGTCGAGTGCATCAGCAGGGGAGAGGAAGAGTGAAATCGGAAGAGTAGCTTTTGGAACCTGAGGTGGTGCTACTCAAGTTTGAGAGAGGCAGGGAGGCTGTTCCAGATGGAGACCCCAGCCAAGGAGATGGATCTGCGACCAACTCTGCTTGGAGAAACGTCTGACCCTCAGAGTTGGAGGTGGATGAGCAAAGAGCTTGAGAAGAAAGATGTTTTGGATGAGAAAGTTGGGGGTAGAGTGGTCCCAGGCCCCAGAAAGCCTTGTGGACAATGTAGAGGGTCTTGAAAATTGATCCTTGCAGCCATGGGAGCCACTAAAGAGATTTCAGAGCTGGAGAGATACGATCCCTGTGTTTGAGGTCAAGGACAAGTATCGCAGTCCTGTTCTGGATAAAAGGTCGGAGAGTAGAGGCAGGAACATTTAGAAAGGGGCTGTTGCAGTAATCCAGCTTAGAGAGGACCAGAGCTCTGGAGACAGTGAGCTTCTGGGGGAAAGTGGGAAAAGGAAAATACCTCTGAGGAGGTACAGCTGCTGATAGCTTGACTTTTGGAGACATCAGATATGTGAGGAGAGAAGGAGTGGGTGGAGTCGAAGATGACACCAAGGTTCTTAGCCTTACAGGAAGGAGCAGGAAGAGGGCCCAGAGTGGGTGGCCATAGAAAGAGAGGAAAGGAGGGAGCGGGGTGTCCCAAGGAGGAGGTTCTCCGCCTTACTGGCATTAAGGCAGAGATCATTGACGGCACACCATTCCTAAATTGCGGCCAGACAGTCTAGTATGAGTGAAGAAGCTGAGGTGGCTGAGGGGAGCCTGAAAAAGAGCTGAGTGGCATCCGCATAACAAGGCTGGCGCAAGGGTGTCGATGTAGTCCTTGATAGTTCTGGATGATCAGGGGAAAACCTGCTTTGATGAGACTTTCATAGATCAGACTTGTCTAGAAACATCGTCAGGGGTAACAGGGGAAAGGAGGAAAAAGGAGAAGGAGAGATGGCCTCCGACGGGGCAGGAGTGATGGTGGTGGAGGAGGAAGAGGAGGAGGAGGTAGAGGAAGAAAGGGTGGACGGGAGTTTCTGAGTTTTAGTAGTGAAATGAGCGGCCAAGACCGTGTAGAGGGCCTGGGAGGGAACAAGAGAGGTAGAGACTGCAGCAGGATCGGCCAGCTCCTTGTGATTTTGAAAGGTTTGGCAGAGTTGTTAGATGCCGCAGAGATGCGGGCTTGGATGTAGGCTCTATTTAGAGAGGACAGTCTCTACTGCCTTTGGAGCAGGCGGCAGGCCAGTTTGTCGGGGGGTGCGCCCAAGGCTCTCCACTTCCTCTCTGCCGCCCTACTGTCAAGACCCTCAGCCCTGATCCTCACTGGCAAGCCCATTGGCCAATTGGAATCAGGGCTCGGATCACTAATGAGGCCTGGCATCCACTTCTCAGGCCCTCTTTGGGCCAGGCTCATCAGTAGGGAAAGACATCTACTTGAGGCACTACTTTATTTAGGCTTTCAGCCAACATGGAAGCATCCACATAGCTTGATTCCTAGAACCAAGCTATGCGAGCTAGTGTTTTGGGTGTGTTGGCCTAGGGATACTTTACCTGGACTACTTTACAGTGGCTATTTAAACCACACCGAACATGACAACACGCTTCGCGTTATTTTGTTTCTAGCAACGTGACGCTCACCGTGTCCAGCTTTCTCACGAGCCTGGTGAATTCCGGACCTGCAGAAAAAACCAAGAACATCGTTAGCAGCAGAATCTTACCTGCATTCATCATCCTTCACTGCTCGCAGCTCCTGGGCAGCTCTGTTGGTGGAGTTCACCGCCTGGATCGAAGGACCTGAGAAAAGGAGAAAGAAATCATTAAAGGAGGTAGTGGAGACATTACAACCACAAAGCGCTTAAAGACTTACCTGGTTGGTTGCTTTTCGGCTGGCATAGCTCCGGAACTCCATCTGCGCTGGGAACTCACCATGACCTACGAAAAGAGAAAATCACAGGTCAGTAAGGACAAGACATTGCTGCGCTACGCAAAGCGCCTCCTTACCACATCATAGCGCTATAGCGCGCCATCATTTCCCGGTGAGAACCAGCATATCCAGTTCTCCAAGCGGACACTCCGCGCTCCTAGGGAGATAAAAAGAGACATTTAGAACAGAGAAAAGGCATGCAAGAATTACAACGCCATCAATCGCAATAAGACCTACCTGAAAGACACTACAAGGGCAGCAGTCAGTCAAGTAACTAGACCGCCCACGCCCACAAAAGACAACGCGCCCCTGCCCAGAGAGCAGGACGGAGAGTCCACCGATTCCGACAACTCGGTGAGAAGAGAACCTGGAGTGGCTGGAAACACAAGGGAGGGGGGGAAAACTTACCTTGGTCGCCCAGTCCTAATATAGTCTTCATTTCCAGGCGGAATCCCATCGACACCGAGACCACACCAGGGAATCATTGGGAAGGGCACCAACAACCAACTGGCTGGGTGGCGTCCCCGTGGATACCAGGTGAGCGTAACAGAACGCGAAGCCCCACATAAATAATCCACCTGGGCGCCATGGAAACATCAGAAATCGACCAATTGGCCCAATTGTTGGCGGTCCTTCGTGCTGAGGTTCATTCAGCCCGACAAGAGACTAATGCACTCCGGAGAGACCGAATAGTGACCAAGGAGCAATCGCAGGCAGGGCAGACTCCTCTGCCTGGAGGAAATCCACCGATGCAAAATCCTATCTCACCATCTTATACCCCCACACCAGTACAGATCACGCTGCCTGGAACAGTTCCCCTGGCACCACCAGAAAGGTTTTCGGGCGACCCACGGAAGTATGCAGCATTCATAAATCAGTGAGCCTTCACTTCCTTTGTCGCCCTGGGGCATTTCCAAATGACCAAGCTCGGGTAGCTTTCATCCTATCATACTTGAGTGGAAGTGCAGCAGATTGGTCGGTGCCGTTGGTGACCCTTAATGATCCGTTGTTACACGACTTTTGGGGGTTCCAGAGAGAAATGGAAAATCTGTTTGCTCGCCATACCCAGGAACAAGCAGTGGATAACTATCTTTTATACCTCCGGCAGGGGAACCAACACTTGTTAACATACAGTGCGACTTTCAATAGACTGGTTGCTGAAGCCAGGTGGCCAGAAAACAAAAGAACCACGTTATTCCATTCAGGCTTACGAGGCGAATTAAAGGACGTCTTGGCCCAAGTAGTTGATTGCCATACCCCCCCTCCCCCACAGACTGTACCGAATTGATAAATCTGGTAGTGCAGCTAGAACATTGGTTGCAGGACCAAAAGCAGACTCTCGAGTAGTTTATGTTCGGCCTAAAGACAATGCGCCACGGGGGCCAGACAACGCTGTAGAACCCATGCAGATCAGAGGGATACGACCTTGATTAACAAAACAAGAGCGGGATAAAAGACAACAGCAACTTTGTATTGTGGAAAACCAGGACATTTTCTGAAAGACTGCCCAATAAAGCACCCAAGGAGGACAGTCGGGGCCACAGAAAAGGATGAAGTTAAGGAATCGGAAAACTACCAAGCTCGGCAACCGTAGAGGTCAGTTTGTCAAGTGATGAGAAAGAGCCATTGACCTCACACTTTGCGATACCCGTGATCTTAATAAATCACCAACAATCATCAAAGATGCATGCCGTAGAAGCGTACATCGACAGCGGAGCAGTTGGGAACTATATAGATCAAGAGTTGGCAGCAGAAATGGGGCTCCCTTTGTGTTCTAAGTCTACCAGGGACAAGGTGACTACCGTGGATGGGACAGAAATCTCCTCCGGACCAGTAACCCAGTGCACAGCAGTAGTAACCTTGCTGTGCCAGGATGGACATCGGGAGTGTATTTCATTCGATCTTCTAAAGGCACCTCAGTTCTGGTTGATACCAGGGATGCCATGGTTGGTTGCTCACAACCCTTTGATAGACTGGTGGGCACGGAAATTAACCTTCTCCAACAACTGCTCCCTAACTTGCTACTCTCCCGTCACGGAACCCGACTCCTGTGTCTCCAAGACTTCCAAAACTAGAGCCTCTACTCTGGGAGTAACTAATACTTTGCCAGATGAATATCGTGACTTTCCGGACGTATTCCAAAAAGACCAGTCTAACACATTGCCGCTGCATAGGCCTTATGATTGTTCAAATTGACTTTATTCCTGGGGCACAAATCCCTTGCGGCAGGATCTACGCTCTTACCGAACCAGAAAACCTTCACCTGAAATCCTATTTGGACCAGTACCTTGCAAACGGAATTATCCGCCCATCTAAGTTCCCATCAGATGGTCCTTTGTTGTTCGTACCGAAAAAGGAAGGGGACTGGAGGACTTGCATCGATTACCGCGCAATAAACCAGATAACCGTGAAGAACCGCTACCCCTTGCCTCTTATCCCGGAAATGCTAGACCAAGTCAAAGATGCCCAGATCTATATCAAATTAGACCTTGGGGGAGCATACCACCTGGTGTCAGAAGCAGAGATGTGTGGAAAACCGCTTTCCGTACCAAATATGATTTGTTTGAATATCAAGTCATGCCTTTTGGCTTATGTAACGCTCCCGCAGCGTTTCAAAATTTCATGAATGATGTCTTGAGAGAACTGATTGACGTTTGCGCCTTAGTGTACATTGATGACATCTTGGTCTACTCCTCCTCAAAACAAGATCCTATCAGGCATGTTCGTTCAGTCCTCACCAAGCTCCGCCAACATAGTTTGTATGCAAAGCTGGAGAAATGTTTTTTTCACGTCACCGAAGTAGAATTCCTTGGTTTCATCCTTTCGCCGAAAGGCATCAGAATGGACGTACATAAGGTTGAATTGCTTACTTGCAAATTCAGCATTACCTAGAGTCCAACCAACTACTCGGATTGCGTCAGTCTGGCTTCCGGCCTCAACATGGAACAGAAACTGCCCTTGTTGATCTTAAAAGTCAGATTGACGAAATTAAAGATAAAGGCAAGGATGCCATCCTACTCCTCTTGGATCTCTCAGCAGCCTTCGACTTGGTCGACCATAAAATACTCTGCAACCACCTCTCCTCTGCCGCCCACTCCCCCCCCCCCCCTCTGCTGTCACGTGGATACAGTCCTTCCTGGCCAATAGAACCATGAGTCTTCTCTCCGGTGGCAGCAGCAGACCATATCCTTATCACTTGTGGTGTCCCACAAGGCTCATGTGTTTAACCCACCCTATACAATATCTGTACAAAGCCCCTCTTTGATATACTGGATAGTCTGGGTGTCACCTACACAAACTACGCGGATGACACCCAGATACTTCTCCACCGTATCGGGCAATTACAATACTGATGTAGCCAGGATCAATGAAATATTCTCTATCATTCAGGCATGGATGGCCACACACGGCCTCTGCCTGAATGACGAGAAGACTGAACTGCTCATTGTTGGTTCCTCGAACAACTTACAAAAACGAAGTCCAAATTACTCCAACATCATAATTGATGGCAATACCTGACTAACAAATTCACCATGAAATCTTCCATCAGAACCACAAGATCTTCCAATCCATTATGTCTCACAGTACCTAGATTTACTTCTAAAAGAGCCGGAGGCTCGAGCTTCACTGTCCTCGCCTCCCAACTCTGGAATGCCCTGCCACTGAATATTAAATCATCCAAATCCTTCCAGTCGTTCAGGAAACTTGCCATCGGGTGGCTTCTGACAAAAAGTCAACCTTTAAGTTAGACTTAGCTATAAACTGTACTTACTGCACATGTCTCATTTATGTCATTATTTTTTGCTATCACCTCCACTGTATGTATATTCTGTATATAACTATTCCAGGCAGAACTTCTCTGCTGGTCACACCAGGGAACCGCAGAGAAGGATACCAGAGTCCCTATTGCTGGGTGGCGTCCCCGTGGATACCAGGTGAGCATAACAGAACGCGAAGCCTGCCAAACCAATCCACCGGGGCGCCATGGAGACATCAGAATTAGACCAATTGGCCCAATTGTTAGAAGAACTTCGTGCCGAGGTTCATTCTGCCCGACAAGAGACTAACACTCTCTGGAGAGACTTACTAGTGACTAAAGAGCGCACTGAAGAAATTAGCAGGCAGTACTTGCAATCACAAGCAGGACAGACGCCTCTACCTGGAAACAACCCAACGATGCAAAATCCTACCATGCCATCCACTACCTCGACTCCGGTACAAATCATGTTACTGGGAACAGTTCCTTTGGCTCGTCCGGAGAGATTTGCAGGTGATCCACGGAAATACACAGCTTTTATGAATCCGTGTCACCTTCACTTTCTTTGCAGACCTGGAGCATTCCCAAATGACCAAGCTCGGGTAGCCTTTGTTTTATCATACCTGACTGGTAGCGCAGCAGATTGGTCGGTGCCATTGGTGACCCATGACAATCCTTTATTACATGACTTTGGGGGATTTTAGAGGGAAATGGAAAAACTTTTTGCTCGCCATACCCGAGAACAAGCAGTGGACAATGAACTCCTTTCCCTCCGACAGGGGAATCAAGACTTGTTAATTTGCATTGCTACTTTCAACAGATTGGTTGCTGAAGCTAGGTGGCCTGAAAACAAAAGAACCACGTTGTTTCATCGGGGCTTACGAGGCGAATTAAGACGTTCTAGCTCAAGTGGTTGATCCTCCTAGAGACTGTTCTGAATTCATAGATTTGGTCATGCAACTAGACCACCGGTTGCAAGACCGAAAAGCAGACCCTTCCAAAATGGACCCTCGGCTGTGTACGTTCGATCTAGAGGCCACGTAACTCGAGTGCAGGAAAATACTGTGGAGCCCATGCAAAACAGAGGGGTACGACCTCCACTAACAAAACAAGAGCGAGATAAAAGGAGACAACAACAACAACAACAACTATGTCTGTATTGCGGAAAACCAGGGCATTTCCTGAAGGACTGCCCAGTGAAACCTCCAAGGAAAATCATCAGGGCCATGGAAAAAGATGAAGAGTAGGAATCGAAGTCAGAAAACTACCCAGCTCGGCAAACGTAGAGGTCAGTTTGTCGAGTGAGAGAAA
This sequence comes from Ambystoma mexicanum, assembly GCF_040938575.1. NCBI lineage: Eukaryota > Metazoa > Chordata > Amphibia > Caudata > Ambystomatidae > Ambystoma > Ambystoma mexicanum. The sequence continues at coordinate 179,166,768 of NC_090921.1, forward strand.
AGAGCCACCGACCTCACACTTTGCAATACCGGTGATCTTAATTAATATCCAACGGTCGTCAAGAATGCATGCCGTTGAAGCATACATCGACAGCGGAGCTGTTGGGAATTATATAGATCAAGACCTGGCTGCAGAGATGGGGCTTCCCCTATGTTCCAAGCCGACTAGAGACAAGGTGACTACGGTGGATGGCACAGAAATCGCTTCCGGACCCGTAACCCAATGCACAGCCGAGATAACCTTGCTGTGCCAGGACGGACATCGGGAACTTATTTCGTTCGATCTCATCAAGGCACCTAAATTCCTACTCATACTAGGGATGCCATGGTTAGTCGCTCACAAGCCTTTGATTGACTGGCGGGGAAGGAAATTAACCTTCCCTAGCGACTGCTCCCCAGCCTGCTATTAACCAGAACAGAAACCTGCTTTCAGTATCTGACTCCCGGAGCGACAGCATCAACCCTGGGAACAACTAATACCTTGCCTGAGGAATACCATGATTTCCAGGATGTATTCCAGAAGGACCAAGCAAACCCGCTGCCACCGCACAGGCCCTATGACTGTCAGATCGACCTTGTTCGAGGAGCTCAAGTCCCTTGCGGTAGAATCTATGCTTTTACGGAACCTGAAAACCTTCATCTGAAGTCTTATTTAGACCAGTACCTTGCAAACTGTTTCATCCGTCCTTCAAAGTCCCCTGCAGCCAGTCCTTTGTTCTTTGTACCGAAAAAAGAAGGGGACTTAACCTGTATTGACTACCGCGCATTAAACCAGATCACCGTGAAGAACCGTTACCCCTTGCCACTTATCCCTGAAATGCTGGACCAGGTCAAAGATGCACAGATTTATACCAAATTGGACCTTCGAGGAGCGTACCACCTGGTCCGGGTCAGAAGGGGAGACTAATGGAAAACTGCTTTCCGTACCAAATACGGTTTGTACATATATTAAGTCATGCCCTTTGGGTTATGCAATGCTGCCGCCGAATTTCAATATTTCATGGATGACATCTTAAGAGAGTTAATTGATGTCTGCTCCCTTGTGTACATAGATGATATACTAGTGTACTCAACCTCAAAACAGGATCATATCAAGCACGTCCGTTCAGTCCTCACCAAGCTCTGTGAACATCGTTTATATGCAAAACATAGTGTTTTTTTCACGTCACCGAAGTTGAGTTTCTGGGTTTTATTCTTACTCCAGGAGGCATCAGAATGGACCTGCATAAAGTAGACGCCGTTTTGAAATGGCCATCACCAACGTCAGTAAAAGGGGTACAAAGCATGTTGGGCTTTGCGAACTTCTATCGCCGCTACATACCAGACTGCTTTCAGGTCGTACACCCGATCACCGTATTGCTATGAAAAAACAACAAAATATTTGCCTGGAGCGAAGAAGCAGAAAAAGCTTTTCTGGAACTTAAGAAAAGGTTCACCTCCGCACCAATCCTGCAACATCCTCGCCCAGATCTTCCTTATATCGTGGAAACGGACACTTCCAGTATAGCAATGGGAGCTGTCCTCTCACAAAGAGATCCAGAAACCAGCCAGCAACATCCAGTGGCCTTCTGGTCGAAAAAATTCTCACCTCCAGAGATTAATTACACCATCACGGACAAAGAACTGTTGGCGATCAAATCCGCCTTTAAAGCCTGGCGGCACTACCTTCTGGGGGCCAGACGCACCATTACAATTATCACGGACCACTGAAACCTGCAATATCTTAAAACAGCTAAAGCTCAGTCTTCGCGCCAATTGCGGTGGGCCCTTTTCTTCGCCGAATATGATTGTCATCGCATTTCGCGCAGGGGTCAAGAATGGAAAAGCTGACGCACTCTCTCGTACAGGTACTGATGACATAGTATATCCGACCCCAGACCCAGTCCCCATCCTACCGGAAGACAAACTCTTGGGCATCACTACGGCCTTAACCGAAGTAGAACTGAGAAACAAGATTCAACGGACCATGAATCCAGATACTTTCCTTGCATGGCAAGCGCAGGGGGAACAATATTCCATCAAAGATCACTTGCCCTTTTTTAAGGATAGTCTGTACGTACCCACCAAGGACTTACAACAACAAATCAATTTCAGGTTATCACGATTCTCTGATCGAAGGGCACCCTGGAATCACAAAGACTCTAGCCAAGGTAAAACAGAACTTCTGGTGGCCTGCCTGGCGTAAAGATGTCATCCAATATATTCAGTCCTGCGGAGTCTGCGCGCAAAATAAGTCACAAAAACCATCCGGTCTTCTGCAACCTTTGGACATTCCTCCCACTCCATGGCACACGCTTTCCCTCAACTTCATCACTGACCTACCTCCCAGTCAAGGGTTTAACACCATTCTTGTAGTCATGGACTTATTCTCAAAGATGGCACACTTTATTCCGCTCAAAGGCCTCCCTGACGCATCCACTTTAGCCAAAGTGTTCCTGGATGGTATTGTTAAACTACATGGCTTCCCATCAGTTCTGATCTCCGATCGAGGTAGCCAGTTCGTTTCCAACCTCTGGAGAAAGTGTTGTGCAATGGCACGAATTGACGTCCGACTATCCACTAGCCATCATCCCCAAACGGATGGTCAGAACGAGAGGACCAATCAGACCCTCGAGCAATACCCACGGTGCATGTTGCACCATGAACTAAGAGACTGGAAAGATTTACTATGGATAGCCGAGTACGCATATAATAATTCCTTGCATTCCAGTCCCGGACAATCACCCTTTTATACCCTTTATGGTAGACACCCACGTACCTCAGAACTGGATCTCCCAACCAGTTTGGAAATGCCAGCAGTAAAAACCCTTCACACCAACATCACTCAAGCTTTCAAAAAGGCCAAAGAACATCTTCTCGCCAAAGAGAAGCAAAAGCAATTTGCCGATCAACACCGGAAAAAAGCCCCCGACAATCAGGTAGGAGACAAGGTTTGGCTGGCCGCCAGATTTGTACCCATCAAAGGAACCCGGACCTTTCAACCTAGGTACTTAGGGCCTTACACCATCAAGGCAATTATTAATCCAGCGGCCGTCAAACTAGATTTACCACCTATTCTACAAATCCATCCGGTATTTCATGTGTCCTTTTTAAAACCAAGGAAGTCCGGAACACGGATTGGGACACCACCAAAACCCATACTTATTGACGGAGAACCAGAATTCGAAGTCAGAGGCATCCTGGATTCCAAGTATTCAAGGGGCAAGCTATACTATCTAGTTGATTGGAAAGAATTTGGACCCCAAGATAGATCCTGCGAACCCTGTGAAAACATTCATGCACCACGTCTGATAAAAAAATATCATCAAAACTTTCCAACTAAACCTGGGCCGGACAGAAGGAACACCTTGAGAGGGGCTTTGGGGGGGAGGGAGTGGGGTGAATAGGAGTGCTGTCACGACCCACATCCAGAAACCCCCCTGGCAAGCCCATGTGCCAGGAGGGGTCTTGGCTCGGGTCTCCAACAAACTTAGACATCCTTTGCCTAGGCCCTCTTGGGGCCAGTCCTGGCGCCTTTGCAGGCTCATACTTAATAAAGACTTGTGTTTAGGGAACTACTTTATTTCAAGTTCCAGCCAACATGGAGGCATCCACATAGTTTGGCTCCTTGGAACCAAGCTATGCGGTATAGTGTTTTGGGTGTGGTAGCCTAGGAACTACTTTACCTGGACTACTTTCTTGAAGCTATTTAAACCGCACCCGACTTGGATAACACGCTTTGCGTTACTTTGCAATCCTGCAACGTGACGCTCATCGTGTTCAGCTGCACCCACGAACCCCGGAAGAACAGCATCTGTAAAGCGACAAAAGGACATCGGTAACAGCAGCTTACCTGCAATTTCATCGTTAGCTGCCCACAGCTGCTGCAAACAGCATCCTAGGATCAGCGCGTCTCCCGGACTGGCGGATCTGCAAAAAAGGAAGAAACAAGACATTAGGCACTTTTACAACATAACGAATTGTGCCGAAAAGCTTACCACGCAAGTCGCCCATCGACCAGCATTGCCTCGGGATTTCATACACCGGGTTAGCACTGCAATCTATTGGAAAGAAAAGACAACAGGTTAGCAAAGGCAAAGCATCATAGTGCTGCCCATAGCGCCTACTTAACGCTGTCACGACCCTCAGCCCTGATCGCCACTGGCAAGCCCATTGGCCAGGTGGAATCAGGGCTCGGATCACGAATAAGGCCTGGCATCCACTTGTCAGGCCCACTTGGGGCAAGTCCTGGCGCCTTTGGTGCCAGGCTCATCTGTAAGGAAAGACATCTGCTTGAGGAACTACTTTATTTAGGCTTTCAGCCAACATGGAGGCATCCACATAGCTTGATTCCTAGAACCAAGCTATGCAGTCTAGTGTTTTGGGTATGGTGGCCTTGGGACTACTTTACCTGGACTACTTTACAGTGGCTGTTTAAACCACACCCAAACAAGACAACACGCTTCGCGTTACTTTGCTTCTAGCAACGTGACGCTCACCGTGTCCAGCTTTCTCACAAGCCTGGGTGAATTCCGGACCTGCAGAAAAAACCAAGAACATCGTTGGCAGCAGAATCTTACCTGCATTCATCATCCCTCACTGCTCGCAATTCCTGGGCAGCTCTGTTGGTGGAGTTCACCGCCCGGATCGAAGGACCTGAGAAAAGGAGAAAGACATCATTAAAGGGGGTAGTGGAGACATTACAACCACAAAGCGCTTAAAGACTTACCTGGTTGGTTGCTTTTCGGCCAGCATAGCTCCGGAACTCCATCTGCGCTGGTAACACCGCAACCTACGAAAGGAGAAAATCGCAGGTCAGTGTGGACAAGACATTGCTGCGCTACGCAAAGCGCCTCCTTACTGCATCATAGCACTATAGCGCGCCATCATCTCCCGGTGAGAACCAGCATATCTAGTTCTAGGGAGATAAAGAGACATTTAGAACAGAGAAAAGGCATGCAAGAATTACAACGCCATCAATCGCAATAAGACCTACCTGAAAGACACTACAAGGGCAGCAGTCAGTGAAGTAACTGGACCGCCCGCGCCCACAAAAGAGGACGCGCCCCTGCCCATAGAGCAGGACGGAGAGCCCACCGATTCCGACAACCAGGTGAGAAGAGAACCTGCAGGGGCTGGAAACACAAGGGAGGTGGGGGGAAAACTTACCTTGGTCGCCCAGTCCTAATATAGTCTTCATTTCCAGGCGGAATCCCATCGACACCGAGACCACACCAGGGAATCATTGGGAAGGGCCACCAACTGGCTGGGTGGCCTCCCCATGGATACCAGGTGAGCGTAACACCTACTCTAGCGTTTAAGGGCAACGAGGTCGAAATCTTACTAAGCGTTGCACTTGAATTTGGGCTTCAAGCAGATCCTCATGCCAGGGGCAAGGACATCCAGAGTGTTCAAAATAGAGAGATGAGGTTAGAGAGGGCTGTGTCGGGGTGTGTCAGCCAAAGGTGCAGGAGGAGGAGAGAAAGTAGCAGCCAAAGCCTCAATTGACACACGCTTCATGGGTCGGTTGACCGAGAAGGTAGTTGGCAGTGCTGGAGTCAGCTTGACCTGCGGGGAAGAGAGAGCGAGGTGGGAAGAAAGGAGAAAGTAATCACCTCCAAGAGAGAGGAGTGGTGAGAGGGTTAGAGAAGTGGGGGGAGGGGGCGTGAGATCAGAACATCCAAGGTGTGCCCTGCAAAATGAGTCGGATCAGAGGTAAGAATAGAGAGAGAGAATCACAGAAGTTGCAAAAGAGTCCTGAAGAAGGGCTGGTAACATTCAGGTGGATGTTCAAGTCTCCAAAGAGGAGAAGTCGGGAGGTAGAGGCAAGGAGCGAGGAGAGGTCAGCCCACTCAGGGAGGAAGAGGGCGACCTGGTCCGGCGGCCTTTAGATAGTGCCCACAGTGAGAGAGGGGCCAGGAGAGATAGAGGGCCTGCAGACCAGGCATTCAAAGGAGGGGTAGTGCTGCATTAGAATGATAGAATCAGGGATCCACTCTGGGAAAATCAAGGCTACATCCGGACGGTTGGTTCTGGGTTCGGAGAGGATCTGGAAGCCATCGGTAAGAGTGTTGAAACTCGTGACAGAGCTGACGGTGAACCAAGTCTCGATGAGACAGAGTACATCTAAATCAAGCTCTTCCAGGAGATGGTAGATGTCAGAGGAGTGTTTGACAGCTGAACGAGAGTTGAGAGTAGCGATGCGGAGCAGGTTGCCCCATTTGAAGGACTTCCGGGGAGGGGTACAGGCCAGAGGTACACCCTCTGGAAGTGTTGGAGGTGCCAGAGGATCGGCAGAGGAGGAAGGAAGAGAAGGCAGGGTAGTCAGAGAGGGAGAAGAGTGCCAGAGGGGTGGCAGAGGAGGGGGACAACAGGGTGGCTCAAAATTCCAGTCTTCTTTTGAAACTAGTGGTTCTCGCCAGGCTCTGGGTCGGGGTCATTGTGTTCAGAAAAAAGTCGACCACTTTCCATTGGAAGGAAGGGTAACAGCAGGCTCCGGTTACACAGTAGGCTCTCTGGTTGCTGGAAATCACCTCAGCCATGGTTTCTTCATTTTCCTGTTTGGATTTAGGTCCAATGTTCGACTACTTCAACTTCCAGGAGCAGACTTTTATCCAGGGACCCAGCCAATAAAACAGGCATGCCACTTCATATCTGGGGGGTTGGCAGTCCTTTTGGGACTGCCAGTCTCCCAGTTGGAACTGGATTCTCGCAGTTAGGCTGTCAGACCAATGGGTGCAGAGTGTTGGACTCTTCCCTCGCTTCCTGCCTTCAAAGACACACTGGAGCCTGGGCAGGCTTGACCTAGGTCTCCCACCGAAGATAAAATAAACACAGGACTTTCCCACCTTCGAGGGCAAGGGAAGAACTGAGAAGGAACAAGAAGCACTAAAATGGCAAAAAAAGACAACCGGGGCCATTTTGGTAAAATGGGCGCCCATGGGTCCTTAACCGCAGCTGTGAAAACAGTGCGGTAAAGGTGCACCGAATTTGTAAAAAGGTTCATTGCTACCAACCATTAAAGGTAAGCTTGTCCCTGTAACAGAATTGTTAGTGAGAAAGGGGATACATTGCATTTCCCCAGCACTTCACATAAGGGGTGTGTTAGGACAGTTTTTCTGAAGTCCAACTAAGGGCTTAGTAAAACCATTCAACTGAGGCAGCACAAGACTCCACTCATAGTATAAGGCTGTACCACCTGAGTTCATGGTAGCGTAGATAGAGCAGCCAGGCTTATCGTAGCAGGGAGAGAGGGCTGTAAAATCAGTACAAATGAAATTGTAATGCAAATGGTCCAAAGAAACACTGTGGGCCTCATTACGGGTTTGGCGGTAGCCGTGCCCTTATTAAAGGCACAGCTGCCGCCGATAATTTTTACCGAGTCCATGGAATGGGCAAATACTGGGTTGTGCGGGGACCCGGTAATTGCCCATTCGAGGGGATTGGGTCCTCCAACATATTCCATATCTATGACAGTAATCACCACAGCTGTGCTGCTTCGGAAAATCTTTCTGCATCCTGCGTCGATGACATCGATATGCTGCCCTCGAGGAGCTCCTCCGACGGCCGGCATCACTGGATGTTATAAGTAGGACACACGTAGCCTCAGTTGTAGTTTTTTCCCCAGAATGTGTGGCACCAGTCTGACCACACAAAGCCTTGCGGAAACGTAAGCTGCAATCGCATAAGAAATTCTGTAGCGGGGAAGGCAGGGAGGGAGCGATATGGAATATGTCGTCGGACCATCCCATCGAAAGAACGTTACCAGGTACGAGAGTAACTTGTTCTTCGAGGGGATTGGGTCCTCCGACGTATTCCTTATCTATGACAGACTCCCAAAGCAGTACCAATGCAAGGAGGTGGGAAAAGAATTTAGAATACAGAAATTTAGAGTGCCCAATCAAATTGTGGAGCAATGGACCGCCTTGCCAAAGGCCAGATCCTGCCCACGGATGGAATTGAGGGAGTAGTGATGTACAAAAGTATGGACCGAAGCCCAGGTGGCTGCATCACAAATGTTACGAATAGAAACACCCCTCTGTAGGGCAGTAGATGCAGGCATACCACTGGTAGAATGGGCCCGCAAGCCGACCGAGCCAAGAGACTCGCCTTTTATCCAGTTTCCTCCCATTCATTCCAGCCTAGCTGCCACTCACCTAGCAGGGTGGCAGTCCTTGCCGGACAGTCAAGCCAGCCAATCCTGCCAGAGCGCATTTGGATCTCCTAGGAGACTAAGCACAGGGAGTTTCGGGCACCTCCCTCACTTCCTGCCCTCCCCAGACACTCGGGCGCCAGAGGCGGTCTTCAGTCCTGAATCCCGCCAAAGGCGATGAAACACAGGGACCAAACCTGGTTTGGCACGCAGAGACAAACTCTAGAAGGACCTTTCCAAAAAGAAATGGCGTTAAAAGACCGGGACCGGTTTAAACAAAGGGGGCCCAGATGCCATCTTGAAAAACATGGCTCCTGCGATTTAACGCTACCGGTGTTCCCAGTCGGGGGAAAAAATCATGGTAGTTTGTTGTAAAACCACTGCCACCAGCCATTTTGAGAGGAAAGGGTAGCATTTGACTGCTACATGAGTATCTAGACACAGGGGATATTAGTAACTCCTCCAGCACTCTCCAGTAAGATAGGATGTGCTCAGTCTAGGAATTTGGAAAGACTAGTAAAGTCAATTTCTCTTTACTTTATCTGGGAAACAGTAGTTTATCCCAGATAAGGTATTTAAATCTTGGGAATGCCTAGAAAGGTGTCCCTGTATCACTGTACTGTGGGTGCTGTGTGACGCGCATGAAAAGATGATGCCTACGGAGTTGTCTAAAACGCCATAACCAAAGAAAATAAACACAGAAAACAAACGGAATTAAAAGTTCAAAGTCATAAAGTTTTAGCAAAAGAGCTGGAGGGCTCCAAGGTGGGAGGAATTGGAACATTTTGAGAATTCTCCCTAACCAGGCATAATCTGGTGATTCCAACAGTCGGAGTACACTCATACAATTACCCTGCAGGAATAATCTGGTGAAACCAGCACATTACTTTTGGGAAGAGGCACACCCTAATCACAGGGGAGTAATATACCTTCACATCTACTTTCCATTAGAATGGCAAAACGATTTCTAAGGAAAGAAAGATGTTAACCATACTTTTAATTATAGTTCATCACACATCCAAGGTAAGAAAGAACTTTAACTGTTCACTCTTGGAGTTACAGTTACCAACTCTTTTATAATTAAGTAACTTTTAAACACTTATTTTCTTTTCTAGGCAAAAGGCCCAAATCGCTTAAATGGCTTTCCCTTATTCTTGGAGCATGAGTGTTCTCAGTGGCAGAATGGTGGATGTGGTGGGGGGAGGGGGTCTAGTGTCCAACAGGCAGTGTTAGGATAGGTTCTTAAGTAACAAAAGTCAGTTCCTCAGGAATACTGGGCAAACAGGTGAGTACTTTACTTCTACAGTTAGAAGAGGGTCCAGGGGCTTTTGCAGAAGACACCCAAGCAGGATTCTAGCATTGGGATTGGGAGCACTGGATGAGAGGCCTCCCCATCACAGAAAACACTCCACAGCTACACAGAAATCCTAAGAGATTTGAGATAAGTACATACCCAAGCCAACACAGTACCTCAGCATTGAAGAATATTTTGCAGCCGGAGGACTTCAGGATCTGCTGCCAAATACCCGGTCAGTGCATTCCCTATCCTGGTGACTGAAAACAAGACCGCAGAAGGAACCTTTCAGCAGGAATCAATGGAGAAGGCTCTAGGCAAGGTTTTCCTCGCGGCTGAATGCGGTTCTCTGGATTTTGCACCTATTCAAGGAGCACAGAAGAAGACAGAAAATCGCTGGCACTATGTCGAGGGGACTTTTCAGACTCGATTCGTGTCTCTGGAGATCCACCAGGATGCCCACGAAGTTTCAGTGATATTCGGAATTCGGAAGACCGTGCACCGCACAGTGGCTCAAGGCCCCAGGGTATTGGGGTATTGCAGCAACGCAAGTTCGCAGCAACACGGGGGATGGCTGAAAATGCAAGTCTTCTTGAGCCTTGTCGTTTATGGCGTCCCCAGGTGGATTGGAAGGAAGGGCTACAGCAGGCTCCGGTTACACGGTCTCTCTGGTCGCTGGAAATCCTCTCAGCCATTTTTCCTGCATCATCCTCTTCAGTTTCGGTTCCAGTGGTCGACTTTTCTTCAGCTTGCAGGTGCGCAGTATTTAACAGGAACTACAGCACAACTTCTGCATTCTCTACCTGCATTTTACAAGAAGGGGACGTCTGGTTGTCCAATCGGGACATTCAGCCCCCCACTCAGATTTGTACCCATTCAGGAAAGGAGGAAGACAAAGGGCTGTGGAGTTTTGGACTCCTCCCTCGCTTCCTGCCTTTAAAGACAGACTGGAGCCTGGGCGGGGAATCCAGGGTTTCCCGCCGAAGATAAAAATCACACAAAGGAATTTCCCACCCTGGATGTTGGGGGAAGAAACAAGAAAGGACAAGCAACACTAAAATGGTGAAAAAAGACCGGAGCCATTTTGGTAAAATGAGCAGCATTAGGTGCCTTTTACTGCAGCTGTGAGCACAGCCCACGGTAAAGGTGCACCAAATTAATAAGTTATCACTGCCACCAGCCATTGAAGGTAAACTTGTCCCTGTAACAGGATTGTTACCGTTTTAGTGTGAAAGGGGACACATTGTAGCTCCCCAGCACTCTACATAAGGTTGGGTGTGCTGGCTTCACAGAATAAAATGTAAACAGGATCCAAAGATCCTTTCTACCCTTGGGAACTGTAGTTCTCTCAAGGTTAGCCAGAAAAAGTTTTAAAAGGGGAGACCCTAGGGCAACCAAGCAACAACAGGCACTTATTGCCAATAAGTTGTTAGAGGATAACTTTTAAAAGACACTCTGGAGAGTCACCCCTGGGAACTGTAGTTCTCACAAGGCTAGCCAGAGAAAGGAAAATGGGAGCCCAGAGCGCAACCCTGTAACAATAAAAAGTGTATATACCCATGAAGGTGTCAAAAGGAATCAAATTAAAAAGGACACTATGGAGAGTCCTACAAATGACACTGTTAAGAGTGAAAGGATCTGTGAGTGTGGAAAAAGGTTCCCACTAAATGAGGTATAGGGAACCAGTCCAGCAAAAAGTTCTGGGGTTCTCATAAGTGAGGTAGATTTAGCACTAAAGTTAAAGTCTTACCTAACAGGCGACGCGCCCGTGTTCAGGTTGTGCATGCTTGTTGGGCGAGTCCCTCTGCCTGCTTAGTAGTTTAGTTTATGATTTATAGAGTGCGCCTAACCCTGACGTATCTCCCATATGTTTAGGTTTTCTGGGTTTGTGTGTCTTTTTGTGCCTTTATGAGTGGCATATGTGGCACCTTTTGTGTCTCTAAGCCACCCATTCCATGCCAAGACCGCAGTGCTCCTTGTTTGTGGCCTTTTTGGTGGTGGTCCTACTCTCCTAGGTCCGTGGCTGCTGCCATTTATGAAGAACATGTGCAGAGAGTAGCAAGTGTTCTTTTGGATAATAATGTGAGCACCTTAGATGTTCACCACGTTGGACTCCTTTTAGCATCTGCTTTGCTCATAATAAAGAGGGGGGTTTGATTCGCATCGCAATCCTTCACTTAAGAAATTTAAGGTTTTTCTTATATGGGGAGTGGGAAATCATGTTACCCTGTATGTAAGCAAGTTGTGGGCTATCAATGGGTGTTCTCCTTTATTGTGAGTTATTCAGTACTGCTTGTGTTCTTTTAAAAAATAATAAATACTGCATTGCAATAAATATTGCCTGCAATACCAGCTCATAAAGAGGCTTACTTTTACTGATGCTTGTACCCTCTTAATGAGACCCTTAGTCAGATCTCCTCAAACTGCAATGCCACACTCTTACAAGGAAAACACTTCAGACACTCTTTGCTATAAAGCAAACTCTCTGCCTCACAACCCAAGAGCTGACCAACCATACTCGCACTTTAGAAGACACCTCATCAGTCACCTTAACTCCAATAACCCTTGTATTTAGCTGCACTTTCCTACACCTATGTATAGATAGCGATACTCTTGTTCGTATCTCTGCCTTCGCCTCTAACAGCCCCGCACACTTCTGTACACTTACCTCCTGTATAGATATTGACTTTTAATGTTTGAAGACTTGTATACCTCTTATTCCTTATTAACTCTGTAATCCTGAATATTCCTTTAGGTTTACCCGCCTCTAACAGCCCTGTACATATCTGTATATTTACCCCTGCATAGATATTGACTCTGTATATATGAAGATTTGTATATTTTTTATTCCTGTAATTCTGATTATTTTTATGACTACCTCAAAGTGTATATTTCTGCAACATTGTAAGCTTCGAATTATCTTTTGCCTGCGCCCTGTTGCCCCTGGGTAAGGTGCGCTATACAAATAAATAAACAAACAAACAAACCTGCAGAACATGTACTAAACTGCTAATGCATATAATTCAGAAGATACGTGGGCACACAAAGGCACTATAAAGGTCAAATGGCTTATGCTGCTTGGCTTGTCCCCTCCCCATCTCATAATTTCACATGTAGACACTAATGGTCACACCTTCCTTCACACAACATCTATCATAGTGTACAACTCTGTGTTTGTGCTAAGATAGTAGAGGGGCAACACATTACACCATGCCGACTGTGCAGGTGTGCCCAAATCAGCACCACACAAGGGCACTGGTAAAGATTAAATGGAATGTGGCCTTGGTGTTCTCACTCTACCGATGACATATACCAGATTCTGCCTACACTTAAACTTCATTACAGACAGCAGAACATCAGACACACTGGTTACGGTACACTCATCTCACACTAGACCTCTACGCAAAGCATCCACTAGACCAAAAACTCCATTCACACATACCCCTGAAGGACACCACACACGATGCCAATTGCTATTTTTTTTTTTTTTTTTTTAAAGGATTGAAAAATATCCTGTAATACAAAGTAGCATTATTCGAAACTATAAAGTAAATCGTACTAAAATGGGGATGTAATATTGCTCTGCCAATCTAAACCCTTACCGTTCTGTCTCCTTGCTCTTTTCTTTTTTCCACAGCAAAGAAAAGGGGGCAGAGTGGGATTGTCTCATGCATTTCCTTCAGCCCAGTCCAGGATATCTATGCCTGTGGTTCATATGCCAAGACAGTGGGCCTGTACTCCCGGCGAGATGGAATTGCCCTTACCATCCTCCAGGGGCACCAGGGTGGCGTCACCCACATGGCCTTCTCCCCAGATGGGAACTGTCTCTTCACTGGTGGCCGGAAGGTACAAGGGCCTTGCTCTTACTGTAATCTCTGTATATTGCTGGTGTTCACATACTGTTTCTTTGATTTTTTTAATTTTTTTTTTAACTTTTTGTGAGCAATAATCAGTGCTGTCGAATGAAGTTAGTCATTCTTACTCAACTTTTACTCTTTCCTCCCAACTGCCATTAATCTGGTAGCCAAAGAACCATGATCTGTGCTAGGTATCACAGATTGATCTGTGGTAAGTGTCGCAGGTGACACACAAAACACTCTGGAGTCTATGGCCATCGCTTCCTCTCGATTTCCCACAAACCTCCCCCTTAGCCCAGACATCTGCAACCCTGGGTAGTTCGATCGACTGCCGACCCCTACTTTCTAATTGCTACCTGATACTAATGGTGGTCTTTATAAAAGCAGGCTCGCTAACTCCCTCAGGGGCATCCTAACTTTCCATAATTCCTCCACAGGTTAGTGTTCTAATGGAAAAATAGGGGTTTGTGCTTTGCAGCTACTCCTGTAAGATTTGCCTGGGACCACTCGTGTTCAGCATTACCTCTCCCTTCTACTCTACCTGATGTTGCACTCTTTCTCTGTCCTTCCTCCACCCTTTGATGTTGACCCTTTCTTACTAAGGGCTTCATAAAACCATACATCGGAGTTAGTACATACACACTCTTAGTATAAGTCTGTGCCACCTGAGAATGGGGTAGCATGGACAGAGCAGCCAGGCTTATCTTAGGAGGGAGAGAGGGCTGTAGCTTGGTACAGGGATATTGTAGAATGCATATGGTCCAAAGAAACACTATTCTGTATTGTAAAAATAAATGGTTTATTTAAATACAAGTAGGCCAAGATGAATCTTGAGTAAATAAGTACCATCACATTATATATAAACACAATTATACAAAAACCGATGAAATACTTAAGTCATACAACCCAGAGTATAACCTTTTTAAGAAAACAATTAGTCAAGGCAAGTCAAAGTTATTGAACATCCAGAATGCAATCCGCCATTTTAAGGGAGTAAAATAGTCTGTATTTCAGGGGTAGTAGACTATGTCAGTCATGCAGTAACACAGAGCCATGAAATCTCACAACAAACCAACTCTGTTACAAGCATGCTTCTTGCAACATTACTTTTTAGAACTCGGTTCGAAGGAAGTATGACAACTCATACTTTCTGGATGGGCCTTAAGCTACTCAGTGACATTACACACAACTATTTTTGAATGCTCTAAGCAAATCAGGGACAGCAAAGCTGTATTACACTTTTAAGAAAGACAGCAGTATTTCAAGCGAAGTAATGGACCCTGTGACTATTTTGGAAATGCTCTAAGCATATTCAGGGGAGGCACAGCCCAGTGTTACATGTATACTTTTGTAAATAGAGGAACACAAATTCATGGAACAGTATGAACCTACAACTACATTTGGGATAACCCATAGTTGTACTAGGTGAGTGAGACCTAATATTGTAATAAACTATTACAGTTGCTTTTCAGATCAGTGGAACACAGACTAAACTCTAACTTATTTAAGGATGGCACAAGGCAGACCAAGGTTAGTAAAACCCACAATACACTTAATTAGAATTGCACACTGCTATGCAAGGCCAGTAAGACCTATGGCAGACTTATTTTAAACAGGCTATACAGCACGTTTGGGGGATGCAAGACCCAGTTGGGGAATGTATACATTAATTTAATAATAGAAACCGTAAAGTGAAGCCAACGACATTACTTTTGGGAAGAGGAGGATTGTATTCACAGGCAAGTAAAACCAACCTACATATACTTTTAAGAATGGCAGAACACATTCAAAGGAAAGTATGAATTTTTGTAACTGCTCCCATTTCAGAGGGACAGTTACCAACCAAATCTTTCACAATTGAGTACATTTTTAACACTTTTTATACTTTTCAAGACAGAATCCTTTTCTTATCCAGTCGTTCCCTATTGCATTAGTTCTCTCACAGGCAGAAGAGGGATCCTAGGGATCTAGGTGCCAGCTGTAGGCAGGGTGAGATAGGGTTCAGTTGCAGGAAAAGTCAGAGTTACTGAGGAAGTCTCTTCAAAACAAGTAGTTAGTTAGGGTCCAGGGACTTCAGAGAAGACACCCTAGAGGGATTCCAGCAATGGACCTGGGCGAATTGGATGAGAGGACTCCCAATCACATGAATTCCCCCACCCCCCCTCCTAAAGCTTCACAGGAATCACAAAAGGCTTAAGGTAAGCAATACCCCAGCCATGAAGACTGTAGACAGGACACTGAAGGGCTTCTGCAGCAAGAGTCAACAGAGAGGGGTCCAGGCAAGAGTTTCTTCGCGGCTGGAGTGGTTCTGTGGTTTTGGCACCCTTTTTAGGAGCCAGAAGAGACTGAATATAGCTGGTTGGATTCTCATCCTTTGCAAGGTCCAGCACTCTGAGGGGAATTTTCAGACTCAATTCACGTCTCTGGAGGTCCAGCAGGATGCTCGCATACTTTCAGCAAGATTCGGAATTTGAAATACTGTGCACCGCCCGATGGCTCGAGGTCCCAGGGTATTGGGTATTGCAGTCTGTAAGGTCGCAGCACAATGTGGGATAGCTCAAAATGTAGGTCTTCTCGAGGCTAGTGAGTCCAGGCTCTGGGTAGGGTTCGTCGGTTTTGGAGGTCTATTGGAAGGAAGGGTAACAGGCTCTCTGGTCGCTGGAAATCATCTCAGACGCGTTTTCTTCATCTTCCTCAGATTTGGTTTGAGTGGTCGAGTACCTCCTCGGCATCCAGGATTAGACTTTTATGCAGGAACCCAGCCAATCAAACAGCCATGCAACATTCAATCTTGGTGGGGTTGGCAGTCCTTTCAGGACAACCAGCTTCCTAGTTTGAACTGGATTCTTGCTGCCAGGCTGTAGGCTCAAGGGGTGAAGAGTTGTGGACTCCTCCCTCACTTCCTGCCTTCACAGACACTCTGTAGCCTGGACGGGGAATCCACAGGATTCCCGCCGAAGACAAAATTGACACAGGATTTATCCACCCTGGAGGTCAGGGGCAGGAACAAGAAAGAACAAGGAACACTAAAATGTCGAAAAAAGAAGACTGGGACCGTTTTGGTAAAATGAGCACCCATGGGCGTGTAAACAGCCCGCGGTAAAGGTGCACCGAAGTTCGTAAAAAGGTTCACTGCCAACAGCCATTAAAGGTAAGCTTGTCCCTGCAACAGAAATGTTAGTTAAAAGGAGAAAGGGGATTGTTAGGTAAAATGTTCATATTAATGATAAATCTTCCTAACCTGTGTCAACCACAGAACTTTTTTCTGGACTGGTAGATTATTTTTCCTTATACCTCAGTGAGCGGGAACCTTCTTCCACACTCACAGAATCTTTTAGCCTTTTTATGGATGTCCTTTTTAAGACTCTCCATAGTGCCTTTTTAATGTTATCCGCTTTGACTATTGTTGGCACATACTGAAACCAGCACACCCCACCATATGTGGAGTGCTGGGGAGATACTGAGTGATCCCCTTTCTCATTTTAAATCTAACATTTATGCTACAAGGACAAACTTAATGGGTGGTGGCAGTGAACCTTTTTATGAATTTGGTGCATCTTTACCGTGGGCTGTTTCCACAGCCCCGGTAAAGGTACCCATGGGTGCTCATTTTACCAAAATGGCCCCAGTCGTCTGTTTTCGCCATTTTAGCATTTCTTGTCCTTTCTTGTTCCTTTCCCTGCCATCCAGGGCGGGAAATTCCTTTGTGTTAGCTTTTTTTTTGGTCAAATATTTTTATTAAATATCAAAATGGTACAGCCCATTACATAGGATGGGCACATGAAACAGCAGGCAGTGAATGCAGAATGCAGTTCTAGACAGGGCTGGACTGCCCCACTGGGACACCGGGACATCCTCCGGTAGGCCTCGGAGCATAGGGCCTCTTTGGCGCATGGCGCAAGGATACAGAATTAGGAGGCCTGAAAACGATCTCGTCAGCCTGGGTAGTTCGCATTGAATTGAGTGCCCTGGTTGGATGCGCATTTCTTTTCTGCAGGGCTGGGCTGATGCTGACGCTGGCTCGCGCCTGCGTGTCTAATGAGGGGCACCGCCCCTGAGAACCACACGTTCCACAAGTTAAGACTGTTCTACATTGCGCAGGTGCAGCGTGCACTGGCTGCAGTCTCGGTAGGCAGCAGTAGCCAGGCCTGGCTGCTTGCCGAATTCCGATGATGAGCGATGAACGACCAGGTAAGAACGGATGTGACATGGAGTTGGTGCCGGTTCCGCAACGGGGTGTGAAAAAATGCATTTATTATACGTATCGACGTATAATAACTGCATTTGTTCAGATCTTGCTTTCACATTAACACAAAGGATGAATTAAGAAAAAGATTGCTTGGTGGTGGCGGTAGTTCCGGTAGGCGGGGGTGGGGGCAGAGGCGGAGGGGGGGTTAGTGTGTAGTGTACTGTTAATGGCTGGCTGCTGCTGGGCTGGCCTTGGCTGGAGGGGGCAGCTGGGCGGGACGGGGGCCGATACTCTAGTGATTACTGATTAAATATGGGTGTACTTTACTTTAAAAAAAAAAAGTAAATAGCAGGATTGAAAGCCTCCATGGAGATGACTGGCAGTGGCTGCCTGTTATACGTGTTTAACTAGCAAGCAGTTAACCACAGCCACATACGCGCACACCTCAGCTAGGGGGTATGCCTTACCCATGCTCCGAGTCCCTGCTCCAATCCCCATTCCTCCTCTTCTGTCGGTCACCAGTTTGTCACCGGCTGTGCACACAGGCCTGCACTGATATGCTGCTGTCCGGCGGCTTTCAAACAGCAGCAGGATTGTGCGCTTCTGCTTCATCCCTAGCAAGGGACGGCGCTGTCTCCCTGAATGGCAGTCCCTTTTCATTGCACAGGCCCATGGGGAAGTCAGCCACGAGAGGCAGGAACTCATATGTGGCATGGTGGCAGCACATTAGCTGAGAAATTATTTGCACTTTAAGTGGAAGCTACAGCCACTAGTGGCAGTATGTCCTTGACCTCCAAAGAGCCATTAAAGTGGCCTTTTCCAAAGATCTTTTTTTATTACCATCTAATTAGCTCAGACCAATGGTGGCCAATTAACTGCCCTCCCCCTTCCCTGTGTCCATGTCCCTGAATCCAGGCAGGCTCGGACACCAGTCGTCTACCTGTGCAGTTCAGAATCTCAGCTGAAGGCTCAGACAATCAGTAATATATTACAGAGAATTCCCAACATTTTTACCATTGTCCTTGTTGAACCCCAGGCCTCCTGCTCCTGAAGGAACATGACTTTGAAAACGTCTTCATCTTTTTGCTTGCACTGGTGCTTGAGGGACTTTGGGGGTGTCTTGCAGCTAATGTCTGTGTACTGCAGATCACAGGTTCCAGAGTTGAAATGGGTGTCTCTGCCTTTCATCCTGCTGAAGGCAACGTATAATTTGAACTGACCCCATATGTTGTGCTGGTCTGAAACCATATAATCTCTTTTGGCAGTGGCACCTTTCACACCATGTTCGGGCCGCCACGCTCCCCTGAGCAATCCGCCACACTGAGATAGATGGTGGGAGTCTGTGCACAAGGCATGCCCCTTCCACCACCGGCATTACTGTTAGGTTCCCAATAAGTCAGGAACCTGAGGATATGTAAAGCATGCAAATGAATCGAGTCAATTTAATGAGACGCAGGAGCCGGGGCAGTGAGTTGCTATTTTCTTTATTGTCCGCGCCAGAACTGGCGTCGGAGGCGGTAGCCCCGCCTCTTCCTCTTTCCGTGGCCACGCCACAACTCCCAACACAAACAGAAAGAACGGACACAAACAGAAACTGTGAAATAACGTGTCCATAGAAATAGGACACAACAATTACCAACCCACATTGGGCAAATGGCATTGAGACACTGGTGACTGGTGCTGCCAAAGAAGCAATGCACTGGTGGGCCGCTGCCCTGCCCCTCAATCTTGGTTTTCAAGTTTAAGTGCTATGTCTGTGCTATCCTTCTAAACGATAGCACACTACCACAGAGACATAGCACTTTACTTAACAAACCAGAAAAGCAACACTGAGGGAAGCGGCCCACGCCCACCGGCAGGACCGCCGTTGGCTCTGTCAGTGCCATGATGTGAACGGTGTGAAAAATGCATTTATCATATGTCGATTATCTACGTATGTAAACTAAATGCATTGTTTCTCACTGCGTTCACACGTTGCAGCATGCGAATGGCACTTTATCAAATGATGCAGCTTGAGTGACAATTAATTTCTGTTTTAGGGCTGTGTACCTAGGAAATCAATGTAGCGATTTCACATACTGAAGATGTCCTTCCTGTCAACGTTTCATGATTAGAGTGCAGGACGCAGCTTCATTAGTGCCAGGTGGAGTTGTGAGGTCGATAGACTTCACCAAGGAGTTCCCTGCTGTTCTGCACTTCTCACAGGACTCGGATTTGATCATCTTGACTGAATGCATCTCTCTCTCGATCTCTCTCTATATATAGTGGATTAGTGTCAATACACATGTATTACACTGCAGCAGGGGCATTGCCTTGCAGTTTCCAGTGCACGTATTCGCAGAAGCGATCAGACGTAATATTTAGGAAGCGGTACAGTGCTTAATAAGCTATGATCGGGCATTAAATAACGACGGCAACAGGGAAGAGCTTTTTTTCAGAGCGAGTGCAATTTAGGTCATGTGCGAATCATCTTCTTTGCCAAGCAGGCCATCTCTTGTGTGACATTAGGAGTGGTGCAATGCTGTGTGATTCACGTCCCATCATGTCAGCCTCTGCTCTCAGAAAAGGCATAAAGCTGCCTACAAATAATATTCACGTTAACTCAATGCGTAGGCATTATTATTAACATGATAGACAATAAGGTGTCTCTATCGCTCCTTCATGATTTTTTCTGCGTCTGCGCGCACCTTTTCTTTTAATATGCAATAAAGCAGACTGTATACCCAAGAGAACGAAAATAAGGCAATTTATGAATTTAAGTTAGTATTGCCTCCTCTAAATCAATCAGAATCCTAGGAATACAGTGAATACCTTCTGTTACTGGCCACGTTCCAAAAATTCTTAATTCCGAAGCTACCTCACAGCTGACCTTGCATTTACTTTTTATGGGGGGGCACAAAGTGCTAATAGCCTTAAAGACCTCATGAGGTGCCATTATCGTATGGGATAATGCGCATCCAGTGTCGGACTGGGGCATAAAAACGTGGCACTCAGTTGCAAATGGAAATTCATTCCTTTTGTGACAGACTGTTTGAGTAGTATGAGTAGTACCTAAGGCAGAGGTTTTTGATGAAATGTGATGCAAATTGTGCATTTAAAGAATATTTATTCAGCAACACTGGTCAAAACTACTAGTCGCATGGTGAAGTAACTCATCAAACTGGTCCACATGGGCCAAAAAACGGGCCCACTTCTACCAAAATAGGAATTTGGTAGGCGAAGGTGAAATGTTGTGGCGACAAATAGCACTGCGATGGACGTCCCACTAATGCTGCACTGCATCAGGTACCCCTCTAGCACAGGCCTGAACCACTCATCGCAGTCACCTCTTCCAGAAACTGCATGAGAGAGCGTATGGTATTTATCATGGTTTGTGCACTCATTTTAACTAATTTTATTCGACATTTTCTTGGGGGAAACTCGTAACCCCCTCATTGAAGAGTTTGCCTCACGCGCTGTGCTTGCTCCTTAAGCAAAATGTGGGGCCACTTTAAAAAAAAAAATTCCAGGGCCACTTTTGGTTCGCAGTCCAGCCCTGGTTCTAGACATCATTCTCCCCACCCATACACATTCTACTGCCGGAAATCGACTAACATGCCCAGTCCTATGGCTGTAGTATCTAACCCCTGCCCTACCAACACCCATTTCCCACCCAATCCCCTTCTTGCTCATAGTCGTATTAGGTACCGACGATTTACATGTATGGTTCAGCTATTTCCCAGAAGCGTGCAGCCTGGACCGGTCTAGCGCAACGCTTAAAGGCAGTGTGCAGTGTGTTCCTGGGAGCATGACTTAGTAATATTTGCCACATGAGTTTGGTGGGTGGGTGTTAGGGAGAATTCTTAGAAATGTGCTAATTCCCTTCTACCTTGGAGACCCCCAGCTCTTTGGCTGGACTTTAGGACTTTTTATCTCTCTTGTAATTTTAATGTGAATTCATTTGTGTTCTTTTTTTACTTTGGAGTCTGACAAACTCCATAAACATCATCTTTACATTGTGTTTCACGGCACCTTCAGCGCAGTGGCACAGGGGAAGTCTCTCAGATTTCCCAAAGGTTTTAATGCCTTCTCTTGGTGAAACTACCGTTTCCAAGAGCAGTGAAGTGAAATTGACTTTACTTACAATTTGTAGCTGTCTAGACCCAGCACACACTATTTTACCATAGGGTGCTAGGGGGTTTACTTAGTATCCCCTTTGTCTAGTTTCTCAGCTAACATTTTTTATGTTACCCTTCTTACAATTAATGGCTGGTGGCAGTGGTTTACTTTTTAATACCATTGTGTGTTTTTACCCATGGGTTCCCATTTCATCAAAATGTCCCCGGTCTTCTTTTTTCACCATTTCCTGTCTGGAAGGTCCTTCTTGAGATTTATTCTGCGTGCCAAACCAGGTTTGGTCTTGGTTTGTTTTGTCTTTGTCGGGTGTTAGGCAAAGCTTGTATGCAGTACCCTTTGGGACCACTACACATAACTAGGACTACAGGTGTAAGCAAAACCAACCTTTGGTATAAGTCTGTACTACATAGTTTTGTGATAGCGTTGCTGAGCAGCCAGGCTTATCTCAAGAGGGGAATGTGAGCTGTAAGGATGTTACACAGAGGTCTACAATCACAAGAATTCAAATACTCATACACTCAAGGTTTCTTGGTAAAACACTTATTAATTTATTTCACAGTCAGTTATAAAACATGCTCTAGAAGAAGGCAATCTATATCCCACATTCTCCAGCATGGGGTCTGGCATGGATTCACATGCTCATGAATATTCCCCGTCGTCAGGCTGGGAAATCCTCGGTAAAGAAAAAATCAGTATCAGTTTTGTTTCTGATCTGTCTTTCTTAGTAGTAACCAATCGCTGATCTCTGGGTCATACTGCCCCCAGCCAATGACTGCCCTCTCCCTAAGCCCTGCCTCTGGCAGCCAACCTCAGATTTTTACCGCACGCTCAAGTGTTGGTAGTCCTCGTGCTTAGTGCTCGAGTTTTTGCTGCATTTTTGCGCTTTTTCGGGAGATTTTCTCATTTTTTTCAGTTTTATCGAGCCTTAAGCTCCACCGTTTCTACTTCGATAACGGGACTCGTTTCGGAATTCTTCTACACCCCTCAAGGGTGAAGTTTTCGTCGAGTTTACGCTTCTTGGAGGATTCCGGAAGATCTGCGGCCTACCTCAAAGGACATGGCCCAGGACAAGGGAAGCTCGACGCCCGGATCCAAGCTGTTCAGGTGCTGCCCTGGATGCGGATTACAAAACGTTTTCAAGGAGGACTTGACGCACGTGGAGAAGGACTGTGCGTTCTGCAAGAACCTTTCGGAACGGACCAAACGAGATCGTCGTGACCACCTCGCCGCCTGGCTGGAGAAGGGCAGAGTAGGTGAGAAGGCAAAGAAAAAGTCTGAGCGGGCTTCTCAGTCCTGTGAGGGCGTCCCAACAGAAGGCCAAGCACCGCGAGTCTGCGGGCACCGGGAGCACCAAAAGGTTGGGCTCTTCGGCTGCCAGGCAGGGCATGACTTCCCCGGCACGTTCAACCACGAGCCAGCGCTCTGGTTCGGGGAAGAGGAAGTCCGAGAACCCGGGTAAGCTGCTGGAGCGGCCCCGGTCGATCTCGAAGGGGGAGTGAGGCGCTGACCCTCCCCCCAAGGCGAAGGCCCAGGACGCACCTAAGGTGGTGAGGGCTTTGATCCAGCTGGTAAAAGCCTCTATCGAAGTGGTTGCTGCGACCCTGGCGAAGCCGGCTGAGACTACGCCAGTGGAATCGGCCTCTGGGCCCAGAGTATCCCTGCCACCGCGGAGGGAATCCTCTTTCCAGCCCATCGTTAAGACCCCCGTGAAGTCCACAGCGGAAAAGGAGGTGGGGGGGGGGCCCGGTGGCCATTACAGACTCGGAATCAGCCTCTGAGGAGGAGCTGGTGGAAACCGAGAAGGGCCTCAATGAGAGGTTCGAGAAGGTTCGATCCCAGGGGGTGGTCCCCGCTGACGTGATCGACGAAGAGGGCCCAGTGGAGCGGCCATCCCATCCGTCGCAGCCATTACCCGAGCCCCAGGATAGCTCGGCAGCCATTTTGTCGGCGATCCAATCCTTATGTACCGAGATAAGGACGAGATTACCACGGACCCCGACGGAGGATCCGGAACCGGGCCCGTCGGGGAAACCCTCCGAACAAGCGGAGGAGAGTTAACCCCTCTCTGTCCTTCGTGCCCGCGAGGCCTGTGGACCCCTCATCCCCCTCGCTGGACCCTAGAGAGGATACGGCGACGGATACAGCCACGGGGACGGACGACGGCGGCGATGACACAGCGGACATCCCGTCATCACCCCCCCTCGGGCTTCTCCAGCTGACGAAATTGGTTTCTTTCACGCCATGATAACCAGGGCATCCGAGCTCTTCCAGCTCTGCCCTGAAGAACAAAAAAGGAAGGGTTTCTTTACCAACGACGAGAGGCCAAGAGGAAGACGGTCCTCACGGTGCCTTTGCTCAACGACATCTGGGACGATGGGCTTGCTGTCCTCAAGAAACCTTCCACGACACCCGCCAAGAGGGACAGGTACGAGAAGAAGTACCGAGTCCCCGATGCCGCCCCCTTGTGCCTCAGGGCCCAGCCCACGCCGGACTCTGTCGTCTCGACAGCGGCTAAGAAGAAAGCAGCGGGTGCGGCGGCTTCAACTTCCACTTCCCCGCCGGACAGCGAGGGCAAGAAGTTGGACTCCATGGGACGACGAGTCATCTTGGCGGCGACGACGATTAATGCGGCCAATGCCTTATCGATCTTGGCCCGCTACGACAGGGAGCTCTGGTTCAAGATAGCTCCCTTGCTAGACTTTCTACCTGACGACAAGAGGGCCAAGGCCCTACAAATTCTGCAGGAAGGCGAGGTGGCGTTGGATCACACCATAACGGTGGCAACGGACATTGCCGATACCGGATTTCGCCAATTGCGCAACGGAGTTTGCCTCTGAGGATGGCTCAAGGCGACAGACTTTCGCCAGGACGTCCAGACCAGAGTGTTGGATATGCCGTTCGACGGCAACAACCTTTTTGGTAAGGCTGTGGACGAGTCTCTCGAGGCCATCAAGACCGACTCGGAGACGGCCCGGGCCCTAGGGGTACTTCAACAACGACGGCCCTTTCGGAGCTCCGGAGGCAGACAGGGTGCCTCCAAAGGATCCAGCGGTGGCTCTACCGCCAGGCGGCCCGCTCCTCTTCCCAGGAGGCCTACAGAGGTCTCGGCAAGCAAGGGGGATCCCGCCGTCGTCGCCAAGGAGACCAAGGCGGCAAGGCCGCCTCCAAGTAAGACTGACCCGGCCGTGTCATCGGGCCCCCACCGAAGCACCCCGGTGGGAGGCTGGCTGACGAAGTTCGTCAGCATGTGGGAGTCCATCTCCACCGACCGTTGGGTGCTGGACACCCTGGCCAACGGGCACTCGCTGGAATTCCAAAAGGTGCCCTTGCATTCCTCCCGTGGCCAGGAAGGAGAATCGCATCCCTCAACTGCTGTTGTAGGTAAGGGCGATGCTCAAGAAAGGTGCTATCGAGCTCGTCCCCAGGAGACGCTGGGGCTCCGGAGTGTACTCAAGGTACTTCCTCGTCAGAAAGAAGACAGGCGGTTGGCGCCCCATCCTGGACCTGGGTCGGTTAAACAAATACATCAAGGCGCAGAAATTCAGGATGGTCACCCTCCAGCACGTGCTGGGACAGCTGTAGGAGGGCGACTTCCTATTGTCGTTGGACCTGGAGGATGCTTACTTCCACATCCCCATTCTAAAAGGGCACAGGAAGTTTCTCAGGTTCGTGGTTCAGGGACGCCACTACCAATTCAGAGCCCTACCCTTCGGATTAAAGTCGGCACCCAGGGTATTCACCAAGTGACTGGCACCAGTGGCGGCGCGGCTGCGCCTGCAGGGGATCCACGTCTACCTGGACGACTGGCTAATCCGGGCAAGGACAAAAGAACTCGCCGTCGAACACACAGCGAGGACCGTCCGGCTGCTCACGGAACTGGGTTTCGCCATCAACTACCCCAAATCTCACCTGGTTCCGTCGCAAGTAGCACTGTTTCTGGGAGCGAAGTTCGATACAGTGGGGCAATTGGCCTCCCTGGGCAAGGTGCGGCGCCTGCTAGCCACGGACGTGGCCAGGGTGAGGTCCATCAAGTCCCTCCTCGGGATGATGTCCTCATGCATCTATCTGGTACCCCTTTGCAGACTTCGGATGCGTCCGCTACAGGAGTTCCTCGACGCCCGCTGGTTTCAGGCGTCGGGCCGCTTCGAGGACAGGATCCCTCTCGACGAGGAGTTCTGTCGGGCGATCCTTAGGTGGGGTACCCGTGCTCACCTCACTACAGGCACGGACTTTCAAACCCCAGCGTTTCAGGAGACAGTGACGACGGACGCCTCTCTGGAGGGTTTGGGGGCCCACAACGGAGATCTCCACGCAAGAGGCCTTTGGCTCCCGGAGAAGATGTGTCTCCACATCAACATTCTGGAGCTGTGAGCAGTGTTCTGGGCACTCAAGTCGTTCCTTCCGTCCCTCAAGGACAAAGTGGTGAGGATCTTCACCGACAACACCACCACGATGTTCTACATACGGAAGCAGGGGGGCACCAGATCCCCAGCCCTATCCAAGGAGGCCCAAGATCTGTGGCACTGGGCCGTCGCCCAGGGGATGTTTCTGGTTCCCTTCCACTTGGCAGGAATAAAAAACACCATCGCCGACTCACTCAGCAGGGAGCTGCGCTCATGCCACGAGTGGGAACTACGTCAGGACCAGGTGGATCGGCTCTTTCGACGATGGGGCAAACCCCTGATCGACCTTTTCACAACGGTGACGAACTCCAAGTGCAGAGGCTCGCCAGCAGGTTCCCGCAGCCGAGGAGCATGGGCGATGCTTTCTCGTTCCCCTGGGACGGCCTGTTTCTATACGCCTTCCCTCCGTTGCCGTTGCTGCTCTGCCTCATCAACCAGCTGAAGAAGTCCAGGTGCAGAATGATCCTCGTCGCACCGGCGTGGCCGAGGCAGATCTGGTTCCCGGACCTTCTGGACTTGTCAACGCCCCCACCAGTCAAGCTGCCGGCGGACGTGGATCTTCTCTCCAGAGAATGAGGCGCCATTCTCCATCACGACCCACAGTCGCTGAACTTGCAGGCCTGGTTCCTGCAGCACTAGAGTTTGGAGGGTACGATATCCCGGCTGACTGCAGAGAGGTTCTTGCAAAAGCCAGGGCGTCCTCAACTCTTAAGTGTTACGGTCATAAGTGGAAGAGGTTTTCTGTCTGGTACCGTGCACAGAAGATTAACCCTCTGCGGATTACGGCCCCTCAAGTACTGCCGTACCTACTGTCGCTGGCCAAAGCTGGTCTGGCTCACGCCTCCATCAAAATACATCTGGCTGCCATCTACCGATATACCAGGACTACGGGACGGGCGTCCTTGTGGTCTCATCGCCTGGTGAAGGAATTTATGAAAGGACTATTCCGATCGTTCCCGCCGGTGGAGGCGCCTGCCCCGGCGTGGGAGCTTAATGTGGTGCTGACAAGGCTCATGGGGGCCCCATTCGAGCCTATACATTCGGCGCCTTTGAAGTTCCTGTCATGGAAGACCGCATTCCTCGTGGCCCTCACCTCCGCACGACGAGTGGGAGAGATCCAGGCCCTATCTTGCAAGCCTCCATACTTGACTTTTCATGACACGAGGTTGGTGCCCAAGGTGCATCGGACTTCCACCTCAACGAGCCCTTGGTGTTACCAGTTTTCTTCCCGTCGCCTTCAACGCCAGCCGAGAGGACTTTGCACTCGCTGGATGTAGCTAGAGCGCTGAAGTTCTAAGTGGACCGCACGAAGAGTTTTCGGAAGAGGTCACAACTGTTTGTGAACTTTGGGTCGGTGAATCAAGGGAAGGCTCTCTCGAAGACTTCCATTTCCAGATGGCTCTCCGGCTGCATCATGCACTGTCACCGGTTGGCAAACCGACCGCTGCCCGGCCGTCCGAGAGCCCATTCGACCAGAGCGATCGCTGCTACCACGGCGTTCCGGTTTGGTGTGCCCCTGCTGGCCATCTGCAGGGCTGCTACGTGGAGGTCGACTCACACCTTCACAAGATTCTACTGCGTCGATCGGGACTCCAGGGAGGAGACCAGGGTCGGCCAAGCAGTGCTGCGCAACCTGTTCGCCTAAGGTGAGCCTGGTGAGGAGGTAAGAATTGCTTAATGTTGAGTTTTGGATGTAATGCTTAATGTTGAGCCTTTGCCACCTCCCGTGGTTGTGCATGTGTATACTGCTATGTATTCTTTTATTCATGAGCATGTGAATCCATGCCAGACCCCATGCTGGAGAAGGAACAAGTTACTTACCTGTAACTGTTCTCCAGCATGGGTCTGGCATGGATTCACATGCTAACCCTCCCACCTACCCCTCTGCAGCTCTTCACTTGGTCATACTGCCACTTTGCGTGATACCAAATCTGAGGATGGCTGCCAGAGGCGGGGCTTAGGGAGAGGGCAGTCATTGGCTGGGGGCAGTATGACCCAGAGATCAGTGATTGGTTACTACTAAGAAAGACCGATCAGAAACAAAACTGATACTGATTTTTTCTTTACCGAGGATTCCCAGCCTGACGACGGGGAATATTCATGAGCATGTGAATCCATGCCAGACCCATGCTGGAGAACAACAGTTACAGGTAAGAAACTTGTTCCTTTCTCGTCCCCTGGCAGCAGCAAAGAAGTACAGCCAGTTGGGGGAAGGTCCTCCAGCAAAGTTCGTCTTGGGGGTAGTTGGTCCCACCAACCCAAGGGAAGAAGTCCGTCTTGGAGCTTCTCTAGTCGATTCGGAGTTTGGAGCTTCAGTACTACAGCAGGGCTTCACCAGGCAGTTCAACAGTCCTGGATGGTGCAGCAAGCTTCTCTTCCAGTTTCTTTCGGATGTTTCGTCCAGTGGTCGACTCGCTCTTTGGTTCCAGAAGCCTCGCCTTTTAGGCAGGCTTCTCCCATTCATGCACAGCCTAGCTGCCACTCGCACATCAGGGAGGCTGTCCTGTAAGGACAGCCAGCCAGTCAATCACCACTGGGTGCATTCAGGTAACCAAGGAGACTAAGCACAGAGTTTTGGGAACCTGCCTCACTTTCTGCCCTGCCAGACACACTGGAGCCAGAGGCGGGTTTCAGTACTGAAGCCCGCCATAGGCAAAATGAACAAAAGGGTCAAACCTGATTTGCCGCGCAGAGTAAAACCCAAGAAAGACCTCGCAAGCAAGAAATGGCAAAAAAAGACCAGGGCCATATGGACAAAAAGGGCACCTGGATACCAACACTTGCCCAAGAAGGGCTTCAAGCACCTGGCCCAACACTGTGCAGAATGTGGGCTGTGCCATGACGTGCATCATGGCCACAGAGTGCTGGAAGGTGCCAGTTCCAAAGAATTGTAGGACGGATACTTGCTTCAGCGGTGGGGCACAGCTGTCCGGATGTTGATCCTGCTCCCTATGTCTCCCTGTAATGTGGTGAGCATCTCAGTTATGGCCTCTGTGATGAGGTGGTACAGGGTGAACAACTGGCTGTCAGTGAGGGTCCAGGGTGAGATCCTGACCCTGGGGATAGGTGCACGCCTTACTTGGGATCTCCTCCTCTCCCTGTGCCCTGGTCTGGTTATCCTGCCTCTCTTCTTCAGGCACAGCATGAGCACCTGCCTGTCCCAGCTCACAGTGGCTAGTGACAGCATGGATTTGAAAACCGTGTTTGGGGTAGAGGTGTGTCTCATGTAGCCCTCTGGAGTGGATTGGGATCACCTGTGGCTTCATTTCTGGCACCTGTGTTCATTTACCTCTGGCTGGAGGTAACTGCGCTGTGTTTTAGATGGTATTAGCACCGTTTCCGGCACTAATACCGCCATACATGGACTTGTGATTTGGCTGTTTTTGCTCTTCATGTGGCTGATGCAGATACCGCCGGCTGTAAGGATGTACACGGTATTGTTGGTGCTAATTCAGTTACCACCACTTTTAAGGGTTACCGCCCAACTTGGGATGAGGCCCAAAGTCTTAAGACGCAGCGGAATAGCAAATCTTCCTGAAGCATAAACATGATAATTCTCTTTAACAGCATGTACTTTTACATTTGACCACTTGATGCCTTTTTGAGTTCCATGTACTCAGAATGGCCGAGCCATGCGTTTCCTACCCTGTCCTTTGCCCATCTTGTTCTTTAGCCTTCTTCCTGCACTCTCACGTCAGGAAATTCCATATAAGGTGTTGTGTAGATTTTCCTTTTTGAGTGAAATTCTTCCCACTGTGAGAGTCCCCCAGCATCGTGTTGGACGGTTGAGTTTTTGGGCTGATTCTCCTGATTGAGTGGGATTACTCTGACCATGGGAACCCTTTTTTTTACCCCTTTTTGATACTTTTTAATTGAGTTATGCTTTCCTCTATCTTTTCTGGCATCTACAATTTATCATTGCAACACACACCACTTTCTGTGCAGTGTAACTGGGAGCTCCTTGAGCTTCCCTTTTATTTTACCTGTGTTAACACGTTACCGGGGGAAACTTTATGTCCCACCTGTATTTTATTTTGCAAGATCAGCACACCCCACCTTGAGTGAAGTGCTGAAGGGAAGCTCCTTTTCTCGCTTTTCCAGTAACTTTTAGTTACTGTTCCAAGTTCATCTGACAGGCTGGTGGCTGTGTACCTTTTTTCATGACTTTTTGTGGACCTTTGTTGCAGGCGGCTTTCGCAGCTGTGGTAAGGGACACAAGGGTCACCATTTGCCTAAAATGGTGGCTGTACTTTTGCAAGCCCTGTTTTTGATTGCTTGGTCTTTCTTGGGCCTTTATTGACTTGCGTGGGTGGAGGAGGTCTTGATGGGTCTTTTGTCTTTGGCAGGGATTCCTTTGGAAAGCCAGCCAAGACTTTGTGCCTGAAAGGACAGGAAGTGGGGGAGGTGACAAACTCCCTAGGTCCAGGCTTTCCCCCTCTAATTTGACTTTGAAGAACTCATACCTAGATAAGGCTGAACTGCTAAAGCCTGAAGGCCTCTGAAAGTAATACAAGTCTTTAAAAAGTGCTTACCTGCTTTTGTTGGTGGTGTTAATTCATTTTATTCCTGCAACAGGTTATTCTTAGTTACTAGAACGGTGCTTTTACTTACCTTTGAATTGTATTCATTAACCTTATAAGCGGGTTTACTCACCTGAATTATTGCTTTGGTTTTCTCTTGCGTTTACTAGCTTGAAATGGTTCTTACCTATCTGAAGATTTATATTTGCCTTGTGTTTATATAAAATAAATACTTTTTTTTATATAACTCAAAGTGTGGAAATGTTTCTTTGGGCCTATCTATATTCCAGGTTCTCTGTACTAACCTACAGCTCACCTCTCCCTCCAACGATAAGCCTGGCTCCTCTGCCACACTACCAATACCTTGAGTTGGGCATGTCTATACTAGAAGTTGGAGCACTGTATAGCAAGGGGATAGTTTTATAAACTCCTACCGCAGGTGGACTTTAGAAAAACTCCCTAACACTAAACAGTCCCACCTGGGGGGTGGGGTGGAGGAGAGAGGCACGCATGCACGCACCCCATACCCCCCTACCCCCCACCGCAGGAATAATGCCAAACTACAATTTGGCCAAAGAACAAGCAAAACTCTTATGACAAATCCATTGAAGGGCACTAACCATGTTTAGTACCCATATGCGGTAAATAGAAATGCGCACACTAAACAACTAATGCTAAAATTATAAAAATGTATCTGCTGCCACCAGCTTGTCTATAGGCACATATAAAAGTAACCACAAACCCCAAGTGTAAAAAGCTAGAGTGAAAAAAAAAATATCCCCAGGTGCTTGCTGAATCACTTATAACTGTTATCAAAGCACTAATGGGCACTTAATAAAGACTTTAGGGCCAGAAATTCCTTTAAAGCTGCCCTCCATAGCTATCAAGCAGCTACTAAAGAAGCTAAGTCCCAACACTTTGCTGAGCGGATTTCAGCCGCCTCCTACTCCACGCGTGAACTTTTCAAGGCCGCTGAGGAATTATCGTCTCCAACTCACATTTCAACCTAGCTGGTTAACAGGTATTATGTGGCCAGATGAATATCATTTTTCAAGATACAATTATCAATATCAGAAATTCAATTCTTGCTAAGAGTTTTAAAGGATCTCCAAATTGCTCAAGCCTAAATGGCACTCAAAACAATCCCTCACATTTGTTGTCCTCTCAAGCCGGTTGCAGGCGTCACTGTTCTTAAAGCTCTTGCTCACCTAAAATTGGCTTCAACCATTGATCCCATTCCCACTACGTTTGATGCAATCTTTTTTCACTTCATGGGATTTTTGCTTTTAAAGCAGTTATTAACCATTCTTTTTCCTCTGGTTCTATCCCATCTGTTTTGGAAAAGGCTGTCGTCTCTCCTCTCCTGAAAAAACCTCATTTGGATCCTTCTTCTCCGGACAGTTGCCATCCGATCTCGTCACTCCCTGCTCTAATGAAGGTCATGGAACTTATTGTTACACCTCAATTGTCCAGCTGCATTGAGGCAAACGGTGCTTTCCACGATTTTCAAAACTGCTTTATACCCGCAAGGGGCACGGAATCAGTCATGATTTTGGTCCTTGATGACCTATCGCTGATGCAGGACCGTGGAGAGGATGGGGTACTATTCTCCGGAACCTCTCTGCGGCTTTTGATACTATAGATAATGGCATTCTTATCCAGTGCCTCAAACAGGAGGGTATGGAAGGGTCTGCTTTGCAGTGTTTGCCTCTTTCCTTTTGAACGTCAGCAAATGGTCTCCCTTTCCTCTTTTTCCTCTATTCCATATACAGTTTTCTGCAGGGTCTTTTCTCCATCACCGCTTCTTTTCAATCTTTATATGCAGCCCTTGGCAGACCTCATTGCTTCCTTTTGGTGTCTGCTTTTACACCTATGCTGATGACACCCTGTTGCTCTTCGATTTAGACTCCTCTGATGCAGACTCCTCTAATGCTGATTATCCCCTACAGCCCAAACGGTGTCTGTCTGAGATCTCGACATGGATGTTGGCGAATTACCCAAAACTCAATGCTAGCCAAACGGAGGTCCTCGTGTTTGGCTCTCCAGACCAACTGTCAGTTTGGAAGTCCCAGTTTTATCCCGAGAGTATGGGTACCCCCCCACCCCCCACCCCCCACCCCCATGCCGTTGTCAAGGGTCTGGGATTTAAACTTCTTCCCTATGGCTCTCAGGAAGCACAGATTGCATCAGTGTGCAACTCGGGCTTTCTCAAGTTAAGGATACTCAGGAAAATGCTGCCTTTTCTTCCCTCTTCTCATCGGTCCACAGTGGTAACTGCATTTATAATGGGATCGCTGGACTATTGCAACAGGATTTATCTGGGACAGCCCGGTTATTTAGTTCATTGACTCCAGATTTCTCCTGAATACAGCAGCCGACTGGCCTTGAATGCACACAAGCTTGAGCACTCCTCTAAAGTGCTGTCGGAGCTCCACTGGCTTCCGGTTAGGAAGAGGATTGCTTTCAACACACTCTGCATTGTCCATCGGGCAATCCACCAGACTGGACCTAGCTTTCTCCAAGAGAAACTAGAGATGTATTCTCCATCGTGCTGTCTGTGTTCTCGAACCAAGAACCTCTTGGTTATTGCTTGGTACCCAGAACCCAGAGCCAGAGGACATTACTTTTCTGTGCAGGCCCCAATGCTTTGGAATGCCCTCCCACAGACACTTTGTGATATTTACGACCATCTCAGGTTCAGGAAAGGTTTAAAGTCCTTCCTATTTAAAAGTTTACTTGCATCTTTGACTTAATTTGGGTATCAGGTATTAATATCGCCACATATATGGTCGCCGTAAATCTTGCCGGGAAAATGTCGTGGCGATATTATTTGGGTGACCATATATGTGGCGACGGGAGCAAAAAAACAAAAAAAACTAAAATAAACATTTAAACATTTGGGGGTTGCGGGGGTGTCCCCCGCATGTTCCATGATATAATGTTGCCACAAAAATCAACCATTTTTCGGCAATATTTTTGCATGGCGATATTTTTGTGGCGACATTATTACATGGAACCATAATTTGCCTGTCTTTTTCTTTTAAATAGCGTCCTGACGGGCCTGGTTTTCATGCTTTATAAATTATATAACAAAGTGAAGT
The DNA here is from genome assembly GCF_040938575.1 of Ambystoma mexicanum. Lineage (NCBI taxonomy): Eukaryota > Metazoa > Chordata > Amphibia > Caudata > Ambystomatidae > Ambystoma > Ambystoma mexicanum. The sequence goes on from NC_090921.1 coordinate 179,200,378, forward strand.
GTAGGTTTTTTTTTTTGTGACATCACCAACAGATGTTTATAGTTTTAATTTATGAATAATACTTTTCTGGATTTTATTGCTTAGAAATGTAGGGCCTAATTAATGCATTTGTATACTTCTTGTGTCCTTTTATTTATGTGAGTGCGTGTGTCTCTCATTGTACCATTACACCAGCCTCATATCTCCTCTAGTCCAAGCCGTACTGGTCCACTCCACTACTTTAATTGATTCTCACTATACCAAAGTATTTTTCATTGGTCTCTAAAATAGGATGAACTCTCTCAACCCTCGCCCAGGACTGTTCCTGAAAATCTATCTTAGCAGAGAGGCCAAGCAGCCAATAAGACTGCTTCAAACTGAGGCATGTACCGGTAATTAATGCCTGAAATCCAGGCAATCTGGTTGGTTGACTGGCCTTTGCCAGATGTTAATGAATGTGCACTTTGGAAATGAAACCTGAATAGAAGTGACGGTTCACCTATTCTTTCCTATGTTTCCAGGACCCTGAGATTCTGGCCTGGGACCTGAGACAACCGGGAAAAGTGCTCTTCTACATGCTCCGCAGTGTCACCACCAACCAGAGAATGTACTTTGACTTGGAGATGTGAGTCACTTCTATTCTGTTTTGTAGCATATGGGCTATGCACCAAAAAGCCTCTCACTGTAGTTTGTTCTTTATATGGGTGTGGTTGTAAAGTCAAAGGTGTAAGTGAAAGGGAGGGGGCAATTGTCAAAGAGGGATGTTTTAGGATCCTCTTCTAGACGATAAGTGTAGGGAGCACGGAGTGTATTTCTATGTGATTCCAGAATTCATCTTTGGCATCCACCCAAGAGATTGGGGGTAGTATGAGATAATTGGGTATATGTTGTGGTGGTCTATTTAGTGGCTGTACCAGGTGATTTTGTAACATGGTTGCAGGAAAGGGAACAAGGAAGATATGTTTAGGTCAAGCAGAACACTTTAAATCAGATTCCTACACTCCTTGCCAGCCATTGGATGCTTTGCAGCTAAAGAGCATTGTGGGTCCTATTTTCTTTCCTATGGTCAGCTGGCTGACCGCAATCTTCTTGCTGAGTTAGCAGCTCGGTAGTTATGGACTCCGGAGGTTTGCGAAGACCATATTTGAGCGAATGACTATCTCTACTACTGTAGTTTGGAGGTGATATGTTGGGTAAGATTTTCAAATCAATGATAAATCTTGCTGACCTGTGTCAAACCCAGAACTTTTTTGCTTTGACTAGGTAACTATTTTACCTTATCCTTAGGTGAAGGGAAATCTTTTTCCCCCTCTCTCCTAGTCTTTATATGGGTGACCGTTGTATGTATGTACAACTTTTGGGCTTAGGCTGGGTTGCCCCTTAATTTCTCTTTCATGTTCTTGGGTGAACTACATTTACCAAGTAATAAAGAGGGATTTTCTTCCCCTTTACATTTTATATAGTGAGCCAGCACACCCCACCTTATGTGGAGTGCTGGGGGGATACAATGTATCCCCCTTCTTACTTACCTGGTAACATTTTGTTACAATTGCGAGTTTGACATGAATGGCTGGTGGCAGTTGTTTTACCTTTGACTTTTAGTCTTTATTACTCGCAGGCTGTTAATTCAGTCTCGGTAATGCATAGAAGGGCCACCATTTTTCTAAAATGGTCGATTCCTCCTTTTTCCCCCTCTATTTCTTGTGTGCTTGCTGTTTTTGAGGTACTTCCTGCCATTCTAGGCAGGAGCGACCTCAGTGGCTGTTTTGCTTCGGCGGGAATCCAGTGGATTCCCCGCTCAGGCTCCAGCGTGTCTGTAAAGGCAGGAAGCGAGGGAGGAATCCGAAACTCCACAGCCCTTTGTCCTCCACCTTGCCTGAAAGGGAACAACTACCAGTGGGGGTGGCTGTCCTGATTGGACAGCCAGACCGCCCTTTCTGTAAAATGTGGGGAGAGAATGCAGAGGTTGTGCTGTAGTTCCTGGATAATACTCCAAACCTGGAAGTTGTGGACAAGTCGACCACTGGAACCAAAACCGAAGAGGATGATGAAGGAAACAAGGCTGAGACGATTTCCAGCGACTGGAGAGCCTGTTGTGTAACGAGAGCTTGCTGTAGCCCTTCCTTCCAATCGACCTTGGGGTTCCCGAAACGGACAACACCGACCCTGGTGACACCCACTAGACTCAAGAAGACCTGCATTTTGAGCCATCCCACATTGTTCTGCAACCTTGCGGGCTGCAATACCCTGGGACCTCGAGCCATTGTCTTCCAAATTCTGAATGTTACTCAACATTTGTGTGCATCCTGCTGGACCTCCAGAGACGTGAATCTAGTCCGAAAGTCTCCACGCCAGAGTGCTGGCCCTTGCAAACGACGAGAATTCGACCAGACCAGCGATATTCTGTCTTCTTCTGTACTCCTAAAAAGGCACCAAATCCACAGAGCTGCGTCTAACCGTGAAGAAACCCTTGGCTGAAGCCTTCTGTTGATCCCTGCTGAAAAAGCCGATCCAGGGTCCGGTCTTCTGTCCTCCTGACCAGGAATGCAGTGCCTGGGGTTTTGGCTACAGATCCTGAAGTCCTCCTGCTGCAAAATCATCTTCTGTGCTGAGGTACTGTGCTGGCTTGGGTGTTTACTTACCTTGAGTCTCTTGTGATTCCTGTGTAGTTTTGGGGTGTTTTCTGTGATTGGGGGGCCTCTTGTCCCGTTCACTCGGGTCCACTCCTGGAATCCTCCTAGGGTGTCTTCTCTGAGGTCCCTGGACCCTCAACTAACTCTGAAGTAAAATAGTTGTTTGAACAATCTACCTCTTGAACTCTGAACTTGCCTGCAACTGAGCCCTGTCTCACCCTGCCTACAGCTGGCTCCTAGACCTCTAGGGTCCCTCTTCTGCCTCTGAGAGAATTCATGAACTAGAATTTGGAAGGGCTGTATACTTTAAGGTGTCTGCCTTGAAAATTAAAACAAGTGTTGAAATGTTTACTTACTTATAAATGAGTTAGTTGATAACTCTAAACTCTCAGAGTGAATAGTTATAAAAAAAGTTATTTCTTACCTTAGATATGTTCTGCCATTCTGAACATTATATATAGGATTTACTTAACTTTAATAAGTTGTGTGCCTTCTTAAATAAGTATTCTCAAAGTCTTACTTTCCTTAGAAACTGTCTAGCCATTCTAACAGAGTAGATATGTTAACTTGACTGTGAATTGGGTTCCCCTCTTCCCAAAAGTAATGCTGTTGGGTTCACTTTTTTTAATTGTTTGATTTTTATTGGCATTTTCAACTTTATCAAAGATGTAACAGATAACATAAAACCCCAACAACCCCCTAACCCCCCCCCCCCCCCCGCCCCTACTCCGGGTCTGAGTGTTGGTTTCACTTTTATTATTCCTTTTGTCACCAATTAGGTCTCGTTTCCCCCGACTTGCTGTTAGCCTGTCCAGAATAAGTATGCCTAGGTCATACTTCTCTTAAGTTGCTGTTAGCTCCTTACAAAAGTATATAGAGGTTTTGCTTGACTGGAGTATAACTGTTATCCTAAAATAAGTTTGAGTTATTGCTTTCCTTAGTCTGTGAACTGAAAAGCAACTGTAATTGAATATACCATGGTCCAACTGCCCTAGAATAACTGTTATACTGAATCAGTTATAGTTTTGACTGTTCTTAGAATAAGTGTTCCATTATTTAGAAAAGTATATTGTCCAGTTGATTTACTAAGTGATTTCTTGCTAAGTGTCACGATACAACTGCTATGGTCTACTAACCTTGTATTACTGTAAGTAATACAAAGGTAACTTGATTTTGGCTTCCCTAGAACTTCTGTTAGGTGTTCCAAATTAGGTTATATGCTTTGGTCTGTGTACCTGCAAGCATAGTTTTGTGCTTTTATAATATTGGTTATATATAATGTGATGGTACTTCTTTACCCCAAGATCTATCTGGGCCTACTTTTATTTAAAAAAAAAAAAAACACTAATTTTACAACACATAGTGTTTCAGATTTTCTTTGGATCATCTATATATCCAGAGTGTGTTGCCTGTACCAGTTGGACTTTCTGCTACCTGTTCTGCAGTCTTTCCTTGTGCTCAACTGAGAAAGAGGAGGTACAACAATACAAATACACTGACACAATGCGGAGCGTCGCAGAGTGTCCAGTGTGTGTTGCCTCTGTTTCCTGGGGATTCCGGGCGACCTATACATATTCAAATAAAAGCCTGCCGTCCCGCTGCATAGGAGTCGCCCCTGCCAACTTGCTTGCAATTGTCTCGCACCAGAAGCCAAACACGTTTACTGCTCTTGGCGGAAGCCTACCTGTGGGAGACTGCACACACCTAGAGTTGTGAACACCAGCCTGCGTGGCGCTCGGATGGAGTTGTGAATATTAGCATGCCCACACCTGGACGGATCTCTAAACACTAGCCTGCGCCGCATGTAGATAAGTGTGAATGTTGGCATGACCACACCTGGATGGAGTCCTAAACATTGGCCTGCGCCGCGTCTAGACAGGAATGTGAGGACCAACTAGTGCCACACTCAGACATAACTGAGAATGTTAGCATGGTAAAGGTCAGGTAACCCACTAACCAATATAAGCTCAAACTCTGCATACTTATCTCACTCAAAATTCACACAACCATCTCTCGCACAACAAGCCGCCCGCACTTCACAACACCGCAACAACACATAAGCCGGAACAACAGCACACGCGGACTGACTCCGATCTGATACCCGCACCAAAGCTCTGCACCCGGTGTATACCGAGTTGAAGCTGCCAACAGAACACCACTCCTCTCGCTATCCTACTCCCTCTTCACCTTACTAACCCATCCCACCTTTATAGTTTACAGATCCGCCTGAGCGCCTGGGGACCAATTCCGTTGGTGACGGTGCGCGGTACAAATACCTTTAACCTTTAACATTTTAACAATATAGCCAACGGAGCTCCAAAGGGGATTTCCGAAAAAATTGCAAGGTTCGTGCCCATCTGATTACACGCAACAAATCCTCCCAGCGGAGCTACCCCTGAATGCTACCACATCTGTGCCTGGCAGGGTAGGGGCTTGCATGGATATACAAGGACCTGCCACAATGCCATCAAGAGGGTGTGAAGTGGCATCTCTCACTGAGTCAGCCATAGATGGCGCTGAGGATATTGACTCCATGACCCCTAACGGAGACATGGGAGGATGTGACTCTGCCCAAGGGATCGTTCCAGTCTTTAAACCAGCCAGCCAAACGTATAAAAAAAAATAACAGCCCCTAAATTAACATTTGCTGGAAAAAGGTTGTTTCCTACCAAGCGCACTGTCGTTATCTGCCGCCTCACCTTGTAGGAAAACCATTTCCCTACCTACGGGCTGTGCCAGCTCGATTTGGAGGATGCTAACATATTGTCAGGGGCTTGTGCCAACATTGATACAGAACTTATCACACAGAGTGCCCCCTCTAACGGTGCTGGTAATTTTGTTACAAATATTGGGAGTGAGAACAAACAATTCACAAGACCGTAGAGAACGAGGCGCCTCATCTGACAGAGCCAAAGGAGGTGAGGGGTTCAGGTTGAATGGCGGGCGAAGAATTGAGTCCAGTCCTGCTTGCTTCAACTCACTGGGCCTGCCGTTCATCCCTCAAGCTCTCCTCCTCCCTTACCTCCCTCTCCAGCCAGCGCCTCACTGCCTACTTGTCTCCTTTCAACGGCCTGACCCCTCAAATTTCGTATTGGTGCAGGAGGTGAAGATGATGATCCATAATGAGGCCTCCTCTCCTCAGGCGGTACTACCTCATGCATCCTGGAACGCAAATAAGATGCACTCTGCTAGTCACAGCAGGGATAACGCCAGACTTTCCTTGGAAAAGGAGGGAAAAAGGGAGGCCCCAGGCTGTTCCCCTCGGGAGGGAATAAGAGCGTGTAGTGTCTCACACAGGAAAACGCAGGTGTTCCTAACCAATGCTTGTGATAACCTCCCTTCTTATAAGCGCCAACACATTCACAAACCCAACGGTAAAGGGAGGACACAGCAATAATTTGCCTCTAGCGAAGATTAGTCTTCTGACTCAGAGCTCAGCTCTATCAAGGGTGTCGAAGATGGTAGGCCGTGGAAACAAAACAGGGGTGCAAGAGATCCACAAAAGTCAAGGGTGGCTGGCCCAGTCAATCATGACTCCTCAACCTCCCAAGCTATCCTCATGTCAACTATCACTGTTTCCTTAGCCCTGTTCCTGAAACTTTATGAAACAATAAAGGACAATCTACGGGACCAATCCGCATTCACAGCAATAAATTCCAAATGAATCTACATGGAAGCCTTCATGAATACAATCAAGGGAAGCTGGGAAAAGAACATATGAGCCAAAATTCACACATTCAAAGAGGTGCTATTAAATCTCTCAAAAGATAGTCTGAAAGCCACAATCCAAATAAGATGGCCCCAGCACCTCTCAGAACTCAACAAGCTGAAAATTCTCCAAAGAACCAGTGTGAATCCGAGGCAGTTCAATACTCAAACAAGGAGACTATATTGGTGGACCTTACCAGGGATAATGTAAATCCACCCCTAGCAAATCATCCCAAGGGCTATGTCTTCGAAAATATAGTCGGTAACCTCCAGTGTCGGAGGAGGTGTAATTGCTGCAACCTTGGCACAGAGCCAAAACGGGCCCAAGCTCCCACAGAGGAGAACCAAGCGGTCTCGCATGAGGAGTAGTCTGAAGTGGGAAATGATAACACCAAGGCAATAGACCAAGAAATAGAAGATGCACAGCCCACTCCGTTGGAGCCACCAGCTCAAACTTTCTCAATTTTTGGGGAAAAGCCTAAACCAAATGCCCCAGCAAAGACAAAACAACCTCAAAGAAAAAAAACGAAGATTGTAAAAATGTCCAGACGTGTAAAATCAAATGGTCTAAGGGCTTTTTGAGAAACTTAAGACTGGAGGAAAGGGAACCGTTAAAGGATTCAGCTCAAAATAAACAACTAATCACTGATTTAATTAACATAGAATCTGAAACCTCGCTAGATCGGAGATCATGTGAGTTAGAGACAGAGGGAGATGGACGTATCTGGACAAATCTCTATCTCTGAGCCAGATCTGTTGGACCTCTCTGTGTACAATGATGAAGAGTGACTTAAACATTAGTGGGGAGAGAGGAGCTGAGGGGAGTAAAGTCCGGCTATCCCCGCTATTGTTAACCCCAAAAACACAAACACAGATTTCGGACCTGGGGATGAGCCCCAAATTTATACCACTGGTAGGAGAGCAAAGTCGGAAAATAAATATGAAAACGACTCTAAACAAATATCTGGGCCAAACTATAGACCAGTAAGATTTAGAGGTAGCAAGTCGGAAGAAGAGTTCAAAACAGAACCAAATTCGGAACCAGCGCGACGTATGCAAACTCTTCTGACATAGAGGCACCGACTCAAATACAAACACCCAAGTGAAACGCAAAAAAATAAGTGCAGCTGAAACCAGTTGCAATGTCTTGGCACTAGAACATATTCTTATTATAGATGATGGATTAATACTCAATAAGAACAATATCCTCAGTCTCTTCCATCATATCCCAAATCTGACGTTTATCACATCTTGGGACATCACAGTAGTCAAATTCCATACTGAAGAGCAACTGGATTGTGTTAACAAATCCCCTCAAGTATGGCGTGCAATCAAATCCTAGTGGCCACCGATGAATTAAGATCATTAGGTTTCGGAATGCAAGAACTAAAAAAGTCGTACTCAACTTCGAGGAGAGGAGGGGACTGCTCCATAATGAGAGGGAACGAACGCCTCCACTCCGGAAAGACAAATCCCATATTCAAACAAGTCGGACAACAACGTTCAGAGGTGGAGTGGGTAGGGGGAAGCAGACTACTGCTGAGACAACCCCTAAAAATTAACCCTTTAAGTGCCATGGGTATTCCCCCCCCCCCCCCCCCCCCCCCGTGCCAGGGCCTTTTTTGGTGATTTCGGTATGTGGCCATTCAATGCCTTGTCACTTTTTTGTTACATGAGATATCTCAGCAAATTTGGCTCCTTTTTTCCCCACATGTAGGCAGTTGTAACGCCACCCAGGAATCCTAGGTTGCTCTAGGGGAGTGAGAGAAAATAAGCAAAAAGGGCGAAAATTGGGTTTTTTAAAAAAATACCAATAAAGTGATGTACAAAGAAGCCTGTTTATTTCCTTGTAAGAGCTAGGAACAAATGGTTTTCTCTGCTGAATTCCCCAATTTCGTGGCTTTCAAGAACAGGTTATGTTGAAACAAAAAAAAAATATTTTGATGTGGTTTTCAACCGTTTTGTGAGAGGTAGGCGATTTTGGCCATTTTTGCCAATTGGACATGCGTGGACGGAATGGAAGAAAAGGGTAGGAAAGCCGAATTGGAGGACAGAAAGGCATACATTTCTGAAAAGTAGACAAAATTCCAAGTTTAGGAAGGGGTGATTTGCGCAGGTCAGGCAAGAAGTAGGTAGGGGAAAATACCATAGTTTGGGGGAAAAGCGGGAAAATGACTGAAAAAAAGGTGTGCAGTGGACATGGTTGGCCTGGTACGGCAATGGCTTCTATGAATTTTAAGAAAAACAATGTTCTGTACATTCCCCAGACTGTTGCAGTTAGGAAACCACACATTTTTTGTAATGTTTCACAAAACAAGCAATACCACAAGCCAAAAATCTGAGCCATGGTACGCAGGAGTTTTATGCTTACGGCCTGAACAGACATACTTAGCATGTGTAAATCAGGAAAACCAATGTGGTGAGAAAGGGCAAGCATACATTTTTTGAAAGAGCACATGCAGACCTTTTCAGGGGTAGGTGACTTGTGCAGTTTACAAAAGTGTATGCTGTCTAAAAGCAGCGACTAAATGTAGGTCACATTTGGGAAATGAAAGGATTGTGTGACAAAGGGTAGCAGCAAATGGATTGAAATGATATGGAAACCACGCAAACACAACAAATGTCATACCTTCCCGCGTTCCTACAGGTGTTCCGACGAAAACGGTACCTCACATGTGTGGGTGCACCTACCTGGGGGCAAGGTGGAAAGCCAAAAACGCAGCAAACCCCAAGTCGTTTCGGACAGCAGAATTTGAGGAATTTTCTCAAAGTGCACATTATACAGATTTGGGCCTAGGGCGTCCAAGCCACCAAGGAAAACTGGAAACCCCATGCGTTTCCGTAAAGAGCACACCCGTGGGAATCCGCAGAGGTATGATTTGCACAAATCGGCCCAGAATTTATTACCCAGACACCCCCGCAAAGTCCAAAATGTGGGGGGGAAAAACACATTTTCCGCACAATTCACTTGGCTCACCCATCGAAACACGCCGCCAACAACACATGGCCTACCGTCCCGCGTTCCCACAGGTGTCCCGATGAAAACGGTACCTCACATGTGTGGGTGCACCTTCCTGGGGGCAAAGGGGAAAGCCAAAAACCTGCTAACCTCAAGTCGTTTTCGACAGCAGAAAATGTTGAATTTCGCTCAAGCCCACACCATACACGTTTGGGCCTAGGGTTTCCAAGCCACCAAGGAAAACTGGGAACCCCATGCATTTCCAAAAAAAGAGGACACACGTGGGAATCCGCAGAGGGCTGACTTGCGCAAATCGGCCCAGAATTATTTGCCCAGAAGCCCCGGCAAAGTCTGAAATGTGCCGAAAACCCCCCACATTTTTCATTTTGTCGGGGGTTCTGGGTAAACCATTCTGGTCCGCTTTGCGCAAGTTGGCCCTCTTTTTGGTTTCCCACTGGTGCCCTCTTTTCAGAAATGCATGGGGTTCCCAGTTTTCCTTGGTGGCTTGGACACCCTAGGCGCAAATCTGTAGGTTATCTCCCCAAACCCTTTTGTGTTTACCCGTGGGTTAGCCTTTTACCTTTGGGACTAGATTAGTGAACCCACACGTGAGGTACCGTGTTCATCGGGACACCTGTGGGAACGCGGGATGGTATGATATCTGTTGGCAGCGTGTTTCGGTGGGTGAGCCGAGTGAAATGTCTGGAAATTGTGTTTTTTACCCCCAAATTTGGACTTTGCCAGGGGTTCTGGCTAGTAGATTCTGGGCCGATTCGCGCAAGTCAGACCTCTGGATTCCCACGGGTGTCCTCTTTTGGGAAATGCATGGTGGGGTTCCCTGTTTTCCTTGCTGGCTTCGACACCCTAGGCCCAAATCTGTAGGTTGCCCACATGAACAAATTGTGCTGTGAAAAGGATAACTCGCTGGTAACCCCAAGCCTTTCGTCACTGCCTATTTTGTTCATGTGGGCCTAGGGTGTTGTATCCAGCAAGGAAAACGGGGAACCCCATGCATTTCCCAAAAGAGGACACACGTGGGAATCCACAGAGGTCTGATCGGCCCAGAATGTATTAGCCACAATCCCTGGCAAAGACCCACATGGGAGAAGGGTGCCCAAGGCCAGGGATATTACCGCCAACTTTCCTGGAGCCCTGGCTGCCCTGCGTTACAGCTTCTCCCCACCAAGGAGTCTTGGCAATGTGCCAATACCTCCCCGAAGGGAAAAGCTGTAATGCAGCCCAGCCGCAACTCCAGGACAGTTGGAGGTGATGTCCCTGGCCTTGGACATCCATGTACCATGTGGGTGTACCATCCCCTAAGCACAGCAGCAGCTCCAGGGAACCCCAGCAGGATCCCCATTCTTCCCCGGAGGTGACATCTGTAACGTAGCACAGCCAGAGGTGGAGCCTGGGCTTGCAGACGGACAACCCACATGGGAGGGATCCGCTCCCAGGGAAACACCAATGTTCTGGGGGCAATTGGTGGCTTGCCCCTGCAATTGTGTGCCAGCCCACCAACATATCTGCCCAGACAGCCCATTCCCACCAACAATCCAGCCCCAGTCTCACCCACCCCACTGACAGTGGGCCTGAACCATAGAATAATAAAAAAACAGTACTCACATAATGTTCCACTGCTCACGTAGAAAAAGCTGTAAACAAAACAAAAAACGTGTTACCTACGGTCACACCAGCAAAATGTAGCCCTCCCTGGGGGCAGATAAGAGGGGGGGGCTGTCCTGCACTCCTCCCTGGCCTCGGGGGTCCCTTCCTCGGAGCAGATATCTGGTCCCAGGGAGGGCTGCATGACATGGCACCCACTCCATTGCGGATGGGGGGTGGAGGGGTCAACGCTACATCCCATTAGAAAATGCCCCGTCCCTTTGGGGTGCCCCACAGCGCCCTCTAAAATGCATTCCACCATTTTCACTTTTTTCCTTTGGTAACCCAACTCCCCTTGGCGCATAGGGGCACATTGGTGTGCCAATCTGGCCCCGAGCATGCCCCACCCTTACTGCCCCATCCACTGGGGGGCCTGTCCCACAATTTTGGGGGCCCTCTCCCCCCTCACCCCAAATGGGTGGTGGGGGCACCTCATGCAGGCCTCCCTCGGTCTCCTACAAACGGATGTGTGAGGTGCACCCCCCCTCCATTTGGAGTGGGGGGAGAGGGCCCCCAAAAATGGTGGGACAGGCCCCTCAGGAGGTGGGACAGTAAGGTTTGGGCACCCCGGGGCCAGGTTGGCACATCAATGTCATGCAGCCCTCCCTGGGACCAGCTATCTGCTCCTAGGAACAGAGGTCTGAGCCCAGGGAGGAGTGCAGGACAGCCCCCCCCTTATCTGCCCCCGCGGAGAGCTACATGAGATGTGCCGCCCCTCCAATTGGGGTGGGGGTGGAGAGGTGCACCCCCCTTCACATTAGAAAATTCCCCAGTGGTGTAGCGGGCCCCTCGGCCCCAGCTAAAGGGCAGCCTGGCATTTTGAATTATTTTCTTTTTCTACTAAACTTGCCTTGGCGCAGAGGGGCACATTGGTGTGCCAATCTGACCCCAGGGTACCCAAACCATACTGCCCCACCCACTGGGGGGGCCTGACCCACCATTTTTGGGGGCCTTCACCACCCTCACCCCAAATGGGTGGCGGGGGCACCTCATGCAGGCCTCCCTGGGCCTCCTACAAACGGCTGCGTGAGGTACACCCCCCCTCCATTTGGGGCGGGGGGAGAGCCCCAGAAATTGTGGGACAGGCCCCCCAGTGGGTGGGACAGTAAGGCTTGGGCACCCCGGCACCAGATTGGCTCACCAATGTACCCCTCTGCGCCAAGGCAAGTTTCGTAAACAAAGAAAAAAATGGAAAATGGTACACTACACTTCAGGGCGGGCTGAGGGGCACCCTAAACCGCCAGGTAATTTTCTAATGTAATGGGGGGTGACCCTCCCACACCAAATACAGGGGGGGCATCTCATTCAGCCCTCCCTGGGGGCAGATGCCCCTTCCTAGGAGCAGATATCTGCCCCCAGGGAGTGCTACAAGGGGTTCCCCCATTTCCCCTTGGGGTGAAGGGGGGAGGGCCACCCCCTTTTCTATAAAATATAGCCCTGGTGGCTAGTGGCAACCCCACTCCCACCCAAAATTCCCTTTAGTTTTTTTTGTTTACGTTTTTATTTTTTTTATTTTGCCTCCTTCCCTGGGGGCAGATGATCAGCCCCCAGGAACATATGTTCCACCATGCTTTGGGGGCCGGGGGCGGCACCCACCTCCCCCCCAAATTCAAAGACATCCCTGGTGCCTAGTGGGCATTGCTGCCCGCGCAACGAGTGCCCTGCGCCCAATCCGCGGGCAGCAATGCTGTCACAAAGGGTGTCATTGGAAAGGGGAGAGTCTCCCCTTTCCAATGACACCATTTCCGAAAAAAATCACTGGTGGCTAGGGCACCCAAATCCCTTCCCCTTCCCATCACGTTTTTGTTTTTGTTTTTTGGCTTTTTAAAAAAAAAATGTATGCCCCCACCCTTGGGGGCAGATGGTCACCTGTCTGCCCCCAGGGGTCATTATATATGTGCCCCCATGCTTTGGGAGCTGGGGGGGCGAGGGCTGCTTACTGTAAGCAGCCCCCCTCCCCCCACGTCAAACGTTTCCCTGGTGTCTAGTGGGCATTGCTGCCCATACATCGAGCACTCTGCACCCGATCCTCGGGCAGCAATGCTGTCACACAGGGTGTTGTTGGAAAGGGGAGAATCTCCCCTTTCCAACGGCACCTCCCTCGATCTCCGGCTTGAAATACAGCTGCAGATCGAGGGGGAGAAAGGTAAAGACTCGCCTTCTATTTTCACCTCAGCAGCCCGAAATGGCTTCTGCTGTGAATTTACTTTGTTTCACGCCAACGTGCTTTACGCATGCCGATGTGAAACTGAAGGTAATCCAGCCCCCTGGCAGTGAGGGTGGACCTCCACCTCACATAGCCCGGGGGTTGGATTACAGTTTTGAGCGATCCCTGCTTTGTAGGGATCGCTCAAAACAAGGTGCTAAAAAGGACGAGCTATCTCGTCCTTGGCACTGTGCATGCAATTCCAAGGACGAGATACCTCGCCCACGGCATTTAAGGGGTTAATATGAATTTAGCGAGTGGGGTTAGGAGTACCTTCTGTGAAACAAAAACAAAAAAAGAGGAAGGAAGTAAAACTGAAGATTACTCCTGGGATTGGCTCGCAAAAAGTTTTGCCTCAAGATCTGGGAAATGGCGCCCTGGGAAGAACCAAAAAGAAAATATCCAAATAAAATCTTGGAACTCGAGAGGATTCAAACATCTTTTTAATAACTACCGTTGGAACTGGGAAAGATCAGACTCTGTCTGCAAGAGACGTGGCTGAGGGAAAAACCCTTGATTTTTGGGTTTTCTGTATGCCTCAATTCGGCCATAAAAGGAACGAAAGGCCGCCCGAAATCCGGTCTATTTTTTTTAGTTTTTTTTTTATTTGTTTGTATTATTTTCAACAAGAAAAAACACCACATAAACAGATTGTAATCACAGTAAGATGACTTAACAGCGAGTGCATAACATGTGACATTAAAGTCGATAGTAAGTCCTTTGAAGGGGGAGGAGGTTAGGCCTTCTGTGTCGTGTGGCGGTGCGGGCATATCCAGGCTCTGCTCGGTTCCTGATTGTATTCCTGTTCCTCCCACTTCCCCCATATCTTGAGGAACTTCCGGGGGCACCCCCTTGCTGTGTAGATGAGTCTTTCTAGGGAGGCGCACCTGTCCATTTCATTGGTCCATCAGTCAATACCTATCCTGTCTGCAGATCCCCGGGTGCTGAAATCCGGTCTATTAACCATCATAAGAAACGATCTTGATTGGCGACGAGGAACACGTTCAGCCTTCTTACACTATGGTTTTGTCTCATTGAACATCTTAGATGAAATCACCTCTTTCAGAATAGTGAAGACTGAGAAAAGTGACCACGACATCATAGAGAAAGATTGGAACTAAACTGTACAAATAAAACCTGGAATGAAAATCTGATGGATAGAAGTTGAACCCGGTAGAAACGGACTGTGGATCAGACGAAATGACATTATTACATTGAGAAGCAACCTAACGATCCTCATCAAATCTGATTTAAGCGGGGTTAAATATACACCGCTCCTTAATACCTACATGGAAAAGAGATCATCCACAAGAAAACTGCACTACATACAAATGCATAAATACGATCCTATACTAGTGGCCTCAAAGAAATATGATCCCATACTAGTGGCACAAAGAAAAGAACTTACAAAAGATCTAAAAGCCATGAGAGATCTTCCATAGCAGACACAAGTGGAACTGATGAGAAAACGAAGACAAAGATACCGTAACTGGTTGAAAGTTTATAAATTCACTCGTACCCAGAACGATAGAGAATTAATTCTACAATTGGTGCTAGGGAAGAACTCTAGAAACCTCTGGGATATTATAAATAACCTAGGTTCACAGGAGAAAGCACTTCAATGCAAGCCAATTTCTTGAGCAGTCTGGGCTTTCCACTACACTCAACTTTTCAGCTCATCAGGTACCCACAACATAAGCGAAGTAGTCGTCAGCGGTACGACATGGAATCTGCAAATAGAGATGAGCTGCTCGACCTTATATAAAACGCAAGTGCCTCACGAGCGTCTGGTCCGGAGGGTCTCTCAAACTACATATTGAAAGCAGGCCCGGAACACTGGGCAGACCTCTGTCTTGCCTTATTTAAAAATATTTTGAAGAGGGCAAAGATGCCCCCTCACCCAGCCCCCCACCCGCCACCTCTCCTGGAAATGTGCAATTTTGGTTCTGATCTTTAAGGAGGGGTAGCTCCTGGATCCTACTAACTACTGGCCAATCGCCTTACTGGAGGTTTTGGGGAAACTTTTTGTGGCGAGGTTACTGAAACATCTGAAAAACTGGGCACTAAAATCCAGCAATTTCAATAAGACAGATCGAATTTGTTAAAGGAGTAGGATGTAATGTTAATCTATTACTTTTCAATGCCTTAAAAATCTGAGCGTTGAAAACAGGACTGCCACTATATCTAGCCTTTTTTGATTTAAAACGGGCCTTTGACATTGTGAATCGGAACTTTCTATGGAAAAAAAAGAGAGCCTGGAAGTGCCCAAAAGAGCTTTTATCACCAACAATAGCTCTACATACGGGCACAAAGATCCAAATAAGGCTAGAGACGCCGGCCACTTATCTCCAAAGATTGCAACACACAAAGGACTGAAGCATGGTTGTTCGTTGGCTCCGGCCCTCTTCGGTCTTTATATTTCAGACTTGAAACATGTTTTAAATACATCCCAAACCTGCCCTACGAGAATAAATGGCACTCTCTTGGGCTGGATGATCTACACGAATGATCTAGACCTCATGGCCCAAACACTGTTAGGCCTACAAAGAAGTTTGGAAATCTTACAGAAATATACAGACCAAAACGACCTAAATATCAACATTGGGAAATCAAATTTTAGTGCTACAAAACCTCAAAGAAATGAGCTGTTCTGCTGGTGCTTGGAAAAGGAGCTGAAGCAAGTAGTGAGGGTTAAGAAATACCTTGGTATGCTAATCAACTCTTATAGAGACGATAATCCCTGGACCATGGATTTACAGAGAGAAACAAAGAGTCTGAGGGCGCAAGCCCGAACAATCAATAGGAAGTACAGGAAATTCTCTTTACTGCCAACCATATTATTTTATGAGCAGAAGGTTTTTCCGGTTCTGACCTATGGTGCAGAGACGGCCCTCACTACATCCTGGGAGGCATGGGACCTATTGGGTCACTTCTGTAAAAAGATCCTGAGCCTACCCAATTCGTTACCCATCGCGGCGATCAGGTGGGAGTTGGGCTTTGTCTCCGTGTATGGGAGGGTCATGTGGAACTCCCTCAGCCTCTACCGGAAAATAATTATGGAAGACAGCCCGGCACAATTTGAGATCTTCAAAGAAAAGCCAGGATTTACCCAGGATGAGGTAATTGTTAGTCCAGAAACGACCCTATAGATTGTATGGCATGTATATTATATTTGCCGGAAACCAATCGCATCATGAAAGATCCTTTTTTTTCAAACTGCAAACAAATACTAACCACCATTGAGTCATGCGATCAATAGCTAAAGATCAATCCGGGAAAAGTGAACAAAAAACTGTGGTGTGCAGATTGGGACTGTACGGAATGTTTAATAGGAACCACCAAACTGAGCTCATTGTCTAAAACCAACAGCAGATTTCAGAACATAGTGCCCAGATATTTGTCAAAATTCCCTAGCTTGGCTCAGAGAAACTTATTCCTCAGATTCAGGATGAACATTTTACACACCAAAAGTACTCTTTGCAAGGGGTCAAGAGCGGGTCTTGGACCCTTTTTGTAGATTCTGTAAAAAGCATACAGAAAATCTACATCACCTGCTTCTGGATTGCACGTCGCTCAGAACATTGAGTTCAAGACACTTTGGAGAACTACTTACGAACGCCCGGTGGGTAGGTTTGCAGGAGTGGTGTGAACGTTTCTACTGTGGAAATGATTTTAAACTAATCTTTGCATTATCAAACTTTTTAAGGGACATTTTACCGGATTTGAACTAAATGTGAGAGGAGTATGCAAGGATAGACTAACCAAATAGGAGGCGACTGATGGCAGAGAAGAATTTTAAAGAGAAGGACTATACAATAGAAGTATGTGTTCCTTTTTTTGTATTTTTCTTGCCTTCCTGCTCTTGTGTAGTGTACACTTTTTGGATTTCATCCTACCCATCGCCTGTACTCCGCCCCCTTGTTTTTCCTGTTATTTTATTTATTTTTAACAAATTTCTTTTCTTTTTTCCTCTTTTTCTGTTTTGTTTTTCTCTGTATCGTGTCGGAAATCTTTGGTAAAAGTTTGTAATAATAAACTATGTACCAATACAAAAAAAAATCCACCCCAGGTACTGATTTTGGAAATCCATTTTAACAAGCCCTTCATTTTCACTCACCATCACTCTGACAGTGTGTGAGCCAGTTTCGTAACTTTAGCCCTTGAAATCTTGTGGGTCGTCTCCTATCTGGTAAACCAGCTACAAATCATAACCATGTCGAAAGTAGGCCGGGGTCATGTTGTGGAAACAGAGAAATTGACATGAGGCCGGGAAGCCCAAATGGAAACGCACCAACACAGGTTACAAAGGACCATATAAAGCGCTTTATTTCAAAGTTACAAAGTTACCAAGTTATCAAGGTCAATTGACATGCGAATAGCTATTCGGCTCTCTGACTCACACACGAACCTCCAACGATAAGGTTTTGCATCGAAAGTGGGAGAGACCGATCATCGGGATGCTTGGGTTTTTATACATTTAGTACTGCATTGGCCAGCCCTCTTACAAGTTAACCATTTCTGGAACCATGGCTAGGGTTCGTAGCCAGGTCGAACATGCAATCTCCATATATTAGATCGGTTCCGCTGATACAGTTACATATTTACACCTAGGTTAAACAGAGGACAGGGTCTTAGTTCATGACCCTAACAAGGAGCCTGCGGACATATTATTCATTCACGTGTGCGGAGGTCACCATGGCCGAAGTCTTACTCGCAATGTCATTCGGCCTCCATTTTGTGATTCAGGGTGACTTCCACACTGCAAGAATACCTAAAATGGCGGCTAGATCCAAGATGGCAGCTTACACAATACATTAAGGTCAAGACCTTGCCGCGGAACCTATGTTCACAATATTCTTTAGACAGCTTGGCGTAGGCCAACATACATTTAAACAATGCGATTGGGGTCACAATGTTATATCGATTTCCACAGACCCTCCTTTTGGCCTATGCCAAGTGCTAAAACATAGTTTTCTAATACTTTTGAAAATACTTGAAGGCATTATCATCCATAGGTTCCGCATCATTGTCTGAAATATCAATAGCCATAAGGTCGTTCGTAAGAACTTCTTGCAACATGAACTCTTTAGATGCTGTCTTCGGAGTGTATATCTTACGCCCTATTGCGCTCATTACCTGGGCACAACATTCCCCCATCATTCCGCATATACTCGGGAGGCATTGAAAACAACAGCAAAGAAATAACAGAGTCCCTAAAATACCTAAAATGACAGAAAGCACCTTCCACCCCCAAGATCGCAGAGAATCCCATAACCAGGTACTAAGGCTCCAGTCTCCTACAGGGATATGGACTTCAGAACTAAGAGTGTGTAAATTCTGAATTGCTTTAAATATTGTTGGTGAAGAATCTGGTACGAAAACGCAACAAGCGGACCCCACTAATTTACATACTCCACCTCGTTCGGCTAAAATGACATCTAATGCCATTCGATTTTGCAGTGCTACCAATCTTATCGCCTTTTGCTCTAAGGTCATATTGTAAAGTATGTCCGTGGTCCGGTTGATCGTTTTCTCCAATACCCTCGCTAATCCCCTAATGTTTTCTGAATTTGCTATTTGTCCCCAAAAGGGGACTACTGATTTGGCTATATCCCCGAACACTTGTCCGGGGGTATCTCCATCACTATCTCGTCGCGGGCGAGCCTTGGATACCCTCTAAGGTACTGGCTATAAATACACCTGGTAACAATATCCCTAAATAACAAGTCCCCTGCCAATCCTTGGGCAACCAGGGAAAAGCTAAACTACCACAAACAAAATAAACGGGTCCCCCTACATACAAAGGCCTATTTTCCCCAGTCAAATTTACAATATGTATACAAGGCTCAAAATCTCCCATTGGCCTAGTGCCATTTCTTTGTACACAGAAAGGGACAGAATCAGGATTGTGATTTACAGAATAAGAAGGAGGCATGGCATCCTTATTGCCTATCGGAGCCATCTTGAAAGAAACTAGATTTTGGAAAGGAAAGGAAAGTTTATCAGACGGCCTAATAGAAGCGATATTAGGTCTACTCCTATTTGCGAAAAGCGAGCATCCCAGGGGAGTCAATTCACGTCTCTCAAATTCATTCAAATTAGTGCCATCGAAGTTCCCTGAGATGCTATCATTCCATCGGCCGAAGAAGAGTGCTCTAAGAGAGGCATAGCAGGAAGTCGTTAGAGGTAAGGGATGTATATACCATCCCAGTCCCTTGTTCCCATGTTGTGGCAAATGCGTGCAAATCCAACAATTACTCTTATTAAAAATAGCATGCGTAGCATTCATCACTATCATCAGAGTGTTGTTATGATATTTCTGTCTATGCCGAGAGTCCCTAGGGGACAGAGTGTGAAGGTGTACAGAGGGAGTCAAAACAGTTGGTACAATTTCGGTCGGTAGCAGAGGCTTCAAAGGATAAATCTCTTCAAAGTACCAAAGTCCCACGGCAGCAGTTGCAAAACTAACAGTAATCAAAACAAGAACACAACAGTACGTTTTCAGGGCCCAGGCACATTGTCCATTGTTCGAACTGGTCATCTCCTTATCTAATAGTTCAATACGAGGAGCAGCGGTGAAGGCGGCAGGCATCGTGGTTATCCCGATCGACGGCCCCAATGTTCGTTGCTGGCGGCACTTCGGCCGCGCGACTTCTTAGTCCTTCCCAACCCTAGCCAACAGAACCCTCCTTTTCTGTGTTCCAAAAAAAGGGAAAGACAATAGTATTCCAATCACTCCTTTTTCTTCCAGATGCACGATACTCGTGCAGCGATTTTATTTTCGTGGTCGAAGGTTGTACCTGATGGTACCCAAGTTTTCCGAATCCAAAAGCAAAGTGTCGTCGCTCCCTGAGGGGAGCGTCACGTCGGTGGCGACAGAAGTCGCAGAACTTGAAACCAGAGTTTCCGGAAGTGATTGATCAAGGGAGTGCGGAGACAAAATGGACGGCTCCCCGAGCTCCTCAGGCTCAGAGAACTTCTCCGACGCACTCACAACGCTGCTTGCTACTCAGAGATCAGAAAGTGTAGCATCAGCAAGGGGTTCTGTTTCTTCTGTAACTTGTGGCGTCGGGTGAGGGACCTTCTTGATGTGTGTTGCATGTATCCAGTTCTTCTTTCCTGCCACCCGCACTGCCGTCCTGGTGACCAATAAAACCTGGTAGGGTCCCCGCCAGCGAGGCGCGAGACAGGAAGACCTTTCGTAGGCCTTTACCAGGATCCAGCTGCCGGGCAATATATCGTGTCCTGGGCCCGTAAACCGTACAGGTAAGGCGGCCTTCACCTGGTGGTAGATGAAATACAGGTTTTTAGTCAATTGATTACAATAATCTACAAGCAATACATTCTCCACATCCCTCAGGGCTTTAGGTTTAGGGAGGCCCCAAATATTAGCAGGCCTTCCCATTACTACCTCAAACGGAGAAAGCCCAGTTCTAGTCTGGGGTGTGGTGCGCATAGCTAACAATACAATAGGTAAAGCATCTGGCCATTTTAATTTAGTCTCAGCACATGTTTTTGCAAGTTTGTTTTTCAAAATACCGTTGTGTCTTTCTACCAACCCCGCACTTTGAGGGTGCCTAGCTGAATGAAAACGTTTCTCGATCCCTAAGGCAACACATATTTGCAATATTACAGCTGCGATGAAATGTGGGCCGTTATCCGACCAGATTATCCTCGGGAGCCCAAATCGAGGAAAATATTCTTTCACCAAGATCTTTGCGGTGGTCATGGCGGTAGCATCTTTGGCAGGGAAAGCCTCGACCCACTTGCTAAAAGCATAAATGATAACAAGAACATATTTCAAGTTATTACAACGTTCCATTTCAATGAAATCAAGGTGAATGGTTTCAAAGGGGACAGAGGGGGGCCCGAAACTTCCCCTTGGAGTCACTGTCCCTTTACCCACATTGTGCTGCAGGCAAATCATACAATTCTGTACATATTTTTTTGCAGTTTCCAAAATTTTGTCATTCACCCAAACCTGCTGTAATATCTTTGCAATTTGCTGGGCACACACATGTGTTGGACCATGTGCCATTGTGACCATTGCTAATACATAAGAATCAGGAAGCAACCATTTCCCGTCAGATGCGTCCACCCAACACCCTTCGTCATCCAATTTCCCCATGCCTTCAGCCCATTTCCTAGATTCATCAACAGAGGCATCAGTCTGAATATCTCGCACAGACCCAATGCCTTCATCTATTATACAACCATCTCTCACTTCCCTTGAAGTATACATGTCTGTGCTAAGGTCTGTAGCTGTTTGTCTAGCTATCGAGTCTGCAAAAGCATTTCCTTTGCCCACATCATCTATGACCTTACGATGAGCTGCACATTTCATAATCGCTAGTTGTTTAGGGAGTGAGAGTGCTGAAAGTAACTGTACTATTAAGGGACCATGCTGAATCTTGGTCCCATGTGAGGTCAGAAACCCTCTTTCCGACCACAATTTTCCGAAGTTGTGAGCCACCCCAAAGGCGTACTGGCTATCCGTATAAATATTAACTCTATGCCCTTGGGAGAGCTCACAAGCACGAGTCAACGCTATAATCTCTGCGGCCTGCGCAGAGTTATGCGGAATCCTTTTAGTTTCTACGATCTTGTTCAAAGTAGTAACTGCATAAGCAGCTGTAGATGTGCCATTCGGAAGTTTAAAGCAGGAGCCATCACAAAACAGCTCCCCTTCCGCATTCTCCAAAGGAGTATCTGAGAGGTCTATTCTGCCCTTTGTTTCTTGTTCGGTGGCGTACAGGCAGTCATGTGATCCATCATCGCCGCAAGCAGAAGTTTGCGGGAGAGGCAAAAGTTCAGCCGGATTGAGAACACAACACCTTTTAATTTGGATATGAGGAGCAAATAGAACTAATTCATACCTGGTCAACCGGGTAGAAGTAAGGTGTTGTGTTTGAGTTTTATTCAATAGAATATCAACAGAGTGAGGTACCATCAGAATCAAATCGTGGCCTAGGACCATCCCCTCACTCTGTTTTACAGACGCAGCAGCAGCAGCAACAGCGCGCAGACATCGCGGCAAAGCGCATGCGACAGGATCAAGGGCGGAGGAATAATAGCCGCACGGCCTATTCTTCCCTCCATGTTCCTGCGTTAACACAGACAAAGCACATCCATTACATTCATGCACAAACAACACAAAGGCCTTATCGTAATTTGGTGTACCCAGAACCGGTGCTGAACACAGCGCGGCTTTGAGAAGCTCAAATGATCGTTGATGTTCCGATTCCCATGGCAGTGGCAAAGAAATGCCCTTCCTCGTCAAAGCCAACATCGGTTTTACCACTAGGGCAAAGTTCGGGATCCACAGTCTACAGTAGGACGCCATCCCTATCAGGGCTCTGACTTCCTTCTGTGTTTTTGGGACAGACATGCCAGAAATGTGTTTTATTCGTTCAGGTGTCAATCTTCTCCCCTCCTTTGACAGGAGGTAGCCTAAATAGGCAACCTCCTGACAACAATATTGAAATTTCTTAAGTGAAGCTTTGTGTCCATGTTCAGCTAAATGAACAAGCAACAATATAGTGCCTTCTTTACAAGCTTTCTCAGAGTCTGCAGCTAAGAGCAAATCGTCTACATATTGAAGCAGCGTGCAAGTAGGTGGCAATGCAAGGGTGTCAAGCTGCTCTTTTAAGGCTCTACTATAGATACTAGGACTTTCAGTATACCCTTGAGGTGCCCTTGTGAATGTAAATGAGCGTCCCCCCAAGGTGAACGCAAACAAATACCTGCTCTCCTTGTGTATCGGAATACTAAAGAAGGCGTTTTTCAAATCTACGACACTGAAGTGCGTAGCCGTAGCAGGGATCATTGTTAAGATTGTAGTTACATCCGGCACGATTGGAAATTGTGGGGCCACTACCCGGTTAATAGCACGAAGATCTATTATAAACCGGTACGGAATTGCATTGTCGCCTTTCTTATATACCGGTAAGATCGGACTATTACATAAACTACCTGTAATCTCTTCAATCACTCCACGATGTACAAAATCGGAGACAATGCATTTCAAAGCGCGCTCGCCCTCAACTGAAATTTTATATTGCGGAATGCGCGGCAGTTTAACCCCATGTTTCAATACTATCTTAACAGGGTCAATGTGCAATATCCCGACATCATTGTCGTCTATTGCCCACAAATATTCTGGGACAATGCCAAATTCGGGAGGTAGAGGTCGGGTCAAGTATTGGGAGTTAAAAGGTTGCTGTGGTGAAACTGTTAATCTTATTCCGTCAGGGGAACAATGAATCACTGCGTTCAATTTCTTCAACAAATTTAACCCCAGCAAATTTTCTCCACAGTTTGAAGTAAGAAGAAAAGGGCACTGGTCTGTAAAAGGGCCCAAAGAAACGGATACCGGCGCAGAGACCGGACAAACAGTTGGTATACCAGAGAACCCTATAGAAACGTTTGTTTGCCCTGACAGGGGAATGTTTGGAACCCGAGAATGGTCAATGGAGCACTTCTGCGCTCCAGTGTCGATCAAGAACTGATGTTTCCTATTCCCCACCAATAATTCAACATAGGGGCCCTTCTGAATAACGGGAATAGGTAAAGGTTCCAAACGCTGCTTCGGGCAATCCTAGTAAGGCAGAACTTCATCAAAGGGAAGTTCCTCAGAAAGATAGACGGCGGAAGGGTGATCAAATATATTTCTTGAGTCCATACTCGAAGTCTGATTTTCCTGTGAAAAAGGTTGCTGGGGATCTCGTAGAAGCTGACCCCTATCAGGACCCCCTGCTCCAGGGCGGCCCCGTGGTCGCCTACCCATACCTCCGAATGTGCCTCCTGACCTCTGACGGAGGGCAGGGCACTGTGCTCGCCAGTGACCTTCCTGGCGGCAATAAGCACACTGATTAATATTTATAGAATTTAGAGGAGTATTTCCTCTCGGAATGTACTGACCTCTAGTTTGTGTCGTACCTCCTCTGGGGTGCCTGACAATTTGCTGCAACAATACCTTAGTCTTTAGGTCACCCCTTCTTTTTTCGATTTTCTCTTTTTCGTTATTAACCCGATTCTCATAATACTGAGCCATATGCAAAACCTCTGACTGAGATTTTGCCTGCCAAGCGCTCTCTGAGGACATAATTTGTGACTGGATGTCGGGCAACAATCCACGCACAAATTTGTCCACAAACAACCTCTTCCCCGACTCTGTACCCAAATCCTGTCCACTGAAGTCGGAGAACACCTGTTCAAATCTATTAAAGAATTCAGTGGTACCTTCAGTTTTTCCTTGGACACAGGCCGTAAGCTTGTCCCAAATAATCCTTTTTCTGGAATTATAGTTTTCAATTTGGCAACTATTCTATCAGGTAAAGTGAGTATTACCTGCGGTAGTTTCTCACCAGCTGGTCGTTCCCCATCTATTCTAGTTAGATTTACCCATGTATCCCCTAACCCCGGCACATCATCTACTGTCCGTACCTGCTTCCATACAGCAACAGGTAAAAGCACTGGAAACAATAAATCCATGTCACTTAAGGTGAACACGGAAGACTGCAAAACGGATTCTATTTCTTTATAAAACCCTGTCGGGTTCTTCCTAATATCAGGGACTGATTGTCTGATCGTGTTCACTTCCTGTCGAGAGAACGGGACGTGAACAAACTGTGATACGTAGTGTGCTGGGATATCCACCGCGGGAGCACCAGTCGCCGCGTCGGCGGGGATTTCTACTTTTGGGACAAGGGTCGGAGGGACCTCTCTCATAGGCAACTGAGATATAGGGACCTCCGACCGCTTACTGAGTAATAAGGCCAAATCAAGCGCTAAAGCAGCTGTGGAAGTGTCGGGCGAAAAAGCTCTTTTACAAATACCTAATAACTCTGTGGGGCAACCAACCTTCTTTCTTATACATTCTTCCTGCAAGTGCTGTACCATCACTTGAATTACCTTCCTTTGCATTTCTACCGTATATTGACTATATGTATCGTATACCTCATCCGGCGGTATTGATGGATCCGAGATCCATCGAACCGCATCTCTAGTACAAATCCGTACTTCCTCGGGTGCTGATCTTCGGCACGAAAGGAACCGTTTCTGCATATATATCCTATCGTCCTCATCATCCTCATTTTGTAATCTTTCAAAATCCTGTCTAAACTCAAACAATCTATCAACATGTCCATATACTTTCTGTTCGGTATCCCTTGAGAGGGCCAAAGCGTTCAGATCTCTCACCCCTTGTGGGAGATCCGAAGTCTGCAATCTACCCCACATTACACCTAAATGAATCCCCAGTCCTTCAATAAAAACGTTTTTCTCGGGAAAATCGTGCAAATTAGATAATGTTGAAAATACCTCAGTTTGATCACCTTTTTCCATGCAATGTTTAGCCCAAGCAAATAGTTCCTGTTTCCTGCCCGCAGGAACAGTACTACGAGTCACTATCCTCGACCCTGCACCAGGATCTGGTTTAATAAACACAGGACTCCCCGAGATCGAAAGTGTAGGTGAACCTAACATGGGTGCAGGGGAAAGAGGTAAAGTAACAGACGAAATAGACGGAGGAGCGACAACTAAGGAACTAGGGGTAGTAGGCTGTGTAAGAGGAGTAGGAATAACGATAGGAGCAATAGCAGGAATGGGAAGAGCGCCCACAACAGGAGCATACGGAGGTGGCGCTGAAGAATCAGGCCTCCGTTCGTTTAATATTTTCTCGATAAACTCCTCGGAAACATGGAAATCTTTAGAGGGGTAAATTTTCTGGACTCCGAGCGAAAAGGCTCTGTCCATTTTCTGGGTTTCATCTAATCGTTTTTCCTTGTCATATAACAATGCCTTTTCGGCATTCGTTTTATGACGTCGTGCATGTTTATCCCTACTTTTAAGCTGCTGTAATGCTTCCTTTTTCCAATTTTGTAACACATCAAAGGCTGCTGGCCTAGCCTTCTTCTTAAGCAAAATCGACTCTAAGTATTCAATACGGGGAATCTCAAAACTACCATTGATTGGCCACTGAAATTCGGAGGCATTTCTGGTCTGTCTGTGCCAAATGTCATTAAATACAATACTACCAATGCCATACTTACAGTACATAGTACACGCCGGCGACCCCTCCTGTGGTGCCGGACGGCTAAATTCCAAAGATTGTCGATCGCTGCGGAATAGAGCCCTAAAACAGCTAGACAATTTCCCAGGCATTTCTCAAAGAATTGGTGTTACCTGGTCCAATAATTGTGTCTGCAGATACAATACGCCAAATTCAAATTGTCAGGGTTAAATTAAGAGCCGGGTCACGACTACACCTGACCAAACCTAAGGAGGACCGTACGGTTTTCAAAGGACTTCAACTAACAAATTTTACCTGCGTTCAGTGGTTTCGGCAAATCTGCCCGCCTCGGATTTGGACCCTCGTTAAGATGCCGTGTCAGACCGCACGACTATCGCCCAAGGATCGGATCGTGCAGCGCTGCCGAGGTATCGCGTCTCGATAGGTCGGGCCCGCAGAATCACACCGTCCGATCCCGATTCGATAGTCTGCGTCAACCTTCAATGATCCGGCATCAATCTTGAGGGTCCCTATTCGGGCGCCAACTGTGGAAACAGAGAAATTGACATGAGGCCGGGAAGCCCAAATGGAAACACACCAACACAGGTTACAAAGGACCATATAAAGCGCTTTATTTCAAAGTTACAAAGTTACCAAGTTATCAAGGTCAATTGACATGCGAATAGCTATTCGGCTCTCTGACTCACACACGAACCTCCAACGATAAGGTTTCGCATCGAAAGTGGGAGAGACCGATCATCGGGATGCTTGGGTTTTTATACATTTAGTACTGCATTGGCCAGCCCTCTTACAAGTTAACCATTTCTGGAACCATGGCTAGGGTTCGTAGCCAGGTCGAACATGCAATCTCCATATATTAGATCGGTTCCGCTGATACAGTTACATATTTACACCTAGGTTAAACAGAGGACAGGGTCTTAGTTCATGACCCTAACAAGTAGCCTGCGGACATATTATTCATTCACGTGTGCGGAGGTCACCATGGCCGAAGTCTTACTCGCAATGTCATTCGGCCTCCATTTTGTGATTCAGGGTGACTTCCACACTGCAAGAATACCTAAAATGGCGGCTAGATCCAAGATGGCAGCTTACACAATACATTAAGGTCAAGACCTTGCCGCGGAACCTATGTTCACAATATTCTTTAGACAGCTTGGCGTAGGCCAACATACATTTAAACAATGCGATTGGGGTCACAATGTTATATCGATTTCCACAATCTGTTTTGTCATAATCACTCCTTTTCCTTAATTTTTACTTGTTCAGTATTTGGGTGTTGCTGGAAAGGGGTTTATGCTGTTTTATTTCACCTGCTTATCTTCCTACTTCCTCTGGTGGGATTATCTTTTATGTATCCCACTCTTTGGGAACATTTTCAATCACTTTCTGACTTTCCTGAGTGAGTGATAACCTTTTTCTTCACTCACTCATTCTTTTTTCTGTGACACTGGGAACCCTTTTTGGTTAACCTTGATGGAGTCTGTGTTCCTCCATCTTTTACAATGGCATCTGTATGTTACTATTGCAGCACACAGCATCTTCAGTGCAGTGTTGCTGGGAGCTTCTTGAGCTTCCTGCTTAGGTTTTATTTTATTTTCCTGTGCTAACTTTGTTACCAGGATAGGGAGATTTTTCATCCTACCTATGCTTTTCTTTTGTGAGATCACCCAACCTTACGTGGAGGGTTGAGGGGAAACATGGTAATCCTTTTATCACATCTCCTGTAAACATTGTAGTTGCATTGGCAAGTTTATCTCAGTGGCTAGTGGCAGTGGATATTTTCTACCAACGATTTGTGATTTTTACACGCAAGCCGCTGTCACAGCTGTCATAAAGAACACATGGATCACCATGGACCTAAAATGGTGCCCATCTTCTTTTTTCGCCAACTCAAGATGGTTTGCGCTTTCTTGAGCCTTTCTCTGCTAACTGGGGAAGGGGGATGGGTGGGTGGGGGGGGGGGTGTCCTGGTCATTCCTTTGACTTCGATAAGCTCCAATTGGGAAGCCCGCCCAGAAGCGCCAGTGTGTCTGGCAGGACAGGAAGCTGGGAGGACACAAACTCATCAGGTCTGTGTCCTCCAGTGTGTCTGCTGTGATCTAGTTCTAACTGGGTGCCTGGCTGTCCCCTTTGAACAGTCCCCACCCAAAGTTTGAATGTTGCATGAATGCTGATTGACTGGGTTCCTTTATAAAAGAAGAGGGTCTTGATGCTGAAGATAGTCGACCACTAGAAGAAACATTCTGAATGTCTACACCACCTCCAGCAACCGCCAAGCCAACTGAGTAATCGCTGCAGCTCCAGCCCTTTCTTGGAAGATCCTGACCAGACGACTTCCTCCCTTGCACTGGTGGGCCTAACCAGTCACGAGACCATCTGCAGTTTGAGCCATCCCACGAAGTGCTGCGACCTTCCAGGCCTGCAAAACCTGTTTACCCTGGGCCCTCTGGCACTGCTGCAATGCATTGTCTTGCTACAAACCTGTGGGCATCTTCCTAAAGCCTACAGAGACTTCATCCTGATCATAGAAGTCCCCGCAGAAGAGTTGAGGACCGAGCGAGAGGTAAGTATGCCAGCTGACAACTGTCACTGATATAAAGCCTGTGTTGATCCCCCCACAACCAAGTGCCACGAAGATAGTCTGCTGGGCATCCCTGTGACTGAGTCTGGCCACCTGCGCCCGCCAAAAGTTTGTCATCCAGCCGCCAAGGCCAGATAGGAGCTGCTGTTGTTTTGCCTTTGGGACACGCCGGTGGTATTGCTCTTCATCATAGAAGGTACTGTGTAACTCCTGGGTATTTACCTAGTTTGTTGTTAGGTGGATTGTATGCAGTACCCTTTGGGTGCACTACAACAACCCTGACCTCCTGGCAATAGGAACCCAACCTTTGGTATAAGTCTGTACTACACAGGTTGGTAGTGTGTTGAGCAGCTAGGCTTATCTCAAGAGGTGTCAATGTGAGCTGTAGGGGAGTTACACAAAGATTCACAGAGACAAGTATTCAAAGAACCTCTTTCAGACAAAGTTTCTTGATTAAACAATTATTAATTTATTTAAGTCAGCTAGGTAAGCCTTCTTCAGAAGGGGGGCAATATAATAATAACACACAAATCCACTCCAAAATAAACACTCTAAATGTTTCTAAATCAGTAAGTACCCTTTTGGATGGCACACAACTTCCTACACCCTCAGGTGACTTTAGTAACTAGGACACTGTAGACATTAATATACCACTGTTTACATGTAGAACCAGACTTAAGAGTATGTCAAAGAAAAGGGTTATTGAAACAAAACAAGAGATCACAAACATATATTCTGAAGCAGGTAAATACTTTTGGTAACCCCCTATGCAAAGTTAGTTAACCCCTTCCTGGAAGGAAGACAAAACACAATGGGCCTCATTACAACCCAGGCGTTAAGGGTTTAACGGCGCCGTTAACCCTTAACGCCTGAGTACCATTTTAACGCCTGCTTTTAGCAGGCGTTAAAATGCAAGGCGCTAACCCGCCTTGGTGCTAATTACAGCACCTTAATTTACGGTGCCGTAATTAGCGCCTTCCCCACTCCTATTATGCCCTATGGGGCAAAAATGGGAATGGGGAAGGGTAAATGGGGAATGGGGATTTACCGCCCCACTCACCTTGGCATGGGGCGGTAAATCCGCCATCCACCATGGTGTAAACGCAGTTTACACCATGGTGGTAAAGTAGGGAACTTACCGCCTGGGTTGTAATGAGGCCCAATGTCAGAGGGAAGAAGAGTCATTCAGGGAGCCAGGCTAGGCCAAAGTCAATTGGGCAAAGGTCTAGGTGAGCTGAAGCAATTCTTGCAGGTAGGTAAAAGTCTTGCACAATGTTTTTAGAAGTCTTTGTAGAAAAGAAGAAATCAAAGCAGGGCCACAAGCAGATTAGGCTTGTGAGGTAAAGAAGCTGTTAGCAACTCTACAGAAGCAACCAAAACAAGTCTCAGCAGAGAACAAGTGAGGTTGCACAACAAGCGGTAAGTTCTCTTAGATGGTACGGTACCTTTTGGTTAGAAGAAAAGGGCTTTGGCTGGCTTCTGTTCCTGTGCAGCTCTGCAGATCCCGTGTTCCTGGGCCTCAGTCGTGGGGACAAGAGGGAGGACGTCTGGAGGACTCCTGCACGGCAACAGGGCGGTGGGCGACAGAAAAGAACCAACTTCTGTTCAGTGGCACTTGGCAGGTTTTTGCTCTTCGTGTCTAAGCATATAGCAACATTGTGGACTCTTGGCTGCCGAGATGGGCTTTCCTTGCATCTGGGGTCCAGCACTCTGTTGAGGTGGCTCAGGCTCAGTCAGTCCTGCTTCCTGGGAGTCTGGAGGATCTTCCTGGAGCGCTTGGCCAACTTAAAAGCAACGCACACGATCTGGTGTTCCTCTCCCTGGCTATTCGGTTCCAGCAGCAACTGCAGTGGAATTTCAACCAACTCCAAGCTGATGTCCAGTTGGCTTATTTTGGAGTTGATTGATCTCACCAACTCCAGGGGATAAGTCGTCCTTGCAGGGCTTCTCTAGTCGAGGCGAATTCGGAGCTTCAGCACAGCAGCAGGGCTTCACCGATCCAGGAGTTGCAGCAGGCGTCTCTTCCAAGTTCTTCTTCAGATTCCTTCATCCCGTGGTCGGCTCTGCAACCAAGCCAAAAAGCCTTGCCTTTGATTCATGTTTCTCCCATTAATTCCAGCCTAGCTGTCAGTCACCCAGCAGGGTGGCAGTCCTTGCCGAACAGCCAGCCGCCAATCACTTAGGAGTGCATTCCTGTCTCCTAGGAGACTAAGCACATGGAGTTTCGGGCACCTCCCTCACTTCCTGCTCCTGCCAGACACCCTGGAGCCATAGGCAGGCTTCACTCGTGAATACTGCCAAAGACAAAACGAACAAAGGGACCAAACCTGGTTTGGTGCGCAGAGTAAATCTCAAGAAGGACCTTTCCACAAAGGAATGGCGAAAAAAGGAGACTGGGCCATTTTGACAAAAATGGCACCCTTGGGTGCTTTAATGCAACTGCGAACGCAGCCCGCGGTAAAAGCACACCACAGTAGTTAAAGTAAACCACTGCCACCAGCCATTCATTGAGGAAAGGGTAACATTAAATTGTTACATGAGAAGCTAGAGAAAGGGGATACGAAGTAACCCCTCCATCACCCTATTGTGAGATAGGGTGTGCTGGGTCTAGAAAGTTAACAAATGCAAGTAAAATCAATTTCACTTCACTGCCCTTGGAAACCGTAGATTATCCAAGAGAAGGTATTTTAAACCTTTAGGAAATCTGAAAGACTTCCCTGTGCCACTGCACTGAAGGTGCTGTCTGACACAATGTAGAAGAGGATGCCTACAGACTCCAAAACCAAAAGAAACGCAGCGTTCAAATCACTTAAAAATACATGAGAGAGTGGGGAAAAAGGGTCTCGCTCTCGCCAGGTTAAAAATTCAAGTCCTCAAAATCCAGCAAAGTTGCTGGGGGTCTGTAAGGTAGAGAGGAGTTGGCACATTCTGAGAATTCTCACTAACAGTAGTTTTGTGTTGCTGTTAGCTCCCCCTAAGCTTCTTGAGTCAAGTTGTGGTGGACGACCCAACTGTGTTCATCCTGGCCTTAGCAAATGCGTCCTTCACCCTAAAATTCTTCAGGTGGCCTATCCTGTCACCCTGAACCCTTTGACTCAAAATGTGTTAGTTACTTTCTACAAAAATCATTAGAATGGAAGGGCAGGAAAGCCAAAGCCCTAAGCAGACCAGGTAGGCCGGTAAATCCCAAGCCCAATAAGCGGGAAGAGTCAAGGTAAATGACAAAAGCCTGTTTTATTTGTCAGTTATATAAACCGGGGATAACCACAAGTAACTGTTCACTGATCTCCGCTTTGTCGAACATAGCAATGGTTTAAAAACTGAAATTGCGTCATTGACGTGATGTCAAAATCTTGATTACAAAAACCTACGAGGTATGGGGGTTGGTTAAGGGAATTGTATACATATCGATGCCATGAGGGTTAGGCTATACTTTATCTGATGGCTCTGCCTGGGACCACCTCTAAATTGAAAATGGAGAATATATGTAATTTCTTTGCCTCTGGAGTGGCCAGTGCATTTACTTATGAGATTGTTAATTGAGGCTAAGGGTTGGTTGGCGTGGGCTTTAACAGCTTTGATCACTCGGCTGGTCATTAACACATGAGTAACTGTACTGGTACAGGGAGAGACATTGAGAGGGCAGTTTCGAAATTAAAACTTACCATCTCAAATTCTCTCGCCCATGAGCCAGGGTCTCTAGCTTTGAACGTAACCTTGTCCTGTGTTGTTTCCCAGGAACTTTTAAGGAGTAGTTTGCAGGAATATTCCTGTATCTTGCCTAAATGAATAGACACTTATTTCAGCTCTTGGTTACGTGTGGTGGGACCACGTTTTGAATCCTTCCGCTCGCCTTTAACTGTGATTTCCATCCATTTGGTTGTAATTGTTTATTTGTACAGCGCTTATACACAAGTGAAGTGCTTCACCGAATAACAGTGGTGCACAGCGGGACCTGTTTCCCAGACGGTTGGCCCACACATAAGCAAGAACACGATAATACAGGGATCACGTGTCGTTGGCTCAATGCCCCTGAACCAACTGGCCTGCAATATATCCGGCGGGGAGGAAACAACATCTCTGCGGATAAAGACACATCAATATCGCAACTTTTAGCCTCGGCTGGGTCCTGCTAATAATCTCAGGAGACTAGATCTGAAGCCATTACATTTTGGAAGCAGCTTTCTGAAAAACATACTTGGTTCACCACTATTGAACACCTTGTGAAGCGAAAGAAACTAGCTCTTTGAAATTGAACGAAAGTCAATTCACATATATTTGAATTCTCTTTTAAGAAACTGTGTTTTTGTTTGTAATGTATATGTCCAGCTGATGTGCACCAGATCATCATACACCCTTCAAATAGGGTTTTTATTTTGGAGGGGATTATGCAGCGTCTTCACGCATGAATTTACATGAATTAATAATAGGAGGGTGTGCACTTATCCATGGATAACTGCAGTTTTTGTTTGGTCAAAGCACTTCAAGGCAGGAAGGGAGCAAGGGAAAAATAGTAGTCCTTCTTAGGCCTTGAAGTTTCCAAATGATCTAACAAAAAAGTAACTAGCGTACTGGGCCTGACGGCATTTCACCTAGTGCAAGTGCATGAACAGAACTTTACAGACGGAGTTCCGAGGGAGAGGGGTGGAGGAAAAAAGTGCACCCAGTCCAGCCGGCTCTGGGTTAAGTGCAGAGATGTTACCTCTGGGTATGGGTGTTTTACCCTTCCTGTCCTCTGAAGACTTGGTCAAGCTACTTTACTTTAATATTGTCTCCTAATTGACCATCTGGTCTTTAGATGAGTTGTTTTTCCTGGAGTTAATCTAAGAGAAATGTTTCCGCCCTTGGGCATTATCTTGGGTTCTTCGTGGTGCTGGCACAAAACTCCCCTTTCTACTGTAAACCTGAGCGGGGTTGAGCAGCTGGCATCTGTGTTGCTCTCCCCAGTGATTTTAGCTAATTCAGCAGGTCTGTTCTGTTTGCGGGCTCTGCGTCTCCTCTAGTGCCTTCCATGTATAGCCTCGCCGTCCATTTTGTTTTATTTGGCCACTCATTCTTGTTGCTCCTTTTTATAAGTAGGCTTTTATGTGTTTATCTTGTGTGTCTTGCATTACAGCGTATAAAGTATATGTTTTCTAACCTATTGGGCTATTGGCTACAAATATGTCTGTCACGTCCAAGTGCAGTTTGACCTATTGTTCGCGTAGCTTCATGGTGGATGTCTATCTGCTTTGTGTGTAATGCATCTATATGTCAGCTTCAACATAGACGTCATTTGCTTCTGTACCCCGTTCACACCAGGTTCAGTTCTTCTTGATTCTGCGCTTCCACCTCCTCTCCGATTACTTTAGGATAAGGCCGGTATGGTTGTCTGAGTGAATACCAATATTTACTTCCATGATACAGCGGTGTGAAGTGGAAAGGCTCTTTGAATGATGCTCTCCCATCTTTCTTTTGGTATTGGGGTGGGTCAGGGGCTGACGCTACAGATGATGCATTCATCTTTCTATCGACATTCCTCACTCTGGTCAAGCTCTAGAGCACATTTCATGGGTGTCCCTCTCCCCAGTGAGATCCCTTGGGGGGTGGGGGGTGGTCCATATCTGTGTTAAATTCCTCGTCACCAGAATGTGTTCTGTCCACACTCCAGGTGATGTAGCAGCACTCCCTATTTGGTTTGTAGAATACCCAATGCCCCACGTAATTACGGGGGTCTTGGGGAGAACAAAATGTAGACCCTGGAGGGACAATATGACTGCTTTCAAATCCAAGTGAGGTAGATTGTTGGTTGTTTGTGTGTATATGTGTATTCTGGGGTCAATATTTATCACGATCTTCATTCCTACTGGCTTTTTAGCTGTCTTCTTGCACTGGCTGATAATTCTCAGGGTGCAGAATCTTAATAGTATCAGCACTAATATAGCTATTAATACCTTTTAATGCATTAGCCAACCAGGAGAACAAAAATGTGAACCAATCATCGTTCCCTATTTCTTCTACCTCCTCACTTTTTCGTATGAAGGTTTGTCAGCAGTGTTATCCATTTTCCTCATCGTTGGCAGGTTTGTAGGTACAGGAAGATTAGCCAATTTGTACGCAAACCCCACCTTCCATGGCTGTTATTCGGTCAAGGACATACCTATTTTGAAGGGTCATCTGTCTAATGGCACATAGTGCCTACTTTGTGTATTGGTGCACTAAAAATGAATAAAATAAATAAATCAAAGCACTTTACTGTGAAATTGTTTGTAACAGCTCCCATCTGATGATGTCATGGTCATGAAGTCAGGGGCACGGGCATGCAGGGGTCTCATGCACAGGAGACCTGGGTGGACACTGTCCTGGCTCATGAACAAAAGTAAACCAGAACATCCATTTAACACCAAAAAGTTTGTATTATGGACATAGCACTTCAGATGCATTAACCTTGAACATTCCATCCGTTAAGCAGCCCCAAGTGTATTCTTGGGTGTGGCTGCTAATGGATTGCTTTTGCACATGCTCACTCTCTAGCAGTGGCAGGGTGTAGCTGGTAAGCCGGCCTTAATGGGCGTGCCCAGGATCTCAGCTATATAAGCTGCCCCGATCCTCATGACAGACGCTTTGCGTTTTTCTGCACTTGCAAGCAGCGTAATGCTCACCGTCGCGTGAGGTCAGACTTACCTTTGAAGATCCTGCTTCCTTGACATCCTGCTTCCTGCCAGCATACTTAACAACTGGGGAAGCTGTTCCTACCTGTACATCTCTTCGGCGAACCAAGTATTCATCTTTATACTTTCCGGAACGCCAAAATCTTCATCTTGGCAATGCAGCACGACACGCTTTATCGTCGACAGCAGCGCCTGCAAGGAAAAACAGAAGACAGGGTTAGACATTTAAGGTTGCGCTCCGCCATACTTGGCACTTTTCCTTAAACCATCACTTACCTGCTGTCGACCATTGTGGTAACATCCATCTTCAATCCAGCTGTGTCTCACAGCTGCATTGAAGCCACATTTCCATCTTAGGGAAGAAAACAAGAGAGACATTATTGCGGACATAAATGGGAGCAACATATAAAGACATTAAACAGAACAAACAGCATCACAAGAGCTCAAGCCGGACTTACCAATCGTAAGGAGAAGCATAGTCGCAGCTGGACTGGACTTATCCTTATCAGGGATCAGTGAAGGCACTAGATCCCATTCGACACGCCCCTACCAAAAGTAGCATGACGGAGAACTTATCTTCCATAATTCACAGGTGATCTTTATGGGCTGGATATGCTCACAGAAACCGTACTTTGGGGTCAAGGGTTCAAGAGGTACAACAATCACAGATTGGCGCACTCACACACTGTTATCTCCACGCAGGAGCAGTATCACCACGTACCACCGCTCACAGCTTTTCCACTGAGGGAGAGGCCTGAATGGGGGTGATTAAAGTTCAGGGAGGGCTGCAACCGTGCCCCAACGCCTCCGCAGAGATCAGGTGAGCGTACCAAATCTGCAACCATTTAGCATTGGTATCTGTCTGCACCCGGAGTGGAGGGGGGCGGGGGTTCAGAGAGGCGAAGAACATTACCGCCCAGCTGAATAATCTGTGTTCCCATAGAATTTTAACAAACACACTTTCCATCTATTTCGAGATATAGTTGCTCCCTCGTTTGGTTCGTTTGAGGGCTAAGGGCCTCCTATTTCTGAAGTGTGTATCCATTTTAGGGAAGTCTGTAATGTGCAAGTCGCTTTGGGGTACTACCAACGTGAGCATTCTTATTGGTTCCATGGAACATAATCCACCCAATTTGGAGGAAGTTTCATGTATGCTCTCGACCCACATGCCCAATAGTGATCCATTAACACTCTGGTGGCTCTCTTCATGCCGGGCACATCATAAATGAGTTTACATCTTTTTGTTTTCCCCTACCTTTACGGGGGCAGCATTCCTATAGCACAGAGTGGCATTCTTCATAGATAATATGGATATAGGGCCTGCTTAATCTTCAGCCCACATGAGCCGTTTGGAGTATTTGGTCCATTCCTTGAGACCTATGTCATTTGCCTTCTGGACCACTTCCAGCGGCCCTGTCTGGAGTGCCTGTGCTTTGCATCCCATCATCCCCTCAACCCACCCCGCTGAGGTGCATTACTGCCCATATAGTAGTAGTTTGGGTCTCTCCCAGCACCTGGGTACCCCCAGCGTTGTCTTCCCTACAACATTTGGGCACTGCAGCAACTTTGTATCTACTATTGTGGAGTCTCCTTTTGTTCGGGCCCTCCAGCACCTATTGTATCATTTTATTCTTCATTTTTGGGTCATCCATCATTGTTTTCGTTTCTATGCAACAATCCTCATAGGGAAATGAGCCCTTTTGGGATCCATCATAAGCTGGCCCATCTTCCTTCAAACTGTCCTCTGGTTGTGCATAGTGCTAAATGGGTTACACAATGGGCATCATGCACAGGCACTTTAGTTGCCACAAATGTCCTGGACGCGCTCCTTGAATAGGGAATGAGAAAACACACAACAGCTCTCATCAGATGTCTCCACCCACCCCGCACACGAGTCATGTGTTGGTACCACATATGTGTCACAATATTTCATCAGGCAAATGATTCAATATAACTTAACATTTTAGAGTTACCTTCTGTGTAACTATAGCATAACTTGCCCTCCAACAATTCTTTCTATTCCCTTGTGAGGTGGCTGACCCTAGGCAGTGCTGGTGGGCCGCTTATCTAGGGTGAGGGGATAGAACAGAGACTTGCCCTATAGCTAATATATCACAGTGACAATTTATGTATAAAAAGCACACATTAACATACATTGACCTCAGTAGTGTGCCGGATGCTTAGCAGGTGAAATCTAATTACTTTATTCTGTTTCCTTGCTCAGCAGTTTTAAAAGAAAGACAAAAAAATAAAATGTTTTGCGTGGAACAGCTCTCATTAGTTAGTGGAACTGTATTTGTGTCACTTTTCCAATATGACATCATATCTGATCATGTCCTAGAAGTGTAATATTGCTTTTAGCAAATTTACAAATTATTGCATTGACCTTAGGACCATCCTAGTTGTCTTGCGTTATGGTCTGTAACAGCCTACCGGTTTCTGT
The DNA here is from genome assembly GCF_040938575.1 of Ambystoma mexicanum. Lineage (NCBI taxonomy): Eukaryota > Metazoa > Chordata > Amphibia > Caudata > Ambystomatidae > Ambystoma > Ambystoma mexicanum. Next base: position 179,238,232 of record NC_090921.1, read on the forward strand.
GGTGTGTGGAATTACCACTTTCTTCAGTGCCACAGCACTGTATTTCATGCTGTCAATCACAATAAGAGTTTTTTTTCTTATGGCTAAATCACTGCACCTGTGGACGAGGGGGAAGGGGTGGCAAGTGGGGGGGGATTGGGTAAAAGAGAACACAAACAATTACTCAATAACTTGTGCTTTCTGTGGTGTTTTAAAAAAATAAATCTCCTGTCCCAGGGTCGTGGAAGTATCCTTACCCCAATTGCATTTTGTAGCCAGATCGTGTGAAAATAATCAGGTGGCTGTTTCTTCTGTTTGGGCACAGTTTTTGGTTTAACGTCCCTGTACAACCTAGGGTAACACAACATATTATACCCTTTAAGGTTAGAAGAATGTTGGCGAGGCTAAACAATTATTTTGTATATCTTATGTAACTGGCTTCAATGCCCCCAAGTGTTGACTACTAAGTCATACCACTTGTGTGCCACGTTTAGACTCTGCAGGTCCTTTTCATGTGGTCCTTCAGAGTCCCAACGTAAATCCTAGAAGACTGCATCACTTAGTTTGATTTGTGGCTCCTGTCAATCCATGCTCCGATCAGCTAGGCGGAAGATTTTGTCTCCGTTGTCAAAGCTACCCATTTTACAATCGAGTATTTTAAACCGCGTTTCCGCTGTCGTCGCAGGTCGCTACTGCGCATGTGCGGCTCGTGGAACATGAACTAGAGCGATGAAAAGAACAGACGTCCACCATCTTGAAGTGTTGGCATCTATGCACAAATAGTGCAATTCTTGCCTAGTTGCTGCACAGGCCTCTATGTTTACAAGTTATGCAAGGCACGCAGTCTGCCTTCAAGGTCGTGTTATTGTGTCTGGGATGTCGGTTTCTGATGCTTGTGAATCTGCTTAGAATCACATGCTGTGCATATAGTCTGACGTCTAGTGGTAACAGCAGAGTATTGCATCTTGTCTTTCGTGGATCGAAAGGAGACATCGACATGGGCGTGCCTGTAACACTATCCCTAACGTGAAGTTTAGTGTACCCAAAACCCTGACAAGTCGAGGTCCCTCACATTGTTTTTTTCCGCCCAGCTAGCTGGTCACCTTATGCGGAGCTCTTAAATTGCAAAATTATATTCTTTCCCTACCTCTGGTCGTTTATATATTATTCATCTCCTCTTCAACGATTACTTCTCAACCAACGCTGAAGACAGCAGAAGAATAGACTACGACGGCTGGTGCTCCGGTCAACGCTGTCGATCGTGTGGCTGTGGCTTCTGGCCGGCCTATACAGTAGGGAGAGTGGAGTGCGGGGTCTCTTTCTTTATCAGGAATGTATTTCCTTCCCGCCTCTCTTTGCCCCTTTTGTTTTGCCGTCGCTTTAATACACTGGAGATATGGACAGGACATCATTTACATTTTTCCCTTCCTGTAAGGGCAAGTTCCCCTGGAAGTACACGCACCGGAGGTGCAATAAGTGGCCCCCTCGCTATCACCACAAGGCGTCCTGTCGATCTTGCGAGCTCTTGCATCCTAAGACGATCCTGGAGCGTCGAGTTAAGCTGAGGGATGGCCTACGCCATGATGCACGATGAGGGTAGCTCCCCCATCACCATAGGCGTCGAGAGTGATGAGGAGGTAAGCGACGGCCATGGGTCCGATACGGATGCCATCGACCTCTCATCGGAGTGATCTCGAACCGTCCGTCCCCAGCCCCACCAGGCAGGACAATAGTCCTGCTATGGGGAATGTACACCCCGGCGACAGGGTTGCACCCGCTACTCATAGAAGCAAGCGCACAACCCCCAGTACCACTTTGACGGATTCGTCAAAGCGATCTAAGGCACCAACGGGTATGCAGAGTTCCTCGACGGCACCCGCCGATCCACGCGGACGCCAGTCCTCCCCGCAACTGCGTAAGCGGCATGCGCCCTGACACTCTGCAGATAAGGGCGCCAGCACCAAAAGTCACAAGGCCGTCAAGATGCTTCCTAAGAGCACGCTGACACAAAGTTTTGGCTCTGTCGAAATCTACGACCCCCTCCCGGAAGCGCTGAACATCCGCAAGAGACTCGCAAAGATCATTTCTGCAGCCAGTAAATCCAAGGACAAGTCGAAAGACACGTCCATTCGCCGGGAAAAGAAGGATGAATATTCTGAGAGTCCTCAGCTCTTACCCAGTACTATCTTAGAAAAATCTTGGCATTCTAGGCAGTTAGATCACCAGGAGGAGCTTTTCCCCCCTCTGAACCCCTCTGGCTCCTCTTTATGGACCAGGGAAAATGTGAAGGATGTATGAATAGGCTTGCAAAATTTGTGGTCTTCTCTGAAAGGTTCACGCCCAAAAGACCTAGTGAAGAAGACCTTTACCCCTCAGTGGCCAAATTCCAGAGAACCTCTGGCCCTCTTCATGAGGAGGTCTTTGACCTGACAGATGAAGAGGAAGATCCTCATGACCCCGATTTGCAAGAAGATGATCCCTTTGAGGATCCCATTGAAAAGGCCACAGATTGGGGGGAAGGGGGGGGGGGTGAGAGTTGGTGGACAACCCACCATGGCTGTCACCTACTCGGGCCCCGGTTCCTGACACCATATGCATGCATACCTCTGCGTCAGGTATCTCCTACAGATGATCAGATGGCGTTTACCTTCCTTACCAACACCTTCACAGACCAGGGCTGTGAACCCATGGGTGGAGAAACTTTTTCAACCCTCCCCTTCTGACCCTCTCTATATTCGGGGACATGCCACCCCAGATACTCTTGTGGTCACTACAACAAGGAAGAGGGCAGTGGTGCCCTTGTCCGCAGGTGAGGCACTGCCGGAAAAGGAATGCAAAATACTGTATGCCTTAAGGAAGCAAATTACTACTGCTCCAGCATATTCCACCCGGATTGCCAACAATACCAGGCTGTTGGCCAACTATTCTGATGTTCAATGGAACCTGCTACAGGAGGGCCTGCAGGAGGTCCCCGAACCAGTGCATTCTCGCCTGTTTACAATTGTATCAGAGGGTAAGCAAGTAAACCATAACATCCTTAAAAACACCTTTGATGCTGTGGAGACAGCAGGGAAACCCTGGCCCAGGGTACCCTTTTGGAACGACACGCCTGGTTAAGAAATCGGGGTTCAAGCCAGAGAGACAAGCGTCTCTTATCAACAAACCGTTGGAGGATTCTAACCTGTTTGGCAAGTCTGTTGTTGAGGCGCTAGAAACTGCCAAGAAAGAACACAAGACTTTGAAATCTTTTAATGAAATCACTCAAAGGCAATTTAAACAGAGAGGGGGATGTTCTCGCCGCTCTTTTCGCAGACAGTCCTATTCTCGTTCCCCACATAACAAATACCAATATGGTACGGGTATCTCATGGTCCTCAGGACAAGGGTCTTCTGCCTCAAATCAGTATCCCCCTAGAGGACAACGCCGCGGAAAAGGAAGGTCGTAATGCCACTCCTAGAGGGTCCCCAGCCTCCAATCAGAAATTAGTCTCAGATCCGGGTCCCCTCCCATGCCTCCACAGTCAGGGGACGTATAACCTCATTCTTACCCGCATGGGAGGGGATTACCACAGACCAGTGGGTTCTCAAGACCATCGCCCATGGTTATTGCATAGAGTTCAGCCGGCCACCTCGATTCAGACCACCGAAGTCCGGTCGTCTAACACCGGCACACCTCAGAATCCTGTTACAAGAGGTCAAGATCCTGCAGAGAAAGGGCGCAATCGAAGTAGTCCACATTCTACAGGTAAACAAGGGTATTTATTCAGTGTACTTCCTTGTACCCAAAAAGGATCTCACCATGCTCCCCGTGCTGGACTTGTGCCCAGCAAACAGATTTGTCCAACCACAAAGGTTTCGGATGGTAACGCTGCAAGAGGTAATCCCTCTGCTAACGCAAGGGGATTACATGGCAACATTGGACATGAAAGATGCATACTTTCATATTTCAATGTTGCCAGCACACAGGAAATACCGAAGATTCATGATAGAAAACAAACACTATCAGTTCAAGGTCCTCCCTTTCGCATTGCCTCAGCCCCAAGAGTATTTACAAAGGTACTGGCAGTTGCAGAAGCTCACCTGCATAGGCAATCCTTCCCAGTATATCTTTACCTCGACGACTGACTCATAACAGGCGATTCCTACGGAACATGCCTGTCAAACACCCAAAAGATGATAGACCTACTCTTCAGCCTGGGATTCTCCATAAACGAGAAGAAATACAGCCTAGACACAAGCCAAGTCAAGCAATTTCTGGGGGCCCTAATTCGGACAGAAGACAGCCTCGACTTCCCCTCCAACGAGAGGATTCAAAACATGCTGTTTCAGATCCTTCAGTTTGTAGCCGGTCGAGAGGTGACGGTAACGCAAGGCCATGCGACCGTTGGGAATAATGGCGTCCTGCATACACCTGGTCCCTCATGCACGTTTGTGCGTGTGCCAGATGCAAGAGTGGCTCAACAGCCAATGGTCTCAGGCCAGCGGACAATGGGACGATCTAGTGGTTGTCTCAGCAGCCCTCATTCTCTCTCTGCAGTGGTGGTCGAGGGAAAACCTCTTGAAGGGGAAACCTTCACCACCCTCGCAGTAGAAGCCACTGTCACAACAGACACATCTCTTATAGGGTGGGGGTTCGCCTCCTTCAGCAGACTGCGTACTCGTTTGGTCCCCCGCGGTAGCATCCAACCACATAAACCTGTTCGAGCTCTTAGCACTGTTCAGGCTTTTCAGACACAGTTGCAGGGAAAGACAGCACTGGTCCTCACGGACAGCACCACGGCCATGTACTACCTGAACAAGCAGGGGGGCACTCACTCTGCAGAGCTATCCAAACTGTCCCATAACATTTGGAAGTGGGCTCTCAAACGGTTACGCTCACCTGGCTCCCACAGAGGCGTCGGTCAGACCCGGACTGCTGCGGCCTCCACCCACGTGATGCGTAGTGCAGCAATGACTGACTGGATCTGCCCTCCTAATCTTGTCTGCTTGACCCGTAGAAGTATTCTCCTACAAGTGGAGAGATGGATTTAGCCACTTGTGGATTCAAGTGATGGCTCCCCCACTGTCCTCCCCACTGATCACCTCTGTGCCCTCTCAGCAATCTCACCTTATATTCTTGAAGGATGAGCCCTCCATCCTGCGAAGCATGCAGGGACTCGTTGATGACCAGCTACTTCACTGGCCTGAAGATATTGGAAGAGTTGTAGACGAATCCTGACTCCAAAAGGTCCTGGCGACGAGCCGTAAGTATATAGTTAGTAAGAGTTCAAAATGTCTGGAATTCACTCCTGCCCAATTCCTCTTTTATCTTGCAACTTTGACCCAATAAGAATATTGACTGCTGAAAGCGATCCGGTAAAAGTCTGTTACCCAACACTGTCCGGTAAATAATGCCAAGGGCTGAACTTGCTGCTTTCTCCTTTTCTTACAGGTGCGGCATAAGAAGATGTGGCGTGCTGATGAATAATACCTCCGGCGGTAAAATCAGGTAAGCATATGGCGGCTAAGAGATTGTCTGTCTGTTCTCTCTGCTCACCTTGATGTTTCTTGTCCCCCTTAGGTGCCGGGATTCAGCGATGTAAAGATGGAGACCGTGCTGGATCGAAGAAATGCTGCATGGAACGGCGAGTATGGCGCGGCGCTGCTGCTGCGATGCGTCGCTTTTAAAACAAAATCTTTTCTCTGGTTTGAAGATGCGATGAATCCGGAATCAGGTAAGAAATCGGGTAATACTCTTGTTCTAATCTTTTTTTTTTTTTCCTTCTTTCTAGGTGCTCCAGGTTCGAGGCGGGCGGGGCAGAAGGCTGGATGCTGCTGCTGGCACGGTGAACGTTAGGCTGCAGAATAACGCAGGTTTAACGCGTGGTTTAAATAGCCTCCAAAGTAGTCCCAGGTAGGTATTCCTCCCCGACCACACCCTAGTAACAAAATAGTCCCTAAGGTAAAGTAGTCCCTTCTAGGCCTCACATGGGTTTGGATCTTCTTGCAGCATGATCTGCATCAGGTAAGTGTGCACCTATGAGCCTGGCGCCTATGGCGACAGGACTGATGTCCCATATGAGCCTGGCACCAGGACTGAACCCAGACAGCCCCTAACAGGGGTTTCTGGGCTTTCTCAAGGCAACGTGATGCCTGCTCCCGGGGCTGATGGACGTGGTCTGGATGCCCGGGGGTATGCATCATGACACAAACACAAGATGTTTCTACTGTCGCAACATGTTCCAGGGGAACTCTGTCTTCTGACAGACGTCCTCAGCAGAGACTTCCCACTACGCTTAGAGTACGAATGGCGACTACACGAAGGCATTGTCTCCAATGTTTTCACAGAATGGGGCTTCCCAGAGATCAACTTGTTCACAACTCTGGAGAACTCGCAATGCTCAGATTACGCCTCCAAGTACCCTCAGAACCGATCCAAGGGGAACTGTCTCTGGATAGCATGGTCCGGGAAATGTATTTACGCTCCCCAACTCCCCCCCCCCCCTCCCCCAGAACCCCTCCCCAGAACCCCCCCCATCCCGACTCCCTTACGCAACAAGATTGTGCACAAGTTGCACCAGGAATCATTCTCCGTGATATTGGTGGCCCAGATGTGGGCCCGCCAACCCTGGTTCTCCCATCTGATGGAGATATCGCTGTCCTCTGGTTGAAACTACCTTGCCCATACAACATGCTATCTCGGGACAAGGGGAAAACACGTCATCCATGCCCGCGTACTCTCAAATTAGCGGCCTGGTTCCTGAGGTCATAGAATTCAGGCATCTCCACCTTCCTCAGAGATGCATGGATATACTTAAAGAAGCAAGAAAGCCGAACACCAGACATTGCTACTCCATCAAATGGAAGCGGTTTGTCACCTGGTGCAATGCCAAGTGCATCAATACCATTGACTGCTCTCCTGCTCATATTGTACTATACCTAACCCACCTACTAGACTCGGGTCTAGTTTTTAATTCCCTGAAGGTCCACTTAGCTGCACTTTCAGCCTATACCACGTCCCAGTGAAAGGTGTTGTGTTGGAAGATCCCAGTAATTAAAGCTTTCACGGAAGGCGTTAAAAGAATTCATCCCCTATTTCCAACCCAGCTCACGGATTGGACCTAAATGTGGTAATAACCAGACTTATGGGGTCTCCCTTTGAACCTATGCACATGGCAAGCCTCAAAGCACTCACTTAAAAGACCGCCTTCCTAGTGGCAGTCACTTCAATAAGAAGAGTCGGTGAACTACAGCCACTTTCAATTCTAGACCCCTTTGTCACAATTCAGAGACAAGGTGGTTTCGCGCACTAACCCACAGTTTGCACCCACATTCATTTCTAAGTTCCATGTTAACCAGTCTATAGAACTACCCACATTCTTCCAGAACCCCACTAACGTGGCAGAAAGAAGCCTACACACACTGGATGTGTGCAGGGCAGTCATGTACTATCTGGAAAGAACTAAACCACTAAGGAAAACAAACCAGCTTTCCGTTTCAGTGGCGGCTGGTAAAGAAGGGGACCCTGTCTCTAATTCAGCCATCTCAAGGTATATTGCATCACACTCTGCTACACTCTTGCCAAGAGAGATCTGCCCTTCAAGCCAAGAGCAAACGCTACTCGGGGCACGAGGGCCTCCATAGCATTCATTGCAAATGTTCCTCTCGAGTGGCAACCTGGAGTTATGTACACACCTTTACAAAACACTATTGCCTAGACAGTCACTCTGGTGTCTGGGCAAAGTTTCGAAAAAATAGTTTCGACAGGTAAAAGTTTCAACACAAAACCGAAAACAAGTTTCACATTTTTTTTTTTCAAATAGTAAAGGTTTTATTTTAATTTGGTATAGTTAAATAAATGTTTTTTTAAAAAAAGAGGTTTGGGGGGGACCATAAAAATAAATAAATTTTAAAACATTTTTACAAAAACTCTAGGTCTGATTCTCAGGTGGGACGAGCAATACTAAGACACCTTTTCTCTACTGTTCCTTCTCACATCCCACCACCAACTCCAGATACTGCTTGCTAGTCTATGCACAGCATGTTATTCTAAGCAGATTCACAAGCATCAGAAGACATGCATTTCTGATGATTGTATCTGCTTAGATTCACATGCGCCCACCCTTCCTCCCCGCTCGGATGGAAGGAACATAGCCAACACCATTTGTGACACTTAGGTTTTCTCACGTACTGATGTAGTTGGACTGTTTGGACCACCAACCACGAACATACACAATGGTGCCACCCAAGAGCATGACGATCGATTTAAGAAGGGTCCTTAAGTAACAGTTCAAGACCCTACTTGGAATCGAATCCAAGGTGCATAGCACTAGAATAGGACAATTGTAATCGGACTGTCTGCATGGTGGTAACGAAAAGCAATGTCCAGAACAAACCACCAACCTATTGGGACTCTTACCCAGAAGTCTTCAGGTGTCGCAATGCAACATACATAGATGATTTAGAGCACGTAGCGGTGCGAGCCCATTGGTTTCTCGTGACATTATCAAAAATCATAAACAACTGTTTAGTACATGATTGAACCTTTCCCTAGCGAAACGCGCATGTGACATCGGACCGAGGAAATGATAGTAATTGAATATACAGATATCCTAGACAAAGTAACACGACCTTGAAGGTGGACTGCGTGCCTTGCCTAACTTGTAAAAGTAGAGGCCTGTGTAGTAACCAGGCAAGAATTGCACTATTTGTGCATAGATGCCAAAACTTCAAGGTGGTGGATGTCTGTTCTTTTCATATCTAGTTCATGTTCCATGAGCCGCATATGCACAGTAGCAACCTGTGACGATGGCGGAAACACTTTTTAAAATACTCGATTGTAAAACGGGTTGCTTTGACAGCGGAGACAAAATCTTCTACCTTGTTGATCGGAGCATGGATTGACTGGAGCCACGAATCAAACGAGGTAAGTGATGCAGTCTTCTAGGATTTACGTTGGGACTCTGAAGGACTTCATGAAAAGGACCTACAGCGTCTTAACGTGGCACACGAGTCGTATGACTTAATAATCAACACTCAAGGGCATTGATGCCAGTTACATAAGATATACGAAATAATTGTTTAGCCTTGCCAACATTCTTCTGACCTTAAAGGGTATACTATTTTGTGTTACCCTAGGTTGTACAGGGATGTTAAACCAAAAACTGTGCCCAAACAGAAGGAACAGCCACCTGAATCTTTTCACACCATCTGGCTACAAAACGCAATTGGGAGTAAGGATACTTCCACGACCCTGGTACAAGAGATTTTTTTTAAAACTACACAGAAAGCACAAGTTATTGAGTAATTGTTCTCCTTTACCTAATCCTTCCCCCCCCACAGGTGCAGTGATTTAGCCATAAGAAGAAAGATTGTGATTGAAGAAATATTGTGATTGACAGCACGAAATATAGTGCTGTGGCTCTGAAAAAAGTGGGAATTCCACATACCACTGAAACCGGTAGGCCGTAGCAGACCGTAACGCAGGAACACTAGGATGTTCGTAAGGTCAATGCAATCATTCGTAAATTTGCTAAAAGCAATAGGACATGACCATATATGATGTCATATTGGAAAAGTGACAGAAATACAGTTTCACTAACTAATGAGTTGTTCCATGCAGAACGTTTTTTTTATTTGTTTTTTTCTTTTAAAACTGCTGAGCAAGGAAACAGAATAATGCAATTAGATTTCACCTGCTAAGCATCCGGCACACTACTGAGGTCAATATATGTCCCCACCGCATTGTTCTGTCTTGGTTTTGCTGGCGTTCCCTTGGACATGGTCTTCGTTTTGGGTCTTTTCCGTTCTCCGGTTGACCTACACGGTTGATAGAGGTGGGTGTGTGGCCACCTCATTGTTAGGCAGAAACCTGTGCAGTTCCCTCTGGGACCACTGCAAAAGATTTAGGACTACAGGTGTTTGGCAGTAAACCCTCTTGGTAGCAGTCTGTACCACACAGATTCACTTGGTAGCTGTGGCTGAGCAGTCAGACTTCCCTCAAGAAGAGTTAGGCAGTATACAGAGTATTCACAATAGGTCAAGAGAACACAGTAGAACAAGTAAACACTGACCAGGGCTTGGTGTAAAAGAGATATAATTATTTATTTAAAACCACATCTAAAAAAACACATAGACACTAATAGTAGGCAATTCAAAAACACGGTCACTAAAAGATACACACTCCCTTAAAAGAATATTAGACAAGTCTTAAGTAAAGCCCCACTTATTTTCAGACATCAGTGAGCGCTTAACATAGATGGCACTCTAATAATTCGTTTTAAAAAGGGAGAGAAGAGCAGAGAATAAATTGAAACAGATCCCAACACTTTTTCACGAACACACAAGAGAGAAAGGCAAAGTAGCACCGTGAATTCAGAGTCCATAGGCTGGATCCGCTTTAAGAGGATCAAAAAGAAATGTGTCCAAGGTCACACGGTTGCAGTGCACAAAAGTCTTGTAACGGTTCAAAAAGGAGTTGGACCAAGGAAAGGGACCAGTTAAAGGGTCAAGGCGGCCAGCCCAGTCCAGAAGGTTGAGTTATTATTACCTTGTAGCAATCTTTAGAAAGGGAGGCCTGGCGGACACGGTGCCTTAAAGTGGTGAGAACGCTCCAGTGGGGGCAGTTGTTCCTGGCAGCGGGTGCAAGTTGGTGCTTCGTCCGGGGGAAGGAAGGATCTCCTTGTGGAGGAAGACAGGAGTCCGTTGCACTGCCAGGGAAGAAACCAGCCGCAGAGTTTCTCAGGTACAAGGAGCGGTCCGGTGATTCGCGGTTCAGTGGTGTGTGGCTATCCGGCTGCCGGGGTGCTTGGCACGGGCAGTTCGCCCACACACCGGGCTGGGGTGCGAAGAAAGAAAGGTAAACTGGTTGTGCCCACCAGTCGGGGGAAGAAGCCTCTCCAGTCGGGAGATCGTCTCTGTCGGCGGGAAGTGGTGAGTCGGTTCTGCAGGGCTCCACCGGTGGTGTCGTCGTGGTAGGTCGGCTCAGCTTCTCCCTCGTCGGATTCGTAGGTCCTGTGGCGACTTCTGAAGTTCCAGTCCCCAAAGCCCTGCTTTTCTGCAGAAAACCCCATTCACTCAGCCTAGCTGTCATTCAAACATGCCACTTGGGCCAATCACACTAGAGTGCGACCTGAGTTACCACGGTAACTCGGTCCAGGGTGCCTAAACCCCCTCCCACAACCCCTGTGGTATCCAGACAGATTGGCACCACTTTTGGAGGCTTCTGTGGAGAAGCCCGCCAAAAAGTGGAACAAAGGGCTCGACTTGGGTTGGAGTCACAGAAGAGAACACAAACGCCATTATAGAATCGAGTCGTGGCAAAAAAATACCAACCGGAGAATAAATATTAATTAAATAAACCAGCGGTATGTACGAGGCTATGAGAATTAAATAATTAAAGTTGGTAGCCTCGAACAATGGGGATAATCCCATAGGAAAATATTCGCGGTCGAATATAAAAAGTAGTTTCCACTGCCACCAGCCAAAACTCGATCAGGGGGTACGGAGACGTGTCCCCTCGACTAACAGACCCCGGCGCAACCGAATTGCCCCTACCAGTACGTCCACAATATGATGGTTTGTACTGGTTTCTGTTAATAATTTGGGACTAGTAAAGCCAATGGTGACTTTACATGCCCTGGGAGACTGGAGTCAGTCCCAGGGTATGGAGTCTATGGTGGGGTGTCACTATGACACCCCTGTGTTACTGCACGGAGGGTGCTGTGTAACACACATAGGAAAAACACATGAGACCCTATGGAGTAAAGGACCCCAAAGCCCATAAAACACATTACCAATCAAAGGAATACCATTAATCATGTCCAACAGTGGGAGAAAAAGAGTCTCACTCTTGGCAGGAGGAAAAAAACAAACTCCAGAAATCCAGCAAAGCTGCTGGGGGACTCACTAGGTTAGGAAATTCAGCCTAAAGGGAGAATTCTCCCTAACACTCATCACCCCCTCAGGGGGGATTGAGTGCTGTACCTCCTGGGGAGCCGCCTTTAATGGCGGGTGGGGGGGGCACGTGTTGAGGTTCAGGGTTTGGCGCGGGCTTCTGGCGTGGGGTTTGAGTGTTTGAGGCAGTGGACTAGTTGGGAGGCGTCAGTGGGGTCAGCTGGGGATTGTGGTTCTGAGTTTGGTGTAATTGGTAGACACTTTGTGGTGACCGGTGGGTGGTTGGTCGGGGACAGTTGAACATCTGGGAAGCAGGGTGCTGGTAGACACTCTGAAGTGGTTGGTGAATTGAGCTGATCGATTTGGGTTCTTGCCTGTGTTGATTCTCTTCTTCTGGCCATGCAGGTCGGCGCAGCTTGAGACTTGCATTTTTGTGTAAGCAATGCTCCTTAAACTACCCCGAAGAAAACCCATCCCACCAGCGCTGAAAACACCACACTGGCTACCCATCAAACAGCGGATCAAATTCAAATTAATGTGCATAACCCACAGAGCAATCCACGACCAAGGTGCATAGTTCATCAGAAGAAACCTAAATGTACATCCAGCTGCGACATCCATTTGGAACCCAAACCATACAACAAGAGAAAACTCGGAGGATCCTCTTTTTCTCACCTCGCCCCAAAAACCTGGACAAACTACCAAAGAACATACGGAACACGAGATCACCTACAATTCAGGAAACTCCTCAAATCTTGCTCTTCACCCCATAACCGGAAAGAATGCCCATAAGGACATACACTGAGGAACTAGGCCGACAGAAGAGCCTCCCCTTAATCCCTGAATCATCAACCCTTATTATAAGTATATACGGACATGTAACATATCCACTATCAATTAAAAGCAAACCTCACCAATCATAAATAAGAACATCCATAGATCGATTGGAAGGGAGAACAAGGTATTACCCAGCAATGGCACCTGACACCCTCAAGGGCACAGGCAGCAATGGACCATAGACAGTAATACATGGGGAAAACAGGGAAAGATAATATAACTCCACTACCTAAGCAGGATTATGCCCGCCCCTGGGTGTACCAAGCTCAATAAGTTAGCTGGAGGCCAACCTCTTCCCCCGGCCCTGTTACTAGACAGTCAGGAAGGGAAGTGAAGCTTCTACCACCCAATAGACTACTGACAGTAAATAGATAGAAAGAAGCTAGGTAATGATAATAAAACACCACTATCGTTCTAAGGACTATGCTCACTGAACCTGGGGTAGTATGCCAATTAATCTATTGAACCAGCTGCAGTATAGCCTCAGAAACTAGATACTCGGTAAACCTAGAGAGAGCTATACCAACCCATTTTGACTACTGATACATAAACTAAACTACAGGGATTATGAGAAATACAACACACTAACCAAAACCTCCAATTTCTGCTTACTTCACACAAAACCCACACAATCATCTCTCACAGCAAACCGCACGGACTTCACCACACTGCAACAACAAACAACCAACACATAGATCGCAACAACAGCACGCGAGGACCTGCTTCGATCCTATTTGCACACCCAAGCTCAGCGCACAGTGAAAACCAAACTGAAACTGCCAACAGTACATCACCTCTCACTTTCCTACGCCCTCTTCACCCAATAACCCACCCTGTCCACCTTTTGTTTACAGATGCGCCTGGAGAACAACTCCGTTGGTGACGGTGTGCTATATAAATACCTTTTTAACATTAACACTACAAAGTCACTAAGTGTCCTGGGTACGAATAACTTGAAATACCTTCACTAGTGTGCAACACTGGATACCTTCAGTCCTATCCCACCACTGTACACCATTTGTTAAGATGGATTTCTGGACTCTGACCTGGTGGGCAGAGGTTCAGAAGACCAGCCTAGTTTCTTGGAACAGGGTAACCTTCTGGACGAGCCAGACCAATCAAGGTATCTATGGCGGCGGTCAAGACGAGGTCTCAGGAGGGGCGAGGGTGACTGAAAGACCTCAATGAGCACACAGAGCAAAGGACACTTACAAATCACTCCCAGTCGGGTGTAGATATATTAAAAATAGAAATACATGTATTTCAAGGCCTTTGGGTATCAACACACAAATCAAATCACAGTAATACTATTAAGCCAACACAGTACTATCTAAATACATATATACAAGACCAATGGGGTATAAAGCGTTAATGCACGAAATGAGTCCACAATTTAAAAGGGGAAGGAAACGGGCAGTGCAGGTAGTCTCTAGTCCCTTCTGCATCAAACACACTCCTAACAAAGAGGCGGTCCAATCCCTAAGAAGAGTGGAACCTTTTGCTCTATTGTACTTCACTGCTGGCGCACGCGGTAGTTCAAATGGGCAAAATGGGGTCTCTTCAGGGGTCTGTAGCAGCTCAGGAAGGTGAGTGAGGTGATTTAAGAATAGGTTCCCACTATTCGAGGAGACCCTCCACTTGAGGGCAGAGTCGATTCCAAGAGTTGAGAATAGTTTGCTAGTTTGCACTAGCAGTAGAAAGGAGAGGGGCCCTCAGGGGCCACTTTTGGGTAAAAATGGATGGAGTCGCTAGGGGCCACCAGTTAGGGTTGCGATTACTCACCGACCCCCAGTGCACTCCGGACCAAACTTCGGCAGTCAAGTCCACTTCGGTTGCAGGTTCAAGTGCAGCAAATTAGCGGTTCTGCAGCTTTCAGCGACGAAGATACAGCGATGATTCCCAAACTGGACAGTGGCGATTTATCCGCTCCTGGTGAATGGATCAGGCCAGTTTCACTGCAGCAGTCTTCAGGGGAATGAGGGGCACAAATGCAGCACACCTGCAGAGTTAGTCACCACGGCTGGGCGACACAGTAACCACGTATACTCCGGTTTGGTCTCACTCACTTTACTCCAGACCTGGGAACGCCAAGTGTACGAAATTCCGTGTGAGAGTGCCGTGAACACAGAGCTAGCGACGTACTAAGTTTTGAGGGCCTCCTCGAAACGGCAGCGGTATCAGGGCAAAAGAGTCTGCGGAAGCTGGTCAGCCCACTGGTTAGCCCAGGGACACTTTTGAGAGAGCTTACTTGCAGGGTTTGATGAAGGTGCCGAGAAGAGTTGGTCCCACTATTCCAATGGGCGGAAGCGTCTTTGCACACCTTCTAGGACGACCAGATGCAGAGGGGTCTCGCGGGACGACAGCGGGCTCAGGGTACCAAACCTTCCAGCGGGTCACCAGCGGTTCCTCAGCCTCTTAGTTTCAGGATACTTGGATCCTATCCTTCATTCGGTGAGAACTCCAGAGATCGACATGGTATGGGTGTTTGGGGCCTTCTCTTATCCAGACTCTCCTTCGTGCCAAAACGAAGAGGACCCAATGGGAGATCTGCTCACATACAGGCATACCACACGTGGACCAATCGCGGACCATGGTGGTCCCAGGCATTCACAGCACTCCAGACTCTCTGGCACCCAGGATTTATATTGGAACCAGACGTTCCAGCCCACATCCTGGAGGCACAAACACGCATACACAAGGCATGCAGAAGCCCGCGAAAGCTTGGCACTTCGCTGGAGAATACATGTCCAAATGACTGACCTGGGTCGACTCGATCTGGGGAAGGTGAAGGGGCAAGATGGCCAAAGGACAGGACAAAGAAGCTCATGGCATGGCCATTTTGGAGCCAGGCCACCTGTTTGTGCCAAACGCGGTAATCTCGGTTTACCTGGCAGGAAAGGGTTAAAAATATGCAAAATAAGCTGCCACCAGATCTGTCCAAGGCACATCTGCACTTCTCCTAAAAAGTCCTTCGAGAGTATCTAGGGCCTTTGGAATTGACTAAAAGACCCAAGTGCACTGTACTGGAAGATGCATTGTACACTTGTTAAATGTTGCAGAAAAGTTGCAACATTGGAAAGGACTAAGGGAAACAAAGTCTCCCAGTACTGACTGTCTTAAGGGTATGTCAGTTTAACCATAAAAAGTGAGCGAAAAACCCAGAGGAGTGCAGCAGAATGCTGTGCTCCTCTGGCAAAGTCAGACGATGGTGTTTAACATCAGCAACAAGTTGGGGGGGGTGGGTACACAACTGGAGGGGAAATTACACATGAAATGGAAATCCCTCCTAACAACGTCACACCCTGGGACGTTACCACAATTGATGAGACTAGATCATCAAGTTGGGGGAGATAGTGAGATTGGGGAGGTTAGGTTGGAGGGGGGATTGTTTGGGGCCACGAACTGGAGTTGTAAAGTTAAGCAGACATGTCACTTGACGGTTACTAGAAAGAACACCGATACAAACACTGATGGTGTGTCACGTATGTTGCATCACACAGATGTAAAAGATGGGTGAGAAAATTACCTTTTTAACATGGAATCTAAGGGGACTTAACCCTATTAAGGCGGGGAAGGTTCTTGCATATTTAAACCGGCATGGCCCCTTGATAGTGATGCTACAGGAAACCCATGCACAAAGGCCACTCGGTAAGGGGTTTGCACTGGGATTGGCCTATCAACGGGGATACACTGATTATTCATCCCAGACCAGGGGGTGATCACCATCGTACACTGAGTTTCCAGGAGCATAAACCCTGCATTGACCCTCAGGGCCGATACGTGATACTATGGGGAAAGAAACCAGGAGTGAATGTTTTGTTGGCCATTAAATATGGCCCCAATAGTGATAATCCCGAATTTTATGGGTGTGTCAGAAATCCTGATTGGGAGGGTGGGGTGGGGCACCCTGATTATCTGGGGGGGTGATTATAATAAAAAACTGGATGGTACACCAGATAATGACACAAATGGAGTTGGTGGATGTGTGGAGGGATCGTAACCCTGGTGTGCATGAGTTCACTTATTATTCGTCAGTTCACGATACCCAGTCGAGGATCGATTATTGGTTGCTTTCTGCACTGTGGATGTCGCAGGTGGTGGTCTGTGCAATTTATCCAAGAACTCTATTGGATCACTCCCCAATATCGTTGACAATAAATTGGGACGGGTCTGGCATCCCTCGTTCGCTATGGAGGATGCCCACATCATGTCTCCTTGGCACGGTCTTGGTGACACGACTGCAGGATTGTATCGAGGATTTTTTCGAGAGGAATGGGGGTTGTGTCTTTTTACTCTACTGTATGGGAGACTTTTAAGGTATGGGTAAGGGGGGAATTAATCTTCACATTCTCTGGGACCCTGAAGGGGATCAGGAAGTACTTTCAGGAAGTCGAGACAGACATACGACAACTGGAAAACGACTACAGAGTCTCAAACGATAGGACCCTCTTGGGGCTCATTAAAGGGAATATATTGAAGTTTAGGGAACTGGCAGAGAGGGAAGTTCATTTTATGGCCCAGCCCGTTCAGGCACAGCGATGCAGTAAGGCAGACAGACCGGGGTTGGGTGGTTCGGGGCGAGCGGGTTACACAATGCATTACTGGGACCAGAACAGTCATGTTATGTAACTACACATGTGGAGATTAACCAGGAATTTCAGCACTATTATCCGGCTTTGTCTTCTAAAATAGATCCGTGTACAGAAGAAGAATTAACTTGGTACTTGGAGACCATCCCTCTCCGGGCCTCTCAGATGAGGCCCAGGCGGCTCTTGATCAGCCAGTCACACTAGAGGAAATCACAGAAGCGATTATGGCTCTGGCGTTGGGGAAAGCTCCTGGCCGGACGGTATCGGCATAGAATTATATAAAGAAATGCGCCACTAAATTGCTGCAGGTTTGGTAGAATTCCTGCAGAAGACCGGCCGCTGCCCTCACTGTCTGTGGCTATCCTCACGGTTCTATTAAAACCGAATAGACTAGCTTCGGAGATGGCCTCATATAGACCGCTGTCCCTCATCAATCCGGACGCCAAGATCTTTGTTAAAATCCCATCTACCCGACTGCTCCCATACATGTTGATACTAGTCCATCCGGATAAATCGGGATTCCTTTCAGAGCGGTCGACTGCATTTAATCTACGTAGAGTTTTTTGCATTATTTCCCAGATAGACCCGAATGCCATGGCGGTAGCGGCCTCTCTGAATGCAGAGAAGGCCTTCGATTCTGTCTCCTGGAGGTTCCTGTCTGCAGTCCTGCAGCCGATGCGACTTGGCACCCCTTTACATGTTTGATTATTGTATGCTGAGGCAACCGCCAAACTGCGCACCAATGGTATGCTGTCACTCGCCTTTTATTTAATGCGGGGGATGAGATAAGGCTGCCCAGTTTCCCCTCTGCATTTCACCCTGACTATAGTACCCCTGGCGCATATAATGAGGGATAGATACGGTCATCGGGGAATCCGTATAGCGGACCCTCCCCAGGTTATCTCCCTGTATACGGATACACTGTTATACATCCAAGAGCCGGAACAAAATATAGCACCTATGATGGAGGAGATCGGTCGGTTCACTTTCTTTTCTGGGTACTGTATAAAAAAAGGAAAGTCGGAATTGTTTCAGTTAACCGATGCTACCTCTAGGCTCCCGGTTTACCGATAATCACAAGGTCTAACTCTAGGTCCTGGCAGTTAAGCTGCAACTATGGGCAAATATCCCATTATCCCTGTATGGGAGGCTTTCATTACTTTAAATGCTGGTGGCTCCGAAGCTGCTATATTATTTCAGTAATATCGCTATCTGGCCCGGGCAAAGGTTGTTAAATAGGCTGCGGTCACTGGTGTGTGTGTGGGGGGGGGGCGGGTACACCGTGGCTGAAGTGGGATGAACTGGTGGAGCGAGGGAGGCCTTGCGGTGCCCGACTTTGAACTTTAATATATTGTCGCACAGGCACAATATGTGGGCCATTGGTACTCCACTGATCCAGACCCAGTACATTAGGCCTTCGAGTTCTACAGTGCCGCTCCATGAAATCTGAAATCTATAATTCTCAGGGGCCGCCATGGTGACACGTGTTCGTTCGACCCGGTGCGCACGGCGGTGGATATGGGGTTCAGGCTGCTTAAAAGATTTGACGTTTTGGCCCCATATTGTGGGGATGCTCCTCATCGAACTGCCCTGGACTTCCTCCGACATATAACAACGCCATCTAGAACATATGGGACCAGGGGGAGAGGATGACTCTGGGTGACTCGTTTCCAAATGGACTATTTGTGTCACATAATGACTTTACAGCCAAGCTAGGGGATAACCCGATCAGATAATTGCAATATTTGAAGATGCTAGCAGCAGCCCTGCGAACATGGCCTTCGTTCCCTCAGGAACCCAAGTCGTGTGAACCAGTTGAAATGATAGTGAGGCAGGGACCCTAGAAGACTTGGCACTATACTATACAGAGTGTACCAATCCAACCAGAAGACAGTTAGCAGGGTGAAAGAGAAATGGAAGAAAGACCTGAATGTTGTGATACAGGATGATCAGTGGACGCGGTGGTGTCGCTTAACAAAAGGTCTCTCTTCTTAATGTAAAATTTCGGTTAATACAGTTTAAGATGATGAACGTCTACATTACACCCCTCCCCGTGTCTCAAAGTTTTCATCGAATATGAGTGGTGAATGCATGAAGTGTGGCACACCTAATGAGAACTCCTTCCATATGTACTGGGATTGCCCCATGATTGTTCAGTTCTGGCAGGAGGTTGCGAATATGTTACACGAAATTACTCAAGTATCCCTACTACTACAGGCGTAGCTCCCAGTGTACGGAAATGGCTTCAGGAATTGACCTACGCTAATGAGAAGGATGAGGGCTATATCCAGTTGTCGACTGAAAAGACATTTGGGGACCTTTCCGAACTCATCTCTTGCAACCCCAGGGTGATGGAGAGGACAATGAATAGACCTTCAGACGCAGAGGATGGTGGGATACCCTGTAATAAAGTATCAGCATTCAAAGTCTGGCATCTTCTGTTCTACCTCAGTGTTTTTGGTCAACCAACCTTCTGTATTTTTTATGTATGAGACTGGTCAAGTATGTAACATGTATCCTGCCGTGTTAAATAAAGGTATAAATAAAAAGGAGAACTACTGGAATGTATTAATTGTACTTCCTTGTGCCAAAGAACGACCTTACAATGTACCTTGCAAACACATATGTCAAGCCTCCAAAATTTTGCATGACTGCAGTACAAGAAGAAATCCCACTGCTAAGAGGGGTACTACATGGCAACTTCGAACATGAACGATGCATACTTTCATATTTAAATGTTCCTAGAACATTTTGAAGCGAATTAACACTACCAATTCAAGGTGCTGCCCTTCGGCATAGCCTCAGCTCCAAGGTTATTCACCAAGGTATCGGTGGTAGTGGCGGCGCACTTGCACAGCAAATCAATCCCAGTGTACCCTTATCCTGTATTTAGCTGTCCCCCCTCTGCTGAAAGTGCCTGTATCTTGTATTTAGCTGTCCCCCCTCTGCTGATGTAAGTGTATGTATGCCGTTACTAGCGGTCCCCTTGCCCGGCTGGTTTGGCGTGCCGTGCCTCACGCCTCCGTTGTCCCCCCGCCTCCGTTGCCCCCCCCCCCCACCCCCCTGGACTCTTCCCTCCTCCTGCCTCACTCTTACCTTTTGCCCTCCCCCGTCTGTCCATTGGCTCTGTCCATCCTGGCACCTTAGTAATCACATCATCACTCATACTAGCCATTCATGGTGCATTCATTCGCACACAACTCATTATACCAATAGATTGTCTATGAATTATTTCTATGGTTTGTAAACATTACAATAATGTGTTATTATGGGGACGAGCTATGAATTCCTTTTCCCCATAGGTTTTTAGCATATTTCTTGTGTCTTTTAGCATTTTGGATGTATGTCACGGTATGAGTTGTGTGAGAATGAATGCACCATGAATGGCTAGTATGAGTGATGATGTTTTAGCTGACTTTTGTCATATTGTTGCTGCTGTTTTGCTATACTAAAGTGATCAGTGTATAATTATTTGTGGTTTATTCACCAGTTTTCAATTTTTGTATCACCTTAAATACATTTTGATACATTATTTCTAATAATATCCTTCTCTGAACATTTTGGATGTATGTCACGGTATGAGTTGTGTGAGAATGAATGCACCATGAATGGCTAGTATGAGTGATGATGTTTTAGCTGACTTTTGTCATATTGTTGCTGCTGTTTTTGCTATACTAAAGTGATCAGTGTATAATTATTTGTGGTTTATTCACCAGTTTTCAATTTTTGTATCACCTTAAATACATTTTGATACATTATTTCTAATAATATCCTTCTCTGAACATATTCTTTCTGTTTTGTTGATGCTTTTCTAATAGTCTGGTCCAGAGGCTAGAGTCACCCTGCTCTCTTCAGTTTTTGTACCTTAGTAATCACTGCCATCATTCCTACTTTCCCCTCTCACGGCATTCCATAGTTGCAATGCCTCCTCTGCTTCAACAAACCCGCCCTGCCGAAGTCTGAGTCTGATTGACGCATATGGAGGTACCATCACTGCTATGTTGCTAATGCTTTGAATTGACTTTTTTGACTCATGTTGGTTCACCCATCTTGAATCTCGTTCTCATGCTGGACATTTTGAATCCTTGCATATCATGGTGGCCCTGTGTCCCGTTGTGCCCATCAACTACTTTGAATCTTGGCATGCACATGCTGGACTCTTGCAACATAAGGTGTTCAGTATTGACCTTTGCATCTTGGCGGTGCTCACCCCATCTCTTGGTTTGTTCCTTAATACTGTAATTCGCCAGCGTTGGTTCTTTTTCACCTCACTGTTTCTCAGTCTTCTCTTCCTCTCCCTTGCTTGTACCTTCTCTCCGCCTTCCCCTCACCATATTCATGGCACTAGCACTATTAGAAATGTCGTCCAACCTAGTATGATAGTCGCTGTCTGTTCCTCTCCTTCCTCCTCCCACGCCCTTCACATCCCTACCCATTGTCCAAGCCCCTGCCTTGCATTATCAGAAATGTTGTCAGGCCTAGTAAGATAGTCGCTGTCTGTTCCACTCCCCCCACCTCCCTTCCATCACCTATTGTCAATTCTCTTGCACTATCGGAAGTGTCGTCAGGCTTAGTATGATAGTCGCTATCTGTTCCTCTCCTTCCTTCTCCCTCCCCCCCTTCCCTCACCTACTGTCAATTCCCTTGCACTATCAGAAATGTCATCAGGCCTAGTACGAAGGTCACTGTTTATTCCTCTCCTTCCTCCCCCCTCATTTATTGTCTATGCTCTTGCACTATTTGAAATGTCGTCGGTCCTAGTACGATAGGGTTCCATGTTTTAAAATCGTGGCAAAAATGGTTGTTTACACAAAAAATCGCGGAAACCTGCAGACTCATTATACCATTTAAGGGGAAAGGGGGACACCCCTGCAACCCATGCTCTCCTTAAATGGTACAATGGGGGGGACCTTTACCAGGTCAAACCACAGCATTTGTTCCGCAATTTTTTTGTAAAGTCGACAATTTTTGCTGCGATTGCTGCATACCGTATGATAGTTATTTTCTGTTTCCTCTCCCTCCCTTCCTTCAATCATTGTCAAAGCTCTTGCACTATCTGAAATGTCATCAGGCCTAGTACGATAGTTAATTACCCATTCTTAATGTCTCAAGGCCTTGTAAGAATGTTATTGTATTTTCCTTTGCTCCCTCCACTGCCTTGAAACGCTTTGAAACACATGTGTATAGGCGCTATACGAATTAAACTATCAATATCTGGACGACCAGCCGATAACAGGGGAAGCCCGTCAAATTTGCAAGCAAAACACCCAAAGAACAATCAATCTTCTGTTCCAATTGGGATTCTCAATCAACGAGAAAAAATCAAGTCTCGTTCCAAGTAAAACCAAATAGCAATGCACTTGCTCGGGATGATGGCTTCATGCATTTGCCTAGTTCCTCACGTACTGTTGTGCATGCGCCCAATGCAAGAGTGGTTAGCGAACAGTGGTCTCAGGCAAGCGGTCAGTGGGACGATCTAGTGGTGGTTTTGCTAACCCTAGTTCAAGCGCTACGCTGGTGATAAAAAAGGAAATCTGTTAAAGTGGTAACCCATTTCACAATCAGGCAGTGCAAGCGATAATTGCAACAGACGCCTCCCTCTCCTGATGGGGAGCCCATTACCTCCACCACACAGCCCTTGGCCTGTGGACTCAGATCACATCAACCCTTTAGAGCTACTAGCAGTACTCCAAGCCCTACAAGCCTTTCAGGTGCATCTAACAGGTCATACAGTGCAAGTCCTCACAGACAGCACCACTGCAATG
Source organism: Ambystoma mexicanum (assembly GCF_040938575.1). NCBI lineage: Eukaryota > Metazoa > Chordata > Amphibia > Caudata > Ambystomatidae > Ambystoma > Ambystoma mexicanum. The sequence goes on from NC_090921.1 coordinate 179,261,275, forward strand.
TTTTACATTAACAAGCAGGGGGGCACACACACTCCAGGTCTGTCCAGACTCGCCCAGAACATTTGGAAGTGGGCACTCAAGTGGAACATGTTACTAGAATCCCAACACGTTCCAGGGGAACTCAATTGTCTAGCACACTATCTAAGCAGAGATCCCCTACCCGAAGAACACGTGCAACAACTCAACAGTTTTTTAGACTAAATCTTTTCCCTCTAGGGCTATCCTCCTTTAGACTTATTCGCCACAGGCCAAAACACACAATGGCCAGTCTTTGCATCCAGGTTTCCCCAACCCAGATCCAAGGGGGGAACGCCCTATGGATGAACTGGTCAGGGAAATTTGCTTTTCCACTGACACTGCTCCTTAGCAAAATAGTACACAAAATGCACCAGGAACAAACAACTCTAACCCTGGTTGCTCCAATGTGGGCAAGACAACCTTGGTTTCCCCCATCTGCTCAAACTGGCAATGTGCAACCCAATCAAGCACTCGTGCCCAGTCAACATGCTCACCAAACACGGGGGGGCAACGCTAAACGCACATCCTCAATATATGAACTTGGCAGCTTGGCTCCTGAAGTCATATTTTGGTCATTTAAAACTACCTCAAAGGTGTATGGAAATCCTCCAGTCCCTGTTGTTAAGGCTTTCATGGAGGGTGTAAAGGGACTTCACCCTCCACCCCCATTTCTGATCCCCACCCAGGGTGGGATCTCAATGTGGTACTCTCAAATCTCATAGGTCCTCTCTTTGAGCCTATGCACAAATCCTGCCTTTAACACCAAACATACAAGACAGCTTTTCTGGTGGCCATCACCTCAATAAAAAGTCAGTGAGCTACAAACTTTGTCAGTGCAAGAACCTTTCTTTGTTATCCACCAAGACCATATGGTACTAAGAACACCCCCTAGGTTTTCTCCTAAGTTCATATCCAGGTCAACCAATCCATTGGACTACCAGCTTTCTTTCAAAATCCTTCGAGATCAGCTGAGAAGAACCTACTTACACTAGATGTAAGGAGGGCGGTTCTTTACTATGTAAACGAGACAAAACCGCTAAGAAAAACAGACCAACTGTTTGTCTCCATAGCACTTTGCAGGGAAGGTGATCACGTTTCTTAAGACGCCATCTCCAGATGGATAGTGAAATGCATACAGCTCTGCTACTCCCTATCAAACAAAACTCTGTCTTTCACACCAAGAGCTCACTCTACCAGGGGACAGGAGCTACCTTGGCCTTTATTGCAAACGTCCCTCTGCATTGACACTCCTTCTAAAGCAGATTCACAGGTGGGACAAGCAGTGCTAAAACATGTATTTGCTGATGTACTTTCTCATAACCCACCATCTTCTCCAAACACTGCTCGCTACTCTATGCATAGTATATGATCTAAGCAGGTCCACAAGCCTCAGAAGGGATACATTACTCACCATAATTGTATTTCTGATGCTTCATGCTGCCTCATGTCAGAAACAAAACAATCTGAGGGTGTTGACGCGTGAAGGATCATGGGTACAGGAGAAATCATACTAGGGATAGCATCACTGGCACGCCCTGTCGATGTTCCTTTTCGAGTTTCGAAAACAAAAAATGTAATACTTCGCGGCTACCACTAGATGTCATCCACAGCATGTGAATCTAATAGATGCTGTTAGGGAGAATTCTCAAAATGTGCCAATTCCTCCCACCATAGAGCCATCCAGCTCTTTTGCTAAACTTTGGGACTTTGAACTTTTTAAATCAATGTGTTTTACTCTGGTGTTTTCTTTAGTTATGGAGTTTTAGACCACTCCATAGGCATCATCTTTTAATTTGTCACACAGCACCCTCCGTGCAGTGACACATGGAAACCTTTTCAGGCTTTCCCAAAGTTTAAATACCTTCTCTGGGATAAACTACTGTTTCCCAGATAAACTAAAGTGAAATTGACTTTACTCGTCTTTTAAAATTCCTAGACCCAGCCCACCCTGTCTTACAAGAGAGTGCTGGAGGGGTTACCTAGTATCCCCTGTGGCTAGATACTCATGTAGAGGTCAAATGCTACCCTCTCGAAATGGCTGGTGGCAGTGGTTTTACAACAAACTACCGTGATTTTTGAAAACTGCGAACACCAGTAGTGTTAAATCGCGGGAGCCATGTTTTTCAAGACGGCGCTGAGTCCCCTTTGTTTAAACAGGTCCCGGTCTTCTTTTTTCAGTTTCTTTTTGGAAAGGTCCTTCTAGAGTTTGTCTCTGCGCGCCAAACCAGGTTCGGTCGCTTTGTTCCTTCGCCTTTGGCGGGCTTCAGGACTGAAGACACCCCCTGGCGCCCGAGTGTCTGGGGTGGGCAGGAAGTGAGGGAGGTGCCCGAAACTCCCTGTGCTTGGTCTCCTAGGAGACCCAAATGCACTCTGACGTGATTGGCTGGCTGGCTGACTGTCCGGCAAGGACAGCCACGCTGCTGGGTGAGTGACAGCTAAGCTGGAATGAATGGGAGAGAACTGAATAAAAGGCGAGTCTCTCGGCTTGGAAGGCAGAGTCGCCCACTGGAACGAAAGAACCTAAGACGAGCTTGAAGAGGATGGCAGCTGCAACTCCTGGACCGTTGGTTTGCCCGGTGAAGACCTGCTGCAGGTCTGAATCTCTAAGTTCATCTCGACAGAGAAGCCCTGCGAGGACGACTTCTCCCTTTGAGTTAGTGGGACCAATCAACTCGACACTAGGCCACCTGCATACCGTTTACGGAGCGGGTTGTATTTTCCTCAGAGTGCTGCAGGAAACCGAATAACCAGGGAGAGGGACACCAGTTTGTGTGCTTGACTACAGCTACCGGAATTGAAGATTTGCCAGTGCCAGCTTTTTGATCAGTCCCAGTGCAGTGCAGGAGTTTCCGACATCCACCCTCTTGTAGCCACGACTGAGGCCCAGCAACAGCGAGAACTGCCAGGAACAGAAGTCTTCAGCTGCATCTTTTTCTTCATTTGTAAGGTACTGTGAAACGAGACTGAGAGTTCTTACCTCTCGCGGTGAAAATGCTTGAAGCTTTGGCAACTAGCAGGCCTAATCAGCTTGTGACCCAACATATAATTCTTCTCGTTACAAACTACTTCTGAGAACTTATACAGAGACTTTACCGTTAACTTACCAAAACCGTTTTTATCCTATCCAAGACTTTAGCCCATTGACATTGGCCTAGCCTATTGAATTGACTCTTCTGGTGAAAGTATCTACACTGTCTAAGAAACATGTAATTCTTTTATGTTCTGAACCTATTCCTTTTTGCTCCTCCTTCAAAGTATTCTGAATGCCGTTTTGCTCCTCCTTCAAATTGGTCTGAATGCCTCAAAACTTTACGAGTATAGTACTGAAGTGTATTTGTGTGTGATATTTAACTGCCTCCTTCTAGTGAATGTTTTATAACTGACTGTTGAATGAATTAAGTGTTTAACCAAGAAACCTTGCGTGTAAGCGTTTATTTGAACACCTGTGATTGTAGACCTCAGTGTAACATCATTAAAGCTCACATTCCCTCTTGAGATAAGCCTGGCTGCTCACCTCCGCTACCAAAAACTGTGTAGTACAGACATACCAAAGGTTGGTTTTGCTTACACCTGTAGTCATAGTTGTGTGTAGTGGTCCCAAAGGGTACTGCATACAAACTCTGCCTAACAGATGCAAGCATCCGAATTAGGGTTTCAGTGAGTAGTGTATCCCATATAAATAACAGGAACAAAAAAAAACATTCCTTGTCAGGTCAATACTCTATACTTACATTCTGCAGATCGGCCAAGGGTCCCGGTATTGTTTACCCCCACCTACCACCAAATCGGCCACTTGACATTCGTGCTGCAGGGGTGCCCCTGCGGGGATCGGGCAAGATTTTATCTAAGGGGGCTCCTGATGACCGTCTTTTATTCACGCATGATTTTTTTGTTATCCACGGGTCACCTCTGCAGTCTTCGAGCTTGCGACGACGGGAAGATACAATTCCGGCGATACTGGCCAGCCATCCTCTGCTACCATGTGTAATGGAAGGTTGGGAAAGCCAAGCCCTAAGCAGACCAGGTAGCCGGGAAATCCCAGGCCCAATAAACAGAAGAGTCAAGATAAATGAGAAAGGCCTGTTTTATTGGGCTATTATATAAAACGGGGACAGCCATAAGTAATAATCCTCAGAGCTCTCAGCTTTGTCGAGCATGACCAAAAATCAGAAAATGTGTCATCATTGACGTCCCATCAGTATCTTGATTACAAAAAACCTACGAGCTATGGGGATTGGTTAAGGCAATTGTATACATATGGAAGCTATAAGGGTTGGTCTTCTCATTGATGATACTTTATCTGATGGCTCCACCTGTGACCACCTCTAAATTGATAATGGAGAATATATGTTGTTTGTTTGCCTCTGGATTGGGCAGTGCATTTACTTATGGGATATCGTGAAATGAGGCTAAGGATGTATTGCATTGGACTTCACCAGCCTTGATTACTTGGCGGGTCATCAACACATGAGTAACTTTACCGGTAGGGGGAAGAGATATGAAGAGAGCACTTTTAAAACTTACCATCTCTAATTCTCTAGGCCATGAGCCAGGGCCTCCAGCTTTGAACTTAACCTTCTCCCGTATCATAGTTTGGAGAACTTTTAAGGAGTTGCTGGCAGGTGCATTCCTGCATCTTGCCTTAATGAATAGACACTGTTTTTAACTCTAGGTCACGTGTGGCAAGACCATATTTTGAATCATTCTGCTTGCCTTTTACTGTAGTGTTCACGTATTTGTTGTGTGTTTTGACTCTTCCTGTCCTCTATAGATTTGTTAGAGCTGCTTTCCTTGAATATTGTCTCCTAATTAATGAGCATCTGGTCTTTTGATGAGTTGTTCTTTCTGCACTCCATCTAAGAGAAATGTTTCCGCCCTTGGACATTATCTTCTTTTCTCCTTGTTGCCGGCACAAAACTCCCCTTTTAAATGGATTGTGTCCTCCCACATATTCCTCATCTTTGACATTCAAGCCTGCTTGACGCTTGCTTCAGATTTATTTTTTCATAGGGTTGAGCGCCTTTCAGCGTCGAGTCTTGGTCCTCGATGGCCTCCGCAGTGTCCCTTGTGACGACGATGCTGGTATATGAAGCACGTGCATTGACCGTTACCAAAGTCCTTTTTTTCGGCATTGCTGCGTGCTTCGGAGCTACTCGCCTCAGTGAAATTTTCAATACGTTTGTCTACATATTCTTCGAATATAGTCCTCTTCCCAGAGAGGCTTCAAGCGGTGTTCAGAGCGAAAATGTCCCTCATCGCATCTGGGGTCTGGCCACAAAGTCAACAACTGTGGCTCATGTCAATCCATGACTGTCAATGCCTTGTAGGAAAGGAAGGGAAAACATGATGCAGGTCTAGTTCACAACACTCGTCCTCTTCTCATAGGAAGAGTCCCTAAGAATTTACCAGGCCTAGACTATCCCAGGGATATTATATGGCGCTGTTTTATGGTGTCCAAATGATTGCACTGCGATTCAACTAGCAGAAAATACATTCTTGAAAGCATTGTTGGGCCTACCCTGCAACGTGCCAACTACCCCTGTGGCATGTGAATTTGGCCTTATCGAGAGCCAATATGCCATTATGATGCAGCCATTGTTTTACTGGCTGCATATTTGGAACAACAGAGCTTGGCTTGTTCAGGGAGGGTTTGGAGGAGGTTTTTGCGACGTTAGGTGGCGGGAAGCTTCCTTGGCTTAAGCATGTAAGAACTATGCTTTTTAACATTGCATTGGGGGATCTTTGAAATAATCCTACAAAGTTGGGTTGTGGCTATAAGGCAGTACTTAAGAACAATTTTAGAGAATGGGTGTGGTGTAAGATGATTGACAACTGCCTAAAGGGGGAAAAAGCATGGATTTACCTGCTGCTTAAGGACGTCTGGGGGTCGGAGGTATATCTGGACCTCCAGATGTCAGCAAAATTAGAATCTTGGTTGCCAAGTTCCGTTTAGGTATAGTCCCACTGGCCCATGAGTCCTCTAAGTGGAAGAGTGTCCTTTGTTCCTCACCCGCATGTCCCCTCTATGTGGGAGGGCGTGAGGACGAGGTGCATCTTTTCTTTTTTTTGCAAGGCCCACTCGTTGGCAAGGAGGCGTTGGTGAGCTCCAGTTTGGAGCGACCTGGTGCACTTCCCAACTCCGTTAGCCATCCATGCTTTGAAACGCTGTACCCTCCCCGAACATGTGGTGTTGGTCTCAAAATTCCTGAGAACTGCATTCAGGAATAGAATGTTGGGGTCTATTATGCGTGCAAAATGGGAAAACGATAGTCTGGGTGGGTCGTATGTAAGCAGTCAGTGGTTTTACTATTGTATGTTAATTTTAACCCCATTTTTTTATTATCTTTGAATGAGAATAATTGGATATTTATGCATTGTGTTTTATGCATTGTTTGGTAAACTGTACTTTGATGGTGGCTTGTCTTTCGAATAAAGTCCTACTACTACTACTACGAGTAAAAAACGATGACATAGATCCTCGTCGTCGTCTTCCTCTCCCACAAAAATCTCTTTTCCAAAAAAGATCTCGACTCTGGTGGAATTAGAACACTTCCGTTTGAAAATGCTCAGTTTTCCAGAGGCAAGCTCCTCAGAGTGCCCCTCTGAGGGTGTCTGAGAAAGAAAGCCACCCCTCAGCGTCTATTAAGACCAGTAGGGAGTCTTGTGTGTCTACTTCTCGTGTGCCTCAAGGCCCGGGAAGAGGGACTCCTCGACACAAGTTGAAGGAGTCTTTCTCGATGCACAAGAAAGAACCTGTCTGTCCCCTCGAAGCATTCATCTTTGGTTTCGAAGCCTTCTTCAAAGGTATCGAAGCAGTTTGTTTATCGACTGACCCTTTTGAGGCATGTAATCCATCGAAGCATGCTAAATTGTCGGCCCATTCACTGACTGCTTTGAGGAAGTTGTAGAAACCTTCAGCGCCTTCAACACCTTCAGCTTCGTCTGAGCATTCAGCGCTTCCCAAGACTGACAAACCTATGTCTGATATATCTAAGTGTTTTAGACCCGTTCCTCGACCTGATTTCTTCAGTCATATGGGATCACTCTTTGAGGAAGATCAGCCTCCTTTTGGGTATGAATATGGGACACCAAATGTCAGAGGAGTTGATCTCTGAAAAATCTGGTGGATACTCTAAAGGGGACCAGTAGCTGGGAAACCGCCAGAGACAGAGTTTGGTAACCCAGAGATGGCTGGTCAGGCTGACCCCTCATACAGAGCTGTAATTTGTAAAGTGGCTAAGTATCTGGGGTGGTCCAAACCCGCGGCTGGTATGGAGACTGATAACCTCACTAATATTTTAGACAGTGGTCCGGTTAGGGAGGCTGTTACCATTCCATGCAGCCTTAAGAGTAAGGATTTTGGAAAACTGCCTAAAACCAGACTCTGTTCCACCGGTTAACAAATTGTTAAAGAAATACAGAACGGCTTCTGTGGACCCTCCTTTTTTGAACAAGCACCCTACACCTGAGAGCCTCGTGGTTCAAGCAGCAGTAGATTCGTCCAAAGCTGTAGTTTACTCTTCTCCAGCAGATGAGGATAGAAGAATTGATTCTTTAGAAAAAAGAGTATTTAGTGCAGGGAGCATAGCTTTAAAATCAGCTAATTCTACCAGTGCATTAGGGAAGTACACTTGCACCATTTGGGGTGTAGCTGCTCTTGTAGCACAACACATTCCAGAGGGAGAAGTAAGAGAAGTGTCTTAAGCTTAATGCAGGATAGAAAAGACGCCATGAGGCAGTTGTTGCAGTCCAGCCTGGATACAGTGGATTCAGTAAGCAGGTCCATGACTGCCAGTACAGTGCTTAGGCGCACGTCTTGGCTGAGAAAATCTGGATTTTCTGCAGACCTCCAGGCACGTTTGCTTGACATGCCATTTGACAGGACTTCCCTGTTTGATGAGAAGGCTGATAGTAGCCTGGAAAAGCAGCAAGCGTCTCGAGCTGCAGCTAAATCATTAGGGGCGGTAATCGATGCAACCTCAACCTTCAAATCAAGGATGGAAAGGATGTCCTTTTCGTTACCCCCTACCCCCCATCTGGAAGAGGTTGATTCTCACAAAACGGCCAAGAAGAGCCCCTCGTGGAGGTAGGGGAGGAAGAGATCCCTGTTCCACACACGCAGAGTTAGCCTCAGCTGCAGGTGGTACAGCAAAATGACTCCCTCACCCACAGGTCTGTTGTAGGAGGCTACTGTCATGTAATCTCCGGAGTTGGCGAAGGATAACTTCGGACGCATGGGTGCTACAATCTGTAGCAGACGGTTATGGTCTTCCATTTCTAAAATGACCTCCCAATTGCCCCCCAAACTCCAGATGAATCTTGATTCCAGATCCGCTCCTCAAACAGGAGGTTCTCATCCTGTTGGAGAAAGATCTAATAGAATTGGTACCTGCAGCGAAGAGAAACCTGGGTTGGTACTCTCCCTACTTTGATACCCAAGAAGGACGGAGGAGTGCGACCCATCTTGGACATGAGATGCTTGAACAAGTCACTCAGGAAGGACAAGTTCAAGATGGTAACTCTTGCCCCGATCCTTCAGGCCCTTCGACTCCAGGATTGGTTGGTGTCATTGGACCTTCAGGATGCTTACTTTCATGTGCCAATACATCAGAGGCAAGCAGTTGCTGGTTCTCATTATCAGTTTCGGGTACTGCCATTCGGGCTCACCTCAGCCCTGAGGTTCTTCACCAAGCTTAAGCAGTGGTGGCAGCAAGTTTAAGGAGGGAAGGGATACACATCTACCCCTACTTAGACGACTGGTTGATCAGGGCTGGTTCTCCGGAACAGTCTCTGAATCATTTCAGTCATACCTGCCACTTCCTCCACGAGCTTGGCTTCTCCCAGAACTTCTAGAAGTCCCACTTGTCACCTTCACAGAAGCTTCAATTCATTCCGCCTCTGGAAAAGCTTCACCACCCGACTCAAGGGCTCAACACCTCTTGCAGATGGTCCAGAAATTGTGCCCAATGTCTTCAGGCCTATCACTGCCTAAGGTTGCTCGACCTCATGGCATCCTGCATTTATCTGGTGCCAGAAGCCTGTCAATTCTCCGGCAGAATGACGTACCTTCTGCAGGTTCCGACAAAGGTCGCCCAGGATCTACTGTGGTGGTCCAGCCGAGAGAATGTGATGAACCCTTTTGGCAACCATGCCCTAAAACAACAGTTGTGACAGACTCCTCCCTCACAGAACGGGGAGTGCACATGAGAGATCTTTCAATAAGCAGACACTGGTCTCAGTCGGAGGCCAGACTCCATATAAACCTTTTGGGGGCTGAGGGAAATCAGGCTAGTGTTGATGGTCTTCTTGCCCTCAATACGGGGAAGAGTGTCCTGATAATGACGGACAACACAGTGGCCATGCGCTACCTCAAAAAGCGAGGGGGTGTAGGGTTACTGCCCCTGTGCAGCGAGGCAATGCAGCTCTGGTTCTGGGCACTGAGAGAAGAAATCACTCTTCTGGCAGTTCATCTAGCCGGAGAAAAGACCATGGCAGTGGACGCTCTGAGCAGGCAGAGCACGAACTCCCATGAGTGGGAACTAGCTCATGAAGTCCTTCTGGAGATCTTCGGCCTTTGGGGAACCCCTCAAGTGGATCTGTTCGCGACCCGTGTCAACCGGAAGTGCGAGCTGTTCTGCTCAAGGGAATTGCCCCAAAGAGGAGCTCTACGAGACGCGTTCTTGTGAAATGGAGTTTCCACTGCTGAATGCGTTTCCGCCAGTCCCCATGTCATCAGGTGGTTGAGAAAGTTCAGGAAAACCATGATCCTCATAGCTCTGGATTGGGCCAGGTGAAAGTGGTATCCGGACCTTCTGGAAATAGTCTTCCCCAAACAGGACCTTGTCTCGCAAGAGGAAGGTTGCATTCTTCACCCAACGATCAGGACTCTCAATCTTCATGCCTGGTGTCTGAAAGGGTGAACTACAGAAATTGGGACCTCCCAGAAGACCTAATGGAAGTGTTTCTTTCAGAAAGGACGCCAGCAACTAAATCCCTGTACTGCTGCCGTTGTAATAAGTTTCTCAGCTGGTGCAGAGAAAAGAGACTTGATCCTTTTACATGTAGACTTCCCCAAGTTCTGTCTTTCTTGCTCCACCTGACTCATTCTGGATTGCAAGTTGCCACGGTGAAGGGCTACATAGCGGCACTATCAATCTTCAAAAGATCTCCAGATGAGGGGTCATACTTCAAAGTGCCGATTTCTGAAGGGATTAACCAATTTGTTTCCGCCCACTTACTTCATAGTGCCATCAGGGGATTTTAATCTTGTATTAAGAAGTTTTATGGGAGCTCCATTTGAGCACTAACATTCGTTGGCCTCTGAGGATGCTCACTATGAAAACGGTCTTTCTAGTAGCTATCATGTCTGCCCTTAGGGTAAGTGAGCTACAGGCCTTATCTTCCAATAAAATGTTTGCATCCTTTTCAAAGGATTAAGTAATTTTAAGAGTTGGGTCATCTTGTCTTCTGAAAGTTGTCAGTTTCATCTAGCACAACGTATTGTACTGCCATCATTTTACCCCCTACTCATCCATCTAAACAGGAGGAGAGACTACATCGTCTAGACCTGAAAAGGGCACTAAGCTACTACATTACAAGAACTGCAAGTATTCAGCAAGATGATCAGCTTTTCATCGGTTGTGCTGGCCAAAGACTGGGCATGGCAGTGACAAACAATATCTAGATGGATTGTAATGTGTATAAGAGTGTTACTCCTTAACTAGCAAATATTCGCCCGTAGGTTTGAGGGCGCATTCTACTAGAGTGGTAGCTGCTTCTTCAGCTCTGGAAAGAGGTGTGCCGGTGCGAGACATTTGTAGAGCGGAAACCTGGATGTCGCTTCACACTTTCAGTACATTTTACTGTGTAGATTCTTTTTCAGGAGAGGAAGCCAAATTTAGCAAGGTTGTCCTCTGTAATATTAACAAATAAGACAATTCTTGGCACCCACTGCCTAACGCAAAACTGCTTTGGGAGTCTATCAAAGATGAGAAATACATGGAAGGACACAATCCATTTGAAGAACAAGTTACTACCGGTGGTAACTTTCTTTCGACTGGATGTTTCTCCCACTTATTCCTCATCGCCCACCCATCCATCCCCTCTTGCCTGATTAGAATTTTCTGTGTCTTACTCCTTCCTTTCTCGCAACATCAAGGTCGTCTCCTCCTATGACACAGACGGAAAAAACGAAGAACTGAGTTAACGGTCGGCGCGTGTGCTTCATGTACCAGCGTCAACGTCATGAGGGACGCTACAGGTGCCATCTAGGACCAAGACCCGAAACAGCACGACATTCGACCCTATGAAAAAGAAAATCCAAAGAAAGCAGACTTGAATGTCAAAGATGAGGAATACGTGGAACGAACATCCAGTCAAAAGAACTTTTCCACGGGTAAGTAACTTGTTCTTCTACTGTAATCCTAGCAGGGGTTGAGCAGCTGGCTTCTGTATTGCTCAGCCCAGTGATTTTGGCTAATTCAGCAGGTCCGTTCTGTTTGTGGGCTCTGCGTCTCCCCTAGGCCTTCCCTTCATTTGACTGTAGCCTCGTCGTCCATTTTGTTTTATATGGCCACTCATTCTTGTAGCTTCTTTTTACATTTTAAGCAGGCTTTTCTGTGTATTTCTCGTGCGTCTTGCGTTGCAGCGTATAAAGTGTATGTTTTCTAAACTATTGGGAGCAAGTATATCTTTCATGTCCAAGTGCATTCTTACCTATTCACCAGCATGGGGTCTGGCATGGATTCCCATGCTCATGAATATTGCCAGTCGTCAGGCCGGCAATCCTCAGTAAAATAAAGTTTCACTTTCACTTACAAACTGTCTTTCTCCTCTAAACCAATCCCTGTACTCTGGGTCATACTGCTCCCAGCCAATGACTGCTCTCCCCCTAAGCCCTATCTTAAGATTTTTACTGCACCTTCAAGTGTTGGGAGTCCTCGAGTTTTGCTCCAAGAGCTATTCTACGGTTTTCATGCTTTTTCGTGGAGAGCAGGTTTATGCCTAACCAAGGACCGGCCAGTCCGAAGAGCGGGCTTCTAAGTCATTTGTGGATGCTCCATCCGTGGGGGCCCAAGACAAGACCAAGCACTGCGAGTCCGCTTCCGTTGGGGTCGCCGCACAAGCAGGTCCCTCGATGGGCAGGGCGCGATCAACGTCACCATCTGCCTCCATCGCCAGCCATCTATCAAGCTCCTCCTCAAAAAGTAAGTCACCTAAGCTGCGGAAGAAGTCCGAGAAGCCTAGGGTGGAGTTAGACGGCCGACCTACCCAAGAAGGCCCAGGCGGCACAAGAGAGATCTTTGACGATTGAGCTGGTGGCGGCAATTCTCTCGAAAGCCAAAGGGACTGACCCTGTGAAGGTAGCCCCTACTGCGCCCAGGTTGTCCCTGCCCCCGAGGCGGGATGCCTCAGCCGGGGCAGTGGCAAAGTCTGCTGGCACACCGGAGAAGAGGATGCCGTACCCTTCAGGGAACAAAAAAAGTGGGGTGGGGGAGCGTGAAGTCCCAGGCCAGCCACAGCCCATACCCCAAGACATGGATGTTTCATCCGCGTACGACGTGGACAGGGAGTGCCTGCACACAGTCATGAGGATGGCGGCGACGACAGCGCAGGCCCTAGTATGCCCCCCCACGCCTGCTCAGCCGAGAGATGTATCCCTGGACATACTTTCAACCCTACACACGCTGGTGTAAGAATTCCAGAAGAGGGATGCCGCAGGCACCAGTGGCTCCGGATCTGCCTCTGGCTAAAAAGAGGAAGCGCCATCTGATGCCCTCCCCTTGTTGGACCCAGGAAGGGACACGCCGACGCCGGACAATGATGACGACATTGTCTCGGCGGGTGGATCGCCGCAAAAGAGGGCGTCCCCACTGGATGAGGCGGGGTCATTTTATGTCATGGTCGCCAAAGCTTCCGAGCTTTTCAAGCGGTCAACTGAAGAGAACAAGGAGGGCTTCCTATACCAGAGGCGTGAGGCCAAGAGGAAGACCATCATGGCAGTGCCCCTCCTGGACGACTTGTGGGCTGAATGTCTAGCCCTCGTGAAGAATCCTTGTTCGGCCCCGGCCAAGTGGGATAGGCTCAAGGAAAAAGTACTGGGTGCCAGAGTCTGCACCCAAGTGCCTACGGTCATGTCGTCCTCCGTCCCTCCGGACAGCGAGGGGATGAAGCTGGACGCCATAAGGAGGAAGGCCCCCTACTCTGCAGCGTCGACCATCAAGTCAGCCAATGCATTGGTGATCCTGACCAGGTACGACAGGGAATTGTGGTACAAGATGGCCCCAATTCTAGAGTTCCTACCCGAAGACAAGTGGGTGGAGGCGATCGCACTCCTCCAGGAAGGTGAAGTGGCGTCGGACCATGCCAAACCCAGTGGCCCTGGACATCGCTGGCACAGGTTTCTGGCAGATGGGGAACAGTGTCTGTCTCGGTCATCAAGGCTGGCTGAAGGCCACCAATTTCCGCCAGGAGGACCAGACGTGGGTACTGGACATGCCCTTTGACGATAACCTCTTCGGGAAGGCCGTCGATGAGTCCTTGCAGGCCATCAAGACAGATACGGCTCGTGCCCGGGGTACTCCAACAGCACTGCTCTTCCTTTCGCGCCTCTGGCAGAAAGTCAGGCAGATCGATGAAAGGTTTTGGTGGAGGTTCCTCGTACCGTCAGCCCTCCTGGTCCATGACCCTGGAGGCCTACAGAGGCAGTTCCAAGGCTTTCGGTGGAGGTGGTCAGCACTGTCGTCTGCCCCCAAAGTCTGGTTGCAGGTGCCAAAGCAGATAGCAGGACTGAACCGGCCAGGATGTCGGCCCCAACCCATGCACCCCAGTGGGAGGCCGGCTGACTGGATTCGTCAGTGAGTGGGAAAATATCTCCACCGACAGACGGGTGATGCTGCTCTCGCCCACTGACATACCCTGGAGTTTCAGCAAAAGTGTCCGCGGATCCCTCCTGTGAGCCGGCAGGAGCAGCACATCCCTCAGCTCCTGCAGGAAGTATGGGTCATGCTAAAAAAAAAGGGCGATAGAGCTAGTTCCAAGATGACTCCGGGGCTCCGGAGTCTACTCCAGATACTTCTTAGTCAAAAAGAAGACTGGGGGATGGAGGCCCCTTTCTAGATCTGCGGCATCTCAACAAGTACCTCAAGTCCCAAAAATTCATGATGGTCACGTTGTAGCACATGCTCGGCCAACTGGAGGAAGGATACTTCTTGACGTCGCTGGACCTGGAGGACTCCTATTTCGACGACCCCATTCACAAGAAGCACCGAAAGTTCCTTTGTTTCGTAGTGCAGGGACGGCACTACCCGTTCAAGGCTCTCCCCTTTGGCCTGAAGTCGGCCCCCAGGGTGTTCAAAATGCCTGGCACCAGTGGCGGCCCATCTACGTCAGTGCTGCTCGGCATGATGTTGTCTTGTATCTACCTTATACGGCTCTGCAGGCTGCAGATGCGACCTTGTCAGGAGTTCCTGGGCGCTCGCTGGATACAAGTGTCCGGAAGCTTCGCGGACAAGATCCCTCTCGAGTTCCGTCGGGTGGTGAAGTGGCAGGGCGTACACTCCAACATTGCCGGAGGCACAGGCTTTCAAGCCCTCTCCCCCCCACCGGGAGACGGTCACCACAGATGCTTCCTTTGTGGGCTGGGGAGCCCACACCAGACGTCTGCACACCAGAGGCCTGTGGCTGCTGGAGTATAAGGATCTCCACATCAATATACTGGCGCTGGGGGTGGTTTTCTGGGCCCTCAAATCATTCCTTCCATCCCTGAGGGGAAAGGTGGTCAGGATCTTCACAGACAACATCACCACGATGTTCTATATCAGGAAGCATGGGGGCACTCGATCCCCAGCGCTCTCCAAAGAGGTGCAGAGCTTGTGGCATTGGGCTGTCAGCCTAGGGATGTTCCTCATCCCCTTTCACCTGGCTGGAGTCGAGAACACCATTGCTGACTCCCTCAGCAGAGAGTTGTGCTCCTGCCACAAGTGGAAACTTCGGCAGGACCAGGTGGACTGCATCTTCAGCAAGTGGGGCAGGCCACAGAACCATCTGTCTGCGACGGCGGCGAACTCCAAATGCAAGAAATTTGCCAGCAGGTTCCACCAGCCGAGGGGCATGGGGGATGCGTTCCCCTTCCCGTGGGAAGGCCTGTTTCTTTACACGTTCCCCCATCCCCCCCGTTGCCTCTCCTTCTGCGAGTCATCAGTCAACTCAAACAGTGCTGATGCAGGATGATGCTCACCCTTGCGTGGCAGAGGAAGATTTGGTACCCAAACCTTCTCCGCATCGTCTCCGGTCAAGCTGCCAGTGGTCCCGGATCTTCTCACCAGAGAAGGAGGCGCAATCCTGCATCATGACCCAGGATCGCTGAACCTGAGCGCTAGAGTTTGGAGGATATGAGTTGCCGGCAGACTACAGAGAGGTCCATGCTTAGGCCAGAGCGTCATCAACCCTTAAATGCTGCTGTCACAAGTGGAAGCGTTTTGCCACGTGGTGCCGGTCGCAGAAGATCACCCCTCTGACCGTCACGGCCCAGCAGATTCTTCCGTACTTGTTGTCCTTGGCCAAGGCAGGACTGGCTCACGCCTCTATCAAGGTGCATCTGGCGGCAATCTCCCGCTACACCAGGTCTTCAGGAAGATCTCTTGGGTCCCACCGTCTTGTCAAGGAGTTCCTCAAAGGACAGGATCTTCAAAGGACTGTTTCGATATTTCCCACCGGTGAAGGCTCCTGCCCTGGTGTGGGTACTCAACGTGGTGTTGACAAGGCTAATGAATGCCCCCTTCGATCCTATATATCAGGCCTCTCTCAAGTTCCGCTCGTGGAAAACTGCTTTCCTTGTACCCATCATCTCTGCCAGGAGGGTGGGTGAGATCTAGGCCCTATCCTGCAAACAGCCATACCTGATGTTCCACAAATCGAGGCTTGTGCTACGGACGCACACCTCCATTCATGCCAAAGGTTCTGTCGGAATTCCACCTCAACAAGCCTTTGGTGTTACCTGTGATTTTTCCGAAGCCTTCGTCACCGGCAAAAAGGGCCTTGCACTCGCTGGACGTTGCTCGTGCTTTGAAGTTCTACGTGGCTTGCACAAAGAGTTTTCGGTTGACGTCTCAACTGTTCGTGAACTTTGGTCCTGTGAACCATGGGAAGGCATTGTCCAAGGCTTCCATCTTCAGGTGGCTCTCCGGCTGTATCACACTGTCATCGGTTGGCAAACCGACCTCTGCCCGGCAGTCTGAGAGCCCATTCCAGCAGAGCGATCGCTGCGACAGCAGCATTCCTGTCTGGTGTGCCCCTGCTGGACATCTGCAGGGCTGTTACGTGGAGGTCTACGCACATCCGCACGAGGTTCTACTGCGTCGACGGATTCCAGAGGAGTCCAGAGTCAGCCAAGCAGTGCTACGCAACCTGTTCGCTTGAGGTGAGTCTGTTCCAGAGGTGAGAGTATTGTTTCTGTTGAGCCTTGCCACCTCCCATGATTGTGTATTGTTGTACTGCTATGTATTCTTTATTCATGAGCATGTGAATCCGTGCCAGACCCTATGCTGGAGAAGGAACAAGTTACTTACCTATAACTATTGTTCTCCATCATGGGTCTGGCATGGATTCACATGCAAACCCTCCCTCCTACCCCTCTGTGGCTCTGCTTGGTCATTCTGCCACTTTACGTGCAGTCATTGGCTGGGGGCAGTATGACCAAGAGTACAGTGATTGGTTTAGAGGAGAAAGACAGTTTGTAAGTGAAAGTGAAACTGTTCTTTCTTTTACTGAGGTTTCCCGGCCTGACGGGGGATATTCATGAGCATGCAAGTCCATGCCAGACCTATGCTTGAGAACAATAGTTACAGATAAGTAACTGGTTTCTTGTTTGCGTAGCTTAATGGTGGATATATATCTGCTTCGTGTCTAATGCGTTTCATGTGTCGGCTTCAACAGGGACGTCATTAACCTTGGCACCCTGGTCACACCAGGTTCAGTTCTTCTTGATTCTGCACGTCCGCCTCCTCTCTGATTACTTCAGGAGAAGACCGGTACGGTTGTCTGAGCAAATACTGCCTTTTACTTTCATGATACGGCGGTGGGAAGGGGAAAGGCTCCTTGAATGATGCTCTCCTGACATTCTTTCAATTTAGGCAGGGGGAGGGGCTGGTGCTAGAGATGACATTAATCTGTCTCAACAGCATCACCTGTGCATTTGACAACTTTGACAGTGTATGCCTTCCTTTGTTCTGCCGCCCAAGGTTTACAGGTTTCCCAGTACCCCCATCTGACTTTTGAGACGCTCATTCCCCAGATAGGGTTGGACTTCTAAAGACAAGGCTTTCCTAGAGGAGTCGGTTTACCAGTATTGCTAGTTCAGTAAATGTCGGTTAATGAATGATTTGCTAACCTGAAACTACTCTTGTACTTACCTGATTATCATCTTAAGGTCTGCTGTTGGAAATGAGTACTGCTACAGCAAATCTCTAGTGTGCATATCTATCTGTGTGAACTGTTTTTACTTAACTGAATTTTTTTAATTTAACATTGCCTCGTATATATAATAAGCATCATTTTATATTTGCAGTCTGTGTTTCCGTGACTATACGTGTGCTCAAAGGTCTTTACACTCAACTAAATTCCTACTCCCTCCTAGAGTAAGCCTGGCTGCTTGTCCATTGCTACCAAACTGTTTGGGTAGTTCAGGGCATACCTAAAGCGTTAGAGCCCTGAACACTTAAGAGTGAGTCTTCTTCAGTCCTACCATAGGTGGACTTCAGTAAAACGCACTAACAAATCGTCTATTCATAGGAGTCTGAAGGGGAATCCTCAGGGTAGAGTGCATCTTCGACACAGTAAGACGGCTAGATGAATAGGATTACCGTCAGCGTTTTGGAGGGGGCAAAATCACTGTCACAATTACAGACGTACTTTGACAAACCCAATGGTATCCAGGGTCTATAGAAGGTAAAGTGAGAGACACTTTTATTTCATACGTTGTCTATTACAGGATCAAGATGGATGAAATGAAATGTTTGCCGAAATGGTATAAAGCTTAACAAGGTTGCTTGAAGAGCACCATTTGGAGCCTCTTTTGAAACTGAAATTTCTATGCAAGTAAGGGATTGCTGTTAAGGTGCCTTGCTGTGAGTTATACTGCTTAAGAAAGCCACCGGTTTATCCATGGCTCCAGGAGTGGTGTGGATTGTGGGGCTGATACAAGGTGGGAACTGGGGTGCAGGAGCCCCTTTTATGTTCTTCTGTTGGTAGCTGACAATGTAGGCCTTTACATTTGTTGCCATGCATGGTGGGTTCACGATTTCAAAACTAAAGATCGAGGGATGAAAAGTTTAGAATTAATCTTAAGCAGGTATTACCCTGGGCATCCCTCCAGACCATCGTAGCTTCACATTACTGCGATGACCAGTTAGCCTGAAACATGCCTGCAGCTGCTTGTGGTCTCATGCAGAAGGGATGTGACCAGCTGATCAAGCTGGACTGCCCCTTTTGGGGTTGGGAGGAAGCCTAATGTGCATATGGTCTTTACCGTTCTTTACTGGCATGACTGGCTGAAAAACACAAGTCTGGAGGGTGTCTCAGACAATGCCAGTGCTTATGCTTTATTAAGGACCTTTAGGCCATCAACCTTCAGTTTTGCTGGAGTTCGCGAGTGCACCTGGTTGCTTTGAGTCCCTTGATGGAGGTAGCGGGACACTGACACCCCTGATCACTTGGGTCTCGTTGTTTGCATAGATGTTTTCCTTTAGGGACTGATTATTGAGTTATGTTGCCATATAGCCAGAGTGTGCTGAACACCGCTTCAGATCAGCGCTTGACCTGCAGAAAATCACCAAATGTCATGTGTCTTCCCTACAGGAGCGGCCAGTACCTTCTGAGTGGCAATACCGAGGGAGTGGTATCCGTTTGGGACACAACCTTACCTTCAACGAGCACCAAAGACCGGGTCTTGCAGCCCATGCTACAGTTCCAGGCCCAGCAGGACTGTGTCAACGGAGTCAGGTGATGAAGCGTGTGGGGCTATACCTCACTTTGGTTTAAGCGGGTGGTGAGCGAGTGATGAAACTGGTCTGACTCCTGTGCCAAGAAGTGAGTCTGAAGAAAGGCAATACAAGTGACTGGTAGATCAGTGGGTTAATGCTCTAGACGATGCATGATGAAGTCCCTGTTCATCCTTCATAGGTTGATATTGGCCCAACTCCATGGTACTCGACGTGACACCTATGTAAAGCAATGGAAGCCTGCGGGCCTGAAGCATGTACTTCACCTTTATCATGTGCTGTTTAAGTGTGTAGTGTCTGAAAGACTGGATGAAGAGAGAGTTGAATAAGGGGTGAGCTATTAACATATGTAGTTTATTTTATCCTTTGATGTTCTACTCCGTAGTGTGCTGCAGTCAGATATAGGAACCCTTTAATAGTGCACATGCAGCATGTCCATAACGAGAACAAACTGACAGAAAAGGGCAACTGTCTCCATTTTCCCAGGTGTGCTGATAGGTGTTCAAGCAGTGCTGCCTTTGCAGCTCAGACTGCTGTCTTTTCATATTGTAAATGCAAGACAACAAGTAGAGTAACGCAAAGGCACGTGTGCTACAAAGCCATGCAGTGCCAAATGATGTGTGCAGCCAGGACTTCACATGGCGCCACTTTAAAGCAACTAAAGAGTATTTTCCGGGCCATTTTACAGTCGCCAAGTGTTCTAGCGGACAAGTGGACAAGGGGGTTCCTGTTTCCTGGCGCTCTAACTACTTCGAATGGTTAAGGGAACAGCAGGCTCAAGGGAGTTGTTTAGGGTCCCCCAATTTCTGCGATAAGTTTGGGGCCTTCAGTGCCCCAGATAAGATGGGCGTATTTGTTATTTTTTATAAAGTTAGAATATTTTTTATAATGTATTTCTTTCCACCTAGTTATGCATACAGATTAAAAGATGCATGTTTACTTCTTCCGGTCACGCACTAATAATGGCAGTTTCTACACTGTGGTACTTTGTGCACTGCTCGTCTAAACCTATCCATGAAGCTGTGTGGGTGAAAGCAGGGGAAGAAGGTTGTGTCAGTTTCCCATTTTTGTTGGGAGTTTCTTTAATCCCTATTATTTTTTTTATTTATTTATTTATTTATTTTTTTAGAGTATTTGCGTATTTTTAGGGAGTAAAAGTGGCCAGTACACCCTTATCCTAATTTCACAACCCACAATGTGCTGCTAAAAGTCATAGTTCTTTAAACCTAATTAAAAGAGACTACATTGTTGCAAGTTATAGATGAACAAGCATTTGTCCTGATTATGACCATTTGTGTTAACTATTTAGTAGTATTGATTGCTTTCATTCAGTCTTCCTCCAGGGTTACAGAATGTCTATACCAATGTTCTGCCATGTTCTTCAACAGCACAATAAAGTAGCATAGCAAAGGGAAAGCCACAGACCCAGGCTCTTTCCCTCGAAGGGTCTTCCCTTCCACAGTTATTCACAAAGATTTTTATCTTTACGATAAATCTTCCTGACCTGTGTCAACCCCAGAACCTTTTGCTTGGACTTGGTAATTATTTTACGCTGTCCCTAGGTGAGTGGGAATCGTTGTCCCCTCTCACCTGGTCTTTTACTCTTTTTATGGGAGACCTTTTTTATGTCTCTACATAGTGCATGATTGGAGTTGTAGTTTCCTATAACTTTGGACTGACTGGAATGTACTATGGCAGCACACATTTTATTTCTTGGGTGAACTACTGCCCCCAAAAACTAAAGTGGGATTTCCTTCCCCTTTTCATTGATGTAAGTGAGCCAGCACACCCCACATTATGTGGAGTGCTGGGGGATACAATGTATCCCCTTTCTTACTTACCTGGTAACCTTTTTGTTATAATTGTAAGTTTACTTGAATGGCGGGTGGCAGCAGTTTTACCTTAGTGACCTTTTAGTGTTCTTACTCGCAGGCAATTAAATCAGCCTTGGTAATGCACAGAAGGGCCACCATTTTACTAGAATGGGAGCCTCCTTCTTTTTTCAGCATATCTAGTTTGTGTGTCGTTTCTGAGGTCTTCCCCTTCCATTCTAGGTGGGGAGTTGTCTTTGGCAGGAATACTTTGTATTCCACGCCCAGGCTCCCAGAGTGTCTGAGACGGCAGGAAGCGAGGGAGGAGTCCAAAACTCTGTAGCCCTTTGTCTTTCACCTGGCCTGTAAGGAACCAAGTCTCAATGGGAGGCTGGCTGTTCTGATTGGACAGCTAGACTGGCCATTTCTGAAAACTGCAGGAAGAGATTGGATAAGTTGTGCTGTAGTTCCTGATAAATACTCTGTACCTGAAAGCTGCTGACAAGTAGACCACTGGAGCTGAATCTGAAGAGGAAGATGAAGAAAAGACCTCTGTAACATTCCAGAGACCAGCGATCTTGCTGCGTAACCAGAGCCTGATGCAACACTTCCCTTCAATCGACCAAGGGGTCCCGAAATGCGATGACTCCGTGATGCACTAGTCTCAAGAAGACCTGCATTTTGAGCCATCCCCCCGACGTGCTGCGATCTTACTGGGCTGCAAACCGCCAATACCCTGGGACGTCTTGTGTGGTGTATGCTCGTCCGAATCCGTCTGAAACTTTGGTGGACATCTACTGGGTCTCCAGAGACCAGATTCATATCCCCAAAGTTCCCTCCCCAGAGTGCGGGAAAGCAAATACGATCAGCGATATTCTTTGTTCACCTGGCTGCTGTTAAAAGGTGCCAAATCCACAGAGCCACGAGAATCTGTGGAGAAACCTTTGCTGGAAGCCTCCTCTGACTGCTGCTGCAAGTGC
The DNA here is from genome assembly GCF_040938575.1 of Ambystoma mexicanum. Classification (NCBI taxonomy): domain Eukaryota; kingdom Metazoa; phylum Chordata; class Amphibia; order Caudata; family Ambystomatidae; genus Ambystoma; species Ambystoma mexicanum. The sequence goes on from NC_090921.1 coordinate 179,283,082, forward strand.
CCATCCAGTGTCCAGTTCTTTCGTGTACAGAGCAAGAATCGGGGGACCGGGTCCTGTGCTGCTGCACGCTGATTGCATCCACTCCGAAGCTTTTCTTTTCTCCTAGTTCTGCGTGGGCTTGGGTAATACTTACCTTTAAGTCTGGTGTGCATCCTGTGGGTGATTTGTGTGGTTGGGAGTTTGCCCATTCGACTTTCCCAGATCTAATACTGGAACACATATAGGGAGCCTTCTCTGAAGTCCCTGAACACTTAAACTCTGAAAGTAAATACTGAACCCTATCATGACCTGCCTCTGCTGCCTCTGAGAGAACTCATGCAATAGACTAGGGAAGGACTGGATAAGAAAAGGAATCTTCTGCCTTCAAAGTATAATAAGTGTAAAAGTACTTGCGTGTTAAAGAAGTTAGTGTGGTAAATGTATCTCTGTGAAAGAAGTTACAATGTGTCATTACGTTTATGCTTACCTTTTGAGTTGCATTGTACCCCTCTAAAACATGTGTAAGTTGCTTTGCTAACTTTGAATGCTGTTCCCTGTTAGGGAGAATTGTAATTTATGTGCTAATTCCCTTCAACCTTAGAGACCAGACCCCGAGCTCTTTTGCTGGACTTTAGGACTTTTTTAATTTTAACCCTGGAGTGAGTGAGACCTTTTTCTCATTGTCTCGTGTTTTGATCTAATTTGGATTGTGGGTTTCCTCTGTTTTTGTGCCTGACAAACTCCAGAAGCATCTACTTTTTCTATGGTGACACACAGCACCCTAGTGCAGTGTCACAGAGAAATCCTTTAGATTTTTCATAAGTTTTAAATACCTTTTTCTTGTGTGAACTACTGTTCCCAAGAATAGTAAAGTGAAATTGACTTTACTTGCCTTTACTCCTACTCCCGTCCCCTTTCCTCCATACTGCATGGGCGTCCCTCCCTAGGGGCGGGAGACGGAACCTTTTTCACCAGAAAAATCATCTTCCCCTTTAAATTTAGATGCGCATGGGGGCACGGCCCTATGTGCATGCGCTCGCCCACCGGCGCCACTCCCCAGTCCTTTTTTTCCGCGTTGACAGGAACAGACCGCTTTCACCAGCGCTCCTGGGTTAGGCCTCTGGCTAATTCATGCGATCTTTTTTTCTCTTTTCAATTGTTAGGTACCTCTTTGTCCTCTCTTGCCACGCTCCCCGTTAACCCGCATGTTGACGACAGCTGGCTTCTGCAGGTGACCAGCCTGCAAGGGTCCCTTCCCAACTTCCGACCCCCACGCTCTTTGCCTCTGCTGCCTTGGCCCAGACCACGGCTGGGACGGCTATACCGCATGCAATGCTCTGACACCGCGCACCCTCAAGACCAGACTAGCCAGGTGGCGGGAGCTCTTCGGAAGGTCGCCTCCAGAGGATCTCAAATCGTTTGTGAAGCAGAAGACCAGGCCCAAGATGGGTGCACTGTTCTCCTTCGCACCCTGCAATGGCAACTCCTTCCCAAGGAAGCATGCTTGCAGGAGGGTTCTAACAGGTCCTAAGACCAGCACAAGCACCAAGGCTGCTCCAGCTACAGGCCAACAAGTGGAGGGGTCGCAAGATCCTACCGTTGACTCTGCTGAGGGTCTGCAAGGTTCTTTTACCGGGTCCCAACCCGAGGGGCTATGCTCTAACACCAGACTCATGGATGAGGGGGCGCCTGTACGCACCACTACCGGCTCCGCAGCCGAGGGCGCTCCGCCTCCCAGGCCCTGACCTGAAGTGCAGCGTAGGCCTCAACCTCCTCCGATTACTGGAGGAAGCCGGTCCCAGTGCAGCGAGTACCATGATGCAGGCACATGGCATACAGCAAAACAAAATGGGCGCCGGGTCAGACCAAGATGGCGGCTCACCTGACGCAGTCTCCCTTTGGGGACCAGGCAGGGAAGCGAGTTTCCATGTGGGAATGGTCAACGCCTGTCACCTGGTCCACAGCATATCCATTCGCTTCATAGGGCAGACACAACACTCCCCATACAGCGAGACAGGGCGTGCTTAGGTCTCAGCAACCTCAGGGCCCCACCCCTATGCCTATTCCATCAGGCACTCCTCCGCCCTGTGAAGACGGGTTCTTTGAGACATTCTTTGCACTCATGAGGTCTCCACAGATGGGTACCATCCTCAGGGATGTGATCAGGGACATGCTCCCTCCTCTCCTGTACAGCCGCTAGCACCCACAACCATGCAGCCTCTGGTTCCAGCGCACCCCCCGGCGCGCTCCGGCACCCGTCACTACAACCCCGGTTCCCATGCCTGTACCAGTCATGGCAGCCCGACCACACTGCATTAGCAGCCTCCGGCACTGGTAATCCGTACGCCACAGCTTCCTGCACCCAGCACCCCTCGGCTCCACCGGACCAACAGGACACAACTGTGGACACAGATGAGGATCCTGACACCATCAGCCAAAGCCTTTCATTAACGTCTGGAGGGCCTGGCTGAGTATTTAAGACTCGCACAGCCAGAGGTGGAACAACCGGAGGCGGGGGTATTGGCAGATGTTTTCACTCTACGCCCCACGGCTAGAACGGGAATCCCACTGCAGAAGGACGTAGTGGCGCTAGCCAAAAAAGGATGGCTCAAGCCACACTGTACCCAGCCTACCAATCGGCGTCTCTATGCTAGGTTTAGTCAAATGGAAGGGGGACCCCTCTTACTGTCTGCGCACACCAACCACACTCTTCGGTGATGGCGGCAGCATCACTGTACTCTAAGCCTCAATTGTCCTTGGCAACATCGGCCTCGGCAGTCCTGGGTAAGGAAGAGAAAATCTTGGAGGCATTTGGGAAGAAGATCTATTCCAACGCCACACTCCATCTGCGCCAGTCCAACGCAGATGCCATGCTGGCGGCGGTCAACCAGAGGCTATGTCTGGAGATTGGTGACTTCCTATCTTATACAGAGTCAGGCTCGCTTCAAAGCTGGACTGGCTGAACCCAAAATAGTGGCGCAGGACATAATGGAGTCCGCGGTGGCTCACATTGATACCTCAGGTCGTGCCATCTGTATTGCTACCAACATGAGAAGGATGGCTTGACTAAGGGTGACTAGGTTCAACCCAGATGTCCAGGAGCAAATACTGGACCTTCCTTTTAAGGAGGGTGATCTGTTCCATTCAACAACGGATGAGGAACTCAATACGAATCGCTCGGAGACTGCTAAGTCGTTTTCGATCTTCACCAAATCCACTCCTAAGACATATAGCCAAGCGCACCAGCGCTCAGACAAGGGTCGGTCCTTCTGAGGCTTCAGTGGCTTCCAGGAGAGACGGTCCAGGCAACCGGACAGATCCCAGAGCCCGTGCAGGCGCAAGGAGCACAAGGCGGCACTCTAGGGTTTTTTCCAGTCCCCCTCCTCAGCCCCAGCCTCGGAGGGGAAGAAATGGTGACACACCCATCCCGATCCACGAGTCTCCGGTGGGGGGCAGGTTTGCCCTTCACGCTCACTGCTGGAGGACATGGTTCACGGACCCATAGATCCTCTCTGTTGTATCCAAGGGCTTCCGGCTCCCCATCCCTCTCTCCTCTCTCCCCCCCCCTCCACTCCCACAGATTGGTACAGCATCTCTGTTGGCGGAAATCTGCTTGCTTTTAGCGAGTCAGCAGTGGAGGAAGCCCCAGCCTCACAGCGGGGTCTGGGCCTCTACTCACAAATTTTCGCCTGGCCTGAAAGTTGTTTGACCTTTCCACCTTGAACCTCTCACTTCCTTTCCAAAAGTTCAAGATGGTTACCCCAGCGCTAATAGCGGAGACGGTGTGTGCGGGAGACTGGATGTGCTCCCTGGATCTGAAGGATGCCTAACTACACGTCCAGATTTGGGAACCCCATTGGTCCTTTGAGTTCAGGATCATGGGTTTACACTTCCAATACAAGGTTTTACCCTTTGGCTTCAATTCGCCCCTAGGGTCTTTACAAGACTGATGAACGCAGTTTAAGCACTAATCAGGGCCCAGGGTCATCACATTTACCCATATCTAAATGACTGGCTGGTCAGGGCAAGGTCTCCGGAGGCAGTCCAGCACACTGGCTCCGCCCTCATGGATTCACTACACGAGCTGGGATGTTCCATCAGTCTCAAGAAGTCACAGTTGGTGCAAACTCAGAGTATAACCTTCCTGGGCCTTATCTGGAATACCATCTCGGAGAGGATCTTCACCTCAGTGGACAAGATTGAAGCCATCAAGAGGGACACTGGGCATTTTCCCAGCAGTGCAGTGACCTCGGCATGGTGGTACCAACACCTCTTGGGCGGCATGTCTCCTGGCAGTGCTGCATACAAGGCTCAAAATGAGGCGCCTGCAGTTACACTTCGCAGCCTCCTGGAATCAGGAGAGGGGTTCCCAGGCAGAGCAGGTCAGCATCCCACATCTACAGTGTCCATGGGGTATAGTCTTGTCAGAAGCAGTCTGCTCACATCGACTGGCTCGAGTTGATGGCCATCTGGCTTGCTCTCAAAGCCTTCCTCCCAATGATTAGTGGCAAGGCGCGCCTCATTCAAATGGACAGCTCCACCAGCATGTATTACATCAACAAGCAGGGTGGTACCAGGTCCCCTCCCCTCTGAACTCTAGCGGTCGACATTTGGGTGTGGGCTCTGGTAAACAACATGCACCTGGCAGCAATCCACCTCCCGGGGGAGTCCAACCTACAGACGGACAGGCTCAGCAGGCTGTGTGCGGACTACTATAAATGGCAGTTGAACAAACGGGCCCTTCATGGGATCTTCAGCAACTGGGATATTCTGCAGGTGGATCTCTTCGACACCTGTGCCAACCGGAGGTACCCCAGTTCGCCTCCTGGCGAGGCAGGGGCTCTATGGGCGACGCGATGCAGATCCAGTGGGACAACATGAACACTTATGCCTTTCCTCCCACTTCTCTGGTGCATAGGGTAATCTGCAGGATCAAGGACGCGTGTGACTTCCGTATCATCCTGATAGTGCCATGATGGCCAGCAAGGCCATGGTTCTCGGAACTGCTCAGCCTGTCGGATCAGGCCCCGGTGCACCTTCCGCTGAGCCCAGCAACCTACTCTCTCTGCAGGGAGGCATGGTCGAAGAAGTTAGCCATCGCAGCGTGGTTCCTGAACAGGTCATACTGACGCATCTGCACCTGTCACAGGCTAACCTGGATATTATACAAGGGGCTAGGAGCAACGCTACCAGAAGCCAGTACAAAAGCAAGTGGACCAGGTTACTTGCACTTTGGACCGCGTGCTTTCCTTCTCGGCACACCTCGCACACTCAGGGGTGCAGGTGGACACTTGCCGCAGGTATCTAGCGGCCATTGGAGCCTACAGGAATTTGGAAGAGGAGGTATGTTCATCCTCGAATCCGGTGGTTAAAAGGCACTTGGTGGGCCTGACCAGTCTGTATCCACAGATCAAGAAACCACACCTGGTGTGGGACCTCAATATGGTCGGGCCTATGGTGTCCGCAGACATCAGGCTAGTCACCATTAAGATGGCCCTCCTGGTGGGCCTTACCTTTTTCTCACTCTGTCATGTATTTTTGTTTGATTTGAACTGTGTTTCCATGACTTTGGAGTCTGACAAACTCCATAGGCATCACCTTTTTGTATTGTGACACACAGCACCTTCAGTTCAGTGCCACAGAGAAGTCCTTTGAATTTCTCTTAAGGTTTAAATGCCATCTCTTGGATAAAGTACTGTTTCCAAGAGTAGTAAAGTGAAATTGACTACTTACCTTTTTTCTCTTTGTAGACCCAGCACACACTATCTTATGTGGAGTGCTGGAGGGGTTATTTAGTATCCCATTTGTCTACTTTCTCATGTAAAATGTTTGTCAGCCTCACTACCATTAATGGCTGGTGGCAGTGGTTTATTTTTCCTACCATTGTGCTTTTTTACCACTGGCTAAATCCTCCGCTGCAGTATTGCAACCATGGGTGCCCATTTTGTCAAAATGGGCCCAGGCTTCTTTTTTTCGCCATTTCTTGCTTGTGAGGTACTTCAGTTTTACTCTGTGCGCCAAACCAGGTTTGGTCCCTTTGTTCGTTTTGTCTTTGGCGGGGTTCACTGCTGAAATCTGCCTCTGGCTCCAGCGTGTCTGGCAAGGCAGGAAGCAAGGGAGGTTCCCCAACATCTCTGTGCTTCGTCTGCTTGGTTACAGGAATGCACCCAAAGGTGATTGGCTGGCTGTCCTTGGAGGACAGCCACCCTACTGTGAGTGACGGCTAGGCTGCAAATGAATGGGGGAAACATGCATTAAAAGGCGAGGTCTTTGGCAAGGAAGGCAGAGTCGAAGCAAGGGTAGCCCACAAGGTGTACAAGAACCGTAGTGGTGCTATTTGTGAGTAGCTGAAACCGCGAAGTACCGCTGATTTGAAAAGAGCCCTTTACTGCCACCGACCTTCGAACCAAGATGCAAGAGTCACCAGACGTCCTTCCTCTTGTCTCCACGACTGAGGCCCATGAACATAGGATCTGCAGGACTGCAACAGGAACAGAAGCCGGCTGAAATCTCTTCTTTTAACCTAAGGTACTGTGTTAACTGAAAGGGTACTTAACTTTTTGGTGTGTAGCTTGTCTGTCTCACTGGAGACTTGCAGTAGCTGCTTTTTCTGCAGAGTTGCTTGCAGCTTTGCTTCTCACAAGTCTTACAGCTTGTGGCCCAACAGTGATTCTTTTCTACACTCTTTTTAACATTTTGCAAGACTTGTGTGCTATCTTCCAGAAGTGCCTCAGCTGCCCTATACTTTGCTCAATCGACATTTGCTGTCCTGGCTCCCTGCAGACTCTTCTGACCCTTTGTATTTGTGTTTATCATTCCCTCAAATATTCATACATCAGTTACTTGTGTTGCTGGGAAAGGGTTAACTTATATTTCATTGGGGGATTATGGGAGAGATTACCTGTTCAGGAGAACTTGTTAACCTTTGTTTCCTTCCCTAACCTCTTTTTATTCCTTTTTGCCTAACTCCAGTATTGCATTAAGTATCAAAGTGATCTATCAATGTCCACAGTGTCCTAGCTATTGAAGTCACCTGAAGGTGTAGGAAGCATCTGTCATCCCAAAAGGGTATCTACTTACTTAACTGAAACTGGAGGAGTGTATTTTTGAAGTGTATTTAATTGTTGCATCCTGCCCTTTCTAAAGAAAGCTTACTTAAAAACGGACTGATAGATCAATAAATCATTTTAATAAGAAACCTTGAGTATAAGTGTTATTTGAATGCTTGTAACTTTCACAGTCTCTATGTTGCAGCTCTACAGCTCACATTGCTCCCTCTTGAGATAAGCATGGCTGCTCAGTCACCCTACCGACTTGTGTAGTACAGGCCTATACCAAAGGTTGGGTTCCATATTGGCAAGAGGACAAGGCTGGTATAGTTTCCCACAGGGTTACTACATACAATATTGCCTAACACCTAATACCAAGCAGATGTGTTGTGTAGTCTCGCACAGTGTTACTACACCAATTCTTACCTAACACTCCCCCCTTCTGAAAAGTAATAAGTGTTGGTACTGTTTTAGTATTCTTGACTGAACAGTGGAAAAGTTTACCAATAGGGTTTACCTACCTGTTTATACATTGTGTCACATTGGGCTTTGCTTTCCCTGGCCTGCTTTATACAGATCTAAACCAGTGTCTTCCTCACCTCGATTAGCTGCTGGTCATCTAAACTTGAAACCCTACGTTGTGCTTCCCTAATTTGTTGTTGTGCTATTCTAAAATAGTTTCAATAAGTTCCTATTAACCTTTAGAAATTGTATTAGATACCTTGAACTGCATTGTGTCTTTCTTAAAGTGTAATTGGGTTTTGCTTTCCCTGATTTGCTTGGTGCATTCTAACATAGTAATTGAGTGTTCATACTTATCATTGAGTAGCTTGAGACTCCTCCAGAAAGTATGAGTTGTTTTGCTAGCTGTGAACTGAGTTCTAAAAAGTAATGTTGCAAGGAGTATTCTTGTAATAGGGTTGTCTTATTATGTGATTTCATAATTGTCACTGCATGACTCACCGGGTCTACTACTCTTGAAATACTTATTGTATTCTAAAAGTATATCAACCTGGTCTTATTCCGCAAGAATAGTATATTACTGTCCTGAATGGATAACCTTAGGTTTGACTCAGCTTGCCTCGCTTCTTTCTCTAAATAAGGTTATACCTTGGTTTGCATATCATCGGTATTGAGGTGGGTTTTATGATTGTGGTTATATGATGTTATAATATTTACTTACCCGAGAATTCTTTTGGTCTTCTATTATTTAAATAAACCCTTTATTTGTACAATACATCGTATTAGTGTTTCTTTGGACCAAATGTATACTAAAATTCATTTGTACCAAGCTACAGCCCTCTCTCTCTCCCTCCTAAGATAAGCCCGGCTGCTCTGTCTACGCTACCAAATGTTCACAGGTGGTACAGCCTTATACTAAGAGTGGATTTGTGTACTGCCTCAGGTGTATAGTTTTATGAACCCCTTATTTGGACTTTAGAAAACTGTCCTAACAGTCAATTATCCTCTGCTCAAATGGAATGGATGTATTACCCCGCCTTCCCCCTTCAACCCACCCCACCCGTCTAATAAGTTTGCTCTCATGGGCTTTTGTTCTTGATATGGTCGTGGTTTCTTTCATGATTTCAGTTTCTTAAAGGATTTTCCTGATTGACTTAATAGTCATCTGTTCATGCCGCCACCGTTCATGTTCAGAGGTTATAAATCATGTCCAATGCAATTTCTGTATCCAACACACCTCAGTGCGCTTCTTGCACTTGTTTCTGTCACATTGGTGGCTAGACTGTATGCAGTACATTTCCTTATCGTTTAGTTCTATCCAGAACAGGATCTATCTGCGAGCCCCAAAGTTTTCCAGAACATAGTGCGTAGAACAATATAATTATAGTAATAAATAAAATTAATTCTAACTTGGTTCTAAGGCTGCACCCCGCGATACCACACTGGCTGTTAAGGTGGATTTCCAAAATCAGCCCTGGTTGGAGGATTTTTGGAGGCCACCCTGTTATGGTGAACAGGGAAGAAACTGAGATTAGTCGTGCACAATTAAGGTGAGGTAGCAGAGCGGCAAGGCTTGGTCTCAGGAAGGGTGAGAGTGGTCTAGGGCTCCAATGAGTCCACACAGAACAACACCAATAATTCCAGTTTAACAGGCAAGTATACAAATACAATTATTTACCTTTTAGATTTTACATTACACAGATAAAACCTCTAGTCCAATATTGTCACACAAGCACTTCTAAAACAAGTATTGTGCAATAGCACCTGGAGAGTTCAAAGTGCCGAATGGGATTACCACAATAAATGATATTGGGCCCAAATAAATCAGACTGACTCGAACCATATGGCAAAATACTACTTTATTATCAGTTCAATAAAGTAGGGAAACCTGGTGAACAAACAGATTGTAGCTCACACACTCTCAATGCATTTAAGTTACACAATAGGTTTTATACCTCAATAAGAGGTCATCCTACATGGCTAACAGTAAAAACCTACTGGGTGGAGGGATTGGTTAGGGGAAATATTTACATATCGGCACACCCACTCCCTCCTTCCCTGCAGCTCTCTGGCCGGCCTCCCTTGGCCCCCTTCCTGCTCCTACCTGCAAGGCAAAAAACCTCAGGGTCATCTTCGACTCCACACTCTCCTTCTCTCCTCATATATCAGACGTCTCTAAGAAGTCACACTACCAGCTGCACCTCCTCAAAGGTATTCTTCCCTTCCTCTCCTTCCCCCCAGATGCTCACTGTCTCCCGAGCCCTGGTTCTCTCAAAGCTGGACTACTGTAACAGCCTCTATCTTAATCTGCCTGCCTCCACTCTCCGCCCTCTGCAACTCATCCAGAACAGAACTGCGAGACTTGTCCTTGGCCTCAAGCCCAGGGACCGTATCTCTCCAGAACTGAAATCTCTACACTGGCTCCCAGTGGCTGCGAGGATTAAGTTCAAACCCCTCTGCATTGTCCACAAGGCCTTCTGGGGCCTGGGGCCCAAATACCTTCAACTCTCTCTTCCTAAATATCTTCCTTCCCGAGCCCTTCGCTCATCCGTCTCCAACTCCCTCAGGGTCAGCCGCTTCTCGAAGCAACGAGCTGGGGGTAGATCTCTCTCTGCAGCAGGGGCCTCCCTCTGGAACTGCCTTCCTGCCTCCCTGAAACTTGAGGAGAACCACCTCCGGTTCCGGAAGCACCTCAAAACCTTCCTCTTTTCTTCTGCTTTCCCTCTCCCCTGCTGAACAGCTTTAATTCTTCACTGAATCTGCTCTGAATCTGCAACTGGGCCACTCTCAGTGACCTCGGTCCAGGGCCCAGCCACTCTCCACTTGCACTGCCTCCCTGGCACCCCCCTGCACTGCGGGACTGTCACTGTATCCTTACAGCCCCCCCTTCCCAGCACTTGTTCTGCATCCACCTTGCACTTGCCACCAGCTGGCCTTATTTATTATTTTTTACGCTACGTACCTTGTACTGCACTTCCTCCCCCCCCTCCTCTTCCCCTTGCACTTTTCCCTTCCCCCCACCCCTGCACTTGCGCGATCTGAATGACACCTGGCCTAGTAGGATAGTTGTCTGTCTTCCCCTTGTCCCCCCCCCTGCCTCGTCGCGCCTTGAAACACTTGTGTATAGGCGCGTTACAAATGCCATATATCATATCATATATCATATCATATAGTTTGTATGAATGTTTGTAGGCATTCTCTTACCAACCTTGGACATTCGGCTTGTTAGCAGCACGTAAACAATAAAACCCAGCAGCAAGGGAGCAGCAGTTGCCTTCCTTAGCTAATTAGCCTACCATCTCATCGGTTAGGCCCTAAGCCAAGGCTGCTTCTTTGTAGTTGACCTTGCTAACTGTCCTCTTTTTCAGATCTTTAAAGGAAGTGAAGGTACATTGCTCTCTTGGTTTGGGGGTTTATGAATAGGCCTTGTTTTCCGGTCCTGAGTCACGTGTGAGATCATGATTTTGTCCATTCTATACTTCTATTTAGTGCTATTTGATTTATTTATGTTGAGTGCTATTACTTTTCTTGGCCCCTGGAGACTTGGTTGCTCCGTCCTGCATGTGCATTCCACGTCTTTAATTGTACAATACTTGGCACTCACAATTATTCCTACCTTTACTTAATCTAAGAGAAATAGCTCCTATGTACATGGCTTATCCTTTTTGACTCCTTTCGAGCCATGTAGTTGCTCTTGATGCTGCATCCTTGATTCTAAGCCAACCAAATATCCTTTGGTCTTGCACAAATTTGTATTTCTGTGCTTGTCAGCACTGCAGCCTTGGTTTCCCTTCTCAAGGCTGCTTGCTTACTATTATACGATGATGGCATCCTTTTTCTCAACATGGCTGCTTTACTCACGTTCTATTTTCTACTTTAGCACGCTTCTATATGGTCTTGTCTCCCTTGAGTTTCTGCGTATGTACATCTATACATCGCTTGTCACTTATCTTAGTGTATATGGTTTTCTTTTTCATTCATATATGTTTACTTTGTTGCTTCAATTACATCTTCATTCTTTAGACATCCATAAATCGAGTTCAGTGCATCAACATATCTTCTCTCTTTAGTGGCATCTCTTTACATCTGTCATACTTTACTTATAGTTCTTCTGTAGCTAGTGGTGTCTGCAGACTCATGTCTACCGCATCGGTTTGAGGGTACATTCGATACGGTTGTCTGAGCACATAACATCTCTCATACCTTTGTGGTATTGGAATGATACCAGGTGTCAAACACAGTGCTTCCTTGCTGTTCTTCCAGTATGGCGGAAGTGAAGGGGCGGGCTCTATAAATGACGTGTCCATCTGCCTTTCTACAGTATATACATTCACACTTGGGAAAACTAGAATAGCATTTGAGTCTATGACCAGGGAAACACAGGTAGGTACTCGGATGCATAGAAAATAGAAACAAAACTTTAGAATGTCTGTGGCCAGGAGTCACCAGTTCCAAGTAGATACTTTTCAGGCAGGTTTATACAGAGCTTTTCAGTGCCAGTGTATATCTGTAATACGAGTCAAAAGTTTTGCGAGGGTTGTCTAGATAGCAGAAGTTACTTTTGGGCGCAGGATTTAGTTTCGGTCGATCGTGGTGCTTAGGAATCGGTTCCAGACAGCATCCAGTACAACACCCAAACAAAGAAAGGTGGAGACTTCTGCAGGACAGACGGCATGGGACACCTCAACACTGTGAGGATAGGTTAGTTTAGGACCCCTTTGTCCCGTACCATATTTTTTTGTATTTTGTGTCTATGTTCAGGCGCCCCAATGCCTGCAGGCTTTCGGCGCCTTATAAATCAAATACAATAAAAATAAATGAATGGAGAAGGCAAGTTTCAGCGAAGGTCACCACGGTCAGGTGGCAATATGTGATCTTCCAGTGGCGGACACAGGAGCAGCCCTAGCACAGATTTCCTTGTCGTGATATGGCTGAAAATGCAATCATAGGTGACTTATGGCAGAAGCTGAAGAACTTGGAAATACCAAGGCTCTGCTCAGAACGACGGCTACAGCGAGGTAGCACAAAAGGCTGCTGGTGAGTCCACCGGGTGGTGAAGGGACACTTCCGAAGGCTTCCAAGTAATGGAACCCCGTGCAGGGGCTGAGACCGGTTGTTGCTCCAAGGGTCAAAAATCCAACAAGAGTCTTCTGAGGTCAGGCAGATCAGCAGGGCTTCCCTGGGCCAATCAGTGGGGTCTATGCTGGTCCGGTGCAGGAGTCGTTCTTCGGTCATCAGCGGGCTGCTCTTCTCAGTAGAAGTCTTGGGTTCCATGATGATCTGTCGAATAGCTGCAAGGAGCCCTCCTTTCATCTAAAATGACCAATCGTAAGGATCTGCAACATTCAAACAGCACAGGGTAGTCCAATCCTGGACAACCAATGGTCATCGCATCCATCCAGCAACAGACTTTCAGGCGCCAGGCAGCCCCAGCGTCGTCCTCCTGGCTCACACATGCTCCCAAAAGCAGCAGTTTTCACCAGAAAAGGGGTCATCATATATGGCATTTTCTGGCATGGGAAGGCAGGAAGAAGACCAAAGGAGAAGATGGCCAAATCAACAAGCGAAAATCTCGTGGCGCAACCATTTTACCTTTTTAGTGGCCATTTCTGGTAAATACAAAAGTGCACTATAAATATAACAAACTGTAAAAATCACACAGCTACCACCCGCTTGTCTTAAGCACATTGCCAAAGTAGCCAAAAATCCATTAGGTTAAAAAGTTATAAGGATACAAAGCATCCTAACTTCACTGTAAGGTGATGTGTGCAATTGTAAAAAATACAACAATTGCTTTAGAGAAACAGTCTTTCTGTACCAATACTCTTGGGGCCTAATCAGTTTAACCCATAAGAATGAGCAAAATGTGATAGGGAAATAAAGCAGAAGGCTTTACTTGACCTCCAAAAATCAGGACCGGGTTTAAAAATAAGCAAAAAGATGCAGCAGCAGGGCCTCTTGGTAGTCTTCGGGGCATGCCTCAGTCACATGACCTCTGTTGCCAAAGCCAATACTGGTCTCTCATGGGAGTAATCTTCATATACGCCATCCCTTTCTAGCACCTCTCCCTGTCCTACAGATACATACTTGAATTACTTCATGGCTGTTGTGTAAACTCGGAACAAAGGGGTGTGGCACGGTTTACTAGCCGTCCTGATCTATATACAGAACTCTGCTGGGCCAATGGGGGTTTTGTTCTGGCAGAACAACTAAGCACTGTAATTAATAATGGGCACAATCCTAGTTGTAAGTGTATGAAGTAAAGGACATCCAGGAATCTTAAATATTTATTTACGATAATTAAGGCCCTGCAGTCCCTGATGAATCCCACTTCGAACAGGTGAACAGCTAAATATATATACACAACGCATTGGAATCTTATCACAGTCCATGTAACCCTGGAAACTACATAACAAGTTGACTTGCATTTACTAACAGGTTGGCAACAGGTTAAACAAAACATGAATGGCCATGACTGTTAAGGGAGTTTTCCTAAAGTCCTACTGGCAGTAAGACATTGGTAAGCCATACCAGTGGTTTGTAGATCCCCCAACTCTTTGTATCAGTCTGTACTAACTCGGGACCTTGGTAGAGTGGCAGATCAGTCGGGCTTATCTCAAGGGGAAGATGTGAGCTGTTGGTAACTACACTGAATCTAGCTAGATAGGCACAGCAAAGAAGCACTTACACTTCTACGTTATATAAAAATGTATATGTATTATATTTACACCAAATATCACTTCAAATACTATAGATGTTTATACTAGAACACTTAGGAATACTTGATAATACACTTCAAATGGCACTTTCACTTTTGTGTTTGTTCAAGCAACGTTAGAAAGGGAAAAGACAATATTATCATATTATAGTGTATTGTGCACTCATGCGGTTTTCAGTGGTTCATACGGTAATGCATTTACTCTGCAAACACATATAGTAAATTCATTTAAAGGGAGGAAAAGGTTTAGTTAGTGTAACATGCACTTGGTTCAAGATTCAAGGGAGAGTTTCTTTGCATAGTAGGTCCTTTAAGTCCTAAAACGCAACCCTAGCTAAAGGCATTTTGGAGAGGGCTTGAAATCTTGACAAGCAGCGAATTATGAAGAGTGCCTGTGGAATTCTTCCAGTCTCTGGTGTTTCTGAAGCAGCAAATTACCAACTGACAAGAGAGACCTTAAGACGGACTTGAGGAAGGGACGCAAGCAGCAGCTTGGGTCCGAGGTAAGTAGGGGTTTCCCTGGACACCTCTACTTGCACTCCAACGCTCTAGAGCAACTTCTCGGAATCTGGTAAGAAAACCCTTTTTCTCCACAGTACCTTAGGTTAGAAGAAAATGTTAGTGCTGGATGCGCTGCGATGTTGCAGCTCTGGACCCGACCTCCGGATTCCTTGGTCTGATGACTGAAGGCAGGACAATGGATGTGATCTGTTGGCAGCAGTCTCGAAGGAGGACCTGTAGCACGACTTTCAGCAGCTTCTCGTCCACTCTGTGGTTTTGGCGTCTTTTCTGCAGCACCAACAAAGGGCACGGATTGCCCGGTCAATTGGCTTTGCTTCCTGCAGTCCCACGTTCTGATGGGGTGAGTTGGATCATATCTCTGGAGTGTGCTTACGGGTTCAGCAAAGATTTGTATGGATTTGGCCTTTCCACAACGATGTACTGAAAATGGGCAGCAGGTCTCTTGGTATTGGGGTTCTGGAGCTCTGGAAACTACTAGGACATCAGGAGATGGCTTGTTTCAAAGTTTGTCTTGGGACTGGTTGTTCCCACCAGCCAATGGGAAGGAGTCGTCCTCTTCGGAGATACTTTATCGCAGAGAAAACTGTATCGGGACAGCAGTGGTTGCTTGGCAGTGTTGCAAAGGGTCTGCTGGTGTCTTTGGTCGTCGTCTTCTGTTCAGCTTCCTGTGTCAACTTGCTTTTCACTCCAGAAGCCTCACCTTTTATACAGTTCCACACACACTCCTCTGCAATCTCTCACCATTTTACAGAAAGGGGCGTTTTGCTGTCTAATCAGGATAGTCGGACCCTGTGTGGGAGGTGGATCTATTCAGGCACAGGGGGGTTGAAAACTCCTTCCCTACTTCCTGCCCGCCCAGACACTCTGGGGGTTCCTGCCAAAGGCAAAACACGCACACAGGCCTCCCCCTCCCAGAATGGTAGAAGAAGGGCTGACAAAGAACCACGCTAGTAATGGCGAAAAAAGGAGGGTCCCAAGTTGGTACTTGGGTGCCCTTATTGTACACCACTAAGGCTATGGACCTAGCTTGCAGTAGCACGAAAATACACAATAGTTAGCAGAACATGTCCACTACAAACCGCCATAACTAGGTGATTGTCTATGTGACTAAAATGGCACAGGGACAGAGAGAAGGGGGATGCTAGATATCCATTCGGCACTCCACTGAAGGTGGTGTGTTCCAATCTCTTTCTTTACAGTTCTGAGAGTGATACTATGTATCTCTCTATCCCTAAGAACTGTAGTTACTTGGGGATATTAAAAAAGATTCTTTAAGGAGGACCCTGAGGGACCATGGAGTAGACAGCCTCTGACCTCAGTAGCACAGGTACAGAGTTCCAAAAGACAGAGCCTAAAGAATGAATGAGTGGAAAAGGGCTCCACTCATTTAGGATTTAAAGAAAAAGGTTCAGAAGGTCCAGCCAAAAGTGATGGGGTGTCTCACTAGGGGAGGGGAGGAAGCATAACAATAATGCATTTCCCCAATACTCACCCCCCCCCCCCACCGAGACTAGGGACAGGTGGATCTAATCCACTCTTGGATGGCTTTCTTGATCCAGTTGGTCATACATCCTGGAGAGACCATCAGCATTCTTATGTTGTGTACCTAACCTTTGCTAAATAGTGAAGTCGAAGCTCTGTAGGCTTATGGACCACCTAAGCAATTTTGGGTTTTCTCCTTTCATATGCATCAACCACCTTAAGGTTTAGTGGTCAGTTTGAACCTTGAAAGTAGTTCCACAGAGGTATGATCTGAATTTCTTCAGGGACCACACAATAGAAAAACATTCACGTTCAATGGTTGCCAACCTGGTTTCCCTATCTTTTTTAATTTTCTACTAATAAAGCAAATGGGGTGCTCCTTACCTTTGCTATCAAATTGTCTCAAGACTGGTCCTATCCCTGTGTTGGAAGCATCAGTCTGGGGCTGGGAGGATAGCTTAGGGGCAACGCGTTTGTCTTGGAAGCAAGACGACACATAGCAACACAGATTTGAATCCCTTGTCTCGCACTTAGAAACTGATCTCCGGTATTAAGGGCGTTCTAAAAGAACAACTATATTAATATATATTTCTGAGGCTTGTGGATCTGCTTAGATTACATGCTATGCATAGGCTGACATCTAGTGGTAGTCGTGGAGTATTACATGATTTGTTTTAAAAATTCGAAAAAGGGACGTCGACTGAGCGGTCAGTAATACTATCCCTAGTGTGATGTCTGCAGTACCCATGGTCCTTCACATGTCGAGGTCCCTCATTTATTTTTCCGCCATTGTGGTCGCTCACTAGTTGCAGAGTTCATTTCTGGGTAACGCCTTTGATTAAACAAAGTTTAATTTTGGAATTCTTTCTATCCTACCTATAACAGCCCGTCGACCGCTGCACTACTAGGTGCTTCGTCAGCCCTCGACGGATGACTCGATCGTTGACTACCTTCAACTGTCAACGAAAGAAGACTGCAACCTACACAAGACTCACCTGGCCTTGTTCCTTCACTGTAGGGAGAGTGGGGGGAGGCCATATACTTTGTACCCTGCATCTTCTGACCCCTTATCTTCCCCTTTGTCACCACGCTGCGCTGTCTGTTAACAATGGAGAATACATCTTTTAAATTCTGTCTTTCCTGTAACAGGAAGTACCCCTCGAAGGACACTCGCATGGTGTGCACCTACTGTCTGCCAACGGACCACCCAGAGAAAAGCTGCAAGCCCTGCAAACTTATCTGCCTAAAAACCCTAAAGGACCACCGAACCAAACGCTAGGCAGCACACGCCATGCAGGCCAAGGCCTCCATAGACGTGGCAGGGGAATCGACCAAGGGCAGCATCGATGCCCTTGGTGACGCTGAGGGCGGCCGGGGTTGGACGGAACCCCACGTGCGGATCCACGGCTCTAAAAAGCAGGCCAGCGGCCCTGTAACGCAGACCACCCAGGCAGACACACTTCCCGCCACACAAAGCACATATCCCACGGCTTGCAGTCGAAAGCCCTCCTTTCACGTGCCAAAAAGGCATGCGTCGTAAGGCGCTTTGCCGCCCCCTCTTCAAAAATGAGAACTTATCAAACAAGTCCCTGCCACCCTCCTAAAGACAAAAACATCAACAACCAAATCTTTGACGCCTTTAACTTCCAATCCCCATCAATGTTCCCTCTAATTATGTGTCTTTGTGCGGAACCGGTTGGCTGTTGTGCGCATATTATTTTCCATGTGCGCAACTGACTAATGAGGAAAGCCACTTTGTGAGCTACCGTTGCAGAAGAGACTTTGGAAAGGAATTTCCTTTGCCCAGTCACTGCAATTCTTTAAAAATCTTACAACACTTTTTCCGAACACATAGGCTAAAATAAAATGTCATATGTGATTATACAGAAAACCAGTCAAGCCTTGAGTATCTACCACAGTACTTTGCAAACATACTTCTACGCAGAGAAAAATGTCGGGCTCATTACGAGTTTGGCGGTAAGTGGTAAAGTTGGCAGTAAAACCATTACTGCCAACTTTACCACTACGCTAAATTACGATTTTGGGCCTTGAGTGGAGGATTTGCCTCCAGGAAAATCCTGGAGGTAAATCCTCCAACTAAACGCCGACATCGTCAGAATTTTGGCAGCAGTAATTCTGCCAAAAAAGCCACATTGAGTCCAATGGACTCAATATGAATGGGGAATGTCACCGCCACCACCAGTTGTAATCTGGCGGAAATTCCTCCGGACCAAGTGGCAGTAACAGTAATTCGTTTGGGTGGTATTCTGGCGGATTTACAGCGGGATACCACCCCAAGTCGTAATGAAGCCCTGTATGTGTTATGCTACTGGAAAATCACTCATTTGTATTATGAAACACAAATATCTCTCGTCATAAATGATGCGTCAAACTCAGACGGAATACATTTGCTGATGGATTAATTTGTCAAAAACATGCTGAAAGAAGTTCAAGTGCCACTTTAATGAAGTAATTCAAGGGCCAGGAGAACATGCTTCTAATAATTTGTGTAAGGATGATAATTGCATCACAATAACTGCACCTTATAATATTCGGACCCAAAATTCCGGTGCCTCTGCTTACTATCCACATTACGTTCTCCTGTGGGTAGCGATAACACCAGCCTTTGCACCGTGCATTTTTACTCCCCCAAAAAAGGAAAATGTGCCTAACAAAAACGAGAAACCATGAACATATCATTGCATCAACCCACAAAGCTTCAGTAATATTTTTTTAAATTAGTGACCAGTAGAGCAGTGGCATAGGAAGGAAGGAACTCTAATAATATTAATTCCCGATCTTAAAGGAATTATATAGGGAAAGAGCCTCTTTTAATAAGCAGAAAGCATCCCTATTGTCAAAGCTAACTACTTTTTTACTCCATGAAAAATCATTTGACTCAAAGTACAGAGCCACATCTGATTAGAGCCCTGCTTGTACCCCTGGAGTGAAATGACAGGGCAAATAATAAAGTATGTAGTTTTGTCCACCCCTCCGCACCACCGCCTAGATCAATTTAAACAAGAGCCTTACTGAGCTTTATTATGCAGCCCAGTTGAAGGAAATTACACATGTATGCCTTTTAGGTTAATTGCATCAATTAATCAGAGATACACCTGATTGAGTGCCTTCTTCTGTAACTATGGATCCCTCTTCTGCAATGCCTTGTGATCAGTTAAATAAGATGTAGGGAGATGCTAGAGACTGCACACACAGAACACATGGTTATATTTAAAAGCCCTCAGCATTTGAGCATAGAAAAAAAAGAAGGTGCTGTTGTCTAGATGGGAACTACAATTTCCTATCCTTTAGCAAACATGCAACACATTTCCTTCAGTGTACTGCCGGAACGTCTGACTTGGTCTTTGAAATGTGCTGCTTTGTTCATCACCAGCAAGGAGTAATGCTTACACCCATACCCTTTCCTGGCCCCTGTGCTTGCCTCCAATACTAGTTGATAGAGCACTGTAACAATTGAGGGATTGGAGCAGTAAACACTCACTGGGATATTTACAGACCCACCATACTTTGCAAGCAAGGCATATTTAAATGCCTCACCGTATGATGTGCATTTTAAGAATGTCATGACTCTGTACAGAATTCTTTTGCATTACATACAAGATTGTTTGCAACCCCACCCTTATATCATTGTTTAGGATTACACAAGTGCTCAGTGTTTGTGTATAGAAGCGAGTTAGCATATAATGTGTGAAGGTCTATGCCCAAAGGAACTCTGAACACTTGGAAATGATGCAGATTGTGTGAACATTCTTCTGTCTGAATATCCGGTGCCCTGATGCTATGGACGAGTAATCCCAGGCATAGTCCATACCCATTATCCTGTGAAGGCTAAGTAAATGATATTACAATGCCACTCTCCACTTATAGGGTAATGTTAGTAGTAGAAAGAGTTGGGTTCTAGACAATGAACACTCCTGTGCTGAGCTCAGTGAGTAGTTTGCTTGTATTCCATCTGGTTCTGCAAGGTCACAGGCTGGAAGAGGGAAACCCAATACCTCTTGAGAAGGATGTTTATCTAGATGTCCTGGTTACCTTGCAAGGAGAGTATTCTGAGCCTTTAATATGAAAGGATCTCACGCGTTTTTAGCTGTGGTTGTTACATGTGTGTTTTTATTTGCATTGGAACATAGTCTAGACACATAGGGGGATGTCACTTATTGACGGGGCACATCTCAGGTTTACTTTGTCTTAATTGGAGCAGTCATGGGCTTATCGTCGGACGGGTGAAACCTGTCCCAGAGCAGTGCTTTCCATGCTACACATTTGTCCATGCCATCTGCTTCTGACCTGTTCGCTCCCTCCGCCCATGCCTTGGTCTCCGCCTCTGCACAGCTTTCAAATTCCTTGCGCCACTTTTCGTATTGCGGCCCGGTAGCTGTTTTCCAGGACATGGCGATGGTTCTTTTGCCTAGTATGCATGCCAGGTCCATGCACCTGACCACATGTTTGTGTTTGCTGATCCGGGGATAGGCACCAAGCAAACATTCTTTCAGTGACCACTCACACCTCCTTATTACCACCTCTCTGCATGCTCGCTCTATTCATGCCCAGAAACTTTGCACCCACTCCCAGAACATGTGTAGCATATCCGCATCCTCGCCCCTGCACCACGGGCATTGGGAACTAGTTTCTTTTTTAAACATAGCTATTCTGTGTGGGATCATGTATGTGCGATACAGCTCATTCAATTGTATTAGTTTGAAGCTTTGGTTCCTGGATACAGCTTTAGGAAAGCCCAGTATTCTCTCCCATTCTTTCTGTTATGTTTGCGCCTAGGTCTCTTTCCCATTGCTCTTTCAACACTGTCTTTGGGGTTGGGTGTGCCTTATCAGTATACAGTACAGCCTAGATGTCGGTCTCCATCCGTCATTCAAGTTATACATCAGGGTCAGTAACAGGCTCTCTTGTGGTTTCTCTGGCCACCCCTCCCATTTTTCTTTAGCTGTTTCCCGGACTCTGCGATACCAGAGGAATTGCCCGCTCGGAAGCCCCTCTTTTTACTTTTACTGTAATGAATCGAATTCCCTAAAGACCCGATCTTTGTATACGTCACCCCATGTATATATCCCCATCTCTTCCCATTTTCTTGCTACTGCCATGTCTGAGCTGTCCTTGCATGTCAGCCGCTATCGGCACCTCTGGTGAGTAGGAGTTTACCAGTTTCAGTAGGTTATGCGCTCTTCCAGACCTTCCTGCCCATTGTTATCATTAGCGGTGTGTGTTTTGGGCCCTCTTGTTTTACCCATAGTATTTCTTTCAGTTGGATGGGAGCCACTAGGTGTTGTAGTAGGTCTGTTTCCGAGGTGGATTTGTCTGCTAGCCCTTTAACTACGTGGCTGAGCTGTGGTGCCAGGTAGTACCTTTCTAGATTTGGGAGTTTCACCCCGCCCTTATCATATGGTAAATACAAAATTGCTAATGGAAGTCTGTGGCGAGCATTGCCGCACAAGAAGTCTCGGAACAGCGCCTCCAAGGAGCGGAAGAAGGATGCCCTTATGTAGCAGTGCACGTTACTGAAGAACAGGGTCGGACTGGGACAAGAAATGGGCCTGGTAACCCAAATAAAAGTGGGCCACCCCTCGCCTCAAAAAATTGCCCACCCCTCGCAACCCTTGACCTCTGATGACATCACCGGAAGTGATGTCATTTGACCCCTCCCCAAAGTGACATCCCGGGAAGCGATGAAACATGACCTTTTACCCCTTGACAAAACAGGAAGTGGCATTAAATAGCATTGTCCCTAAGTACACTAAATTAGTGTGAATCCAAGCAGACGTCCAAGGCCAAATGATATGTTATTGTATAGCACTTGCGCTTAAGCTCTTTTTTATAGAACAAATATGCATACAATATCACCCAACCTGTGTTGCTACTCATTTATCGACCTAAGAAGGATGAAAGGCTTTTTGAAAAAGAAAAAAAAACGTGAAAAAAAAATATTAAAAAAAGAAATGTCTTCCAAACCGGCCCAGGCATGGCCAGAAACTGGCCCCCACTCCCAAGACAATTTCGGCCCGGCCACGGGCCGAAAGGCTGAGGTGCCAATCCGATCCTGCTGAAGAAGTACAGGAACCTCGGGAGAATAATCATTTTGGTGATTGCTACCCTACCTAACAGTGACAGTGGCAGCTTCAACCAGAATTTCATGGACTTCTTCAAACCCTGCACCACCTTTGCCGTTTTGTGTTTGTTCATATGTTCCAGTGCATGTCTAATGTTCACCCCCAGGTACTTAAATGTGTCCACCTCCCAGTTGAGTCCCACTGCAGGTAGCTCATCGACTTTCTTCCCCTTCAGTCCCGCCAGCGGAAATATGCAGGATTTGGTCCTGCTGAAGTGGATCCCTGACACTTTTGCATAGTTATCGAGTATGTCGAGGATCACTGGTACGTTCAGGTGCGGGTCTCTCACGTACAGCAGCACGTCATCCACATAAAGCAACAGCAGGTGTCCCCTCCCCCCAACCCAGATGCCAGCATCCTGGTGTTGCATTCCTTAGGTATACTGCTATGGGCTCGAGACCCAGTACATACAGCATTGGGGACAGTGGGCACCCCCGTGTCTTCCCTCTCCTGATGTCCCAGATAGCTGACACCAACCTGTCTGTTTTAACCCTGACCTTTGGGTTTGTTTATAATATTGCACCGATCGGATGAATCCTTCCCCAAATCCGAATTTCCTCAGTGGCGCCACCAGCCATTCCCAAAATATCAAGTCGAACGCCTTTGTGGCGTCCATGGAGAGTATGGCATACTGTTCTTGGAATGCCGCTGTTCACTCATGTATATGTTGTAATCAGCGTAAATTCAGCACTGTGCTGCGCCCTGGTATTAAGCTATTTTGATCACTAATTATTAGACACTTTTGATCAGAACTTCCTTGAGGTAAACCATCTCCTTGGCGCCCGCCAATCTTGTTTCCGACCTAAACATGGCACGGAGCCTGCCCTTATCGATTTAAAGGCCCAAATAGACTCACTCAGAGACGGGGGTAAATTAGCACTCCTCCTCCTACTAGACCTCCCAGCCGCCTTTGACCTGGTGGACCACAGAGTCCTGTGTAATCACTTGAATTCTGCGGCCCACTTTTCAGGGGAGGCTATAGTCTGGATACAGTCCTTCCTTAGTGACAGGACTATGAGGGTGTTCTCCCCCTCAGCAGCAGCAGACCCGATACCCATCACTTGTGGAGTGCCCCAGGGATCTTGTGTCTCGCCAACACTCTACAATATCTTCACCAAGCCACTCTTTGACGATCTTGACAATCTGGGTATCACCTATACCAATTACGCAGACGATACCCAGATTCTCCTACCACTTACCGGGGATTATGTGGAAGATCTGACTTTGGTGAAACAAGTCTATAGCATCGTTCAGGCATGGATGGCCAACCATGGCCTATGCCTGAACAATGATAAAACAGAGCTCATCATCCTGGGTACCACAGCTCGCATCGCTAAACTCAACCCTAATTATTAAGCATTCATCATCGATGGGAACACCATCAAGGTCGCCAGAGAAGTAAAAACACTAGGTTTCTATCTCAATTCGACCTTATCCCTTACCAAACAGGTAAACTCATTGGCCTCATCCACAGCCTATACATGTAAATTAATTCAAGCCGGGAAACAATTCCTATCAGGTGACAGTTGCCTAATTTTATCCAGAGCCCTTATTCTCTCAAAATTAGATTATTGTAATTCCCTCTATATAGGGGCATCTAAACAAACCATCAACAGAATACAAGTGCTCCAAAATAATGCACTTAGAGCGGCCCTAAGTTTTCCCAGAAGAGCACATATTTCTGAAATAAGACGGAAACATAAATGGCTCTCTACCCAAGAAAAAATCGACCTCAAATCTGCCTCCCTCATCCACAAATCATTAAACAACAAAGCCCCTAGCTACTTAACAGAAGGATTTACTAGAATTAATTCTACTAGACCAACAAGAATAACCAGCCCCAACTGCCTTCTAGTGCCCAGATTTAAACTGTCCACTATTGGAGGGTCCAGCTTCCCAGTTAGGGCAGCTCAATTGTGGAACTCCCTACCTCACGCACTTGGATCTGACCTAATGTTCAACAAATTCAGAAAGAACACAATAAAATGGCTCACTGAGAATGCTATGTAACCCTCGTTCTGCCCATGCACCTACCGGATGTATTGTACCTGATATAGATTTGCGATCTTGTTACGTCAGCCTGCTGACTTGTCAGCATACCGCTTGTACTTGTACTGTATTGCCTAACCCTCATCCTGTGGAGCCAGGAAAACTGTTCTACCATGTTCTGTAAACTTGTAACTTCTGTAAACGTGTAACTTCTGTAACCTAGCTGTAAGCCCTCTTGTTACATGCGCCCTGCTACCTCAGGATCTGGCGCGCACAATAAACAAACTATGTATCAAGCCGCCCATTATCCTGTTCAGGCGCTTGGCTAATATGGTGGTTAAGATTTTGACATCATAATTCAGCATCGCTAGTGGGCAGTATGAGTCGCATTAATTTATTGGTTTCCCGGGTTTAGGTAATGGTATGATTAGGGTCTCCCTCATGGATTCCGGCAGTTCCCCATTGGTGTATGCTTCGCGGAAAACCTCAAGCCGCACCGGTGTGAGGGCTGTCTTCTATGTTTTATAGAACTCTGGGGGGAGTCCGTCGCTTCCCGGCGTTTTGCTGGAGGCGAGTGATCATATTGCCTCCGTGATATCTTCCCCCGTTATTTCGGCTTCTAATTATTCCTTTTGGGCCGGATCTATTTAGGGAAGGCTTATTTCGTCCAGTGTGTTTAGTATGTCAATTTGCGGCACCTGGTGGTCATGACTGCATAGGCGGGAGTAGAATTCCCGGAAAGTGTCATTGATTTCCTGCTGCGTTTGCGTGTTAAGCCCATCTTTGATCTCTGTGGTCTGAGATCGTGATTGCTCCGTCCTATACAGCAACGCCAACAATCTGCCTGGTTTGTCCCCCTCAACGTGTGCTTTCGCAGTTCACTGAGTAGTCGAATTTGGCAAGCCTTCCCCATGCGTCTTGGCAATCCCCTCATATCTTTGCTAGTTCCACCTCCTCTTCTCTTGTCCCCCTTGTGTCTGACTTTGTGTTTTATCTCCTCATCCAGTTTCTCCAGTTCAGTTCTCCGTATGCCCCCCGCTCCTGCGATGGCCTCGCCCCTCACCACTACCTTCATTGCTTCCCAGACTGTGCCCCATCTTTCAACGCTACCTACGTTCTTTTCCACATATTCCTCTATTTTGTCCCGCAGCCCTTCCGTAAAAGCCGGGTCTGTTAGGGCGTCTGGTGCCATGCACCATAGTTGTATGGGCGGTCTAGGTCCCCGTGTTTTCCAGTTGATCAGCAGTGGCGAGTGTCTGATATTGACCTGCCCCTAAGTACTGTGCTGATTCACTTTGCGTTTGGTGCCCTTTGGCCACAAATATGTAATCAATTCTCGTGTGCAGTGAGTGTGGTGACGAGTAGTAAGAATAACCTTTGTCTGTGGGATGCAGCTCTCTCCACACATCTACCAGATCTAGGGCTTCTAATCATATGTTTAGTGCCCCTGTTGCAGTGTCATTTTTAGTTGCCGTTGGTTTCGACCTGTTTAGTTCCCAGTCCCTGACACAATTGAGGTCCCCTCCCCATATGAAGAAATTCTCTCGGCATTGGGCTAATTTGGCCCCCAGCATGTATAGGTGTTTTGGGATCCTATGGTTGGGGAAATATGAGTTTGTTATGCAGATCTCCACCAGCTCAATGCATCCTCTCACTATTGGGTACCTGCCTTCCCGGTCCGCCTCCCAGCCCAGTAGTTTAAATGGAATTGCCGGGTTTATCCAGATGAGCACCCCCCTGGCGTATTTGGAATAGGGGGCACCATAGCACTGCCAGTCCCAGTGTTCAGCTACTGCGGCCATAGTTTTCTTAGTCAGGTGGGTCTCCTGTAGTAAAGCGATGGCCACCCTCTTCCTATTAATAAAGGATTTCACCCGATTCCTATGCATGTATGTCTCCAAACCTCAAACATTCCACGTTATCGCTGAGTTTGTTGGCCATTTCAAAGTGTGGGTTCCCCCACCCCCTCACCTTCCTGCCCCCATGGTCTCTAGTTGCTCTCCCCAACTTTACCAATTGTTTCATTCCCGGGTGGCCCCGACAGTTGCCCCACTGTCTAAAGGCACATTCATGTGACACATTTTTGGACACATACCTCGCTCCTTGTAGGATTCCAACCGTCGCAACTTCCAAACCAAACTAAAACTAACAAACTGTGCTCAGCTGCCACTTTCCAACCATGGCGCTCGAGCGCCTCCCGCATCTGCTTGGCCCAACCGGGCTTCGGCGTGCAGGCTGTGGTGGTGGCAACTGGCAGAGGCCTACCAGTTCGTGGGGTGTGTCTGTTCGCTCTGTTCGAGAGTCCGGTCTTGCTCCCGCCGTTTGGTGATACAAAGTGTATCATTGTTCCACGTCGCTCACCCCCGGATTGCTGTTGGTGAGTCCGACCTGCACCCCATTCTTCCGAACTGTTGTTCATGTGTTCGCCTCTTGACCATCGTCCAGGTTGTTATGTTCTAGCCACATTGTGGCCGCCGCTTGCGTTTTCAGGAAAAGGGCCCGTCCTTAGTAGAGCCCTTTAAGCCTGGATACATTGGCATGTATTTGAGATTCAGTTTCCTGAATTTAGACTTGATAGGCACGAATGAGTTACATGCCCTTTGCACTGCAGGTGTGTAGTCCGGATATATAGCAACGCTGGCATTGTCTCGACGGATCTCCCCTCCTTCTCTGGAGTACAATCTCTCTGTCGTGGAAGTTCAGTATCTTTGCTATCATAGGGCGTGGATGTGATCCCGGTGGCGGTCTCTTTTGCAGGGATCTGTGTGCCCTTTCTACCACAAACCCCTGTGACAGTGATTCTCCCCCAGTTTCTTGCAGGATCAGGTTTTCTACAAAGTCCGTCAGGTTGGGTCTCTCCATTCCTTCTGGGATCCCCAACAGGCGTATGTTGTTGCGCCGAGCGTGCCCTTCTGCATCCTCTGCCCGGGCCTCTAGTGCCGCGTGCTTCCTTTCTAGCTCCGTCAGACGCTTTTCTAGATCTCTGGTAGTTTGTTTCCTTCAGTTCTGTTTCGCCGGTTGTAAACCTTTCCGTGAGGTTGCAGACGTCTTGCCGCATCAGCTGTACATTAGATTTAACCTCCTCTATCTTGGTGTCTATGAAAGCTCTGAGTACCGCATTT
This sequence comes from Ambystoma mexicanum, assembly GCF_040938575.1. Lineage (NCBI taxonomy): Eukaryota > Metazoa > Chordata > Amphibia > Caudata > Ambystomatidae > Ambystoma > Ambystoma mexicanum. The sequence continues at coordinate 179,310,548 of NC_090921.1, forward strand.
GCTTCCAGCACTTGGCCATCGCCGGTGGTGGTTTCCTTGCTCGGTTGCGTTGTTGGTGCTTCTTGGTTGCTGTGTGGTTGATCTTTCCGTTTGGCGGCATGAATGGAGTCCATGATTGTGGCGTCTTTCTTGTTCTTAGTTGTGGGCATAATTTCGCTATCACCTGGTTGTATTTAGGTTGTAGTATTGGTAATGCGCCCACTTCCAGGTCGTGCTACTATCACTCCTTTGCGGATTCTCTTAGATCTGTCTGGCGCCTGTTTATGAAATACGTTGATTGTGTGTTCTTACGCTTTGTTCTTTGGGTTCTAATCTCAGGCTTCAGGCTCTGTCTTATTTCGTTGTTCTAGGTTGCTGTTGCGTCGCAAGCGCTGTAGTGTTGCGGGCCCCCGGTGTCTTTTCTCTGCTTCGGGTGTCCTCAGATCTGGGTACCCAGATCTGGGTACCCACTTTATTGGCCGCAGGTTGTAGTGGCGCAGCTCTGTTGTGCGTGGTCACAGCGCTCTGCGTGGCTATGTGCGCCTCTCGCGCAGCCCAATATGATTGTTGCCCTTTGTGTCGTTGGGGGCTAATTGCCACCAGCGCCCACACTTGGTGTGCAATGGATGCAGTGCGGGTGGCGTGCTGTTTGTTGGTTATGCAGTGTCCCTCCTGTGTGGGGGTCCCTCAGAGTTCTGTGCCCAGGCACTGGGCTGTCAATTTGCCCTGTTATTGCGTTCTCTAGTTTCGAGCCTCAATTTATGAGGGTTCAGTTTTGGTATGTTGGAGTGGAACTTGCTTAGAACTGCCCCACATTGTGTGTCTCGGGTTGGGGGTTCGCGGTTGCCTTCTTTCTGGGCTAAACCGTGTTTTCCATTCGTCGCCCCCAGACCCCTCCCCCTGCCAGCAGGGTAATGTTCTTGCTACTGCTTGTGTTTGCAGTGAAATGCAGGCCTACACTTTCCCCCTACTCACGGTCCGCCGGCTCTGTCCCTGGGGTTGGCTTGGGGCTCTTGCTGTTCTTCTCTGGTGTGGCGGGCCAGCTGTTAACTTCTTGAGGCTCAGTGGTACGGTCTTGCCCTGTGATCTCAGGCCCCAGCCAGATCGGTGTGTGGGGATGCCCTTGTTGCGGTCTGCCGCTGTGGCATGCTTGGGACGGGGCCCCCTTTATTTTCCTTCAGGGACTTTAGGATGGTTTCAGATTCACCTTTTCGCCGCCTTGATGCTTTGCTGCGCGATTGGCTTCCAGCCCGTGTGGTTCCGGGTGCTTGCATCGCGTTCGGGTACGCCCGATCAGCCGTTCCTCGGCTCCAGTGTGACGCAGCCCACTGAGTGCGTAGTCTGTGGGCCGTTAGGCTCTCGGTCACCCTGTTTCTTGCGGTGTGCAGAGTCACACCTCGTGTCTCAGGCAGACCATGGTGTTTGGGCACCTTCCCCTCCTCTATTCTCCGTTTCCGCTGGTGGCTCCCTCTCCTCATCTCCCGTGCGCTGCGTCCGCCATCTTGGGGCTCTTTTCTCTGCCGCGTTCCACCACAGTCTCCTTACTGATGGTTTTTGACCAGATTGCAGTCGGGAGTCAGGGAAGTGGCTGTAACTTCAGTATGTGTGCTCTCGGATGTTTGGATTTTCTATTTTGCATGTTTTTTCCAGGATCATGGAGGATCTCGGCAGGAGCTCCTCTCAAACGTGGCCTCATGCCATGAACCCAGGCCACGCCCCCACAAGGGGGCCTCTTCAAAGCACTTGCCTGACATATGTACAAAGAAGAGGAAGTATGGGACTTGGTTACACATCCAAGTAGCCTGTTTACTTGCAGTCAGTAACCGATATTTGAGCTGGTAGTTTGATTATAAAGTGTGGGTGACGCTTTTGGTAAGGCACAATGAGTAACACAAATTCTGGCGCGTGAACGTTATTCATGTTACAACAAACATAAAACAAGTGGATGTAGGTACACGTCTGCTAACGTTTCGCATAGCCAAGAGAGGAAGAGTCAATGTTGTCTGGTAGTATCTTAATGTACCCTGGGGAAGAAGTTAGTCATAAGGTAAGTGTGGTAGAGTCAGGTTTAGGAGTCATGGGTGGGGAGGGAACATTTTTGTATGTGTGCAGGCATATCTTGGTTAGATTCTTCTGTTCTGAGCCATTTTTTCATATTAGTTTTAACCCCTTGTGTTTTGCTGTTAGGGATTTTAGGTGCATAGTAGTGTAATGCAAATTAGCAGAATGCCAAGACTAGTTGTTTATTTTAAGAGAAAGAAAATGTCAGTAATTGCTGTGCCTTCTGCCTTATTAAATATTTTTAAATAGGTGAGAATTGATCCCCATACCTCCCAAGATTGTGGCCTTTCTACCTCTGTAGATACCTTTTCAGGGATCATGCACCATAAAGTACAGACTCCCTTACATGACACACCTGCCCCATCAATTTTTCACACATCAACTGAGTCGACCTTAGAGCGTTTTGAAGGCATTAGGAAAATGTCCAGCTTTGTAGACTTCATGGACAGGCACCCTGAAGAACTTAGGTCTCCAAGGCCATGAACAGGCTAAAGGGGTGGCCAGGAATGAACCACCAGCTAAAAGGCCATGTCTGGACATCTCCCAGCCCAGCACTTCCACCCAGACCAGGACACCTCCAAGTACCACAAATCCTCTCAAGACCTCTACTTTATAGACCGCTCGGGGTCTCAAGATCCTGGATGTTAGGGAGATCAAGGAGACCAAAGTGACAGCATATGTATTATGATTATGATGACCTCTACATCATCCAGTAGCCAGACCACCAAGACCAGCCAGTGGCTGACTCACCAGTCAACGTCCAACTTCAATATAATGAGCTCCTGCTTAAAGCTGCTCAACATTTTAAAATGGACACTCGGGAGGCCCAAGTCAAAATGGAATTGGTGGAGGATTTTCTGTGTGACAAGAAGTCCGGCACTCAATGTATCCCTCCCTTGCAATCCATCAGGAAGCGTATCCAGCCTTCTCTCCGCACACCAAACCTTAGAAGGGTGGTAATCCCTTGTATCAGAAAATTATTCCGACCAGCACCTACAGACCCTTTGTACATCAAGGTTCAGCTGAAACCAGACTCCTTGGTTGTTACTACTACAAGGAAAAGGGCAGGCACCCCCCTAACCCCTGCGGAAGCCTCCCCATATAGAGTAAAAAGGTGACTTCCTCAGCTGCCTACCAAACTAGAAAGACAACAATGCCACCCTTCTGGCTAGCTTTGGTTGCCATATGTGGGACGGACTTGAACAACAGATAGAACCCTTAATGTCCCAACTTCTAAAAACTGTGTCTGAGGGCAAGCAAGTATCCAATTGTATCTTGAAGAATAACGTAGATGCCGCAGACAACGCAGGCCGTGCCATAGCCGAGGGCCCCTAATCAAACGCCATGCCTGGCTTAGGCAGTCCGGGTTCAAATTAGAAACGCAGGCCACATTGCTTAACATGTTCATCGAGCCTAATGCCCTAATCAGCAAAGTGGTGGAAGACGCCCTGGAAAGTGCCAAGGAGGAATTTAACACCCTCAAATCTCTAGGTCCACTTACCAACAAGCCGTTTGTCCAGAGGGGTCTACCAACTCGAGAAGGTTTTGTGGGTAGGGCTCCCAAAGCTTCTCTGGTTACAGCCAGGGTAACCAACCAACATCTAGGCGCAGGTCACTGGGTCAATTCCTCCTCGATTTTTCAAAGAGGCTGTTGAAGGCCCGGAAGCAGATGTAGACCGTCCTCGACCAGAGGCTCCACCCCACCCAAACATTGACACCCTGCTCCAGGGGACGTGGCAAAGTAGCCATGCAGTAAGGACGTTTTTCCTTCTGCTCCTGCTGATCTGGCAAGATCCTAGCCTGAAACACCAGCTCCTGTGTGTTAGTGCCTGTCCATGCATCATCTGATGGAGGGAGAACGTTAGCACATGTTTGCAAGCAGAGAGCTGCCGGTGGGTATATTGCTGAGACTGGGCTTGAGGAAGAACACGACCCGGCAGGTGGCGGTGAACTCAAAATGGCAGCGGCTGCGAGGCAGTAACCCACGTACGCAGAGAGGGAACACAGCATTGTGCGGCTTCGGAGCAACAGCCAGGGGATCGCAGCACCAGCTGGTTCCTGCATATGGTCTGCGGCAGGGACAAGACTTGCTGGGTTGTGTGGTAGAGGAAGGCGTGTGTTGCCAATGCACAAGCAGCCGCACCGCGCGAATGCGGGCAGAAGAGCCAAATGAGCGGTGAGGGGGGCAGCGAACAACCCTAGCAGCCTCTATGGGACTGCCAGTGGCACCACGCAACATAGCGGCGAGTCAGGAAAAGACAGCACGGCCCCTGTGACTTTCTGTTTGAAGGTAAGCAGAGCGTGCACTATAAAGCTGGGTGCAAAGAGTGATCCGAGGTACACGCCCGTAATAGCACCTGCCTCCCCACCACCCTCCTCCAAGCTCTGAACAAACAGAAATAACCACACGCAGCATAAACCGGCTACGGCTGAATACTGGTGGCAGAGCGGAGGCAGAAGCCAGCTCTGTCTACGAGGCCAGATGGGGTATGCACATATAGAACAAATTGCCGGAGCGTGTATCACGCCAACCGTGCAATCCAACATTCCTGCAAGCACGCCCTGAGGGAGTCAGGATTCAAGTAAAAGGCATAAACACCAGACTATACAAGAATACTCAAATAAGAACAGTCGGACATGGACAGGAGCTGGTTACTAATAAGCACCAGACGGAACAAGAGTAAATTTCAGCCGCAAATAGGAGTAGGCTACCTCGCCAGGGAAGGAGGCCCAGTTAAAAGCAAAAGGCTATGGATCTATGTGCGGGGTCACATGCATGCATGACTTTGGCACAATACAAGGGAGGAGAAATCCTTCATGAGAAGTCCGGGATTGCAGCAGCAAAGATGTTCTACGTGACGACTGCCAGCCTCTGATAAGCATAGGAGGTTCCCAAAGTGGGAGATTGGAACTGAAGTACGCTCATGAGACCACAGTCACATGGAAATACACTGGTAATCGACAACCCACCCAAGGGAGAATACATCAGACATCACAATGTGTACAACACTAAAGAGCAAGTGGCCATCTCCGAACATGGCAAACAGATGCTAGCCGTCTCGGCAGGGACTGATGGCGTTGTCCACCTGCTGAGTTTATTATGGGCGCCACATGGCCAACACTGAAGCCTTGGTATAAAGAGTGCAGCCACCATTCAGCACAGACTGGCGACCAGCAGTACAAATATAAGGCAAGGGTGGAACTAACGGGCGAACAAACCGGGCGCTGGGAGACCCAAACATGGCGAACAAGTCTCAAAAAAACAAGTACAAGCAGCCCACGCTAGACCCATTCACCAAACCTACAAACAATTGAGAGCACCATGCCAGCGACATCACCAACACAGGGAGAGCAGGGCCAAATGAAGTGGGACCAACAGGACCTAGCAGCAATAGCAGCCTTAAAGATCGCATTAGAATCCAAAATCGACGCCATCAGCCTAGACGTGAACCTCCTGAGGCAAGATGTTCGGTCACTTGCAGAACGTACCAGAGCTCTTGAAAAGGAAGTTGCAGTAAACAGTCAGCCTGAAGGACACCTCAAAAGATGCATCGATACTGCAGCAACGATTGCGGAACCTTGAGAGAAGAGTTGAAGACGCAGAAGGGCGGGCCAAATGCATTAACGTGAGAATCATCGGACTCTCTGAAGGTGAAAGGGGTGCGAACCCTACCAATTTCATAGAAAACATGCTGCTGCAAGAAATTGGCCCAGGCATCCTCACTCAGGGTTTTACAGTAGAAAGGGCGCACAGGTCCCTAATGAGAAAACCACCGCCAGGAGCCCTGCCACGGCCCATTATAGCCCGGATGTTAAATTATAAACACAAAGAAAAGATCCTGGAACACTTCCGGAAAGGCGGTGCAATACAGAGAGCTTCAGCCAGCATCACTGCATATCCGGACTACACCTTGCAGGTGCAAAAACAGAGGCTCATCACATCACATTGGTCAAGAGGAGGCAGCGGGTGGCGAACATCAAGTACATACTGATATATCTGGCAAGGCTGAAAGTCCTAAGCAAAGGTTGAGCCATCTTCTTTGACACTCCTGAGGATGCTCATAGGTGGATGGACATGGAGAACTTGCCAACCAGAGCGGACAATGAAACGATAGGCGAAATGGATACATGCCGAAGGACTAACGTGGGATTTGTGAAATATGGCTGGGCGCAACCTCTTTGAAAAATACTTGGGCATCAACATCTATGTGGACTGCAGGAATTAGCAGTGTAGACCCTATAGTTAGGCACACGCTGCAAGGAAGCGTCCTTCAGCTAATATTGGATTTGTTTTCGGATACTAGCTGTTACGTATCTGCCTGCTGCACTCCGGGCACCAGAACAAGCAACTGGGGTGGGAGTGAGAAGCGGGATGCCTGAGTACAAGGTGCTGAGCTGGGCAATTGTTGGGGGGGGGGCGGTATGGGAGTTGGGGTATTTGGCTGCGAGTTAGCCTTTAGATCCACACAAGTTATATATGATGTGTACATCAGACTTACGAGACATCTTATTTGTGATGGGAGAACTCAAAATAGCATCCTGGAATGTCAGGGGGCTAAATAGCTATATCAAATGAAATAGAATAATTACATACCTGTGCCGCCAAAAAATGGATATAGCCACCCTTGCCGGAAGATGGAGTGGCACAACCGTTGGCTTGCCCTATTCGGCATATGCTAGAGGGGTTTTGTATTGGGTGGTGCAGTCTATACCATTCAAAACTCTTAAGGATAAAGATGGCAGGATGATTGTAGTACAGGGATTTGTGGAACAGAGAGAGCAGTGTATTATCAACACATATGCACCAAACCACAATGCAGCAGCCTACTTCCGTTCGCTATATCCCCAAATTGGCCCTTATAGAGATGGCACATTAGTATGGGGGCGGGGGGATTTTAATTGCACGTTAGACCCGGAACTTGATAGATCAGACGACAAATTCACACACCCGGCTCCGTCAGCTAAAGCCTTGAATACATGGTTGCGAGTAGTCACTTTGTCCCACATATCGAGGGCCCTACACCCACAAGCCTGTGGATTTTCACATTACACGGCCTCCCAAGATCTATACACCAGACTAGACTGTCTTCAAAGGGGAAGAAACCCTAGGCGAATTCAAAATGGCGGAATACAAAGCACGAGTACCATCAGACCACGCGCCCCTGGTGGTCACATGACAGATCATCCCTCCTAGGTCACGTATTCTAACCTGGAAGCTTCGAGGCGAATCCCTGAGAGATGCAGTGTTTTGGGAACATCTAAGAGGGGTCATTAAAGACTATTTTAAAAACAACACTGGGAGTGTAAAATCAGCTGGGACATTAGGGAAAGCCTTCAAAGTAGTGATTAGAGGGACAGCCATAGCTAAAGCGAAGGGTATGCAAGTCACGATAGAAAGAAATGTACACATGGCGGAAACTAAACTAGAAGCCATAGACCGCTCGGGAGACACATCCAGGGAATGAGCCCAAGAAGCTATCCGTCTGATGCAGAAATGCCTGGAGCACTGGCATTGATTGGGCACGCTGAGCTATAAAAAAATATGTAGAAAGGCAACACCCGGAAGGGGCTAAGCCGGGACGCTTGTTGGCCTGGTTATATAAAAGTGAATCCGAGCGGGATCTGATACCGGCGATTGTAGGGGAAAATGGGCAGGTTTGTATGACACAAGAAGGCATAAACACATGTTTTCATGATTATTACAAGGAGTTATATGCATAGACATCAGTAACACAGTTGGCAGAGGTAGATGAGGCATTAGCACAGATAGATCTCCCGAAACTGGATGTAGAGGCAGTTGACAGGCTGGAGGCCCCATAACCATGGAAGAACTAGAAACCACTATAAGAGGGTTGCCTTCTAGCAAAGCCCCAGGTGCAGATGGATTGCCAAGTGAATTTTATAAGGAATTCATTGCAGATGTTACGCTCCTCCCCCCAAACCCCCTGCTGCTAGCAATGCTGAATGAAGCGCTAGACACAGGTATCGTACAAAAGTCGCTGAGTGTCAATCATCCCACTATTGAAGCCAAACAAGTCTGACAATGACTGCAGATCTTAAAGACCTCTCTCGTTGCTTAATCAGGACGGGAAAATACTCGGGGGGCCCTATTGGCCAACAGGATTAAGTTGGTAATATTTAAGTTTATACACCAGGACCAGTCGGGATATGTTCTGGACAGGAATATTACATGTAACCGGAGGAGGTTACACCACATCATTGAATATAGCCGCAACAGTACTCACCATTATGCTGTGGCCTCGCTCGACGTGGTCAAGGCATTTGACTCGGTTAGATGGCCATGGTTGCTTGCGGTGCTGAAGAGTTTTGGCATGGGCCCACATACATTAAATGGGTATGGCTGCCATATAGTAGTCCAGTAGCGAAAGTTAAGACAGGCACCCAGATCTCAGACCAAATGCTGCTAGGTAAAGTTACAAGGCAGGGTTGCCCATGGCCCCCTATGTTATTTATATTGGCTTTAGAACCTGTGTCGGTGTATCTCCGGAAGGAATATAGTGTCGGGAGGGACAGCTCAGGGTCAACGCACTCGCCTTGGAAGCAAGACATGGAGCATCACAGGTTCGATCCCCGGATCCGCGCTTGAAAACCTGTGGGTATTAAGCACTTTATAAATAACCGATCATAGATCAATATAAAGACGCGGGCATAGTGACACATGACAGAAGGAACTTGGTCTCCCTATATGCTGACATGCTTTTATGCTTACAGCGACCAGAGACTAACCTACAGTATATTTCAGTGATTGCATCGAATGCCTTAGCATCTAAAAAAAAAAGCAATGAAAAGAAAAAAGCATCAAATGCATTTTTTTAATGGGGGGGTCCCCCCTACCCCTGTATTTTATTTTATTTTTTTAGGCATTAAAACCCATTATAATTAAAATAAAACCTTTACCTTTGGAGATCCACCAGGGGGCGCTGAGATGTGTTGAAGCATCTCCGCTCGTCTCCCCACCAGGGCGCTGATCGAGGGACCCGAGCCCCCCCCGACACTCCCGGAGCGAGACACCGACACCCCCCCCTCCCAGTACGAAGGTGCCGGGCACCCCTGGCCCAAACCTGAAACCCAGGAGTGGAGCAGAGCCGGAGCTGCGAGCCAGCGGACCCCGAGGGCGCGAAACCCCTCCCTCCTGCGGCCCTGCGGCTCCGCGGAAAACAACTGCGAGCCCGGGCCCAGAGAGGCCTCGCAAAGGCCCAGGCGTCCGAGGCCGAGGGATCCTGCCGAGAACCGACGGCGGCTCGCGGCAACGGAACGGCCCAGGAAGTGGACCGAGGAGCGGGAGAAGGAGGCGCCGCACCAGGACGAGGAACCCCCCCAGCGGGGTGTCAGCGAGGGAGAGGCTCCCCAGGATTGCGCAGATTCTGGCGAAGCCCGCGCGGGGCGAACACGAGTGGCGTGGGAGAGGCCCCCCCCCCCCGAGGTAAGGAGACCCACCCCGGGGCTGGGCACCCACAGGGGGCAATAAAACTCACGGCCCCCAACACAACGGTGGAAAAAAAAAATAAAAAACGGGGAGAACCTGTGGAAGTGGATCCCCCGCCCACGACAAGTGATCTGCCTGGGGCTCCAGCCCCCCCACAACCTCCTCCCCGCCCCTGGCCGCAGAGCTACCAAGGGCCCCCGCTCCCCCTGGGACTCAAAGGAGACAAGCAGGCCCCGGTGGCCACAATCATTTGGGGGCAGACACCGGGGAGCAAGAGTGTCCAGGGAAGGCCTATGACCTGGAGGGAAACACTGCAGAGGTTTCGGCGCCCGTCCCTTGAGCCCCAAACAATCCCTGAAATGGCCGCCCAAACGCAGCAAGAAGCGGCAGACGCAATCTCGGTCTCCAGGGGAATGGCGGCCCTGTTGGATGAAATTAGAGGATTCCGCGCAGACATCACCCTTAGGCTGGATACCCTAGACAAAAAGGTTGAAAACATAGAAGACAGGGTGCAGTCACTGGAGAATAACACACCTTCGAATGACATTCTCGAATCGCAATTTGACATGCGCCTGTCTGAACTTGAGAGAAGAGAAGAAAAATGCTCATTGAAAATGGATGACTTGGAAAACAGAGAAAGGCGCTGCAACCTACGTTTTCTGGGCTTCCCGGAACAGGACGGGGAAACCCAGGCAGACATTGTCAAGGCAGTCAACGCGGTGGTGAGAGTGCTTTTTGACGGAACTAACACTAACGAACCCACCATCGACAGGGCCCACAGAGCAGGGGCAGCCTCCAGAGGCCCCAGATCCGTCTTAGTTCGCTTCCACTACTTCTCTGAGAAAAGCAGGATCCTCGAACTAGCTCGCAAGAAGGGCCCGGTGGAATGTGATGGGGCCCAGATCTCAGTATACCAAGATTTGTCGGCCTTCACTCTGGCGAGACGCCGTCTTTGTTCCCCTCTGACGAAAATGCTCCAAGCCAAGGGAGTCCGATACAGGTGGGGGTATCCTTTTTCTCTTTCTTTCGAGCACGAGGGATATAAGTATACCCTGATCACCGAAGACGACATCCAACGAGTGACAGGCGAACTCCTAGATAACTCGGATTTTGAACCGGGAGACCGCGATCGTGAGCGCACCCCGAAGGGCCCTAAAAAGATCAACGCTCCAAAGGAGAGGCGCAGAGTACGAGGCCAAAGGAAATTCAGGAGAGTGGCACCAGCGTCGCCGGACCCTCAGAATAGCTGAAACAAACTACTAGAATCTGATGAAATCTTTCTCCACTCGACGTTGCAAAGGGGGGGATGTTGTTACATTTCAAATTCTTGCATCAAGCCCGCAGGGGCGGGGGGGGCTCGAATGGGCGTTTATAATGAGGTAACGAGCCCGGAGGGGGGAGACATGGTTGGCCGGTTGTGTGACTTTGAGACGATGCCTCAATACAACCAGGCAATCTGGGGGGAGGGGGGTGGGGGGAGAGAAGAGGGGATGTTGGGATGTTGGGGAATTTGTTATAATACGCCAAAGTTTGGGGTCTTGATCACACCCTGGGGGCTGTTCCTAACCCTCAGCGAGGTGCTGAAACATAGAGGGAGTAATGACGCTTGCATCCTTGAAATTGGAGTTATGTGCTTCACAACGCATCCTAATGGATGATTCACTCCAATCCTTGTCAGTGGGGTCTCTGAATGTTCGGGGGCTCAACACACCCACCAAGAGGTCACTGCTCATGCGGGAATTTACGAGGACGAAACTACAATTTCTCTTTGTGCAAGAGACCCACTGGGTTCGGGGGAAGGAGCCCAAGCTTAAAGCTAAAAATATAGATCAGGTATTCTCAGCCTCTACCCAGTCCAAGAAGAGGGGAGTAGCTCTGCTGGTGTCCCCCGGGGCTCACTTTGGATTTAAGGTGGCACAGGCCGACCCCGAGGGTCGGTATCTCATGGTAAAAGGGGATGTGCGGGGACGCCTGTTCACCCTGGTTTGCATATACGCCCCAAATGAGTCGCAGGACGTCTTCTGGGAAAGCATGAAGGGGACAATAATGTCATTTGCGGAGGGGACCCTCCTGGTGGGAGGGGACTTTAATATGGTGCTCTGCCCCGAAAGGGACAGAAAATCTGTGAATCCTTGCCCCAACATCCGCCTCCACAAAAAATTGGCATCAACCTTCCAGGCAGTGAATGGGGAATTGGGGTTGTGTGACACGAGTACATCCAAGAAAGGTCTGAACCCCGACTACACTTTTTACTCTAAGCCTCACGATGCCTTCTCGCGTATAGACTACATTTTGGTAGATTCAGCAATGCAGGGTGAGATCACCAGCGCTGGGGTGGAAATCGTCCCCTGGACGGACCATGACATGGTGAAGATTGGTATCGGCCTCCCCCCTACTCCTGTAGCCAGCTCCCGATGGAGTTGTAACGACCTCCGACTACATGACAAGGAGACGCGCCAAACCCTTCTTACAGCCATAGAAGATTATTTCTCCCTGAACGACAACGGGGAGGTAGGCACTATGGGAGTATGGGAGGCATTTAAGGCAACCATCAGAGGTACCCTAATTGGCATTGGGGCGGGGAAAAAAAGAGAGAGGGACCGGGAAGAGAAAGACCTGAAAACCAAAATAGAGGCCATACAACCGGGTGGTAAACTGAAAACACAGATGTTCCCTGGGCAGTGGGAGGAATTGCAGAAGCTGCGCACTAGATTGGCTCACCTCCAGGTAGGGCAAACGGAAAGGAAGCTCTCGTTTCTGAAACAAAAATATATGGAAAAAGGGGAAAAGGCCGACAAGATACTGGCCTGGAGACTCCGCGAACTTAGGAACAGCAGGAGAGTGAACTCAATCCGCTCTGTGGACGGTAACTTGACCGCAAGGGACTCCAAAATAGCGGAACAATTCAGGCTATACTATGAAAAATTATACTGCTCAGAATACAAGGGGGATGGGATAGAAGTTGATAGGTTCCTGGATTCCCTCCCTGTCCCGGGCCTGCCACCAGACAAGGCCGACGCTCTGGAAATCCCTATTTCCCCGGAAGAGGTAATTGATACTATCTCCTCCTTAAAAAGTGGCACGGCCCCGGGGGACGACGGCTTCTCAGTCAAATTTTATAAGACCTATAGATCCACATTCGCCCTCTTCCTGGCCAAGCTGTTTAACTGTGCACTAAATCAAGGGTCCCTCCCCCCCACAATGATGTCAGCCTTAATAGTGGTCCTACCGAAAGACGGCAAAGACCCAGCCCTATGCCAGTCATATCGCCCCATATCGCTCCTAAACACTGACGTTAAAATACTGGCGAAACTCCTGGCGAACAGACTGGCAAAATTCCTCCCCACCCTAGTACATGGAGATCAAGTGGGCTTTATCCCGGGGCGCCAGGGGTCGGACAACATCAGAAAAACCCTCGACCTTATGCATGAAGCTACCGAACAGGGAGTGGAGGGGTACCTCCTTTCACTCGACTCTGAAAAAGCCTTCGACCGGGTCGAATGGCCCTACATGATCAAGGTTCTTAGGAAAATGGGATTGGGAGATAATTTCTGTAGGTGGGTCGCAGCTCTATATAACTCGCCCTCGGCGAGAGTATCAGTTAATGGGGGCACATCCGAACCCTTTTCCCTTTCCCGAGGCACCCGGCAAGGCTGTCCCCTGTCACCTCTCCTATATGCCCTGGCCATGGAGCCCCTGGCTATAGCGGTTAGGAACGACCCGGAGATTAGGGGTATACGATGTGGTGAGTGCGAGTTTAAGCTCTCCCTGTTCGCGGACGACATACTGGGCTATCTGACCAGCATTCACAAATCCCTACCGAGGCTGTTTGATCTCATAAACCTTTTCGGCTCCTTTTCGGGGCTGAGAATAAACGCATCCAAATCAAGTATTATGCCAAGGGGCCCAGGGGAACTAGATATTGAGAACAAAACCGACATTCAAGGGGTTAAAATCGAGCGAACATCCACAAGGTATCTGGGCATCACCATCCCCAGAGATCTGTCTCATCTATACCAATGGAATTTCCCTGGAATCCTCGCCCAGGTCAGTAGCGATCTCAAAAGATGGGCCCCCCTCACGCTCTCCTGGCTTGGACGCATGGTCTCGGGTAAGATGAACATTTTACCTCGCCTTCTCTATCTCTTCTCAGCTCTCCCTGTCGTGATACCTGAGGCCTTTTTCGAGGTGCTCCAGTCTCGTGTCCTTCACTTCATTTGGAACGGCAAAAGGCCCAGGGTTAAAACTTCCACTCTGACCCTCCCAAAGTCCCATGGTGGCTTCGGTCTCCCCGATTTTAGGCTCTATTATAAATCAGCTCAGCTCAGGGTGATGTTGGAGCACATGCGGGACGACATGCGTACATTCTCGACGTACGTCGAAGACACCCACGCACATCCGAGGAAGGTCAGGGACTATCTCTGGGCCTCTCCCAGGTCACTCCCCCCACAACTCAAGACACATCCTACTTTAGCAGTCCTTTGGTCACTGTGGAAACCCAGCAAAGCTAATAATTTGATATCTACATGGCCTTCGCCTCTGTCATCTCTCTGGGGCCCGCCCATTGATCTGGATATGAGGGGCTTTCGGGACACCCAGGCATGGTCTGACATGGGACTGGAAAGAGTCTCCCAGCTTACACGAGAAGAGGGCTTCATTGAATACGACAGCTTGACAGAGGCTCTGGTGGACAGGCCCCCCCACGGTTTTTGAATTCCTGCGGCTGAAAGGGATACTTACCCAACCGCGGTGGTCCGATCAGCTTAGTCGCCCCCTCACCCCACTCGAACTAATTCTGGCCAAAAGTAAATCTCGCAAAGGTTCGCTATCTAAGTTTTATAGTGTGCTGATTATAGCCGACCTAGAAGGCAGACAACCCTTCAAGCGCATATGGGAAGAGAGGATGGGGATGCCAATAGAGGACCACACCTGGAGGGCGGTTTTCAAGTGCATTTTCACAGGCTCCCTATACACAGCAGCTATGGAACATAACTTTAAAATCCTCCATTCATGGCATCGCCCCCCGGCGCTATTGTCCAGAATGTACCGGGATGTTTCCTCCCTCTGCCCCAGGGGATGCCATCAACGGGGAACCTGGTTTCATATGTGGTGGAGTTGCCCGTCCATACAGGTATACTGGACGGAGCTCCTAAGCTGGATCAAAGATATCGAGGGTTATGGTCCATCTTTGCACCCGCTGGAAATCCTACTGGGCTCCCCCATGCCGGAGTCGGAGGTGAATGCCTTCCCCAAGGTCATATGCGCCATGTTGCGGGCAGTAAGACTGGCGCTTGCGCAAAAATGGAAAAGTGTCCTGGCCCCCTCCAAAGAGGAATGGCTCTGCAAGCTCAGAGTGATTTTCAGCTACGAAAAACTCTCGGCAATAGCAAACAATACTATGTCTGATTTTGTCCAAGAGTGGACGGCAGTGCTGCTGCACGATGATTGTATTACTATGCGATTGTAGAGGGGCGATGGAACAAAAGTTTAAACCAATGGTTGCTATGCGCTGGTCCCCACGCCCCTCAGAGGGTTGGTCTTGCCCTGGCCCAATCACCACATGGCCTTACCCCACTGTCTCAAGGATCACTTTTCTCTATCGCAGCGCTATGCAAGTGTTCTTCCCTATGCTAAATATAGTTGCATTTTCCCTAAAGTTGGCGTAACAATTGTTTGGGGGGAGGGATCGGGAGGGGGGAAGGGGGGTTGGGAGTTAACCAGAAAATGTTTCTGACAATGTGATTTTTTCTTGCATCTATTGCGGGTGGAATAGGCCAGTAGGCCCACCCTGTCGTGTATGTTGTCAATAAAAATAAATTTAAAAAAAAAAAAAAAAACCTTTACCTTTGGAAAAAAATGCATTTGATGCTTTTTTCGATGCTTTTGGCATTCAATGCTTTGTGTTCAGTGCAATGACTGGATACCATTTTTGACGTGTTTGAGCACTATGCAGAGCTATCAGGTATTGCGATTAGCGTGAAGAAATCGCGCTTGTTCCCCTTAGAAGGGTATAGAGGGAAACCCCCTGAACACATTTCCAGTGCTATCGATTAAGTGGGAGGTGAACACATTTAGATACCTGGGAGTAGATATTTTTCACAATCCCAAGACAGAACACACTAAAGGCGGTAGATAAAATGGAGAAATGCATGACCTTCTGGGCCAGTTTACCGCTCTCACTGATGGGTTGGGCCGCTCTGTTAAAGATGGTGGTGCTCCCGAGCCTCCTTCACTTTTTCACTAACGTCCCATACGACATACCTAAAGGCTTTTTTAAGAAACTTGACACTACATGTTGTAGCTTTTTATGGCACAATACTAGATTTTGAATGGCACTACCGAAATTGCAGAGCCTGTACAACCAGGGGGGAATAAAAGTGCCCAATTTTGAAGCATATTTTGTGGCGGGCCAACTTCAATTTGTCACAAACTGACTGTTGGACAAACATACCCTAGACCCCCTGCTTCTACAGCCGGCATGCACCCCATTCTTTTGAAGGAGGTGATGTGGACCGAAGCGCCACATGACTCGAAACCCCTGCTGTTGCTGACGCTGGGCAGGACGGTATGGCATAGGGCTTGTCACTTGCTAGAGAAAGAGTCGCCCTACTCCCCTCAGATCCCATTTGTGACACTAAAAGTATAGGACCCACAATCCAGACTAAATGTGAGGCAGTATTGGGAACCCATGGGGGTAGCGACAGTGGGAGACTTACTACGAGCGGGGAGACCGATGGACTTCAATGCACTCGTCTCAGAAACAGGCATGCATGAAGGACCACACATAATAAATGCTTCACTCCTCACAAAGCTAAAGCCGAAATGGCCGGAAACAGTCACGGAACTGCAGGAGGATGAAATAATAGAAACACTT
The DNA here is from genome assembly GCF_040938575.1 of Ambystoma mexicanum. Lineage (NCBI taxonomy): Eukaryota > Metazoa > Chordata > Amphibia > Caudata > Ambystomatidae > Ambystoma > Ambystoma mexicanum. The sequence continues at coordinate 179,326,909 of NC_090921.1, forward strand.
TAAAATATTTCAGAAGGAGGGCATGCAGTATCGAGAATATACAAGTTATTGATGTCACGGCAGGTGGATATGCTTGCGCAAACCCTGCGTAGCTGGGAAGCAGACCTGCAGAAACAATTGACAGATGAAGTCTGGGGTATGATATGGCATTTATAACGTGCCTATGCACAAGTGTTTCAAGGCGCGACTAGGCAAGGGAAGGGGAATAGTGGGAAGACAGACAACGATCCTACTAGGCCAGGTGTCATTCAGATCACGCAAGTGCATGGGTGGGGAGAAGGGAAAAGTGCCTGAGGGCAGTGGGCGAAGTGGGCGAAAGCGGTCGGGAGCGGTGCTCCTATACTTTTTTAAATTAAGTTTTACAGCTCCTATACTTTTATTTTAAAAAGAAACCGTTCCGAAATGGTTTTAAAATAACAGTGTAGGAAGAAGGTGAAACTTGACCTTTCAGTGCATTGCACAGAACATTCCCTTAAACCGCAGGGAAATGTGTTTGGGGGTTTGTATTGTGTGAGGGACGGGGCAGGGCAATGGGGTGTGTGAGAAGCGGGGCAGGCTAGCAAGGAACATAGTTCCACTACTTCTTTTCTTGCACTTAGACCACTGCCTGAGGGAATGGAAGAGGGGAAAGTGCGGTACGTGGCATAGAAGAATAAATATGATAAATAAAGCGGCCAGGTGGTGGCAAGGTAAGAGCAGACATAAGTGCTGGTAGTGGGACTGTAGGGATGCAGAAAACAGTCCCTAGGGGTGGGGGGGGGAGGAGGAGGGAGTTCCAGGGAGGCAGGGCAGGTGTGCAAAATGCGTGGATCAGAAAGGGTGGCCAGGTTAGCAGTGTAGTATCAGCCAGGGATTTCAGTAGGGGAGAGAGGCAGAGAAGGCAGAAGCAAAGAGGAAGGTTTTGAGGTGTTTCCGGAGATGGTTCTCCTCAAGTTTCAGGGAGGCAGGAAGGCTGTTCCAGAGGGAGGCCCCTGCCGAAGAGACAGATCGCCCACCAACTATAGCTATAGCTTATCATTAAGTCTCCAGAAATGCGAAACTGTAGTTAATTCAGTTGTACGTAACTCATAGGGCGTACTTAACCCCTAAGAAAATCGCCAAATTTAGCAAGGCAACAGAACAAACCTGCTCAAAATGTGGACTGATAAATGCAGACCTGGTGCACATGTTCTGGGCTTGTACAAAGATCTGACAGTACTTGGAAAATATAGCTCAGTCCCTAGACAAGGCAGGTATAACCTTGGACACTTGATCTCCCACAGCCTGTATGCTTGGCATTTTTGCACATCCGAAGCAAGCAAGACATGTTAGTAAATGGAAATACCTAGCATACATCCTGGCAAAACGTAGAATAGCAATGGGTTGAAAAGCGCACAAGAGTACAGAATTAAGTCTGTGGTGAAGGGATCTTTAAAAATTATAATTGGCAGAAACCTCAGTGTGGCAAGAGGCGGCCCGTCAAGGCCAAGGAGAACAAAATGTAGACTTGGACTCCTGGAAGCATATGTTACAGGAACTGTGTGCCTTTGTGCGTCTTTGCATAGTGACACCCAAATGGTAATAATTGCCCCATCACAATTGACGGAACAGTGACAAATTTATATAATCGGTACAGTCAGATGTAATATGATGGGAGATTGCAAATGTGGAATAGGCTGGGAAGTGGGTGGCGGGAGTTGGGGGGAGGGGGGGGGAACAAACTGACACAATTGGCTGTACGTTGTCATGTGAATGCATATGAGTCTGTAAGTAACACTGTTGTTAATAAATCAATAAAATAGTTTTTAAATAAAGACGCCCTGCTCCAGGTCACCTACCATGCCACTCCAGTAGGAGTTTACATCTCACCATTCACCCACGCATGGGAGGAGATCACATCAGACAAGAGGGTGTTAATCACCGTGGCGGGCAGATGTATAGAACTTCTGCAAAAGCCACCCCCCAAAACACAGGAAAATGACACCGGAAGAAAGGCGCGTATTATTGGAGGAAGTGAAAGCCCTGCTGAAGAAAGACACCATAGAGATCATCCCAGCAAACCAGGTAAATAAGGGTATTTATTCAACGTACTTCCTTGTGCCAAAGAAAGACCTAACTATGCGCCCAGTGTTTAGACGTGCGCCCAGCGAACACATATGTCAAGCTTCAAATATTTGGCATGACAACGCTTCAGGAGTTAATTCCCCTCTTAAAACAGGGGAATTAAATGGCAACATTAGACATGAAAGATGCATACTTTCATATTTGAACGTTCCCAGCGCGCAAAGTATCTGCGCTTCCAAATAGCAGGAGAACACTACCAGTTCAAGTTGCTCCCTTTCGGCATAGCCTCAGCCCCAACGGTATTCACAAAAGTATTTGCAGTGGTAGCGGTGCACCTATGCAGACAGTCAATCCCAGTGTACCCTTATTCGGACGACTGGCTTAGAACAGACGAGTCCCCTAATATTTGCAAATAAAACACCCAAAGAACAACCAACCTTCTGGACCAATTGGGATTCTCCATCAACGAGAAAGAAATCAAATGTTCCACCCAGCCAAACAAAACAATTTCTGGAATCAATCATAAAGACAAGGGAGGGGCTTGTCTTCCCCTCAAACGACAGAGTTCGAAACAAACTGTCGCAAATACCTAATTACCTAGCCGGTCACCAGATAACCATACGCAAGGCAAGGCGTATACAGGAATGGTTAGCAAAACAATGGTCACGGGCAAACGGTCAGTGGAACAATCTAGTGGTTGTTTCACTAACCTTAGTGCAGGCTCTTTGCTGGTGGTCAAGTGACAACCTGCTAAAAGGAAAACCCTTTCGCAATCCACCAGTTCAAGCGATACCATCTACTTATGCCTCACTCTCCGGATGGGGAAACCATTAACTTCCCCACACAACTCGCGGCCTATGGACACACGCCACAGCCCAAAACCACATCAACCTCCTAGAACATCTGGCAGTTGTCAAGGCTGTACAGGCTTTTCAGCAGCATCTAGTAGGTCGGACAGTGCAAATCCTCAAAGACAGCACAACTTCCATGTTTTACATAAACAAGGGGGCACACATTTGCCAAGTCTGTCAAGGCTATCCCAAATAACTTGGAAATGGGCACTCAAGCGGAACATGTTCCTAGTCTCTCAACACATTCCAGGGGAGCTCAATGCTCTAGCAGACTCTCTAAGCAGAAACCCTCTGCCAGAGGAACCGGAGTTGCAAATCAACAAAGATATTCTAAAAAATCTTTTCCCAGTGGGGTTATCCCCACTTAGACTTGATTGCCACTAGCCAAAACGCACAATGCCCACACTTCGTGTCCAGGTTTCCCCATCCAGGATCCAAGGGGGACGCCCTGTGGATGAATTGGTCAGGTAAATTTGCTTATGCTTTTCCACCAACACCACTCCTGAGCAGGATAGTGCACAAGATGCACCAGGAACAAGCCACCCTTATCCTGATCGCTCCAATGTGGGCAAGACAACCTTGGTTTCCGCATCTGGGGAAACTGACGATGTGCAATCCAATCTAACTTCCATGCTCCTCTTTTAGGGAGAATTCTCAGAAATGTGCTAATTCTTCTCTACCTGAGAAAAACCCCCAGCAACTTTGTTGGATTTTGAGGACTTGCATTTTTAACCTGGAGAGAGTGAGACCCTTTTTCCCACTCATGTATTTTAATGCGATTTTGAACACTGTTTCTTTTGGTTATGGAGCCTGACAAACTCCATAGGCATCATCTTTTACATTGTGTCACACAGCACCTTCAGTGCAGTGGCACAGGGAAGTCTTTCAGATTTCCCCAAGGTTTAAATACCTTATCTTGGAAATTCACTTTACTTACATTTGTAACTTTCTAGACAATAGGGTGCTGAGGGGTTACTTTGTATCCCCTTTGTCTAGCTTCTCCTCTAACAATTTTGTTACCCTTTCCTCGAAGAATGGCTGGTGGCAGTGGTTTACTTGGTTCTACTGTTAGGCAGAATCACCTGCAGTACCCTTTGGGAACACTACAGGTAATTAGGACTACAAGTGTAAGCACAATTTGACCTTTGGTACAAGCCTGTACTACACTGTAAAGTGGTAGCGATGGCTGAGCAGACAGACTTATCTCAAAAGTGAGCAGTAGAACCAGTTACACAAAGGACCAGCAAATAAAGTGATTCAAGTAAACACTTACTCAAGTTTCTCAGTCAAAGAATATACATTTATTTACTCAATCATTTATAAAACATTATACTAGCACAAGCAGCTCAATATCACACACTAATACACCACAAAAATCCAACCTGTAATTAACTAAACAAGTTTAGCTATAAAATGAAGTGTGAGCAAAATGGCACTTTAGATACTTAGAAAAGGAGGGAAAAGACAAGGTTATAAGAATAGACAGCCCAAATACAAACATAGGCAGGGCAAAGGGTTCAAGGTAAATACAACCAGCAATTCTTCTCAATAAGCCTGGGCCAAAGTCAGTGGTTCAGAGTCTCTTGAATAGGGATAGTACAGTTCTGGTATGTAACGGTTAAGTCTTTGCCACAGATTTTTAAAGGATTTGGCTAGGTGAAAAGTGTGACGAATGTTAAAGGAAGGACAAGCCTTCGTAGTTGAGGAAAGTTTCATGCACTTTCTAGATGGCCGAAAAGATTTCCGGACTGTGTTTGCACAGTACCTTTTTAAATGAAGAAAGCTGTACCTGAGGCAGTTGTTCGTGGCAGTTCGAGCAGATCTCGCTTTTCCTGAGCTTCAGTCGTCTGGACAAGGACGTCGGTAGGTTCCTGTACTGCCCAGGAAAGAGGCCAAACGCTGTAGCAAGATGTCGGTTTAGGCTGTGAGTGCTTTAAAGTCCCCCTGGTTTCCTTCCCTCTGGCTACCCGGTTTTCAACAGCACTGTGAAGAAAATTCGACCAGAATAGGACGGTGTCCAGGTGGCTTGCGAGTTGGTTGTACCCACCAAACTCAAGGGAAGAAGTTAACCTTGAAGGGCTTCTCTGTCGTCCGAGTTTCAGGCAATTCGGACCTGCATCAGGGCTTCACCGGTTGTCCAGGAGTTGCAGCAGTCCTCTTCCTTCATCTCCTCTTCGGTTCTTTCGTTCCAGTGGCCGACTCTGCTTTCCAAGTCCCAGAGGCCTTCTTTTAAACAGTTCTCCCCCCCATTCATTCAGCCTGGCTGTCTCACACAGCAGGGTGGCTGTCCTTTCCGTACAGTCAGCCGGCCAATCACACCAGCGTGCATTCAGGTCTCCTAAGAGACTAAGCACAGAGAGTTTTGGGCACCTCACTCACATCCTGTCCACCCCAGACACTCTGGCACCTGAGGAGGGCTTCAGCACAGAAGCCCGCCAAAGCGCACGAACAAAGGGACCAAACCTGGTTTGGCCCCCAGAGACAAACACAAGGACTTTTCCTAAAAGATATGGTGAAAAAAGATGACCAGAGTTTGTTTAAACAGATAGGTCTGGGGCGCCATATTGAAAAACATAGCTACCCCTGATTTTGAGCTACCGTTGTTGGCGGTTGCGAAAAATCACAGTAGTTGATCTAAACCACTGCCACCAGCCATTTAAAATAGGAAAAGGTAACATTTTACTGTTATGAGTGTTTTGACTCAGGGGAAGCTAAGCAACCCCTCCAGCACTATACAGTAAGATAGGGTGTGCTGGGTCAGTAAATTTAAAGAGACTAGTAAAGTCAATTTAACTTTACATGTCGAGAGACTGTAGTCCTTCTTAGGGAAGGTATTGAAACGTTTCGGCAGTCTGAAAGACACCCCTGTGCCACTGCAATGAAGGTGCTGTGTGACACACAGAAAAAGATGCCACTGGAGTTGTTAAAAACTCCATAACCAAAGAACACGAAGGTAAAACACACACAAAATACATGGAAGAGTGGGGAAAAAAAGGCTCACTCTTCCCAGGTAAAAAATCAAATCCTGTCAATCCAGCAAAGTTGCTGGGGTTCTCAAAAGGTAAGGGAAATTAGCACATTTGGAGAATTCTCCCCAACAACTACCATTGTGTGTTTTTACCGCAGGCTGCGTTCACAGCCAAAGACTAAAGCACCCATGGGTGCCATTTTTGTCAAAATGGCCTTCTTTTTTCACCATTTCTTTGTGGAAAGGTCCGGTCCTTCTTGAGATGTATATACAAACTCAAAAAGGAAGGAGAAACCAAGACGGTACATAGCGGGCGGATCCAGCTCCCCTTATCTCGTACCCACTCACTGGAACGCCCTACCTCCCACTATCCGAGGTGAGGCCTCCCTTACCACCTTCTGCAAAACTCTGAAAACTATACTCTTCACATAAGGCCCGACACACCAGCACGAATACCTATCATATTAGTTGTAATATATGACCAAATGCTATATCTGTAACAACAGTATGATGTTTTGTAGTTTTCATAATGTGTCAACAACCGCGATCATGTCTGTACCCTGTAACCAAGTTATTGCAAGTAACAGCGCCTCAATGCCCCTGGGCTGCTTGCGCGCTATATAAGTATAAATAAATAAATAACAGTAAAACAGAGCACAAACTATATACAACAATAAATACTTGATACAACTACAATCAAATATTGACAAAGACTTAAAACCTTTGGAACTACCAACTAAATGGACACAAACTGATTTGAATATCAGAAGGGTTTATTACAACCTTGAATGAAGTTAATTTAAGGAATGATATCAATTGGACTGGAAAACCCATATCAAAAAAGGAGAAATTGAAGGACTAACAAGTTAACTTGCTGAATCTTTAAGGAAGTATAAGTACTGTATGAATCTAATACGGGAAAAAACTCCAGAGTACTAATTTTGAGTGTAATAAGATATTATTAGTCCAAACACCAAAACAGCAAGTACTGTCATGCTTTATCACCATCATAGTGAAAGCGCAACAATATAGGAATCTAATTATTGCTTTCTCAGTTATCAAGTCCTGGCCAGCTTCAGGACAATAGAATCCTGGTTAGCAGCTCACTATAACAATAGTGTCAATTTTTCATTTGTAACCAATTATGGTGCAGCGCCAAGTGCTGACAAGAAGCTGGAAGCTTCGCCATTACCTTCTTGAGATTTACTCTGCGCGCCAAACCAGGTTTGGTCCCTTTTGTTTGTTTTGTCTTTGGTGGGATTCACGCCATTGCCTCTGGCTTCAGGTTGTCTGGTGGGGGCAGGAAGCGAGGGAGGTGCCCAAAACTCCCTGTGCTTTGTCTCCTAGGAGACAGGAATGCACTCTTAGGTGATTGGCCGGCTCCTGCTAGGTGACTGACAGCTGGGCTGGAATGAATGGGAGAAACCTGCATAAAAGGCAAGGCTTTTTGGCTTCGAAGGCAGAGTCGACCACTGGACGAAGGAATCCGAAGAAGAACTTGGAAGAGATGCCTGATACAACTCCTGGACCGTTGGTTTGCCCGGTGAAGCCCTGCTGCTGTGCTGAGGTTCTGAACTCGTATTGATAAAGAAGCCCCACAAGGACTTCCCTTTGAGTTGGTGGGACCAATCAACTCCAAAGTAAGCCACCTGGACATCCTCTTGACGCTGGTTGAATTTCTACTGCAGTCGCTGCTGGAACCAGACTCACCAGGGAGAGGAACACCAGATCATGTGCATTGCTTTAAAGCTGGTCAAGAGCTACAGGAAGATTCGCCGGACTCCCAGAAAGCAGAACTGACCAAGCCTAAGCCACCTCAACAGGGTGCTGGACCCCAGATGCAAGGAAAGCCCATCTCGACAGCCAGGAACCGTGGTGTTGCTATTTGCGGTAGACGCGAGAAGCTGAAACCCTGAAGTGGCACTTGTTTGAAGATTTCTGGTTGCTGTCGGTGACCGTGCCATTGCAGTGCAGGAGTCTCCAGAAGTCCTCCCTCTTGTCCCCACGACTGAGGCCCAGGAACACCAGGATCTGCAGATCTGCACATGAACAGAAGCCATCTACTGCACTTTTCTTCAACCTAAAGGTACTGTGCAGTCTAAGAGAACTTACCTCTTGTTGTGCCACCTTGCTTGATCTCAGTTGAGATCTCACATTAGAAGGTTGCATTGTGTTTAAAGGATGCCATCGACCCTCCCGGATGAAAGGCAGACTTGGGGAGGCGAGGCCAAGCCTGTGGTACTAACCTTGACTCATGAATTGGAAAAACAAGATAGAAACGCACACCTCTGGTGAGTTGGCAAGCAACCTGACAGACGGTGTGTGTTAAAAGAAAGTTTGAAGTGGCAACATATCGCAAGTGAAAGCTGCACGCGTGTGGGTGAGACGTGACTAAAGACAGACCTGTGAATGAACTTTGAAGTAAGTACAGCTGTGAAGTCAGCGATACTGAGTAACGGAGTGGTCCATCAAAAGAAAGTAGCCCACGCAAAGGTCTCTGGGAAAGGTGCATCGTTGTTTGTAACGATAAAGCAAGTGAACTGCAAAAGTGAAGTAAGCAAAGTTAACTCCTAGAGAAGGAGAGAGTGAAAGTTGAAGGCACATTCGAAAGTCTTCGACATCCGAAAGTGGTCTGAGCCCCACTGAGGGAGACCCGAAGTTTAATAAGCTTAGGGATGGGAGCCCCACATGCAAGTCTTGTTGAACTTTGTTCTGAAGCGGTCTGAGCCCGACAGAGGGGGGACCTACATGAACTTTTTGTTGAAACATTATTTGGAAATCTGGAAAGACATTTTAACGTGGAAGGCCAGCCGGGCCCCGATCCACATTTTGGACCGGTTTATTGTTTATAGAGCCAGAGTGTCATCCTGCCTACAGAGACCGCCATACTCCAGGTGGTCTAATGTGGGGAGGAGAGCTGATTCAGCCACGTTTATTATTTTGAACACTGATTTTCCCTTCACATATATTTCTCCTTTTATACACTTTTTTGTACAAGAGATGGGGCAGGCATGAGGTTTTGTTAGCATAGCCTATTTTGATTTGACGGACTCCACTAGGAATGTTTTGTTTATCGTTTGATGGTCGAGATTACTCCCATCTTAGTTATAGGACAAAGTAGGAGTTTTTTCAACCCCAGAAACTTCAATAAAGGTTTTACAAATTGTACCTATTGTGTCAGTGTCATACTTGCGATACCATGCCTCCCCTACAGTACCCCTTGTATAGCCCTGTTGAATGAAATGACACTTGCTGTCTCTTAGTTTAGATTTTTATATCAGTGATGCATCTTCCTGACCTGTGTCAACCCCAGAACATTTTGCTGGACTGATAGATTATTTTTCCTACTTTATTTTTATTTTTAAATTTGTTTATTAACATTTATCAATGTTATTACAGTAGCTTGACATAGAAATGTGCATAGTTAAAGGATGATGTGAATTTCGTAATAGAACATTAACATTAACAAATTAACAATTCAACATTAACTGTCTCCAAGTGTTCCGTTACGATAGCACGGATTGTCAGTTCGGGAGGGGTCAGGTAAGCCGGTGATAGGGGGGAGAGGGGGCTTGAGCTTGTAGGAACCAAGTAAGGTAGAGGTTAGTTGCTCTTGGGGTTCAGTGACATTGGTCGTAGGGCTGTTTTCCGTGGGTTTGTTCCTTTCATGGGGGCTTGTCGTCCGAGGGGTGAGACAGGGATCCTGTGAGTTCTTTCCAGGCCGCTAGGGTCATGCTCGAGGCATCAGTCGATCTGGCTACGCTGTCTTCCCATGCATTTGTTTCAGCCTGTACCCAGCGTTCCAATTCCCTGTGCCATATTTTTTGTTGGGGTCCTGCAGGTTTTTTCCAGGACATTGCGATGGTTCTTTTTGCCAGTATGCACATAATATCCATTAATTTGACTAGATGCTTAAGTTTGGCTGGCCTGGGCTACGTTCCCAGAAGGCATTCGTCTGGGGCCCATTTGTACCCAGTCGACCCAGCTTTCTCGCTTGTCTGCTGTACAGTGGTCCACAGGGCTTGTGTTGTGGTGCACGACCAGAACACGTGGATCAGGTCCGCATTATTCGCCCCGCACCAGGTGCAGTCAGAGTGCGGTGATTTGCTGAGCTTCGCCAACCTGGATGGGGTTAAGTATGTTCGATGTAGGAGGTTCAGTTGAATTTGTCTAAATCTGTGATTCCTGGAGACCGTTTTAGGATGCACTAGGGCCCTCTCCCATTCTCCACTAGTTATCTCCCGGCCCATGTCCGTTTCCCATCTGCTTTTCAGATCGGCACTACGTGGGTTAGGGATGTCACTCAGTTGAGCGTATATCTGGGACACTGGTTTCCCCCCCTCTCCTAGGTTATACAATAGTGTAATTAGGGGGTTTGATTCCGGTTCCTCCGGCCATATTGTCCACTTGTTTCGTGCTGTAGTTCGTATCCTGTGATACCAGAGAAACTGGCCCGTGGGCACTCCAGCCTCTTCGCGTAGTCTTTCAAATTCCTTGAAGGTGCCATCCGCATATAGGTCCCCCCATGTATATATCCCTTTCCCTTCCCAGTATCTGAGATGTTGTAGGTCCGAGTCGGATCTGCATAGGTCCGAAATCAATGGTATGTCCGGGGAGTACTGGTGCCTTGCGTGGGCGAGTGTCTCTGCTCTGTGCCAAACTTTTCGCCCTAGGGCTGCCATGAAGGGGGCATTTTGCATCAAGTAACTGGGGGCCCAGATAAGTTCCCTCAAATGGATCGGGGAGGTCAAGGACTGAAGCAGGGGTGTTTCAGATGTGGCGTCATCTGCCAACCACTTGGTCACAAAACTAAGTTGTGCTGCCAAATAATATTTTTCCAAGTTTGGAAGTTGGATTCCCCCCTGGCTGTACGGCAGGACCAAGGTGGTGAGTGCTATCTTGCGCCTCCCTTTCCCCCATAGGAAATCTCGAAGTATCCCTTCTAGGAGGCGAAAGAAGGAAGCGTTGATGTAGTAGTGTATGTTTTGGAACTTGTACAGAAATCTGGGAAGGACAATCATTTTAATTATTGAGGCTCTACCCATCATAGACGGGGGGTTTTGCCCAGAAGTTCATGGATTTTCTCAAGGCAGGGATTGCTGTCTTCGTATTGTGTTCGTGCATTAATGCCGGGGTGTGCATTATGTGTATTCCCAGGTATTTGAATGAGTGACCTCCCATTGTACCCCTAGGGAAGGGAGTTCTGATATGACCTTGTTCCTGAGGCCCGCTAGAGGGAAGAGGCAGGACTTTGCCCTGTTAAATTGTATACCTGAGAACTTTGCAAAGTTTTCTAAGACGTCCAGCATTGTGGGTACGTTGTTGTGTGGGTCCCTAACGTACAGTAGTACGTCGTCTGCATAAAGTGAGATGATGTGATCCTCTCCCCCCAAGCGTATCCCGGCGTCAAAAAATTGTTTCCGAAAATAGATGGCAATAGGTTCTAGTCCTAGTACATAGAGCATGGGGGATAGTGGGCATCCCTGTCTAGTGCCCCTGCATATGTCCCAGGCGTCGGATATGTATTTTCCGGTTTTCACTCTAGCCTTGGGTTCCGTATAAAGAATCCTGACCCACCTAATAAACCCCGGGCCAAAACCGAAAGCTTCCAGAACCGCCACGAGCCACTCCCAATATATCGAATCAAATGCCTCAATGGCATCCAGGGATAGTAGTGCACACGGGGCCGCGAAATCCTGCGTTTGGTTTATACCCTGTTGCAGTCTGCGTAAGTTCATGGCCGTATTCCGGCTCGGTATAAAGCCGCACTGATCCGTGTGCACGATCTCCCCTATGATTCTAGCTAGCCTCTTTGCTAGTATCGTCGTCAGAATTTTCACATCGTAGTTAAGCATGGCTATTGGGCGGTAAGAGCCACAAACGTCGGCGGGTTTGTTGGGTTTGATGATCGGTATCAAGAGGGTCTCTCTCATACTGTCGGGCAACCTCCCTCTCTCATATGCTTCTCGAAAAACCTTGTGTAATAAGGGTGTAAGGGACATTTCATATGCTTTATAAAATTCGCCGGTTAGCCCATCATTCCCAGGGGTTTTGCCGGTGGCCAGTGATTTGATCGCCTCAGTTATGTCGTCGGTTGTGATGTCTGCCTCTAGGGCCTCAATTTGTTCCGGGGTTAATCTGGGGAGGCCTATTTCCTCTAAGGTATCTGTAATCTGTTCTCGGGGAACTTGGTCTACGTGGGAGTATAGGTGTTCATAATAGCACCTGAAGGCGTCATTTATACCCTGTTGCGTTTGGAATTTGTTGCTGTCTTCATCCTGTATCATGGTAATATTGTGCCGTGGGTGTTCTTTCTTGCACAGCCAGGCCAGCAACCTGCTTCTGTGTGTGCCCTGTTAGTCTTAGTGGTATAATCAAATTTGGCTAGTCTGTCCCATGCCAGTTTGCATTTAGCTCTAAGTGTTTTGAGGGTGTCCTCTTTTTGGTGTGCGTTCACCGGGGCGGCTTCCGATTGCTCAATCTCTCGCTCCCACTGGTCTAATTCGGCCCGGAGCTGTTTTCTGATGCCTCCCGCTTTTGCTGTGATTTCCCCCCTGGTTGTTACCTTTAGGGCGTCCCACATTGAGCTCAAGTGTTAGACACTTCCGGTGTTCACCTCTATAAAGTCATGCAGCTCTTCTCTGAACGCTAGGTCTCCCAGGGCGTCTGTCGGCATCCTCCACATGGGAATAGGGGGTCTAGGGCCAGCGTGATTCCACTCTATTAAGAGTGGTGAGTGGTCCGAGATGGTTCTCCCTAGGAATTTTGCACCGTCTATTTGTGATAGGTGCTCTTTGCTTACGAAGACATAATCTAATCTTGTATGGAGATCATGTGGGGAGGAGAAGAACGAGTATTCCCGGGCGTCTGGGTGGTGGTCCCTCCACGTGTCGGCCAGATCCAATCCGTCTATTAATAAGGACAGGGCCGCTGTTGCTGTTGAGGGACCTTTAGGGTGGGGCTGGGACCTATCGAGTATGGGGTCCCGTACACAGTTGAAGTCCCCCCCACCCCCCAAAAAAAAATTCCGTGCCTGTATGGTGCAAGTTTAGGATACATTGAGTTCAGATATGCCGGAATATTAGTATTGGGAAGGTAGGAGTTCACTACACATACCTCTTCCTGTTCTAGTCGGCCCCACGTTATCACAAACCTGCCCTCCGGGTCAACTTCCGACTTAATTAAATGAGGGTGAATCCAGGTGTATACTCCTCTAGAAAATTTGGAGTACGTGGTTCCAATTCCTTGTCCTCCCCAATGCTCGCATAATTTGGCCAGCGAGTCTGCCGTGCAATGTGTCTCTTGTAACAGTGCTATTTGCACTCCTTTTCTGTTCAAGTATGACTTAATTCTGTTTCGGCGTGGGTAAGTTCCTAGGCCCCTTACATTCCAAGATATTATTTTTATTCTAGTCGTCATGGTGTGTTAATAGGGTATCCATTAGTTCAGTCAGGCACCTACTTCTTCCGTTTGTTCGTCCAGTTTCGGCTTTCCCCCTCCCTGCCCGTCCTCTCCGGCATCTTCTGTTGCTACTTTTGGAGACTTTTTAACTTGAATAACTCCCATTATGTGCATGGGGAAAACAAACCAAACAACTCGAACTGTCCCTAGCAGTTGCTTCAACGTGCAGCGCTCAGGGGATCCCGAGCCTTCCAGGCCACTCCTGGCCTTCCGGATCAGGTAGTGTGTAGGCGGACTGCCTGCACAGTTTTCGGTGGGGTGGGTCGCTTTTCTTTCTTCCATATGTTCCTCCGAGTTCCTGTCCGATCTAGCTTAGATCTCAGTAGGACTCAAACTATGGTGCGATTGTCTGCTTTATACATTCATATGGGGTGGTCTCTGTTCTCTTCTTGCCATGGCAGGTGCGTGGTCAGCCCAGATTCGGTTGTGGTGGTTCATCTTTGCCCTCAGCCAGGTTATTGCGTTCGAGCCACATGTTTGCTGCAGCTGGGGTCTCAAGGAATATCGCTCTTCCTTTATATAAAACTTTGAGGCGCGATGGGTATAGCAACATGTATTTTAGGTTGAGCTTTCGCAATCATGCTTTTATTGGGATAAGAGTTCCTTGCTCGTTGCACTGTGGGGGTGTAGTCTGGGTACATGACTATTGCCACATCATTTCTCTTGATCTCTCCGCCTTCTCTAGAGTACCGCAGTATGATTTCCCGGTCTCGGAAGTTCAGAATTTTAGCAATGATTGGGCGTGGATGGGAGCCGGGTTGGAGCGCTTCTGGAGGGATCTGTGGGCTCTTTCTACGGAAAACCCTTGGGAGAGGTTCCCTGGACCAATTTCCTGTAGCAGCAATGTTTCGATAAATTCCGTCGGGTCCGAGCCCTCTATGTCCTCAGGGACCCCCAGTATGCGAATGTTATTCCGGCGGGCTCGACCCTCGGCATCCTCGGAGCGCACCTCCCGCCTGGCCACCTTCTGTTCTAGATCCTGAACTTTTGTTTTTAGGTCTTGGGTGTTCTCCACGTTATCTTGTAGGGTAGTTTCTGCCGCTGTTACCCTTTCCGTTAGGTTTCGGGCATCCTGACGCATAAGCTGTATGTCCGATTTCACTTCTTCGATCTTTCCTTCGACTGACGTGCGGAGGGCCGCTATTGCTTGTAGGACTTGTGTGTGTTTGAGATCATTTCTTGGTGGGGTGGCTCTTCCGCTGTCTCCCGATCTGGTTGTGTTTGTCTTTGGGGTCTGACTGTTGTGAAGGAGTCCATTGTGACCAATTTTGGTTTGCCTCTAGGGGGGGGACATCCCCGTTTCCAGGCTCACAGCCTTGTGTGTCCTATCTGGTTCTGCAGGGTATGTCGGCCTCTCCTTCGGTCCCTGGCTTGTGGTATAGTACGTGTATCGCCAGGTGTGATCCACTAGGTGAGATTCCCCTATCAAGTCGATGCCCGGTGGCCCAGGTCTGACGCTGCCCTGGCGACCCACCTTCGTTCTGATAAGTTACTTGCAGAGCAATTCAGGGTGGTTCTTTTGTTGATTTTGGCCGGACCTAGCCTCCTTTAGTTCTCTGGTCTCAACGGTCACACCTTGCCGTTGATTTTGTTTGCTGCGATAATTGCCCTAGGGGGCAACGGTCCCACAATATATTGCCACACCCTTTACCTACAAGTGTGCCCGTATGTTGCTCTTTGGTAAGACGGCGTTGGGTGCAATTAGGCTTCGGAAGCTTGCCCAATCGAGTTCCCGCTCCTCCCCAGCGTTGGCGCTGGGCTTCGGGCGGGGTGGCGGTGTCCAGCTGAGTTTCAGGGGGTCTCAGGGACAATGCCTCCCCTCAATCTGAGTTCAAACGGTGTGTTGGGGGGGAGACGGTCGCGGGAGCTCCACGGCTGCAGTGGGGCGGACTCCTGTCGGAGCGGTGTCCCAAATGAGTGTGCCTAATTTTCTGCAGAGCGGGCAACCCGGTACTTATTGTCTGTTGTGGAATATGTCGGGTAGCCCAGTTTTTACCTTCGGCGCTCCGATATCGGCCCCTGGGGATCCCTCTGGACCCGACGGGCTCCTTCCCAGGTTGCCCCCAGTCCAAGTCGTTTTATGCTTCGGCGCAGGTCCGTGGGCCGCGCCTGTTACCCTTGTTGCGTGGGTCTCCTAACGGGGCGCTTGCCTCCCAGTTGCACGATGTGTGGGGGGGGGGGG
The DNA here is from genome assembly GCF_040938575.1 of Ambystoma mexicanum. NCBI lineage: Eukaryota > Metazoa > Chordata > Amphibia > Caudata > Ambystomatidae > Ambystoma > Ambystoma mexicanum. Next base: position 179,342,414 of record NC_090921.1, read on the forward strand.
GCTCGTGGCTCTCCCCCTCTCCTTGAGTCCCTGGTACCTGGCTGGGTCTTCCCGCTTCGTTGGCCTCTGTCAGTACACCTCGGGCTCGTCCCGCCGTCGATGGTGCTCCCCCTCCGCAGTCCGCTCCAACTCCGCTGGGTGGCTGGTTCCTTTTCAGCCGCTCGGCGTTTCCCGCCGCACTTCCCCGCGGAACTCCTCTTCCGACGATCAGACCGCGGTCTCAGCAGCCCTTCAGCACCTTCAAGCGAGCGAACCGGGCCGCGACCAGGGGGCAGGCGAACCGCCCCGTTTGCTCCCCGCAGCCGTGCCTCCAAGGATACCAATTCACCTCGTATCTGTCACACCGTCGGAGCCGCCATCTTGTGAGACACAGGGGCTCGGTTTCGCGTCCCGCGTTATTGTTCTTTCTTACTCCAATTCTCCACGGGACCAGGGGCGAGTGCTGGAGGCCGGTTCTCCTTCGTGGATTTATGTTTTACATCGTCGCTCAGACAATTTTAACTCGATAATTCAGATTTTGGCAGGATCACAGACCGGAGCTCCACGGAAGCCCGACTTTACTGCATGCGGGCTGGCCACGCCCCCCGAGATTATTTTCCCTACACCTCAGTGATTGGGTACATTTTTCCACATTCTCAGAATCTTTTCCTCTTTTTATGGGTTCCATTTTTAAGACTCTCCATAGTGTCTTTTAAACGTTATCCTCTTTGACAGCTTTTTGGCAATAAGTGCCTACTGTTGCTGGGTTGCCCTAGGGGCATCCCTTTTAACTTTCCCTGGCTAATCTTGTGAGAACTACAGTTCCAAAGGGTAGAAAGGATCTTTGGATCCCTTTTACATTTTATGTGAGACCAGCACCCCCACGTCATGGAGTGCTGGGGAGATACTGAGTATCCCCTTTCTCATTTTAAATGTAACTTTTATGTTACAATGACAAACTTACCTTTAATGACTGTTGACATTGAACCTTTTTATTAATTCGGTGCACCATTACCGCGGGCTGTTTGCACAGCCCCGGTAAAGGCACCTATGGGTGCCCATTTTACCAAAATGGCCCGTCTTATTTTTCAGCATGCCCTATCCTTTCTTGTTTCTTCTCCTGACATCCAGGGCGGGAAATTCCTTTGTGTGATTTTTATCTTCAGCAGGAATCCTATGGATTCCCCGCCCAGGCTCCAGAGTGTCTGTGAAGGTAGGAAGCGAGGGAGGAGTCCAACACTCTGCAGCCTTTTGTCATACAGCCTGACTGCGAGAATCCAGTTCAAACTGGTAGGCTGGCTGTCCTGAAACTACTACCAACCCCCCCCCCCCTTACACGAACCATCAAGTTTGAATGTTGCACGTCTGTTTGATTGGCTGGGTTCCTGCATAAAGGTCAGGTCCAATCGACCTGGGGACTTCCGAAAACGATGACCCAGAACCTAGTGAGACCCACTAGACTCAAGAAGACCTGCATTTTGATCCATCCCACGCCGTGCTGTGACCTTGCGGGCTGCAATACCATGTGACCTCAAGCCATTGTGCGGTGCATGGTCTTCCGAATCTCGCTGAAACTTCGTGCGCACCCTGCTGGATCTCAGAGGCACGATTCAGGTCTGAAATGTCCCCTCACCAGAGTGCTGGACCTTGCAAATGACGAGAATCTGACCCGCGATATTCTGTCTTCTTCTGTGCTCCTGAAAAGGTGCCAAATCGCAGAGCCGCATCCAAACCGTGAAAAAGCTCTTGCCTGGAGCCTTCTTCCGTGATCCCTGCTGCAAACGTTCTTCCAAGTCCTGTCTGTCTTCTTGACAAAGGAATACATAGGCCGGGTTTTTGGCTGAAGATCCCGACGTCTTCCTGCTGCAACTCTTCTTCTGTAGAGCTACTGTGTTGGCTGGGGAATTTTACCTACCTTAAGCCATTGTGATTTCTGGATAGCTTTGGGGTGTTTTCTGTGATTGGGAGGCCACTCAAACAGTTCACCCAGGCCCACTGCGGAATCCTCCTAGGGTGTCTTCTCTGAAATCCCTGGACCCTCAACTGACTTTAAAGTGAAATACGTGTTTGAACAGTCTTTCTCTGGAACTGACTCTGCCTGCAACTGAAACCTATCTCACCCTGCCCACAGCTGGCACCTAGACCACTAGGGTCCCTCTACGGCCTCTGAGTGAACTCATGCTTTAGAATAAGGGAAGGACTGGATAAGAAAAGGGTTCTGCCTTGTAAAGAATAACCAGTGTGCACAAGTTATTTACTTGTAAGAGAAGTTGGTTGGTATCTGTAACTCTGCACAGTTACAAAAGTTCTTACTTACCTTGAATGTGTGTTGCACTATTAAAAAGTATACATAAGGTTAAGTTACTCACCTGTGAATTGGTTATGCCTCCTCCCCAAAAGTCGTTGGTTTTGCTTTACTATTCCTGTTAAGATAAATGAAGGAGTGTCCCCAATTGGGTCTTGCTTCCCCTGACCTGCTGTTAGCCTGTTCAGAATAAGTCTGCCTTAGGTTATACTTACCTCTTAAGTTGCTGATAAGCCAGTTTAAAAAGTATATAGGTTTTACTTACTTTGTGTTAGCTGTGTGCCATCCTAAAACAAGTTCGTTTTTGCTTAACTCAATCTGTGTTGCACTGTTCTGAAATGCAACTGTAATAGTATGTTACAACATTAGGTCTTACCTGCCTAGAATAGCGGTGTGCCATTCCAGGTGTAGCTGACCTTGGTTTGCCTGGAGCATCCAAAATGAGTGTAATGAGGTATTGCTTATCTTAGACTCGGTTCCACTGACGTGAAAAGCAACTGTAATTGTATATTGCACCAACAAGGTCTTTCTTGCCTAGTATAACCTTGTGTTATCACAAAAGCAGTAGAGGGAATATACTTTCCTCGAATCTGTCTTCCAATATTCAGTAAAGTATATTTGCAAGCTGGTTGACCGATTTTCTTGAGTTTGACTGCATAACTGTGACCGGGTCTACTACCCTTGTATTAATGTTAATGTTAAAGGACATTTGTATTGCGCACTATCACCACTGGAGTGGTCCCCTGGCGCTCTGGCAGCTCTGAAAGAGGAGGGGAGGTTGAGTTAGTGGGAGGAAGCAGGAAAATTGCAAGAGAGCAGTGATGTGCTGTTGGCGGCCTCAGCCCAGTGGGTCCGTTGGCTGGGCCTGGGGTGTTTGCGGCCGTTAGTCGTCGTGTACTGTTGTACAAGACTGTGTGTTTTTGTTTTGTTGTTGCAGTGTAGTGATGTTTGTGCGGTTTGTTGTGCTGTAGGTTTTGGTTGTGTTTGGTTTGGAGTTTGAGAGGTGTATGCAGAAAGGGAAATTGTTAGTAAATTGTTGGGAAATCTTGTCAGGAATGTAACGATGTGCTCTTCTCTCGCTCTCCCCCCACCCCCCTAGTCTGCACCCGAACATGCCACTGCTGGCCACTGCATCGGGCCAAAGGAAATTCCCAGAGCCCTGCGATAGTGCCGAAGAGGACAATGCAGAAGGCACAGATGGATTTCTTATGACCCATCGCCACATTCGGAGTGAGAACTGCCTGCAGCTGTGGTGGTGCGGTGGCCCTGAGATGGAGGAAGAGGAAGGACTATGCCAACCGGTCCGGCAACCAGGAGTGATTCCACAGGGAGAGACTATACTCTAAAAAGACTGGCAGCCTGACTAAAGCATTTCTAAAGTGCAATACTGGGCATATGATAACGCCAGTAGACATCCACTTTTATAATATTTAGAGGCATTTTTCAGCCCTCTGACAAGGTTGTTTTTCGATTTGGGGCGTCAATGCTAAGGAATGTGACCACTTAAAGCTGCAGACCAGAGGAGTTTTGTTCTGCCATCCAAATACTTTGCATTCACCAGTGAATGCTTTTCATTGGCATGAAGGCATTTTAGGGCCCTCAGCAGGGGAACTTGAAGAGCAGCTTTAATTCTCATCTGTATTGTACTTTGTATGTGTTTTTTCCCTGTCTGAAAAATGTCTGGCTAAACAAAAGCACGCTGTATTGTTTTTCTTGGACTGCTCAGCCAAGGACTCTCACGTCTTGCCTCCTCCCTTTATGCTTTTTTTCAGCTGGAGGGTGCAGGTTCTTCCATGACATCTTGGCTCAAACCTCTGGCACCATGTCTCCTATTTCAGTACTCTGTGCCAATTCACTCCAGTTCACGTTCATCCAGTGGTAGTACTCCCATTAATCCACCACTGAGGTTCTGTGTGTGTGTGTGTGTGTGTGTGTGTGTGTATATATATATATATATATATATATATATATATATATATATATATATATATATATATATATATATATACACACATACACCCCGCCCCCCCCATCGCTTTAAATCTACCAATGGCATCCAATACCGTTCCACCCTTGCACCTTAATCCTTACCTAAAGCATTCCCTGGCATTTCAGCACTGGGGCCTCCGCACAGCTCAAACAGTGAGCCGCAGATATGTGCTGCAACACCTCTTGCTTTTAGTACTTATGCTCCACATAATGTTGTTTTTCTTGACCAGTAGATTTTGTTGTAGCCGTCGCTTCTGCACTTCGGGTTGATTTGTTCCAGGCATTATCGTCATTTCACCCTTCCAGTGTTTCAGAGACTAGTGCTTAAACCTCCTCCGCCCTAGCCAGGTCAATGCTGATATTCTGATTCATCCACTTCATTTGCCGGTTTTGTTTTCATGGCCACCATTACCAACACTTTGAATGCTCTTGATGTGATAGCTAGACCAAATCTGACACATTCTGAATTCATGATAATTGATTAGGGGCTTTGTTAAGACTTTTCCAAATTGTATCTTCCTCGGTGAATTGTAGCAAGCATCAAGCTATTGCTACACAGTAGCTAACACGCTTTTATCAGGTTAATTCACTTTGGTAACATTACAGTTACTGAAACTTGCAAAGTGGCAGAACAACGTCTGATACCATCTGCAATAGCTGTTTCTTGTATTCAGTTTGGTAAAAATCTAAAGTCTGCCAAGCAGCATTGAGGAATCTGATCAGTTCAGGACGATTTTATGTCTAACTCGCCTCTGCTTGATACATTTTTTGATACACTATACTAGATGGTCATCTGGCTATCTGTTATAGCTTCAGGTGTACCACCTAGCCACGTCAAAGGTAGTGAGTTAAAGGATCAGTCCTCTGAACATGTCTGCTTGGCCAACGGATCTCTGTGTGTCCTCCAACCCAAGAGGATTCTGAAATTCCAGGTGGCATTTCAGGCTCCAACTGTAGACCTCTTCGTCTGACTGATAATCCACAGGTCTTTTAATGGCAGGAACCTATATAGAATCCATAACAAACACCAACCTTCAAAAGCAGCATTAACAGATTAGGAGCTTTTCAACTGGTCAATAGCTATTCTTTATTTTTTTAATCCATCATTGTTCCTTGGTCCCACTACCATAACCATCGCTTTCAGTCGTGTTTTATTTTCTCTCCTTGAGTCATGAAATGTGAAATGGAAACCCTACATGCATTTTTGATATTGCATGGGCTGAGAAAGGAGGCTTGAAGACTGTGGAAATGGCAACCTATGTTTGTTCAGGTGAGAAGATGAATGTGTACGACGGGGTGGAGGTCAAGATTGAAATCTATCGGAGGAATCTCTGAGAAGTACAACCTTTCCCATTTTGTGATACTTATCACATAATGAGGACAGGTGACACGGCGTTGCCCTTTGGCCTTGTAAGTAGTCTCTTCTACTGCTCTGTCATGTGCTTATCCATTTGGCCAGTAGAATTCTGTTTTACACTGGTGCATTATTTCCAGCTTCATTGGTATGCAAGGGGTCTCCAGAACCCTGCTGTTCCTCGAAGAATCAGATTCTTAGGCCTGCTAACTCTGAAGCACTTTTCACGCTGCCCAAAATACTGACCTGTATGCTTTCTCAAAATTGGCCGCTCCCATGATCATTCTTAAGACATCTCTCGATAAGGCTATTCCTGTTTTAACCATTCTGGATCTAAACATTGGGTTGCAGGAAAACGCAAAGCAAGTGAATCTGCAGCCGGCAACAAGCTACAGAACTTTTGTAGGTAAGTAACATGGCCATCCTTAACAGGCCATAACACAGTGCACGCATACAGTGCACACATTGTTAATTCTCTTTGTTGGGGTGCTGCTGGAGAGGACACTACATTTCGATAATTCTGATATAGTATTAGGAGAGAGCTCAGTGCGAAGAAAAGAGTGCTTTTTTTAGGCTCGAAAATAATCGGCACTGTGCCATTTTACCCTAAAGACTCAAGAAAACAGCAGTGCCTAGTACATGCTTTATCCCCTGCCAAAACTGACCAGTGTCCCTTACCATCTACCCACCCAACAATAGACAATGTCCTGCTTTTGTGCAGCTCTTCATTTGATTGGTGTTGCTTAAAGACTTGCATTTCTGTTTAGCACCGAGTTCAGAAACTTCTATTTTGTTTGTTTTGGTTTTCTTAATAATGTTTGGCTTCACCCAGATGGGAACAAGAATTCAGTTTCGTTTTATTGCTAGTTTACTTTTTTTCCCCCCCTCAGAGGGACACTGTTGCTGCCATTTTAGAGCATTTGCATATTAGAAGCAGCCATTTGTTGGTTAATCACCACTGTGGAAGGTTGGAGGGCTGCTGTGTTTTCGTTGCTAGACTTATTGTTGCACTCTGGCTGCATCAGGGCTCTCCATATGCATGACTCAGCAGAAGAGGCCACAGTCGTCGCCTTTGCCAGACCCACTGCCGTATTCGGTGCATCAGGAATATCTGCTCACAATCCATAGCCACCATCTTCAAATGGTGCGTAATATAGACACAGTGTGCGAGTTCAGGTTTTAGAATAGATGGTGTTTATTTGATTGCATCACAGTTAAAACCACATTCATTTCAATAACAGATGAGGGATTTCTGCTGTGCACATTCAGCCTAGAAGAAAAAGTCCTGTTAAATGAAATCGTAACCTGCAACTATGTTAAGTGAGTAGTGCTTTGTCCAGCTACTTTTGGGACACTTTTCTTAAAAACTGTGTATGTATAACTAGAATCCGATTAAGACTACTCTTTTTAACAGTATATTTTTGTGTAGCAGAATATTTTGTAAAGTTATTTTTTGTCAGAGGAAATGAGAATAAATTATTTCTGGTAACATGCAAAGTTTCTCGAATTTAATTCTACTGCAGCTGTTCTTGTCAATTCTTTTATTCCATGCATCTTCCCGCTAGGCTCCGAGGGTCACCTGGATGACCGTTCCCTGGATGCAAACAGTCTCCTTCATGAAATTGTATTCACCTTACTTGCCAGCTGCCTGAGGCTATTTGCTGATTGCCTCTAGTGACTTGATTGGCAGTGCTCAAAGGTCTTTGAAAGTGGTACACACTGTCGAATATAGATTTCCTTTAATTGAGCGGCCCCTGAATCATGGCAATTCTCCAACACATCCCAAACAAGACCTGCAAAATGTGTATTATTTACAGGTTGGGAATCCTTCTCTAGAGCCCCACATACAACCATCACACTCCCACTCTCTGGGACAATAAGTTATCTAGTGTGCTATAATTTTGTTTTAATTCAAATATTTCTGACAAATGTTGAGACCAAATGACTCCCCACTTACTTATTACAAGGGGACACACCAGAGTCCTGAATCAATTAACATGTGATGCAAAACAACTCAATCGTAATTTCTACCACGGCAGACCGAGGGGCTGCAGGCAATTACCCCCTGCCTCCTTCATCTTGACCCCAGAGGATGCCAAGCCTGAGCAGGTAAGCCCTTTGGGCTTATGTTACTACGATCATGTTATTGATATCAATATGGCCTCCACTGTGTAGGCAGTGAACTGCCTTTGTTGAGGCTGGAGCCCGCCTCGCAACCCTGATAGGTTGCTTTACATTCTTCTGGCTTTTTGAGGGAGCCAGCAGGCGAAGCTGGCCCAAAGCACAAGGCTCACACTCAAGGACCGTGTCTGGCCTGTCCGGCCATGGCCGACATGCCAGGAGGGCCTCTGCCTCTACCCACCTGTCTTAAAGTTACTTCGGCTGCCTCTCTGCTCCAGTTATGGACTGAAAGCTATATGCTGCTGCTTGGCGCCCTCAGGCTTCCCCGTCTCAGAGGTGCTGCCCATTTCACCCAGAACCGTGGTGCCCGTGCACGAACCATCCCCCTGTGAACCTGGCATGCCAGGGCCCAACTGTTCACATTTTCCCCCTCCTGTTCCTACAACGGGGCCTTTGTGTCTTGTCTCTGTATGCCTTCATAATGCTCCGTCTTGTCTTTTTCTCCTTGGGATGCTCCGAGCCCTGTTCTCCCACCACGCGGCTGCCTCATTACGCATGGTCCTCCTTTGACCTGCCTCCTACCACACCAAATTACCTGACTTTAAAGACTTTTGCACACTATCTTGGTACCATTTGTGACTCTGCTGCACTCCACCATCACCTTGGCCTGAACGCAAAGCATCTTTGTTTCCGCTCTCTTACTACTTGTTTAATCTTTGTAGTCTTTTCATTCTTGCAAAACAATTTCTGTGCACTCTGAACCCTTCATCGTGTTCCATACTTAAGCCTTTTGTCACCTTTTCCTTGAAATTCAAATGTAGGCATTTTTTATTCTGGTGTCTGTTTTTTTAAAACCCTAGGCCTTTACACCTGTACTTTGAAATTCAAGTTTGGGAATTCTTGATCCATGTGTTTGCGTTCAATACCTAGGTACACATCTATCACTTTAATCAAATTGTATTGCTTTTAATGCTTGCTGTAACTTATGCCCTTTTCCCCTCTTGGATACTTGACTGTTCTGGCTGCTAGGCTGACTTGTGAGTTTCTTGTGCACAGCGCAGTCCCTCCTCGGTCCTCGCCCACCTCTTCTATGGTGCTTTCTGTCTCCCCTATCTACTGTGTTACTCTATCACATATCCTACCTCTCTCTCGAAGCCTGGAAGCTAAAGGTTTAAGAAAGTGCTCCTGGCCTCCAACTCAGGCATGCTCCTTGCCGACACCTATGTCGATGCTTCCTCCAGGCAAACTATCACTGAGAAACTCTGTCACGCCTTCACCGGACCTATGGATTTCCCATATGGTATCTAGCCTCACCCGTTTCTATTCCTCTCCCATTAATGGTGGAACCAGATGGGAAGTTCTCTTGGCACACTTCTCATCCTCAAAGTGCATCATAAACGTCTACCTTAATGGCAGTATCATGGCCCAGGGCTCTCAGCCCAACCGTCTCCTTCTTGATAGCCATTTTCTCTCTCATTAACTTCCTCCCTTCTCCTGCCACTCCTCCCCCTGTCACCTCTATGGCCTCTTCGCCCACACAGATGGGTGAATCCCATCCCTGTACCACACCTCGGAAGATCTTTAAAGTCAGCAACCAGCTTCACTTAGCTACCCTCCACTCTCGTTCAGCTGTTAAACACTCCTCTGTCACTGCTTTTGACACACTCCTTCCTGAGGGATACAAGGCCAGGCCAAACCCGTCTGGAGGCGCAGTTTCCCTTGTCTTCCCTAAATGGGTCCATGCTTCCGTCATCCCACTCCTACTCTTCCTTTGAATGTCTTGGGAATCGTACCAAAATGTCATCCTCACAATTACGATGGCCGAAAATGCTGACCTCTTATTGTTTTGGACCCCCCCCTTACACCACATATATATGTGGGGGGGTATAGAATATAATATTAATCTGGAGGGGGCTTCGGGGGGTCTCCCCCCGCATATATATGTGATGAAAAGGAGTTTAAAAAAAAGTGAGCATTTTAGGCCATCGCAATAATCGCACAGATCCCATGTTTTGTCTGCAAGCTCGGCATCGCTCCTACCCTCTCGCTCACCCTCGCCACCATCTACAGGTCCCTCTTTCTCCCTGAGTGGGCTGACCTTGCCTCTTTTCTTCTGACCTCAGAGATTTCAATATCCATCTCGTCTCTCTTGAGGTGCTGACTTTACTCTTCTGCGACTCTCTCTCATTCACTATACTTCCTCACTTCCTCTTGGCCAACTCACTCAGCCGTGCATACCTTGGATGGGCTTATCTCAGCTGATGTCTTCTCTAACCCTCACTACTCCTCTCTCTTGGTCTGACCATGCTCTCCTCTGCTCCCATCTTGAGCTCCTTGGCTCCCCGGCTAAGCCTCTGTCCACTCTGCCAGTCTCCTTCTCTGTCATTAGACCGATGAAGCGAGTGTCAGCAGATGCTTTTGCTGCCCCCTTCATTCCCCCCCACTCTTGCCACTCTTGCTACTGACTCTCACACTGGCTCAGCTCTTTCCAACCTTCACCTCTCCATCATCCTTGACATCCTTGCCCGTGCTATTAGGATCCGCATTAAGCCTGATTCCAAGTGCAATAGTTGGTATGATTCGGACCAAGCAGCGCTGAAACGCAAGTGCAAAGTTGCAGAACCGGAAGTGGTTGGCTTCTAGCACATACTCTGACAAACTGGCCTGTCACCTGCTCCAAAGACGATGCAGATTCTCCATCTGCTTGAAAAAGTGGGCCCATATTCAAGCATGTATCTCCGGGGCCACTAATAGCACAGCTGAACTTTTCAAAATCTGTAAGGAACTTGCCAATCCTACTGCAGTCTCAACCTCTCCTCTTCCTTCCCAGGCCCTCTGCACGGCATTGGCCTCTCATTTACATCCAAAGCCCAGGAAATCCTGTCTTCTGTCTCCTCTACTTACCCTCCTCCTAACCCTGCACACAGGCCTACCCTGGCCTCCGTCTCTCCTCTACTCCCTACTCTCCACTTCTCACCCATATCACCTGAAGAGGTTACCAAGACTGTTTGCACCATGAAAGTCTCCTCCAAACAGGTGATTCCCTGCTCTTCTAGAAATTTCAAGGACAATATTGCCTCTCTTGTTCCTTCCTTGGATGGGGTCTGTAGCCACTCTTATGCCACTGGCTCCTTCCCATCACCCCTCAAGCACTAACTTGTGCTCCCCCTCCTAAAAAAACATCTGTAGACCTTTCCTGCGTGGCTAACTACCGTCCTATCTCCACTACCCCCTTCCTAGGTAAACTTTTGGAGAAATTGGTAATGCCCCAATTAATCCATTACACTGAATCTTTTGGCTGCCTCCATGACCACTAGTCTTGCTTCAGAGCAGCCAGAGGCACGGAAACTGCTCTCCTCAACACCCTTGATGACTTGCTCTCAAATCTGTACTCCAACCCTCCCTCCGTTCTTAGCCTCTGTCATTCCCACCTCATAAATGATCTTTTAGATATCCTGGCCATCACGGACCGGGCACTGGATTGGTTGACCTCTTTCCTCTTGAATAGGCCCTCCCAAGTGCAATTGGGCCCTTTTTTCTCTCCCTCTCCCTCTCTCTCTCTCAGAGCTCTATCCTCTCGCCGTGGCGTTACAACATCTACTTTGCCCACTTGCTCTCCTTCTCTCTTCATTTCTAGTATTATGCTGATGACACACAGCTTCCCTTTAAGCGTCCCCCTCTCTTCCTCCTATTTTTCCTCTCATTCCCAACTATCTGACTGCTATTCAGGCATGGTGTGCTGATAATGATTTCTGCCTTAACGCCAGTAAGACTGAGATCCTTCTTATTGGAACTCCTGTCCAGTCCTTCCCTCTGGCCGGCCGCCTTGGGCCCCTTGCCCTCACCCACATGTGAGGCCAAAAATCTGGGTGTCCTCTTCGACTCCTCTCTCTCCTTCTGACCTCATTGCTGACGTTTCCAAGAAGGCCCACTTTCAGCTTCCTCCAGACTGGATTACTGCAACAGCCTCTTCTCCAGCACTGGATCTTTCATGGATTCACATGCTGTAAATATTTCCCGTCGTCGGGCTTGGAAACCTCTGTAACTTTAATATAGTGTTTTCCTATGGAAAATATTTTTTAGTGTCCTATCAATGTCCTTTTTGGGTGCTGGCTGTAGGCTACACCAATAGGACGTCTGATATAAATGGCCCCGCTCCTGCGGCTTCCCTTCAGATTTCAACCATCTCGAAACTGTTGGGATCGCCTTGTGTTTCTCTTTGTGTTTTGCACTTCTTTCGTATCCGGCCAGTATGTCATCTGTGGCCCAGAAAAAAATCACTGTTTAAGCCTAAAGAAGGTCTTCGAAGGGGATAGCCATACGGATTGTCTCTGTCTATTCTCTCATCATTCTGCAGGTGCCTGTGAGATATGTCGAGGGTTTTTGCAGAAGACTTTGAAGGACCGCAACCGCCGGCTCATCTGTTGGCTGAACGAGGGTACTTACCCGGCTTCAGAGGTGGGTTTGGCCCAGGGGAGTCAATCTTCAATGACGGCGGGGAAGGCCTCTGTGCACCGGCAGGCGGCGTCAGCGGAACCCCCCCGCTAAGAAGCAACGGACAGAGTTGCCATCGTCTGAGGTGGGGAGAGTTAGCAAGTCCTCTACATCCAGGTCGCATCACTCAAAGGGGGCCAGTGGATCCTCGCTGTCCCAGTCGGAATCTGCCGGACAAGTCGAAGGTGTCTGGGTGTAGGCCCAAGAAGTCGAAGGCGGCATCAGACAGAGGACAGGCAAAGCCAAGGGAATCTTCCTCCTCGAAGCACTCGGCGTCGAAGGACCATCATAGATCATCGTCCAGCCGAGACTCGTCGAAGCACCGTTCCAGCTCTTCTTCCAAGAAGTCCGCTTCACCGGAGAAATCTAGGCCCGTGGAGGACTCTGTTCCAACGAGAGTGTCGTCGATGGATGTTCCCTTGTCGACGGTGGCGGTACAATCTGCTCTTCCGTCGTCAACGGTGGTGTCGTCGGCTCCATCTATGACGGTAACTGACTGTGGTCTGCTGTTGTCATCGGCGCAGATGGATTCGGAAGGCTTGTTGCTGACAGCAGGACCGTGGCAATCTGCCGCCTTTGGGCCTGTGCTTCCTGTGGACATTCTGCAATGGGAACCGGCTGCGTGTTCTGTTTCCTTTGGAATGGAGGAGGAACAGGAGCCGATTTTCGATCCGTCATCTCTGCACGCCCACCTACGTCGAGTGGGGTGGGGGCTGGGCTGCCCCTTTACCCGTTGGTGAATCAACAGTCCCTGCTATCCTTGCAGGTGTTGTCGTTGTTGGGGCAACTAGATGCGAGGCTTCCGCCGCCTCCGAGCCTGTTGGCTCCGGTGGTTCAGAGTGTGCCTGCTGAGGCTCCTAGGAAGTCACCTCCAGTGCGGTTGCCATTGCTGTTGGCAGTTGGGGTGGACCGTCCCAGAAGTCATCCTGAAGAAGGGGAGTTGCCAGATTTGGATCAGGAGAGTGCTCCGCGTGATACCCTGTGGACAGTGTCTTCGTCACCAACGAGGGACGATACATGGATTACGGATCCTGAGGTGGAACAGCATAGCAGCCCAGCTCAACCGTCTCCTCCAGATGAGGTTGGGGCGTTTCACGCCATGATGGTGAAGGCTTGTCATGAGTTTGGCCTGGCTGCTGAGGAACAAAAAGACTTTTCTCTTTGACCATATGGGAAAGCGACGGAGGGCGGTCTTCTCGGTGTATATTCTGGACCACGTATGGCAGGAGGGTCTGCGCATGATGAGCCACCCCTTTTCTGAACCTGCAGTCAAGGGGCATCTGGAAAAGAAGTTCAAGGCTCCTGAATCGCCCCTCAAATGTCTCGTGTCGCAGTCCACGCCAGAGTCTGTGGTTTCGGCGGTGGCTAGCTGTAAGACCAGAAGCCAACATAAATGTGTTTCGCCCCCGGACAGTAAAGCCAGGAAGCAGGACGCGTTTGGGAAGAAGGTCCTGACTGTGGGGGCTACCACGGTGAAAGCTGCAAATTCTTTGGCTATTTTGGCCAGGTATGACAGGGAGATGTGGCACAGGCTGGCCCCGATACTTGACCATCTCCCGGAGCAACACTGCAAGGAGGCAATCCTTCTGGTTCGGGAGTGGGAGGGAGGCCTCCAACCACAGCATCAACATTGCAGTGGACCTTGCAGAGTCTGGCTTTAAGCTAATCAATAATGGTGTTGTACTCCGACGACAGTGCACGGATTTTCACCCGGAAGTCCAGCATAAGGTTGTGGATATGCCCTGTGAGGGTGAACACTTATTCGGGGACCAGATCGACGAGGCCCTGGAGGGGATGAAAGAGGACCCAGACTGCAAAATCTTTAGGTTCCCTGCAGAGTGGCCATTCTTTTAGTTCGTTTCGGGCCTTTTGTGGAGCCTCTGGTAATGCCCGGTTTGCCGCCTACCGAGACACAGGTTGCGGACGCTCGAGCTATTCGTCTCAAGGCTATAGGCGCTCTTTCCAGTCGGGTCAAAAGAGCAGAGACTTTAAAGTACAGCGTAAGAAGAGTGCGCACGCCTCGGCTGCTAAAGGTAGCCAGTCAAAGTCAGTTGGGTGCTGGATACAGTACGTCTCGGCCATTCGTTGGAGTTTCGGCATTCTGCGGTCCCCATTCCGCCAGTGTTTGTGGCGCAACTGCATCTTCCAGTTTTACGGCATGAGGTGGTACTCATGCTAGCGAAAGGGGCGACAGAACCAGTTCCGGTCTCGGAACGAGTCCAGAGGGGTGTACTCCCGGTATTTCGTTGGGAAGAAGCCCAATGGCAAGTGGAGGCCTATTCTGGATCTTCGGCAACTAAACAAGAGTCTGCAGTGCCTGAAGTTCAAGATGCTCACACTTCAGGATGTCTCAGTGCAACCGGGAGAGTTCTTGGCGTCATTAGATCTGGAAGACGCCTACTTTCATATCCTGAAGAGGCAAAAACACTGCAAGTTCCTGCGTTTTGTGCTCTGGGAGGAACATTACCAGTTCTGTGTCCTTCCGTTTGGCCTGAAGTTGTCTCCCAGGACGTTCACAAAGTGCCTGGCTCCGGTGGCTGCCTTCCTTCGCAGGGAGCGCCATCCCTATGTGGACGATTGGTTGGTAAGGGGTCTGTCGCTGGAGCGGAAATTGGAGTCTCTCATGGCAACCATGGGCCTGTTGCAACGGCTGGGATTCGCCTTCAATTTCGAAAAAGAAATCCCATCTGACGCCGTCCAGGGATTTTGTGTTTCTCAGGGCTCAGTTTCCTACCCAGGACAATCAGATGCAACCGTGGAGTGGTGTAGTCCAAAGCGGGCGTGTGGGGCCATGGTATGGTGGTCTCGGTCTGATGTTACATGTCATTGTTGGGAGCCATGGCTTTATGTATTCTCCTCATTCCATATTGCTGCCTGTTCATGAGACCAGTGCAGGAATTTCTCGCAGACAGATTGTCGCAGAGTCAAGGGTTGTGGTCGGACAAGGTGGTTGTCTCCCGGGAGCTGGTGGAAGCCCTTCGGTGGTGGACTTGCACAGACAATCTCGTACGGGGCATGCCCCTGCTGGAGCCAGAGTTTCAGTTCACGGTCGTGGCAGATGCTTCCCAGGTGGGATGTGGGGCGCACCTCGACGAGTCACAGGTATGGGCCTATGGTCTTGGGAGGAGACGTTGCTGCATATCAACGTGCTGGAGTAGAGAGCGGGGCACTGGGCTCTGAAGTAGTTTCTACCTTGCATCCAAGGGGCTGCGGTGCGGGTGTTGACGGACAATACCACCACAATGTTCTATTCGGATCCTGTCAAAGGAGGCTCAGGAGGTCTGGGATTGGTCCTTTGGCTCGGGGGATCCATATTGTGGCTTTCCATTTGCCGGGGGTTCAGAATGTTCAGACAGACACGCTCAGCAGTGACACCAGTCAGCTGCATGAGTGGTGGCAGAAGAAGGAGCAGGTTGCAAAAATCTTCCGAAAATGGGGGTCTCCCCCGCTGGACTTGTTCGCCACGCAGAAAAACAAGCAGTGTCTGGAGTTTGCCAGCAGAGTGGCTCATCCAGTGTCAATTGGGGACACGTTCCCATGGACGGGCCTCTTCGCATATGCGTTTCCCCCGTTTCTACTAATTCGGAGGACAATCCAGTGTGAGCACAAGTACCAGTGCAGAGTAATATTGGTAGCCCCATTCTGGCCCAGGCAGACGTGGTTCTCAGATCTCCTTCATCTGGCTGTGGAAGACCCGTTTTTCGTCTAGGAGTGGACGGGGATCTTCTGTCGCAGGAAGAAGGCAGAGTATGGCATCACAACCCAGGATCCCTCAGCTTGGCTGCGTGGCTCCTGTCCACGCCGAATTCAGGCATCTAGGTATCTCACAGGAGTGGATCGTGGAGGTGGCAAGGGCCCCTTCTACCAATGTATCGTATGGTCAAAACTGGGCATGGTTCTGTGCCTGATGTGGGGGGCACCCAGAAGTAAAGCCATTGGACGTCTCTGCGGCCCAGATTCTCCCGTACTTGTTACAGCTTGCGCAAGGGGGCCTGGCGTTATCGATGAAGGTGCATTTGGTGGCGATTTCCAGGTTCACAAGATGGTGCCATGCTACTCCCCTATTTAGTGATCGGTTGCTTAAACATTTTCTGAAACTATTGTTTAAGACATTTCCCCCTAAGAAGAGATTTGCAACAGTGTGGAGCCTCAATGTTGTTCTCTCTGCTCTGATGAAACCACCGTTTGAACCCATGTCGACGGCTTCCTTGAAGTTCCTCTTGTGGAAAAGTAGCATTTCTGGGTGTCAGAATTGCAGGCACTGGTCATTGATCGGCCGTATCTGAGATTTGAGGGACAGGGTTCTCCTAGTTACTTTTCCGCACGTTATCCCAAAAGTACTGTCAGCCTTTCACAAACTGGCTTCCATTGCCGTGCCCTCGTTTTTTGCTAATGCAACCAATCGTACGCATGGTTTCCGGAGGTCAAAACAGCTTTGTGTGGCATTTGGTCCCTCCAACAAGGGGCTGTCCATTTCCAAGCAAGGACTTTCCCGTTGCGTCTCCTCTACCATTTCATTTGGTCATGCGAAAGCTGGCAAGCCTTTGAGGGGCACTCGTAAAGCCCATTCTACACGGTCCATGGTGTCAGCAGCGCTAGGGTCTGGTATACTGCTCGTGGACATCAGCCAGGCGGCTTCCTGGGCGGTGCCGCATACCTTCACCAGGCACTACTGTCTGGGGCAGCAACATGTTGAAAATGTGCAGGTGGGACGGGCAGTCCTCCAATGCCTGTTTCAGTAAGGTAGGCCCCGCAGCTTCAGGGGGTGTTCTGTTGTTTTTTTACCCTACTGTTTTTTATTATCATGCCTGTGAGTAAATGTCATTTGTTGGGTTCATTGTCATGTCTTCGGGCATTGGGTGTGGTTTGTCTGTCATGCACCTCCAAATTGTCATACTGCTATATAATTTATTCATAGCATGTGAATCCATAAAAGATCCAATGCCGGAGAAGGGAGTCGTTTCTTACCTGTAACTCCATTTTTCCAGCGTTGGTATCTTTCATGAATT
Source organism: Ambystoma mexicanum (assembly GCF_040938575.1). Lineage (NCBI taxonomy): Eukaryota > Metazoa > Chordata > Amphibia > Caudata > Ambystomatidae > Ambystoma > Ambystoma mexicanum. The sequence continues at coordinate 179,359,665 of NC_090921.1, forward strand.
CACATGTGCCCACCTGCTGCCCCTGCAGGCAAATCTTGGTATAGTTTCCTCTGTTTCGGAGGTTAAAATGTGTAGGGAAGCTGCGGGGGTGGGGCTATTTGTACCAGACGTCATATTGGTGTAGCCTGCAGCACCCAAAAAGGACATTGATAGGACGCTGTTGTAGTGTTGAGGTTTTCCATAGGTAACTGCTATATTAAAGTTACCAAGGTTTCCCAGCCTGACGGGAAATATTCACAGCATGTGAATCCATGAGATACCAAAGCTGAAGAAATGGAGTTACAGGTAAGAAACTACTCCCTTCCTCTTTCCTCCCTCCGCCCTCTTCAGCTAATCCAGAATAGGACTGCAAGACTTATCCTTGCCCTCAAGCCCAGGGACCGCATCTCTACAGCCCTACAATCTCCCTGGCTCTCAGTGGTTGCAAGGAACAAATTCAAGACAATGCTTTCTGGGGCCTTGGACTTCCCTGCATCCAACTATCCCTCCCAAAATCCCTCCCTGCTAGAGCTCTTCGGTTCTCTAGCTCCAACTCTCTGCAGATCAGACATTTCTCCAAGCAGAGAGTGGGAGGTAGATGTTTATTGAGCCTCCCTCTGGAATGGACTCCCAGACTCTTTCTACAATGCCCGAATATGTAGTGAATTGTTACCAGAGTAAGACTCCCTTCATCCAGTTACCCATGGTTATGGTGATGAAAGCTCTTGTATGCAACAAGCGTACAATGTTTATGGAAATCGGAACTTTAATTCCCAGATTTCTGATTACCATTATTCTCCCTTGAATAGGGGTCAGCCCTTAACCCCTCTAAAACCCTTCTTTAGAGGACTATGTATTACCCAGAATGAATCCAATAAAGTTGAAATTGGTATTCTTAAAAGAAAAGGTAATCCGAACGTTGGGGACATCAGGTCCCACATGCCCAAAGTACTGGGACAAGGAAGAGGGACTCGGAGGGGTTCCTAGTTATAGTTTCGACAGTCAAAGTTTCGAATGCCAATAGTTCCGACAAAGTTTTTTTAAAAATTTCGTATTGTAATCAAAAAATAAATTTAAAAAAATGCGAAACTTTTTTTCTGCACTTTTGTGTCAAACTTTTGGCATTCGAGACTATTGTTTCGAAACTTTGACTGGACACCACTCGGAGGTTCTCAACTGCAAGATGCAGTCTAGTGGTTCTAATGACCCACACCTGAGCGGGGACTTCTGAATATAGGAGGCCCCCTTAGGTGCAGGTTACTAGAAAAGCAAGGAGAAGTTGGACAAGTTCCCATCAGCAGTTGCAGTGGAGAAACAAGGTAGACGCCGGAGTCGCCGCTATTGCTAATGGGCATGTCGGTACAGAGAGCATCTCAAAGCCTGAAGTCCTTGAATGCAGATGCTGCACAGCAGAAATCAGCGTGGTAAGGAGTTTTCCCCTCGGATTAAGAGGCTCTCCTAATTGTGCACAATGTCCGGGTGGCTGGCGAGCACTGGAGTGCACTGGGAGCAAGAGAAGCTACTTTCCTGGCAGAATGAAGCTTGGCGGCGGATCGAGCAGACGCGTTTGCAGACATTGTTGAGTTTACCATTGACGGGTAATCCTGGGACGCTCTGTGATTGAATGCTGGCCACTGAAAGCACGTTTGAATGTCGAACTAATGTTAACTAAACTTCACCCATCAAAAAATATGTACGCGAAAAAGATTTCTATTCTTGATCAAAAAGCTAAACAATACATCCACAACACAGAAAATAGCTTGGAAGGGAAAACGATGATAAAAAAGAAATCCTTGGTTGCTGTCATTGCTAGTGAAAAGAAGAAATACAACAGGGAAAGGCTGATAATAAAGAAAAGCCTATATAATCCTGTAACAAAAAAAGGAACTAAGTAATATGAGAACAAAATACACACATTTTATTAAAAGACAAGGTGTCTGAGTCCTCTCTGAGATGGTTTCACCTTGTTCTATGATCATAAATACAGATGGTCGCAAATTCTGGGATTTGTACAAAAACTGTCTGTTCATATGATACTGAGAAAAATTAAATTAATCCTATAACCGAAACAGGTTGGATTAATGTTAAAGATAACTATTATAAGAAAGACAAGACTATACAAAATGATCCATTTGTTGACTTGGACGGTAAAGCGTTTGTTGAAGAATGGGATTCACAGAATATTGAGCTTATAATAAACAAGTTGAAGCCTTCTAGAGCAGCAGGACCAGACTGGATTCCAAACAAGATCTATAAGCATGGACCTCAATTTTGGATTAACACTTTTTCAACGTTATTTACCACCATACTGAATACGGCATAATTCCAATTGGTTGGAAAGCATCCATCCTTATACCAATATTTAAAAGAGGTGCACTAGACCTCCCCAACAACTATAGATTGTTGGCGATGTCCGATCCTGCGTCAAAAATGTTTGCACAGATTTTGTTAGGTGAATTAAATTCCTGAGCAAAGAAGAATATACCCTCGAAACAACAAACAGGGTTTAGACGTGGAATAGGGACCATAATGTGTGGATGCTTATGTACTTGATACGTCGAAGTCTGGCAGGGAAAGATAAACCTTTATACGTTTGCTTCATTGATTTTAAAGGGGATTTTGACACTGTTGACGGAGAATTCCTTTGGAGGAAACTAAAAGAGGATAATTTGAGCCCTATTATTCTATATTTTATACAAGAGTTGTATACTGATAATGTGACTCAAATGCAATTAGACCAAGAGGTAGTTTGAGTGGGAAAATACACATAAACTTGGGCATCAAACAAGGATGCCTGTTAGCACCCACACTCTATAATATATATGTGGCTGATCTAGCTAGGGTTTTGAGTGGCATTTGTAACTTTCCTCCTAAAGTAGGAGGAACACCTATAAGTTGGTTAGGTTACGCTGATGATACACTCTGATTAGATCATACCCCCATAGGATTACAGCACAGACTCTGTGACTACGCTAAAAATAATAATTTAAGCATTAACTATAATAGCAAAATTATGAAAGTGGGCTCTCATAGTACTAGTAATGGAAAATTTGTTTGGAAGATGGAGACCATAGAAATTATTCACTCCTACATCTATATCTGACACATATATCTACATCTTCCACATGCTGGAAAGTATTATAGTACAAAACATTGAGCGGAGATTTAGGGTCATTTCAAACTTTATAAGATACAAAAGTGAATCCTCAATCGCAGGGTTGTTAATGCTATAGAACATGTCTCATTCCATGTCTAACATATGGCCTAGAGGTCCTTACGATTAGAGAAAAGAAATTGATAAAAAAGCTAGAGGATAAACTGTGGCGTAGAGTCTTGGATCTCCGAAGTAATGTATCAGTTGAAGGTCTTCACTGTGAACTGGGTCTAACCTCACTTACCACCTTAATGAAAATTAGGATGGGTATACAATTTATTCAAATCTGTAGCAGACTGGAAGATAAGGATTCGCTCTACTCTGACAGGTACTTTAGAAACAATATCGCAAGTGCAACACTACAAGAATGGAACAATGATGTGAATATGTTCTTTAAAGACATTGGCTTTAAATGGGATAAGGAAACGTCTATATTGGTGATGAAAACCAAGATAAAAAAACTAGCTGGTATTTGGGATTGTGATAACAACTTGTCTAAACTGGGTACTATGAGGAAATCCGAAGGTTATGTAAAGCAAAGCTTCCCTGTTAATACTTTATGTAGCTACCTTACAAATTATTTTGATATGAATGTTAGAAGAATTGTATTACAGCTAAGATTGGACCTTCTTCCCATGTTATCAAGAACTGGAGCATGGCATAATATCCCATATGAATTTAGAGACTGTAGACTTTGTAAAAAAAAAAAAGTAGAAACCTTTAAACATCTATTAACAGATGTGATCAGAGTGTGATAGATTAGGGTAGATGTATAATAAAGGTTACCACAACATGAGATACAAAATGATTGATTACACATCTGATATATCCGCTGCAACTATATATGCTGGTAACACCACGATATTACATTTCACCTTTTTCCAATATGTGGAAAAAAATCTTTTTTAGAAAATGCCTAATTAGATGATTAGTTTTAGAAATCGAGAGTAAGTTTAATGATGTGATTCTTATGTTATTATAGATATATCAAATGTTATGTATTTTTTATAACTGATTTCATAACGTCGAATCATAAAATGTGAATGTTTTTATGCTACTATTCTAAAGATTTACTGTGGAAATGTATGTTTTATGTGTTGTAAGGTTTATTTAACCAATAAAAACACTAAAAGAAAAACACAATTTCTGATGTTTGTTAATCTGGTTAGAATCACATGCATGATCACATAGAGGGCTGGGAGGAGAACCCAGATGTGGGTGACCCTCAACCATGGCAGTCTCCAGATCCACAAGATCCTGATGCCCTGTCTCTGTATTCTCCCCAGTACACCCCCACTAGACAACAACCATCGCCAGTGGATGATCAATTGACTCTCCGTGTAATGTTGCGTAAAGTAGCTGAACACTTTAAGATTGCAACAGATTAAGCTGTACCTGGAGCTGACTTTGTGGAGGACATCGTCAAGGAGAAGCCTCCGGCCAGCCAGGCTATTCCTCTCCTCAATTCAATTAAGAAACGTCTGGCTCCCTCCTTATCACCTGCTCTCACAAGAGGTGTTAACCCAAGAATAGAAAAACTCTTTCGTCCTTCTCCCTCTGACCCTCTGTATATCAGAGGTCACTCCACCCCAGCCTCTCTGGTAGTGACCACTACAAGAAAGCGGGCGGGGTCCCGTTGTCAACCGGCGAAGCACCCCCGATAAGGAAGGTAAACTACTCTACGCCCTTGGGAAGAGGGTCACGGTCGCAGCAGCGTTTTCAACACGTATTGCCAACAACACAACCTTGTTGACCAGCTACGCCGATGCTCAGTGGGCCTTACTACAGGAAGGCATACAGGAGGTTCCCGAACCTCTACGTACTTGTCTCCTCACCACTGTCACTGAGCAGACAGGTGAACCAAAGCATATTTAAGAACACTTTGGATTCTGCCGAAATGGCTGGTTGATCCCTGGCTCAGGGCACACTCCTGAAGAGACATGCTTGGATACGGAACTCTGGATTCAATCCAGAGATGCAAGAGTCACTTATAAATAAACCCGTGGAAGAATCCAACCTGTTTGGGAAGGCGGTCAATGAGGCCCTCGAGACAGCAAAAAAAAGAGCATGACACCCTGAAAACACTGGCCCAAATTACACAAAGACCCTCTACAAGACGAGGATCTGGGTCCAAACGACTTTTTCGTGGCCAACGCTTCCCTCAACAACAATACTCCTCAGGAAACAGAAACGAAGGGGCTGGGTCTCTACCCCTAGAAGTTCCCCGGCATCAGGTTCAAAATGACCCGAAGATGCCTCCCCGGTTGGGGGCCGGCTAACATTGTTCCTTCAGGCATGGGAGGGGATAACTACAGACCAGTGGGTGCTAAAGACCGTGGCCCACAGGTACTGTATAGAGTTCAACCGGTCCCCAACATTCAGACCTCCACGAGCAAGACGACTGACACCAGACAATCTTTGCATACTTCTTCAGGAAGTCAAGGCACTATAAGAGAAAGGAGCCATGGAAATCGTACCTCTGTCTCAGGTAAAAGAAGGTATTTATTCAGTGTACTTCCTTGTACCCAAAAAGGATCTAACCATGTGCCCTGTTTTAGATCTGCACCCAGTGAACAAATTCGTAAAGCCACAAAAGATCTGCATGGTCACTCTACAGGAAGTCATTCCACTGCTAACACAGGGGGATTACATGGCAACACTGGACATGAAAGATGCATACTTTCATATTTCAATGTTGCCAGTGCACAGAAAATACCTTTTATTTATGATATAAGACAAGCATTATCATTTCAAGGTACTACCCTTCGGCATAGCATCTGCACCAAGGGTATTTACAAAGGTACTAGCGGTGGCAGCAGCACATCTGCGCAGGCAATCCATCCCGATCTATCCTTACCTCGACGACTGGCTCATAACATGGGACTCTTACGAAACATGTCTGTCAAATACCCAAAAGATGATAGATCTTTTATTCAGTCTGGGATTCTCTATCAACGGGGAAAAATCAGGCCTAGACCCAAGTTAAGTCAAACAGTTTCTAGAGGCTCTAATTCGAACAAAGGACTGCCTCGTCTGCCCATCCAACGAGAGGGTTCCAAACATGTTTCAAATCCCTCTGTATGTAGCCAGTCGAGAGGTAACGGTACGCAAAGCTATGTGAATTCTAGCAATGATGGCGTCATTTATTTACTTGGTTCCTCACGCGCGCTTGCGCCCAATGCAAGAGTGGCTCAACATCCAGTGGTGTCAGGCCAGCGGACATTGGGACGATCTAGTGGTTGTTTTGCCGGCCCTCGTTCTCTCGCTGCAGTGGTGGTCGAAGGACAACCTCTTCAAGGGGAAATCCTTCACCACCCCCGCAGTGGAAGCCACTCTAACTACAGACGCGTCTCTTACAGGGTGGGGAGCTCACCTGCTTCAACAAACGGCGCACAGAGTTTGGTCGTCAGACATAGCATCCAACCACATAAACCTGTTGGAACTGTTGAAAGCACTAAAAGCTTTCCAGACACAACTGCAGGGGAAGACTATCCTGATCGTCACAGACAGCACCACGGCCATGTACTATCTGAAAAAACAAGGGGGCACTCCCTCTACAGGGCTGTCCAAACTGTTCCAGAACATTTGGAAGTGGGCTCTCAAACGCAACATGTTCCTATTATCACAACATTTTCCAGGGGAACTCAATCTTCTGGCAGACTTACTCAGCAGAGACTTCCCGTTGCCCATGGAGTACGAATGGCAATTACACAGAGACATAATCTCCAACATTTTCGCAGAATGGGGCTTCCCAGAGATAGATTTGTTTGCAACTCTGGAGAACGCTCAATGCCAAGATTATGCCTCCAGGTACCCCCAGAACCGTTCCTAGGGGAGCGGACTCTGGATAACATGGTCAGGGAAATTTGTCTACGCTTTCTCCCCTGACTCCCCTTGTCAACATGATTGTGCACAAGATGCACCAGGAACCAGTCACAATGATACTGGTGGCCCCCATGTGGGCCCGCCAACCCTGGTTCGCTCATCTGATGGAGATGACCCTATCTCCAGTAGTCACACTGCCTTGCCCATACAACATGTTCTCGCAAGACAGAGGGGAGACTTTTCACCCATGCCCGCAGGCACTATCTCTAGATGGATTGTCAAATGCATCACACTCTGCTACATTCTTGCTAAGAGAGAGCTGCCCTTCAAGCCTGGAGCACATTCTACTTGAGGCACTGGGGCTTCCATAGCATTCATTGCAAATGTTCCCCCTTGAGTCCATTTGCAAAGCGGCAACCTGGAGTTCTGTACACACGTCTACAAAACACTATTGCCTAGATACTCATTCTAGGTCTGATTCTCAGGTGGGACAGAGTACTAAGACATCTTTTCACTACTGTTCCTTCTCACAACCCACCTCCAACTCCAGGTACTTCTCGCTAGTCTATGCACAGCATATGCTCGCTAGTCTATGCACAGCCTGCGATTCTAATCAGATTAACAAACATCAGATGATATGCATTACTTGCCGTAAAAGCATTTCTGATGGTTGTATCTGCTTAGATTCACATGCGCCCACCCTTCCTCCCCGCTTGGATGGAAGGATAATAGACGTCTTACCACTTTCTCTCTTTTCTGTACTAGCTCACGATAGTCATAAGGCTCCCTCTCAGCAGAAAAAATAGAAACAGAGGGACCTCGACGCCTGAGGGATCTTGGGTACACTACACGTCATGTACGGAAAGTGTTACAGGCATGCCCATGTCGACGTCCCCTTTCGATTCTCTAAAGACCAGATGCAGTACTGTGCGGTTACCACTGGATGTCGGACCATATGCACATCATGTGAATCTAAGCAGATACAACCATCAGAAATGCTTTTACGGTAAGTAATGCATATCATCTAATTAATGTAAGGAAGGGTACTGAAAGCACTTTTGAATACTGAGCTAAAATAAGGTAATACTTGCATAATCAGAACTTAAACAAGAAAGAAAAGGTTGCAATCATTGCTGTTCAAACTAATATAATTGCTGAGACAAAGAGGGGATAATCAATAAGCAGGGTAACTATAAACCCCATTGTCAAAGTAAAGAAGGGGCAATACTGAAGTCAGCCAATTGCAACCACCATTGCCAAAGTAAAGACAATGCAATATTTCTAACAGCATGTAAACCATATTGGCTCAACAACAAGAGAGCACTGTTGCCAGAGTGAGGAAGAGTCAATAGCTGAATCAGATACCAACAAGCATTGTAAAAGCCAAAGAAGAGCAAGTGTGCTACATAAATGTGAGCCGTTATCTGATGTGAACATGGGAAAACAAGAGTAGCAGGAGGGATGCCCTCCTGATAGAGAGTATCAAGGAGGCGAGAAGAATAACCTCCATTGCATATGTAAAATTCAACAGTGCAATAAACGGCACCAATGTGTCTCATGTTTTCCCAGAAGAAGTTGTGAATTGTGATGTTCTTGAATGTTAAAGACTAATTCTTAAGAGGTTTGAAACCCACCACAATGTACTTGTAGTAGTAGTAGGAGCTTTTAGTCGTGGCAGGTGAGTATACCAGGGCAGCGACCTTTTAGTGGTAGTACTGGCAGGTTAGTGAACCAGGAAGAAGTTGGTGAAGAATTGTATGGTGGTTGAGGATTGTGAAGAAATGGCAAGACCCCTTAAGCATGTCATGCATTGTTGTGGAATCATCCTGACAAAACTTTGTTGTTGATGCAGAAGCAGTATAAAAGTGTTTTGTTTCTAGGAAGAAGCTGTGTTAGACTCTTTGCTATGAGTGGAGAGTGTTGAGCTTAGAGACACAGATTTGTCATTGAACTTGATTGAAATCCTAGTGAAAGACTTTTGGAGCAAGGAGAACTTTGTGATCCAAACTTGTCTACAAAAAGGAACTTGCTTGTTTTGAACTTTTGAGTTTAAATATTGCTTGTAATCTGTGGAAGGGAAGCCAACACACATTACAAGGATATACAGTTATTCAGTCTATAGTGAACTTAACTGTTATTTCTTTTGCATTTTTGAATTACCATCGATTGCCTTTATAGGTTTGATGTATGTACACATGTGAGGGACAGATTTCTTTTGTTAGTGTTTTCCTTTAGGTATTTTGATAGGTAGGGAAATCCTTGTTAGGTATGGGATAGTGAGGCGTTTATAAAACCCTTTTGAGTTAGTAAAATGGCTTCTTGTGAAAAACCTTTACCAAGTTGTCCGCCTCACATGTCTGATCCCTCACACAGTGCCCAGATCTTTAATTTCCAGTTGCACTCTGAGACTGGCTTCCAGGCCAGCGGTCTACAACCTGCAGCACTCCAGATATGTTGCACTACAACTCCCATGATGCTTCACGATTGGCTACCCTGGCTAGGGCTGATATGAGTTGTAGTCCCAAACAACATAAGAGCCAAAAGTTACAGAGCCCTGCTGTAGGGTCTCTCAGAGTGCATAGAAAAAAACAATTCACACACCAGATTTCAATTTTATTTGACTTCACAATGGCACATACATCTTGTGCTATAGTCCCAATTACAGTGATCTATCATTTAGAAAGGGGACCCAAAAATGCACTTTAAAATTCTATAAAAGGGATATGGGAATTTTTCCAATTCTCTAAAGAGTATAATCCCTCAGCACATTTATACTGCTTATATATGCTATGGTTCCTTCACTCTCAAATGAAAGAAGGAATGGCCCACTGCTGGCACTAGGTAATTTCCTTCCTCTTTGGGCACCTCTGCCAGGATGGCTCTTAAGTCCATCTCAGTCTTGGCACACTGATCTGCTATGCGATCCTTTAAACAGTCAGTTCCCCTGGATAAGCTCTTGGATTCAATTAAATCTGCTTTCTCCCACAGCAAAGCTGTCTGCCATAAATCCAGTTGGCTCCCAGATTTGTGTTGGTTCTACCCAAAATGTTCTGTATCAGTCCTTCCTGGGCTGCAAAAAGTAATGTGGCTAAGATTCCACCACAACCAGTATCATATCATTTGGGCTTTTACTGGAATAAAATTATAAACCTGGGGGCATTTAGAAAGTAGATTTATAGAAACTAGAATAAAGTAGTTTATGAAGTGGGCACTCTTTCTAGGGAAATGAATGTAGTCACTCTTGAGTTATACTATTTTATAATTTTATTGCAGCAATTCTGGTCGAATTTTGATTTATGTTTTTAAATTCAGATAATCATTCCCTGATGGTCAAGATATTTAATTTATTTCTACTACTGGCAGATCCTGAATTAACATACTTGTGAATCACCATATAATATTTAAAATGGTAATGGTAATTCCCATGTGAAGCACTCATTTTTTTTTTTTCTTGAAGTGACATGTGAGAACTGCACATTCCTATTGCATCTGGAGTTCTGATAATTACTCCCTTTGAAGCTCCGCTTACTACCTATCCATCACCCTAAATGTAGGCTAAATTGACAAGTCTTCATTCATTCATTTTGTCATTTATTATAGCGCCTTTCACCATAGTTATGGTCTTAACATGCTTTTGGTTGAACGCCCTTAGAGGGACCGGAGTCCAAAAATTTGGGAGAATATTGGAGGTGCTATTATGTGTGTGCATTTCAGCCATTAAAGTTATACAAGGGTGACCAAGGCCATGCTAGTCAAGCTAGAAGGTGTCTCACTTACTAGCCCGCGGGGATCTGTCATCCAAGTGGCCAGGACACGGCCATTGCTGTTGGATCCAGTTCCTGGGGGTGGAACAGTGGGGGAGGATCACCTGGGCGAGGGGTCTTCGGGGAGTGGAAGTGGGACACTGAGGGTTGAGACGCAGTATCCCCTTCTGTGTAGTATCTTTTCCCCATCTTACCCTGTAGGATATTTGGAGGCTCTAACCCCTCCCCTTTTCCCACATGAACACTTTCTTGCACTATACCAGACAACAGACTGACATCAGAACCGTTTACCTGACATGTCCCAACACACGGGTCAGGCAGAGTCAGGCAATTGACAATGATCATGCACACCTGACAGCCCTTTACCTTCCCACAGGCATAAAAGGCAGAGCACAAAAGCACCCTTCGATCAAGGCCAAATGCACGAGGAGACGGCCACACCAAACCGGTAGTTCAAACGGAGAACAAAAGCAGTGAGACCTGGAAGTGCGACGAAAGGGGAGTTACCCTATTCCTTTTCAACTCAGACCTGCAAAGCCTCTGAAAGGGAAATCCCCCGGAGTTGCAGCTGGCGTGCGTAACAACGGACGACAATAGTACACGAGGGGCTTCCGCATTGATAACGCAGGCCGAGAGGCAAGCTGGCTACCGTGGTACTATCCTTGACTCCAGAAATCAAAGAAGCCATCGGGTTCAGCACAGCTGGTGCGTCAGAGGAACCTGATGGCAAACCAAACTGTGTTGAGCCTGGGGTTGCCAGTAACAACTTTTTGAAAGCAAGGAATTTGGAAGAGCCACACATTGTGTTTGTTTAAACTTTAAAGAAAGCCCAGTTTAGGTCCAGGTGCAGAGCGGTCCGGCACCACGTGGGTGCTAAGTCGAAAGGCTCTGACCGGAGGCCTGTTTTGAAACTGCAAGACCGAGAAAGCCCTAGAAAAGGGTGAAGTGAAGCATCTGTGTGGTCCTACAAGGGTTACATCAAACCCCTTGTACAATCAAAGTCTCTGACCCATTGACAAAAATTCGAAATGTATCTTCCCACATAACCATCTCTTTAAACACAATTCCCCCATTTAGTCCATAGTATACCTCTGATGCGCCCATACACATTCCATTTAGACATGGGTGATGTAAGGAACTCATGGTGGCAACAGTAAAGACAGTTCAAGAGTGGGAGCAAGCTACGACCATCAAATAATAATAAGGTAGTCCTAGTGGCTTCTTGTCAAATAAAAAAATGCCTTATACTAAACAATATTGCTAACCCTTACCACTAAATTACAAAAAAGTGTGGGATACTGTTCCCCATAAAATAAAGAAGTGGTCACCAAATGATAAGTCAGGATGCTATGGCTTGGTCTCCCTGACACACTTTTGAAGCACCGGACAAGGCGGGACTCTGGAGCACAGCACGCTCTGCATTGCCCACAAGGCTTTCTGGGGCCTGGGTCCAAAATACCTTCAACTATCCCTACGTAAATACCTCACCTCTGGAACCCTTGGCTCCTCTACTTCTAACTCCCTCAGGGTCAGTCGTTTTTCAAAGAAACGTGCTGGGGGTAGATCTGTCTTCGACTGGGGCCTCCCTTTGGAACAGCCTCCTGACCACCTTGAAACTTGAGGAGAACCATCTCCAGTTCCGGAAGCACCTCAAGACCTTCCTCTTCGCTTCTGCCTTTGCCCCTCTTCTCCCCTGCTGATCTGCTTCTCTCTCTCGGCACCGTGATCCTGGCCACCCTCTGTCCCTCCGGCCCAGGTATCTGCTCACCCTGCCTCCCTCCTGCACAGCCTCCGAGCCACCCCTGGCACTGAGATCTGTATCCGTACCCATACAGTCCCCCACTCTTCTGCACTTATCAGATATACCTATCTGACTAATCATGCCCTTGCCACTTGCTGGCTGCACTATAATTCTTCACTACATTTATTTATTTCACTTATTATTTATTCTGTTCTCTCCTCTGTTCCGCACGTTTTCTTTTTTCCCTTTTCCATGTACTCGCGTGTTCTTCATGTCACTGGGCCTAGTAATGTAGTTTTTTTTTTTAGTTCTCCCCTGTTCCCCTCCCTTTGGTTGGCCGCGCTCTGAAACACTTGTGCATGAGCGCGATATAAATAAAATATATCAATGGCCTGAAAAGCTGTGGCTCTGTTCCCTTTCTATGAATGGTTGTTGGGTGGAAGGGCGATATATGGCTCTGGGGCTGCCTCCTGCCAAACTGGCTGGAGCCTTCCCAGGGACTGCTTGTTGTGGGTATACCCTTGGGGTGGAGCCTACCTGAATGGAGTGATTAGTCCATATGCATTCTGTGTTGCGAGTGTATGGTTTTGGTTGTGTGACACAATGCCTGAGCCAGCCCTGACTGAAACTGCAATGAACGCAGTGTGGTGCTCTGAAAGACTGGGAGTAGCCCCAATCCACATCCTGTGTTGTGGGTGTCTGGTTTCTGGTGAATAGCCTGAATGCCTGTGAGCCTGATTGGGTGCTGCCTGTATGGGTGCACTTCTGTGTGATTGGCTGGCTGAACCTGGCTTAGCCTGAGTGAGTGGGGAGTGTTTAGTATAACAAGGGTCATCACACTCACCTCCTTGCCAGAAGCTGTAACAAGAAACTTGAAGCTGAAGTAATCTTAAGCTTACATCCTGTAGTCCAGCTGGAGGAATAAGTCTGCGGCTACAAATCTTCAAGCAATCCGAAAGCTGCTGTGCTGACTCAAGACCTGAACCAGAGAGGACCTGGATAGGCGACCTCTTCCCGAGTTACAAGGGACCATCGTGCAACTACTGCTCTTCACCCAAGGTGTCCTGAAAGCCAGTCCTTTGTGCCTGCCATCCGGGGAAGGGATCTTCGTGGGTCCAGAAGAGTACTGCCTGGACCTATTGAAGCCAAGAAGTCCATCTCTGTTGCCCAGGGTCCGGAGGAGGGTCTGTGACTGCTGGAAGCCAAGCTGCTGAGTATCACCCGGAAGAGGGGGGAAACACTGACATAGTGCTGCCCGACACCCTGAGCTCTGAAAGTTCCAAATAACTGAAGAATCCTTCAAGGGGCACTGCTGCCACAACATATATCCACTTTTCTACACCAGAGAAAATCCAGGGTCAATGTCTGCAGAGGATTGTCTGTCGGTGGGTATCCCATGACCAAACCATGAAGAAAGCGTCCTGACGGTCCAGACTTGATGAGGGTCCACAGGTCACCAGAGGCCATCCTGAAGTCCATGCTGCAGCTGCAGCACCAAAGAACTGAAAGGCAGTGAAACGTGAAAATCCCGACACCTTCTTCTGCCACTGGACCCGTTGCCAACGAAAGTCATTGACGAACAAATGCCAAAGGATTTAACTTCTTCATCCAGGCCTTATCAAAGTGCATAGCAGCAAGCTTCAGCTTTGTGGGACATCCACAGCCGGCGTAACAACCTGACATCGAAGACCACTACGACAGACCCTGCATTGCTGCCTTTCCAACACTGCTTGATACCCTTCTCCTGTTCGACCCCCCCCACGTCCCAGTGGCTCCTTTTTCCACGAGGGGTCCATCCTCGAAGGGCATCGAGTGAAACGGAGAAACTCCATCACTTTCAAACTCCTTCCAAGGCACTGTGACAAGGAAGAGCATCTTCCATTCTTCATCTTTCATCCAGGGGTCCCAGATTCATCTTGGATCCTGTTCTCCAGTGGCGTCCGAGGTTCTTTGGGGGTAGTGGGACCTGTAGAAAGAAAAACAGACTATTAATGAACATATTTGGACTGGGCTGTAATATACAGCATAAAGTACACCTTAACTTTTCGCTTACAGATTGCCCAGGTTGGGGGGATCCTCGCGCAGTATTGCATTGTTAAGCTAAAGAAAGCATTTTATGAAGTAACCCTTGCCTAATAATTTAAATGCTTTTTAATAACTGTCAGCAGTTGATTAATTGCAATTGAATTTAAAGGTAACAGTGGTACCACATAGAACTGTATATATTACGTTAAATTACCTGTTTAGATATCTAGTACAAAGTGAGTCTTATTTATCTGTGTATATCTACCTGAGTTTTTATCATTTAATAAAAGGACTGTGTTATCACCCAACATAGTGTGTGGCCATTCCATTGTGGGGAGCTTGGGGGTTCACTTTACCCAAGATCCAGCCTGCAGCACCTCCCTTGAGTCTCAGCCTTGATTGCCCGTCCATAGCTACCATTAGAGAACCTTGTATAGTGGGCAGAAGTACAGATACCCCCTTCAGTCTTCACAGGGCCACTAAGAATAAAATTGGGTTTTGTCTAGCAGGCCATACGCCTATTCATAAGCCACAGTTGCATGTCCTTGGGGCAAATTATAAATGTATAATCAGAAAAAAGAAGTAAGGCCTATCTCAGCCAAAAGTGGGATGCTTTACTAGACTCTGTTAAAAGGGAAGACTCTGCAGTATTTTGGAAACAGGTAGTAGGTTTGGAATCTCGTTGTGATAGCAAGATTATATTGTAATATAACACCGGATATGCGGCGGATCCACTTCCAAGGATTGTATAGGGATACCACAGTATTTCCAACCTCAGAAACTGGGTGATTCATCAGATGAAGGTATATCAGCAATAGGCATTGAGGGGGGGGGGGGGTTTAGTCTAGCAATAAACCAGGTTGAGGAAGCAATAGATGCCCTGAGAGGTTGGAAAGCCCCCGGCCCTGATACAATTCCTACTGACCTCTATAGGGACAAACCACAGGTCTGGGCCCTGTTATTATGCTGGCTTTATAATGCAGTTCTCAATTGGAATGTGTTGCCTGAATCTTGGCGTGTGGCTGGAATAGTCCCCATTCATCAAAATAAAAAGGGCACAGGTGGTGATTGATTGAGTTATTTGTATTGCTTGCACTTCTGAACTAACCAAATTGTATATAGGCGGAGTTGTTGTAATAATAATTAGCTCCACCATAGGATTACCAAGTCATAAACATTGCTGTCTGGCCCTTAATCCTGTATTCTTGAACTATTGAAACAGATATGTTTTTAATGTTTTTAGAATAGTGACAGGAATTCAAATATCCTAATCTCCAATGGAAAGCTGTTCCATAATTGTGGTCCACACACCGAAAATCTGTAATCTCCTCTGGAAACACAACAGGTTTGAAGGATGGTCAACAAGAACTTGTCCTTTGATCTTAGGGACCGTGTTGGTTGGTAACAATTTAACTCATCCACCAGCTACATAGGAGCTAGATTATTCAAACATTTAAATACGATACATCCAATTTTAAACTTGATCCTGTCCTCCACCGCCAACCAATGGATTGATCGACGGAGCCCTGAGATTGGTGTAGACTTTTCTTACCCCGAACACCCATCTGACCGCTGCCTTTTTTGCTCTTTGCAGCCAATGTATTTGTTTGGAGGAGCCCTGGCCAGTAATCTGTTGCAATAGTCCAATTTAGAATGTACTAGGGCTCCTGTCACTGCTGCATGATCCTTCTGAGGAACATAAGGAAGGGCCTGCGAAGAAGCCACAGGTTGTACAAAATGGCCGGCAATTTGGTTCAACTTGAGCTTCAGAGCCCAGGTTGCTCTGCCATATGCAACCCACATTTCCTACCCTACTTCAATTCCGATCCCAGAAAGAAAGGTGTTGGGGGACATCTAGTCTCGCCTTTGAGGTGATTCACGCCAAACAGAATGACCCCTGTCTTGTTTGGATGAAGTTGGAGCCAGTTGGTGGACATCCACCCACCAACTTCTTTCAAACTGACCCGTGAGAAATATTCCTCTATCATTTAGCCTAAGGAACACCTGGGAATTGTCTGCATATGACTGGAAACAGACATTATGACTTTGCAGGATGTCCATTAAAGGGCATAGCTATAGGTTCAATAACGATTTCTTCAGATCTGACAGGTTAGTAGTGCTTTTAGTCTCAGGGGAGCATTAAGGGTACAAATATTGTCCATGGTTAAAGCTCCTTGTTTAAAAAGGGTGTCACATTTAAGTGTTGTTTCAGTAGAACCAAGTGCTTTCCTCAGTTCAGTGCCTGATATTTTTTCCAGCTCTTTTGACTTGCGGGCTGGTACCAAATATCTAGCGCTGAGTGCCTGCTCTCTCGGATTATTAATATTCACTGAAAAAATGCAAAAGTAATGTAATGGTCTATCCATTACATTACTCAAGGAACTGTTTGGAGAGGTCCATAGAACCGGGTGTCTGATCTCAGCAGAGTCCTCCTACTGGAAGTGGGAGATTTCTATCTGGGATCTATAGATCACTGCTATCCCTCCTCCTGTCCTTCTAGTGTGGTCAATATTTTGAATAGAATATCCCTCTGGTAAAATACTATGCAGCATCGCATGTGAGGTATCCCTGAACCAGGTTTCCGTTAAGAAAAGGATATGCAATTTGTGTTCTTCTATAAGATCACTTATTTCTGAAGCATGGGCCACTGCTGACCTAGCATTTAACAATGCTGCATTAAAATGTGCAGCTCCTAAAGAGCCTAAATCTACAGGATAGGTTTGTTTCTGAATTTCAATGCCCAGGCTACGAATTGTGTTTAGTGCGCAGAGTGGGAGGGATCCCTTATGGTTCCTCATATTTTGCAACATGTTAGCATCATATTTGATAGCATTCATCCTGCACTGTAATGTCCTATAAATGTACAGGAGTCCTGGGAGCTACCGCCCAATTTCACTCCTGGCTGCATCAGAACATTTTTGCGAAGGTCATTTTAAAGCGTCTTCAGAGCTGGCTGGGAACAGACGATATCAACCATTTCAGGCCGGCTTTCAAACAGGAAGAAGTACTATTGATTAAAGTTTTCACCTATATATATATGATTGTGTCGAGATATCTGATCCTCACAAAATCAAGGTGAATGTAGATCTAAAAAAACGCCTTGGATGGGGTGCCCAGGAAGCTGCTATGGCAGGTTCTAGACAAGAAGAGAATACCAGGCCATCTACTGGGAGTAATCCAGAATTCATATGTTACCAGCGAAGTGGTTGTGTGCTGGGGAGTTGGTGGTGAGACCGCCAACCCATTAGATGTAGAGAAGGGCGTGAGGCAGGGATGTAGCCTGGCCACGTTCTTTTTCTGGATCTATATTAATGTTGTTATTGAAGAGCTGGCCGCTCATTGTGTGGATCCCCCTAGACTGGGTGAAAAATGAATACTAGCCCTATTATTGGCTGACGATGCGGTCTTATTGGCAACTACGCTTAAGGGGCTAAGGCATACATTGGATAGTTTCATCACCAAATGCAAACAGTTGAAACTTTACATTAATAAGGAAAAGACTAGGACAATGGTCTTTAGGCCCAGAGCCAATCATCACGATCGCCTAAATGTAATGATTGACGGTCATATTGGAGCAGGTTGCCTTCTATGGTTATTTAGGCATTAGGTATACTGAAAATGACCAATGGACAGCTCCGGTGGCCAAAGCCTGTGCAGCGATGGATACGAATAGTGGTGGCATAAGGGCTGGGGGAGAGGTGTGCGGGGGTGTTATATATATGGTCAATTGTGAAAAGGTCAATTGTGACCCTTTAAATTCGGTCAATTGTTCATTCGAACAATTGCAAACGAGCAATTTGGGTAATACCATCTATTCAGCATTATATGTTGCTTTGTGACGAGTATGATGTGTTGAAGAGAACATATTTATTTCCCTTGTTTAGAGGATCAGGTGTTAGACGCCTGGAGGAAGCTAATGCCTTTTGTAAATCTACTGATGACCCTAATGTTGTTCACTTTGTAGCCAAGTATATACACAGGGCTTGGTTGCGGCTGGTCGAACTGGAGCCCATGACAAGGTAGCTTGTCATGACAATCGGGAGGTTTTGGTGCAATGGACGGCTATTGAAGGTGCTGCTATAATTGAGTAGTATGAATTTTGTATATCCTTTTTCTTTTAAATGGCAAAATGTTCTGTGGATAGACATGACAACACTCATCAATGGTCCTGTAGGTCGCTGCTCCGATTTGCTTATCGCTTGATGTGCTTTGCACTCTGAAGTAAACTGCACTGAGAATGGGTGTGTGGCTGGCTGACATACCCCGGAGCAGACGTTGGTGTGAGGCGAGAGTTGGTGTGCTGCTGCATACTGGGACCTACTGTGCTCTCTCCCACCTGTTGCCTCACCACGGCGTGGGGCAGTTTGTTTTTGCGGCGCAAATGTCCCAGAAACAGTGCATTTTAAGGTTGCGGACCGGTCCGTCTACGGCCACATTGATGTTTCGCCGATTTCAGGCAACTCTCCCATGTGTTAAGGTGCTGAAAGTTGGGGAAAGGAGTATGGTGTCAATATGTCATGTAGCCAGTAATGTCTGGAGGGTCCTAACGGGTAGCGATGCAAAATGTGGAGCAGATTGGTGAAACGGTGTGGAATTGTATAAGGAACAACGCTTCGCCAGAAGGCCAGCCACAAATGTTCACTTTTATAAATAAAGCTATGTGATGGTCATTTAATGTTTGTATGATTTTTTTATACTGAATAAAGCCGATGAAGATGATATCATCTAGGTTGGGCATCAGATGCCTTTCTCGTTGATGGATCTTTTGGGTAGTCAATATCGATGCAGTTTTGGACTGCTGTGGTTTGGAGGGGGAAATGAGGAGTGTGGAGACGCATGTTATGCGACCTTTCACCTTCTCAATGATACTCTAATAACAGAGGGACTCCAGAGTGTAGCACTACGGTTCCATGTCATTTCATCGCGGGATGTTTTTTTGCTGGGTTTTTACCACGATTTTTCTTTTGAAAAACCCCATCGAATTTTTTTTTACACTATTTTTGGGGGGTTCCCCCCCCCCCATTTTCTAAAAAATTCGATGGGTTTAAAAAAAAAAATAATTACGGTAAAAAAACCCTGCGAAAAAACATCCAACGACGAAAGGACGTCGTACAAGCACTACAAGGTCATCCAAGGTACTATGCAGTTCCAATCAATACAACTGGACCTCGAGCTCATGTGTGTAAAACATTATTCATTATACAAGACTGTGACACTAATCCAAAATAAAAACAAGACGAGTCCTTAATTGTAAAAAAATATATGTGAACATTGTATTAACCACATCAATGTAATCCATATAAAATCTCATGAATACAATACATATACAAAATGTCTTTATTATCTTGAAAGCCCCCAAAAGAATCCACCCTTCACATAGATAAAGTGACTTGTGCTTGACAGTGCTGATTCGATCTTTTCTGTAAAAGATCTAGAATTATTGGATTCGACAACCAAAGGAAAGTTTACGAATGCACACACAACAATGCAAACATTCTCAACATAAAATAGTGCTCGACAGTAATAAATACTTTTGCACAATCACTAGTATACACAAAAACCCCAATATCATATTCGATCTTTAAAAAATAGATCTAGGGACAAACCAACATGTTTCTTTCCTTTCAGGTAGTGTAGAAAGTCTCCGGAAATTCTTCAGGGGTTAACAACTTCCTCTGTTGTCTGTAACAATACCTTTGGCATACTTCACTGATATAGTATTCAGAGTTATCGAGGTCACCAATCCTGCGGCCAGTTAATGGGCGGTGAGGTGGTGCGAAATGGAAGAAATCGCTGATTCCTCATAATATCATTTGTTATACAAACAGCCACTGTCTTAGGGCAAGTCTGTCCGTGACTGTTCTTCCGTTGACATGGGTTCAAGCCGCACGATTGTAACAATTAGTCAGACAGCGGCACGTCTCCACCAAGCTGTTGGTGTTTCGGTATCGGCAGGCAGTCTTTCTTTAGTGTTCCCAGCTGAATCACTCCTAATTTGTATTTATTTATTTATTTTGGATTTGTAAAGTGCACTACAACCGATGGGCTTCGAGGCGCTGTAAGAAAATGAAAATAGGCTTGCTTCGGGATTACAGGAGAGTGGCCCCAGTTTGATACAATTGCTCAGTTACAGTGAGGTCGTAGACCCAGCACCGGTTGCATTGCAAGATACAGTACATGGTATGAGAACCGAGGGCACAAAGCACAGAGCAGGTTGGAAGCGGAGGCTGTCATACAACATACATACTAATGATACTCGAGCATGCCGAGTTCGGCCTCCACCCGTTTCCGCATGTTGAAAGGTATTCCTCGGTGCTGCTTACTCACTGGGTGCACAATTGGTCAATATAAAGTCTCACTGTATATGGCCTCTTGAGTCAGCCTATAACTGCGAACAGAAGAGGCTGTGTAGTAAGGAATCCACTTTGTCTTGGGAAAACCAAATGACCTCTGCTATGGTGCAACTCATCAGTGTGTCTTTCGCACCCAGCATTACGTAGAACGTTGCCAGTCTGGATTCTCTGTCATGTGACCCTTCTTAGGTGAGTGCATGTGTCGCCCATATGTGTAAAGGCACATCTTGGAGGTGTGCCAAGTGAGCTGCAGGTATTGGGGAGTGGACACATGGGTGCCAACAATTGTTTTTTGCTACGGGAGCATACATTCGCACACCGAACAATGCGAGGGGGCCATGTGCATCCCAGGCTCGAAAAACAAACCATTTTACAGTAGGAAGTGGAAATAGGGCATAGCGCAAGGTTCTCAAAAACAGATGCAAATGAGAAAAGCGCAGAGGAGGCGCTATTTTCATTAGAAGCACGCGGCTCATCTTATTTGAGATGTGACCTAGGCTTTTCTTGGGAGCTCCTGAAATTAATGTACGACAGGCTCCCATCAGCAACGTGCGTGGGGCCACCACGTCTGTCATTGGTGGGCCCCTTAAAGGCCCACTTTGAAATGTAAACAAAAAATAAATCTGTCGCAGTTACACCATTGTCAAACTTGAAGAAAAATGCAGGGCTGGGTTAGAAATTAACTCGCCATGATTTGCGCATCCCGTCTCAAGAGACGCCAGTGAGTGTGCCACGTTTTTTCGCACGTGAATTTGGGATACGCTTTTAAATGTGCAGAAACACCCCCTGATTTGCGCAAATGCACAAAGGGATGAAAAAACCATCTGCATGTGCGCATTTAACGTAAGACCATTCTGATGCCCTTTGCCAATTGGGATGCTTTTTTTTGGGCACAAATGATGTCTAGTCCATTTCATCACTTGCACCAAAATAGTTTGCAGAGTCTGTCCCATAGGATTCACAGGAATAGCATAGAACATCTCAGCAACAGTCGCTTAACCTAATGAGCTGTCTTTTTTTTAGCATTCTGCTTTAAGGTCACCTACCCCAAACGGCTTTGGCCAGTTCTCCCTCACCCTAATCAAGGCTCACGTGGTCTATTGATGAGGCGGTCTTCACACTTGAAGCGAGCGGCACTTCCTAATTTACCAAGATGCATGCCAACAATGCAGCCACCCTGCGCCCGGCAGGAGAGGTGCCAGAAGCCTAGCAGCGCCCAGTGATTTAAAAGAGCAAAGCACTCGATCGGTTTACTTAGCTTTACTTATTTTTATTTATTTTATTTTTTGGGAGGTGGGGTTGGTGGTCCCATGCGACTACTTGCACGGGGCCACCAAAAAAAAGATGTTCCTGGCCCTGTGGTTCAGCGAGAAGAAGGGAAACTGCCCCCATGTACTCAGTGCCTACAAGCAGACAGTCGCCTGGCACCTATGGTGACCTGGAATTAAAGGTCTGACCAGGATTTTTAAAGTTTTGGCTATAAACTTTTATTTCATCAAAAATACTATCCCATCTTTCCCTATCTCTAGAGGTGGTGACCCCTACCTCAACCAAACTAAAACTCGGGTCTGTCAGGAAGTCTGTGATGTCCAAATACGATTTCTCCATCCTGGTCTAAACTTCTAAAAGATCCCTTCAATACAAAAAAAAGTCCAAAAACAAAAAAAACCATATCCCAGGAGAATGCCTCCCTTCTCCTGGGTCGAAACGTCTATGGCTAGGGGAATGCCTCTGTTCTCATAGCTTGTGAGTTAGATCTTGACTTGTCTCTTCTTATTCCATTTCTCTCCCCTGGTTTTGGTTGAAAAGAGGGGGAGGGGGCTGGGGGGGGACAAAAGAAGAGCTGGCTCTTGGTGTGATCCAGTGTTGAAACAACAGGCCAAGAGGTCGGTCTTGTCTAGCAACAGTGTCAGGGGAGAATAGAGGATAGGACGAGTAGAGGGTGGGGGGTGACTGAAGGAGTGTCAGCATGCACAGATGGAGAGGGGGGAGGAGAGGGTGGACAGGATGTCCTGTTTTTTTTGTTAGATGATGTGAGAGGCAAGGGCTTGCAAAGAGCCTGGGAGGCTGATAATAGCTTGGGAGTGTGGGGGGCAGGGGGTTAAGGGGTTTAACCACGGCTTCTGCCAGTTGTAAATGGAAGCTCACAATATGGAGGTCAGATCAAATTCAAGGTGTCGTTTGCTGGATGACGGTCGGAGTGTTTGGGTGACCACCCAATCTAACATGTGGTTCTTATCTGTAGTGGGATCAGGATTAACAACTTGAAAAGTAATGTTGTTTAGAGAGCCTTCCAGATTGATAGCTGCTTTGTCAGTCTTTTCACCTCTCCAATAGTTCATATGACCCCAAAAAAGAGAGGCTCTATTCTGGCCCTCTAGGGGATCTAGGATCTGGATAATTTCATCAATAAAGTCTGGCATAGGCGATGGAGGGCAATATATGAGGATGAAGTTCATACACGAGTTAGGGGTTTGTGTCATTTTTAAGTGCAGCATCTCACAGCCGTGACAGGATAGGGGGAGACAAAAAGTCCCAAAACAGCTTTTGCTATAATTGCCACTCTTCCCCATATCCCTGTTCTCTGTTTTTACCAAACATGGAGAAACCAGGTGGGGCCGCCAAATTAATAGATGGTCTGCTCTTGTCCCTAATCCAGGTCTCTGTAAGGAACAGAAGGTCAAGTTGGCTGTCCAGGATTAAATCATGAACATTTTGGGTGTGACTAATTAACGATCTAGTATTCAGTAAGGCCGCTTTCAAGGTAGTTCCTATCTCTCTTATAAAGGCTGAAGGATGTTTAGAAGTAGTTGCTTGTTGTGGGGATGTAGAGTCCTCAGTGGGAGAAGAGATGAGACATTGCACAATAACCGAGGATCAGTATTTTAACTGGCAGTGTTCGGCAATTTGGCACAAGCTAGTTAGTGAGGGCTCAGTATCTCGTTCCGCTGACAGACTGTCAGTGTCCATATCGATATCAGAGAGGGAGGTAGGTTGCTGCTTAGCACATTTGATCATAAGGGAAAGCGCACCATTAAGGCTGGTATTAAAGGCTAACTGACCATTATCTGCAACATCTAGTTTAGAGTACTTCAGTTTATTGATCAGCGTGATTCGGTTAGCACGCAGGCGAGCCAGAGAACTGAGAAAGGGGTTCTTTAGTTGGAAATCCCATAGTCTACTAATGCCGCGTATTATAGTCTAGTAACAGGAGAGTAATGAGAGAGTTACCTGTAGGTAGCGTTTCTGCACCTCAAACTGCCTGAACAACTGAGTGATGGCGATGACCAGCGAATACCGGCTTATTGCAGAAGCACCAGACGTTTCCTTAAATGCAACAGTAGGATTGCTGGGAAATGTAGTTTCCACTTGGAGCGAGGCTCTTTGGTTCCCTAGGAGAGTGCTTTTTCTCTATACAAGAGCGGCAAATATGAAGTACAAAACAACAAAAACACAATTATTACACAAGTCAATGGATTGCTAAATACTTCCTGTTTCAATTACTAAATGACCATAGGTAGAGTGCCTGACAAAAAAATACCTAGCAAAGATACCTCTTGAAAGGCAATTGCTGCAGAAAAAGCAACCAATCTTAACCTTGGACTTAAAAAATGCAACAAGAACTAAGAAAATAACTGATCTTGCTCTGAGAACTTTTCTGAAATAATATGAAATGCATGTTCCACAGGAGACACTGGCAGGTGCAGTCCAAGTTTAGCATTTTCTTTTTTTTTTTTTTATTTAAAGGCATGGTCTAGTAAAAAAATGTTATTTAAAAAATAGATCGGCAACATAAAAAATAAATACTAGCATTCTCTTTTTAAAACTTCCTATGGAAAACTTTGAGCTATTCAAGCTCAAAATTCGCAAAAGCAAGCACATGGGCGTATCCATTTTGTGAAATGGATGCCCTCCTGTGCTGGCTTTTTCTTTTGCGGCACTAATGAAGGAAAAGCCAGCCAGCTGTAGTAAACAAAAGCTTTCGCTGGGTGGCTTTCCTTTCATCAGTGCTGTACGCGGAGGACGGGGACCGGAGACCAGAGCAGGAAAGCTGCAGATGAATCTCGGTAAGTGCTATTTATTTTTAAAAAAAAAATAATAAGCACTAGCTGCGTTTTTTTTTCTAAGTTTTCCGGGCTGGAGGAGCCCGGAAACCTTAGAAATAAAACGGCAGCTTTAAAAACGTTCTATTTATGTTTGCGGTCGCTTTTGAAGCAACCGCAAACATAAATACAACGTTATTGTGTTGGAAAACGCTATGGTTTTTCTTTCCAAGTTTCTCAGGCTCCTCCAGCTCGGAGGAGCCTGAGAAACTCGGAAAGAAAAACTGCAGCGTTTTCCAACACAACCGCGTTGTTTCTGCCTGAATCTGCTTTCCCATTTGGGGCTCTCGGGCTCCCAGCCCGAGAGCCCCAAATGGGAAAGCAGATTCAGGCAGAAACAACGCAGCATTGCGTAAAACAACCGCGTTGTTTCTGCTTGAATCTGCTTTCCCATCTGGGGCTCTCGGGCTCCCAACGGGAGCCCGAGAGCCCCAGATGGGAAAACAGATTTAGGCAGAAACAACGCAGCATTTAGCATTTCCCATTTGGGGCTCTCGGGCTCCCCACGGGGAGCTGGAGAGCCCCAAATGGGAAATCAGCTGTAGGCAGAAACACTACGCGGCATGTAAACACAACCGCGTTGTGTTTCTGCCTGCTGTGGCTTTCACTTTGGGTCTCCGGTGCTCCTGGGTCTCCGGTGCTCCCCTGGAAGCACCGGAGACCCAAAGTGATAGCCACAGCAGGCAGAAACACAACGCGGTTGTGTTGGAAAACGCTGCGGTTTTTCTTTCCGAGTTTCTCAGGCTCCTCCGAGCTGGAGGAGCCTGAGAAACTTGGAAAGAAAAACTGCAGCGTTTTCCAACACAATAACGTTGTATTTATGTTTGCGGTCGCTTCAAAAGCGACCGCAAACATAAATACAACGTTTTTAAAGCTGCGGTTTTATTTCTAAGTTTTCCGGGCTCCGCTAGCCTGGAAAACTTAGAAAAAAAAAACGCAGCTAGTGCTTATTTTTTTAAAAAAAATAAATAGCACTTACCGAGATTCAGCTGCAGCTTTCCTGCTCTGGTCTCCGGTCCCCGTCCTCCGCGTACAGCACTAATGAAGGGATAGCCACCCAGCGAAAGCTTTTGTTTACTACAGCTGGCTGGCTTTTCCTTCATTAGTGCCGCAAAAGCAAAAGCCAGCACAGGAGGGCATCCATTTCACAAAATGGATGCGCCCATGTGCTTGCTTTTGCAAATTTTGAGCTTGAATAGCTCAAAATTTTCCATAGGAAGTTTTAAAAAGAGAATGCTAGTATTTATTTTTTATGTTGCCTATCTATTTTTTAAATAACATTTTTTACTAGACCATGCCTTTAAGCTCATCGTGAAAGGTGAGAAAAGGTAAAATAAAGCGAATCGAAGCGGAGCAAGCTGGCAGGTGGGCCTCTGAATACGGCAGAGCAATTGAAAAAAGGGAAAAAAAGAATTCAGAAATGAGTAGTTTACTCTGATTGAAAGAGTGAAAGTTACGGATTTTGCAGCTATTAAACGTTTGTTTATTTTGGAAATATATTCCATAAAACCGTGCAACTTAATAAGAAGCAACAATCATATTAAAAGGTACATATTAATAACATTTTCTTGAAAATAACAATCTGAATATGTCACAGATTGGAAAGGGTACTTATTCCTAAAAACAGTAAGGCACCTGAATTTTAGGGTTGTAGTCAATTGCATAGTACGTAAATATTTCCCAAAAGTACCTCAGATTTTTTGTGCTCCTTTTTAAATCAATTAGAAATGACTATGAAATCGGAGGGTAATCAGCCAACAAAAGGGTTAAAAAGTTAAGTGCAGGTTTACACTAGTTAAAATGGGAAGGTCTAACTACAGGAATTAAATAACTGTTTTGGTGTATAGCATAAGCCAGGCAAAAGAAACATAAATGCAGCAAATACTCATTAGGTGCATTGCAAAGTAGACAGCTACAATTCTGCAAAGTTACAGATGACCACTTTGCTGTAACCCCTCTTAGTAGTAATACATTTAAAAATGCTCTGGTCATTAGTGCACATTTGTGTTTCAATTTGGACCATAATAAATATCCAGGAATTTTGCCGGTTGTATAAATCTTATGGTTTTTATTGAGTTGTCTCCTGGGTTGGTTCACTTTCTTCTCTATCCATAATACTTCCAAAAAGTATGTTTAATTTTATCAATGCATTAAACTCTGATGGGATTTGTGTAAAAAAAAATAAAGGCATTACTATTAGAAATCATTATTTAGTGTGAGACAAGCATGGCATTGTCATGGCATTTGGCATTTAGCCTTTGGGGTTAAAATGTGCTTAAAAATCACTTTTGTAAGAATAGCTTTCTGATTACTCTAAATTCTGAGCCACAACAAAACTGGTTCAAGCATTAATTCATCCTTTAAGAAAGTCTTATTGAGTTCTAGGTGGAATGCAAGTGGAGTATTTTGGGCCTGCGATGATGGCAGACCCAGGATACTCTTGAAATAGCCATATTCTTCAGTATCTTTTTTTATTTATTTATTTGACATTTATAAAGCACACCATAACCCTGGGGTATCAATGCACTGTGACTTAAGAATACAGTTATAGTGCAGTTTTAATAAGTGCATTAAGTTACAATATATACAGAAGATTGATGGGCAAGTATATGTTGCCAGCCACATGCTACACGGCGATAGGTATATACAGTTACATAGTCAAGTCAAAGTCAGTAGGCAGATGCATGGTGCTAGCTACATGTTGCATTGCGGCAGCTGCACACAGTTGCATAGTCAAAGTCAGTAGGCAAATACAAAATACATGGTGCTACACACAGATGGGGCGGGGGTGGACAAACAAACCAGCACACATGTGACCAACCGGGGGGAGGGCTGCAGACAAACGAGCATACATGCGAGCGACCAATGGGGGCAGACATACCAGCACACAGAGGACCAACGGGGGGGCAGAGCGGCACGCTGTGGTAGACAGGGCCTTAGGAGTGGGCCTTCTGAGGCCGGCCGGCCAAGCCTGCTGGCCTTCCCATTGGCCCACCTGTAAGAGGCACCAAATCAAAGACCCCCAGCAGCACCATGCCCAGCACTTCAGTGCAGACAATACAAGTGGCCATCTTGGAATGGCGGCTCCAAAGCAAAACAGAGCCTAGAGAAACGACGAGGCTCGCAGGCTCGCGGGGTCAGTAACTTGGAGATGGGACACATGCTTATGCAGGCAAAGTTAAAGACAAATATGTTCCTTCCAATGCGCCATCGCGACTATCTCGTTATAGCACAATGGTGAGGGTCTTACCTTGTGAGGTGTCCGTGTCCACAGTGCATGCAGTCAAAGGAAGGTTGGAAAGAAGAAAGCTGAAGCTCACCAGGCAGCCCCATCAGAGGGAAAGAGAAGTAGAAACATGTTTGAAAATCCCCAGATTCCAGCACTATACGTTGCCACTGCTTTTAGTTTGGCCTTATGAACTCTTACAGGCATCTGCCTTGACAAACCAGCTAGATTATCACAACACTAGCTATAACCCCTAATGCCTGTAGCATTCTCGGAGCGCTTTTCTCTATATGATTATTACCATTTATGCTTGTTGAAAAATGTACTTCCAGTA
This sequence comes from Ambystoma mexicanum, assembly GCF_040938575.1. Lineage (NCBI taxonomy): Eukaryota > Metazoa > Chordata > Amphibia > Caudata > Ambystomatidae > Ambystoma > Ambystoma mexicanum. Next base: position 179,388,169 of record NC_090921.1, read on the forward strand.
GTCCACAGTAGGATTCATTTTATCGTCGATCCAAAAGGGTAGGGTTTTTGTTGTTGTTGTTATAGGGTCATCCTGGAGTGCACATCATTGTCACAAACTTTGTAACATTGACAGATCAAGCTCCTATATGAATTCCATATAGTCATCAATGAGCCACTGAGATAATATATGTCTAGACCAACAGAAACGGATCAACGATGTAGACCATTGCTGGAATACGCTGTCTGCCAGCTTCCAAATGTTTAGCCGTTCAGTTAGGCCCTTAATATAAAGTGAATTACTGGCCAGGCTCAGATAGAGGTGCTGCACGGTGGGCATAGACTCTTTGAACTGCATTAGATTGCCGCCCCGCATACATCCCTCAGAGCTTCTGCAATAATATTGGCTCCATGTGATTTGCTCGAAAACAATCCATCGAATACTTTTTCATCTAAAAAAAAATATTTTATTTTGATGCAAATATATGCGGGGGAGACCCCTGCAGCCCTCGCTGTAACCTCCCACATTAGTCATTGCCCTTAATCCCCCCACATATATTTGGAGCGAAATTCAATCCAAAAAATGTATTGAAAACGAATTTGATGAATTCTCTCAATCACAAACCTCCCCATCCCATAAAATCAACTAGAGGCGTGGCAGCCTAGCATCACAGCTGATGGAATCCTGCACAGATATACTTGAGTCTGATCTCATTACTAATGGGAAGGAGCTCGCAGAATCAGATAATGCGACCTGTTCCAATACCAACAATCTAACAATCCCAATTTGATTGCGTCGTCTAATAATGTTGTTACTAATCCAATTGGAATTAATGTCGTCACCACCATAACATAATTCCCTGATTTGATCCAAGACACTTTTAATACTGCCAGAAAAGTCATAGTTAAAGATATTCTGGCTCACCATAGCCAAACCAAACTTATGCACAAAAGCCTAATAAGCACTGCTGAACCTTTTGCCATGAACGAACGTGCATACGTACCTAATGATAACGACGGCGCTGAACTGGGGAATGCAACTGAACCAGCTAATCCTTCAATACATCACAGCAATGTTTTGGTCGATTCAATGCTGCTGAGTCTAGAATTACTAATCCCCAACTGCAGGCACTAGACCATCTACTGTCATCTTAGGTTATACTTTGTGAATCGGTTTACTTCAAAACTGTAGAGCAGACTAAATGCCTTCAGAATATTCTTTTTTTTTTGTAAACTGTGTATTGATGGACTTAGCAGATACAGCTTGTTGCACAGTTACAATCCTAGTACATTCATGTCATCTGACATACTGCACTCATATAATGAAACATTTGCATTTACATAGAAACGTTGTCGTCTGAGGCCATTTCACATAAATACATCGGAAACGGAGCCCATATGTCTTTGGGGCGATTGCTTGTTGGTACGGTCAATGTGTATTGTTCTTCATATTCGTTGACATATGACAGTTCTCGGAGAAAATTCTCAACGCTTGGTGGGGATGTGTTCTTCCAGCATTTTAATATGCACCTTTTTGCTACCATGTAGGAGACATTAAACAGTCTCCTAGTGGTTTCCGCACTCTTACCGGTGTCCCCAAATAAGTATTTTTGGGGGGTCAGAGAGGCCGGGATCCAAGTTATTTCTTCTATGATTTCTGACACCTTTTCCCAAAACCCAGCCACTGCAGGACATTCCCAATACATGTAAAACGACCCAGCTTGAGGTGTTTTGCATTTACGGCATTCCCCAGTTACATCAGTTGTGAATTTGGCCATCTTAGCCGGAGTGTAATGGAGTCTGTTCAGGACCTTGAACTCAATCAGACGTAAGCATGCGTTCAGCGATAACGTTTTTGTGAGCGCACAGTATTTGGACCATTTCTCGTTTGTGATGATTGTGTTCAAATCCTTTGCCCATTTGTCTTTAACATCATTAAGTGTGGGGGAATGTATCTGCGTCAGTGCATACAATTTAGAGATTCCCAGCCCCGTGCCAGATGTTGCTGCTTACAAGCATAGGTGTATGGGAGGTTCGTCCAGAAAAAGTGGCCAACGTGCATTAAATGCTAACTTCATCCTGTAGTATTTGAGTACTCTTGAGTGGTCCCCCTCCCACAACATTACCAAAGTCCTCCCTGCTCACGAACTTCCCATTCGGGAACATGTCCTGCATTGGGTTCCAGATTCGCTGTAACAATTTGTCAAGTTTAGGAGGAATGCCGGGGTAATTCCAGAGGGTAACGTCTGGGTCATATGGAGTATCTATTTTTTAAAATGTTTTCTACAATGTGCTCCATGCTCGAACCGTTCTTCTTACAGGGTCATAGAGACATGAATCTTTGTAGTGCAGATTAAAAATAATGGAACGGAGATCAATAGGGGATGCAGCAAATTTCTCTAACCATATATGGGGTGAACTATCTGATGGGTCGTACCAGTGTTTGGCGAATTGCGCTTGCGCAACCAGGTAATATAATTGAAAGTCTGGTGCTACAATACCCCCGGAGCAGTAAGGTTCGATCATTTTCTCCCATTTCATTCGAGCAGTTTTCCCATCCCAGAGGAACGTTATCACCATGGAATGTAGCTTTCTGAAAAGGTTCTTCCCGGCCATGTGGGTATGTTCACAAAGAGATAAAGCAGTTTAGGGAGAACAACCATTTTTAGAATGGCAACCCGGCCATACATGGATATGGGTAGTTTAGCCCATGTTTGGAATTTAGCGCTGAGAAGCTGTAGCACTTGTTCGTGATTTTCTGTGTATAGTGTCTGCCTTTCCCTGGATACCCATATGCCTAGATATCGGATGTGTTGGGTCGACCATTTAAGTCCCGAAGTTGCCATCTGGCATATTGTGGTCGTGTCAAGGGGAAGATCTCAGATTTTTCATTATTAATCCTATATCCTGAATATTCAGCAAATTTAAGTATGTCAATTATAGAGGTGCCAGATTGGTGTCAGGGTCCAAAAAAGGGTATTATCTGCATATAGTGAGATAGATTGAGTTGGGCCTGACATTCGTATCCCTCTGTCTCCATGTTTCTGCCTAACGAATATCGCCATGGGTTCTATGGTGAGTGCAAATAGTATAGGTGAGAACGGGCAGCCTTGTCTGGTGCCTCTACCCAATAGGAACAGATCTGAGATTGTGCAATTAGTGAGGACTCTAGCACCTGTTTCTGTGTACAGTAATTTTACATATTGAACAAAATTAGGGCCCATTCCAAACTTCCTTAGTACCGATAGGAGATACGCCCATGACACCGAGTCAAACGCCTTCTCGGCTTCTTGGGAGACCGCTACTGCGCGTGCTTCTGGGTTTGTTTGTGCCATTATTCCAAAAAGCCTATGTAGATTCAAAGCTGTAGATCTTGTAGGGATAATCCCACATTGATCGGTGTGGACCAAAGTCGGCATGCTAGGTAATAGTCTATTCACCAGTACTTTCTCAAATACCTTGGCATCTGCATTGATTAGTGACAGAGGCCTGTAGGATGACATGTCCTGTGGAGAACGTCAGAGTTTCGGTAGCACAGTAATTATTGCTTCTCCCATGGAGTCGGGGAGTATGTTCTGTTATAGTGCCTCCTCCCATACTTTTAACATCATCGGGACTAGTTCCTTCTGACATTCCTTATAGAGTTTGACCCCCAGCCCATCTGACCCCAGAGCTTTCCCAGAATTAATGCCTTTATTGCTGCAGTGATTTCTTCTTCAGTTCCTGGTTGTTAAAGTGTCAGCTTAGTTTCTAAAGGGAGCTTCGGGAATTCTAAATCATTGAGGTATGCCTGTATATCTATTCTGATTTTTTTATCTCGATTGGTGTATAACTCCTGATAAAATTTAGAAAATTCATTGTTTATGGCCTGCTCCCCTGTAATCACCCCGCCCTCCGTTGAATGTATGCTTGTAATTAGGGTTTGTTGGCGATCTGCTCAGATTAGGTTGGCCAGGGACCTTCTCGCCTTGTTGCTCTCTCCATATCTACGTGCTCCAGCTGGGGCAGCAATGTATTGTATTTCCCTTGTGGCTAATATATCAAAGTCATTTAAGAGTTTATTGAAAGCCGCTAGAGTATCTTTATTATAAGTGCTACTATAAGCGATTTCCAGATTTCAAAGTTGAGTCTCGACATCAGCCAATTCACGCCGTACGGATGAAAGCAAGCGTCCCCAAACAGCACGATCCTCCCCGCAATGAGAGACAATGAAAGACTCTCCCAAAATGGGAATAAGGCCAAGGCAGAGTGCGGGTGAGCGTAAATGGGAGTTTATCAATCAGAATAGGGCATGCAAAGGACTCTGCAAAACTCCGAGAGCGCTCTGTCTGACAATAGCAAAGACAGGCGTATATATTTACAAAAAACGTCATCAAAACCTACATACTATAGGGGGCACAAGTTCATTGGGATTGGGTGGCGACGTCTAACTATAGGTGCTGCTGCGGCGTGGTTGGTCTTGGCTGGAGGACGTCACTGGTCACCCTCGTGGGTTGGGCTGGGCCTGGCAGGTCGGCTTGAGTTCATCCGGGCGGTGTTGGTGTGCCGAGGCGGCCTGTGGCAGAGATGAATGCCTTTCCTGACTTACTTGCCCTCGGCCATGCACACCGCAGTCATTCAGTCATTTACAGTGTTATTCTCTTCAGTAAATCTTCCAATAGGTTATTTTTATAGGTTAATGCAACACAGGAGGAATGCACCCTGTGAGAGGTCTGGAGGTAATACATCGAGGCCTGGTTACCCGTGTCCTGCTGACCGGGGCCATAGGTCGAGGGGCTAAGCTTCGGGGCCTGGGACGGGTGGTACAGGTCTTTCTGTCGTGTTAGAAGTCGTTATGGATGTTCCGCTGTGTGTTGTCAAAGTGTTGGGTGTCCTGATTGCACAGGGCCATAAGTCTAAGACGGTCCGGTGGGTTGTGGGGTTTACGAGGGGGCGCGTGAGTTTAGACAAAGGTTTACTGCTGTGCTGTAAATAATGCAGGTGGCTGGTCGCGGCCTTGGGTGTTGCAGTGGGGCTACAAATCTTTGAAGCGGCTCCAGTCTGGTCGGGGGAGGTGGGATAGCGCAGAGCGGGCCTCTGTTCTCATGTCTTGGCAGCCTTCGCAGGGTGGGAGGGGGAAATGGCCTTGTACGCATTCACAAAGGTATCTCCCTCGTGTGTTGCTGAATGTAGGTAAAGACATCACAAACATTTGAACACTTTCTATAATACTTATTCAAAATCACTTCAAAACATGCATTTAAACTTTGCTGGATGTGTCTCGATTATACCCAGTCCGAGCACCACATTTGTACATTATGTTCTAGCAGCTACAGTATTTTAGTTACATGCATATACATTCGCAGTAAATGAGGTAGTAGTTGGGTCGGTGGAGTACATAGAAAACGACCCGCCACTGTACGTGACGGTGGTGGCACATAAGGGGCTTAGACATACACACATGATAAGTGCATTCTCGCGCATCCTTTACATGAGTTCATAGTATAGTTGCATTCGCTTTCTCGTGTACTCTAGCAGCATTAGCTTAGTTATGGCGCAAAACCATGGGAGGTAGGCTGCCCAGTGATACACGCAACAAACAGATCCCTGGAGCGTTCCTTTATTATTAGCATCCACCTGTAATGGTGTGAGCTCGCCATTGCTTATATCATGGGAGCATGCTCTCTCATTTTAATACATTCTACAGGCTTTTGTAATATAAGAGATTTTGTGGAAGAAAGCACACTTTGCAAGTGGTCTTGACATTAATATATACATATATATAAAAGACTGTCTGCCATCAGATGACCATTTTACCGTTCTTCTCATCATTCAGGCCTGCTGGCCGGGTCATGCTGATAGTGATAGTACACTGCGGGAGGTGAACTGTTACAATGTTAGCGTATTGCACTAGCTCATGTCCGTCTTGTTCGTGGGAACGTGCTCGCAGCGGATCTGCCAGGGTGCTGCGGCGACAGGGATGAGACTCTCCAAGGGTGGGGGCCGCGCTACAGCGCGCTGAGCTGACACCGTCTTTACCGGACAAAAAATGGTTTCTGGGCCTAGCCAAACTTGTGTGGCAATCAATACGTGTGGGCAATCGATACGTGTGGGCAATGTCTCCAGCGGGTGAGCCCTCCACCTCCTGGGCCCGGGTGGCATGAGGGAACGCCCAATGAGCCATAGCCCTCACCTGGGGAGAAAACGCAGACGAGAGGGGTCTCCTGGACCAGTCCTCCCCTACATTTCCCCCCTTTCGTTACTTAAGTAACGAATTCTTTAGCTCTTCTATCCTCCTACATTCTGCTTCGTCCATAACCGCCTCATCCCATGCAGGAGTTCCTTTGATAGGCATCCATGCTCTGCACACCCCCCTTAAGCTCTCACCTCTCCTGGCGTATTCATCTGGAGTACACGTGAGATATATACACCCACCATCTCCCTCCAAATCTACCCAAACTTCCTCGTACCATTCTAGTATGCGGGGCTCTTTGATGGTGGTGTACCACAGCTTATCTACAATATCCTTGTCGTGGTACATGGGCACCAATTGGTACCTGGGTGTGTTATCTATCCCTGTTTGTATTTGTGCTTCTTGCATTGTTTTTATTGTACCATGTGAGTTGCCCATTGTCACCATCATCATTGCACCATTTGGTACTGCGTTAGCACAGACTCGAAGACCCACCTGGCACAGGCAGAAAATCAAAAGGAGGAACACCACAGCTGGCATCAAAAATTTCACAGTTGTTCCAAGCCATGAGGGGACCCAGGAGAAGATGTTATCTAACCATGTACTATCTTCTGCTCCGCCTTCCATCTTCATTTTTTCTCCTAGGTTGTGGACTGCTTCGATCACATGGGACAGGGAGCCGTTCTCTGCGTCTTCAGAAGGTACGAAAGTGCAGCAGGCACTTCCTATTTTTCGGCAAACACCGCCGTCCATCGCCGTCAGCAGGTCCAGGACATACCTGTTTTGCATGGTCATCAGTCGCAAGGCTCTGAGTTCGACCTTTATTATATTAAATCCTTCTTCAGTGTCGTTTGCCAGCTGAATCAATTCCCAACGGGTTATCTGGAGCCATTTTGCGTTTGCCCTTGCTTGGACACTTGATACGAGTGAGGCAAAAAATGTTTCTGCTGAGCTGAATAATCGATATTTGTCTGGGATCTGAGCCAATAGTTCTGATGATGCCTGTGAGATGTAATTTGATGCTCGTCTGTGACGGGTTAGCACCTCTCCCTTGCTTCCGGAAGACAGGACATACATTTGTGATTCTGCAGTTGGTTGGGCCACACTCTGTTGCGTGCGTTCCTGTGTCCTTTTGCTTCCATCGATGTGGCTTTCTGTTATCACCATTAGAGCTGAGTGCAGAGTGGCCATTGAGCAGCTGCCACTCCACGACAGGGGGAGGTGTAGGTATGCCTGGTTGCCACATACCCAGTACGTGTCCATAAGGGCCGCAGTCCCTTTTCTTAGATCTGGGATGGTGAGGGTTTTGTTGCACTTCTTGTTCGTCCCCATGGACGTTCTCCCTTCTCCTTCGAAACATAGTTCATAGTCTATTTCACTCTGCAGCTTGAAAGGCTTTTCGATGGGCGTAACCCAGGTTAATTTTGAAATGTGTTCCTTCCATATGGGTGTGCACGTTTCTTCTATCCATTGCAGCTTCACCGGTGCCACACCCCTCAGTGCTTCAGCTTTACACATTACTTCTTCGTCCTTCCACTTGTTGTCAGAAAAAAGTGTCCCTTCGATTACAAAAAATGGTTCCTTCAGACATACCACCCCTGCCGGTTTTGGGTAGCACGTTTTCTCGTTCTGTAGCATTTGAAAAGTCACTTCATGTGCCTGGAAGGTGTTCTTAATCCTGCATAACGTAAGATGAAGGAGACACTGGGCATCTATGACTGGCAACTCTTTGGGTAACAATACTTTGGGTGTACCTGATGCGTGGGGAATGAGGGAGCAGACATAACAGCTCTTGTTTGTTGTTTGTTTAGCTGTGGCACTCATATCTGCATACCACTTATTTGTTTGGTGGGGGTGTCGTGGGTCTTCCATTTTATCTAGACCTAGCCCATAGTACTCATCATACTTCCTCCTCCCTGCTTCCCTCTTCCGTCTGTTATTCTTGTTCCTTTGGCGCTTCCCAACCTCCTGAACGAAGGGCAAAACAGACCCCCCTTTCCCCTTCCCGCCCCCCTTCACCCAGTCATCGTATAATATTTCATGTGTTGCTTTCATTCTTTGATTGTCTATGGCCATGGGGGCAGGTTGGCTGGTGGGGGTGTTATACAACCAGGATATGGCAGAGGGGTTTCGGTCGTTTAAGCTGTGAGCATTGTAATTAGACATCTCAGGTGGGGACAGTGTGTTATTTTGCCTTTTGCCTTTTGCCCCTTGGCCCTCCATCTTGTGAGATGACAACATTGGATGGCGTAGTATAGTAGCCCCACACAAGTTTAGTTCCGTCCCATACCAAGAAATCACCTTCCCTTGTATTGGCATTGACACTTGCAGTTGTATTGGTCCCAGTAGTTGCGTTGTTCCCTCCCCCCTCGTTCATCTCGATAGAGATGAACGCTATGAACCAGTATGTAACCAGACCAAACAGTAATGTAAAAAACAATATAATGCACGCTGATAGTCCACATTCATACGAATATATGCATTTCTCAGTTAACCACTCTCTAATTCTAGTAAATCTATCCGTTGCAGGCTGCCCGTTAGATGCCATGGAAGCTCCTGTTTAAGATATAAAAGTGCATTGAGTGCATACATGTAAACATTTTGCTAGCACCATCAGTGTGTCGGGGGGAAATTCTGCCGGGGTCGGCCGGGCCGTCCGCAGACCTCTGGGCAGGGAGGCCCCAACTCCTCCCGTATATCCCAGATGAGATAGAGTATGAGACACACACAAGGAGCAAGGCGACTCTGCTGTTTATTATGCAAACGGCAGGGATGGGTCAAGGAGCGTACGCGTTCGTCCTGACACACACACAATCGTGGGGCTCGCAGGCCCTTTTTACTGCATTATGACGCGCTACTTGCGTCACTTCAGAAAGTTAACAAAAAACCTATCGCCACTCTTAATTGGTTGCTCGAGTGGTAGGGTTAGTATAGTACACATATAGAGAATGATATTAGTGGTCAAGGTGTAGTCAGGTGGTATATCTGGGTTGTCCCTATAATTAGATACATAAGAATTGTTACATGAAGACCCCTGAGGATTGGCTAATGTTACTGACGTCTGAGATAAGAGCCCCATGTTCTGATTGGTGCATCCGTGAGCTCCCCAGCCTGGGACCACCGTTGTTCCCAGCTCTCGGTGTACCTGTGTTTGCAACAATGTTTCAATATGGGTACGTGCAGACAATGTGAGGATTTATTCATAGGTGGAAGGCTGACCGCTCCCACTGTAGCAGGTGTTCATTGAGCCTTTCACGTGTCTCGGCCTGTGTCTCGTAGTGAGGGACCCAGACGCCTTTTCTCTCCTGGGTTTTGGCATCTCGTCAGGTTCGGCTTGGTCACGTGAGGCGGGACCGTGTTTGAGGCAGAATTCTGCACAATTAATATTGCTTTTCCACTGTGTGTCTGGTTTAATTTGTAGATATGACTTTAACGTTGGTATGCGGAGTGCGAGGTTGCAACATCGTGCCTTTGATGATTTGTTCTTGGATGTGGGTTTGCAACATTGCGACCTTGGCTGGTTGCTCCACCAGGCTCATTCTGCAGGATCAGCAACCTGACTTTTGCTTTGTTAATGTCCACGGGAACTCTTGCTTGAGGCCTACTTGGGCCTGGTGTATAAGTGATCCATTTCGGGCATGGGTGCTTTAGGTTATAGTGGCATATATTTCCATGACCAGGATCGTGTTTCTATTATACCTCTCATGGTGGTAACGGGTTTCAAGAGAAGCGTGAGCAAGCGGCGTTATAGATGAGTTCATGATGCATCTTGCGTTTCTGCATTCTGAAAGCCTATGTAAAAATAATAAAGATGCACGTCCGTGAATATGCCTGTCGCCTACGTCAGAGCACTGAGTATGTTCTTCGTGTAGATTGGTGTGGAAATGTTAAGTGTGTATATTTGTACAGATGTGCTTCCCGTTGTCTAGGTCGTCATGGCATCTCTAACGACGTGTGGTTTTTAGTCTAGCTGATCCGAGCCGCAGGTGTCGGCATAGCCAGTGCGGGCTGCTGGGCAGGCAGGTGGACACATCCGTATGTTCCTGTACCAGGGTACCTGGTCGTCTGGTAACTGGACAAACTCTTCTCGCGGCGGGTGTCTGGGCCGTGACCCTCTAGGCCAAGCGCGAGAGGTGAAGGACGGGAGCCTGGTCTTCCATTCTCCCACTTCAAGTGCCAATATACATGTGACGGGGAATGGAGGCGGGTGGGGATACGGGGGAGGGGTATTCACAGACAAGGGTGTATACAAGCTATAATTTGGCATTCCATTATATATATATATATATATATATACACACACTCAACAAGATAAAAGTTAAAAAATTTTCTTTTTTTTTTTTTATTTGTATCTTTATCAGTTCTGCATTTATTCAAGTTTAGTACCAACACATACACGCAAGTTCATATTCAGTCATTCTGCTCAGTTGCATCGTTTGCTGTTGTCTGTGCCTCCTCATCTACCTCCTCTTGTACGTTGCTATATGCTTTCCGTACATCGGTCAGGTGCACCCAGTACCTCAACCCTTTGACCTTCACTGCTGTGGGCGTACAAAATATTACTTCGTATGGGCCATGGAATCGTGGTGCATTCCACCGACGTACAAAGCTTCTGACATAAATCCAGTCGCCTGGCATTAGCTGTAGCTGCTGGCCTGGCTCCGGGACAGAGCCTGTTGCACTTCCCTCTTCTCTAGTGAAGGGTGGGGACAGTTGCTTTGATATCATGCGCGCTGCCCTTGTCAATTTCCTTAAGTAATCTGTGAACTCATCTCCCAATATCGCGGCGCTTCTATGAGCGTCTGAGTGTTCGCGCAGTGGCGAGTGTGCTGTGTTCATTCGTCTCCCAGTCACGATCTCGTGCGGGGACAAATGGTGGTCTTTGCTTGGCTGATTTCTCAATTCAAATAGCGCAAGGGGTAGGCAGTAAATCCAATTCTTCTTTAATGAGAAGCATAGTTTTGATAACCTGCCCTTCAACAGTCCGTTCATCTTTTCCACTACGCCATTAATTTGAGGATGATAAATTGAACATAATTTATGTTTTATTCCCAATAATGTAGTGACTTCCTTAAAAAGCTCATTCACAAAATGAGTGCCGTTGTCTGAGCGAATCACGTCACAAATTCCCCAGCGCGGGAACACTTCCCTTACTAGGAACTTGGCGGCGCTCTTGGCATCAGGTCGTGCGCAAGGTCCTGCTTCCACCCACCTCGAAAATGGGCACACAACCACGATCATGTATCGTGCGCCATTACACCTTTCCCCCATATCTGCATAATCTATATGCAGTTCTTTGAATGGGCCAATGGGTTTAGGTATTGTTCCCCGGAGAGTGCGTAATGTCATTCCTGAATTGTATATTTGGCATGTTGTACATTCCATTGCCAATCGAGACACATGCTCCTGGAGACAGGGCACGAACCATTCTTCCTGTATTTCTGCTGCAATGTGCTGTTTGGTGTTATGTGCAGGGAAGTGTAGCTGTTGAAATGCAACCTCTAATAGCTGCATTGGCATTACCACTTTCCCCGAGTTATTTTGCCGCCACAGCAGGTCTGTTCCTGACTTGCTGCACCCTCGTTTTGTCCACATTAATTTTTCCTCTGCACTGGCTCCTTCCTGTAATTCTATTATTTGTGATATGGGCATCATATTATATCCTTCTGGGGGCTCTTCGTTTCTCTTGTTCTTAAGCATGTACTCACCTGTGTCATTTTTCTGAAAATAGGAAGCCTCCTTGGCGGCAGCGTCCGCTGCCGCGTTCCCTAAAGACACAACATCTATGTTGGATGTATGTGCTTGGCACTTTACTATTGCTACTGCTGTAGGGTTTTGCAGGGCCTCAATTAACTCTTTCAACTATTCTGCATGCTGTACTGGTGTTCCGTCTGCCCGCCTAAATCCCTTACGCCCCCATCTTGCTAGGCCTCCATGTACTGTCGTTGTCATGTAAGCTGAGTCTGTGTATATTCTCACTGCACAACCCTTTGCTGCATGTAGTGCTTCTATGAGCGCAATCAGTTCTGCTGCCTGTGCGGAGTAATGTGATGGGAGGCGGTATTGTACCAGTGTTTCATACTCACCGTCTTCTAACCTCACTACTGCCATGCCAACGTGTTTTTCTCCCGTGTCCACGTCAATTGATGCAGACCCATCCACAAAGTACACTTCCCCCTCGCTTAGAGCGTTCTCAGACACCACTGTGTCCTCCCCTCTTTCTCCTGTGTAGGTTGCACAATCGTGGTTCTGCATGTCCTCTAGTGTACACGCTTCGGTAATGAATGTGGCGGGGTTCACTGTCTTACATCTCACTATATGGATGTTGGCGCTGGACAATATAATCTCGTAGGCTGTCGCCCGCTGTGTGGTCAGTGTGCTTTTTGATCTCTCTAGTATTGCAAATACTGAATGTTCCACAAACAATGTCACCGGGCAACCCATTACTATGGTGGCACTTTTCTCAATCGCGAACGCGGCTGCCGCGAGTGATTGCTCACACGCGAAATGGCCCTGCATCACGGCATCTAAAGTACCACTATAGTAAGCCAATGGCTTGTGTCCTAAGGACGTTTTTTGTGTCAGCACTGCTGTCATGAGTGTTTCTTTGCAGTGTGAGAATAGGTAAAATTCGCGTCCATAATCAGGGTTTGCGAGTACTGGAGCGCTTGAAATCAAATCTTTTAATGTTTGGAAAGAGGAGCTCATCTCTTCCGTCCATTCCATCTTCCTGTTCTCCTGTTGGGCCACCTTCAATGCTTGTAATAGGGGCCTGGTGTATGCCGCATAATCTAATATCCATGCCCGGCAGTAATTGCACATTCCCAAGAATTTCTGCATGTCTTTTACTGTTGTGGGTTCACCTACTGATCTTATGGCTTCTACTCTGTCTGGTATTATTCTTTTCCCATCTTTTGAAATCAGCTGTCCCAGGTACAGGACCTCTGTCAGACAGTACTGTAGTTTTCCCTTGTCCACTTTGTACCCCTTGTTGGCCAGCAAAGTCAATAATGTTATGGAATCTGTTCTGCATTTCTCTTCGTTTTGTGCGCAGACTAGTAAATCGTCTACGTACTGAATAATGGTGCTCTCAACTGTTAGGTTTCCTAGGTCTTCATGTAATACGCGGTTGAAGATGCTCGGGCTCTCGCAGTATCCCTGTGGTAATCTGCAATGTTCATATCTTTTACCCCCCAGTGTGAAGGCGGTAAGGTATCTACTCTCCTCAGCCAAGGGTATAGAGAAAAATGCGTTCTTCAAGTCTACTACTGTGAAATGTGATGCCTCTTTCGGGATGCTGCATAGTATTGATGCAGGGTTCGGGACTAGAGGGAACTCCTTCTGAATTACATCATTGAGGGGGCGTAAGTCCTGTATCATCCTCCAAGACCCCCCTTTCGCTTTTTTGATTGGATAAATACAGGTGTTGCATGGGGAGTTCGAAGGCACTATTATCCCTTGTGCTAGTAGGGCATTTATTGTCTCTTTTATCCCTTCTTCAGCTTCACGAGACAAAGGATACTGTTTAACTCGCGGTAAAATTGCTCCTTGCTTTAGTTTTATTACCACAGGTTGTACTCCATGCAGCAGTCCCACATCATGGGGGCCTGTTGTCCATAAGTTGTTTGGTACGAGCCTCATGTCGTCATCAAAAAATGACGGTGGTGCTCCTACCACTGTCATCAATTGGACGGGGGTCTCCCTTGCTTGTATTAAAATATCACAGGGCATCGCTATTTCCATTACTATCTCACCATCCCCTTCTGTGTCTGAAAAGAGATCCTCATCTGTTACCTCTCGTAGGGCGATGTTGGCGTTTGTGCACAGCACTGTGCGCCACTCACACCCTTCCTCGTCCACTCCAATCACAGCGATCCTTTTTGCTGACACTTGTACAGCGTGCAAGTCTAATGATACCACTAATCCTGGTGCTGTGTTGGGACACACTATGGGGCGGAAGAGGAACTCCGCCGGAATCCTCCAGTTCATGCTTCTTAGCTCGGGAATTATGAGGGCCAGAGTCTTCAGCCCTTTGATAAACATTTCCTCATTTTGTGGCAGCCCTCGTATTTCCTGTGTGGTTGTGTAGGCTTGCACTACCAACATCGCACGCAAGGGGCATATCCCGGGTGTAGAACACACTATCCTTCTCTCGGTAAATGATATGGTCATGTTGAGTTTACTCAGGAGATCCCTCCCTAGCAAGTTTATTGGGGAATGTTCGTAATACAATAAGGGTGCCTTCACAGTCTTACCCCCCACTGTTACATCCAAAGCTTCTGTGTAAGGAACTTCAATTACAGCCCCAGAGAACCCCTGCGTCTCTAACTTCCTGTTAGATAACGGGAATCGGCCCTCTCTGACACATGATTTCTCCGCTCCCGAATCAACCATGAATATAAACTGCTTGTCTCCTATCTGCGCCCCTACCAATGGTTCCTCTGCTGCATTGTAGGTGGTGGATAGAACTGGACACGCAAGTGTTCTCTGTGGGCTGTCCTATGCGGGGTATCTCATCGCCCCTCCCTCATTGAAGACATTCCCTGAAACCACTGACATGCCGCTATAAGGTGCTGGCGCGGGGGCCCCGTTTGCTGTTGTCGCGAAAGGGTTACCTGGCGTGTATTGCATACTGTCATTGTTTTGTGGGTGGTTCTGTGTCCTATACTGGTGTCCCTGTTGCTGGCCCGTGGTACCCTGGCCGGGGTTTCTTAGTTGCTGCTGTCCCATTGGGAGACCATATGGGCTCCCTGGGTGCGGATTACCATAATTCTCCTCCTCCTGGAACCCATTGTTGTGTCTACTTCTGCACTCCCTGGAGTAATGCCCCCATCGTCCACAGTTCCAGCAACTCCCCTGGGGGCCCCTGGGACCCTGCCATCCATTTCCCCGTACCCCTGTCCGCCTCCTCTCCGGCCCCTGTACCCACCTCGTCCCCCTCGAGGGGTCCACTCTTGCCACTGCGGACTTCCACCTTGCTCCTGCTCAGTCCACTGCCGCTGTGCTGTTCCCACCCAATTAGTTGCCACCCTTCCTTGGAGTGCTATCAGCCCCTCCTCCTCATCATCTCCCTCCCTACTGTGTGGGAGCGCGGCTACTGCTGCTGCAACCTTCACTAACTTTGACTGTACTAACTTCGCCTCGTCTGCCAATCTTTTCTGCGCCACCTCCTTCTCCCTCTCCTTTATCCGTTTACAATGGTGTACTATTATGCTCTGAATTTCTGGCCATCCCTTTGCTTCAATACCTGCTATCTTGTCAAGCGCCTTCTGCACTTCCTTTGGGAGCCCTCTCTTTATAATAAAATAAAATAAAGATGTCGATTGATACCAGGGCGTGCCCGTTTCTGCTCTCCACATCTCTTGGACCCGAAAAATGTAATCCATAGCCTCTTCCCCGTCATTCATTGTACACTGCATCACTGACTGTAAGTCCGGTGTATCTGGGAATGTGTCGCGTAAGGCATCCCACACCCTAGCACGCACAGTGTTAAAGGAGGCCCCATCATGGCGGTCACAGTCTAGTGTTACTCCCGGAAAACCGGCCTTAACCCATACCCTTTCAGCCTGATCGCCCACTGCTGATACGAGTAGACTCTTTACATCTCCTATGGCTAGGGGTACCCCAGCAGTATGTTTCTCAAAGGCATATATCCACTTACTTGCCCCTCCTGACAACGGGGGCAATAGCTTTAATAAATTGGCTTTGTCCATCTGTGCCCATGGGATATAGTTAGGCCTCCCTCCTCCCCTGTGTATCAACGGGAGCTGTAGCCTTCCTTTCGCCGTTGCGTCCGGACCCGTTTTGGCTGCTGATGTTCCCAGTGATGCCATTTTTCCCACTCTGTTCCTTAGTCGCCCCGTCCACTCATCCAGGGTTCTCATTGAACATGTACCTTCCTCCCCCTCGCTTCCCCCTCCCACCGCCATACTCAACCTGTCGCTTTCTTCTAACTCGTCCCTTATATCACACAGCAATTCCTCTCTAATTCCCCCAAGCCTTTCTTCGTTTACAACATCTCCTTCTTGGGGCCCTACTTCTATTATTCGCGTTGGTTCTTCCTCAATTCTGAACAGAATCTCGCCCTTTTTCCACCCCTCTTCGGGCTTTCTACTTTCGCCTGGTGCTCTGGACGTACGCCCTGATCTAGTAGCATCTAGTGCTGTTCGTTCGCATATGTCTTTTATCCTTGAGAGCTCATCCTTTGCTATCGATAGTCTTGATTCTAAATCATCTGTGAGCTTCTCTATATCTACCCTTTGTGTGCCTGCCTGGGCTCGCTCCCTCGTGCTTTCATATGGCGGAGGTGCCGTGGGCCGGTGGGGTGTAGTATCTTTCGGGGTAGGTATGTAAGTGGGGTCACTGTACCCCTCTGCGGGCACAGGCTTCTTTAATATCGGGTACAAACTTATTACCTCTACTGGTGGCGCTACACTTGACCCTTCTTTGACATCTCTTTGTATTAGTAGTGGATTGTCTGTGGTGGACGGGAGATCAGGATTTAATGCTGGTGTTTTAGGCGGTGGTATCTCTTCAAATAACCTCCAAAGATCTAATATTTCCCTCCTATTTTGCAGCTGCTTTCCTTTGTATTTTAGAAAAATGCATGTGGCCACCGTATCCAGAACACTTTTATCAAATGACCCTCCCTCGGGCCAAATCTGAGGTAACCCCTCCCCCTTTAGCTCGGTCACCCATTGGTCGTGATATTTTTTAATCCGCTCCACGTATCCCGGGAGATTCTTACAAATATGTGATAAGGGTGTTTCAGCCCCCATCTCTGTGCCCTCCTAGTGCTGGTGTGTCTCAGTGTGTTTGCAACTACAACGTAAATGTAGTATCAATGTATTCTTTATATTTTACTTCACATTCAATGTTGGGTCCCTTTGTGCTCCCCTCCTCCCTGTCTGCACAATACAAAACTGGCCGTACACAATGTCTATTCTGTTCTCTTTGGGGGGCACATACAAGAGCAACCCATCCTTTATTTTGACAATGTCAGCCTGGAAATCAAAAAGGTACTCACTCACTTCACTATATTGACGTTGTCTTAAAAGGGAAAAAAAAAGTTTTATCCAACCACACTTACCATGACCATTTAACTATTATGCATGTATAACCGCTTTACACATTCACAACATCAAAATGTCTTCTAGCACATACGAGGTGCACACACCTCTTGGCACCACTCAATTCACCATTCCTCCCTAGCCGGCTGTCCCTGTTCGTCTTATTTGAATATCTAGATGCCCATATATATATAGATATTAACCTGTTTTCCCCCCTTCTAGTGGGACTCTTTTTCTCTTACTGTCTCCCTAAGTTTGTGGTAATCACAGTTCTTTATTCTCCCCCCTACCCTTAAAGAAAAGAAAGGAAAAAAGTAATAGCGGTCACTAATGTACTCTGTGTCCCCTTTTGCTGGACACTTTTATTTTATACTCCACTTCTTCATATATTCCCAGTACTAGTCAAGATAGCACTATGCGGCGCCGCCTTCCACCCCCTTTCGGAGCTAGGTTCCCGTCACTTTTATCTCTTATTCACCTCTTGATCCTAATGGCCATATGCAAAGAAAAAGCAAGGAAAATTTAAGATGATCCTTAGAAGATCTGCGTACCCCCCCTTCTCGTTATCTGTCTTACACTTCTTTCCCCGCTCCCTTTAGAATCGCTCGCACTCAGTACTCACGTGCCCGTCTTGAACCGATAGTCTCCGAAACTGGGTCCGTCCAGGCAGTGTCGCCGTCAGCTCTACAGTCAGCCCCGGCTCCGGCGAGCGGTACTCAAAGGGGATTTTTCAACCGGGATCCCGTACCCCCTCTCTATTGAGTGCGCACTTCTAAGTGTACCGGTCGCCGTTGGCGGGCAGCCTCCCGGAGCCGGCTCACCGTGCGTATCCCTTTTCGACCGGAGATTCTCGTGCCAAAAGGGGACGGTTATAAGGAGTTAGGAAGGAATAAAAATCACGCTATCGGGGTCACCACTGAAAGCAAGCGTCCCCAAACAGCACGATCCTCCCCGCAATGAGAGACAATGAAAGACTCTCCCAAAATGGGAATAAGGCCAAGGCAGAGTGCGGGTGAGCGTAAATGGGAGTTTATCAATCAGAATAGGGCATGCAAAGGACTCTGCAAAACTCCGAGAGCGCTCTGTCTGACAATAGCAAAGACGGGCGTATATATTTACAAAAAACGTCATCAAAACCTACATACTATAGGGGGCACAAGTTCATTGGGATTGGGTGGCGACATCTAACTATAGGTGCTGCTGCGGCGTGGTTGGTCTTGGCTGGAGGACGTCACTGGTCACCCTCGTGGGTTGGGCTGGGCCTGGCAGGTCAGCTTGAGTTCATCCGGGCGGTGTTGGTGTGCCGAGGCGGCCTGTGGCAGAGATGAATGCCTTTCCTGACTTACTTGCCCTCGGCCATGCACACCGCAGTCATTCAGTCATTTAGTGTTATTCTCTTCAGTAAATCTTCCAATAGGTTATTTTATAGGTTAATGCAACACAGGAGGAATGCACCCTGTGAGAGGTCTGGAGGTAATACATCGAGGCCTGGTTACCCGTGTCCTGCTGACCGGGGCCATAGGTCGAGGGGCTAAGCTTCGGGGCCTGGGACGGGTGGTACAGGTCTTTCTGTCGTGTTAGAAGTCGTTATTGATGTTCCGCTGTGTGTTGTCAAAGTGTTGGGTGTCCTGATTGCACAGGGCCATAAGTCTAAGACGGTCCGGTGGGTTGTGGGGTTTACGAGGGGGCGCGTGAGTTTAGACAAAGGTTTACTGCTGTGCTGTAAATAATGCAGGTGGCTGGTCGCGGCCTTGGGTGTTGCAGTGGGGCTACAAATCTTTGAAGCGGCTCCAGTCTGGTCGGGGGAAGTGGGATAGCGCAGAGCGGGCCTCTGTTCTCATGTCTTGGCAGCCTTCGCAGGGTGGGAGGGGGAAATGGCCTTGTACGCATTCACAAAGGTATCTCCCTCGTGTGTTGCTGAATGTAGGTAAAGACATCACAAACATTTGAACACTTTCTATAATACTTATTCAAAATCACTTCAAAACATGCATTTAAACTTTGCTGGATGTGTCTCGATTATACCCAGTCCGAGCACCACATTTGTACATTATGTTCTAGCAGCTACAGTATTTTAGTTACATGCATATACATTCGCAGTAAATGAGGTAGTAGTTGGGTCGGTGGAGTACATAGAAAACGACCCGCCACTGTACGTGACGGTGGTGGCAAATAAGGGGCTTAGACATACACACATGATAAGTGCATTCTCGCGCATCCTTTACATGAGTTCATAGTATAGTTGCATTCGCTTTCTCGTGTACTCTAGCAGCATTAGCTTAGTTATGGCGCAAAACCATGGGAGGTAGGCTGCCCAGTGATACACGCAACAAACAGATCCCTGGAGCGTTCCTTTATTATTAGCATCCACCTGTAATGGTGTGAGCTCGCCATTGCTTATATCATGGGAGCATGCTCTCTCATTTTAATACATTCTACAGGCTTTTGTAATATAAGAGATTTTGTGGAAGAAAGCACACTTTGCAAGTGGTCTTGACATTAATATATACATATATATAAAAGACTGTCTGCCATCAGATGACCATTTTACCGTTCTTCTCATCATTCAGGCCTGCTGGCCGGGCATGCTGATAGTGATAGTACACTGCGGGAGGTGAACTGTTACAATGTTAGCGTATTGCACTAGCTCATGTCCGTCTTGTTCGTGGGAACGTGCTCGCAGCGGATCTGCCAGGGTGCTGCGGCGACAGGGATGAGACTCTCCAAGGGTGGGGGCCGCGCTACAGCGCGCTGAGCTCACACCGTCTTTACCGGACAAAAAATGGTTTCTGGGCCTAGCCAAACTTGTGTGGCAATCAATATGTGTGGGCAATCGATACGTGTGGGCAATGTCTCCAGCGGGTGAGCCCTCCACCTCCTGGGCCCGGGTGGCATGAGGGAACGCCCAATGAGCCATAGCCCTCACCTGGGGAGAAAACGCAGGCGAGAGGGGTCTCCTGGACCAGTCCTCCCCTACACGGACTTCAATAATCCTGTGGTTTTAGATATTAAAGCCCCCCCTGATCCATACCTTGAATGCTTCCCAGAGTGTGGAGTATCTATTGACCGTTCCCACATTGTTGGTGATAAATTCCTCCATTTCTATATGCAGGGACTCAACTACATTAGGGTCCCTTAGTGTATTGGTGGCCATCCTCCATCGTCTTGGAGGTTTCGGGGTGTTTCGAAATACCAGCTCAAGTGCCACAGGGGAGTGATCTGACAATGTGGGGGGATATATTTTGCATTTCCCCATCGAGTCTGACATGGAGGTGGAGAGGAGCCAGTGATCAATACGTGACTCTGAGTCATGCACTGTGGAATAGTATGTATATTCTCTTGTGTTTGGGTGCAGTTCCCTCCATGCGTCTATCAGAGATAGTTGTGGTATGATTTGGCCCAACGTGATCGTCGGCTTGGCTGGCGCCCTATTGATTGTTTAGGATATATCTAGTGATTTGTCCAGGACTAAATTAAAATCCCCTCCCCAGATGATGTTAGAATTTTCCAGCGAGATGAGTATTTCCAATATATTTAGGTAGAAGCCCAGGTCATCTATATTAGGGCCATATGTGTTGACTAATGTGACCGATTTGTCTGCTATATCATCCCATATAATTACAGATCTCCCAAAGGGGTCCACTTTGTGCCCTTTGGCTTGAAATCCCAGCGATGGGTGCAATATCGTTATCACCCTGCTAGCCTGGGTGGAATATTCTGTATGGTATCTTTGCTTACGCCAGGAGGCTAGTATTTTGCATTGCTGGTTCCCCGAGTATGCGTTTCCTGTAACATTACTATGTGGGGAGAGGTCCTATTTACGTAGGCCCAAATTTCCCTAGACTTTGAAGGGTTATTGAGCCCACGAACATTCCATGATAAAAGTTTAATCTTCAGTCCGTCACCTGTGATGACTATGTGTATATTTATATCTAATCATTGTTTTATTGGTAAAGAAATAGTTTATTGTAAGTAGTGCAAACATCTGCAAGACCATGAATTAGAACATTTTTAAAACTTTTAGCAGTCCACACAACGTAAGCCGTGGAACAACCCATCCCACCCCCCCACAACCCGTCCCTCAACCACAACATCCATCCAAACTTTTACCAAACATTTATGACTTAAGTCCCGAAACTTTCCACAAGAGCCCCGCGTTTGTTTGTTTTGTTTTTGTGTGTTTATTTTATTTATGTAGCGCGCCTGACCCAGGGGTATCTGGGCGCTTTAGAGTACGGTTACATGAACATGGTACGGTTTGTGCTGCATAGGTACATACATGACATGTGTAAGCAGGTTGGTAACGGATAGAGTACATACATTAAAGGCAAAACAGATTGGCAGGGGGTAAAGTACATGCATCAACGGAGCAGAGCCAAATGCAGAGAAGTATTTGGCTACATACAGGTAGCTCACAGTAGTTATTTTAGTTCTTGCTAAGTAACCAGGAGATAACACTTCTCCTGAAGTTGTCAAATACTTGTATGGCCCTAAAGTCAGATGGGAGGGAGTTCCACAGTTCCACAGGACCGGAAAGCTGGCTCTGCCTGATTCTTTTAGGTTATTATACCTAGGGACCGTCAGGCAAGAGGTATCTGTGGATCTAGTGATCCGTGTAGAGGATCTCCAGGTCAATTTTTCAGTGAGGTGGGGGTGGGGGGCTTTGTTGTTCAGCGCTTTAAATGTGAGACAAAGTGTTTTGAGCTTGATCTTTATGCTTATGGAGAGACATTTCAGTTGTTTCCTGGTTGCTGAGATATGTTCATTTCTGGGTATATTTAAGGCAGCTCTGAGAGCATTGTTCTGCAGGGTTTGAAATGTGTTAATTAAATAAGGTTTTATTGTTACCTAGATAAAGCCCATTAAAGTAGTCCAGTTTGGAGCCTATGAGGGCTCTGGCTAGTGTGATGCAGCTTTCAGGAGACAGCATGGGTCTGCAGGCTCTTATTAGTTTGCCTGGGTAGGTGGTGGCTGAAGCGGTCATATTTACTTGTTTGCTAAGGTTGGACGTGGCATCAAAGTAGAAACCAAGCGTTTTAACTGCTTTGGCGATTGGAATGTTGTTATAGTTGGGGCTTAGTTTGTATATGTTGGTAGTGGAGCCTACTAGTAGAGGTTCTGTCTTATCATCATTCAGGCAGAGGCCATGGATAGCCATCCATGCCTGAATGATGGTGTAGATTTCATTCAGACACTGAACATCTGTGTCGTATGGGCCTGTAAGGGGTAGGAGTATCTGGGTGTCATCTGCATAGTTAGTGTAGGTGACACCCAGACTATCCACTTTATCAAACAGGGGCTTTGTAAAGATGTTGTACACAGTGGGTGAGACTCAGGACCCTTGGGGCGGACCACAGGTGATGGGTATGGGGTCAGCTGCTGCGGTTTGCGAGAAGACTCGCATGGTCCTATTGTTTAGGAACGTTTGTATCCATGTGATGGCTGATTTGGAGAAGTAGGTTGCTGTTTCCAGGTGATCGCATAGTACCTTGTGGTCGACCAGGTCAAACACCACTAACAGGTCCAAGAGTTGCAGGACAGCGAGCCTGCCTTTGCCTTGCAGGTCGTCAATCCTGCTTTTTAAGTCAACTAGGGCGGTTTCAGTCCCATGTTGTGGTCTAAAGCCGGATTGCAGAGATCCCAGGAGTTTGTTGGCTTCGAGATATTCCTGGATTTGCAAGTAAGCAACCCTGTCCAAGATCTTTAACAGAAATGGGATCATGGTGATCCGTCTGTAATTTGTGGGAATGGTAGGGTCTAAGGTTTGTTTTTTGAGTAGTGGGAGTACCCAGGAATTACTTTAGATTACTAGGAACCACACCACTAGAGAAAGAAGAGTTGATATGTTTGGTGATGAATGGAGCTAGGTCTCTGGCTGCATCCTTCATAATCTGAGCTGGACAGCATCTGCCCTGACAGTTGGACGGTTTCAGAGAGGCAATTATTTTTGTACCTCAGATACTGATACATTAGAGAATGTGAAGCTATGGGGCTGTGGGCTCGGAGATGATTGGTTCTGATCTTCAGTGTAGGATTTAGAAGCAGCTTGGTCCATAAGTAGTTTACGTTTGTCCGCTTATTTTGGTTTGTAGACTGGCAATTATATTGGTGAACGCATTTTGGATGTTTGTACAACATTTTGTGTCTTTTAGGCAAGTGTCTGTAGGTGGGTTAGGTGTCTCCATTTCTCGCAAGATAGTGAAGAGTTCTTTAGTTCTAGAGCCAGCTTGATTTATTCTATTGTTGTAAGTATCGCGTTTGGTGTGTATGATCT
This sequence comes from Ambystoma mexicanum, assembly GCF_040938575.1. Taxonomy (NCBI): domain Eukaryota; kingdom Metazoa; phylum Chordata; class Amphibia; order Caudata; family Ambystomatidae; genus Ambystoma; species Ambystoma mexicanum. Next base: position 179,411,662 of record NC_090921.1, read on the forward strand.
CATGTTTGTATTTATTGGAGATGGAAACTAAGTTGGTTTTGTTCTGAGGTGAGGGAGTGTGTTTCCAGAGAGTTTCGAGTTTTCTCTTTTCAGAACAAAGAACTTTCAGCTCAGGGGTAAACCATGAGTTCACGTGGGCTCTTGGTTTCCCTTTGCGCATTTAAGGAGGTGCAACTGAATCGATGGCTTTGAACATAGAGGAGTTGTAGACTTCTACCAGGAGGTTAGGGCCACTTGTATTGGGTAGAGCACTGAGGGTTGGGATTATGAGGGGCATGATCGCCTCGGACGTAATATTTTGTTTGTTTCTGGTAGGGCACGAGGTTGCGTAGGGCACGAGGTTGCTATGGGATTAGTTTTGTTGAGACTAAGACCCATGCTAAGCTCAAATGCAATAAGATAGTGGTCAGTCCAGGTTTGCAATGTGATGCCATTAACTGAGATGTTGCAGTTTAGGTCCGCTACCCAGTCGAGTGTCCTTCCTTTCTCGGGAGTGGGTTGGGTGATTTTGTGAGTGAATCCATGTTAAGTCAAGGTGTTAGCTAGAGATATTGCAGGGATGTCGTTAAGGTCGTTATAGCCTAGATTGAAATCGCCTAGGATTAGGGTTTGCGAGGTAGTTTTGATGTCAGACAGTAGGGTCATTATGTCCTCTTCGAACGTGTCCGAGGGTCTATAGATGAGGTGGATGGAAGTGGTACTTTTGGGTGACGTTTGGAGTTTGGCTGAGAGTATTTCGAACGAGGATAGAGGTGGTGATGGGACTAATCTCATGTCAAGTGTGTTCCTGAAGATGAGGGTGATGCCTCCTCCTCTGGTTGTGGGTCTATCAACTCTGATTATGGAATGTCTGGGATGGCTAGTAGTAGAGAAGGGCCTGCTGCTGCGTGCAGCCAGGATTCTGTTATTGCTAGGAAATCTAGGTTATTAGATAGTATGGTGTCAGCTACATTGGTAGCGTGAGCCACTAAGGACCTTGTGTTGTATAAGGCTCCTTTGAGAGGTTGTGTGGGGTTGCTTGACATAGTGCCAGTTTTGAGTTGTCTCAGAGATTCTGGATTGGCTGTCACAGTTGTGTCAGTTATGGCATGTTTCGTGGTAGCATGTTTGCTAGTGTGGGCAAGGTTGGTGGTCCGGCGCCCCTTAGCCTGGTTCACTGTTGAGGTGCGGAGGTGTCTAATGAAGTTACTGTTATAGGCAGGCTTAGATTGTGGGAGTAGCCTGATGCAAAGTCTGAGATTTCTGAGTTTGGGGCTAGGGTTAGAGTATGGGGTGTTGGAGGTACGGTTTATGATGTTCCTGTCAATGGTGTGATTAGGGATCAGCGCTGTGTTGGTCCTTAAGGTGTCTATGATTAGTTTGGGTAAGAATGAGGTGGGTTTGATTTTGGTATCTATAATGCTGGTAGGAATGGGGTGGCCACAATTCTGTGGGCACTGTTTTTCGGGGGGAGCATGGTCGTGCACAGCTGTAGTTCAGGTGATATAGGCCAGTGATCAATCAGTGTGAGAACAAATGAAAGTAGAAGTATGGTGAATGTGTTCAAGGTGTTGTCCAGTAGGCACTTGTGGAACATGCCCCCTTCCTTCCCCGTCTCCTGCCCCCACCCGCATCATCCATCACAACTTGACAATTGTCCCTTACAAACTTTTGGAGCTCTCCTGAGGTCGCCATGTTGCCGCCACATGGCAACCAGACCCAGGCCAATGGTAGTGTGTGGAGCCCCCCACGGAAGCCTGGGTAACATTTCAATTGGTATAAAGGATATCTGTGCAGTTCTTGGTCAATCGGCAGGATCGAGTCTCTCTGCCTCGGTTAGAGGTCTGCCGTTTTGATCCGCTCTACGTTCTCTGGGGGGGGGTAAGGGTATGGAGGCCTCAACATAGGCCATGGCTGCAGCCAGAGTTTCAAAAAAGTGTGCTCTCCCCACCGTGCTGGATTCTCATCTTAGCCAGAAATATTAATGCATACGGCACTTGGCGTGCTCTCAGCAGTCTTTTTACCGGTTCATATGATCTTCGATTAGCCTGGACTCCCGCCACAAAGTCTGGATATACATGGATGCGGTTCTCCTTGTATTATAGTGTGCCTTGCCATTTTGAGTATTGCATCTCTGTCCCTGTAATTGAGGAGGCGTGCAATGATCGGGCTGGGCAGCGCTCCAGGTTTCGGTACAGGAGCCAGTGTGCGGTGCAATCTCTTCACCTAAAAGTGGTCCGAGAAGGCTTCTGACCTGAAGAGATTTCTGAGGAGGGATTCCACCTGCTGTTCCATTGCACCTTTGCCAAATTTCTCAGAACCGCCCACAATCCGACCATTATATCTCCTGTATCGTGATTCGAGGTCCTCACATTTTTTCTGCATCCTGGATAGGTTATTGTAACGCTCATCTGATTCCCACGGAGGTGCTGATCTTGGCAGGAAGGTGTTTGTGACTCGAAAGGTGATGTGCAGAATCCGATGGGCTTCTGGGGTCGAACCTCTTCGCACTGTGTGTCGAACTCGTAGGGTGAGGTTTCTGCAGGTGAAAGAATATGGGGGTTAATGGTCTGGGTTGTTCAATGTCGCTCTTCCTCTCTATCCCTCTCCGTAGAGCCCCCAGGTCAACGTGCTCACCTTAGATAGGTCAATGCTGGGCTCTCCATCTGCGTCTGGTGCAGGGCGCTGTTGCCAGTTCCTTCACTGGTGAAACATAGGCCTCTTGGACTCAGAAGACCGTTACCGTCGTTAACTGCACAAGCGGTGAGTTTCCAGACACCTTTTTAGTCTTTATAGTCTTTAGGTGCAAGGCACGTTAACATTGAACAGGACTTCGTATAATGCTTTTCTCCCTTTTGTCTTGCAGGACTCTTGAGGAAGATGGAGTGAAGCGCCTGGAAATGCGTGAGTAAATGCAAGCGCTCTAACTGTCTTTTCCTTGCAGCGTAGTTCTTGCTGAAGAGCAGTCTATTGCGAAGAGCGCGATGGGCGTAAGTAAATACCTGTCTAATGTCTCTTCTTTTGTCTTTCAGAAGTTGGTTTGCAGCGCCGGAGTCCGCGTAATGTCCGTAAGTATATACAATGCTTTTATCTCCGCAGGTGGCGATGCAGTGTGAAGAAATCCAGAATTCACGGAGTGCCGGTAAGTAGTGACAATGCCTTTGTCTTCGCAGGCGGAGGTGCAGCGTGCCGAAAATGACCGCAGCCGATGGATCTGGTGAGTAGCACTGCGAGATAAGGCTGCCTTGCTAACCTGCTGTTTCTTGTCTCTGCAGGTGCTGCTGTCGACTGAATGCAGGAATGGTGAGTATGCTTCTTGCAGATTCAGGATGCAGGAATGGTGAGTATGACTCTTGCAGATTCGGGATCGTAAGAAGAAAGGCTGGAACAGACTCGGTAACGTTCTGCTGCAGATGCAGAATAACGCGAAGCACGTTTCGTCTATCGGGTGTGGTTTAAATAGCCTTGGAGTGATGAGGCGTCTTCCTCCACGGCCCCGCCTAGGTAAGAAAAGAGTTCCAGTTCCAGAAGCTTTCCAGTGCTGAATCCAGGGAGTGGAGCTTGCCCCACCCAGGTAAGAAAGTAGTTCCTGTTCACAGAGGACTTCTAAGAGGCTGGTAAGTAAGCAGCATGGTCTGCTGCAGGTAAGTCCACCCAAGCATCTGCACACATATTATGAGCCCGGCGCTTCCAGTGCCGGGACCGATGATTCTGATGAGCCTGGTGCCACCGGCGCCAGGACATGGTCCAAAAGGTCCCCGTGGGGACCGGCTGGTGCCTAGGATTAGGGTTAGGGGCCTGCTTCCAAGGACGTTGGGCTGGTCCTGGCTCCTTGGAAGCAGTGATCATGACAGTTATCTTTAAGTTGGGCGATGTCCCGGCTGTGGTGGGCGATGGTATCTTCGTTAGTGCTAATCCTGCCCTCCGCTTCGGTGATTCTCAAACTCTTCTTGTCCACTCTTGCCTTCAGCGATCCGATGGTAGCAACAATGTCATCAAGTTTGGCATTGATTGCAAAGAACCCATTTTGTACTATGGTCGTCAGCCTGTCCTCTCTATCGCCGCCCTGAACTTCAGATTGGGCATTGGATGTAGTTGGTGTCTCAGGCGCAGGGCCTTGTGTCTGACTATTAGTGAACGAGTCCATGGGGCTCTTCTTTTTATCACCTGCTCCCTCTGTCATCTTCTCAAATTTCTGTGTGGCTCTTGTGTCGAATGTCGCAGTTTATAGGAGTATACTGAAATTATTAGTAGAAGCTGGCGTTGTTGGATCACAAATTGTAGCCGGCATTATGCCGATTGTTCATTGAGATGTCCACGCTTCATGCGAGTCAATTGCCAATTCTGAAACCCTTGTGAAGTAGACTTTAGCTTGGTCGTGAATCTACACACCAGGGTGCAGTCGTCTCTCACATCTCAACAGAGACATGTTTTCGAAATTTACAGGAAGGGTGCTTCGACGCTTAGTGGCAGGTCCACCCACCTAAAAAGTCTTGGGTTCTGATTATGTAATGGTGGAATGAGCCTGCCTCCCCGTCACTTTTCAATCTAGGGATAGGTACGACCTCTCTGGCCCAGCAAGCTCGGGAGTTTGATTCACTCTGCCCCTTCGGTGAGTTGGAGTCCTCCTTTGCACGACCAGGTCACCCGGATTAACTGTATCCTTCTACGTACTGTGTTTAGATCATTTGTAGGTATTATTCAGATATGCGGTCTGCTCCAACTGTAGGCCACCAAGTGGACGTAGTATGGTAACGTTCTGCCCAACACACAGCTGTGTTCGTGTCTTAGTCCTGCACAGTTATATTGGCCCCCTCTTAGACATCAGCATTACAATCGGTGCCCAGCCGGGCCCTCTCCTGTCTCCAATATAAACATTCTTGTCGGCTCAGATTAATTGCCTTTCACAGGCTACAAGGCGGTCTCATGTCCCAACGTATTATTTCAGCTAGCAGGATTGAGCCTCGCGTGGGCTGATGGCTTCAGGTGAATGTCAGCAGGAGATCGGGGTGTCACCCCCGTATGGCACCAAGTATCTTAATATGCTTATCTCACCGACCGATATCAAGGGCCACGTGGCGAACCAGTGTCTTCAGCACTTCCCGGTGGTGATGAAGTCGGTGTTGCCAAATGTTGTGCCAGTCTTTAACGTTGAAAACTGTAGGGTTTCTCGTATGGTGATGGGCTGTTAAAACGCTCCAAGTATTGTGCATGTCGTTCCCATATTTTCAGTCACACCAGGTAGATCCCCAATGTGGGTTCCCGGTTACGGAGCGGGACAGCCGGCGTCTCACTTGTCGCTTGTTTATGCAGCAGGACTCCGAGGCCCTGCCCTGGTGCCTGCCATCCGGAGCACGGGATTATCTCGTTTCACCAGTGACCCACGTAATGGCTACGGGGGTTGGAATGTCCAGGCCTCTCAAGCATCATGTCTACAATGGCATATGTGGCCGGCAGCCACTGTGGGCCACAAAACAGGTATTGGTTTACTCGGGGTCGTACTCGCAGCGTTTGTCGTAGCAGTCTTCCGAATCTGGTGCTTCTTCGCGTCACCGCCAGCCCGCTGCCTCCCGTTGAGCAGCCATACGATGCGCTGCATCTTGCCCAGCCTCCACAGCCCCGGGGCTTTTGGATACTCTCTTCGGATCTGTCCCAGGCGCCCGCCACCAGCGCTGGCGGCAGGTGCAGTGGATCTGCAGCGCAGGGCTCGGATATCTTGACGGCTTTTCTGCACACCTTCAGCACATCTCACCAGGAAAGGGTTTGTCTTCAAGCCACACAACGGATGTCGTGGTCAGCACCCCCTCCAGCTGAGTCACTGCTCCTCATATCCTGGCATGTTTCGATGTCAATGGGAGCAGGGTCCTCCCCACCGTCGTGTCCGGGAATCACACTCGAGTCTTCATACACAGCAGCTCTGAATATCCTCCTCTTTGTGATCAGCTCTATAGAGCGTCTACGGCTCAGCCTCTGTGTCCCTCGGTACTCACATGCGGCCCGCGCTGCAGCCCAATCTCGGTGGATTTTCAACTCGGTGTAACATTCGGAGCACGCCTCCATTTCAAACCAGGATTTCTGTCACGCGTTCCCAAGAACTTTAGCTGCACAATCAGCCACTTTGCAGCTCTGTGGGTTGCTCTGAAGCAGGATAAATTGGGCTCAGGATGGAAGTCAGGCCAGAGCTCTTGGATCAGGCCACCATTTCTGTCGTGCTCAACAGCGCCCCAGCCTTCTGAATATTGAGCGTTTGGTAACAGTTATGACATTAGGCCCAAAACGGAGTCATTCAAGCGTGAGGTACTAAGCTCAGTCAAGTAAAGTATCTTGGCTTTTCTTAACATTTCCTCTTCAGTTGGGGGAGTCTGTCATTTCCAAACCTTAGTGGGACATGCTGTAGTGGCCAAGAAAGGGATGCTGAACCACACCGGAGACCCCTTTAATGGATCATCCCTGGCCTGGAGGCAAAACAGTTCAAGCAGTGGATCCTGCTGTCTAGTGGGACCTTTTACCATAGAACGGTCTTCTGACCGGAATCCTTGTGTCAACCTGCAGAAACACTGCCCCCTCCGACACCCATCCAAGGCCCCCGGGAATAATTTGCTAATGTAGCTGGAGGAACTGACACCTCTGAAGCTTGTTACCATAATTTTGAACTGACCGGACCTGTAAGTTTTAAATGTTTTGACATATTAGAAGGCACAGCCCACATCCTTTTCCTATCTGCTTCCCAAATCCCAACACATTTTCAACTCTGAAATACACTTAAATATGGCTGAACTAAGATCCCTGCTACCTGGGGAATAAGTCAAAGATTTGCTCAAATGTAGAGAGTGAATGAGAAACATGCAGCTTCCAATGTTTCGTGAATAAGTGCAGAAGGGGTGACAATTTCCCTATTTCAAGCTCCCTGCCAATAGTAATCAAGTCAATGAATTTCCCCACCATCCACAACTAACCTATCTTTTCAAGACCAGCATCAAACCATCGTTGGCAGTCATGACCGGTCCCGTTTTGACTGCCCTGTATGCTTCCAACAGAATTTCCAACAGAATCGCTGGGTCATTGACTGATGCTTTGTTCTCAACGTAATTTGCTTACCAACTTTTAGTTCCGACAACACCGTTTTCACACGCAGATGATATGTGTTTAACCTCCAAATGACCCTGGGTTATGGACCCTCGCGCCCAATAGTGGTGAAGTGATCCGAGATTGCTTTCAGGAGGAGCCCCAACCACATCACCAATGAGGTTTTGGCCTTGGGAGATATATTTAGGTGGAATATTCACAGCAGGTGAATCTATGAAAGATCCAATGCTGGGAATTAATCTCCTGGTTACAAGCCACCAGTCCCAGCCTACTAACAAAGGACAGTGAGGTTTCGGGATCCTCCCTCACATCCTGGCCAGATACACTGGAGCCTGGGCGGGCTTCAGGGCTGAATCCTGCCAAAGGAAAAACAAACAATGGACACAAACATGATCTAAACGACAGAGTAAAAAGAAGGAACTAAAAAATGAAAAATGGCGAAAAAAGAAGACGGGGCCATTTTGGTAAAACGGTCACCCATGCGTGCTGCACTGCAGCTGATAAATCAATGTGCAGATGCATTGCACACATAGTAATTAAAAGAAACCACAGCCACCATCCATTCAAATTAGTGTAACAAAAAGGTACATGAGAAGTGGGATAAGGAGTTAGTATGTAACCCCCAAGAACTCCAAATTAAGGTTGTGTGTGCTGGACCCACAAAGGAAAAAGCTAAGTAAGACAAACCTTCTATTTTTGGGAACTGTAGTTCACACAAGAAAATTGATTTAAACATTTAGAGGAGTCCAAGGGACTCCTCGGTGGCACTGCACAAAGGGTAAAAAGCATATGCCTATGGAGTTTACCAGACTGCCTTGAAACATAAGGAACACAACATCTTTGTCAGAGAGAAAAGACATGCGTGAGTGGCAAAAAGGCCCGCTCACTCAGGAGGTTAAAATTAAAAAGGTCCCAGATTCCAGCGAAGGGCTGGGGGCCTCTACGGTTAAAGGGAATTAACACAGACGCTGGAAATTGTCCCTAACACTGGCCATGACCTCAATGAAGTCACCTGCTATTATGATCACTCCTCCATAGCCTGAATGACCATCAGACTTGGCTCTTGCATGAATTTGTTTGTCACATATGGATGCAAGTGTACATTGACCAGCATCATAAACTTCCTCACACCCAGGAACCAAACGGACACTCTGGGGTCCAACGCCACTGGTGTGTACTAAGAAATCAGTGTAGCACTTCGGATAATCCTGTCGCTGTTGAGAGACACGTGTTTAGGCAGTCATTTTACTGCACCCCCTTGTGGTCTTCTCCCATGTTAGAGCCTGGGAACGATTTCCACTGACCTCCACTTAACTGCTCTATCACCCTCAACATCTCATTTTGCTGCATCTGCGATGTGTGCCAGTGTCATGGTCTTTCAAACCGCCATGTCTGATGTGGTATATGCACCAATGCTTCCGCCTCCTAGACTTTGACCTCTGGATCTGGTCCCTGGATGAACGGGTGACATGAGAGGTAGTCTGCCGGGTTGTTCACTCCTATTTGGAATTGGAGTGTCACCATATAATCCTTTAGCTGTAAAATCTATCTCTGCAGTCGTAGCGGAGGTCTCTGTGCCGAGCCATGCAAAATCAGGAGTAGCGGCTTGTGGTCAGTCACAACCGTGATAGGGTGTCTGAAGATGTATAGGTGGAAGTGCTTGCACTCGCACAGGAATACAAGCGACTCCCTTGCTATTTGCGACTAATGCTTTTCTGTGGGTGACAGTGCCTTGCTTCCATGTGCCACAGGCGTGTGCACGCCATCTTCCCCTGTTTGCACCAATGCGACTTCCAGATCAACGGAGCTGGCGTCCACCCAAATCACCGACCTAGACCACTTCCTTCTTGATGAGGGCACTCAATGGTTCTACGATGGCCCGCAGGTTTGAGATGAATCTCCCACAGAAGACCACCATCCCCAAGTAGCTCCTCACCTCCGAAGGATTCGTAGCTGGTTGGAAGTCCTGAATGGTGGCTGCATTTAAAGGTTATGTCAAAATACTTTCCCCTTGAAACACGAAACCAAAAAACTGTACCTGGGACTGTAGAAAACAGCATTTCTGGCAATCTAGCGTGAGGCCTTTGTCCCAAAGCCATTTAAATAATGCTGATAGGATGTGTAAAGGCTCTGCCTCGCTTTTCGAGTATATAAGCATGTCGTCGCTGACATTGATGACCCCTTTCAATCTAGTCAACACTCTTCATATGGTGTGTTGGAAACACCTCGGCGGCGGACTAGACACCAAAACTGTTTGTACTGGAACAGGCCAATGTGGGACGGAACATTTTGCATAAGGGATTGATCAAGATCGCTTATGCAAAGGAACCTGGTGCTATCTGGCCCTCAGGTCCATAATAGAGAACACCACTGCACCTTGCACGTCTACCAGTTTATCACCGAGCATGGGCGTGTGGTGTCTCTCTTTTGATGGCCTTGTTAGGGAGTCGCAAGTCCACGCATATTAGCATTTCCCATGGCTGCTTGGGGGTGATCCCAATCGGGGACACCCAGGGCATGGCCCCATGCACCCTTTCAATTATGTCTGCCTGATCCATGCATAGTAGTTCCTCTTCCACCTTTTTCCTCAGATGAAACAGGGTCATCAACATTTAACCTCACCTGCTGATCTTTTAGGCATCCTATCCCTCGGGAGAGGTCATCATATTCCTCGCATAGCCTGTCCACGTCTGAGGTAGAGAAGGAAGGCAAAATGTACCTGTCCCAAAGTCTCTGCCATGCAACAGCCCCAGAAGTGTGTCCTTCACTTCCTTTGTGACATAGAACGTTGCCAGCATGCACAGGCAAACAAGTTGCACAGTCACATGAAATGCTCCAGTGGAATGCGGGTCCTGCCTCCGTAAGCGGAGATGCATATTTTCGGCATAGAGAGCTGCAGAGCTGGGCACAGCAGGGAGTACTACGTTGCTAGCTGGACGTTGACAGATGCTCCTGTGCCGATTAACACCAGTATTTGGGTGGACAGCATGGTCACTTCACAGCGAGGCTGGTGTCGCTTGTTGTGGGCACATAGAGCTAATGCAGAAATTAAGAAAATCTCCTCAGTGTCATTAACATCTACTGATGTGATTTCAAACGCCAGGCAGTCCTTCTTTCATCTGTTCTTGAAACACCCTCTGAAAGGGCAGCCACTTTCGCCACTTTGCCCCTCCCTGGAGATGGCAACCTCGAAGGCGACGCAATTAACCATGATGCTCTCCAGACATGCACAACATTTTCCATCTTCCCACAGCTGTCACGTTAGTGGCTGGACGCCGGGCAACTGTCTGCATGCGGTAGCACCCCTCAGCAAAATGTACAGTGCTGTTTGCTGTCGTCCTTTCTTTGCAGTGCTTGCGGCTTTGCCTTTTTGTATCATCTGGCTTTCTGGGGTGAAGAAGTGATCATCTGCACCTCCTCCACTTTTAGGCCTTTCATGGTGTCCTCCATTTGTGTGGCTGTTGACGCAGATAGCTCCTGGGTCCTACCCAGCTCAAGTATCCACATCAGAGGCAGTCCTCGTTCTTTTAGAATCGGTTTCCATAGCTGGTTCAAAATGCATGATGATCTGGATGATTTGCCCACACAACTCCCCCTCCTCATCTGGGAATGCGCAGGTCGAAGCTAACCGGCAGAGTTGGGTGTAGAGGCTATCCAGGGATTTGTTTTGGGCATTGCGCCGCCTAGCGCAACTGAAAACGTTTGCAGTCTATATTCACCACTGGGGTGAAATAATTGGTCAGGGCTCAACCTGTATCATGATAGGTGCCATCGCCCTGTCGAAGAGTCACAAACAGCTTGTGTATCTCGCTTCCGGCATAGAACAAGAGCATGGACATCTTCCAGGAGCGTCCTCAATGATGCCGGCTGCATTGAAAAACATCTCTAGCTGTTCCACTCAAAGCACCCATTTGAATCCAAGGGTCGCCTGGGATCCCAACATGTCAAACTCGCAGACTGGACAAGGGTAGAACTGTTGGTTCTGGCCATGATCTGTTCTTGGCAGGTAGTCGCGTCAAGCTCATCCTCACGTTCATCAATGAGGATACGAAATCTTCTTCCTCACAACCATTTACCTCAAAGTGACCAAATGTGTCCTGCTACAGAGCTGAGCGTACTTCTCACCTGCTGGCTGTGTCATATAAGTACAGGCAGGTGGCGAGGTGCTCCACCTTCAGTGTGGAGGAGTGATGAAAAGGGATAGCTAGGGGGCACCAAGGCGGCCCAAAATTGCCCCTGCCAATCCTTCACTCCCCAGCAACACAGCGTGGAGCATGGCCCGGGGTCCTGGCCGGGGCCTGGCTGCACAAGCATTCTCAACTGGGAGAGCCGCCAACAGGCGCTGCCCCACTGACAGCGGAAGAGCAAGTGTGCTGGCCTCCTGTGTGGAGTCGTCAGCTGCGCCAGAGGTATCGGCAGACCGTTGAGGCCACTCTGGCAGAGCCACGTCATGCGTGTTGCGCCAATCCTTTCAAACTTTGCTGGAAACCGATAGGTGTTTGATGTAATAAAACAATATTGTCGGCATAAGACAACCAATGCACTTTTAAATGACTCAATTTGACATGCTAAACATTATCAATATCAAATGCCTCTTGGATCGCAGATAAATAGATTAAAAAGTTTCAGTGCAACAAAAAAGTATTTCTTGTCTCAAGCCACAGAAATGCAGAGGACCACCCACCTGGACAGGGTTTATTTGATAGCAGGCCTGCTAGGCCAAAGCTGGCACTGCCCATGCCAACAAAACGGATCAATCTTTCTCATGTCCCTTGTCTGACAAATATGATTGCGGAGATCCCTCTGGGATTCCAGGCAATAAAAACATTACTCAGTCTTACAAGGATGAGCCAGATTGAAGAAGCCCTGAAGTCGGATCTTCTGGGATAGGTGAAAATCCTGCACAACTTTGGGAAGGACGGTTGGTCGCACCTTCTGTTAGAAGGCTCCAAGTGTAGTCCGTGTTAGGGGAAGGAGTGTTGAGGTTTATACCTGTATATACACATTGGTAATTGTTCAGCATCAACAATAGGTTTATTGATAGATTAGGGACATGGCTTTACCAATACATATGCAGAAACCTCATATCTTATTATGAGATGCTGCTCAGCCTCCACCCTGAATGTCTGCCAGAGCTTCACTAAGCCTTCTCTGGGACCAGCGTAGAAGGCGCTCCCTCAGCACCTTATGTAAGCAGTTGCCTAATGTGAGAAGTACATGTTTAACCTTGGGACAATGACCTTGAAGAAGCCAGAGATGAATACAGACTAACTTTTGTTCAGCATACAGACACACTGTTTCTACATCTTTTTACCCTGAGCTTATCAAAGGCATCTAGAATTCTATTGTTGCGATTGACTGAGCATAAAGCAAATTGGGGGATCAGCTTACTGTTGTTTCTGTGCATCAGATGTTTTTGGGAGAGAGGAGCCAGAGTGGAGTACATCTTCCCGCTGAGTACTTCTCCTAGGGAAAATAGCATCCAGTAAAACTGTTTCCCCCTCTCTTTGGCGTGTTTTCCAGGGTCAGGGGGCAGCCAGGATTTCTTCTGGTGGGGAATAACAAAGCAAGTAACCTGACACCCTCATAGTCACCATCTCTTTAGAGAAGGCCATGTCAGGAGGCTTGACAGAAAGAGCCTGGCACTCATGCATTGCACGGAAGTGATGCCACTAGGAACATCCCCTTGAGCTTAGGCAATCTGAAAAGGCCCAAATGCAATTGATGAAACTGAGAAAATATTTTTAAAAACTCTGAACAGGGTTCAAGTGCCGCGGAAGAACAACAAACTGGTGTGATGGAAACTGGTTAGTTAAACATTCAACAGTGGGTTCAGTAAAGAAGGAGCCCCGATTGTGAGTCCTCATAAAGAACACAAAAATAATATCAAAGTATCCTTTAACAAAGCCAATCTGAAAGGCCTCTCGGGTGAATAAAAATAGCAAATCATGTACAGGAGAGGCCAAATAAATCAAAATATTCAAACCATTCCTGTGGTACCAGCCAGAGAAGCTATGCCACCTCCAGGTGTGGATTGCAGCCACTTGTGCCTCAGCCTCTCTGCATCCAAGCATGAAACCTCAAACTATGTTTGGTCCTGCTTTTCCAGTGGGGAGGCAGGTTTGCTTTCGCCAGGAGGCTCCAGGAAGAACAGATGGAAAAGTCAGAAGTTCTGGGTACCACTTCTTCCACGCCCAGTCCAGGGTAATCAGGATAAGAGTCAATCTGAACCTTCTCAGTCTCTTGAGAACTAATGAATGGGATGGCAGGAATCTGTTGGAGGCAGAGGGGAGGGAACACAAGAGGAAATGTGACCTCATGTCACCTCTTTTGTTGAGGTTATCCATGACCATGGTTTTTGTTGGTCAGAACGTGACCTCTGCGGGGGACCACAAGCCACACACTGTTAGATCCACCTCTTCCTACTCCTCCTCTCCTTAGCCACGCATCCCACTTTGATAGATCTGTGAAGAGTACGCATGCCTCACATTAGACAGATCTGTGAAGACATGCCATACCTCACATTTAGATAATCTGGGAAGATTGGCCATGCACGACATTAGATGGAACTCGGTGGACTAACCATGCTTCTCTCTATATAGATTGACTAGATCAGCCATGCATCACTCGAGATAGATTGTTAATCAGCCATGCATCACATCTAGAAGGTTTGTGTAGACTAGCCATGCATCACCTTAGCTGTTATCTCACAACACCCAGAAGCACGCCAATAATTCCTGCTGCGCAAAGAGGGACTAATGGGAGTATTGGTGGTGAGACTAGTGTACTGCAGCTGGAAGGCCTGGAGGGTACCGTTGAGTTGCAATCTGGATGAGTTCCGAGGACAGAATTGGAAGAATTTTGTGAGTAACCAACATACTAACCAACCTCCCTACTCTTGTTCCCCTCCTATATAACTCACAAGTACTACAAACCTATGGGCTATACAAACTACACAAACACACACCAAACTTATCTAACATTAGCACACAACAAACATTCCAGACACTGAACCGTAACTCTTATGGACAGAATAAACCAGTTCATACAACCATAGAACACCAACCTAACTACACATAAAACGCATACCAACATAACTTTAACCTACATACAACCACAACACTGGACCTCCCTTACCGATACAACAAGCCAGTGTGCATGATTCTGCTACCAGACAAACCGCACATGAAACAGACCCAACAAAAGTACACAACCGAGACATTGAGTCTTACTTACCCTTACGGTTACAAGCCAGGTCACCCAACCCATTCACACACAAGACAACACTTAGAGACTCCAGTTTCTCCTGGTTCTGAACCTATTGTATCATTCTCTCCCCACTAACAGATCGTAACCCCTTTTCTTGCAGAGCCACGTGAGGACCTGCAGACCACCCTGCGGTGGTAACGGTGCATGGTATAAAACATAACATATCACCCAGCAGAGCACCCCAGCCTATTACATTGACATCTATAATTACATTCAGCTGCAGCCGAGGTTTCTGAAAGCCCCTTCCTCCTTAGCAAACTGTCTCTGACTACCTACTACAGGAGAAACTGTGACATTGCTTGAGACCTACAAAAGGTCTTTCATTTTGTCCTAAAACTGGGCCACTGACAGTGTACCTGCTACTGTCGGGACCTGAGCAACCAAGCCTTTGGTACCAGAAAGTAGAAGACTGAGAAAGGCAGAAGCTAAAATCTGGCTCTGAGACCGGAAAAGCTGTATCATCTGGACATTGTTGGTAGCCCGTTCCTCAGGTGGAAGTCCCATCTCAAAATGTTTGTCTAGAACCTCCACAATGAAAATGAGGAAAACTCCAGGTTGTGAGAAAAGGAGACAAAGAAGCAAAGGCAGTTGACTAAAGAGAAAGCCAGGGAAAAATAAAAAACAACTTCAAAAGGAAGAGAGTAAGACAGATCTTTTACTAACAAGGAGACCATAGCCTCATACAAGGCTCCTGTAAGAGTATTGAAGTCTAATTTCAGGTGACATTTTTGAAGTTTAAGGAAATGCCCAAGCAGTGCATCAGATGACCAGCGTGGCACATCTTGGCGGGAAGATTCCAGAGAACATATTCAAATGAATCGGTCATTTCTGTAGGGAAGGGCGCAAATCTGATCCCTCCTGAAATGAACAGCCTCCACAGCCAACAGCTTGGTAAAAACAGTAAAGTGACTACTGTACTCCTAGTCCCCTCTCCTCCATGCTAATGGGATGCTGTTTGAAATCTGGACGGACCAGAAAATGTTGTGCAGCACAATTCGTTTTGAAAAAGAAAAGCATTGGGGGCATACGCAGAGACTCCTTCTGCATGAATCACCTCACGCGCCTGCTCCCTCCCTACCCATTAGTACCTTGAACAGTGAAGGAACGCGGACATCCTACTAGCATGGCGGGAGGGAGTACGGTATGGGAAAAAGTGGACTATTGACCAGAAGCACAGTAGTCCCTACAGTGAGTAAATTAAAGGTTCTTACCAATAGTTCTAGTTCTCCAGCATTGGTATCTATAATAGAGCCACATGCCTATTGCATATTCTCCACGTTGGGATTTTCACAGGTTTCGTAAATATATAATTCACCTAGTATTACATATACAAACTCATTAGACGTTTGACAACATTAAGGTCTTTTCATTTCACCAGTTGCCCTTGTTTTGCCACCTCAGCCATCAGACATGCTGACCGAACAGCTCCACCCATCACACCACCCCTCAGATCCCTAGCACATGATAGCTACCAGCAGACTATCTCCTGGAAGGTAGGGTGGATTTTAAAAGATATTAATGTTGGAGAACTATACCTACTCGTAAGGGACACTCCAGCAATTGGCCCTTTTTAGATTAACATGATTATTAACTATGGATTCAGAGTAGCCGTAAATATCTTGGAAGGTGGGTCAGAGATTGCGATCAGCTGAACAGGTTCTTCAGCACAGCAAGGCCTAGCACTGTGTTGCTTTGGGTCCTTATCAACACTGTAATGCATGTAGAACACTATTTCAGGGGCTTTCATTTACCTGCCCTGCAGATGTCCTTTAATGAAGTATTGGCCAGAAATGCCAATATAATCACATTACTGGTAGCCGAGTGTCCAGTCACTCTGCCTG
Source organism: Ambystoma mexicanum (assembly GCF_040938575.1). Taxonomy (NCBI): domain Eukaryota; kingdom Metazoa; phylum Chordata; class Amphibia; order Caudata; family Ambystomatidae; genus Ambystoma; species Ambystoma mexicanum. The sequence continues at coordinate 179,427,837 of NC_090921.1, forward strand.
GCAATTGTTTGTTTGACAATTTGTAGTAATGTTTAATACAGTCCACAAACCATTTTGTGAGGGTTTCTTTACTCGCCACCTGCCCTTTCGTGTTCCATGAGCCAATAACAATTGAGAGGAGGACCTCATTTCTTTTTTAGTTCTTTGATTATAATAATTAAGGCAGCACTAAACATCAGAGAAAGATTTTTTTTTCTGCTCTAGATTTGGCATCCTTTTACCAGACTGGAAAAGAAACTTCAAGATTCATGGGAAATTCCGATACTATCTTAAGAAGTAACTTCGGGTATGTTCTTAACATTACTTTGTTCAAAAAAGTACTAGATAAGGTTCAACCACTGAGAAGGCTTGTATATTCACACATTTTTCTAGTGGAGGCCATAGCCAACAAGAATACCGTTTTATACGTTATGATCTTTGGATTGGAGGAACATCCAGTCGAAAGAACATTAACAGGGGCAAGTAACTTTTTCTTCGAATAGATTGTGTCCTCCCACGTATGCCTCATCATTGACACACTCCGAAAGCAGTACGTGTAGGAAGTGGGAGAAAGAATATTACTTGTAATTAATGCTGTGAAGTACAGCCTTCCCAATTCCTGCTTCCTCTCCCGAAGCAGACTCCAGGCAGTAATGTTTTGAAAATGGATGCCGAGAGGACCAAGTGTCAGCAGCACAAATGTCTTGCACTGGTACCCTTCTCTGAAAAGAAAATGAAGTGGCCACAGCCTCAGTAAAAAGCACCTGTAGGCCCACAGGAACATCTTTACCCGCTGAATTTTAGCATTCTGTAATGCAAAGTATCATCCAGCGGGACATGGTTTGCTTGGTCACAGCCAGCTCTAGCTTCTGTCCAGTGTAACCAGTGAACAATTCGTGGTCTTGCCTAAGGATTGCCATCCTGGAGATGGAAGAACTCAAGGCTCTCCTCGGGTCAAGACAATGAAGTCTTTCCTCCTCCTTAGATGTATTGAGGTGGAGGATAAAATGTAGGTAGGACAATTTTTGGAGAAAGATGAAAGTGATATTCTCAAAACAACCTTTTCCTTGAAAAAGGTGGTAAAAGGCAGCTTACACAAAAGAGCCTGAGATTCAATGACTATACGCGCTGATGTAATGGCCGTAAGGAAAACCATTTTGAGAGTGAACATCCTTGGACATGAATGTAGTGGCTCGAAAGGAGCACACATGAGGTACTTGAGTAGTATGTTCAAGTCCCAAACAGGGAAAATAACAAGGACTGGAGGGAACACATTAGTGAGCCTTTTCAAGAATTGAACTACAATTGGGATCATGAAATAGGATCCCTGCTCTTGCGCAAGCTTAAAAATGAAAAGTGTTGCCAGGTATCCTTTCACAGCGCCAACCTGGAAACCCTGGTTGGCCAAACAAAGCAAAAAAAAAAGATAACACCATTGGTGTGCCACAAAGAAAAGGATCTTGATTCTCATCTCTGCACCAGTTGCAAAACCTATTCCAACGGCAGCGGTACACAGACTTAATTGCTGGTCTTCTAGCTGAAAGATACACTTCCATTACATCTTCCGTAAGGTGTCAATCTTTGTATCTCAATCTTTCTGAAACTAGGCATGAAGGAAGAGAGTCCTGTTCTCTGTATGATGAATGTGACCTCCTCTTGCAAGAGTAGGTCCTCTCTTTGGGGAAGACGAATTAGAGGGCAGATGGACATGTCAACAAGGTCCATGTACCACATCCTCCTGGCCCAATCCGGAGCACTCAAGATCATTTCCTAAACTTCCTCAACCTCTTGATGATGTGAGGAATGTATACATGAGTGGAAACTCCCAGTCCACTACAAGCGTGTCTCCCAGAGCTCCTCTTGGAGGAAATTCCCTGGATCAGAACATGTCACACTTCCTGTTGACACTGGACGCAAACAGATCCACTTAAGTGGTTGCCCAAAGGGCAAAGATCCCTAGAAGGGGACTGACTGAGCTAACCTCCACTCGTGGGAGACTGTACTCTGCCTACCTCAGAGCATCTGCCACTGTGTTCTCCTCTCCGGCAAAGTGAATGGCCATGCCAGTGCATTGCCTCTCTGCACAGTGATAGTGACCCTACACCTCCACTCTTGTTGAGGTAGTACCTAGCTAGTCACAGTATTGTCTGTAATTGTCATGAAATTCCTCTCTGGTACAGAAGGCAGGAAGGCCATCAGTGCTAATCCTATTGCACTCAGCTCCAAAACATTGATGTACAGTTTGGACTGGGGAACTGAAGTAGATTTGTCATTCTGCTGGAGGACACTGAGACCAGAGAGCCATTGGAGAGACCACATTCTCAGATGAGCCTCTGGATAAGGGAAATGCAGAATGCCATGAGGCAGAGCAACCTCAAAAAATGGAAGGCCGGAAGACCGTGGGCATTCTGAAAGTTGATTTCCCCGAGGTAGCATCATAGACTGCTCCAATGAATTGAACCTTTTGAGATCGTATCTTGGGGATATCTTGAAATTGATGGAGAAACCCAGTCTGTGGTGAGAGTGGCAGGTGATGCTGAGATGTTCCAGGACCTGTTTGGGAGAACGGGCCCTGATCAGTCAATCCTCCAGCTAGGGGTAGATGTGAATCCACCCCCCTCCTGAGACTTGCCATCACTGCCATCAACTTGGTGAAGACCCTCGGGCGGATGTGAGCCGAATAACAGAACACAAAACTGATAATGAGAACAGCCAATGGCAAACCTTAGGTACTTCCTATGCTTCAGATGAATAGACATATGAAAGGAAGCATCCTGAAGGTCCAATGGTAGCATCCAATCCTAGAGCTGGAGGGCCTGAAGGATCTGAGAAAGAGTAATCATTTTGAACTTGTCCTTCCTGATGACCTTGTTCAAGTATCTCAAGTCCAAAATGGGTCTCAATCCCCCAGCACCTCTCTGCTACAGGTACCGGTTCTATGGCACCTTTCCCGAGCAGGATGGAGGCCTCCTGCAGAAGGAATGGATCCAGAACCCCGAGGAAGTGGCTCCTTGGTGGATGATCTGTGGACATTTATGATGAAGGGAGGTGGTAACGCTGGGTTACGGTCAACAAGGCCCAAGCATCAGCGGTAATGTCCTGCCTTTCTTCCAAAAGTTGACTGAGCCTGCCCCCCACCACCTGTGAACTAAGGCCTCAGGGAGCTTTTGGAGTAGTTGTGGTAGTGGTTGATAAGGTAGATGCTGCTTGGGTGGACTTTGCACCAGAATCTCGTCCTCCTCAAGGGAATCTCCTCTGGCTCCTTTGGCTGGCTTGACCTCTCGCCATTCCAAATGATGTATAATAACGAAAGGGCCAACCTCTCCATCCTTGAGTCATATGTTTCGGTTGTGGCTGTCGTATTGCCACACTCAACAACTTGGCTACCGCTTTAGAAATCTGATGTTTTTACAAACTTTAGTCTGTGCGTTTCCAAAAAGATGGGACCCATCAAAGGGCATGTGCAGTAGCCTGGATTGAACGTCGGGTGCAAAACCAGATTTCCGTAGCCCAGCAAATCTGCCTATCACTGTACTAGCCGCAATGAGTCTGCTGACACTGTCAGCGGAATCAATACCTGATTGTAAAGGCTCACACATGGCCTCCTTAACATCTTTAATTATACTAAAGAAACACTCCCTTACCTCCCCTTCCGGGATATGGGTTATCATATGATATGATAGGTTATTTATAACTCTCTTAATACCCAGAGGTTTCTAAGCGTGGACCCGGGGACGCACCTGTGGTGCTCCATGTCGTCTTGCTTCCACGGTGAGCATGTAGCCCCTGTGCTATCCTCCCAAGCCATAGCTACAACATCCCACAGTGTATATCTAAATTAGGCCAGGGCACATGTTGTATTAATAGACATAAGGGCCATGCTGCGGGCCGAGAAGACCCTCTTAGCAAGAGTGTCAAAACACTTAACGTCCCTATCAAGAGGGATAGTTGCATAGATGGCAGCCCAGGATGTGGACGTGCAGCCTGCACTACCAAACTCTCTGGAAGTCAGTGCTTTGATAGAAAGTCTGGATCCACACTAGATGGCTTATTTATTTAATTTATTGTTCACTTGCTAGGCGCTTATACAGAAACTAAATACTGTTTTATAGTGCCCACACGGCAGCAGGGAGGGGACAAGGGATGAGAATCAATTACAATACAAAAAAAAATATCAAATACAGTGGGGAGGGGAAGACGAACCTACTATACCTTGTGAGTGTTCAGAACGTGCAAGTGCAGAAGGGAGAGTGAAGGGGATAGGTGCTGGGGTGCTCATGGGTGAGCAACAGGTGAAGTGTAATGTAATGTAAGTGCGAGTCTCTGAGTATGGAGGGTGAGCCGAGGCAACTGCTGAGGATAGACAGAAGCTGGGGTGATTCGGTGTGGGAGGTCAGGGCCCTGAGGATGCATAAGGGCCCGGAACACCAATCAAGTGACTGTGACATTAGCAGAGGAGAGAGGGTGGGAAGGAAGAGGTAAAGAGGAAGGTCTTGAGGATCTTCCAGAGTTTAAGAAAGTCCTGCTCAAGACGAAGAGGGAGGGGGGGGCAGTTCCAAAGAAGGGAGGCAGCTGAGGAAAGTGATCGGCCACCTGCCACCTGCCCTCTGTTTAGTGAAATGCTTTACACACAAGGAGTTGGTGCCAGAGGAGCACAGAGGTCCAGAGCGAGAATATTTAGTAAGAGAGAGATGCGGATAGTGTGCTCCCTGTCAGGGTCGGTCTGGCCCTATCGACCGATCGGCCACAGGCCGATGACCTTTGGTACCCGGGGGCCAGTCGTTTCGTGAGGGGTTGGATTTAAAAAAAAAAAGTTTAAGTGTTTATTAGAACATATTTTGCACTGCAGTGAGACTCACAAACTTTGTCGCTGTGAGCCTGCGCCGGGCCGCACGGCCCAGGCTGGGCCTTTTTATTTTTGTTGAAGTGTTTGACTGAGTCACTCGTCTCTCACTCACGAGATGTGCATGTGCGTGTGCCATGACCATTGGCCGTTATTGCCCAGGCAGCCAGCTCGACTCGGGCGGCGGCCCGGAAAGAAACTGGCACTCTCTCTCTAGAGGGACAGCCAGGGGAGCCTGGAGGGAGGAGCTGTCCTGGTCCTGACCTAGAGGAGGGAGCATATTCATCAAAGCAAGGTAACAACAACACACACGTTGTTACCTTGCTTTGATGATTTGCATGAGCATCGTGCATATATTGTTAGGGGGCCGGACGCGCCAGGCTGGCAGCAGTGCAGCGGGCAACCGTGGCACGGTGCTGATGAGAAGTGTGTTAACGAACAAACTACATGCCGGGCGGCTACTGCAGCACAGCAGGAGGCTGGCTGGGCTGCTTGCTCCCTCCGGCTCCTCTGCCTGTAGGGCTGGGCTGGGGGCGGGGCGGCCCAAGTTCACACACAACAACTTGACAAGTTGCTTTCATCTTTGCAGGAAGTATCATCAACAACGAATTTGTTGCCCTGCAAAGTTGAAAGCAACTTGTGCCTGGGGTGGGGGACAACACAGACTTTGTGCCGCCACAATCAGGAGTGGTGGAGCCAGTGGACACGTGGGTGAGTCGGTGACTCTCTCTCTCAGGATATAGTGGGCCTCCTCCTGACCCTGTGCATTATTTTTGGCCACCCACCCCACGCTGAGTCAGGCCAGCAGCACTAGTGACAGCGGCCTAGTGCCCACACAGCATCAGGCAGCAGACTGAGCCCCGACACCCCGAAGAGTATACCGACCGAAGTGGCCAGCCCAGGCCCCAGGGCCAGCCCAGCAACACAGGCAGGCTGCAGCCTGCAGCAGTTGTTGGTGCCGGACTCCAGGCGGCTACACTTGTGTCGAGTCATGACAGAAAGATTCACAGGTAAGATTGATCCACCAAGTGTTCAGTTTTCTTTTGGTGGGAAAGTTATTCGGCATAATATTCTGCAGGCTCTGGCTCATGAAGGGCTTCCACTGGTCCTTGTGTCTCAGTTTTGGTGCTTTACAGATGCCTCAGCGTGGGCTGTTCTTGGGTTCCATGCCTGCTGCCTTTGAGACAGAGTATAGTATTCCACTGCAAAAACTGATTTCTCTTTCTTGATGTAAATTCTTTTCCTACCGTGTCACGTGAGCACCATGTCAAGTATTCACTTGTGTGCCATGCATGCACAAGTATATTGTCCTGGCAGTAATTGATTTTCAGACCTGTTATAATTATGCATCAGACAGGAAGGCCATTGGGCAGAGTCCGTATGGCATTCGGGTTACAAATGCTGTCTAGCGCTTTGAGTCAAGGTGTAACACGCCCTGCTGCGGATATGCACTTGTGATAGCTAGCTTCATGACAATCGTTGTACCCTATAATGAAAGGATTTGCTCAGTAATGCTTGGCACTAGGCTGGGACTAGCTTGTAGGGCTATGTCTAAATGAAAAACACAAGATGCTATGGTGGGCCTTTTTTTGTGGTGAAAGTGGGACATTTTGTGGGCCAATGTGTGCCAGTTTGATGATTTACTTCGCCATGCGGCTAGTAGTTTTGACCAGTGTTAGTGAATAAATATTCCTTAAAATGCACAGCGAGGTTACGGATAAGGTAATTATATCAAGAGGCACGAAACAGGGATGCCCCCTCTCACCCTTACTCTATGCTCTATTCTTGGAACCACTCCTAATAAAAATACGGGAGTCAACCAACATCAAAGGGATAGACATGGCGGGGACAGCAACATAAAGTGATCGCCTACGCGGATGACATGCTAATAACCCTAGAGGACCCCGAATCAACCTTAGCAGTAGCGGTGAGGGAATTAGAACACTATGGAACCATCTCGGGTCTAAAAATAAATAGGAAAAAATCAGAGATCCTAATCCTGGCAGGAGACTGCGCAAACATAGAAAGGGAAGCAAATTTGCAGGACCTTAAGATAGTAAAAAGTAGCATAAAATATCTGGGAATTGTGGTTCCACATAAAATCGAGTTATTCTACGGGGAAAACTACCCATCACTAATCGCAAACATCAGAAAGGAACTAGCAAGATGGAACCCACTACAGATTTCGTGGTGGGGCAGAATACAAGCTATCAAAATGTCGATCCTCCCAAGGGTCCTATACTATTTCCAGGCTATCCCGGTGGGAGTCCCCGATACCTTTTTCAAGACCCTGACCAAAATAATATCATCCTTTATATGGAAAGGGAAGACCCCCAGGATAGCAAAAATGGTCCTAATGGCCCCAACCAGGGATGGGGGGATGGCGCTCCCACATTTTATAAAATATTATCAGGCGGCACAGCTCAAAGTTCTGAGGGAATGGGTAAGGGTGAACCCGCAGCGGATATGGGCCAAGCAAAATAGGGCGGTAGCTAGGACCCCACTGGTCGAACTCCTTTGGAAACAGAGGCAACACAGACATGAAAACCTGAGAATTAGCGAAATTATGAGGACCACGCTAAAAGCATGTGACCCCCAAACACGAACGGGTATTATGACCACGGAGCTGGGACCCTTTACACCCATTTGTAGAAATCCACAATTTCCCCCGGGGACGGAACCAGGGGCATATGACAGATGGGAAGAGGAGGGCATAACCAAAATAGGGGAAATGTTTGCAGACAAGGAAATTATCTCACTGGAATCCTGTTTTGCTGGCTCAAACCCCCCCAAAGGTGAGAGATATAGATATGAGCAGCTGAAACACTGGCTAAGTTCCCCGAATATCACGGAAGCAGCAACCAGAGACCTCACTGCCTTTGAGACATACCTCATATCCAACACGGGGGAGGAAAAGTGGGTGGCAACTCTATATAAATTCATAAACACACAAGGGGAGGACATTAAATGGTCCTATAGAATAAAGTGGGGCAGAACATTAGGGAAAGTACCAACGGATAGACAATGGGAGGACCTATGGAAGCTGATCCCCAAGATGACCCGTTCGGCACAAACCAGGGAGATGTGGGTCAAAATAATGACTCAATGGCACTACACCCCAGAGAGACTCCACTCCATGTACCCAAACGTGTCAAATCTATGCTGGAGAGGATGTGATGAAGTGGGTACCTGGAGACATATTTGGTGGGACTGTGAGGGTATCAAACCATTCTGGGAAGAAATTAGAAACGATTTGGGCAAAGTATTCCCGGATGTGGGGCTGCTTGGGGAAGAGGTCTGGCTATGTGGACTCAGGGATGGCACGGCAAGACTATACAGTAGATCACAATGGAGAGCATTCACAGGTCTACGCATCGCGGCATGGACCACCATAGCACAGAAGTGGAAGAGCAAGGATACTCCACTGAAATTCACATGGCTGCAAAAAGTATGGGCCCACATTACAATGGAGAAAATCACCCACAAAATACAAGGTTCCGGAGACAAATTCGGAAAAGAATGGGAAGGGACCCTGCAATACCTCCAGTCAGACTTTATGGAACAGTGGTGCCCCTATAATATTAAAGTCTCAGACATCTTCAATGCTTAATAAAAGCCAGAGACAATTAGAGCTCTCCGACACATGGGGTGGGAGGGGGGGGGTCTAGGGGTTTGTTAACAATGTTCAAAGTTAACTCTTGATGTTTACATGCAAACTAATAAAGATAAGTTTTAAAAAAGAAAAGGACTGAATGAGAAAGTAGCATGTAAACATTTAATGATAGGATGTATTGTTTTCATGCAAATGTGTTTCTCTATGTGCTACTAAATTAGCCTGTTTGCCCCTCTCATTAGTTCAGTAAATAAATAATGAATTCCAGCACCTGTGGAATGATGAAGGATGCTTAGATGGAAATCTCTCAATGAAAAAGAACAGAGAATGAATGAAGATCCTTCTAAAAATAATTCTGAAGATCCCTTTGCCTCCCCCTTTTGCTCCCACAAGGGGTAGGAGACCTGTAGAGAACTCCAACTTGAGGAGACAAAATGTAGGCTGCAGCCTGCACACAGCAGTTTGAAAAATTACACATACAAGCAAAAGGTGTAATATTTTCAGAACTGAAGCATCAGGATTAGGAAACCTACAGATGTTAAGGCTATGGACTGTTGATAGGAATTTGATAAGCAAATGCAATATGAACTGTGGTGTTTTATGAAAGTAGGCACATTAAAAAGCTGCGATTGTGACTAAAACCAACTATAAATGGAGTGAGCACTGAATTCTGACATATGGGAATCCCTTCCACTCACAAAGACTCCCAACCCCAGCATACAGGATGGGAGGACAGATAATGTCCTTTCCCAAGATAATGAACTCTGAAGCCTGGCAATTTCAGAAAAGGATCATCTTTCAGACAGGTGAAGCAAACCAGACCGCTTTATAAAGTCTGGTGTTGTTAATATGCAAATGCCACGCCCTAAACATAAAGGGGAATACAGGCTGTGATAATACTAAAAACATGATTGTTTCTGCCATTCTAATGCTGTTATTGATGTTATGTTGTTTTAGTGTCTCTGTCATTTTGGATTAAGCCTAGTTTCTGCTGCATCCAAGAGAACTGTTTAAGTTGCCGAGTATGTGGCTGGATAGCAAGGCAGTGCAAATATTGATCATATTAGTTATTGTTTCAAAATTGAGGTCCCTGTTATCTTTTCTCAGGAAGCTGTTCCCAGGGACGTTGAGCTCATGGAATAATAACGATTTATATCTTTAGTATTCATCAAATGGAAATACAATAGTTGCAAAAGACGTGTTCTGGTGTGAACTATGCCTCGGGCTGGGGCACTGCCAAAATACTGAATCAGGCTTTGAATCTACTGTCCGCTAGGGAAGTCTTAGGACTGTCAAACTTGTGGCAGAGTGGTTTAGTAGCACACATAATACAATACATTACATCTCAAAAGTGGAAAAAAAAAAAAGCACAATTTGCATCACATTTCAAATACCTCCCCCTTGGGTACTACTCAAACAGTCTGTCATGAAAGGAATGAATTGCCATTTGCAACTGTGGCCCACTTTTTCCATTGATGCCCGAGACAATTGTATGCCCCAGACTCCGACCCTGCCTGCAATGGGTCTGAACGCCTTGTCCTGCTTCATGACACTAGGTCTTCTTAGGTTTCTGACCTTGCCTGTTCTGTGACATTGGGTCTAGTTTTGTATGTCCGGTTTCCTTGGCACTGCGAGTTTACAGTACCCCCTTTGGTTGTAATGTGTATATTTCCAGTGGTCACCCTGTCTTTGAAGTATTTGAAGTTTTGCTGCTAGGTGCGGTGCGCACCAGGTTTAGAGTTTATTTTGATCAATGGCTTTTTTCCAATCCAGATTTCGCTTTTGAGGATGAGGGGTGAACCTAGGGTGGGGTGGGGTCAACCTGAGTGAACCATCATGTTGCCCTTGCCTATTGAATACTGTGTAGCTAGCATTTGGTTTTCGCAGCCTGTATTCTCAGTACTCTACATGGTGGTTGTTTGCTGCTGTCTTCAACTTGTTTGCAGCTGCTGCTATTGCTTTCTACTTCCACTGTTTTGCTTTTGCAGACATTGGTAAAATGTCCTACTTTCTGGCATTTGGCACCAGTCTTGCCTTCGTGGGGGCATTCTCTACTGCCTGTGATGTGTGGGTCGCTCCCGCAGCTGTAGTGCTCTTTCTTGTGCCTTCTGTCTTTGGTGCATCCAGTATTTGCGCCCTTTTTACTTTCTCTTGCTCCTCACTACGTTTGTTTTTTTTTAAACTTTATTTTTGCATTTTAGTAAAACATGTGTACAAACAAGCCCAAACAGTGGGCTACCAACTTGCCGCCGTCGCCTCCCCCACGCCCGCCCGCCCCCCGACAGTCCCGTTACACAACAAGCTTCTATTGCTTTTGATTTACGCAGGTGTAGTTTGTGGTGGCTAATCAGGTGGCTCGGGTGGTACAGTGTTGGAGAGGAGGTGAGAGCTGTACGGGCCCCAAATATCTGGGGGTCTCGCGTGGTGGGGTAGTGTCTTTATGAAATCCGTTTCTGTTTCTTGGCAATATATGATGTCTCTCCTCCAGTTCGCTAGTGTGGGGGGTGTACCATGTCCCCACGCCATGGCCACTCTTCTACATGCCAGTACCAATAGCATGCTTGCCAGTTTTCTAATGTGCGAGGACAGGGGTCTCGTTGGCCCTAGGAGTGCCACTAGTGGGGAGTGCTCCACCCTCTCGCCGATTATTGCGTCAGTTTCATCGAGCACATCTGACCAGAATTTGCTCACTCTTGGGCAGCTCCACGCCAGGTGCAAAAAGTCAGCATCAGGGGTCCCACATCTGTCACAAGATGCGTTTGACCCGGGGTGATGTCTGTTTCTCTTTTTGGAGGTATAATAGGTTTGGTGCAGAAAGTTGAAGTGGATTTGTTTGAAGCGGGAATTGAGTGCCACTTTTTGAGTCTGTTGTAAGATATAGTCTTCATCTAGAATGGGTGTTTGTAGCATGGTTTCCCATCTTGCTTTCGTTTTTGGGTTCGATGGTAGAGTGCCCATGAGCAGGGCTTTGTAGACAGATGAGACCAATTTGCCTTCCCCTTGTGCCTGAATAACTCCGTGCAGCAGTTGCCAAGTGGATGGTTGTTGTGGGAACGATGGAATGATGGCCTGAAGGGTGTACTGCACTCTGAAGTACATACAAATATCAAGGGAAGATGTGCTACCTTTCTCCTTCGCTTGCTGCAGTGTTATGAAGGTGTCTTGTATGAAGAGGTCTCCTAGTGTATTTATTTTGCACTTGTCCGCCCAGTTCAGATACACTTTCTCAGCGGTGTGTGGGATCCCGGGGATGAATTTAACGGGTAGTAGAAGAGAGTATCTGAACTGTATCTTGTACTTTTGGGCCATTTTCCGCCATATTGTGTAGGTAGATTGCACTATGTTCAGCATTGTGTGTGGCACAGCCTGTTTGCTGATGATCACGGCCCTTAGCAGGTTGGGTGAGGCTAGTGCCTGTTCGACCTGTACGTGTGGTTTTACGAACTGGGGTTTATACCAGTGACTGAGGAACTGGGCTTGTGCTGCCCAGTAGTACCGTTCTAAATCGGGTAGAGCTAGGCCACCCTTGGTGACAGGGAGTACGAGGGATGAGTATGCCACCGTTGCGGGTTTGCCCGACCAAATGAGGTCTAGAACTAGACTTCTCAGATTACCCAGGAAGCGCCGAGACAACAGGATGGGGATGTTGGAGAATAGATACCGGAGTTTGGGGAGAATTACTATTTTTACCAGTGAGGCTGTTCACCTTATCTCTTAGTGATTTCAGCGTGCTTTCGTAATTGTCTTTGAATATGTCATGGTGGTTCAGGGACATTCGAATTCCTAGGTATTGGACGTGGGCTTTTTCCCAATGGAAGTTGAAATCGTCTTGAACTATTTTGGTCTTTGTGTTTAAGGGAAAAACGATTGATTTAGATTGATTGATTTTCAACCCTGATACCCGCCCAAACTTTATTATTTCTCGCATGATAGGGTTAAGGTTTTCGCTGGGGTTTTGCATGTACAGGACTGTGTCGTAGGCATAGAGGGATATTTTCAGACGGTGAGGTCCTATTTTGAGCCCTCTCTGAATTTGGCGTTCCCTGGGGCCCGCTGCTAAGGGCTCCATCACAAGGGCGAATATCATGGCAGATAGTGGGCATCCCTGCCTGATGCCGTGTTGGAGATTAATTTATGCCGAACGAGTCGACCCAAGAGTGATTGTGGATAGGGGCGGATTGTAGAGAAGTGAAACCAGCTTAATAAACTGTTTACCAAGTCCCAGCTGCTGCAGCACGGCAAAAAAAAAGGGCCACTCGACGGAGTCGAACGCCATTTCGGCATCCAGCAGCACCGCCACCGCCTGCTGTTTGGGGTTGAGGGCTGATTCTATGATTGTGTCCCAGAAATTTTAACTCCGTTCAGCTAGGTTTCTGAAGTTGAGAAGTTCTTCTTTCAACATAGCCTGGATGTGGTCTGAGTTGTGAGCGGCCTGCTGCTTTTCTACGTCCTTCAGGTGTGTTTCGCTGGTCCCTAGATCACGTCTGATAAGTTTCAGGATTCTGTTTTCTTTGGCTAGACAGACGCCCCTTACATAGCATTTGAGTGATTCCCACAGCACTCTGGCGGAGTTGACAGTGCCATGGTTGATTTCAAGAAAGGTGCTGATTTCCTCGCTTAGTTCAGTGGCAAATATTTGATCTGCAAGAGATCTGGGTTTGAAGCGCCATTGGGGGGGCCGCGGTCTGGTTGTCGGCAAGCAGCATTCGAGTATTACTGTGGCGTGGTCCGCGAAGGTTTTGGGGAGTATTTGGCAGCTGCCCCATTGCCAGTTTCTGTGGGCGGAGACTAGCAGATAATCGATGCAGGAGTTCGTATTGTATACACTTGAGTGGTATGTGTCATCTCTGATTTCCCAATTCTGGATCCTCCATATATCTGATAGGTCAAATGCTTTGCAGATGACCTGCATTTGTAGGCTGGCCTTGGACGGGTGCGTGGTTGCTGGGTGTGATTTATTTTTCTGTGGGTCGAGATGAGTATTCAGGTCGCCTCCCCAGATTATGGTAGCATTTCGCACTTGCGCAAGGCGGGACAGCACCCAGTCAGAGTTGTTTGCGCCGCCTGTGTTGGGGGCGTAGGAGTTCACGAAAACCACCTCCTCTCCCTCCACCATGCCCCAGACCAAAAGAGCCCTTCCATCGTTATCTCTTTCCGTTTTGATCAAGCGAAACCCCAGTGAAGCGCGAAGAAGTATTGCGACTCCCCTGGCGTAGGATGAGTATGAAGAGAAGTAGTGGTGGCATCCCCAGCTGCGGGGCCACAGGTGTTCGTTTTGAGGTAAAAGGTGGGTCTCTTGAATCATTGCCACGTCAATCTTGTGACGTCTAAGTAACTGCAGGGACTTTCGCGTCTTGGCCGGGATGTTGCCGCCTCTAATGTTCCAGGTTGCTACTTTGAATTGGAACAATGATGTTTTATATGGAGCCCTTTTGCGGGAAAAGCGGTGTGCCACCCCTGGGTGATGTCCCGACATTTGGGGCAGCCGGATTGCATGGGAGCTGCATCAGGCGGGAGGGCGCGCGAAGGGCAGCGGCGGGGCCTGGGACGAGGCCCGTGGTTAGGCGATGGCGCATAGCGCACGTTTCGAACACCAACAACAATAAAACAATTTTCCTTACACGGACAACCCCCAACTGGTCCGTTTGGAACCCCCCCAACTAGAACACAAGGTGTGCTGTGCACGGGGCACAGGTGGCCTTCCGAGGCTTAGTCCCCAACCTCCCATTTGCGAAGATTGTCCTGATGGCTTGTTTCCTTCTTGCTTTGTATCAGTGGCGGGTGTTCATCAAGGCGGGACTCTCGGTTTGCGGCTCCGGACATTTGGTTTGCAGATTTATATCCCTGCCTGTCGAGGAACAGTGTGGTTTCATCGCAGGAGTTGAAGAAGTGTGTATTTCCCGCAAGTTGAATGCGAAGCCTCGCCGGGAAGAGCATCGAGTACGTGATTTGGTTGGCGCGCAATCTGTGTTTAACATGGGTGAACGATCTCCTTTGGGCTTGGACTGACGGCGAGAAGTCCGGGTAAAACTGGATTTCATCCCCATTGAAGTGGAGTTTGCCCTTTTCTCTCGCTATTCTCAGGATCGCGTCCCTGTCCTTGTAGCTTAAGAGCTTGGCGATGATCGGGCGGGCAGGAGCTCCCGGAGCAGGTCTTGTTGCAGGGATTCTGTGGGCTCTTTCCACTACGAATATTTGCGACAGAACTGTGGGACCAAATAGCTCAGTGCATAGTTTTTCGATGTGCTCCTCCATTCTGTTTGGTAGTTGTTGTTCTCTGTCTCCGACTATCCTTATGTTATTTCGTCTGGAGCGGCCTTCCAAGTCCTCATTTTTGGCCAGTACAGTTTTCATTTGGCCCTCAAGCGTGGAGACTCGGGAGGTGACCCTCAAGCGTGGAGACTCGGAAGGTGAGTGCTGATGTGCCGTCGTCCAGATCTGACACTCTGTTCGACGGAGTCGAGCCTGTCACTGTGTTTGTCGAGACAGTGCTGCAGCAGTTCCGCCTTGGACGAGAGCGAGTCTATCTTGCTGTCCAGGCTACCTATCCCAGCTTTTAGTTCCATCAGGATTTCCCTAATGTCCGTTTGTTGCAGTTGTTCTACCTCCGATGGATTGTTCGGGGATTCGCGGCGGTGTTCCAGCCTGGGCGTTTTGGGTGCCGGGCCCGCATCAAAATTGAGTCTTTTCTCGGACTTGTCAGGCTTCCCCATCTTGATCTTGGCGGGTGTATGGGTGCAGTGCGGTTGGTAGTCTTGTGCTGCAGACGGCGGTGTGGGAGCGTCCGATTTTTGAGTTTTAGAAAAGGCACTGTCGAGGCGTGCACGAATGGAGGGTCGCAGTGGAGTCGTGCCGAGGTTTAGAGTCTATCCCTCTTCTTCTCAAGTTCAGATTTAGCCGCTGTGTGCCGCGCAAGGGCTGAGACCCAGCCACGCAGAAAGTCGTTATGGGCTAAGATGGCGGGGTGCCGCAGAGCGACCCTTTCTTGCTAGCGTAGCGTAAACTTGCCGTCCCGCATGTTTTGTGTGCTTCTGTGTGCCTTTGCGCGCCTCACGCCTCTCACCTGCGGGTGTTCACTCCGACACCGTCCCTCCGCCAGCTGTGGGCTGTATAGCTGCTCCACAGGGCCAGTGAAGCGGTCCCACCGTCACAAGCGATTCTTGCAGTGCTGCTCTCCGGAGTCCTCTTCCCGCTGTTGCCGGTCTTGGTAGGTCTCATGGGTGGCTCCTGTCCGTCTACGGGGGATTGTGGCTAAGCGGTCCGGTGTTGCAGGGGCCCACGCGGTTCGCGGTTGTGCAGCCCGCACCACGCAGTGGGTTTCTCGCGGAAGGCAAGACCGATTCTCTCTGGATTTTCGGCAGGGATGAGGTGCTGCGCCAGGGTAGTGTATTTCTTGCGAATTTAATGATTTCGCCTCAGGGTTGCTGCGATTAAACATGATTCATGCGGGAGGTAGCCGAGCGCTTACAGGGGAACGGCCATCTTGCGCCCTCCCTCCTCACTACGTTGAATTTTTTGCATTCCGTATCTGCAGGTCATCTCTGCATTTTTTTACCCAGTGCACTGTTGATTCCTCCACACATTGCGCAGCCTGTGTGATTATTTTTTGTCTGTATCCGTTTTTCCCTCTCCTGTACCGCAGAACTGAAAGGCCTCTCTGCATTTTACCTGTTGTCTTCCAAACTGCAGGTGCTTGCTGGTTTCCACACAGCACTTCACAAAGTCATCCACAGTCTGACCTGGTTTTTGAAGGCAATTGTGGAATAGCAGATGGTGCTCGAGTATAATCGCCTTTCAAGTCAAAGTGCTTTGTTACTCTTTTTAGTGCCACTTGGTAATTGTCTTACATTTCTCCAGGGTCCTCTTGTTAGTTTGGCTATTGCACCACCTATACGCTGAAACTATCGCATATCGCAGATTACAGCTAGGGAGAAATGGCATGAGGAGGGACACAAAGCTTGTAGGTGTGGTTTAGTTATTTGCCCACCCATTAAGTGCCCATGGTCACGCTGATCCCTATGACCATTCCCACCCAGTTCCTGGCCTGCCTCCACGCCCAAAATGCCACCTCGTGGGAACTCTTTCAGCTCGCTTTAATCAAGCCTTACCTTCAAACTTTGCACTCAAAGTTACTGCCAGTACTTTTGCAAAGCAGTTTTCTGAGAGTTATTGACTTAAATGAAGCAGTACTGCTTATTAAATGAAACTCTATTTTCATTACTGGTGGCAACGAGTAGACATGCCTTGAGTCTGGTTCTGCAAAATAAGTATTTAGCTATGTGGTGATGTTTTTTTTTTTGAAAGAACAAAAAGAATGTTATCACATTCTCAAGCATTTACACAAAACATAACATGCAACAAACTGTCACGATCCCTTCCACTCGCACCCCTATACATCATGTGGTCGCCAAGGCGCTCCCCCGCCCCCCGTCTCACTCTTCCCTTTCTCCCTCCCCTCTCCGGGACTCACGTGGACACTCACACGCCTTGCGAGCGCGCCTGCGCCTGGTCCGTAACAGGACTGCTGTCAGGCTACGGCCGTTTCTTCATTGGCAGTTACCTTGGCGCCTAGGATCGCGAAGGACTAGCATTGAGCTTCCGCATCACGTGACGCTCTTGCCCGATCACGTGACTCAGCTGCGCATCACATGATCAGAAGCGCGAGTACCTAAACACGGAAACCCAGGTACTCGTTGCTTCACAGCTGTGCTCTGCATCCTGTTTGGCGTTACGTACCTTTGGATCACTGACTGCTCACAGAATCGACCTGGCCTGCTCTACTGGACTCTTCTTGGATCTACCCTTTGGATTTGTTTGCATAGTGATATCCGGCTCTCGACCACGGACTGTTATTGGATTGCCTCCCGGATCTCCCTCTTGCACCTTGGCTCTTTGGACTTCTTGTCTCATAGCTCCACAGTTCCTGCTAACAGGCGAACAACAGAGGACTACTCCTCTTGGGGTACTTCAGTCCACGTGGGTCCCGGACCTCTCCACTAGGTTCACTACCTCTTCCTTGACCTTTATTGGTAAGACCTTTCCGTTTTTCCTAAACACTGTGGTTACTGTTTATTGCTTGGTACTTAATCCGCATTTTCTTGCAGCAGCGTGGGGTCCCAGAGGTTCGCGGTCCCGGCCTTGAACATCTTCGCCTGTGGCCTCAACGGCTGCACAGAGAGTGGCTTTAGGTTCTCTCTGTGCAGCATTTGGGGACCGAGGCCTCTTCTGCCTACACGACACTCAAGTCACAACACAGACACATGAACCCTCCATAAGTAGCATTTTCTGTAAAGTTGTGAATTGACGCGATTCACGGAGGATGGTTTGAGGGCCACTTTTTTGAGGTGAGGGGTGAGCCACTTTTTGAGGTGAGTGGTGAGCCACTTTTATGAGGCGAGGGGTGGGCCACTTTTTTTATGGGTGTCCGGGCCCATTTCTTGTCCCAGTCCAACCCTGCTCCCCAGCCCCAGGCAGCCTTGTGGATGATACAGAGGGATTTGAATTTAATCAGTGAGGCAACCGGGAGTCAGTGAAGACTTTGTAGGGCAGAAGAGATGCAGTCCCTGTGCTTGAGGCAAAGGATAAGTCTCGCTGCCATATTCAGGATTAGGTGGAGGGGTCGCAGAGTGGAAGAAGGTCGATTCAGGAGGAGGCTGTTGCCTAGTGAGAACCAGGGCCCGGGTAACATTGTGCCTAAGGGGAAAGTGAGAATGGTAGAATTACTTTGAGAAGGAAGGGCTTTAAGTGGGACTTCCTGGTAATGTCCTGAGTGTGAGGGAGGAAGGCGAGAGAGAGGAGTCGAAGATGACTCTGAGGTTTCTGGATTCCGAAGAAGGAGCAGGGAGAGAGCCCATAGAGTAAGGCCAGAGTGAAGGGAAGAAGTCAGGTGCATGGGTCCCAATAGGAAGGATCTCTTTGTTTTGCAGGCATTGAGGCAGAGATCATTGGAAGTGCACCAGGTCTGGTTGGCAAAAAGGCAGTCGGGGAGGATGGAAGGTGAAAGGGGGTCAGCAGGAAGTTTGACGAAGAGTTGTGTGTCGTCAGCCTAACACTGGAAGTTGCCAGAGGAAGAGGAGATGAGGTGTACCAGATGAGTAAGGTAGATGTTAAAGAGCCAAGGCGAGAGAACAGTGCCTGGGAGACACCACATATGGAGAAGGAAGTAGGAGAGGCAAAGGTGCCCAGGATGACTTGGGAGGAGCTGTCAGTTAAGAAGGATGTCAGCCAGTCCAGTGCCCGCTCCTAGATACCAAGGGTGTCGTGGAGCCTCTGTATGAGGATGGAGTGGTTGACCGTGTCAAATGCAGAGGAATGATCTAGAAGGATGTGGGCAGCAGGGGAGTTGGAATGCAGGGATGCGAGCAGTTCTTCAAGGATGTTCAGAACATTAGTTTCCATTCCTCTGGATGCTCGGAATCCATATTGATGGTCGTGGAGACTGCCAATAAGTTCAGTGTGAGACTTGAGTTGGGACAGGGCCAACATCTCCAGCAGTTTCTCCAGGAAGGGGGTGATGGAGATGGGGCGGTAGTTGGCTGGACAGGAAGGGTCTGCTGATGTTCTTTTTAAGGAGGGGGCTCACAAGGGAGTGTTTGAGGGAGGAGGGAAAATAACCTGTAGAAAAGGAGTGGTTACAGAGATCAGCGATTTAAAATGCAAGAGAGCAAATGTTGTCCTTGATGGTTCTGGATGAACAAGGGTAAACCTGTTTGGAAGAAACCTTCATGCAGCGGACAACTTTGGTGACTTCTTCCGGAGCGACAGGGGCAAAGGAAGAGAAGGAGGAAGATGGAGGGTGAGTGGCCAAGGGAGGCAAGGGGGTGAGGGGTGGGTTGGGAGAGTGAGTGACAAGGCTGTTCAGGATGTCCTGAGTTTTGGTGGTGAAGTGAGTGGCGAGTGCATTGCAGGGAGCCTGAGAAGGAATAGGGGAGGAGGATACTGCAGGAGGATTGGCAAGTTCACTGCAGTGTTCAGCTGTGTTGTTCGCTGCGCCAGATACCCGTGTCTAATTGTGGGCCCTTTTCTTGGTACTTCCTAGTGAGGTTCTTATTCACTGCTGGGTTTCTATCTGGGGTTTCCCAGTATGCCATAACCCACTTCTGCAAGACAGAGTGGAAAGGTAAAATTGGATCCTTCTGTGGACCCTTGTCCAAAAGGTCACTGATGTCGTCCTGCTGGTAAATCGTAGCAGGCCTCTCCACATCCCAGGTACTCTGTGACCTTGTTCATGAGTTGCCTATGGAGAGGTATCAAGACCACTTGCATTTTTCAAGGCATCAAAAAGGTTTTCCATTCGGTATTCCATAGAAATCGGAGCTACTGGAACATTTGGTGTTCCGTATTCAAGACCAAAGGTGCAGTTTCCTGGTCAGAAATCTCTGCTTCTTCAAAAATGAATGACAGACTTACAAACCCTTACCTACAAAATACATTTAGCTCTTTCCAGGTTCCTTCGACGTCGGCTTCCAAGTTGAAGGTGTCACCTTTGAAAGACTCAACTATGATTCGACAAAGTCCCAGAGGAAAGTGGTTTAGGTCTCTTCTCGACTCGAGGCTTTGGATGCACTCAGGGATGGGGGAGCGTCGACTCCGAGCTTGAGGGCGTGTGAGCTGAAACCTTTACAGATGCCTTATTGGTTTTTTGAAGCGCAATGGGGTCTTCTGACTTTTTTGGTTCTTTCGCAGGAGCTGGAGTCACCTTCTCAAAGAACCTAAGCATTTGAAGATGAAAAGTCTCCCACTCAGCCTTAGAAGCCAACCTACCTGGACAAGATATCTTGTGCTCGGGGGAGGAATCGGAGGACGCCCAGCTGGACCTGTGACACCTTTTCTTGGATCATTTACGAGACGCCAAAGAGCAGTGATGGGAACCGCTACGAGACTGTGAACGCTTCTTGGAGCGCCTTCTCGGTGGTGACTCTCCCCTCAAACTCTTCTCATCTGAAGATCTTCTCTTTGACAAGTAGTCAATGGTGACTTATTGAGGGGCCTGCCTGTATCAAGTTGCCCTTTCCTCTCTTTAAGCGCCTTTCCTGCCATCGACGGACAGGAACTGCAACCCGCCGTCTTGTGTTTCCAAGCCAAGGCAAACACAGTGTGGTTCCATAATGGACATCTTGTCACTACAATACAGAAATTTTTTTTATCCTGTTTTATGAGTCGACATCTTTATCGAAAAAACAGTTGTTGAACGACGAAATCACACTGTATCCGAAGTTTACAGTCCAGCGTAAAAACTGAATTGCAGTAACAGGCACAGTGCGTGTTATATGTATTGTCAGTGACACCATGCTTGAGAGCGGACGGAAGCCGCAGAGGGACATTGAGTTGATGACGCACAGCACCCTCTATAGAGAAAATATTTCTGAACCAGCCGGCACTTGAAGGAGATTATCAAAGATGAGGAATATGTAGGAGGACACAATCCATTCCAAATATTATGTATGTAATATTAATGTTATTTCCAATGCTCTTTTTTTTTTTATTGGGTTATGAAAATATCGAAATTAAAGATACAATGAACATTGGAAACCCCCAATTTCCAACTACAGCTCAATGTCCGCCAACAACCGCATTCTGAAAATTATGGTCTTTATGAATTGCTTTACATAAGTGAAGTCCATGAATGGCCTCATGCCCTGGGTAGGTTTCTTTACTGGGAAGTAGCGAGAGTATACTGCCATTCCCTTTTCCATCAGTGGTACTCCCTCTAAAGCTGCATTTAGCTTCATCGTATAAACATTTATTTTTATTTTTTAGCATCTTTAAATGGATGGTTTGGACAACTGCTTGGAACGTGACTAAGGAATGGATCCAGAAATTCCAAGAGATGACGCTGATGGGTAATTTTGAAAACAGATTTGTTTGATGCAATCTGCTTCCATTTTTCCCCCCAACTCATGACATTTTGGGAGGCCTGTTGCTAGAAGAGTCGGGTTCTTTTACTTTTGGAGGACATTTACATATTCCCCTTGTCTCCACGATCTCTACAGAGTCCTATACGACTGGTTTGTATCGCTGGGAATTATGTTGCTGAGTATCTAGATTGCAAATATAGCTAATGCAGTCTGTGCCAATTCCAGGCTTGGAGTAAGGAGATGTAGATTTGTCCACCTCTTCCCCCGAAAGAAAGGTAACCACTACTGCAATATGGACCCTAGAATCAGCAGCTTCCATATCTGTTTAACTCATGTCAACATGGTATCCATCTCTTTACCAAACAGCTGCTTCCCAATGAATGACCAATCTAACACTTTTGCCTGGGCTTCGAGCCTAAAATCAGTACTCAATCAAGCTTCTGTTGTTAGTGCCTGGCAGTTATAAAAGTTCTGAAACATTATCTGGTGCATCCAATTGTACTCTCATTGTATGCTTAGGTGCTAGTCTGTCCTTTCCCCCATGTTCCTCCCTGAAAATGAGCAGAAAGAATCACAGGCTATCCTAATGCTTCCAAAATGTTCTCCCTTTGTTCGCGGTCATATCTCGTACAAATGACAGTGAGGTTTGCCACCCAAATAGTCAGTCAAGATGTTGTTTATACTTTCCTTACCAAACTTTACATCTTCTTCAGGCCCTTATCTTGTGGAGAAGAAGCCACTGTGACTGGATTAGAGGATTACCTCCTGACAGCTGCTGCTACCACAGGGTCTGGTGATTTAAGGGTCCTAGATACGTCAGTGCATCCTCCGTAGGTTTAGACTTTTTTTCGATTCTCAAAGGCACAAGCAACTAGGCAGATGTTGAACATTCTCTCCCCTCTCTCCCACACATTAGTGACTATTGGATTTCCAAAAGTTCTTTTCTCCTGGCAACCATCTATGGTAAAAAAAAAAAAAGTATCCTTGCTCAGTCTGGTATACCTGAAGACAAGACAGCTTCACTAACCCTTTGTATAGGTGAGTATTTTTGAGGCTCTGAAATGAGCATGTCATTGGGTCCAATGTAATCCATCTAAGGATCATCCACTTTATGTAGCACCAAATCTTCCTCATAAATATCATTTTCTCAGTGTCCCACTTCTAGAAGTCTAAACAGATGTATATCCTAAATGACTTCATTAGAGAGATCCTCTGTTGAATCTCTACTTGAGAGAGAGGATATATCACCTGCCGCAACGTCAATAACCTTCAATCAATCAACGCATTCATGCAGCACGCTTTCACAAAAGGCATCATGGTGCTGTCTATAAGTGTGGAGAGCAAGAGTACACACAGCTTAGGCAGACAGATGGGTCTTCAAAATGTGTTTAAAGAGACCAAAATCTTTCAAGCGGCGGATCCTTACTGGTAGTGTATTCCATAATTTCGGGCCCGAGATGGGGAAAGCCCGGCCACCGATCCTTTCCTGATGATAGGCAGATATTTTCAGAAGTACCGCCCCTGCCGAACGAAGTGCACGGCCTGGATAGTATAAATGAATTTTATCCTGCAGGTCTACACACCCCTGCTCATTTAGAGTCAGATGAATGATACACAGAACTTTGAAATCGATTCGCGCTTGCACAGGCAAATAATGAAATTTCCGTTGAGCGTTGGATACATGCTGTTCAAAGGGGACACCTTTAACGAAGCTGACTGCTGCATTTTGCAGAACCTGCAAACGATGCACTGGTTCTGACAAGGTGGTCCAATTGGTAGTATACTTTCAGAGGGATGAGACTTTGACTGATACAAGAGCCTTCTATGAGGCTATAGTCACCCTGTTAATTAACACCAAAATAGTATCTGCCTTACCCTTTTCCTTTTGATGTTTTTTTTCATGGCTTTCTCTTAAAACAACTTCCTTTGCTTCTTTTTCTCCTTTTCTCACAACCTAGCTTTTTCCACAAGCCTCATTTCAATAATTTTATGTTTTTCTCTCCATTTCTTTCCAACAGTGGCAGCTGTGACAATCCTTCAGATAGCATCACTTTTCCCCAGGGGAGAACCCCTTTCCATGAGGCTAGGGAGATGAGCCATCTAACCAATAGGTCCCCTTAGGGGTGGTAACATGCAAGAGGATCTCATGGAGGGGGAATCCTCTCCTGGGGATAAGGACGTAAATGGGAGGCACGGCCCCTTTACACCCCCAACCCTGCAAGCAATTTTAATGCCTGAAACTTCCACACATAAGCTCACGTCCGAAACTATGTGTTATTGAGAAATATCACACCATCCTGATGCCATAGGTACAGGTACAGGGACAGAGAAGAGCTGGAGAACGATACAATTGAGTGGGATGAAGGCTCGAGCAGCTGCAGTCAATTGTACTGATGTTACGCTGGGGCCATCACCACTATTTAAACTGAACAGCAAAGAAGGAGTGTTGTTCATCATCCCCAGAGCTGTCCCATGATGGCCTGTGCAGTTCTGTTATGGTGAAAGCTGTTGTATATCCAGATTGAAAACCTGGCAACCGAAGAGGACACATCGGAGCCCGTAAGACTGAACGTGGGCTTCAGGGAACCTGCAGCGTGGCACATTTCCAAAGCTGAATAGAGAAGCGGTGGGATGCCAGAGAAGCCTCTTGCAAGTTGGCTGGGAACTGGCATACTGCACCTGGAGTGATGGAAAGGTGGTGGCATGACCTGCAGTGGGTGGACCGTTGGGTCCGACAATAGTGCCGAGACCATCTACCGTAGCCTACAGCAGAGTAGCATAGGCAAATATGAGGCGAGTGCAAGATACTGTGGTGGTGTGACCCGTCTTGGCTGGACCGAGGGTTCCAACAACTATGCCGAGACTGCCAGCAGTAACTGGTCGTGGAGGGAAGCGGCTCACAGAAAAAAACATGGAGGAAGAAGTTGAAGTAGAGAAAAAGAACCTGTAACCCCATGCAAAACCAGTAATGAATTCCCCAAGAGAAGGTAATGGCAACAGGTAGAAGTCCGGGAGGGGGCCGGGAATATGTGATATTGAAAACAGTAGAGAAGCCGATGGAGTAGTGAACCATTCTGTAACAATTCCCTGCGCAGTTGCACAAGAGTGTGGTACTGGAGAGTCGAGAGGGACTCGGGGCGAATCTTCATCATCCCAGTGGGGGCAGAATAAAGAATACAAAGAAAGTGGAGACTGTGAAAATCTCTGGAAAGGAATTACGAGTATTGCTGAGAACTGTAAGACAGTGGGGAACCAGATAGGAGAAGGGAGTCGTTCTCCTCGTGTTACGAGGATCCTGTACAGCTGTGATGTTTTCTTTTGCGGTGTAAGAAGCACAGCACTTTTATGGAACTTTTTATTTGAACAACATGGGAGTCTTTGGGACACTTTACATCCAGGAGAAGAGTGTCATTGTCCTGGGTTACAAGCAGGAGCACAACTTTATATAATTTATTGGGGTTTCTTTAATTTAGGTAGGGAAACCCCCTTATAGTTAATGTTTCTGTTAAATAAAAGTCTATAGCAACCATCATGGCACCACTTGGTCAGTCTCGTCATTGATTGTTGCCACACAGCATATTAAATGCCGTCGACAATCCTGACCTAGAATACTTTGCCACTGGTTCCACTTTCAACCGTAACTCCGAAATCTTCCGCTATAGGGAGAGGACAGTCTCTAAAGTTGCATTTTTGCCCACATTAGTTTGTCTGACACCATGGGTTTTTTCTTTGATCTTTCTGAACCTTCCTGCTCAAACTTCAAAAATAAAACTCTCAGGCTTCTACATCTTGAAACTTCAATTTCTGGATGTAAACTGTGCACACAGACAGCATGTGTTTCCCCCTCAGAATGTTTCTGCTCGCACTCATTTACTGTAGAGCTTAAACTGGGGGTTTCTTTTGTTTTTCTGTCATTTAAAGCCAAAGCTCAAACTTCCTTACCATGAATTGTCACAAATATAAAACCTAATAATTTTCCCTCACAGGAAACACTTCAAGATCTGGGCTCTGAAATAGGACCCCCTACACCTACACTTGCAGTGAGAATCGGAGGTGAGGTGGTAGGAGTGGAGCACTTAGGGCAGCAGGTCTATAGGCTGAAGGAGCAAAATAAGCACAACTTGCTATACGTTTTCAAACATATATATTGGAATCATGTGAATAATAGTTTCTAGTCGGGGAACTCTCACCTATATGTCAATAAGCATGAAAATCTGTAAAAGAGCCAATACTGGAGAAATGAATGCAAGTCCTGCCACCTTTCCTCTGCACAAATGGGAACTTACAAAGCAAACATGAGAAAACTGAACTACTAATATCCTGCAAGCTATGTTGTTTAATATTACAAATTAGCAGGCGGGGTGGGGGAGCCAACTAATCAGGTTGCTTGGATCGTGGAATGAATCACACGATCAAGGCCTGTATTCCGAGCAACCTAGAGGCTGGTCACCTAACTCGCCATCTATCCCCCAAACTCCTCTTAACCCGGTCACCGTTCCATTCCCCCCCCCCTCATACCCCACTCACGTTATTCTTTTGGCAACAGCACAGCTTCCATCGCTGCTTCAGCCTCCTAGATCACCATAGAAATGCTAGAGGGGCTCTGCATGGAGCCCAGCCTTCCAACTCCAGGGCGGCCATCTTAGATAAGCATGTTGTACGAATGTACAGGACGCTGCAAGCGCATCCTATTCATTCATACAAAATACATTGCTGTTTGGGATTGAAAACCTGGGGTGCGAATAGCAACAGCACCGGATCTGGCAGGCTGGTGGTGTTGTTGAAAGACTTGTAGGGCTTTGAATACAGTCAGTAACTCCAAGGTGTTGATATGTTTGTTCGACAGAGACTGTGCCTCACCCTGAAAGCAATGCGTCTGTTAGAGTGGCTTCCACTGCAGGGGTGAGAAAGGGCTTGCCCTTCCAAAAGTTCTCCTTTTTCCACCACTGTAGAGACTCCACCACAGTCTGCGAAATAACCACTAGATCATCCCATTGACCGGCTGCTTGAGACAATTTTTTCGGCGATCAACCCTGTACTGGACGCATGCCCAACCTTGCGCGTGGCACTAGAAAGATGCAAGAAGCCATCATTCTGAAAAGGCGCCTAACCTTTCGAACAGTTATCTGATGACCGATGTGTAACAAGGGGTTTGAAGCAGCATGTTTTGGACCCTCTCATTGGATGGGAAGACTATATAAATAAAGAAAATACAAATGGAGCGTCTTCTGTTTGAATTACTGCTATGACTGCTAGCACCTTTGTGAACAATCGAGGGTCTGAAGCAATGCCGAAGAGTAGTGCTTTGACCTGGCAGTGAGTGGAACCTACCTTGGCAACATTGAAATATGAAAGTATTCATCTTCATGTAGTCCTCCTTTTTTAAAAGAGGGATGACCTTTTGTAAGGTTTTCATCCTGTACTTTTGAGGCTTGGCATACGTGTTTGCAGGTCTTGGGTCCAACACAGGATGCTTTGTTTTATCTTTCTTTGGAATAAGTACTGTAAGGGTGTAGCAGTAGGACTCGGACACAGTGGGCTCATGTTGGCTGTCAAACATTTATTTAAAACCAAATAAGGAAGAAATCCTACCTGTCCCTATGTCTATGAGGGGTTTCCCTGCCTCAACCAAAACTAAGGAAACTGACAGGATATCTTTGTCAAAATTAAATAGTCCGCTGTCACAAGTCCCAAGCTTATTTCTATCCCTCAAACTATTGACTAAACTATAAAGAACAGGTCTTCTTGACTCAGAATAATAGACTGTAGATCCAATCAAAGTAGGGGAAGACTTCTTCTGGAAGAAGGTCTTAGTTCTTTGGGTCATGCTCCCCTTTTCAGGAGAGTTCCAGACAACAAAAGCTCCAAACCAAAGGTTCTTAAATGTAAAACAAGGTTCTTAGATATTTATGAATAACACAAGCTTCGCAACAACCATGGGCAATTATTCCCTTGCCCTGGTTCCTCCTCTTGGCAATTCTCAGTTTCCTGCAACACAACCACCAAGAGCAATGCCCCCTTGCCCTGGTTCCTTCTCCGAGTTCCTCACGTTTCTCAAGGGCAAGGGAATGACTCCCTTCTCTTGGCTAACCACAATGTTCAACACCAGGGGGAATGACTCCTTCCCCCTGGCTTCTTTCACATCCATACACTGTTTAACAGAACCCCCATTTGGTGTCTCACTATCACCAAGTACTGTGACTAAGAAGATGGTGGTGAGAGTCTTATAGTTTCTTTGATTCTCTCTTGTCTTTCACAGAGGTGAAAGAAATGCACCTGCCAGCTTTGGTCTTATGTCCACTTGTTAATTCCGCTCACTGTTTAATATTAATTGTTCTTAGGTCCCAGACCCTTCTCAGCTAGTTGCTTTTCCTTCCCTTTTGTTTTAGGGCAAACACGGTTTCCATTGGTGAAAGGGGCTGCCATGAAGGAATTGCTTTTTTCTTGTGGGGGTCCCTGACCCAGATTTTACTAGGAAGTATATTCCTATGTCTCATAGTCAGTCTCCCGGTGTCCCAGTCCTCTGCCGTGGGCTAACCGATGAGAATTGTTAACTCCTGACTCTCCCGATCTCTGTCCGGTCTCTCTGGTTCTATCAGCTTCACATTGCCTCTGCAGCTTTCTCCCAGTATTCCAACCCTCTACCATGGGCCTACCTTTATGTTTGCTGACTTCAGGGTCTCCCCATCTCTTTCAGGTCTGCAACTTTCTTTCGCATTTAGACAATGGCCCTGTGGCGTCCAAGCTCCCTGTACTGGCGAGAAATGTTTGCCTTCATGTACCTGACACATAACAGCGAGTATGGAGCTCCCAGGGACATGCCTATCACCTGGATGCTGTACCTCCCTCTACCGCTCCTTCTGCCTCGGTCTGTCTACCAGTTGCAACAAACCCAGTCAGTACCAGGTGGAATTCTCTGCCTCAGTTTTCCCACTTCCCTTTTAAATGAGTCTCAGCCAGTCGGATGATGGGAAGGACTAGACCATGCACTCCGGTTTTCATGAGTGCTCTTCATTATTCAGTCCCTCTTCTTTGTCTCAGTACTAACTTTATTAAACCATGGGAAAACAATACTCTTCTTCGTCTCAGTTTTTGCTTGAGAACTAATCCTCTCTATCCGACCGACAGAAAGAGGATTGGGGAGCAGATATAAGGGGGTTAAGGTCCGGTGGATACCACGCACTCCCACAATAGTCATCACTGATCCGATAGGGGGTTTCCCCTTGCATGAGATCCACCTGCTGAGCACCAACTCGAAGGGGGCCAGCTGGTAGCGGCCTTAACTCCCTGGCCTCATGGGAAGGGGCTTCCCCTATGGTAGCAGTGACGTTACCCTGGAATTCGTCACAGTACACAGAATAAACACCTTTGTTTACCTCTTCCAGAGGGACGAGTTCTATTGCTCCATTCTCGAGTAGTGATTTAACTTCTGCCTCGAGTATTAGCTGATGTTCTCTGGACATCTTTCTGGACCTGGGCAGATGATCGCGCAGTATTTCCAGGAACTCAATGCAGTAACCTTCTGATACTGTTGACAGCACCCACTTGTCTGTAGTGATTCCCTCCCATGTGTGGGTAGTGAAATACAACCCCCGCTTACTGGGGAGACATGGGAGTGAATCTGGATGGGTGTGTCATTGCTTTGCGGGAGTGGCTGAGCCTTTACCGGCCTGGTCTCTACCCAGACCACATCCTCTTCTAAATGCACTGTGAAATGAGAATTGAAAGTATGATGGTTGTGTCTGACTTGAATACCAAAGTGAGGAGGTAGCAATGCTCTAAATACCTGTGGCCACATAAAGTGTGACCGGTATTAAATGTTCCCCAATGCATAAAGGGTTTATCTGAAATTTGACCAAGGGTTTTGAGGGTTTCATGTTCCTTTTTTTGCCATCTCCAGTGCATCGTCGACTGCCTTTTCAAACAGAACTTCATTTTCACTGGACATATTAAAGTAGCCTGTGTCTCTTAAATCGTGAGTTTCAAAGCTAGAAGTGGCACTTAGTTAGGGTTCCCTCTGCTACTGTTCTCTTTGTTATGGGGGAGGGGGTGTGGTGTGTGTGTGTGTGTCCCACACAAGGGGCTCTAGTAATGTATAAGGAATCTGTATGAGCCGGTTTAAAGCACTGTTCTAATCGAGGCTTTACCGGTTTTGTAGGAGTGGAGGGAGAGGGCATGATGTGTCTTTTTAGAGACTGCAATAATGTAATATATTCGACCACAGATTTAATTTGATTTAAGATATTATCCACACAGTCAGTATTCTCCTCTGACTTGTGAGTTACTATTTAAAAGTGATCTGCAGCCTTTTTCAATAGATCCTTAACTGCTATTATACTGGATCTAGGTGTTACCCCAATGCATTTTAGGTATCTGTCATTATATTGATTCTAGGTGTTACCCTACTGCATTTGAGTCAACTGTTATCATATTGAATCTAGCTGCTACTCATTTGCACTGAGCCAACTGCTTTTACATTGAATCTAGGTGTTACCCCAAAGCACCTGAGTCAACTGCCTTTATACATACGCCTGCCTTACGCAACCCGGCTTTCGATTGTACCCACTATTTGTATATACTGTCTTATGCCCTGCCTAGTGCTGCAGAAGCTCCCAAAGCCAATATCCCTACACGGATACCTCCTGCTAGCTATCCACTCGTCAGACCTTTGCACCCACCATCTGCCATTTCTTCGAGTCCTTCTCCTATGATGGCCACCCTAAGAGGAGCCACATTGACCATGGCAACACTTCTCCCTTTACTCCACAATATTGCACCTCAGAACTGCACCAACACGAACACCACACGCTACACAGATCTTCTATCCCCAGTGGAATGGATAAATAGATTTGCTCGCCCGCCTACACCCCTCATACCTTGCCCCACAACTCTAAGAAATTCACGACTAGGCTCTCGCCTCACTCTACTAACTACTACCATCAACCAGAGTGCAGCCCCACCTATCAAGTGCAGAAACGATAGACTGAGCCACCGCACTAGTTTGAGTCACAAACCCGCCAGGGCAGTCTCCATTCAGACTAGGAATCTCGACCCCATAACTAGCCAAAACTGCACCCCGCCCAACACTCCACCATAATCGAAAGCCAACCCCTCTAACTCTCCCATCAAGGGTGCCCTCATCAATGCCCGCTCCTTGGTAGCCCATGCTGCCGATGTGGCCGACATCATCTCCTCTAACCACCTTGACTTTATAGCCATAACGGAAACCTGGCTCCACCCAGCTACTGGTCCTACCTTAGCATTAGCCACCCCCCGATAACTATAACATCATCCGTGCTGATAGGAAAAATGGATTAGAAGGTGGCGTGATGATCATTGCTAAATCTGATGTAAACATCAGAGAAGCATCTAACACAACCCTTCCTTCAGCCGAACTCCTATCCATCAAACTTCCTTTATCGAACACCTAAACCATCCTCCTACATATTATTTACAGACCACCAGGCCCCCTATCCACCTTTGAAGAGGACATCTCTCTCTTGCTTACCACGAACACCAAACCCAATTCACAAATTATCATCATGGGTGACTTCAACTTGGGACTTAATGACCCTAATGACAACCACGCCATCTCTCTCAATGACACCATTACTCACCTAGGCCTCACTCAACACATTAATAAGCCAGCACACACAAAAGGAAGATCTATAGACTGGCTAGCAGATACCAACTGCAACCTCTCACTGACACACATCACACCGTGTGCCTGGACCGATCATCACCTTATTACCCAGAACTGCTCCCAGAACGACACCACTCTCCAGGACACCACAAATAATCTCCAGAAACAACCATAACATCACCATAGATAACTTTAGACCTCATCACGCCCATCACCAAAGCCAATCTCCCTTCCCAAAATATCAACCCCGCTACCTTGGTAGACCTTTACAACAACACGATGGAACTAGCCCTCAACCAGATAGCCCCTCTCAAACAATGTAAAGCCAAACCCATAGCCCATACCAACAAATGGTTCTCTGCAGAACTAAAGGCGCTCCGCAACATCAAAAGAGCTGCGGAAACTAGCTGGAGAAAATCTCCCTCCCCTTCCACAAAAGATAATTTCTCTACAGCGGCCTCCACCTACAAATCTATTATCTTAAACGCCAAAAAAGAGATTTACAATACAAGAATACTCAATGCTATACTAAGAGAACTTGAATCACCTCTACCACCCACAGAGGACTGTACTAAAGACAAAGCATGGTGTAATAACATCCAGCTAGCCCTCTCCAACAAAATTGCCTTGCTACAAGCTAAAATTGAAAACAAAAAAGCTAACATTGCCGCCAAAGACTACCTCAACAGTAAAAAAGGCCTCACCATTCCTAACTGCCCCCCTTTTCACTTCTCCCCAGTCACTGAGGATGAAGTAATCAAGATAATCGCCAGCCTTAAACCATCTAATTGTAAAGGTGACCTATGCCCTGCTACCGTAATCAAGGACGGAGCCAAAGACCTAGCTCCCCTCATCACCTCACTGATCAATTCTTCATTTATGAATTCAGTGGTCCCCAACAACCTCAAAGCAGCGTGGGTCCTCCCCCTTCTCAAAAAACCTAACCTAGACCCTAACATCCCCACAAATTACAGACCCATCACAACAGTCCCTTTTCTCCTCAAAATATTAGACAAAGTAGCCTACCTCCAAATACAACAACATTTGGAACAAAATAACCTCTTAGGCCTGCGACAATCCGGCTTTAGACCTAGGCACGGGACAGAAACCGCCCTCCTGGATCTTAAAATCCAAATGGATGAAGTCAAAGACAAGGGCAATCTGGCCATCTTGCTCCTGTCGGATCTCTCCACTGCCTTCGATCTGGTTGACCACCAGATCCTTACTCAACAACTCTCTTCGGCTGCCGCATTCTCCCAGAATGCCATCAATTGGATTCAGTCATTTTTGTCTGACAGGTCGACTAGGGTCTTCGCCCCTTCAGCGGTGGCTGACCCCATCCCAATCCAATGTGGAGTCCCCCAAGGTTCCTGCATCTCGCCTACACTTTACAACATCTTCACAAAGCTTTTCTTTGACCGACTTGACGAACTGGGTGTCAGCTACACCAACTACGCTGATGACACCCAGGTCCTCATCACACTCACTGGCTGCTACGAAAAAGATGTTGCAAAGCTTAACGAAATCTACCTAGAAATTCAAGCCTGGATGGCCACACATAGACTTTGCCTCAATGACGATAAGACGGAACTACTTATCGTAGGATCTCAGGCCCGCCTCAATAAATTGGATTCCAGGTACCACTCCTTCACCATTGATGGCTACATCATGAAAGTATCCAAAGAGGTCAAAACACTAGGTGTGTATCTCGACTCCACTCTATCACTGAAAAAACAAATAAACGCCACCATCTCAGCTACCACCTACACTAATAAACTTATCAATGCATGCAGACCATTTTTATCCTCCTCGAGTTGTCTCACACTAGCTAGAGCGCTGATATTGCCTAAATTAGATTATTGTAAAACTCTTTTCCTGGGCTCCACGTCAAAAAATCTGAACAGACTCCAGATTCTACAAAATAACACCTTAAGATGCGCTCTCAACCTCCCGCGTAAGGCCCACATATCCACGGCCAGCAAAGAAGCCCACTGGCTCCCCATCCGTGAGACAGAATTAAGTTAAGAACCCGTGTCATTACACACAAGTGCCTCTCACTAACTGCCCCACTATACCTATCTGACAAATTCTCTAGACACAGCACCTCCAGACCTACTAGAACTCCCGACTTGTACCAACTAAAGATCCCCAAATTCAATCTAAAAACAGCAGGAGGCTCCAGCTTCCCTGTTCTTGCAGCTCAATGCTGGAATACACTCCCTCTCTCTATCAGATCGGAAGCCTCCTTCACCTGGCTATTCAGAGCCATGGTGAAATCCTGGCTCTCTACCTAACACTCTGCCACTCCTCTACGTACATACATACCTGTCTCCACCAATTCCTACCGTATGATTTATCTGTATCCTGAAACGGACCATATTGTAACCGGTCCGCACGATCCACTGTATTTGCTACTCTCATTGTACCCACCTATGCAACTTTGAATGTGTGTACCCGTGTCTTATGATCTCATGCAACGATATGTAACTATGCTGTCCACATGATTATGCGCCCAGCTACCCGAGGGTTCGGCCTCGCTCTATAAATAAACAAACTAAACTTAAAGAGAATCTAATCATCAATGGGAGAATTAGCCACAAGCTCAGAGTCCTCAGGGGATTCAATGAGGTAATCATCAGGGTCATCATTATCTGTAATAGGATTATTTTCAATAAAGATTTTGTCCCCATCATCCGAATCCAGACTAATAACTGATTGAGTATATGGGTCGGATCCGTTTTCCACTCTAGCTGTTTTTGCTGGTGGTTCCCCCTCTCCCTGTGATAAGTACTTTTGCTTAATAAGGTGTTTTCCAGAAAATCTACGAATGAAGACACCTTATCCATTGCAGCTTGTAAGTGCTCCAGGTGGCTGTAGCTGGGGTTTCCTTTAATGGGAATACTACAATTTCTGGGTTTTGTGAAGGCATCATGGAGTACGACACAGACAAGACATATCAAATGGACCAAAAAGTATATTTATTAACTTAAACATCAGGATGATTGAAGGCCCAACTTGCCCCATGCTAAATTGGAATTTCCCTACCTGAATAAAACTAAGGAAAGTCTGAGCCAACGAGCAAAACATAAAAGTCCATCTGTGTCCACAACCTATCCTTGCGCTCAACCACCAAAATAAATGAATGTGTAGGGATATAAAAAGTCAGTAGAAACAGTGTTCAACAAAACGTTCTGAGCTTCTACCAGCCCACAGCTTTCTTTCAGCTCCCTTCCCCAAGTATAAAACAAAAGTCTCAAACCTGTCCTTATTTTAAAGTTCAATATTATATAGTTTTGACACAAGTTCCAAACGCCACAGTTCAAAGAAAGAGTCATGAAGTTTTGGGATTCCCTGTTCCAGAATTTGTATTTCACTGTGGCTCACAACTCAAAAGAAAAGGTAATGAAGGGTCAGGGTTTCCTTCACCAAAACATTTGTGTTTTGAACTATGATGGACTACAACAGAAAAGGGCCTTGGCTATTTTCTTTATCCTTCTTTCGGCCCATGCAGGTTCTCTTCATTTCTTCATGTAATAAAGTTACTTTCAATATTCCATATAGTTAATGGAATGAACTTCCCACCATTCAGTAATTTGTTTAAACTTTAAAATTCAGTTATGTCAAAAATACAGTATGCAGTGATTTTAGTGATTGCACAGTTCCATTCACTCATCAAGGTACAATGCAGTATTTTCTGTTTAATCATAAAGTTTGCAGTCAATTCGACGTTCTCCGGACATTGACTTGGTTTATGCTCTTGTTTTCACTCAGCCTTTCATTGTGCCTTTCAATTCAGAAACGTGACCACTACGATACAAAGTATTTCTGGTCTTTTAAAGATCAACAATGGAAAAAGGTCTAGGAGTGGAGACCTTCGAAAACGTGCTTTTATAACGCACTTGAACACTCTGCTATTAGTTACAAGGTATTTCAGCCCAATGGAAATGTTCATTAAATTCCCCCTTCGCGCACCAGGTTTCTTACA
The DNA here is from genome assembly GCF_040938575.1 of Ambystoma mexicanum. Classification (NCBI taxonomy): domain Eukaryota; kingdom Metazoa; phylum Chordata; class Amphibia; order Caudata; family Ambystomatidae; genus Ambystoma; species Ambystoma mexicanum. Next base: position 179,462,757 of record NC_090921.1, read on the forward strand.
TTACAGAAACTCACCGGTCTCTTTAGTTGATGTCCTCGCAGCGCAGAGCACATGATCTGCAGCTTCTGCTGTTTGGGGTCCAACCTCTGCCCCTTTGACATCTCTGGGCCAGCTTCTCAGCAACGGGGAACAAGCACTTCACTTTAAAGGGGAAGCCTTTCCACCCGGCTCCCTTATCTGCTGCCAGGCCGTTCCACAGAGCTCTTGCTCCCATGGTAGGTTGATTCTGGTCACCTCTCTTGGCAGTCGTTAGCATCTCTGTGTGCCGTGCACCTCAGACTTTTCCACGGCAGTTCCCTCCGGCAGCTCACCTCTCTTCAGGCATGGTTCTTTGATTCTCATACACGACTCTCTGCTGCTGCTCTCCGTGTTGCTTGTTCCTCCTCCTTTTATACACCTGCAACCCTCCAACAAGTTGCAGGTGTGTAATCTCAATCAGCCTTGCCAACCATAATTAGGAGGACACACACCACCTTGCAGGCATCTTCCTTGCCCCAGTATCAAAGTGGTGAAAGTGTATAATGTTCATTATTCTCAGTTGCCTCTTCCTCGTCTCAGTACCATCAAGTATCCCATATGGGGAATTGAGCGGACGGAGCTTACTTAAAATAACCCACAAAGGTAGGGGGAGTGTTAGGTTGGGCATAATTGGCAAAGGGGAGCTAACAGGTCCTTCCCAAGGTCATCCCACTCCCAATCCGCAAGGACCCTCCACCCAGGTAATCCTCCCTTGCTTCTCCGCATCCAGGGTCGGGATCCAATAGAGATGGTCTTTCCCTGGCCACCTGCACAGAGAATCCAAGGGAAGTCTATGTGAGAAAGCCCTCAGATTGTTCACAGTTTGTACTGTAGGATTTTCCATACAAGGTTTGTGACAACGGTGAAGTGACTGGTGTATTGAGAGCCTTTAGGAACAGTTTCGTTTGTTTTGGCGGCTGTGGGTGTTTCTGTAGCAGATGAAGCCTGTTTGGATGTATTTTTTGGCACAGGCATTTGGGAAGATGAAAATTAAGATTTATTGGTGGCAGCACCGATGCTCGGCGGGTGTTTTGAATTTGAGTCGTGCGTCAAAGGTAAAGCTTTACACGCAGAGGAATTTTTATGCACTGAGTGAACTACTGCAGCAGTGCTTTTAAGTACTGCTGACCCACTTTTCAGCGTTCTCGCCGAAGCCGTGGCTGGTGGCACTAGTGCGTTTAACATTTTTGTGTGTCCCCCATGTTTGTGCTTGTATGTTCTCCTGTCACTAGGTTTCGTCTTCACAGCAGGGCGTGATGCCTGCCCTTCGGAGACGCAGAAAAGCATGCAGGAGTCCGCCACTCCTGGCTTGCGTCTTCAGCATCACTGAAAAAGCTCATGCTGCCTTGTTCTTCCCCCCCACATGGGGTAGTTCAAGGAGGCCTCAGCATCCAAGGCATAGGCCATCCACTAATTTTGTCCAACAATCCATTAGGGTCTTTGAGAGAAGATACATGTGCATGCCTTACACCGTGTTTCCGAGTGGTCCCGAGGGAGACAATGATTACAAACATTGTGCAGAACCGTGTGGTTACATGATGGGCAAAATTTAAATTGAGTTTTCTCCATTAGAAATAAAGGCAGCTTGACAATGAGTAGAAAAGGGAAATGTAAATAGAGACATTCTCTAAATGTAGAAAGAAATGCGTCTTTCCCCCCACCCCCACTCTCGCTACTAGTTGAGAAGTTGTCAATGAGTTGTTCCTATCTCTGCTATCGTCTTGTGTAGCACTGCTGAATTTGTCGAGCATCCATCAAGAGCGTCGAGCAAGCAGCAACAATATTAAATATAAATATCACTCTAGCTATAGCAGCTAAGAACTCTGTGTAATGCAACCAACTCTGATGGTGGAAAAAAACTATCTGAGTACCTAAACGCTGATGGACCATGGGTGCAATGCACCTCACACCAGGGATAGTATTACAGACACACCCTGTCAACGTCCCTTTTTCGAAATTCAAAACCAAGTCATGCAATACTCTGCACCAACCCCTAGATGTCGGCCTATGCAAAGCATGTGATTCTTAGAAGATCCACAACCTCATATGTAAATTGTATACATTACTTACCATAAGGGATAAGTTACTTACCTGTAACTCCGGTTCTCCAGCATTGGTATCTTTGATAGAAAAACATGCTATGAATATTCCCCATCGTCAGGGTGGAAATCTACGGTAACCGAGCAGTTTACACTTAAACTTAGCAGACAAAGCCTGTTTGGATGTATTTTCAGTCACTTTTGTGCTCCATTGTCATTTGGGTCATACTGCCCACAGCCAGTAATGATGATAATAATGTGTTATTTACATAGCACCTTTATCCAAAGCGCTTTACAGAGCACATATTTACATACAATATCACCCTACCGAAATTGGTATTCATTTATTGACCTCAGAAGGATGAAAGGCTGAGTTGGTCTTGCCGGGATTCGAACCTGCGACCTGCAGATCATGCTCAGATCACAGCAGTGAGCACTCAACCTGCTGAGCTATCTTACTGGCTTTGGTCTACAACAAATGGGTTTCTCCATCAACTTACCCAAGTTATGCCTGGTCCCATCGCAGCAGGCACTCCTTCTCGGAGCAAGACTTGACAACTCCCCCCGCTAGGCCCTCTGACAAAAGAGTGTTGGCTCTTCTGGAAAAGGTGCGCTATCTCAGCGGCACCCAAGTGACACCAGTCAGCAACTACAAAACTTAAACTGATTCAACTCTCTCTAATTTATATTTAATATTCCCCCACGGAATTTAAACTTGAGGTGCCCACTCATTTTTTGCTTTGCTCTGTATTCCCCCCTTTGTGAGACACACAGCAGTGGAGGCACTCAACACAAAAACTCTTACCATAAACTGCTTTTTTAAATTGGAATTGTTGAACTCGCTTAATTGAATCGATATGTCATTTGAAGACATTGAAGGACTTTCTTCCAAATGCGCGGAAATCCTAGGGTTTTCCACAGAGGAAGCTTCAGCCATCAACCTAGCCTACTTAGAAACCTACCATGCAGCCAACTACTACAAGTTAAAAAGATTGTCAGTGACCCTGTAGACTATTTACAACAACAAACCGAAACGAAATACACGAGGATACAAAAGAGAAGAACTTGACTTAGCCACTAACAGGGTGAACTCTTTGGAACGTGACACTCTCATAGTGAGCAATCAGAAGACCCAAAGGGTACTTAAAACAGCAGTCTTTGTGTCTAAATTCTCTGTGCAAAGTAACAAAATCAAAAATACCATCAAGAAACACTGGAGTATCTTTTAAAACGATATTAGAGTACAAAACCTTTTTGAAGAGTTATCAGTGTTTCCTTACCAAAGAAGCAGGAATCTACGTGACGAATTAGTAAGAACTAGACCACTGCAGAAAGAACCTATAACACAACGTACTGGGACCTACCCGTGCTTACACTGTACTGATTGCAGCTTTGTGCTTAAGGGGAATATCGTGCATCACCCTCATACGGGCAGAACAATCAATCTGAAAGCATATGGCACTTGTGATAGCGCCAATATCATCTATGGAATAAAATGCCCTTGCAGCAAGTACTATGTGGGTCAATCGACAAGGAGTGCCAAAACACGATGGAATGAACATCGCTCTTGTATTCGCAACAGTAATACGAATTCTGCAGTAGCACGCCACTGGATGAACGAAGGCCACAATTTAACCCGAATAAGATTCCTGATCCTTGAGGTTCTTACTAAGATCAATGCACATGAAGACCTGGTTCAGTGACTTAATAAAAGAGAGACTTTCTGGATTGACAGATTGGGAAGTTTGTTCCCAAATGGTCTCAATGAGGAGATCAACTTCCATTGTTTTATTTGAACACCACACGTAGAGTCCTATGTGACTCCATTTAACGGATATGGGATGCCATTTTGTATAAGATCTTGTTTAGCTACCAGTGTGCCATTTATTATGGGTTTTGTGTACCGTAATGTAATTTCTTTCAAACAGATTCCTTGACCTAAGTAGCACAGATACTCCTTCCCGGACTCCCATCTGGGACCCAAGGTGCCGCCTGTGGCATCATCGTACGGGTTCTGTGCAGCATTATCATTGTTACACTTCTGTATTATTGTTATGAACCTGCTTTGATTTCTAGGAGGAGTAGCATGGCACCTCTGCCATCTTACTGACTTCTGACAATTGTATTTATTTTATTTTGTTATTTATTTTTTTGTACTCGTGCATTTTTTTAAAGTATGTTTTTTAATAGTATGTCTTCTATATCTATCTGTCTATGCCTTCTCATTTCTTTTCTTAATTTCGTTTTACTTATTTCCCTTCTTAGAATGTCATTCCTAACTTCCCACCACAGGCTAATTCCCACCTGGCATCTTATCTCATACATTTTATGCATTTTTTCACCACAACGCGCATGTATCACCTGTGCACCGCGGCTCCCACTAGCCTCTCAGCACCGGTCCTGGCAACGGGGTTAAAAGGGAGCCTCAGCTCCCAGCACGTACACACCGCATTGGAAACCCTTTTCCGCGCTGCGAGGCGAGGACTTAAGTTGTTCCGTTGCCTAGCAACGGCCCAACACTGAAGCTCCTGGTTCCTCACACGCTTCTAGCTTTGGCCGGACGCAGCAAGCTAGCGCTTGCCTCTTTAACTTTCGGTACGTGTTTTGGAGAAGCCTTGCGTTTTAGCTGATTCTCAGCATTTGAACACACTGTGATATTTACATTTCTGCTTCACAGACGTTTTCAAGCCGGAGTATAACACCATACTAGGTGGTTTATTCAGCTTCAGCCTCTTTATTCAACACAGGATTCTTCCTGTTTCATGCAATGTCACCTAACATTCAGGTAACCTCCCTCTTCGCCTATTGATTCTATTTCGTATATGCGTTTATAATCTTCATCTCACTAAATTGCTTTTTCGTTTCTTTTTTCTCGCTATTTTGTTTCCTCTTGCTTTTTCTACACGACTTCAATTACAACAATCGGTGATTGGTATGTGTTATGGTTACATTTTGATACACTTACTTGTTGATTACATGTTTTTGTATGCATTGATAATGAATTGGTTTATGCAGTATTTGACTCGCCCTGATGAAGGAGATTTTTCTCAGAAATGCATTGGCATACTAAGTCAATTATTTTGGATGCTGTGACATATTTTCTCTCACACTAAGAAGTTATTAATAACCTTCACCATTTGATATAAATCAGTTATTTTGAAACTGCGAACAGCGTCATTTGTGATAATTTACCATAACGTCATTTGATTTCATCGAACCTTTCAGAGAATTATCTAAAATATTAGTTTTTCAAAGTGCTTTTGGAATTTCTCATCCCCGTTGGGACCAAAAGGAGAGCGACTGCGTGGCTTGGCTTATTACCTGGCCTTTTGCTCTGTATGTTCCTTGAGTCAGGGTGTCTCCAGACTCTTTGCAGTCAGCTCCCATGAAGTTTATTTTTGAAAACGTAAACTGATTCACCTCTCTCTAATTTATATTTAATATTCCCCCACAGAATTTAAACTTGAGGTGCCCACTCATTTTTTGCTTTGCTCTTCCCCTTCTCCTACCATGGATTCAGAACACTCTGGCAGACTCGCTCAGCGGGGAGTTACGCTCTTGTTTTGAGTGGGAGCTGCACGACGATCAGCTTTGCCTGTTGTTTCAGACGTTGAGCACTCCCGAAATTTACCTTTTTGCCACCTACGACAACAGCCGCTGCAAGATCTTTACCAGCCGCTTCCCATATCCGGAGAGCCTGGGGGGATGCCTTTGCGTTTCCATGGAAGGGGACATTTCTGTATGCATTTCCCCTGATTCCTCTGGTGCCTCGAGTCCTAAACACCTTCACACTGCATCAGTGCAAACTGATATTAGTGGCCCCCGAGTGGCCGAGACATTTTTGGTACACCGCCCCCAGCAACCAGGGGGCGGTGCGGCACCACATCCCGGGCTCTCGCAATCTGATGGCCGGGCTTCTGTGTTCTTAGAATTTGGGACTCTGACCCTTTTTTAAGATTATCTGGGGTTCCTAGCCAGAGCAAGAGCTCTGTCTATCTAGAAGTGCTACAAAAGTAAGTGGAAACATTTTCAACTGTGGTGCAATAACCGTCGACTGCACCCTCAAACCATTTGTCCGGAAGACCTGTTGCCTTATCTGTTGTCAATAGCCCGGTCTGGCTTGACACATTCTTCCATTAAGGTGCACCTGACGGTGATCTCCAGGTACAACCACTCCGCAGGGTGCCTTCACTGTGGTCCCATCGACTGGTGAAGGAGTTCCTGCGAGGGCTGATCTGATCTTTTCTACGTGTCCGTCGCCCTGCTCTGGCATGGAAGCTAAATATGCTACTTGCAAGGCTCATGAGGCCACCCTTCGAGCCTATGCACCAAGCATCCATTAAACACTTTTCCTGGAAAACTGCGTTCTTGGTGGCTATGACATTGGCCAGGCGAAATGTGTAAGATCAAGGTATTTTCATCCAAGCCACCCTACTTGATGTTTCACAAGGACAAGGCTATTCTGCGTACTAACCCAACCTTTATGCCAAAGGTGCCATCCTCTTTCCATCTTAATCACAAAAACAGGTGGTTTTTCCAGTATTATTTGGCACACCTGTCTCCAGAGGAGTGAACCCTGCACACGCTGGATGTTGTGCGCGCCCTCAAGTACTATGTGGCATGTCTAAGTCTTTCCATACAGCGGATCAGCTGTTTGTTTCATTTGTCCCTTCGTGGCCTGGGAAGGCTCTCTTCAAGTCCTCCATTTCAGGATGGATTGCATACTGCATCTCTTTCTGCCAACAGGCCGATAGGCCCTGTTTACATTCCACCTGAGCAGTGGCTGCAACTACTGCTTTTATTTACGGGAATCACACTGCCTGACATCTGCCGACCAGCCACCTGGAGATCGGACCATACATTCACCAGGTTCTACTGTGTAAACCGACATTCCACAGAAGAGTCTACAGTCGGCCAATCTAGTCTGCAGAACCTTTTTTGCGTGAGGTTGGTAGGTCTCCAGTGGTAAGTTATGCTGGGAGCTTGCCTCTGCATATGTGTATTGTTATAATACTGCTTTGTAATCTATCCACAGCATGTGAATCTATGAAAGATCAAATGCTGGAGAAGAAATATGTTACTTACCAGTAACTCCGGTTCTCCAGCATTGATATCTTTCAAAGATTCACATGCAACCCTCGCACCTACCCCGCATGGCTCGTCTTTTGGCTCTTACTGCCAAATTCTGAGGATGAGTGACAGGGGAGGACCTAAGGGAGGTGTTCCTACTGTCTACAGCGTACAGGAGTGGGCTCTTTTTTTTATATTATTTTTTTATTAGCATTTAGCTTCAATAGAAGCTTCTTAGCCATTTACAATTTAAATAAATCACAGTTTCAACAATCGCCATTTACAGTTTAAATAAATAACAATTTCAACAATGCCAATTAAATGAAAAAACCAACCAGAGCGTGACAATAACTCAACCCTTTGTGTTCACTTTTTCTCTTCAAGCTTTTTGATAATAATTGCCACTAACTCCAGTAAGGCAAAAGTCATATATAACCTGGATCCGTCTAACAAAAGCAACCAAATGTCTTTTTTGGTTAAAGTTCGATTGTTCACAAAGAATTTACATAGCAAGTTTCGTCGAGGATCGATCACACCATCACAACTCATGATAAGATGGTGAAGCGACTCCTTTTTTTATCCGCAGAGTCTGCATATGCCTTTTGACTTCCTGACTTCAAGAATTTCTTAAGTCGTAAGAATATTGAGTCGCAGTCTTAAGAATTGCTGGGGCAGAACTGCTGAAGGGAACTTACCCAAGTATGTGGGAATTGTCCCACGCTTATTAACTGTAACACAGTATTTCCCATAAAGTTTGGACGAATGTGCAGCCTCCGAGGACTCAATCCAGTCATATTCAAACAAACGTTTTTTGACATAGTCTGGGTTTTCAATAAGTAGTTTCTCTATTGTATCAATTGAGTGCAACAGTACCAAACATTTGTTGCCCCATTCCATAAGTAAGTGCCCTCTTTCTGTTTCAAACGCCCGCCCCAGCAGCATGAAGCCACTTTCAGGTGGTGGCAATTTACATTTCCTGTAAAAGGATAGCATTTTCTAGGTCACATAAGTGATAAGAGATGTCAAACCTTGCTCCTTCTTTATCACCGCCATTGGCACACAGTTTGGGAGCCCAAGAACAGATCTCCAATAAGACCCCTCTAAGATTTGCCACAACTTCCAATTTAACTGGAGTGAACATTCAGCCCCACAGGTTAATATAGGGACAACCTTCATGCTGTAGAAAGTTATCAGCGGTGTCAATGAATATTTGCAGTACCTGGAATTAATCAGTCTTGCCTGGGCTGTAAGCATCTTTAATTTGCGTCTCAAGCAAGCTTCTGTTGGGGCATCATTGTTGTTCATGTTAATAGAAATCCCCAAGCAAAGCAAGTCTGTTGTTTTTTTAATTCGATCGCCATTTATGTACCAACCCTTGAATTTGGAGATCTTTTGTTTTGTGTTCCCAAGAGTCAGAACTGCGGATTTGGCAGCGTTTACTCGTAGGTCATTAGAAGATAAATAACACACCAGGGTGTCCAGTTGGCGCTGGAGCCTAATCAGAGTTTCATCGAGGAGAATAACATCATCCGTATACAGCAGTCTGTTAACTGGAGTTCCGGCAATAGATGGTTGAAAGCATCTTGTATCCTCAAATGCATCACCCTTGTCGGAGATGTACAATTTAAAGATGGCTGGTGCTAAGTGATATCCTTGCTTGAGGCCCACTCCTGTTTTTATGGGGCATGTCATGTCTCCCTTTTGATTTAATTTGACCCGGATAATGGTATTGGAGTGTAGGGCTCCAATTACCTTATGCAGGTTATCAGGGCATCCCCAGTCCTTTAATTTGATCCAGAGCTTCTCTCTGTTAACTGAATCAAAGGCTTGGGATAAATCCACTGACGCCAGGTATACATTTTTGCTGTTCCTCTTTACAGTTCTCAGTTTCAGATAGTTGATTAAGAATAGGTTCAACGATGTTCAAATGCCTTTCTCAAACTCAGCCTGCCAGCGATCTCGATGTTTAGAGTTCCAGCTCTAGTCGGTAAGATGGTTCAGGATCAAGGCTGCAAACAACTTACCAATAACATCCAGGGGACTCTCACCAACCAGTCATCTAGATACGGGTAGACGTGAATGCCCCTCTGCCACAGGTGTGCCACCACTGGTGCCAGGCATTTGGTAAACACTGATGGAGCAGACCACAGGCTGAATGAAGGGCCTTGAATGGATAGTGCATTCCTGTCACCACGAAACATAGGTAGTGCTCGTGTGAGCAGAGAATAGGGGTGTGAAAATAGGCGTTCTCGAGGTTGAGGGATGTCAAGAAATCTCTGTGTTGCACTTTGGACACTTGTTGCAGTGTGACCATGTAGAACGTCTGTGCCTCGAGGAACTTGTTGTGCACCCTTAGGTCTAGTATGGGCCTCCAACCCCCTGACTTGCTGTGCAGCGTTTTTCTCCTTACCAGGAAGTAGCAGGAGTAGACTCATGTGGCCACGTCGTCCCTTGGAACCTTCCCCACTGCGTCCTTCAGTTTAGAGCTCACACTTCCTGCAACAAGAGGTGTCGCAACTTTTCTGGTTTGTGTGTGGGAGGAATGTCCAGTGGGTAGTCTACGAACTCCAGTGAGTGGCCCTGCTGGAAGAGGGATAGAACCCATTCATCAGTTGTGATGTTTGCCCATTCTTCGATGAACTTTGACAGTCGTTCTCCCACCAGGGAGTTGAAGCAGGAGGACCTGGCCCTGGGCTGGTCATGTCTGTTTGCCGATTGGCCCCTAGATTGGGAGGAGCCACGGCACCATTGCAAACCCCTGCAGGACTGGGACTTCTTTCTGTATTGGTCCCCTGATGAGTATGGGGACTTGTAAGAGGAGGAGGGCTAGTATGTTCAGCAGTTATCCAGCAAAGTCTTGCCATTGGGCCCTTTGCCGGAATGAAAGCACTGAGCCCTTGCTGTAGTGTGCCCAAGGAGCAAGTAGTTTCAGTGTCTGTTTTGATGGACTGTAAGACCTCATGAGCCTTTGTTCCAAAAAGGGCAGATCCGTCAAAGGGCATATCAATGACTCTGGACTAGACATCGGGCCTAAAGTCTGTGTCCTTTAGCCAACCCTGTCTAAGTAGAACTGCTTCATTCCCTAGCTGGCAAAACCCAGTATCTGCGATGTCCACTGAGACCGTGATGGCATGGTCTGGCACCAATTCGCCCTCATGAAAGATGTCCATGTCCTTGTGTTTCTTGTGTTAAAAGATTCATTCTCAGTCATATTTCTCTGCAGACAGCCAACCCTACAAGAAAATATACTCTTGTGCCAAGAGGAGACATATTGGGCAGCTGCCGGCTTGGATTGAATTAACTTAATCTCTTTTCCCTACAGTTGAAAAAGGAAATCTCAACCTTGTAATACATTCACCATGGGCTTTATACAATGACAAAAAAATTGCACAATAATTTATGCAATATAAAGCTTACATTTTAACAAGTTCTAATTGGCCATTTTACTTATAGGTCAAAACATTCCTTGTTTCCCATTGGACATAAACACTTCCCGAAGCACATTACTTCCTATGCAAATTAGCAAGACTAGGTAGTTTACCAAAATTCACTGAACATGAGATGTATGGTGCAAAGTTAAACCAGATAAAGTAGCTGAGTGGGACACTGTGTTCAAGATGTAAATAACCTGTCTGGTTTTCTATAGGTTAATTTCTCCATCTTTTCTTTTCTGACTGTACACCAGTTTCGTTTTATGAGTCACACCATTGAAAACCACATATTCTGCCATTTGATTTTGCCATCTCGCTGTACCTTGGGCTTCCACCCAGACACTCACATTTCTGCACATTTCAATCCTTCATGGGATGCAGACCTGCAGCCATCTACAATGCAATGGCTGTCTTTTAGTAACCTATATTCTACATCAGAGACCTTTATTCTGTTTTAATTATGTTTAATTATGTTTGTGAGCAATGTAAGCATACCTTTATTTTCTATGTTGCCCTTAAAGGAATGGTTCGCCCAAAAATGTTTATTTCAAAAATAGATAGGCAATATAAAAAAAAAACGATTGCCATTTTTTTTTCCGAAGTCCCTATGTGGTGGCAATTTACATTTCCTGTAAAAGGATAGCATTTTCTAGGTCACATAAGTGATAAGAGATGTCAAACCTTGCTCCTTCTTTATCACCGCCATTGGCACACAGTTTGGGAGCCCAAGAACAGATCTCCAATAAGACCCCTCTAAGATTTGCCACAACTTCCAAACTTTTGAGCAATTTAAGCTCAAAGATAGCACATGGGGGCATCCATTTTGTGAAATGGATGCCCGCCGCTGTGCTCGCTTTGGCTTTTGCAGCACTAATGAAGGAAAAGCCAGCCAGCTGTAGTAAACAAAAGCTACCACTGGGTGGCTTTTCCTTCATTGGTGCTGTACGTGGAGGACGGGGACCGGAGACTACAGGCAGAAAAGCTGCAGCTGCATCTCTGTAAGTGCTATTTTTTAAATAAAAATAAATACTAGCTGCAGTTATTTTTCTAAGTTTTCCGGGCTGGAGGAGCCCGGAAAACCTAGAAATAAAACCGCAGCTTTAAAAATGTTGTATTTATGTTTGCGGTCGCTTTTGAAGCGACCGCAAACATAAATACAATGTTATTGTTTTTGAAAACGCTGCTGTTTTTCGTTCTACGTTTCTCAGGCTCCTCCGGCTTGGAGGAGCCTGAGAAACTCAGAAAGAAAAACCGCAGTATTTTCAAACACAACCGCGTTGTGTTTCTGCCTGCCGTGGCTATCACTTTGGGTCTCCGGTGCTCCCGCATGGGAGCACCGGAGACCCAAAGTGAAAGCCAAGGCAGGCAGAAACACAACACGGTTGTGTTTACATGCCGCAGTGTTTCTGCCTAAAGCTGATTTCCCATTTGGGGCACTCGGGCTCCCCACGGGGGGCCCGAGAGCCCCAAATAGGAAATGCTAAATGCTGCAGTGTTTCTTCCTAAATCTGCTTTCCCATTTGGGGCTCTAGGGTTCCCTGTGGGGTGCCCTAAAGCCCCAAATGGGAAAGCAGATTTAGGCAGAGAAACAACGCGGTTGTGTTTGAAACCGCGGCAGTTTTTCTTTCTAAGTTTCTCAGGCTCGGAGGAGCCTGAGCAACTCAGAAAGAAAAACCACAGTGTTTTCAAACACAACCGCATTGTGTTTCTGCCTCCCGTGGCTATCACTTTGGGTCTCCGGTGCTCCCCCAGGAGCTTATATAAAAATAAAAAAAAATGGCACTTACCGAGATGCAGCTGCAGCTTTTCTGCCTGTAGTCTCGGTCCGCGTCCTCCGAGTCCCGGCACCAATGAAGGAAAAGCCACCCAGTGGTAGCTTTTGTTTACTACAGCTGGCTGGCTTTTCCTTCATTAGTGCCGCAAAAGCAAAATCCAGCACAGACGGGCATCCATTTCACAAAATGGATGCGCCCATGTGCTTGCTTTTGCACATTTTTTAGCTTGAATTGCTCAACATTTTACATAGGGACTTCAAAAAAAAGAAAATGCCAATCGGTTTTTTTATATTGCCTATCTATTTTTGAAATAAACATTTTTGGGAAAACCATTCCTTTAAATAAGTGTGCCCAGGGGCACCTATTTCCAATGTATTCACCTTGAATAAAGTCTGTCTAGCTGCCATAATAGACAGTACGCCTGATGTTTACCGTGTTGGACAGTAGAGAGGGGTATTGGCCCTAAATACCATATTTAGTTGTCTGTCATCAAAGAGCGGGGAAGAGGATGCTCCTCTACATTGGTCTTCAGGAAAGGACTATAGCAAGGGACCCATTTTGCAACACTACCACCCCAAGATTAGGGTATGAAGCCTATGGACGAGCTGCTAAAGCAGACACTACTGGTATGGGTGTCACAACATTCATCACAATGGCAGTATTAACCACCCAATGAGAAGGTGCACTTTTTCCAGTTTACAGGGTCGTCGACAAGGGAGTAGCAGCCGTGGACGAAGATGCTGTCAACGAGGTTTTCGATGATGTAGTAGTTGGGGTCGAACGGTTCTGTGGATGGCGTAGTAGTCAAAGTTGTGGCCAATGGCGGCTTTGTCGATGGGATGCCAGTGGATGGCATTGATTTCTTTGGGGTAGACGACCTGGAGGAAGTCTTGGTCATCAACAATTACGTACTTGCCTCCGATCTCGAAGACGGGCCAGCTTTTGACGGTGAAGGCACAAAATGGCCCCCAGATTTGGACATGGACTTAGATGATGTCACATCCTTGGGGCGATGGAAAAGGTCTTGGCCTTCCTTCCCTGTCGACACCTCTTGGGCACTGACCCTTAGAGGAAAACGGTCCTTGTGCAAGGATTTGGTTAATCACCTGAAGTTTCCTTGTGTCTCCTTTTGCTGGTGGCCTGGAACTCGTACGACCTGGACCTCTTACGAGTCAGAGGCCCCACCAATGGCATCCTAGAGCCACACGGCAAGAAGATGAGGACGATCTCTGTGTCTTCTTAGAAAACGACTGGCAGATTTCACAGTCTTTGATAACATGGTGCGGATGAAGGCAGTCGTCGTGGTGATCCTCCATGTAGACGTTCTACAGTCCACAGCGGGCACAGGCCTTGAACAGGCTCTTCCTCGTGGATTCTGCTGCCATGAGGAAGGCCCAATTACCTGTGGCGGGAACGGTCTATGGAGTTTGTACTGTCACTGCTAATGCCGGTCATCGACTGGATGTCAAAAATATATATTTTTTGTAGAAAGATGTGAAAATGTACTTTTTAATAATAGAAATGTTGAGATGATTTTTGAGGAGTCCTTACGCTAATGTGCGGTAAAAAATCTGAAGATGGCGGATAAGGGAGGACCTAAGGGAGGTGTTCCTATTGGTTTTGGGCAGTATGACCCAAAATGACTGAAAACCTTCAGTCATTTTTGTGCTCTATTAATTTAAGTGTAAACTGATATATGTTAACGGCGATTCCGCGCCTGACAGGGAATATTCACAGCATGTGAATATATGAAAGATCCAATGCTGGAGAATCGTATTTCTGATGCTCTTTGTAATATTTTCCAAAATACATCATGAAGACACAGTTTGGTTTCTTTTTCCCTGTAACTATCCTTTAGTGACACCAATGCGGACACTGAATCACTACCCATAGTTAAGGCATTATTCTCTTTATGCAACATGCTCTATAAGGACCAACAAATAATTTCAGGGTCCTATGCAAAACCTGGTCTCTCCTAGGCAAAAATAATTCAATTAAAAATCCAGTGGTCTCTCAAGCATTGAGCTGGTCCTTTCATAAACATTCACGATGTCAGGAAACCTATAAAGCTTTCGATATGGTGCCAAACGAACTACCAGCAGGAAAAAAACACAACAGTTTACCATTATCAGAATGGAAAAAGGGCACCAATAAAAACAGGAATAGAAAACAACTTGCTACTGAAGTTTTGCACACATCCGAAAGTGATTCAGGGTTGACTACTGATGAGGACTGTATCCCAATTGCAAAGGATTCTATGGCTTGTAATAATAACCAGAACAAAGTCCTTCAGGTATCAACACAGGAGGACTGCCCTACATTGTTAAATGACACCAAATCAGATTGCATCGAATATGGGAACAATTTGTTTTCCACTATCAGAATGAGCAAATGTTAAATCCAAAAGGAGCCATATGATTGCCTTATAGGCCACATCGCATAGCCCATATTAAAATTTTGCTAACGTGGTTGAATTGCTACATCAAGCCCATGCTTTAGCTTTCATTTCTTCACAGGACCTGGCTTTGGTAGAGTTACCGAGTGATCTTTTTGTCACAATTGAGCCACGATTGATTTAGTATCTCCAATTTTAATTGATTTATTATTGACACAAGCTCTTAAATTCCGGCAGATGGGATATGAGTTCATCAAATGCACAGAACAAGTTGACAAGCCGAAGGTGCAAAAGCATGCTTTGAATAATATTATGGACAATATTGCTAGGGATCATTTGACCGGAGATACAGTTAGGAATATTGTCTCTGAGATATGCGAGTCATGACGATTACAATCTTTAACTCAGGCTTGTCACATGACCCATCCCTAACTTCACTCGGTTATGGAAGAGGTTGGGTGACTGGAGGATGCAGAATCACAACTAACACTTGATTCATGGAATACATGTGGATTTGGTTCGTTCACGAAAAATACAGAGGGTGCAAATGATCTTTTAACTGCTGAAATTTTTCTTTTGCCGGAAACGTGGATGACAAGTGATTTTTATATTGATGGTTTTTCCTGTTTTCAGGTTTTTGTGCAAAGAAATATTACTGGAACGCCCATATGGGGGACTTTTAGTGGGTGTAGCATCTCACCTTAGGGCCAATGTGTTCTTAGGTCATCTTAAATGTAACTATATGTGTCATGATCTCTGCTTCCAAAAGGGCAGGGTTTTCCCAACTCCCTTGGAAGCAGATTCATAACCCAGGTTCCGAGTGCCAACCAGTCCCAATTGGGACCTTTTGGACCCAGTCCTGGCGCCAGTGGCACCAGGCTCATAAATATGCCCAGTCCCAGCGCTGGAAGCACCGGGCTCATAATGCTTGGGTGGACTTACCTGCAGCAGACCTTGCTGCTTACTTGCCTGCCAGTTGAGCCTCTGATCCTCTTCTGTTTGGAACTACTTTTCCTGTTGGGTGGGGCAGGAGCCACTCCCTAGATTCAGAACACTGGAACTCTTCTGGAAAGCAGGAACTCTTTTCTTACCTAGGCGTGGCTGTGGAAGGAGACACCTAAGCACTACAGGAGGCTATTTAAACCACACCCGATGGATGAATCTTGCTTTGCGTTATTCTGCATCCTCTGCAGCAGAACGCTCATCGTGTCTTCTGCATCTGATCCTGGGCCTAAGGAAAAAGGCTTACCATCCTGAATCCAGTCTTCAGCAACACCTATAAAGACAAGAAAGAACAGGTTAGCATTACAGTCTTCAGTGACAGCTCTTCACTTACCTGGTCCATCGGCTGTCACCAACGCCTCGCGCTGCATTCCGGCATCTGAAAGACAAAGGCTTACCTACTCTTCGTGCGCTCCGGAGGTCTTCACACTGCATTCCGGCATCTGAAGGACAAAAGCTTACCAACTCTTCGCGCGCACCGGAGGCCTTCGGCGCTGCATCCCACATCTGAAAGACAAAACAAGGTGCGTTTAAAGACATTGGGGAACTTTAATACTCGCGTGCCATTACTCCTTTCCACATCTAACCCAGTGGGTATTCCGGCACCCTGCAGCCGCTCCGAACTTGTACCTGCAAAATAAAAAGACAGTTAGAGCGCATCGTGACGCAGGCAACTAGCGCTTACTTACGTGCTTCCAGGCGCTTCTATTCATCACACGGGCTACATCTTCAACTCACTTCAGCCCGTCATCCGCCATCGCCGGAACCCTGCAAAACAAGAAACATCATTACTAAAGACTTTAAAGACATTAGAATTACTCGAAACTTACCGTTCGTGCAGTAAACGACGGACAGCAGTCCTCTGAAGTCAAGAGGCCTGCTCCCCTTATCCAGTGAAGAAACTGGTTACAGCACCCTGCCCCGAGGCAGATGGAGAGCACAGCGTTCACTTACCTAAGGTGAGAGCGTTAACCTTTGGGGTTCTACAGGAGAAGAGAAAGGGAAGAAGAGAGAGACATTCAATAACCCAGTTCCTTAATCCCATATTTTCTATCTGCAGACATCTTACCCTTCGAGTCAAACATACAGTGCACAGAGGTCCAGCCCAAAGAGCCAGCCGTGTGTTACACATCACCTTTGAAGATACGGTATACGCCCAGTCAAGACCGGCGCCTCTACGGGAATCAGGTGAGCGTTACAGAACGCAAAGCCTACCACAAAACTCCCGTCCAGGCGCTATGGAAACCTCGGATACCGACCAGCTAGCCCAGTTGCTTGTGGAACTAAGGGCAGAAGTGCATGCAGCCTGTCAGGAAACAAACGCTCTAAGAAGGGAACTGATTATTTCCAAGGAGCGAACAGATGATCTCGCTAGACAATTGCTACAGTCACAAGCCGGACAGACCCCGTTACCCGCATCTGGGGGAAATCTTCCTTCTACATCCTCTATGAATCCAGTGCAGATCAACCTACCTGGGAATGTACCTCTGGCTCCGCCCGAACGATTTTCTGGTGACCCAAAGAGGTTTGCAGTATTTATCAATCAGTGCCGGTTGCATTTCTTATGCCGGCCAGCAGCCTTTCCAACTGATCAAGCTAAAGTAGCTTTCGTGCTTTCGTACCTTAGTGGCAATGCGGCAGACTGGTCGATCCCTCTAGTAAATCAAGATGATCCGGTCCTCCATGATTTTCAAGCTTTTCAGCTCAGTATGGAAAAACTGTTCGCAAGACATTCACAGGGGCAGGCCTTGGACAATGAGCTTCTTTCGTTGCGACAAGGTAATCAAGACCTTTTGGCTTATATTGCGTCTTTCAACAGACTGATAGTGGAAACTCAATGGCCTGAGGACAAAAGGATTACGCTGTTTTATAGAGGTCTACGTGGAGAGCTCAAAGATGTGTTAGCCCAAGTAGTGAATCCCCCACAAGATTGTTCGGACTGTATAGACTTAGTCGTTCAAATAGATCACAGACTGCAGAACAGGAAGGCCGATTGTTCCAAGTTTAATGCTTGAGTATTTTCCAAACCGCCAACTCCTTCCAAAGGAGTAGACTCCGGGGAACCCATGCAAATAGGGGGTCTGAAAGGTCCTCTAACACAAAAGGAGCGGGAAAGGAGAAAACAGTTGCAATTATGCCTCTATTGTGGAAACTCAGGGCACTTTCTTCGAGACTGTCCGGTGAAACCTGCCAAGAAGGCAGTAGGAGCTGCAGTTACCAAAGTTACAAACTCTGAGCAGGGAAACGACCTCGCCCGACAAGAATAGAGGTCCTCTTGCCGAGCGTGAAAACCAGTTCCGTGACCTCGCATTTCGTGATACCTATAGTCCTCATTAGCCCTGATAATCCGGATCGATTACATGCAATTGAAGCTTACGTCGACAGCGGTGCCATCGGCAATTATGTGGATCATGAAATGGTTTTGAGGATGAATCTAACTCTTTGTCCCAAGGCTGTAAAGGACGTCATTACTACGGTGGATGGTACGGAGATAGCCTCCGGGCCAGTAACGCATACCACTCAAGAGGTGACGCTAGTAAGTCAAAATGGACACCATGAGAAGATCGTGTTCGATGTGATCAAGGCCCCTCAGTTTCAGATTATTCTAGGAATACCTTGGTTAGAGAAACACAATCCTCTGATTGATTGGCGAGCAAGAACGGTCCAGTTTCCAGAATGTGTCTCTACTTGTCACCCTCCACCTGGTGTCGCACTTGCAGCAATTTCTTCAGAGACTCCCCAGTTACCTCCCGAATACCTAGAATACCAAGATGTTTTCCGGAAGGATCAGGCTAACTCTCTACCTCCTCATAGGTCTTATGACTGCCAGATAGACCTGATACCTGGATCTACTCCTCCTTGTAGTAGAATTTATGCCCTCACCGAGCCTGAGAACCTTCACCTTCGACAATACCTGGATCAATACCTGGCAAATGGGTTTATTCGTCCTTCCAAGTCCCCTGCTTCTTCAGCTTTGTTCTTCGTTCCAAAAAAGGAAGGAGACCTTAGAACTTGTATAGATTATCGCTCCCTGAACCAGATCACCGTTAAGAATAGATATCCGTTACCTTTGATCCCTGAACTCCTGGACCAAGTCAGAAAAGCATGCATATATACAAAGCTGGATCTTAGAGGAGCTTACCACTTGGTACGAGTAAAAGAGGGCGATGAATGGAAGACGGCCTTCCGCACCAAGTATGGGCTATTTGAATATCAGGTCATGCCCTTCGGACTTTGCAATGCCCCGGCCGCCTTTCAATATTTTATGAACGATGTCCTCAGAGAGCTCATAGATGTGTGTGTTGTTGTTTACATTGACGACATCCTCGTTTATTCTTCATCGGAATCTGAACATCGGAAACACGTGAAAATGGTCCTCGAAAGATTGCGTCAACACAAACTTTTCGCTAAGTTGGAAAAATGTGTTTTCAACGTGACTGAAGTTGAATTCTTGGGATTCATATTATCACCTGGCGGAGTGCGTATGGATTCAAAGAAGGTCGATGCAGTTCTCAAATGGCCATCACCATCCTCCGTGAAAGGTGTGCAAAGCATGTTAGGCTTCGCTAACTTTTACCGCAGGTTTATCCCCGAATTCTCTCGAATAGTCCAGCCCATCACTGCCTTGTTAAAGAAAAACAAACGTTTTGAATGGTCTACCGAGGCGGAACAAGCTTTCCAGGATTTGAAGACTAAATTTATCTCTGCACCAATCTTAAAACACCCTCGCCCCGAACTCCCCTACATCGTGGAAACTGATGCTTCAAGCCTTGCCATGGGGGCAGTTCTATCACAAAAGGACCCGGTAACCAATCAGTTGCATCCCGTGGCATTTTGGTCCCGCAAATTCTCGCCTCCTGAAATCAATTACACGATTACTGACAAGGAACTTCTGGCTATCAAGTCTGCCTTTAAGGCTTGGCGGCATTATCTGCTGGGGGCCCGACACACCGTTACTGTGATTACGGATCACCGAAACCTGCAATATTTGAAAACCGCAAAAGCCCAATCCTCTAGACAACTCCGTTGGGCATTATTCTTTGCCGAGTTTGACTTCATAATTACCTATCGACCTGGTACAAAGAACGGTAAAGCTGATGCCCTTTCTCGGATGGGAGTGGAAGAACACTTGATCAACCCTACACCTGTACCAATCATTCCCGAACAAAGAATTCTGGGTGTAATCGCCACAGAATCCATAGAGGAAGTTAAGGATAAAGCCAGGCAACTTATAACTCCAGCAGACATACAGAATTGGCATCTGCAGGGAAAGGACTTTGCAGTAAAGGACAACTTATTGTATTTCCAAGAACGATTATACCTACCCAGCAGAGATTTACAGAAAAAAGTAATCTCTTGTTATCACGATTCTTTAATGGAAGGACATCCCGGTATGGCCAAGACCTCAGAAAAGATCAAGCGCTACTTCTGGTGGCCGTCTTGGAAAAAAGATATCAGAGACTTTATAATGTCCTGTGGAGTATGCGCCCAAAACAAGAGTCAAAAGGAAAGACCAGCAGGCCTCTTACGCCCTATTGACATCCCACCTCGCCCTTGGCATACGCTTTCTATGGACTTCATCACCGATCTACCTCCATGCTCCGGATACAATACGATTCTAGTAATCGTGGACTTATTCTCCAAGATGGCGCATTTCATTCCGCTCAAAGGCTTGCCAACAGCAGCAACTCTGGCCCGAGAATTTCTCAAAAACATCGTCCGACTGCACGATTTTCCTTCGGTTCTAATTTCGGATCGAGGTAGTCAATTTATTTCTCATTTTTGGCGAAGTTGCTGTCGGTCGGCTCAAATTGATGTGAGACTATCGACCAGTCACCACCCTCAGACCGACGGACAAACCGAGAGGACCAATCAAACTCTCGAACAGTATTTACGCTGCATGCTGCAACAAACTGAAAAAACTTGGAAAGACATCCTTTGGATAGCCGAATATGCCTACAATAACTCTGTCCATTCGGGAACTGGGAAAACCCCGTTTTTTCTTTTGTACGGCAGTCACCCTCGAACCTCGGAGTTGGATCCCCTCCAAGATCTTGAAACACCAGCAGTAGACTACCTGCATTCTACAATCACCCAAGCCTTTAAGTAAGCTGTTTCTCACCTTCAAAGGGCTAAAGAACAATACAAGAAAGGAGCAGATCAACATCGGAAGGAAGCCCCTCAATATCAAGTAGGGGATCAAGTCTGGTTATCCACCAAATATCTACCTCTAAAAGGGCCACGCACATTCAACCCAAGATACCTTGGTCCCTATTCCATCACTACCATAGTAAACCCAGTAGCGGTCAAGTTGGACTTGCCCCCGCACATGAAGATACATCCGGTCTTCCACGTCTCTCTATTAAAACCCGTGCAACCTCAAACCCGACTAACTAAATCTCCAAAACCTATCCTAGTTGATGGAGAACTCGAGTTTGAAGTCAAAAGCATTCTGGACTCCAAGATCTCCAAATCTAAACTATTTTACCTAATTGACTGGAAAGGCTACGGCCCCCAAGAGAGATCCTGGGAACCTGCTGAATATGTCCACGCTCCTCGCCTAATCAAAAGATTTCACCGAACATTTCCTGACAAGCCAAAACCCCCGGAGAAGCCCGGTTTGGGAGGGGCCTTGAGGGGGGGTACTGTCATGATCTCTGCTTCCAAAAGGGCAGGGTTTTCCCAACTCCCTTGGAAGCAGATTCATAACCCAGGTTCCGAGTGCCAACCAGTCCCAATTGGGACCTTTTGGACCCAGTCCTGGCGCCAGTGGCACCAGGCTCATAAATATGCCCAGTCCCAGCGCTGGAAGCACCGGGCTCATAATGCTTGGGTGGACTTACCTGCAGCAGACCTTGCTGCTTACTTGCCTGCCAGTTGAGCCTCTGATCCTCTTCTGTTTGGAACTACTTTTCCTGTTGGGTGGGGCAGGAGCCACTCCCTAGATTCAGAACACTGGAACTCTTCTGGAAAGCAGGAACTCTTTTCTTACCTAGGCGTGGCTGTGGAAGGAGACACCTAAGCACTACAGGAGGCTATTTAAACCACACCCGATGGATGAATCTTGCTTTGCGTTATTCTGCA
Source organism: Ambystoma mexicanum (assembly GCF_040938575.1). Taxonomy (NCBI): domain Eukaryota; kingdom Metazoa; phylum Chordata; class Amphibia; order Caudata; family Ambystomatidae; genus Ambystoma; species Ambystoma mexicanum. Next base: position 179,484,571 of record NC_090921.1, read on the forward strand.
TCCTCTGCAGCAGAACGCTCATCGTGTCTTCTGCATCTGATCCTGGGCCTAAGGAAAAAGGCTTACCATCCTGAATCCAGTCTTCAGCAACACCTATAAAGACAAGAAAGAACAGGTTAGCATTACGGTCTTCAGTGACAGCTCTTCACTTACCTGGTCCATCGGCTGTCACCAACGCCTCGCGCTGCATTCCGGCATCTGAAAGACAAAGGCTTACCTACTCTTCGTGCGCTCCGGAGGTCTTCACACTGCATTCCGGCATCTGAAGGACAAAAGCTTACCAACTCTTCGCGCGCTCCGGAGGCCTTCGGCGCTGCATCCCACATCTGAAAGACAAAACAAGGTGCGTTTAAAGACATTGGGGAACTTTAATACTCACGTGCCATTACTCCTTTCCACATCTAACCCAGTGGGTATTCCGGCACCCTGCAGCCGCTCCAAACTTGTACCTGCAAAATAAAAAGACAGTTAGAGCGCATCGTGAAGCAGGCAACTAGCGCTTACTTACGTGCTTCCAGGCGCTTCTATTCATCACACGGGCTCCATCTTCAACTCACTTCAGCCCGTCATCCGCCATCGCCGGAACCCTGCAAAACAAGAAACATCATTACTAAAGAGTTTAAAGACATTAGAATTACTCGAAACTTACCGTTCGTGCAGTAAACGACGGACAGCAGTCCTCTGAAGTCAAGAGGCCTGCTCCCCTTATTCAGTGAAGAAACTGGTTACAGCACCCTGCCCCGAGGCAGATGGAGAGCACAGCGTTCACTTACCTAAGGTGAGAGCGTTAACCTTTGGGGTTCTACAGGAGAAGAGAAAGGGAAGAAGAGAGAGACATTCAATAACCCAGTTCCTTAATCCCATATTTTCTATCTGCAGACATCTTACCCTTCGAGTCAAACATACAGTGCACAGAGGTCCAGCCCAAAGAGCCAGCCGTGTGTTACACATCACCTTTGAAGATACGGTATACGCCCAGTCAAGACCGGCGCCTCTACGGGAATCAGGTGAGCGTTACAATATGTTAACGGTATGTGTGCAACAGGCATCAAACAAGGCACTTAATTCTTTCTTAGTTATTCATGTGTACAATCCTTGTGGAAAGACAACCCTCGTGGAAACATTTATTGTGAAGTGATAATTCAACATATTAACCATTTGATTGAAAAATGGTTACAAGAGCATGATAATTAACCATTCTACGTTATTTTTGTGATAAGAGGGAACTCAATAGAAACTGTGGGGGTTGGTTAAGATGTGTACATCTTCACCAGTTGTTGCAGATGGTCGTGACTGATGATGCCATTTGTAACTTTACTTGGTCTAATGGGAACTCGTTTTCTTTTCCTATACTAAAGCCTTTAATTTGTTCCCAAAATATCCTGAGTGACCATGTAATAGTAGAATGTATTCCTCACAGTGAACTATCTTCCTCTCCTATTCCTTTAAATGGACTGTATGTAATAAACAATGCAGGTAATAAATGAATGCGGTCTGTAACTAACATTGATAGATTTAATAATTCCACTTTGAGATTATTGGTCAATAATGACCTTCCCAACTTTAAGGAATTAAATCAATTTAATGTGATTGTTAACGCTCAATTTGACCATCAATTGGCGCTGCAAAACAAGGGAGGTCCTAGTAGATTACACCATCCCCAAAAATAAATTGTATGACCCAGCTGTGGTCTTAAAAAGGAAGGAATTATGACTAAATATCCACCAAATAAGAAAACATATTAGTGATTGTTTGGAAAAGCAAATTCTAATTAAGAAAGAAAATAAAATATAAAAACTGGATTAGGCAGCATAGGGGCTCAATCAATAGCTGCTGCACATTGGCAGACAATGTACAGCGACCGGAGGGGAAATTATTTGTGGGTGTTTTGGTATATTTCCATACACATAATATTACCCAGCTGGTGATGCGTGAAATGAACCCCATTCAACATGGTAAATGGGAAGAATATATTTGAAACTTGCATTACCAGGTACAAATCATAACTCCTAGTAACAACTATGTGAACATTCAGGATAAATCGTTCTTTTACATTTACGGAGCTGGATATCGAACTAATAATAGATTAAAAACATCTAGAGCACCTGGCTTGGATAGATTGCCTAACATAATATTAAAAAAAGGTCAAAAAAATGGGGGCATTGGTGCTCATGGTTATTTTTACTGAAATGGTCAAATCTGGTATATTGCTGATAAGTTGCAAACGTTCAATATTAATACCAGTCTATAAAAAAAAGATTTGCGTGAGAATCCAGCAAACTACTGTCTGCTTGCTATGATTGATGCCAGTGCAAAGATCCTCTCTCAACTGCTTCTGCATTATATCAATGAATGAATTTGAGAGAAGAATATCTGTAAGAGCAAAGAGTTAGGCTTTAGAAAGGGTTGTGGCAATGTTACAAGTCTGTGGTCATTAACTGATTTGATTTGGAAAACATATTCATAACACTAATACCTTATTTGTATGTTTTATTGACTACATGAAAGCCTTTGACACTGAACTATTTCAAAAAAATTGCAAAAATTGGAAAATGGGCTCTACACCCTCAAATCTTGTACTTTGTAAAAGCACTATATAGCACCACGGAGGTTCAGATCAGAATCAACCAGGACAGAAACAAAAACTAATTTATGTAAGAAAACCATGGTCTTAAACAAGGCTGTACCTTGGCACCGGTATTGTATAATATATATATAGCTGATCTGTCAGGAATCACCTGCCCCACATTGGTACACATTGTATATCTTGGCTGTCTTACGTGTATGATGTTGTGGTATTGGACCAAACAGCTCTTGGACTGCAGCATAGCCTTGCAGCTTTGAACCAGTTCTCTATTGTTAATAGATTAACTATTAATTAATAAGACCAAGAGTATGACCTTTAGAAAATCTAGGAACAATATGAAGAGATATAATTGGATTATTCAGAATACTCCTATTGAGGAGGTTACCATTTATTGGCATCTTGGCATATTTATTAATAATACCTTAAATGTTTATCTAATTGCTGACTCAATGGTCACCAGCACTATGACAAAGTTTAAGGCTGTTCGGTCATTTATTCACAAAAGTGGGGGCCTGTCCATTAAGGGTTTAACGCGCATTTATTGTTCTTGAATTTTTCCTACCATTTTGTACAGTTTGGAGGTCTCCTTTTCTGAAGGAGAGACCAAGCGGTTTAAAACCCTGGATGGGAAAATATGGAGTAGTGCGCTTGGCCTCCCCAATGGGGGCCGGTGGAGGTGATTTGTTGTAAATTAGGTTTAACATCCTTGCAAACCTGTAAGATGATTTCAAATTGCTTCCTTTCCTTCATAATTCATGGAGATTGTGACAACGATAATTCTATGTATTCTTATTTTTATAGTCAAATAGACATGAAGACACCATCCTTGGCACTAAGACCATGGACAGTGGAGATTTTAGATTTTTTTAACCAATATTGTTTGTGACACTATTGAATTTGAAAACTACTCCCAAATGGAAAGGGAAATTAGAAAAAAGCAGCAATAGGGGACAGAAATATGAGATTCTCCAAGCTGCCTAGCTTAACCACTTCTACTGAATATATAATGCAATCCTTTCTGATAGGCTTCCCATGCACTTATATTAAAAATACTCAAAACTAAGGGTCAGACGGTTTATCATGCAGCTTAGATTCAATTTACTACCAACACCAGCTAGTAGAGGTTCCTGGTTTCATAAAGCTGCGAAGGAACGATTAAGCAGGTTGTGCGGTCTAACTATTGAGACATCTAGGCATTTATTGACAAATTGCAAAATGCTTGATTGCTTATATTTGGAGGGGTATGGCAGATCGGATTATGATTCGTTCTTTATTCACTCTGATCAGTTTTGGAGTAACATCTATGCTGGCAACAATCTCATCATGAATTTTAATATCTTGTACAAATTGGCAAGACATTTTTTTAAAATTACACTTATTCTTTGTTTTTAAATTAAATTAGATTGAAAACATGTTTAATATAAATGTAACCTTTGTGTTAAAGGTTTTAATTAAACAAACAGCACTAATACATTATTTTTAAAAGATTGGATGCAGTTGACAATCCATTTTGAAATAGCTGATTTATAGATGGGATCTCCCGGCAGCTAGAGTTTTTCTGATTGGCTTTGTTTTTTGTAGGTAATACATGACAGCACTCCTGACATCTAGCATATGTAGGGTTTTTCTGCTGCGTTCTTGGGGTGATGGAAGAAAGCAGGAAGTTCTATGGATTGATTCACATGGAACTTGCAGATGAATTTTGGAGAAAAACAAGCGCCACTTTGTCTTTGTGAATAATTACAAAAGGATCTTGTACTGAGAGTGCTTGCAGTTATCTAACCCTTCTGATAGATGTGATAGCAACACGGAAAGCGCAGTCTTATAAGTGAGATGTTTAAGACTGGCTTTGTGCATTGGCTTGAAGGGTGCTCCCATGAGCTTTGTAAGTACAATGTTCAAGTCCCAGCTGTAAGTTGGAATAGGAACTGGAGGGTACAATGTTTTTCACACACTCCATGAATGTCTTAACTACAGGCACTTTCCACCATGAAACTTTACTTTGTGATGTGTAGGCTAAGAGTGCAGCTAGATAATGAATCTAAGACTAAGCCTGAGTCTAACAGATAAAGTGTACTATAGGTGAAGGTGAACAGTCAATTGGATAGATAGTACGTGCTTTGCATCATCACACAAAATGTTTCCATTTGTTGTAATAACAATGTCTTGTGTTTGACTTGCATGCTTCTTTTAGAATGTCCATGCACCTCTGGTCTAGGTTTTAAAAGACCAAATTCTATGACTTCAGAAGCCTGTCTGCTAAGTTCAATGTCTGAGGGCATGGGTGATGTGTTGTCCCCTTGGTTCTGTGACATGTTGAACAGGCACATTAGTTCCATGGGAGGACAAAGAGACATCATTCGTAGGTGTGAAAAACCATGTTTGTGATGCCCACATTGGAGCTATTAAGATCAGTGTTACTTGTTCCTGGTGTAGCTTGTGTACTATTCTGTTGAGAAGAGGAGGAGGGTTGGGGGGATATGCAGCATACGCAAATTTCCCTGACAAGTTCATTAACGGAGCATTCCCCTTGGATCCTGTCTGGGGAAACCTAGATGAGTAATCTTGCCATTGTGCATTTTTCTTGTGTAGCAAAGGATTCTATGTTTGGGAACCCCCAGTTTGAGAAATCGTTGTGTAGCACATCTGTTTAATTGACACTCATGTTCAGACGGCAGCATTGCACTTCTGCTTAGTACGTCTGCCAGAGAATTGCATTCCCCTGGAACATGTGTTTTAATGCCCATAGCCAAATGTTCTGGGCTAGTTTGGATAGCCCTGGAGAATGTATCCCTCCTTGTTTGTTCATATAGTAGATGGCTGTGGTGCTCAGCTAGAATGAGGACAGTGTTTTGTACTAGCTGTGGTTTGAAAGCTTACAGCACTTTGAAGACTGCCAGTAGTTCTAGAAAGTTGGTATGTTTTCCAGTTAAAGCTTCTTTCCACACCCGTGCGCAGTGTAATGGAGAAAGTTTGCTCCCTGCCCTGTCAGGGATGCGTCTGTACTGAATGGCTTTGATAGCTGGTGTACTGAAAAAATATTTTCCTTTTAAAAGGTTCTCTTTGGTTCACCACTGCAGACATAGAACCAGAGGTTTCGGAACCACCTCCAGACTGCTTGCTTGCAACCATTGTTTCGCTAGCCACTCCTGCATAGTATGCATGTGCAAACGGGGATGTGGCACTAAGTAAATGCAGGTAGCCATTCTTCCTAGAAGGCGCATCGCCTTTCATACGGTGACCTAATGAACAGCTATGTAGTGAGGGACTTGAAAAAGCATGTTTTGTTTCCCTCTCAGTTAAGGGGAATACTTATCCGTCTTTTGCTTGAATTAGTGCCCCCAGAAACTGTTTTACTTGACTGGGCACTAAACACGATTTTTTTCTCGTTGTTGGGGGAAGGGAAGCCCAATTGAAACAGTAGGTTGACTGTTTGCTGAGTGCTTTGTTGACACATTTGAGCGGTGTTGCCTGTTATTAGCCAGTAGTCTAGGTAAGGATACACTGGAATGTACTGCCTGAGTAAGTGTGCAGCTACTACTGCTAGGACCTTTGTAAAAACTCGACGAGCTAAGGCGATGCTGAAAGGTAGCACTTTGAACTAGTAGTGCTTGTCTCTCACTTAGAATCTTAGGTATTTTGTGTGTGCTGGAAAAATTGAAATATGAAAGTAATTAAAGTTACTCACTTTAGTGACTAGGGTACTCATAGTCCTTCACGGGGACGGGACCGGCACCTTTGCCAGCAAAATATTCCCCTTTAAATATAGACCAGCACGCTGCACCAGGCGTGAGAACGCTCCCCAAGGCCTCACCCTCCGTTACCCCACCTCAGTCCCCTTTTTGACACATCAAACGCTTTAATACCTGCCTATACTGAATATTTCAGCCCCTGGCATACAAGCGGGGCAAAGTGGGGGGGACGTATGGAGGAAAGGGGACTAAGGACTGCAAGTGCTCTAGTCAGTACAGTGAGTAACTTTAATTACTCAAGAGTCCCGTCCCCTTTGCTCCATCCTTGTGGGTGATTCCACCGAACAAGATCATAGGGTGGAGCTGTGACAACCTGCTTCATATCTAGGACGAAACAAAACAGTTCTTCAGAACCTCCTGACCGAACTCTGCTTCTCGGCTGGAACTGGTATCCAGGGAACGGTGCTTATAGAACACCGGAGGGGGCCATGTAGCCGCCCTGCTGATAACATCCTAGGAAGCATGCCTGTCAAACGCGACAGCTGTGGCCTTAGCTATGACCGCATGGGTACGAATCCCCTTCAGAACTGTTTTGCCCATGGCTGTATACACCTCCAAAATGCGCATGCGCACCCTGCCCAACCACACACAGCTCGACTTGGGCTTCACTCTTTTAAACACGGATCCCCTGCAGCACTCCGCATTAGCGGCTCTGTAGAAATATTTGCTATTCAACTCGGACTCCAAAATTAAGATAACTCTTTTCCCAGTCCTCTCCACTAGGCCATTTCTGTCACCCACTGCCCCCAGTTCTAATTTAGCTTTTGCCATTTCTTTTCTATTTACCAGGAAAGTGACTTTTGGGCAATCAGCTTGGGAACTAAGCTCCCACCTTACCACTTGCCCCCTTTTACCTCCAGAGATGCCAACCTCACAGCCGACATCCACCTACATTGACTTCTCATTGAGAGCATATTGAGGAAGGTGAGCACATACTTTCTTCTTTTATCTGCTTCCCTACCCAGTTCATGTATGCATTTTATAGGCTAACATTAGGTGCTTAAGGCTGAATTACTAGCGTTTGTATCTGTATTCTTACCTTCTTAGCCTAAAGCAGCCTGGCGCTGCTTTCCTACCAGCAAGGATCAATTGAAACCCTGCTCCACACGAACGATCCAGCAATTAAAAGCTAATCCCAGGTTAGTCCCGTGCTTCCCTTGCAACTATCCTAATACTAACTGTGGTGTACCACAATTATGGATTTTTATGTCATGTTCTTCAATTTTTAAATTTTCACCTCAGGCACTAATAGAGCCCTCCCCCTACTTTCTTTTAGGGAGACCTTCTCCAGGCCCAAGATGAAGGCATCTTGCCGAAACGTCTAAGGACCAGCACTCCATTATCTACCAGGTCCTTCCAATCTTTTTATTTAGATCTTGACGTCGACCACGTGTTAGGTCACCCTTTAGCCTGGCTACATACAACCAACTGCGATGGCATCTATTGTTGTCTAATTAGTTGGAGTGTGTATTATGTACCTGTACTATCACTTGGCACTAAAGGTGGTGGTTACACATTGATTTCCAAAGCACTATATTGTTTTAAGCTTTGTATGAATGCAATTTAATTGTTAACTCAGTTACATCAAGGTTTTGTGAATAGGAACTACCCTTAATGAACTGAACCCTTTTTACCAAAAAAAACAAACAAATGCATGACTTTGAAATGCATTAACAGCAAAATAAATAAAAAAAGCTGTACCCTTCACATCTATTTTTGTCTGTATTTCTCAAATCTAATGAGTATTACTACATTCAGAATGTCTCTGCCAGTTTGTGACATGATAGAATAATTCTAGGCCTATTAAAGTTAACAAGTAGACCTCAATACTAAAGACGTCAGGGCATACCCCTCTTTGTACCATGTATTATTAGCCCATAGCTCTGACGCTCTCAGAGCTGTCCCTCCAGTTACAAGTACACCTCCAAAATGGCCTGGACCATCCAACGAGCGATAGAAGCTTTGGAAGCCTGGGTGCCAGGAGACGTGCCCCCAAACATGATGAACAATACCTCAGACTTCCTAAAAGATTTTGTCCGAGAAAGGTAAAACTTGATGACTCTCTTAAGGTCCAAGGAATGCAAAGCCCCTTCGGCATCTGGCTGCGGGTTCAAGAACAACGCCGGCAGGCATATCTCCTGATTTAAATGGAATGGTGTGATCACCATGGGCAAGAAATTTGGATGGGTGCACAAGATAACCTTGTCGTTATGAAACAGGTTGAAGGGTTCACATGATGACAACGACTGCAGTTCACTGACCCTGCACAGCAAAGTGAGCACCCCCAGCAATACAGTCTTCAGTGTTACCAGCCTGATGTCCACTGAGGCCATCGGCTCAAAAGGCTTGCGCTGCAAAGCCGCAAGAACCACATTAATGTCCGAGACAGGATGAGGCCTGTGTGCCGAAGGAAAGAACCTGGACAACACCTTGAGGTGGCCTTAAACACTGGGTTGGCCGCAGAAAAAACATGCTCTGGGGAATTGTTGTAGGCCCCAATGGTCCCCAGATAGGTGTGGCAGGTATCGACCTGAATGCCGGAACAGGCCAGATGTGAGGAAAAAGCCAGCATGTCGTCCAGGAAGCAGGTGAAAGGGGCTTGAGCCCAGTTGCAAAATCTTGTCCATTTACTCTTCTACTGAGCCCACGTAGAACGCCTCCTGAATGATGTCTGAGTTGTCCTCAGAGAACTGAGCATGGCGTACTCTCAGCTGGGCAGTAACCAGCCCACTAGAGCTAGCCTGGCCGGGTCTTCCACTGCCACGCCCTGCTGCATCAGGACGCCCCTGCTGCGGATCGGAAGATGGACCATTCCCTGGGAGCACAACAGCAGTAGATCGGGGAACCATGCCCTCGATGGCTAGTGTGGGGCGATCAGGATGAGGCTGCAGCCTACTGATGCGGGGAGGGTCCACTGGAGCAACGGTGGAGGAGGAAACACGTAGCACCTATGGCCATGCCAGCAGACCTAGAACGCGTCCGCCAGAGACCCCTTACCCCGGCCCACCCAGGAGGCAAACCGGGGGCACTTGGACTTCCGCAGAGATGTAATTCATTCAGTAAGGGCCCATTCCCAGATCGCATCTGCGTCCATGCACAGAGGAGGCATGTGAAGGAACGGGTGCCACCCTCCTTGTTCAGGTAAAACATTGTAGTGGAGTTGTCGGGTCGGACCAGAACCTTTGTAACCCTGATGAGGCAGAAAAGCATTGAGTGCCAGACCCACCACCCTGAGTTCGAGCAGAAGGATATGCAGAAGTGCCTCTGCCCTGAACCATGCAACATGAAAGGAGTAGACCTTCAGAGTAGCCCCCTAGCTCGTAGCGAGGAATCCCTCGTCACCATCAGAGTGGGCTCTGCTGAGTAAAGGGGGCTCCCACTGCCACATTGCCGTCCATCATCCACCAGCAAAGATCCGGGAGGAGGAGCAGCGGATTGGGATCCTGCTTGACTGAGACCCTTGAGACGGGCATGCTGGGCCGTGAGCATGCACAATGCCATCAGTCTGAGAAAGTGCTGGAACCACCATGCCACAGTGGTAAAGTTGGCCAGAAAGTGCCCTACTGCCTTGCAGAGGGAAAGGAGCCTCTTGGGCAGGGGCAACACCTGCTGTATCACCGTGTCCCACAGCACTCCAAGTAACACCAGATCATGGTGGTAGTCAGCTGCAACGTCAGCCGGTCGAGGGAAAATCCAAGCTGGTGGAGAACATCTGAGATAACGATATAAGTGATGGCCCTCCAGGCGGACGAGACCAGCCACGGCATTCATCAGCTTTGTGAACGCACAAGGAGCCGAATTGAAAGGTAGCACCTTGTTCTGGAAGTGGTCCGACAAACGTGAACCACAGAAATTCCTGATGCGGCTGGTAAATGGGGACATGGAGGTAGGCATTCTTGAGGCCTTGGAAACGTATCCAGTCACCTGCACACAGATACGCTGCTATGTGTACGAGAGTAATCATCTTGAAGTGTTCCAGCTGTAAAGACAGGTTGAGAAATGACAGGTCCAGGACTACCCTCCTCAGGCCAGCCTGGTTGTTCTTGGGTACCGCAAAGATCTTTGAGTAGAAGTCGGGGCCCCTGCATCTCCAAAAGAGAAAGGATCTCCCATAAAAGGGCCAGGAACCCTATCTGAGGCATAGGAGGAGAGTATGGTAGAGGAAAAGAAAGGAGAAGACTGAAGTCCGTGGTGAATATACAGAGGATCCAAGGACTACGAAAATGCTGCTTCCAGCTGTTCTGGAAGAGAGCCAACTGGCTTCTTACAGGCAAGCTGTGTTCCCTGACCATTAAGTCACTGTTTTTGGCATTTAAAAACCCCACGAAAAAACGTCCTAGCTGCACACAATCTCCTACACAAGCCCCACGGCAGCCAGAACGCAGACTAGGAGACCACCTTCCTTACTGTACACATTTACATTGAATTCTGATCCACCGAACCGCACCAAGCAATAGAATGCAGCCAGCCCATGCAAACCACTATGGTCGCACAATACCAAGTACACCCAAGCACTAATATGCTACTCTACTCCCTCCATTGACACAGACCACGGTCCCCAAGGGCATTCAACCCACAGCGCTTTGAGATCATACCAATGATAAATAAGACACTACACAAACACACCATACCATGACAGAACCTGTGAGGTGGGAGCAAAGGAGGGGGAGTGGAAAGAAGACATGCAAAGTCCTCTGCAGCTTCCTCTTGTGGTCAATGTCGGTTCTCGGTGCACAACGATCCTGAAACCCCTTTAAGCCGGTGAAAGCGTAGGGTTTTAAGTCGATCCTGGCCTGAGACTGAGGGAAGGACTTCTGCCCTGTCTTAGTCAGGATGGCCAAGGACTTGGCGGTCTGTGTAGAGGTCTCATCTCGACCCCAAAGCACAGCCCGCTGCTGGCGGTGTAGATGTTGGAGACCACAGACTCCAGAGGGAAGTCAGACAGGAACTCCCCAAGCTCTCTCCATAGCTTCTGGTTTGCTGCGGCTAGGAGGGTGTCGGCCTTAGCCTGCAGCAAATGCAGCCATGAGATGGCGTAGCAATGTTTTCCGAAAGGCTTTGACCTCTTTGGGAAGACAACTGGAGGCGGCCCCTGCAGAGGAAGACGACAAAGACGATTGTTAAGAATACAAGGAGGCCACTAGGAGGACTGGCTCCTCATCCCGGAGCCTGAACCGGCTGTCCAATTTCTTGTTCATCTGAGCTCCTCCCAGGCCTTTCTCGCCACCTGCAGCACCTCCTGAAACGGAATGCCTTAGCAGCTTGTGACACACCTGGCCACAAACTCTGCTAGCACTTGAGACTCCTGGGGGGCTTCCTCTGGCTGAGGGAACCCCAAGAACACTGCAAGGCCCTAAAGGCGATCATGGAAAGCCTTTACAGATGCCAAGGGTTTGTCTCCCTGGGCGCCGTCATCATTGCTGTCATTGCGCCCCCACGCCATGAGACACTGGATCCAGACCCGAAGATAGTTGTGGATCCATTGGCTGCTGCTGGGGGAGGCGTTGGCGGTACAAGAGGAGGTCAGAACGGTTTGAAGGACCGGAGAGCCATGGCCAGAGGAGGAACAGGCAACAGCACCAAAAGCACTAGAGGAGGGCCCAGAAGTGGAGGCCTAGGAAGCACGACCTGTGGGATCACTTCCCTGACTATACCCTTGAGGAGCCACGTCATTTGAGGGGAGCACACGAGTACGAGGAAACACTCGAAGAATTCTTGGATCCCAAGTGGCATGGCCCTCAGTGGCGCTGGTCCTCTTTTCCTCATCAAAGCACCTATGCGCCGGTGGCATGTTGCTAGAAGGCTGCAAGGGGTAGATGTTACCCTGCAGAGACCAACCGCCTGTAACGTAAAGTCTGCTGCTGTCGCTTCCTGAGCGAAGGGGACTGGAACCTTCTTGCATAGCCCACTCTGTGGGCGAAGGACCGGGGAGACCCGGATCCAAGATGGCCACCAGGCTCAGTCATGTGCTTGTCCGCCATCTTGGGGCCTTGCGCCATGCCCTGGGTGGGAGGACGCGAAGGCCACCGTGCCACGTGTTGGATCTGACATGGATGGACAATTCTTGGCCCTCAAAACTGAATCAGAAGCTTTGACCTCAGAGATGGCTCTGGTAGGCTCTGTGCCCTCGGCCTGCTGGACGGTAGTCGAATCACCCTGTACAACGTTCTCAGAGGTGGCTCTGGTAGGCTGGGAGCCCTCAGCTATAGAGCTGGTAGTCATGTTGGATTGTGCGAGGAACTGACTCTTGGAGGTAGAACACGACATTCCCTCGCCCACCAGGGTCAAAAGGAGGACGAACTTGATCACCCCTCCATGGACTGCCCAGTAGAGCTCCTGAGTCCTTTGGCTTGGGAGCCAGTAGCTTTGTCAGTCTAGGCTCTGTCAGAAACAGAATCCAAAGTACCCTTTCCTGTGGGAATACCCGGGAAGGAGTCTCCACACTGAGGAGTCGTACTAAACAAAGGGCCTACCTTGTCTTGACTTGGGGTCCTGGAGAAAAACTCTTTAAGAGGACCCGAAGGAGAAGCGTGGAATACATGCGCCGGGGAGGCAAAGCACCGAAAGGAGGTGAAGATTCAAAAAGACAAGAAAGGGGAGCAAGCAGAAACGTTTTTTAAAAAAGTCTCTGCGCCTAGCTGCCAGGCCTGACACTGTGCTGAAAAAGGGACTGTGGTAAGGCGCCGGAAAGGGGGGTGGGGTGGGGTGGGAGAAATTGGGGGGTGGTCCCACAGCCAGGGCCATGCCCTACATTAAATGTAAAGGGGAAGCTCAATTTTTCGCTGCCAAAGGTTTGGGTACCCATGTTGGGGACGCCACACAAGGACGGAGGAAAAGTGACAGGACGTGTGAGTATGCATCTTACGTGTCCAAAGTTACCATGCAATCCCCGTTTTTAGTAGTGTTTTTACCTCCTGGAGCGTAGTCATCGTGAATTTGTGTGGCTTGATGATTTTCAGTGCGCAGGTTTAGAACTCAGCACATTGTCAGATCTTTCTTTAGAACAAGGAAGTACGCTGAATAAATATCTTGATTTTCCTCTAGAGGCGATACAAGCCCTATTGCTCCTTTGTGCAGTAGAGTTAAAATCTACTCTTGTAGGATTAGGAAATGTTCCGTTATTGTTGTTCTTGTACGAGGAGGATGGTGGTGCAGTGTTTAGAGAAGTTCGATTGAATACCCTTTGCCACGGTTGCGAGCACCCAGCGATCTGACGTTATCCGTCCCATGTGTGGGTGAGTGAGATGTGACCCCACTGAGGAAGCATGGGAGGGTATGTGAATTGAGGCGTCATTTGCTGGCGGGGCAACTGAGCCTCTGGAGGCTGCTCCTCTGCCCCTCCCTTTGCCTCTACGAAATCCTCTCTGTTTGTTTGACTGATAAGAGGATGATTGTCCCTGGAGACTGTAGTAAGAGGCAGATGTTCCAGATTGATTGGACCTTGTAAAGCCTTGGATGCAAAAAATGTGCTGTGTGTTGAAGGTGCCCCGTTGGACATGAGGCTTATTTGGGATTTGGCTTTTAAAGTCTTGTGCTCCTCCTTTGTAGTCTCAAGTTGATCTTCAACTGCTTTTCCAAACAGGTTGGAATCTTCAATCAGCATGCTGCAATTGTAATTGTTTATTTGTAAAGTGCTTATACACAAGTGAAGTGCTTCAAAGCAGGTAGGGAACAAGGGGATATCGTCGCCATTCTTATGCCTTGAAGATTCCGAATGATCTAACAACAATAATAAGCATACTAGGCTAGAGGCATTTCTACTGCGTGACAAGGAGTGGGGACAGAAGGGGCGGGAGGGAGAGGGAGGGAGAAGGACATACAGAGACAAAAAAGGCTGGTCATCAATACACCTATGCATGAGTGTTTCAGACACAACCAAGCTAGGGAGGGGACACAGGGAGGATAGGACAGAAACCTTATAGGCCTAGTACATTCAAGTTTGTGCAGGTACGCAGACAGGAAGTGCAAAGGAGAGTGAGGGGGACAAGTGCGCCAAGTCCAGCAGGGGTCTGGGTTAAATGCAGAGTGGTTACCACTCTCATGGAACATATTGCAGTAGTGCATATGCCCGGAGGCAAGTGCAGGACTGGTGGGGAGCCTGGGACCGGTGAGGCTCTGGAGGTGCACCAGGCCACAAGTCAGCGAACTGAGCACGTTGGGGAAGAGAGAAAAGAAGGGAAGCAGGAGAGAAGAGAAAGGAGGTTAGCAGGGGAGAGGGAGCGAGAAAGAGGACTGTATTGAAGAGTTTCCATAACTTGAGGAGGTCCGGCTCAAGACGGAGGGAGTGTTAGGGAGAATTCTCAAAATGTGCCAATTCCTCCCACCTTAGAGCCCTCCAGCTCTTTTGCTAAACTTTGGCACTTTGAACTTTTTAATTCTGTTTGTTTTGTGCGTTCATTTTCTTTGGTTATGGAGTTTTAGACAACTCCATAGGCATCATCTTTTTGTTTGTGTCACACAGCACCCTCAGTGCAGTGGCACAGGGAAGCCTTTTCAGGCTGTCCCAAGGTTTAAATACCTTAAATATTCGCTGGGATAAACTACTGTTTTCCACAGAAAGTAAAGTGAAATTGACTTTACTAGTCTTTCCAAATTCCTAGACCCAGCACACACTATCTTACAATAGAGTGCTGGAGGGGTTACCTAGTATTCCCTATGTCTAGAAATTCATGTAGCAGTCAAATTCTACCCTTTCCTCTCGAAATGGCTGGTGGCAGTGGTTTTACAACCAACCTCCATGCCTTAGTCTCCTAGGAGACCCAAATGCACTCTGGCGTGATTGGATGGCTGACTGTCCGACAAGGACAGCCATCCTGCTGGGTGAGTGGCAGCTAGGCTGGAATGAATTGGAGAAAACTGTTTAAAAGGTGAGTCTCTTAGCTTGGAAGGCCGAGTCGACCTCTAGAACGAAAGAACCGATGAAGAGCTGGAAGAGGACGGCTGCTGCAACTCCTGGATCGTTGGTTTGCCCGGTGAAGCCCTGCTGTAGGTTCGAATCGCCAAGTTCATCTCGACAGAGAAGCCCTTCAAGGACGACTTCTCCCTTTGAGTTGGTGGGACCAATCAACTCGTAAGCCACCTGGATACTATTCTTGGAGCTGGTCGTATTTTCCTCAGAGTGCTGCAGGAAACCGAATAGCCAGGGAGAAGGACACCAGTTTGTGTGCTTGACTACAGCTACCGGAATCGAAGATTTGCCTTTGCCAGCTTTTTGACCAGTCCCAGTGCAGTGCAGGAGTCCCCCGACGTCCTCCCTCTTGTCCCCACGACTGAGGCTCAGGAACAGCGAGATCTGCAGGAACTGCCAGGAACAGACGTCTTCAGCTGTATCTTTTTCTTCATTGTAAGGTACTGTGAAAACCCGACCGAGGGAACTTACCTCTCACTGCGAAAGTGCGTGAAACTTTGGCAACTTGCAGGCCTAGTCAGCTTGTGACCCGACATATGAATCTTTCTGTTACAAACTACTTCTGAGAACTTTGGCAAAGACTTTTCCGTTTAACTTCCAGAACTGCTAGATCCTATACAAGACTTTAGCCCATTAACTTTGGCCTAACCTATTGCATTAAATCAACTCCTCTGGTGAACTCAAACTATTTGCACTGTTTCAGTGTAACTGTAATATTTGTTTTAGTAACTTATGCCTTTTTGCTCCTACTTCAAATGCTCTGAATGCCATTTTGCTCCTCCTTCAAAGTAGTTTAAATGCCTCAGAACTTGATCTTGTGTAGTACTGAAGTATATTTTTGTGTGATATAGATTGCCTCCTTCTAGTGAATGTTTTATAAATGACTGTGAAATAAATTAATGTGTTTTACCAAGAAACCTTGAGTACAAGAGTCTATTTGAATACTTGTAATTATAGACCTCTGTGTAACACCCTTACAGCTCACATTCCCTCTTGAAATAAGCCTGACTGCTCAGCAGCGCTACCACAAAACTGTGTAGTACAGACTTATACCAAAGGTTGGTTTTGCTTACACCTGTGGTCCTAGTTGTGTGTAGTTGTCTCAAAGGGTACTGCACGTAAACTTTGCCTAACATAGAGGCAGAGGCTGTTCCAGAGGGAGGCCCCTGCAGATGATTACGATCTACCCCCAAATCTCTGTTTGGAAAAACGGCTCATCCAGAGATTTGGAGGAGGCAGAGTGGAGGGCTCTGGAAGTAGAGTATTTAGGAAGTGTGTTGAAGATGGTAAGGGCCCCAGCCCCAGAAAGCATTGTGGACTATGCAGAGGGACTGGATCTTGATCCTTGATCTGTGTAGCCTGCGGAGGGATTTCATGCCGAAGAGATGCAGTCCCTGGGCTTGAGGCCAATAATAAGTCTTGCAGTTCTGTTCTGGATAAGTTGAAGAGGTCAGAGAGCAGAAGTAGGAAGAGTGATAAAGAGACTTTCCAGTCTGGAGAGAGCCTGGGCTCTGGAGACAGTGAGCCTCTTGGGAAAGATGAGAAAAGGTAGAGTACCTCTGAGGAGGTGCTGCTGGTAGTGGGACTTTTTGGGCATGTCCGAGATGTGAGAAGAGAAGGAGAGAGTAGAGTCGAAGATGACCCCCGCGTTTCTTGCCTGCCTATTGGGTGAGGGCGCAGGACCAAGCATGGCTGGCCAGAGTGAAAGCAGGGGTCCCACCGAGGACGATCTCGGTCTTACTGGCATTAAGGCAGAGATCATTAGCAACACACCAAGACTGGATTGCGGACTGACAGTCAGGAATGAGCAAGGAGGAAGAGGCCGAGGGTAGCCTGAAAGTCATCTGCATAACACTGAAAGTTGGATGTGAAGGCATAGATCTTGTGGGCCAAAAGGGCCATGTAGACATTGAAAGACCAGGGGGATAGATTAGATCCCTGGGGGACACCACAAGTACAGAGCGTGATAGCGGAGAGAAAGGACACAAGCTCCATCTTGGAAGTACAGTCAGAGAGAAAGGATGCTAGCCACACCATGGCCTGATCAGTGATGCCTAGAGTATCACAAAGACGGGAGATCAGGTTGTTGTGGTTTACTATATCGAACGCAGAGGAGAGGTCAAGAAGAATGTTGACAGAGGAAGAGTTAGAGTCAAGGTTTGAGAGCAGGTCTTCACAGGTGTGCAGAAGAGCAGTTTCCGTACCTCTGGATGCTGTAAAGCCAGAATGATGGTCATGGAGACAACCAACAGATTCAGTGTGCATGGTAAGCTGAGAGATAGCTAACTTCTCCAGGAGTTTGCCCAGGAAAGTATTGATGGAAATCGGGTGATAGTTTGCTGGAATAGTATGGTCGGCAGAGGGTTTTTTGCACAGAGTGCACAAGAGAATGCTTGAGAGAAGTGGGGAAAATTCCAATGGAGAAGGAGAGGGTACAGACGTCTGCCAAGGCTGGCGCTAGATAGTCAATGTTGTCCTTCATGGTTTTGGAGGGGCAACGATCCACCTGTTTAGAAGCTTTCATAGACCGGACTTGTCTAGAGACCTCCTCAGGTGTGACAGGGGAGAGGGAGGGTAGAAGAGGGGGCGTTGTGGGGGTTGCCAAGGGCGGCCCAAGAGATGATGGTGCATGAGTGGGTGCGGAGGAGAGGGAGGACAACATGTCCTGTGTTTTGGTGGTGAAGTGTGCAGCCAGGGCACGCAAAGGGCATTGGTGGTTGCAATAGAGGATGAGACTGCAGTAGGGTTGGCCAGTTTCTTACAGACTTTGAAAAGTTTGCCAGTGTTGTGAGATGCATGTTTGAATATGGACTCTTTTCTTGGACCGGTTGTAGTGTCTATATTGCCTTTGTAGTTTGTCAGACAGGGCACCTGAAGATCCAAAATTTCCGTTCAGTTGCCCTGCACTTGCGTTTAAGGTCAGCCAGATCAAAGTCGTACCAGGAGTTGCACTTTTTAGCAGGCTTCATTCGGAACCCCATGATATGGGCGAGGATGGCGAAAGTATTGGAAATGGAAAGGTGAAAGTTAGAGAGTTCTATGTCAGGGTGGGAATCAACCGCAAGAGTAGGAGGAGGAGGAGAGTAGGTGGCGGTAAAGGCAGCCACTGACACTTCAAGGTGGGGGGCATTGCAGGGTGTGCCAGTGCTGAAGGAGAGGAAGGCTTCAAGTGAGAGGAGAGAAGAGAGTGATCAATGCCATGAGAGTGGGGTAGTGAGAGTGATGTCTGTGGAGATAAGAGCATTCAAGGTGTGGCCAGCAGTGTGCATCGGATCAGAGGGTAGAATGGAGAAAGAGGCATAGGTTGCGGAAAGCTCCTGAAGAGTCAGGAGAGTCGAGATGGATGTTGAGATCCCCCAGCATGAGGAGTTGGGATGACGAAGAAATGAGATAAGATGCCAGGTCAGCCCATTCCGAGAGGAAGAGGGTGGACTGGCCTGGTGGCTGATAGGTGGCCAGAGTAAGAGAGGAGACAGGATAGAGAGAGACCCTGCAGACCAGGCATTCAAAAGAGGAATAGGCCTGAATGGGAATGGTGGAAATAGGGATCCACTCTGGAAAGATCAGGGGAACTCCCCCTCCTGGCCTGTTGAGCCTGGGTTCAGAGGATCTTGTATACTTCAGGGATAAGAGTGTCAAAACTCGTAACAGAGTTGTCCTTAAACCAAGTGTCAGTGAGAGCAAGAACCTCAAGGTCCAGGTGTTCTAGGAGGTGGTAGATGTTGGAGAAGTGTTTGACTGCGGATCGAGAGTTAAGTGTGGCAACGTGGAGCAGATTGCCATTTGTGAAAGACTTTCACGGGGGGTGTGCAGGGGACAGAGGTCCCCACGTAGGCGGTGCAGGTGCTTGAGAGATAGAGGCAAGAGAAGGCAGAGGGGCTGAAGGAGTGCAGGAAAGGGAGCCAGGACAGTGGTAGATGGCAAGGAAGCCAGAGGAGGAGGGGCCACAGGGGGCAAAGGAGCACCGGATAGATCAGCAGTAGGTGTCAAAGGCACCGTCATGGGAGAGGCTGACAAATTTGTTAGTGCAGAGAGTGTGGGCAAGGGAACCAGGATAGTAGAAGATGACAAAGGAGCCATAGTAAGAGAAGCAGTGTGATCAGGTGGGGGCAAGGTAGGCAAAGGTGTGCCTAGCAGGCAAAGGAGCCAGGGACGACGTAGGTGCAGATGGCAAGGGAGCCAGTGCGGAGGAATGTAGAAAGTTGATAAAGGGAAAGGAGGAGCCTATCAAAAAGGAGGAGGTTGGGTTGAGGTTCCTGCACCAAGACAGTACCATTTCGATAGACATTTCTGATGACTCTTGAGGTCGAGAAGAAGGCAAGAAGGACCTCCCAGCAGCTGCCACCATTGATGTGTGAGAAAGAGTAGGGAGAGAGCAGAGCAACCATATGTAGAGTCCATAGGTCGGGAGAAGGAACGACAAAGAAGATGTTGGTGAGAGTCTTTCTGGTGGATGCAAAGATGTAGGTGCCAGTGATAGGAAGGCCTGGGCTGGTACCAAGTGTGTCCTTCTTAAGTTTCTTCCTGCCAGACTTAGTGAGGGGTGAAGGATAGGAGATAGAGAACCAGTTAGAGAAGATATGAGCGATAGAAAGCGCCACTGTGAGGGGGCACAGAGTGTTTTGCAATTAACCAGGCTGAGCAACTGGGCACGAGGGCGGGAGGTGGCAGGAGGGCGCAAGCGCACATGGAAACACAATAGGAATGGGATCAAGCAGTGGGAGCTAAGGTGGGGGATTACAATGGAGCAAGAAACTGACAATACAGAGAGCAGGGAAGTATGTTGGATTTCTAACTAGCAGAACATAATGCAGGATGAAAACACACCCAAATTCGATTTTGGAACTAACAGTCACAACCAATGCAGGATGAAAGCACACCTAGATTTCGTTTTCTAAACTAACAGTCACAACCAATGCAGGATGAAAGCACACCACAGAGGTGAGAGCTCAGCAAATTCAGGAATCAATCTAAAAAGGTAGACCATGATGTACAAGGGGACATATGTAACAGAGAATCAATTAGTATGCCTAGTAGGCAGAGGGTGAGAGCCACAGAGAGATGAGGCAGTCAAGTTAGCAACAGTCAACACTCGGGTGATGGCAGGCAGGATGCCACAGTCCAGAGGTGCCAAGAAGAAGCATAAAGCATGTCTTTGCCAGCAGTACCAAGGAGAGGGGCCTCATGCCCAGCAAGTCCCGGACAGGCACAGACAGGGCCTTAGATGTGTGAATGGGCTGGCTCCCGCCTCTCGGTGCCACTGATTGGCTGATGAAGGAAGGAGGCAGACAATGGTGGGGGACCAGGCTCAGGTCTGAGAATGCTTCCAACACTCTAAATGGCGGCATCCATCTTGGAGCAGCAGGGCCCATGCAGGGTAATGAAATAAATCCCTTAAAGCATTGAGGACAGCATCATTTGCGTCATGAGAGTCAATTTAGCATCACTGTTTGCTTTCTTGTTATTGTGGGTGCGCGTCACCACGTGGCCAAAAAATGGAAAGACAATGCAGATTTCTTCTTTTTTTCTTTTTTATTTTTAAATATTGAGAGGACAGTGCACAGTGATTTTGAAGCCACAAATTGGCTTACCTTCTTGGTAGGGGCTCAGTGAAGGCAGAGGCAGAAGAAGCAGTGTAGAGCGGCACAAGTGAATGATCAGCTGTTCTCAGTGTGAATTTGGAAAGAGTGAGGAAATCACCTGTGCCTCGATGTGGGCCTTTGGTGAATGGGCCAGATGCTGATTAATGTTGCTCGAGTTTCGGGTTTAAAGCCGGAATCTTTGAGCCATGAATGATGTTTAAGCAGGGTCCCCTCTGCAAGTACTCTCCCTGAAGTGTCTGCTGAGTCTAAAGTATTTTCTAATGTTTTGGGTTACCCGTTTGACCTCTGTGGAGATTTTTATGAAAGTTGACTTTATAGATTCAGTCACAGAATCAAGATGTTTGAGAACCTCGTCCCACCTTGTGTTGTAATACCTTACAAGCAGTGTGGTATTGTTTGCAATTCATGACATATATGCTCCTGAGGTACTTATTCTTTACCCTAAGGTATACAGTCACTTGCAATCCTTATTGGGAGGTGCCTCAGAACTAGAGAGAGGAACACCAGCTCTTTTTCGAGTGAGGGAATTTGGTTTTGCATGTCCCCTGATATATAGAGGGTGAGATGGAGACAATTTAAAAAAAGAAATCCACTCTTGGGTGAAGTGCCTGCGTAAGTGATGTGTAGTAAGTGATGGGGCCATTCTTTTCCTTATTGATTGTAATAAAGGAATGGCCTGTTGAACAGCTTTTTTTCTCATTTAAGATATTTTCTACAAAGTCTGTGCTGTCTACGGTATGAATATTGAAATCATTAACAGCCCTTTTTAATAATTCGTTGTATAACAATTGGTTGTCACCACTCTCACGTTCAACAACATCTGGCAATGGTTACATCTGAGTCATCTAGATACAATTTGTCAGGGTCATCATTAGGATCATCCTGGTCGACATACCATACATCTTCCCTTGGCAAGAGTCATGTGACATGTCTAAGATAGTATGTGTAGGTGATGTGTGGTGCCTTGTTGATTTTGCTACGGGTCGGCCAGTGTGTACAGGTTGCCCATCTCTAAATGTAATATTTCTTGTCTAATAGAGTTGAGAGTTCCTAGATTCTGTCCCCCACTGTGTGGATTTCTCTGCCAGTGTCCTTTTGAGACAATGATCATTACCTCTAGTTTTGGAGTTCTTTGAAAATGTATCTTTTCTAATTCTCGGGTGACTTGGACAGATCTTTTCAGCTCTATCTGGTTGTTTTTTTGTATGCACCTAGATGCGTTCTGACCGTAGTAAAGTCCCCCTACAATACAATACAATATTTAGGTATTTGTTCATGAAGTCTACAAAAGAAGAAACTGTCCATGGTTTCTTCGAAGCGTTCCCTTGACCATGACCCTGTTCTGGGTATTTCGGATACTGAGCCTCTTTGTACTGTGGCACTTTGTCAAGGACAGGTGTTTCTTCTTAATGTGTTTTTCTCCATTAGCGTAGCTTTTATGTTTTTTCGGCATGTATTTTGACGCCTGTCAAACATCCGTCAAGGGACTTTCACACAGGCCTAAAGATGTCAGTTTTTCTTTTTCACCTAGCACTAAGCGCGGTTACAGAAGCACAACAAGCTTTTTCAGCATATGGTCAGTAGGCTGTGATCTGCCTTCTGCTGGCGTGCGGCCTTGTATCAACGGCTCCGAAGAGCGGCTCGGGGTTGTGTGCTTATATGTGCATGAGCCTGTCGCCAGAAGCTTTCCCCATAGCAGCGCGCTGAGACTACCTATCGGGCTGGAGACTGACACGATGGGGCTGGAGACTGACACTCGGGAGCCGGCCTCTGACATGGATCCATTGCTGCATTGGCCTTGGCCTTCCTGGATTGAATGCACCGGTTTCTGATTTGGATATCATTGCATGGGTCGGCCACCATTTGATGTGTTGTTCATTTAGGGTCTTAGGCCTCAATAAACTTACAGGATGCACAAGGGCCCTTCCCGGTGAACTCGGGGAAGGTAGTGGTTACACACTCGATGAGTGTCATTCCACAGATATTTTCTGTTGCAGCTGGGACAGAACTGAAAGGGAGTTCTCTCCATGGTGAATCGAATTTTGAAAGGCTGCTAGACAAATGCCGGGAATGTAAGTAGTGGAGGTATGCATTCTCTGATAGATAACGAAATGGGTTCCATGTGTTAATATCCACGCAAAAATATCGCCATACAAAAATATCATATTTGTGCACCGATATTAAGGCATGGAACCTGCGGGGGACACCCCTGCAACCTGCGCTCCCAAAACCCCCAAATATTATCCCCACTAAAAATATCGCCTATGGCCATTCCCGACAACCATATATACAGCGATATTTTTGGTGGAGATAATATTACCTGATACCATGAAATGTCCACCCACTTTCCCTACTGCTAGGCTGAAGCATGTTGCTGGATCGCACGTCCGATTCAGCAGTCGTAATCGGTTGTCCGTCGATATGTCCGTTGAACAACGACCTTCAAAAAAAGTAAATACAAGGAAATAACTCAGAAGGTAGCTTTGCTACAGACTCAGTGAAACACGTTCAACCACGATGGCGGAAAGAAGTAATCTGATGGACCTTGACGCGTGAGGGTTAATGGATACAGCAGACATCACACTAGGGATAATTACAAACATGACCAGTCGACGTCCCTTTTTAAACTTCGAAATACATGTGCAATACTATGCGCCTACCAAAAGATGTCGGCCTATGAAAAGCATGGCAAATCTAAGTAGGTACACAAGCCTCATAAATATACATATCGTACATTACTTACCGTAATCGTATTTCTGGTGCTTGTGTGACATCTACTGTACCTATGGTCCTCACGCAGCGAGGTCCCTTAGATATTTTTGTTTCTGACATGAGGGAGCATGACTTGTTTGTGGGAGTACAAATAACATAAAAGGTGAAGAAACATCTATTCGCCTTCATTTTCAGGAGGGGAAGAAGGGTGGGTGCATGTGAATCTAAGCAGATACAAGCATCAGACATACATTACGGTGAGTAATGTATGCTTTCTGAGGCTTGTGCATCTGCTTAGAATCACATGCTATGCAGATATTAGCGTAATGTAGCTGGAGAGGAGGTGGGTTGTGTGAAGGTACAACAGCAAATAGATGTTTTAATACTGCTTGCCCCACTTGTGAACCTGTTTTAGAGTGTGCGTCCAGACAATAATGCTGTGCAAAAGTGTGAATAGAACTCCCAAGTAGCTACCTTGCAAATTGCATCAAAAGCTACATTTGCAATGAATGTTAGAGTTGCCCCTGTGCCTCGAGTAGAGTGGGCTCTCAGTGTGAAAGGTAAGGACTTTTCTGATAGCGAGTAGTGAAGTTGGATGCATTTGACTATCCATCTTGAGATAGTGTTTTAGACACATGATCTCCTTTTCAAACAAAAAGTTGATCCGTTTTCCTTAGTGGCTTAGTTTCGTTAAGGTAGCACATGACTGCTCTCCTTACATCTAGTGTATTGAGGCTCTTTTCTTGGATGTTGGAAAAAAGCTAGAAGTTCAATATGTTGGTTAACATGGAACTTTTATATGAATTTAAGTGAATAATCGTGGGCCGGTGCTAAAACTCACATTGTCTTTGTGAATGATAATAGAGGGATCTTGGACTGAGAGTGCTTGAAGTTCACTGATGCGTCTTATAGAAGTGACAGCCACAAGAAAAGCAGTCTTGTAAGTTAAATGTTTAAAATTGGCTTTGTGCGTTGCTTCAAAGGGTGGACCCTTGAGTTTTGGGAGTATAATATGGAGGTCCAAACCAGGTGGCTTATTGGAAATTGGAAGATTTAGTCTTAACTCCTTCCATGAACACTTTAATTACTGGGACTTTACATCATGATGCTTTGTTTTGAGATGTAGTGTAATCAGAGTGCTGCTAAATGCACCTTAAGAGAATAACATAAGAGTGTACTATTTGCGATGAGGAACAGTCAATTGGATTGATGTTGCGCATTTTGCACCAAATTACAAATCTCTATCATTTGTTAAAATAGCAGTGTCTTGTTTTAAACTTCCATGCTTCTTTAAGGATGTCCATACACTGTTGTGGAATGTTTAAATGTCTAAACTATATGACTTCAGGAGCCAGGCTGCCAAGTTCAGAGTCTGAGGGTATGGGTGAAACATTGTCCACTTGTGCTGAGACAGCATGTTGTATGGCACGGAAGCGTCATTAGTTTGCTCATTGCTAGTTTGAGTAGGTGTGGAAACCATGGTTGTCGGCTATTAGGATTAGAGTGACCTGTTCCTGGTGACTCCTGTGCACTATTTCGTTGAAGAGTGGTGTTGGTGGAAAAGCATAAGCAAATTTCCCTAACCAACTCATCCACATGGCGGTCCCCTTGGATTTTGGTTGGGGGAAACCTGGGCGCGAAGTCAGGGCATTGTGTGTTTTGCTTTGTTGCAAATGGGTCTAGGAGGTGGATGCCCCCAATGGGTGAGGATATTGTGTAAAATATCTGCGTGAATTTGCTACTTGTGTTCTGCGGGTAGCTATAGACTTCTGCTTAAATTGTCTGCTAGTGAATCGTGTTCCCCTGGAAAGTGTTGAGGGACTAGGTAAATGTTGCATTTGAGAGACTATTTCCAAATATTCTGGGCTAAACTGGACAGACTTCGAGAATGTGTCTCACCCCGTTTGTTGAACATGGCAGTGGAACTGTCTGTGAGTAATAGAACTGTCTGTCCTGCTAAGTGATGTTGAAAAGCTTGTAGTGCTTTGTGGACTGCTAGTAATTCTAGTAGCTTGATGCGGTTTCTTGCGGTTGACTGTGTCCACACACTGTGTGCAGTGTGATGAAGGTAATGTGCTCCCCATGTGTCTGTTTTGAGAGTGTCTTGCATTAGTGGGTTGCGAAAAGGTTTCCCTTTTAATATTGCCTTTGATCCACCAGTGTAGAACCTGTACTAAGGTTTGCAAAACAAGCACTAGATCGTCCCACTGTCCATTTGCTTGAGGCCATTGTTTCGCTTGCCACTCTTGCAAAGGGCACATGTGCAGCTGCGCGTGTGGGACAAGATAAATACAAGAAGCCATCATGCCGAGCAGTCGCATTGCCTTGGGCACGGTTTTTTGCCAACCGGCCAAATGAGGTACCTGAAGAGCATGTTTTGGACTCTCATTTCAGGGGAAAACCAACACTAATTGTATTTTATAATTGCTCCCAGGAATTCCTCCACTTGACTGGGGACGAGACTTGACTTTTTTTGATTGAGAACCCCAATTCGAACAATAGATTGATTGTTGCTTGGGTGTTCTTTTGGCAAATTTGTGACTTTTCCCGTTATGAGCCAGTTGTCCAGCTAAGTGAACACTGGGATGAATTCCCTTCACAGGTGTGCTCATACTAATGCTAGTACTTTGGTGAACACCCTTGGCGCTGATGAAATGCCAAAAGGGGAGCACCTTGAAAGCGCAGGCATTGAAACATGAAAGTATGCATCTTTCATGCCCAAAATTGTCATGTAATCCCCCTGTTTTAAGAGTGGAATTTCTTCTTGCAGTGCTGCCATGCAAAACGTTTGTGGATTCACATACGTGTTGGCTGGACGCAGGTCTAACACACAGCACATAGTTAAATCATTCCTTGGCACTAGGAAGTACACACAATAGATACCCTTGTTTACCTGTCTATTGCACCTTTTTGAAGTAGAGACTTCATTTCTTCTAGTAGTATCTTCTGACGTTGTGGAGACATCTTCCGGTGTCTTGGTGGATGATGCCGGGGGTTTCTAAAAACTCGATGGAGTATCCCCCCACCACTGTAGATAACACTCACTGATCCGATGTTGATCTCCTTCCATGCGTGGGTGAATTGACAAATGCGACCTCTGACTGGAGTGGCATGGGAGGGAACGTGCAGTGGAATGTCATTGTTTAGAGGAAGAAGAGCCTCCAGTAATGGAGGCTCTCCCTCCACCCCTAGCTCTTCTATAGCCCCTTAGAAAATGTGTTTGGTAAGGTGTGAATTGGCACTGGGAATTACTCCAGGAAGAAGATTGTCCCTGGTTGTAGCCCTGTGAACATATGTATCCCTGCCCGCTCCAGCAGTGGTGTGTATTAAACACCCCTGATGTATAAAGGGTTTGTTGGTGATTTGACCCAATTACTTTAGAGTTTCATATTTTTCTATTGCACCTTTTACTGCATCACCGATAGCTTTACCGAACAGAACACTGGGCTCGATGGGCATTTTCAGCAAGGTAGCTTGAGTTTCTAACTTGAAACCTGATTGAAGTAGCCAATGGTTGAGTTTTAAAATTGTTAGTTACACAATAATGCAGCCAGCTTGGTCAGCTGCATTCAAGTTGTTTTTGTGGATACAGGTGGCAACCTGCTTACCCTCAGGGACTGACTTTAACATTTTAGATTTTAAAGGTTCGAGACAGCGTCTAGTTGTTGTACGTTGTCCCGTAGAGGGCAACTGTAACTTGCTAATAGGGTTGTATAGTTGGCGATATGCATTTGGTATGCTGCCAATGTAGCTACCTTCCTGCCCAGTGTGTAAAAATGTTTACTTTCATTGTCAGGGGGTGCCTTTGAAGATGCCTGCCAGTGTGGTACCTGCCCTTTTGCTTGTGGTCGTTACAACCAAGGAGTCCGGTTTTAATTGTCCTCTAATGTAGAGGTGATCTGTTGGAGCAGGTTTAAAAGTTCTCAATTCTGGGATTAACAGCTGTGGTTAATGTTGGAGTAATCAAAGAAGGTTGAACACACTTTTGCATCGATTGGAGCAAACAAATTAACTGTTACTGCCTTTTTATCCCCTGAAATATTGTCCCCGAAATCTGTATCCTACAGGGTTTGAGTGTTTATTTTAGTGTTGGGCTGTTTTAATTAGTAGCCATTTTGTTGGAGCTGATTGTCAACAGGGTAATCAGTGATTGGTTGGTCTTGGTCCTCTGGCGATGGTAAGATATAGATGTCTGGGTCATCGCCATCATAATATTGGTCTGGGGTCAATTGTTCAACCTGTGAACATTGATCCCCTTGTAGAGGATTAATGATGTTCAAATCATCATATGTGTCCTGCTCATGAATAGGTGTAGCCTGAGTGGAAGGTGTGTTTGGGGGTTTGATATGTCTAACCTATGTTTTAGCAAGAGGTTCCCCTCCCCCTTTTGATCTGAAAACTGGTAAGGATGTCTGTCCATGAAGTTCACAAAACATGAAATATGGTTAATTGTTTTAGAATTTTAATTTAGTCCATTCAGTGGGTCCGAGAAATGGATCTGTGGGCTCTGATGGATTTGTCCCTAAATGTAAAAGCTTTGTATTAGAGGCGTGGTTTCCTTAAGCCTTTGTTAAAACTGCATCGGAAGGTGTATAATGTTTGTCCTATGAGGTGATTCCCACGGGGCTCCAAATCTCTATAGATTTTGACATGGGTGTCTTTAGAAGTGTTTTTCGGGACATGTTTTTTTTTAATTTGGTTTTATTCGTTTTGAAAGAACAAAAAACATAAAGGAAATATTATACAAAAAAAGTGCACATTATTTAATACACCTCCTTTAGCACATGGTAGCTTGATTAAGACAGAACAAATTATATCATTTGAGTCTCTTAATTTGGCAATAGTCCCATATTTCTGGGTGTATCACATCAACTGTTAGCTTCAACCCATTCCCACCCCCCTCCCCTTCTTGGATTAGCATACATCTTGTGAACATTCAACTAACATGAGAACTAGAAAGGCACAGTAAACACAGTTCCAATGTCTGGCGATGCTGTCACGGCTTAACATGAGTTTTCCCCCACTTTGATGTCATTGGGTTTTGCGTTTCGAATCAGGGCCCTGTGGGCTCCTCCGGTTGGGAATCAGAGGTTGGTGCGATGTATTTATTCCTGAAGTCCATCCATGTAACGCTCACCTGATTCTCGCAGAGGCGCCGGTCTTGACTGGGCGACTACCGTATCTTCAAAGGTGATGTGTAGCACCCGGTTGGCTCTTTGGGCTGGACCTCTGTGCACTGTATGCCTGACGTGTAGAGTAAGATGTCTGCAGATAGAAAATATGGGGTTAATGAACTGGGGTTATTGGGGTGTCCCTATCTCTTTCCTCTTCTCCTCTCCTGTAGACCCCAAAGGTTAACGCTCTCACCTTAGGTAAGTGAATGCCGAGCTCTCCATCTGCCTCGGGGCAGGGTGCTGTAGCCAGTTTCTTCACTGGATAGGTAGCGCAGGCCTCTTGACGTCAGAGGACTGCTGTCCGTCGTTTACTGCACGAACGGTAAGTTTCGAGTCATTCAAATGTCTTTTTAAAGTCTTTAGTAATGATGTCTCTTGTTTTGCAGGGTTCCGGCGATGGCGGATGACGGGCTGAAGTGAGTTGAAGATGGAGCCCGTGTGATGAATAGAAGCGCCTGGAAGCACGTGAGTAAGCGCTTGTTGCCTGCTTCACGATGCGCTCTAACTGTCTTTTTATTTTGCAGGTACGAGGTCGGAGCGGCTGCAGGGTGCCGGAATACCCACTGGGTTAGATGTGGAAAGGAGTAATGGCACGTGAGTATTAAAGTTCCCCAATGTCTTTAAACGCACCTTGTTTTGTCTTTCAGATGCGGATGCAGTGCCGAAGGCCTCCGGAGTGTGCGAAGAGTTGGTAAGCTTTTGTCTTTCAGATGCCGGAATGCAGTATGAAGACCTCCGGAGCGCACGAAGAGTAGGTAAGCCTTTGCCTTTCCGATGCCGGAATGCTAACCTGTTCTTTCTTATCTTTATAGGTGTTGCTGAAGACTGGATTCAGGATGGTAAGCCTTTGCCTTTCAGATGCCGGAATGCTAACCTGTTCTTTCTTGTCTTTATGGGTGTTGCTGAAGACTGGATTCAGGATGGTAAGCCTTTTTCCTTAGGCCCAGGACTGGATGCAGAAGACACGATGAGCGTCCTGCTGCAGAGGGTGCAGAATAACGCAAAGCAAGATTCATCCACCGGGTGTGGTTTAAATAGCCTGCTGTAGTGCTTAGGTGTCTCCTTCCACAGCCACGCCTAAGTAAGAAATGAGTTCCTGGTAAGAAAAGAGTTCCTGCCTTCCAGAAGAGTTCCAGTGTTCTAAATCTAGGGAGTGGCTCCAGCCCCACCCAACAGGAAAAGTAGTTCCAAACAGAAGAGGATCAGAGGCTCAACTGGCAGGCAAGTAAGCAGCATGGTCTGCTGCAGGTAAGTCCACCCAAGCATTATGAGCCCGGCGCTTCCAGCGCTGGGACTGGGCATATTTATGAGCCTGGTGCCACTGGCGCCAGGACTGGGTCCAAAAGGTCCCAATTGGGACTGGTTGGCACTCGGAACCTGGGTTATGGATCTGCTTCCTAGGGAGTTGGGAAAACCCTGACCTTTTGGAAGCAGAGATCATGACAGCACCCCCCCTCAAGGCCCCTCCCAAACCGGGCTTCTCCGGGGGTTTTGGCTTGTCAGGAAATGTTCGGTGAAATCTTTTGATTAGGCGAGGAGCGTGGACATATTCAGCAGGTCCCCAGGATCTCTCTTGGGGGCCGTAGCCTTTCCAGTCAATTAGGTAGAATAGTTTAGATTTGGAGATCTTGGAGTCCAGAATGCCCAGAATGCTTTTGACTTCAAACTCGAGTTCTCCATCCACTAGGATAGGTTTTGGAGATTTGGTTAGACGGGTTTGAGGTTGCACGGGTTTTAATAGAGAGACGTGGAAGACCGGATGTATCTTCATGTGCGGGGGCAAGTCCAACTTGACCGCTACTGGGTTTACTATGGTAGTGATGGAATAGGGACCAAGGTATCTTGGGTTGAATGTGCGTGGCCCTTTTAGAGATAGATATTTGGTGGATAACCAGACTTGATCCCCTACTTGATAGTGAGGGGCTTCCTTCCGATGTTGATCTGCTCCTTTCTTGTATTGTTCTTTAGCCCTTTGAAGGTGAGAAACAGCTTCCTTAAAGGCTTGGGTGATTGTAGAATGCAGGTAGTCTACTGCTGGTGTTTGAAGATCTTGGAGGGGATCCAACTCCGAGGTTCGAGGGTGACTGCCGTACAAAAGAAAAAACGGGGTTTTCCCAGTTCCCGAGTGGACAGAGTTATTGTAGGCATACTCGGCTATCCAAAGGATATCTTTCCAAGTTTTTTCAGTTTGTTGCAGCATGCAGCGTAAATACTGTTCCAGAGTTTGATTGGTCCTCTCGGTTTGTCCGTCGGTCTGAGGGTGGTGACTGGTCGATAGTCTCACATCAATTTGAGCCGACCGACAGCAACTTCGCCAAAAATGAGAAATAAATTGACTACCTCGATCCGAAATTAGAACCGAAGGAAAACCGTGCAGTCGGACGATGTTTTCGAGAAATTCTCGGGCCAGAGTTGCTGCTGTTGGCAAGCCTTTGAGCGGAATGAAATGCGCCATCTTGGAGAATAAGTCTACGATTACTAGAATCGTATTGTATCCGGAGCATGGAGGTTGATCGGTGATGAAGTCCATAGAAAGCGTATGCCAAGGGCGAGGTGGGATGTCAATAGGCCGTAAGAGGCCTGCTGGTCTTTCCTTTTGACTCTTGTTTTGGGCGCATACTCCACAGGACATTATAAAGTCTCTGATATCTTTTTTCCAAGACGGCCACCAGAAGTAGCGCTTGATCTTTTCTGAGGTCTTGGCTATACCGGGATGACCTTCCATTAAAGAGTCGTGATAACAAGAGATTACTTTTTTCTGTAAATCTGTGCTGGGTAGGTATAATCGTTCTTGGAAATACAATAAGTTGTCCTTTACTGCAAAGTCCTTTCCCTGCAGATGCCAATTCTGTATATCAGCTGGAGTTACAAGTTGCCTGGCTTTATCCTTAACTTCCTCTATGGATTCTGTGGCGATTACACCCAGAATTCTTTGTTCGGGAATGATTGGTACAGGTTTAGGGTTGACCAAGTGTTCTTCCATTCCCATCCGAGAAAGGGCATCGGCTTTACCGTTCTTTGTACCTGGTCGATAGGTAATTATGAAGTCAAACTCGGCAAAGAATAATGCCCAACGGAGTTGTCTAGAGGATTGGGCTTTTGCGGTTTTCAAATATTGCAGGTTTCGGTGATCCGTAATCACAGTAACGGTGTGTCGGGCCCCCAGCAGATAATGCCGCCAAGCCTTAAAGGCAGACTTGATAGCCAGAAGTTCCTTGTCAGTAATCGTGTAATTGACTTCAGTAGGCGAGAATTTGCGGGACCAAAATGCCACGGGATGCAACTGATTGGTTACCGGGTCCTTTTGTGATAGAACTGCCCCCATGGCAAGGCTTGAAGCATCAGTTTCCACGATGTAGGGGAGTTCGGGGCGAGGGTGTTTTAAGATTGGTGCAGAGATAAATTTAGTCTTCAAATCCTGGAAAGCTTGTTCCGCCTCGGTAGACCATTCAAAACGTTTGTTTTTCTTTAACAAGGCAGTGATGGGCTGGACTATTCGAGTGAAATCGGGGATAAACCTGCGGTAAAAGTTAGCGAAGCCTAACATGCTTTGCACACCTTTTACGGAGGATGGTGATGGCCATTTGAGAACTGCATCGACCTTCTTTGAATCCATACGCACCCCGCCAGGTGATAATATGAATCCCAAGAATTCAACTTCAGTCACGTTGAAAACACATTTTTCCAACTTAGCGAAAAGTTTGTGTTGACGCAATCTTTCGAGGACCATTTTCACGTGTTTCCGATGTTCAGATTCCGATGAAGAATAAACGAGGATGTCGTCAATGTAAACAACAACACATACATCTATGAGCTCTCTGAGGACATCGTTCATAAAATATTGAAAGGCGGCCGGGGCATTGCAAAGTCCGAAGGGCATGACCTGATATTCAAATAGCCCATACTTGGTGCGGAAGGCCGTCTTCCATTCATCGCCCTCTTTTACTCGTACCAAGTGGTAAGCTCCTCTAAGATCCAGCTTTGTATATATGCATGCTTTTCTGACTTGGTCCAGGAGTTCAGGGATCAAAGGTAACGGATATCTATTCTTAACGGTGATCTGGTTCAGGGAGCGATAATCGATACAAGTTCTAAGGTCTCCTTCCTTTTTTGGAACGAAGAACAAAGCTGAAGAAGCAGGGGACTTGGAAGGACGAATAAACCCATTTGCCAGGTATTGATCCAGGTATTGTCGAAGGTGAAGGTTCTCAGGCTCGGTGAGGGCATAAATTCTACTACAAGGAGGAGTAGATCCAGGTATCAGGTCTATCTGGCAGTCATAAGACCTATGAGGAGGTAGAGAGTTAGCCTGATCCTTCCGGAAAACATCTTGGTATTCTAGGTATTCGGGAGGTAACTGGGGAGTCTCTGAAGAAATTGCGGCCAGTGCAACACCAGGTGGAGGGTGACAAGTAGAGACACATTCTGGAAACTGGACCGTTCTTGCTCGCCAATCGATCAGAGGATTGTGTTTCTCTAACCAAGGTATTCCTAGAATAATCTGAAACTGAGGGGCCTTGATCACATCGAACACGATCTTCTCATGGTGTCCATCTTGACTTACTAGCGTCACTTCTTGAGTGGTATGCGTTACTGGCCCGGAGGCTATCTCCGTACCATCCACCGTAGTAATGACGTCCTTTACAGCCTTGGGACAAAGAGTTAGATTCATCCTCAAAACCATTTCATGATCCACATAATTGCCGATGGCACCGCTGTCGACGTAAGCTTCAATTGCATGTAATCGATCCGGATTATCAGGGCTAATGAGGACCATAGGTATCACGAAATGCGAGGTCACGGAACTGGTTTTTACGCTCGGCAAGAGGACCTCTATTCTTGTCGGGCGAGGTTGTTTCCCTGCTCAGAGTTTGTAACTTTGGTAACTGCAGCTCCTACTGCCTTCTTGGCAGGTTTCACCGGACAGTCTCGAAGAAAGTGCCCTGAGTTTCCGCAATATAGGCATAATTGCAACTGTTTCCTCCTTTCCCGCTCCCGTTGTGTTAGAGGACCTTTCAGACCCCCTATTTGCATGGATTCCCCGGAGTCTACTCCTTTGGAAGGAGTTGGCGGTTTGGAAAATACTCGAGCATCAAACTTGGAACGATCGGCCTTCCTGTTCTGCAGCCTGTGATCTATTTGAACGACCAAGTCTATGTAATCCGAACAGTCTTGTGGGGGATTCACTACTTGGGCTAAAACGTCTTTGAGCTCTCCACGTAGACCTCTATAAAACAGCGTAATCCTTTTGTCCTCAGGCCATTGAGTTTCCACTATTAGTCTATTGAAAGATGCAATATAAGCCAAAAGGTCTTGATTACCCTGTCGCAACGAAAGAAGCTCATTGTCCAAGGCCTGTCCCTGTGAATGTCTTGCGAACAGTTTTTCCATACTAAGCTGAAAGGCTTGAAAATCATGGAGAACCGGATCATCTTGATGAACTAGAGGGATCGACCAGTCTGCCGCATTGCCACTAAGGTACGAAAGTACAAAAGCTACTTTAGCTTGATCAGTTGGAAAGGCTGCTGGCCGGCATAAGAAGTGCAACCGGCACTGATTGATAAATACTGCAAACCTCTTTGGGTCACCAGAAAATCGCTCGGGCGGAGCCAGAGGTACATTCCCAGGTAGGTTGATCTGCACTGGATTCATAGAGGATGTTGAAGGAAGATTTGCCCCTGATGCGGGTAACGGGGTCTGTCCGGCTTGTGACTGTAGCACTTGTCTAGCAAGATTGTCTGTTCTCTCCTTGGAAATAATTAGTTCCCTTCTTAGAGCATTCGTTTCCTGACGAGTTGCATGCACTTCTGCCCTTAGTTCCCCAAGTAACCGGGCTAGGGGGTCAGTATCCGAGGTTTCCATAGCGCCTGGGCGAGAGTTTTGCGGTAGGCTTTGCGTTCTGTAACGCTCACCTGATTCTCGCAGAGGCGCCGGTCTTGACTGGGCGACTACCGTATCTTCAAAGGTGATGTGTAGCACCCGGTTGGCTCTTTGGGCTGGACCTCTGTGCACTGTATGCCTGACGTGTAGAGTAAGATGTCTGCAGATAGAAAATATGGGGTTAATGAACTGGGGTTATTGGGGTGTCCCTATCTCTTTCCTCTTCTCCTCTCCTGTAGACCCCAAAGGTTAACGCTCTCACCTTAGGTAAGTGAATGCCGAGCTCTCCATCTGCCTCGGGGCAGGGTGCTGTAGCCAGTTTCTTCACTGGATAGGTAGCGCAGGCCTCTTGACTTCAGAGGACTGCTGTCTGTCGTTTACTGCACGAACGGTAAGTTTCGAGTCATTCAAATGTCTTTTTAAAGTCTTTAGTAATGATGTCTCTTGTTTTGCAGGGTTCCGGCGATGGCGGATGACGGGCTGAAGTGAGTTGAAGATGGAGCCCGTGTGATGAATAGAAGCGCCTGGAAGCACGTGAGTAAGCGCTTGTTGCCTGCTTCACGATGCGCTCTAACTGTCTTTTTATTTTGCAGGTACGAGGTCGGAGCGGCTGCAGGGTGCCGGAATACCCACTGGGTTAGATGTGGAAAGGAGTAATGGCACGTGAGTATTAAAGTTCTCCAATGTCTTTAAACGCACCTTGTTTTGTCTTTCAGATGCGGATGCAGCGCCGAAGGCCTCCGGAGTGTGCGAAGAGTTGGTAAGCTTTTGTCTTTCAGATGCCGGAATGCAGTATGAAGACCTCCGGAGCGCACGAAGAGTAGGTAAGCCTTTGCCTTTCCGATGCCGGAATGCTAACCTGTTCTTTCTTATCTTTATAGGTGTTGCTGAAGACTGGATTCAGGATGGTAAGCCTTTGCCTTTCAGATGCCGGAATGCTAACCTGTTCTTTCTTGTCTTTATGGGTGTTGCTGAAGACTGGATTCAGGATGGTAAGCCTTTTTCCTTAGGCCCAGGACTGGATGCAGAAGACACGATGAGCGTCCTGCTGCAGAGGGTGCAGAATAACGCAAAGCAAGATTCATCCACCGGGTGTGGTTTAAATAGCCTGCTGTAGTGCTTAGGTGTCTCCTTCCACAGCCACGCCTAAGTAAGAAAAGAGTTCCTGGTAAGAAAAGAGTTCCTGCCTTCCAGAAGAGTTCCAGTGTTCTAAATCTAGGGAGTGGCTCCAGCCCCACCCAACAGGAAAAGTAGTTCCAAACAGAAGAGGATCAGAGGCTCAACTGGCAGGCAAGTAAGCAGCATGGTCTGCTGCAGGTAAGTCCACCCAAGCATTATGAGCCCGGCGCTTCCAGCGCTGGGACTGGGCATATTTATGAGCCTGGTGCCACTGGCGCCAGGACTGGGTCCAAAAGGTCCCAATTGGGACTGGTTGGCACTCGGAACCTGGGTTATGGATCTGCTTCCTAGGGAGTTGGGAAAACCCTGACCTTTTGGAAGCAGAGATCATGACAATCCATAAGGCTTCGCATTTGGCCGCTTTATCATGTAAGGAGGCAGTGATTATTTCCATCGAATAGATGGTGGAGGCCAAGTTGATCCATTCGCTCTTTCGCGGAACTGTTGGGGATTTCCATTTGATCACTAATAGGGCTCTCGCAGCTAACAATAGATGGGGGGCTAAGCCTCTCACCCTGAACTAGTCGTCATCATCTCTTTCTAAGCCGAATAATATGAGGTAGGGGTCAGCCTCCCTTTGAATCCCGTCTACTTATTTGATCCATCCCAGGACCTCGTCCCAGAACACTTTGATGCGCGGGCAACCCCACCACATATGCCAATAATTAGCTATTTCGCCACATTTTCTCCAGCATCTCGGGCTCTTTTTTTGTTACATTTTGGAGAGTCTAAGGGGATCGTATTGCCACCTGTGTAAGAGTTTGACTGCATGGAGTTTGTATTGGCTAGATATGGAGGCTTTGGACGCAGCTCTACACATTATATCCCATTGATCAGGGAGTATCTCTTCTCCAAAGTCTCTTTCCCCATCTGGCTCTCAGGGGGTCCGTGGATCCCTCTCCCGCCGCTATTAACTCCTGGTACATAACGGATATGAGGCCTTTCATTTCGGATTTGTAGTCCAAAAGTTTCTCAAATGGGTTAAGGTCTCTCTTGAGTTTGTCTCTCCATTTGGGTTAGTACGCCTTTTAATTGGATAAACTGTAATGTGGATAGAGTGCCTATACCCAAGGCCTCCGTCAGATCTGGTAGCGTGATGAACAAATCCTTTCTTTGCAACTGCCCCACCCTTTCTAGGCCCGCCTCATACCATGATTGGAACCTCCCCACATTGGGAATATGATTTTTTATACCGGGTGACCATAAGTGACTAAGCGGGGATGGCCAGGTAGTGATTTTGCGCGTTTCTTTGCCAATTCGCCATATGCTCCATATAGTGCTTAATATGGGGTGGCCTTTTATATGGGGTCCATAGCCATTCTGAAACCGTGGCGGGGGACAGGTAGTGATTGTCCATTTGTACCCATTGGAGGTTCTTATGATCCCTGAGGTGTGGGATTAGGACACGCAACTGAGCAGCTTTGTAGTAGGTTCCCAAATCAGGGAGCCCTATTCCTCCCTTGTCTTTGGGGAGTACCAATGTATTATATGGAATTCTCGGCTTCTTCCCCTGCCAGATAAATCTCATCATGATCTGTTTGGCCTCCATGAAGAATCTTTTAGGTATCTCAACTGGCAACATTTGGAAGGGATACAGGAATCGGGGGAGGCATACCATTTTGACAGCATTGATTCGCCCCAGCAAGGAAATCGTGAGTTTGCTCCAGTTTTTTAGGTCAGCTGTAAACCGCCGGAGGAGTGGGGAGAAGTTGGCTTCATAGAAGTTATTGAGGGTTTTAGTGATCTGTATGCCCAGGTATTGCAATGCGGTGTGTTCCAACTTGAGGCCTAGTGGGAGGGACTTGACATTGTTCTCTTCCGGGGGTCCCCAGAGGGGGAAGAGTATGGACTTGGATTTATTTACTTTGAACCCAGAGAACCAGCCATATTTATCTATTAAGTTACGTGCGTGGGGGGTGGATTCTATTGGGTTGGTTATGTGTAAAAGAATGTTGTCTGCATAAAGTGCTGCTTTATATTCCGTCACCCCTAATCGCAATCCCTCTATGTTGGGGTCGGCTCTCATTTTCTGTGCTAGTGGTTCCAGGGAGAGTGCAAATGGGATTGCAGAGAGGGGGCATCCCTGCCTGGTCCCTCGCTTCAGCTCAAACCATCTGGAGTATTCTCCGTTTACAAATATCGATGCCTTGGGAGAAGTGTATATTGCTCGTATCCCATCCCGAAACCTCGGGCCTATCCCTACTTTCTGTAGGACCGTTCCCAGAAACGCCCACTCCACCCTATCAAAAGCTTTCTCTGCGTCGATTGACAGGAGGGCAGGGTCGCCGGGGAGGTTGAGAGCTGCGTGGATGAGGTGTAGTGTTTTGCGCATGGTATCAGCTCCCTGTCTCCCGAGAATAAACCCGACCTGGTCAGGGTGGATCAAGTGGGGCATTAGGGTTCCCAATCTCGCAGCCAATAGCCTGGCGTAGATCTTGGCGTCGAGATTAAGGAGGGAGATGGGGCGGTACGATCCGCAGTGCTTGTGGTCTCTCCCTTATTTGGGAATCACTGTTATCAGCGCTCTTTTGAAAGAGTACGGTGTGACCCCAGTTTCTATTATCTCATTGAATAGCTCTGTTAGGAAAGGTGTTAGTTGCCTACTAAAGGTTTTGTAGAAGCCGGCAGTATAACCGTCTTCGCCTGGGGATTTCCCCAGCGTTAGCCTTTTGATTGCATTTTGGATCTCCTGTTCAGTAATTGGAGCGTCAAGGAGCACTGCTTCTGTGTGCGTTATTGTGGGCATAGTGATTGAGGATAAGTAGGAGATTGCGTCCGATTGGTCAGAAGTCATTTCAGAGGTATAAAAGTTTTCATAGAAGCTGGCGAAGCACTCCGGTATTGGGCGGGGGAGTGAGCTGCAGGGGTGGGGGACTCTATTATTTCCTTCACCTTGCGTTCCGCCCTTTGTTCCTTAAGTCTGGCTGCTAATAGTGCATCAGCCTTGTCTCCCTTTTCGTAAAATTTCTGAAGAAGTTGCAATTTTCGTACCACTTGATCGTGTTCCAGCAGCCGTAGTTCTTCCCTTTTACGTTGGGCTGTGCTTATTTTATCAGGGTCCACCTCAGATTTCTTCCTTACCTCCCCCTCTAGCTGATGTATTTCACTCTGCAGTCTATTTTCTATGATATTATGTTCCCTCTTCTTAGATGAGCCCTCACGTATTAGTATGCCTCTCCACATGGCCTTCCCAGCTTCCCAGATTGTTTGTTTGGAGACTTCCCCATTGCTGTTTGTTTTAAAATATTCATCAATCTCAGTCTCCATTTCACTTTTGAAAACCACATCTTTCCAGAGGGTCTCGTTGCATGGCCAAACCCCCCCAGTAACAGGTAAGTCTGCCCAGTTGTCTACTAATACCATGTCATGATCTGACCACATTATCGGGATGATTTCGGAGTAACATGTGGTGCCTGTGAGGTTGGCCGTAAGAAATATATTATCTATACGTGTGAGTGTGTTGTGGGGGTTCGAATAGAAGGTGAATCCACTTTTGGTGGGGTGCAGAATTCTCCACACATCTTTTAGTTCATATAGTTCCATAATGGCGGACAGTTCAGTACGGTCTCCTCTATGTAGGTTTCTCGTTCCAGGTTTACCTGGTTTCCAGTCTTTGGACGGGTCTGCCCATTGGTTAAAATCACCTCCTAGGATGATGTGTCCTGTGGCTTCTAAGATTATTTTAGGGATCGTTTTCTCAAGGCATGTGGCCTGTCCGCTGTTGGGTGAGTGTACTGTGGCAATTGTGACCTGGACTTTCGCAATTTTCCCTGTTATCAGGAGGGCTCGTCCACTCACATCAGACCATGTCTTTTCCTACTCAAATCTAATTCCCTTCTTGAGTAGAATTCCAACCCCCCCCTTTCCTGAGTGGACCAGAGCCCCAAAACTCCAGGCCTCCCCACCTCCCCAGGATGCGCCGCTCCTCTCCCTTTGCAAACTTTGTCTCCTGGAGGAGAAGAATGTCTATATCAGATCTGCAAAATTCTCTATGCACCAGTGACCTCTTAGTTGGTGAGTTCAAGCCCTTCACATTAATGGTCCCAACTCTGAGGAGGTCCCTGCCTTTAGGCTTATCGGATGATGCCATCATTGGCTATTTTTGGGGGAGTTGCTCACTCTCAGCGGCCAGACGAATATTCGGTTTCCCAGTCTCACATGATCTTTGGTATATTGAGGTAGTTCAGATGATGGTAGTACCTTTTCCAAGTTTCTATTTCCCCTTCCCTCCCCCTCGCTTCCCCTCTAGAGTTGATGGTGTTCGAGTGAACCCAGGAACTGAGGATGCTGCTTTGGCAGCTTTTGACGGCGTCCGGAACGGATTTGATGAAAGTTTTCAGTTCATTGTCGGACCATCAGTGGGGACTGTTGCCTCACAGTCCCAATCACGTATACCATCTTAACATAAGGGTGAGCCCCCATCCCATTCCCCCTCCCCACCAACTTCATATATTTCAACAATAACGACAATAAGGATAAAAAAGTGTAACATTACCTGCGTTCCACGGGCCTTTCTGCGGAAGTTCGTGTCCCCTCTTACTTCAGAGGGGTGCTCCGCATCCGGCGACCCCTGTGTCGATTATCTTCCTGGATCTCAATCCCTATGGGGGTCGGTTTTCCCGTGTTTCAACTGTGGATGTCAATGTGTTCATTAGTAGGATTCGTGAGACGAGTCTTCATTTCCCACTATCGGGCGTGTTATTGAGGCGTCTGTATTTTCTCGATCCTTTCACTCTTTTCCGCCTAGGGCCCTGGAGCTTCCATTGTATTCCAGCCCGCCTGTTCCCAGAAGGTCAGCGATGCATTCCTTGATTTCCTCCTCTGATCGAAGGACGATTTTCCTGCTTCTGTGCTCGAAGGTGAGCGAGAAGGGGTATCCCCATCTGTATCGTGTGCCCTGTTCTTTAAGCCATTTCGTCAAGCAGCCGCAGAGGCGTCTTAGCGCTAGTGTGAGTGAGGATAAGTCCTGAAATATCGTGATTTGGGCACCTCCCATTGTGAGTGGGCCTCCAGATCTGGCTTTTTCAAGGATCCTACTTCTGTCTTGGTATCGGTGGAATTTGGCCAAAACCGAGCGGGGACCGCCAGGCGGTCCACCCGCTCTGTGTATTCGTTCAGTTTTGGGTTCGTCAATTTCTTCATCTGCTGTTAAAATGTTTATGACATTGTGGATCATGCTTTTGAGGTCTTCCTCGGTTTCACCTTCGCGTTCTGGAATTCCAAAAAAGCATAGGTTATTCCTTCTTTCTCTGTTCTCTAAATAGTCCATTTTGAGACGTATCTCCTCCTCGCTTTTTTCAATATTTCGTATCCTCATGTCCATTTGGGTCTCAAGGGCATCAATCGAGGCCTGGTTGTTCTCGACACCCTCCAGCCTCTCCTCAAAGTTGTCCATTCTCTGGGTGATTTTATCAATTTTACCACCAAGGTTGGCCCCCATGTTTTTTATCTCAATTAATAATGCGGCGATGTCCCCCTTGGTAGCAGCAGCACCTGCTTCCGTAGTTTCTATTGAGATGATGGTTGTGCTTACGATAAACGGGGAGGATGGGGCGTAAGCAAATCTAGCTAGCCTGTGTTGTACGTTCATAGAGTGAGTCCGGGGTCAGAGGAGGCACACGCCCCTGGATTGGGGGCCTTACCCTCTTTGGAATTGCATAGGTCCTTAGGAACAGGGCAGACTCAGATATTTAGCTCGATATGCGGTTCGAAGTGAGGGTGATTGGGTATTCAATGAGCAGTCTGCGGAGCCAGGGAGCCCGTCCTCTGATGGGTATGCCTGAAATTGTACCCTGTAGAGGGAGAGGGCCAACGGCATCCAGTTCCAGTTCGCAGTTCATGCAGAAATCGCTGTGTACTGGTTTGAGGCAGCGTTGATGATTGCAGGCTTCAGGTA
Organism: Ambystoma mexicanum; assembly: GCF_040938575.1. Classification (NCBI taxonomy): domain Eukaryota; kingdom Metazoa; phylum Chordata; class Amphibia; order Caudata; family Ambystomatidae; genus Ambystoma; species Ambystoma mexicanum. The sequence continues at coordinate 179,526,262 of NC_090921.1, forward strand.
CCTCTGGTAATGGGGAACATGTGGCAACAGGGTGGGGGTGGGGTGCGATGTACAGGGTTGTCCATGAGAGGGCAGGAGAGGCCTTGCATCATGCTGGCGTGTGGCCGTTTAGGATGCACCTCTTTCAACCTTCTTTTCAGGGCAACGTGTTGTTTGGTGCCACTCAATATGGAGGTATGGCAGTCTTCAGTTTGGGATACCGCTCCTCTCCCAATTAGTCAGCATGAGGGGTCAGGGGCTGGATCAGCGTGGTGAGTGGCAGTATTTAAGCTCTGAGTCGATTGGGCTCGCTAAGGCATCGGTAGCCTTCTCAGTTCTGGGTTGTTATGGCTCATGTTGTGGTGCCACGTTCAGTCCTCCTCAGCAGGAGGCGCCGGTCACCTATGTGGAGGCACTCAGGGCGCGCCTCTGATGGGGGCTCTAGCAGGCTTTGAGGCCCGGGGGCGCAGTATGCGGTGGTTGATGGGTGCCTCGGATACTTTCACCTCTTCTCGGGCACTGTGACCCGCAGCTTCCTAGGAGCGGCGGATCTCCCACGGAGGGGCCGCGAGCAGGCGGGTTGTGGGCGCTTGCTCGTGGGGTGCCGCACATGTAGGGAGAGCGTGGAGAGCACTGCTTTACAAATTTTGCCGCTCCGTGGGCGCAGGGTAAGGCTCCTCACCTTGATTCGCCTGCAGGACTCTCCCGGTCCGCGGTGACACGCCGTGCGGGATGACCCACAGGGGGCTCCCTCCGCAGTCTCTGCCTCCACCGTGTGCACACGGCGGTGCCTCCGCAAACGGGCGGAGAAAAGGGGGAGGAAGGGGAGGTCGGGGAAGGCACTTCGCGGACCGCTTATCCAACCCCCGGCAGTCCCGTGAGAGCCACCGCTGGGCAGGCGTATCATTCAGTCCGGGTTTCAGTTTCACTTCACGCTTTTCCCTGGTCGATTATGGCCGTGTTTTCTCCTGGGTGTCGGGGGGGGGGAGTCTTCATCGGACAGCTCCTCACTTCATTTCCCGGGGGGGGGGGGATCGTGAGACGGGGGCTCAAATCGTCTCAAGGACCCATGGCGGTGGAGCTCACGTGGAGGCAAGGCTCATCCATGCGCCCCCTGGTGGCCAGTCATCTGGGACATGTTTTAAACGCAATGTTGATTTTTTTTACATAGTGCAACCGTGCATCGAGTGTTTTCATTTTGGCGCTTGTTTTTCGGCATGCAAAAGAAATGATTTTTGAGGAGTGGTGTCAGTAATGGATTTACTCACTGTCTTAGAAATCTTGTCATGCAGAGATCGTGACTGTGAGGTCCCAGAGGACAAACATTTTTGGAGGTAAAAAAGGGTTTTCCTGCTTTCCTTTGACACAACGTGGTCGTGTTTTTCCGAAGTCTGCGTACGGCTAGGGGATGTGTGCTTGGTGTGATGGGCGTGGAGTTCTTGTCGCTGAGTGTGGTCTCCATCACATGACCGCTGGCCTGCATACCAAAGGCAGGGACTAACACGTGAACCAGCGGAACCCTGATTGTATTTGGTGTCACTATGTGCGCTGTAGCTGCCTTGATCATCTGACTAATTCACCCCCGCTGGAATGATGGACGCTTCAGCTTGCATGGCATGGGCATCCCAACGTTTAGTGCAACGGTACTTTAATGTTTTTGGTTTGAAGAGTTTACACAATTTAGTGTTTCTCTGCATGGTCTCGAGGGAGACACTGGGCCTCATTACACGGATGGCAGTAAGGATTTATCGGTACCGGTAAAATACTGGTACCAGTAAATCCTTACCACCTTACTACGAGGTCCCTTTGCGGGTTGGCAGATTTAACGCCTGCTTTTTGCAGGCGTTAAAAACCAACCCGCAAAGGGACCCAGGGAGCTAATTACGGTACCGCAATTTGCAGTACCGTAATTGGCGCCTTCCCCATTCCCATTATGCCCTATGGGGCAAAAATGGGAATGGGGAAGGGCAATGGTGGAAGGTGGAATTAACCCCCCTGCCAACTTTGGAATGGGGCAGTAATTCCCCTTTGGCCAAAGGCGGTGGCAGTATTTTACCGGCATGAACCATGGCGCTAATAGCGCCATGGTTCTCCGCCATCCGTGTAATGAGGCCCACTGATTGCACACACGGTGCGTGTCCTTCCAGTGATACTTACGGTTACAGGATGTTATGTTATGTTAAAAGGTATTTGTATAGCACACCGTCACCAATGGAATTGGTCACCAGGCGCTCAGGCGGATCTGTAAATTAGAAGGTGGGTTGGGTTAGTAAGGTTAAGAGGGAGTAGGATAGTGAGAGAAGTGGTGTCCTGTCGGCGGCTTCAGTTCGGTATACACTGCGCTGAGCTTTGGTGCAAGTATCGGATCGAAGTTAGGCCTTGTGTGCTGCTGGTGCGGCTTATGTGTAGTTGGTTTGTTGTTGCAGTGTGGTGAAGTGCGTGCGTGTGTCTTGCTGTGTGAGAGGTGGTTGTGTAGGTTTCTGTATGAGTTAGGTATGCAGAGTTTGAGCTTTTTTGTTTAGTGGGTTATATGTCTCGAAGCTGACCATCACAGTTTGGCTAAGTGCCTAGAGTTAAGATTCCTGTGTTGTGGGGCAGAGGCCCAGGTCTCATAATAGACTTTGTTTCACCATACAATCGACAAAAATGGAGGCTATACCTAGAGTTGAGAGTCCAGTAAAGTGGGGCAAAGGCCCCGGTTCCACAGTAAGTGGGTTTCCGCATATGATAGGCAGAGATGGCGGTTACAGCTGGATTTGGCTACACAAGGCTGATATTCAGAGTTCTAAGTGTGGGACTTGTTAACATTCACAATTCTATTTAAGTGCAGCTCTTGCTAACCTTCACAGTCTTATCTAGATGTAACACAGGGTAATGATCATAATTCTATCTACGTGTGGCACATGCAAATATTGACAGTTCCGAGGTAGAGTAATGTAGAGTGGCATGGGTTTTCTGGAGTAGAGTAATTGCTCTACTCCCCACCCATGCCACACTTACTTTGGTGGTTGCTGCTGGTTGACGGCTGGCCACTGGCGTCCCCTGCTGACACCTGTAGACACTTTCTGGAGCTGCCAATGTAGGAGCCGCCCTTAGCCACAGGGGCTGCAGGGCAGAGGGCTGCCCTGGGAAGGTGTGTATTAAGCCCCGACCTGGCCAAACAAGGTCCGCGTGCAGGGACTCGCCGGTGATTGCACATTGCATGGCTGGTGTGTTCACCCAATCAGGGTCCAGGAATGGGCTCGGAGGAGGGAGGGAGAGTGAAATGGCGATGCCGGGTCTCGGGCAGGAAATAGAGGCCTCATTCTAACAAAGCCAGGCCAGGAGGGTTGCTGGCCCGGCCCAGCACACTCACCTGCACATGCTAAAAGCTGGAAAACAGCATGCAGGGAGACGCCACTGGTTGCAACTAGGATGGCTGGTGTGTTAAGCCAGTCAGGGTCCGTGGGCGGGCTGGGTGGCTGGAGGAGGAAGGGAGAGCGAAATGGAGATGCCGGGACTGCAGGGGGGCGGGCTGGGTCTCAGGCAGGAAATAGGGGCCAAATTCTAACAAAGCCAGGCCCAGAAGGGCCGCTGGCCCAGCACACTCACCTGCAAACGCTAAAAGCTGGAAAACAGCGTGCAGGGACTCGCCGGTGATTGCACCTAGCATGGCTGGTATGTTCACCAAATCAAGGTCCGGGGCGGGCTGGGAGACGGGAGAGCAGAATAGAAATGCCGGGACTGCAGGGGGAGCAGGCTGGGTCTCAGGCAGGAAAAATAGTCCAAATTCTAACAAAGCCAGGCCCAGCACACTCACATGCACACGCTAAAAGCTGGAAACAGCGTGCAATGACTTGCCAGTGATTACACCTATTATGGCTGGTGTGTACACCCAATCAGAGTCCGAGGGCGGCTGGGTGGAGGGAGAGAGAGCGAAATGGAGATGCCCGGACTGCAGGGGGAGCGGGCCGGGTCTCGGGCAGGGAATAGAGGCCAAATTCTAACAAAGCCAAGCCCAGGAGGGTCGCTGGCCCAGCACACTCACCTGCACACGCTAAAAGCTGGAAAAGAGCATGCAAGGCGACGCCGGTGATTGCACCTAGCATGGCTGGTATGTTCACCCAATCAGGATCCGGGGGCGAGCTGGGAAGCGGGAGGAGAGAGGGAGAGCGAAATGGAGATGCCGGGACTGCAGGGGAGTGGACTGGGTCTCGGGCAGGAAATAGAGGCCAAATTCTAGCAAGGCCAGGCTTAGGAGGGTTGCTGGCCCAGCACACTCACCTGCACACGCTAAACACTGGAAAAATGTGTAAAATATAAAAGGTGCGTTTTCCATTTTTAATGTAAAAGGCAGCCCGATGATTAATGGAAAGTGTAGAAAGAGTAAAAGGCATTCTCCAAGTGTAAGATTAAATGGCCACCCACCCACTCTCCTTACTGCAACAGGTCGGGCCTGGTGAAGGCCTGGAGTAGGCCGAAGCCAACAGTCATTGAGAGGTGAAGATCTCCTGTGGAGGTTTGCAGCTGGAGCAGCCTGTCTAAAGCCGTCGAAGACTGGTCATCAAAAGGAGAGGCAAACTATCACACGGTCCGCGGTAGCGGCCGTGTACTTATGGTTAAGTTGCTAAACCCATAGGAAAACCACGTTTTGGGTGGCTTACAACTTCGCTTCCCCTGGAGGAATCCTCACCAAACTTTGCAAAAAGAGTATATGGCATGCTCTGAATAATTTCAGAAAGGTTGGTGAGGTTTCGTGCAGGGGGGCGGAACTAATAGGGGAGTCCCAACATTTTTGCTTTCTTCCATAGACTGAATGGGCAAAAACAGCTGGACGGATTTTCACCAAATTTGCAGCAGGAGCGGAGGCTTGGTACCAAAAGCGTGCTTTTGTGTGTTTGGAAATCCAACTAGTACTTTAGTTGCAAAGAACTGAAATGTATGTCTCATAAAATTTGTGATATCTGGCTCCTCTTCGTTGACCCATTTTCCTGTTCGCTCCGCAGAGAGAAGGCTCATTGGCTTGCAGTATGCTGTGCTGTCAGCGAACTATGGACGCGGCTGGTGGTTGGCTAGAGGGAAGCGTGCTGTGCGTCAACGTTTTTGGGAAACACCGCCATGGTGTATCGGAGGAGACTGTTGTGGTGTGTGTGTGCGCCAAGCCCCTACGGCATTGTGTGCATGGCTGTGGCTCTTGTACATAACAGTGTGACCACAAAAGTTAGTTAGTATCTGGCTCCGCTCTGGCGTCCCATTTACCTGTTCGCTGCGCAGTTAAAAATTTGATTCCACGGCAGTGTGCGGTGACATGAAGTGCATCGTAAGTTTTCGATACCACCGGCATGTTGTATCCGAGGACATATCAGCAGCGATAGGGCTTGGAAAACATACTTTAAGGCATCTGGTGGTGGGACGAAGGGATGGAAAGGGAGGGGTGAGTGAGAAGTGCTTCATCTGAAATATCTCATTAGAAGAAGACTGTGGTGTACCAGCGGTATCCGTGCATACTACGCCAATCCGTGGTTACGCAACAACCATGTGTGGTGATTGCAGGCAACCTTCGGTATGGCATGCCAGCTCCAGCAGCGATCTGTTTCTGTGATGAGTGGTGGCAGTCTGAATTGGAGAAGGGGAGTGCATTCCACATGACATGATCATTTAAACATTGCATGTACTATGGTGCATTGTGTATGGTAAGTCTGTAGCCCCTTTGATGCATGGCTGGAGCCCTTGCACAGAGAAATATGTCCACTGCTTGAAAAGGTATGCCCACTGATTTCAAGTAGGTGTGACATTGGTAGTTTGTGCTTTGTGTGTGTGGTTTGGCTGCATTGCACACATTGTTGGTTGCATGGGTGTTGCGATTGTTAGAACATCCTACAGTTGTGGGTGTATGGGTGGAGATGCTGCAGTGAGCAGTCCTGCAGTGTGTCCACTGGGTCCAATGTTGGAATAGTGTCCATATAGAAAAGGGTACGGTTAAACTGGTTCTTACATGTGCTTGGGTAGCTTCCATTGCGCAGATTAGTAGTGTTGTAGTGCACTATGCAGTATTGGTTCTATGCACATAGTAGTGTTGGGAGCAGAACCAATGTTATGAAGATTTTGTTGTTTGGTTGGCATTAATACAATGCTTTGTGAATGGAAATGGGTAGTGGTGCCAAACACTGTGGTATGTTTCTGCATTATGGTAAGTGGAACATGTGTGCGTGCATCTCTGCTTTATGGTGCGGCGGTTGGGTAGAAGTGCTGGTCCCTATGTTGCCTTTGTGAATTCTGGCACATGGCTACATGTTCGTCTGCATGGCTCTGTTATGTTGTGGTGGGTGTGGGAAAGATCTAGACTGTTGGGTGTATGGCTGAAGGCCGTAGGCTGTAGACCATGCAGCCACCAGTCTAGGCCTAGGTCTTCACCACAGTCACCACAACATAATGCAGCAATGCAGTTGTAACTCTGCATGTCTTCGAAGGTGGGGATCTTTACACAATGGTTGTGGAGGATATTGTAGCTTTGGTAGAACAGCAGATGTGAACTGCTTTGCGTACATTAACATATGGTGCTGGTCATTGTAGGTGTTGCACATTAGGGAGTCACATGTGACCATTTGCGTTTGCTCGGGTTTGCCCTTTAGAAGACCATTCAGATGTTGTGTTGCATGCATGGCTGGAGCCCTTGCACCGACAAGTATGTTGACTGGTTACAAGTAGGTTTGACATTGTTGCTTTGTGTGTGTGTGTGTGTGTGTGTGTGTGGTTTGGCTACATTGCATACATTGTTGGTTCCATGGGTGTGGTGATTGTTACAACATCTTACAGTTGTAGGTGCATATCTGGAGATGCTTCAGTAAGCAGTGCTGCAGCGTGTCCAGTGGGTGCAGTTTTGCAATACTGTCCGTACGGAAGAAGTGGATGCAATATGTGCTTGGATAGTTTGCATTTTGCAGATTCGTAAGTGTCGTACTGCACTCTGCACTATTGCTTGTATCTAGTTACTTCTTACAGTTGTGGCTGTATGGGTGGAGATGCTGCAGTGAGCAGTGGTGAAGCGTGTCCACAGGTTGTACTGTTGGATTGGTTTCCATATAGAAGAGGGTACGGTTAAACTGGTTCTTATTTGTGCTTTGGTAGTCTGCATTGTGCAGATTAGTAAGTGTTGTTGTGCACTATGCAGTATTGGTTCTATGTACTTACTAAAGTGTTGGGAGCAGCAGCAATGTTGTCAAGAATTTGTTGTTTGGGTGGCAGTAATGGAATACTTTGTGAATGGAAGTGGTTAGGGGTGCCAACCAGTGTGGTATGTGTGTGGATTATGGTAACTGGAACAGGTTTGCATGCATCTATGTGTTATGGGGCGGCGATTGGGTAGAGGTGCCGGTGCCTACGTTGCCTTTATGCATTCTGGAACCTGCCTACATGTTCGCCTGCATGGCTCTGTTATGTTGTGGTGGGTGTGGCCAGGGCCTAGACTGTTGGGTGCATGGCCAAAGGCCGTAGGACGTAGGCCGTGTACCTAACAGCCTAGCCATTCACCACAGCCACCACAATACAATGCAGGCATGCAGTTGTAACTCTGCATGTATTTGAAGTTGGTGACTTTTACACAATGGTTGTGGAGGACATTGTACCCTTGGTAGAACACCAGAAGTGAGCTGCTATGCTCAGATTAGCATATGGTACAGATCATTGCACCTGCTGCACAATAGGGAGCCACATGTGACCATTTATGTTTGCTGTGTTTAGGCCCTTATATGACCTTTGCTTTAGGAAGTGCTGTAAGATATTGCAGAATTAAAGGAAGTGCTCAGCACCACACATGTGAAATATCATCAATGTACACAGGCACCTACATACCGTTCAGCACACCAGATGCAATGTGATGCAGCCATGCATGCAAATATGTGGCCAGGGTGAAATCTGGCAGGCTCAATTGTAGATGGGCAGTGAATTGCACATGACATGAGCATTTCAACATAAGGTGTACTATGGTGTGTTCTCTGTAGTGAGGGCCTAGCGCCTTGGATGCATGGCTGCAGTGGAAAGGGAAGAAGGACAGTCCCTGCTTTACTGGGGCGCAGTCCTCCCTATAGCTGAGAAAGCACACGTGCCACATCCTGTCCTTTTAATTATGGTGGCCTTGGAAATGGAACTGTGGGAATTAGCCAATCAAGTGTCGAGGGTGTTCCTCACAGGAAGGGCCGGTAGTACTTGTCCCCATCAGTCTGTGTAGTGAGGGTGGCGATGGAGAGGCGCAGAGTCCTAATAGCGGGTGATACCTTTGTGCAAGATCTGTACATGTATGCCGCGCAAAGAGGCATGGCTGGTAATTTTGCGTTGGAAGGAGTGGAGGCTTTCTGGGGCACTGTCTATGAGAGCTGTTGCGGCGGTATGGCTGACCTTTCCAGATGTGTGGCATTTGTCGGTACTGTTGATGTTGTCGTACTGCATTATGGAGCTGTACATTTGGGGTACATGTCGTGTGGACGTTTGCTCCATCGCATAAAGAAGTTGATGGACATTTTTCCCACTGCCAAGATGGTTTTCTCAAGCATACCACCAACAGAAGCATGCGACCATGCCAGTGTAGTTTGTCCCCAGCAGGAGGTCGGAAGGTGTTTCATTATCAAAAGCATGCGTCAATTTATGTCCACTGCTGTGATGTTCTCCACTGACTATGACATCATTAAGGAGAGCCATTTGCACTGGTTCCATGCAAATGGCATTTTTTTTTCTAACATTGGCAATGCCATTTTGTTTTACACTGTGCAAAAAGTGTTGAAGACAATCCTGTAACAATGTAAGGCGGCAACCAAAAGAGAAACTCAAACAAAGAGCAAAAACAAAAAGTTCTTTGTAAACACGTAAAAAAAAATTAACTCATTTCCAAGGGAACAACAAAGACCCAATCCCCTAACCTGTTTCACACTTCTTCCCCCCATGACTCCCCCTTCCTAGCATGATAACTCTGCAGATTCTGCAGTAGTTTCAGCATTAAATGTGCCACATCCGCCCCTTTTCAGGATGGTAGCCATGGAAATGGGACTGTGGAGGCAAAGGGATTGCTTAATAAGGTTTCTGGTTGTGGTGTGTACGGAAAAACTGTGGCAGACGGTCTCTTTGTACAGTGAAATGCAGAAGATTACGGTGGAAGTGTGGAAGCTAAGGGACCGGCATCCTGTTTGTACACATGCACTGTATGCACTTGTTTGCAGTTGCTAACATACATTAAGGGCCTCATCACGAGTTGGGCGGTAGGCCCGGTGCTATTAGCGCTAACACCAAACCCCCCAGTGTTAATAGCGCCGGATCACAGGTTTGGCGGAACGGTTGGTTCCCATTCCTCATTGGGCCCATTTTGGAATTCCCCATTTCCCATTGGACCTAATGTGGAATTTTTGCGCTATTACCGCCGGCGGATTTCCCACCGGCGGTAATAGCGCCAAAAATCAGCAAATTTGTGGTGGATTAGCCCCCAGCTCAGAGCTAGGGGTAAATCAGCCAAGGCCATGATCTGGCAGACCCTTAAATGCGGTGGTAATAGCGCTACCGCCACATTTAAGGGTTACCGCCAAACACGTGATGAGGCCCTTAGTGTTGCTTTTCTGCAATAATTTTTGCAGTAAATTGGGTTGTGCAGAATTGTTTTGTGTGAAGTGTACAATGTAAGTGGCAGGCAGCCTGTTATGCATGCGATGTGTGTATATTATCATACAATGCGATATTGTATGATATGCCATTTGTACTGCACATATACCAAGTTTTTAAAGGCGCGCCGAGGCAAGGACGGGGGGAGACAGAGACAGCGAACCTACTAGGCCAGGTGTCACTCAGATCGCCCAAGTGCATGGGGAGGGGGAGGAGAAAGTGCAGTACATGGGAAGAAGAAACTAAGACAATAACTAAAAATACTGCCCAATGGTGTCAAGTGCAGGGATATGTGCAGACATCAGGTGGTAGTGGAATTGTTAGGGATACAAATAACAGTCCCCAATGCCGGGGTTTGCCAGAAAGGCAGTGCAGGGGTGTGACTGGCAGAGGGAGGTTGCCCGAGATCAGAGGGTGGCCAGGTAACCAGTGCAGAATCAGTTTCAGCCAGGAAGTCAGCAGGGGAAAGGAGAAAAAGCAGAGGCAAAGAGAGAGGTTTTTAGGTGCTTCAGTCATGTTTCAGGGACACAGGGAGTCGATTGCAGAAGAAGGCCTAGCCTGAGCTTGAGCACAGAGATATTTAGGAAGTGAGAGTTGCAGGCATTGAGGCCCCAGAAGGCCTTGTGCATAATGCAGACGGTTTTTTACCTTATTCTTCGCAGCTACTGGGAGCCAATGCAGACATTTCAGTCCCAGAGATATACGATCCCTGGGCTTGAGGCCAAACACAAGGTGCGCAGTCTTCTTCTGGATGAGTTGCAGAGGGCAGGGAGTACAAGCAAGCAGATTTAGAACGAGCCTGTTGCAATAGCCTAGCCTAGAGCAATCCACAGCATTGGAGACAGTGAGCTTTTCGGACATTGCTTTAGGTTGGTAACATACATTCAGTGCTGGTTTTGGTGGCATATTTTTCCGATTTATGTAGGAGATGCGTTAGTTGGGAAACACATTTGTAGTATTGTCGGAAGGAAAGAAGAGAGTTCCGATTTCAGTATTACAATGGGTGATAGGGGTAAATGGAAACGTTGCAAGCGTGTCCAATTGAAGTGCCTCTTGACGATAGTGGATGGGAGAAAAAAAACAGTATCTTTTTTAAGAACGTAATGGACGCTCACTGGCAGATAACATGCACACAGGTACTTAGGATGGATTTGTAAACATACTGCAGAAACAGTTTTCATACTTCCACTTTGTGGTTATGGGTGCTCAAGTGGATGAATGTTGATGCACAAATCTTGCATTCTTTTACTGAACTTTCTACTGGATGTACTTTCCAATGACACGACACTTGGAGGCTGAATGTGCAACGGTAGATATGCTGTGTTGTACAGAAGTGACAGTGTTAGATGCTAACGTCTTGGATGCCATTGTTGGATGTGTGTGTGACTATTTAACAGTACCCAATGAGGTAGTGATGGACAAAAAATAGTGCAAAGTGAAGAAGGACTGCTCCTGCTTTACTGGGGCGCAGCCCTCGCAGTACTTGGGGAAGCGCATGTGCCACCTTCTGTGCTTCTCACCATGCTGGCCAATGGAAATGGGACTTTGGGGATTGTCCAATCTGGTGCTCAAGGTGTGTGTCACAGGAAAGGGCTGCAACATTTTTTTTCATTACTCTGTGTAGTGAGGGTGGCAGGCAGAGATGGCGAGACGCACTGTTTCGATAATCGGTGATGCCTTTGTGGAAGATCTGTTCCAGTATGCCGTCGAAAAAGGCTTTTTTGGCAATTTTGATTTGGAGGGAGTGTAGGCTTTGTGGTGCTGTGGCGATGTGTGCATTTTCGGCGGTCTGCTTGCAGAATGTCTACGAGTGGCCACTTTTGCAACTGTACATGCTGTGGTTGTGCACTATGGAACATTGCATTTGGGTTCCATGGCTTGTTCCTGTGTGTACCGTCAACTGAAGAAGATGATGAAAGCAGTGAAGCACATTTTTCCCACTGCTAACATGCATTTCTCATGTATACCACCAAGAATAGTATAGGGTGGCACTATTCCAATGATTGTTGTCGCCAGCCAGAGGTCCGAAGGGGTCTCATGAACAGAAGCATGTGTGACTTCTTGAGTGCTACTGGGATGTTCTCCTGTGAGAATGACAACATTGGTTCATGAAATATACACCTTTTCAAAGCAAATGGCATTTCTTTGTCTACCAGTGGGAATTATATTTTGTTTTACAATCTACAGGCTATACTGAAGACCCTATTGTAAGAATGTGAGCTGACATACAAAACACAAAAATACTTACAAAAACTGCAAAAAAAGGAGTTTCTATGAAACAAAAAGTCTCTTTTCAGAGCCGCCACTACTAATGACGTCCCCTACCCTGGTTGAAATGTATTCCCCCACGCCCGAGTATGCACAGCTCGAAAAGTCCACAGACATCGTGAAAGTTGCAGGGGTTGCATGTGTCACATGCACCACTTTTGCAGATGGCGGCCATAGAAATGGTCCTGTGGAAGCTACGGGATTGGTCAATAAGGTTTCTGGGTGTGGTTTGTATGCACAGACTGTGGTGCCCAGTGTATTTGTCGACAGAAATGCAGAGGGTGCGGTTATGGCTGTGTGTCTCACAAGCCACAGTGTACAGTTTTTGGGGGAGTTGTAAATACATTGATTGAAAGTGAATGGAAAACACTGTGCAGTGGCTGCTCATTTTGGATTCTATCATGTAGAGGTGTACTGCTATGGAGTACCTACAATGATGTGACCTATTTTGGTTTGTCTGTATGAGACTTTGGTGACGCGCGATCATGGCACCATTATTGTTCTTCATTGTGGTGGGAAAATTGCACAACATGTTACACGAGTTTCAGTGCCGTTTGCGAGGAAGGAGGCCCTTGCCCAGGTCATGCGTCTTTCTGATCTCCTGCATAATTTTTTTATGGCACTAGGAAGACACCGATGTGGCTGCATTATTTTTCATTTGGTCCGCAAATGGCGAAAGCGCAGTACATTGTGAAGAAGTTTATTTGTGCCTTTTTACGACAAGTGCCAATGGCGTATTTCAAAAATAGGAATATGACGTTTCACAGCATGAAGAGTTTTTCACACCAATAACGTTCATCTTACTATTCCTGCCCTCCCGATTTTTGCACGCCCCTTCCAAAGTACAGGAAGAATTGTTGTAGTAAGTGTTGAACACTTAAACTCTTCAAAACACACTGCAACATGTAAAGAAATGTCTTTCTACAGTGAGCTGTTTCTACCCGATTGCACTACAGTGTTTTCCACAGTGCCACACCTCCCTTTATTTAGCACACATTCTGTGGAACGTATACAGTGCGAGGCACCCTGCATTGGAAATTCCATTGTTCACCTCTGAAAGGAGCTTTCTTTATTTCACTTTTTTCTTTTTCCAGTTCATTTCTATTTATTTTGGTCTTGTAACACACCCACAGAAGGAACGGAAGGAAGGGGCAGCACCTGCAGGGATAACATAGGGATGTGCAGAGAGCAAAATGTTGGGCGGCCCTCACCTAAATAGGCGCCACTCATTGTCATGCTCCCGGACGGACCCTTCCCAAGCACATCCAAGTAGCTTCCCTCTGTAGAGTAGCGCATCGCAGTACATGCACAATACAATGCCCTTTGCTGGGTAAGGGTCTGTAGCGCAGCATATGCTCTGCAAGGATGTTTTAAAGCCCTGCTGCCCTACAGGAGTGTCCCTGTTGTTGACAGGAGAAGATGTGGAAAATGCTGTACATGCAATTACCCTACTGCACTGTTGGAAGGGCAGTACCCTGCCCACTGGTCCCTTGTGCTTCCATTTCGGTTTGCTTCACATGCAGTACGGACACTTCATGCTACGGCATTAGCCGTAGGACTAGCATTCACAGAGATGAATACATTCTGAAATACAAGAATGTATTACAACAACAAGAAACGCAGCTTCATTTGGTGGAGCAGGAAGATAATTATTCAGCGAGACCCATGCGGCTGCAGTACTTTTCTAACCACCACTGACATTCTTTGCGCTCCGAAGGAACTGCTGTTTGCTTACTTTACTTTACATGCACTAGTATATGCGTGACCAAGCCGCACCACCTTTGCCATTTTGCAGACTCACTACAAACTGTTACACCTGCAGTTAAATGTTTTCTTCAACTCTACGACCCGCAGGCAAACCCTTGACACTTTCCGTCAGTGCAGAGACGGTGTGTCTGTTTCACGGGTCATGGAAAGGCAAGCAGCACATCAATCAAATTAATGCGACATTTAACACACCCACTGTACACTGGAGGTTGCTGTTCCTTGTTTTCTATTGGGACTCATACAGCCAGGCATACTGCAGTTATACATTGGAAGGTTTGCACAGCAACCCACGTACTCGCCAGGACTACTTGAACTGCAGTAGCCTACCGTATGAATCTGTAGGACTGGCGACAGGGGCAGTGTTACTAGCACACAGATGATGCCCTACGCATGCACATAGCTGTACAACGGATACACGTGTGCTCCCACAACTAATTAGAAGATGTGGCATCTACTGGAGGATACTTGCAGTGTGATTGCACATACACCGGCCAGGTGCAGTCTCCCTAAGAAACCTCCATATTGCTTACCTGCAGTCATCTCGGACAGTACTGTGCAGCACAGATTCACAATGCAACATTAACACAAAAAGAAAACCCGCTCACACACTCACCAACACTTAACATGTACACCTTTTATTTCTAAGATACACCGACACTATTAGGAAAGGGGTAGCACCTATCACTTTTACAGAAAACACTATGCTAAAGCAACATTCTGGTTACAGTGCCCTAGTAAAAACCTATGAAATTCACTAACAAAAAACATTGTTAATGGGACGTTATGGTTAAGTTGCGCTACTACAAACCTATCCCCTTTACTGAAAAAACTATGCTAAAGGAAGGGTCTGGTTACAGTGCCCTACCAAAAAACAATCAAATTCAGTGAAGGGACATTATGGTACAGTTGCCCTAAGAACAACCTAGCAACTTCAGTGCAAAAAAACTACTTTTGTTACAGTGACATTACAGTTACTTTGCACTATCAACAACCTACCCATATTATGGTTACAAGTAAAACCGGAAACCCCCCAGAAATTCTCCATTTATGCTAAGCTAAGCAACCATAACTCGCGCCACCAGTGTGCACTGCTAAGACTAACACCCATGACATCAAAGATGACATCACAAATGTCATTGATGACATCACTAATGACATGACATGTCTGGCTCCCTCTTATTTTGTTCACTGACATATTTCAAGGACACGATCTGGACCCTCGGACAGTGGAAAAGTACAATGTTCTGCAATGTACAGTGTTTTTCGGAAAGTACACGCTTACAAACATATACATGTGCAATGTCACATTGTGGTGTATGTTTCTGAAAAATGTAGGCATGTTTTCCGGGTGAAAGTTCTCTACAGAAGCCCTACAAAAGGTCACACCCCAGAGCTGCTCTGCAATCTGTTTGTACCTTTTTAGAACAGAGTAGCAGGCCACATAGGTTTGCCCTGTAAGTGATGTTGGACCGAATCCGCTGTGCTACATTGCCTTTGCAAGTAATGTCAACCATGTCAGCCCGGCACAGTACGCACAGTAATGGACAAAAGTATTAACGGCTGTTCCTGTGACCCACACCCTCAGTTGCGATAGCACACCCTCAGTTGCTATAGTCCCCACTGTCCCATTTCCATGGGTAGCATGCTGTAAACGGTAGTATGTGGCACGTGCATTTCCCCAAGCACGGGGAGAGCCGTGCCCCAGTAAAGCAAAAACATTCCTTCTTCCCTTTCCACTTTCTTTTTTCCAGCACACTGTCATTGGATACTGCTAAAATGTTGCACACACATCCACCAATTACATTGAAGAGCTCTGCGTGTAACAGTATAATTTCAGTACAACAGTCCTCTGCGTACACACCATACTCAGCCTCCATAGTCCCATTTCCATGGCCATGCTCAAAATCCCCAGATGTGGATTTCGTGCTGCGTGCGGGAATAAATAGTTTGTTTTTAGTGGCGGCTCTGAAAAGAGCTTTTTCTTTCTTTTTTTAGGTGTTTCTAGAGAAACACCTTTTTTCGGTTTTTATTTGATTTTGTTTGTTCTTGTGCTCACATTGTTACAGTAAACTCTTCAAGGCATCCTGTAAATGGGCAAACAAAACAGCATTAACAATGGGCGACAACAAAATGCCATTTGCATTGAAAAACTCTGCAATTCCACAACTAATGAGGTCATTGTTGCAGAAGAACGTCCCACGAGCGGACAAAAAAAAGAAAAATCACACATGCTTCTGTTGATGAGACACCTCCCAACCTCTGGCTCTGAACAACATACATTAGCATTGTCCCATACTCTTCTTGGTGTTATGGATGAGAAAAGCCTCTTCACTACATTCAGCAACCTCTTCAGTCGATGGAACAAACCTAAACAAGCCACATAACCCAAATGCATGCCGCTGTAGTGCACAGCGACAACATCATCAGTAGCAGAAGTGGGCCGGTCTCTGCAAAGTGCATGCATATGGGCGAAACTTCGGCAACAGACAACGCACCACAATGCGTCCACTCGTTCCGAAACCGAAGTTGCCATCAAAATGTCTTTCCAGGGCACACTTGTGCAGATCTATCACAAAGGCATCACCCAAAGTCAACACAATGCATTTCTCCATGTCAGCCACCCACACTATGCAGAGTAATGTAAAACAGTATGACCGCCCCTTCCTGTGAACCACACCCTCAGTACCTGATAGGCAGTGGTGGAAATAGAAGAAATCTGGTGGGGGATCCCACAAGGCCTGGGATGGGGGTGGAGTTTTGGGGTTGGCGGTGTCCGAGGAGGCGGGGTTTAGAGGTGCGGAGCTGGCAGGTTACCTCCAATCAAAGTTAAGGTCCAAAATAAGTTTAAAGCAGGCAGCGCAATTTCTTTCACGCTGCTTCTTCTTCAAACTATATATCAATTCCACTTTAAACCACTTCCATGGCACTGGTGCACCCCAAATTTGATATCATTACCACTTGAAAACCGCTGGGGTAGGGTTTGCAGTCAGGATTAAGGACAGAGTCACACTGAGAAGGTTTTCTTTAGTGTTCGCACAGCACTAATGTGTACTTCATTTACATTCTTTACATAGTATACTTCAGTCTTCAAACCAACAAACTTGGCAGATGTGATGTGTTGCTCAGATGTCATTTATTAGTCAGAATATACTACATAGGACAGGAGAGGGCATGTAAGTACACACCCCACATTACAATTTCAATCGCCCAAAAAATCAACACTGAAGCCCTGGCATGGTTTAATGTCTGTCCTGCCATGACTCTCTGGGTCAGCCATGCAAGCCACCATAGTTCAAAATGTCAGGGGGCAGGGGGGCCTAGAGAACAATATGCTCAATGGTGTTTCACCACTGTTGAGTGCCACAGAGAGGAAACGAAGGCACAGATAAGGATTATTTTGACTCTCCAAAGAAAGAGCCTTTGAACTATAAAGGTCTGCCAATTTCTTAAAGAATTATGGATTGGCAATTCTGAGAGGTTAGGCAATAGATTATTACATGAGATGCCCAGTATCACATATTGCTTAAGGGGTGAAGCTGGGATTTGTGCCAACTCTGCAATTTCTGCATTTGAACAAATTCTTTTCCAGCTCTTACTTTGTACTAAAACAATCTCATTTTATAAAACGGACTTGCAAAGTACACAAATCACATTTCCAAACCTGACCATTTTTAAAACCAAAATATTACAGAAGGATGTTACGCAAAATGGAAATGACTCTGGCTTCATTCTCTCCATCATCAGGGGAAGTATACAAGTACCAGCATACAAATGGATGTGATTTAGCAGATTTAATCTAGGTATGTCTTTTGTACTTTTAAGCTTTAAATACTTCCAAAACAATGGCTTGTGAAATTGTCATTCATAAACGTGCAGAAAAACCTTCGACTTTTATACAAAAAGCTAAATGTTTTTTTGTGTCAAATGAGCAGACCTTAAAATATGCTTGCACAAGGTCTACAACATTTGGTCTGCTCTCTCCCGTCTACCACCACTTCCACTCAAATGGCCTTCATAAGAAGAAAGATCAAGTAATGAGCTAAACAATGCCAGCAGCATGCAAGAAGGCAAACCTCACAGAAGACAGCACAGTAATGCAAGATATATTATATTATTTGACCAGGATCACTGTATCGTCTGCTGGCAAAGCTAAGATACAAGCATGAACACTTTGGTTCCACAGTCTTGAATTTGGATACTTATTCACCTCTTGGACAAATAGTTTATTCTAAAAATTTGGAGAGGATTGTCTAGGTTTTACAACGCCCCATCTGAACAAACCAATTTCTAGACCTTCACCACACGAATGACATGTTTGTTTTTATAGCAACCCCTATCTGGTGCAGGAACATTGCTGATAATAGCACCTTTTATGCTGTAAAACCAAGTACATATGCAGGTAGGTCTATAAACTTCAGACATATGAAAGGTTCAGTCAGCCTTGCAGTAATGTGCTCTTCTAATCCTTCATATGAACACATATCTTGGCAATGAGTGATTAACACACTGAGATAACTTCCAAATCATTGTGGCACTCAATTTATCAAGATGGATTTCAACTTTGGCTATTGCAATGATCAACATAATTCCCACAGGAAGGAAAGAATGCTACAGAAGTTGTGCGGTATGGAACACACAAACTATGTATTCCACAGTGAACACAGAAAGCATTACATGATTAATTTATCAAGGCATAAAGTACTTGTCAAAATGATATAATAGGTTTAGCGCCTCAGCAGTCTGGTGCACAATGGAATCTCACTTTAGATCAGGCAGCCTTGTGGGGGCTGCCTCTTACGTGGGGGCCCTGGGCAAGTGCCCCTTTTGCCCTCCCATAAAAACGTCTCTGAGGGCAGAGATTGTGTAAACATTGCTTTTAATGCAACATTAAGGGTAATTTAAAGGTATTCAAGTTTACCTTAGTACCATGAGAGTACTGAGGTAAACTTGAATAAATACTCTGAATGTTGCATTAAAAGCAATGTTTACACGATCTCTGCCCTGTGCGAGCACTGTGCACAAAGTAAAGGTAATCTGCTCTGTGTGCAGTCTGCTCGCAGAGGTCAGATTGGATTTGCCGGGCCCACGAAGGTGGGGGCTGAGCTGCTCGGAGCTCCAGCCCCCACCTTCGTGGGCCTGGCAGTTTAGTCTGTGATGTGTGCCTGCTACTTTTACAAAAATGCATAAAATAACTGTATGGGGCCAGGGGCACTGAACACTGTCGGACATGCAGCCTGCACTCGCCAGCCTGCAGATGAAATCGCTTTGTGGAGAAACGTTTGGAACCACGCCGAGAACTACTCACTGGTACATGCTAAGGCCTGGATGAGGAAAACAACAAAACTTACCAGTGCGTCGGTGTTGGCGAGGTCAGGCTCCAGAATCCGGTGATGGCAGCTCCAGCAACAGGATCCAGGACGATGGCAGCAACAGGCTCCAGACGACGACGTGGCAACTCCGTCTCCTCAAGATGGCGCAAGGTAAGTGCGCCATCTTGGAATGAACCATTATCATTGAACACTGGAAGTGTTGTTGACATTTCCATTACACAGAATTTGTATCTGTTTGCTTTTGATCCCATTAATTGTTTTTTTAGAAAGCGTAATTTTTATCCTAACAATGGAACAGTTGTTGCACTTTCTTCACATTTCCCTTTAAAAAATGTAAATGTACTATTTTTAGAGCTGTATTGAGCTGTATTAGTATGAATGAATGTATGAATGTCTGTTATATAGGATGTGTTTTACAAAATTAATTAATTAAAGACTTTTTTACAATCTATAACAGAATAAAATGAATTTTTGATGTAATACCATTTGCTTTGTTCTTCAGTTGCTCTCGTGTTTCCGGCACCACCACCTGTGTCATAGGTATTGTTTTACCTCTAGGTGCCGGGTTTGGAGGCTCCCACCATTGTTTGTTGGTTTGCAAGGTAAGTGCAGGCCAGGCCCAGCCATTCTTAAGAAGGCCTGTCCTGGTGTCCTGCTGTTGTGTACAGGTAGGGGGGCGGAGCCAGAAGAGCGCTTTTGGCGGCAATGAGCTGCTCCGCCGCCCTACACCATGACATTGAGAGCGTTTTTTTTTCTTTTTTTTCTCAACCCAGCTGCAGAGCATGGGTTTGGTATTGGCGGCTGACTCTGGCCGGATCCCGAGATCCGGCATCACATCTGGTGCCTGATCTCGGATCCGGCGAGAGCCGGCCCAATGACCAGCACTGCTGATAGGATAATCCCCACAGTCCCATTTCCATTGGCCAGCATGGGGAGAAGCACAGAATGTGGCACGTGCGCTTCCCAAGATACCATGCCCTAGTAAAGCAGGAGCAGTCCTTCTTCCCTTTCCACTATTTTTTGTCCACCACTACCTCATTGGATACGGGTAAATAGTCACACACGCATCCACCAATGCCATCCAAAACGTTAGCATCTAACACTGTCAGTTCTGCACAACACTTCAAATGTACCGTTACAAATTCAGCCTGCAAGTGTCCTGCACATCCAGTAGAAAGTTCAGTAAGAATTTGCAAGATTTGTGCATCCACATGAGCACCCATCACCATAAAATAGAGGTATGAATACTTTTTCTGCAGTATGTTTACAACTCGGTTATAAATGCCTCTGCGCACAGTATCTGCCATTGAGCGTCCATTACGTTCTTAAAAAGCATACTGTTTTTTTCTCCCATCCCCTACATCAAGTGGTACTTCAATGGTATGTGCTTGCAACGTTTTCATTTACCCATATCATACATTGTAATATTGAAATAGGAAAGAACAGCGTTCCTATAGACAATGCTACAAATTGTTTTCCCCACTAACCCATCTCCTCTATAAATCGTGAAAATAAGGCACCAAAACCAGCTTACCAACCTAAAGCAAGTTCCCAAACGGTCATTGTCTGCACAGCTGTAGTTCTCGGTAGGCTGGACTATATTAACCGCCTCTTTGTAAATCTGCCCACTTCTACTCTCTGCCCTCTGCAACTCATCCAGAAGAGGACTGCACAACTTGTCCTTGGCCTCAAGCCCAGGGATCGTATCTCTCCTAGACTGAAATGTCTGCAATAACTCCCAGTGGCTGCGAGGAATATGGTGAAAACCCTCTGCATTATGCACAAGGCCTTCTGGGCCCTGGGACCTCAATACCTTCAACTCTCACTTCCTAAATATCACCCTGCTCGAGATCTTCCCTCATCTGCCTCCAACTCCCTCAGGGTCAGTCACTTCTGCAAGCAACCAGTTGGTGGTAGATCTCTTTCTTGATCTGGGGGCTCCATCTGCAACAGCCTCTCTGCCTCCCTGAAACTTGAGGAGAACCATCGCCGTTTCCAGAAGCAACTCAAAGACTTTTTCTCTTCCTCTCCCCGGCTGACTTCCTGGCTGCAACTGATTCTCCACTGGTTACCTGGCCACTCTCTGATGTCGGGCCCAGGCCACCTCCCCCGCCAGTCGCACCCCTTCACTGCCTTTCTGACAAACCCTGCACTTGGGACTG
Organism: Ambystoma mexicanum; assembly: GCF_040938575.1. Taxonomy (NCBI): domain Eukaryota; kingdom Metazoa; phylum Chordata; class Amphibia; order Caudata; family Ambystomatidae; genus Ambystoma; species Ambystoma mexicanum. The sequence continues at coordinate 179,547,389 of NC_090921.1, forward strand.
TTTTCTGTATCCCCACCTGATGTCTCCACTTATCCTTGCACTTGGCACAACCGGGCCACATTTTTACTTATTGTGATTTGTCCTTCTTCCTATGTACTGCACTTTCCCCTCCCTTACCAATGCACTTGGGCGATCTGAGTGACACCTGGCCTAGTAGGTTTGTTGTCTCTGTCTCCCATTAGTTCCCCCTCCCTTGCCTCATTTTGCCTTGCAAAACTTGTATATAGGCGCATTATAAATGCCATATCATACAATTTCACATCATTTGATATCATACACACATTGCTTTCATAACAGGATGCCTGACACTTACGTTGTACACTTCACGGGTTTCTTTTTGTTCTGCTGTATCCCACTTACTACAAACCTTTCAAATATTATAGCACAAAAACAGCATTGAATGCATGTTACCAACTTCAAACAAGTACATACAGTGCAGGCATTTAAACAGGATGCCTGCCCCTTACCTTGCACACTTCTATCATAGCCTTCTGCACTTCTTTTTACAAAAAGACCTTCTGCCACAGTGTTTGCGTACACACCACAACCACAAACCTTATTGAGAAATGCCTTAGCTTCCTCAGTGCCATTTCTATGGTTCCCATCCTGAACTTGCACGTGTAATCCTGAAACTACAGCGGAATCCACAGTTCTTGTGCTATGAAGGGGTGTGGGGGGGTGTGAAACAGGGTAGGGGATTGGGTCTTTAGTGGTTCCTCTGAAAAGTTTTTTTTGTATGTGTTTTTTTTTTTACATGCTTGCAAACAACCTTTTTTGTTTTTTCTCTTTGTATGCATTTCTGTTTGCTCCTCCTCCTTCAATTGTTACCAAATTATGGTCACCGCGTCTTGCACAGTGTAAAAGAAAATGGTACTGCCAATGGCGGTCAAAGAAATGCAATTTGTATGGAAGCAGTGTATATTTTGCAACTTCATGCTAGCATAGTGGGTGGAGAACATCCCATCAGTACACATAAATGCAGACATGCTTCTGTGTATAAGATACCTTCCGAGCTCTGGCTGGGGAAAAATTACACCGGCATGGTCCCATGCTCCTCTTGGTGGAATGGTCGAGAAAACGACCTTGGCGGTGGGTAAAATCTGCTCCACCACATTCATCAACTTCTTCAGGTGACAATTGAAATGTCCACATGACATATAACCCAAATGTATACCTCCATAATACACCAACTCAACTTGAACTGTAACAATAGAGGCCACATATCTGCAAAGGCGAACCATCCCACCGAAACTGCACGCGTAGAGACTGGTCCACAAAGCGTCCACTCCTTCCAACCCAAAATTAGCAGCAACGCCTCTTTGCATGGCATATCTGTGCAGATCTTGTAGAAATGTATCACCCACGATCAGCAATTTGTGTCTCTCCATCACTACCAACCTCATTACACAGAGAGTATTGGGAAAAAGTAGTACTTCCCCTTCCTGTGAACCACACCCTTGACACCTGATTCCATAATCCCCACAGTTCCATTTGCATGCCCACCATGCTGAGAATGGCAGGATGTGGCATGTGCACTACAGCGAGGGATACACCCCAGTAAAGCAGGGACAGTCCTTCTCCCCTCTCCACTGTTGTTCTTCCAGCACTCCCTCATTGAGTACTGCAAAATATTCATGCATGCATGCAGCAATCATAGCCAAGACCTTTGCATCCAACACTATCATTTCTGTACAGCACTCAATATTTACTGTTGAACACTGCGAGCACACATTGCGTGTACTTCCAAAGCACCTGATTTTCGCATCCAAAATCATCCAGAGCGGCACCCATCACGCCTTTGACCATGCACACAAGTGTCCACTGCTTGCCCACACCCAGCACAACATAATTAAGCCACCGAGCTCTTCCAGTTCACTACCGAGGAGGCCAAAAAGGAAGGCTTCCTATACCAGAGGTGCAAGGCCAAGAGGAAGACTATCATGGCAGTGCCCCTCATAGACGATGTGTGGGAAGAAGGCCTGACCCTGTTGAAGAATCATGCCCCAGCTAAGGGGGTTAGGCTGGAGAAAAAATACTGGGTGCCAGAGTGCGCTCACAAGTGCCTATGGTCGCAACTGTTGCCGGACTCTGTGGCGTCGGGGGCTGCGAAAAACAGATGGTCTCATCCATCTTCCTCAGTCCCTCCGGGAAGCGCAGGGGAGGAAGTTGGACGCCATGGGGCGGACTGTCATCTACTCCACGACATCGACCCTCAAGGCGGCCAATGCGCTGGCGATCCTGGCCGGTACGACCGGGAACTGTGGTATAAACTGGCCCCAATTCTGGAGTTCCTGCCTGGCAGCAAGCGGGTGGAGGCTATGACACTCCTCCAGGAGGAGGAGGTGGCTTCAGACTATGCCATCACGGTGGCCATGGACATCATCAATACCGTTTTCCGACAGATTGGGGAGGGGAACGGTGTCTCTCTCAGTCATCATGGCTGGCTGAAGGCCACAAATTTACGCCAGGAGGCCGTTTACGAGTCCTTGCAGGCCATCAAGACATATACATGCCCAACAGCACTGCTCTTCCTTTCTCTCCTCGGGAGGAAAATCGGGCAGATCAACATAAGGTTTTGGTGGAGGCTCCTCGTACCGTCAGCCCTCCTGGTGCATGACCGGTGGGAGGTCGGCTGACAGGATTCGTCAGCGAGTGGGAAAAGATCACCACCGTCAGATGGTTGCCGGATGCTCTCGCCCACGGACATAACTTGAAATTTCAACAAAAGTGTCAGCATATTTCTCCAGTGACTGGGCAGGAGCAGCACATCCCTCAGCTCTTGCAGGAGGTACTGGCAATGCAAAAAAAAAAGGGGGGGCGATAGGGCTACTTCCAAGACTACTCCTGGGCTCCAGAGTCTACTCCAGATACTTTATTTAAAAAAAAAAACGGGGGCTGGAGGCCCATTCTAGACCTATGGCGTCTCAACAAGTAACTCAATTCCCAAAAATTCAGGAGGGTCACGTTACAGCTTGGCCAGCTAGAGGAAGGAGACCTCTTGACGTCGCTGGATCTGGGGGACGCCTAATTGCACGTCCCCATTCACTGGAATCGTCGAAAGTTCCTATGCTTCCTAGTGCCGGGGAGATGCTGCCAATTCAAGGCCCTCCCTTTCAGCCTAAAGTCGGTGCCCAGGGTGTTCACGAAGTGCCTGGCACCAGTGGTGGCCCATCTATGTCTACGAGGGATGCACATGTACCCATACCTCGACGGCTGGCTCATCGGGGCCAATTCAATGGAGGTAGGTGTCGAACATAGAGAGACAACCATCCAGTTGCTTACGGATCTGGGGTTCTCCATCAATTATCCAAAGTGCTACTTGACACAATCACAGAACGCACTGTTCCTAGGTGCCAGGCTCAACACGGTCTCCTGCCTAGCGTCGCCCTCGGAGGAGAGGCTTGCGGCCATGCTGGGCTGTTGTCACTGAACACTGCCACAGTGAGGACCATCAATACGCTGCTCGGCATGATTTTGTCTGGCATCTACCTCATCCTCTACCTACCTATGCAAATTGCGGATGCAGCCGCTTCAGGAGTTCCTGGACGCTCATTGGATTCAAGTGTCCAGAAGCTTCATGGACAAGATCTCGCTCGACGAGGAGTTCCGTCGAGCGATGAGGTGGTAGGGTGTACATTCCAACATCTCCCGGGGCACAGGGTGTCAACCCCCACCCCCTTACAAGGAGATGGTCACGACGGGCGCTTCCCTAGAGGGCTGCAGAGCGCACAACGGACGTCTGCACGCCAGAGGCCTGTGGCTGACAGAGGAGCGGTATCTCCATATCCTGGAGCTGTGGGTAGTGTTCTGGGCCCTCAAGTCATTCCTTCCTTCCCAGAAGGGCAAGGTGGTGAGGATCTTCACGGACAACACCACCATGATGTTCTGCATCAGGAAGTAGGGAGGCACCCGATCCCTAGCGCTCTGCAGAGAGGTGCAGTCCTTGTGGCACTGGGCCATCGAACAAGAGATGTTCCTCATCCCCTTTCACCTGACGGGAGTAAAGAACACCATCGCCGACTCCCTCAGCAGGGTGTTGCGCTCTCCTGCCACGAGTGGCAACTTAGGCAGGACCAGGTGGACTGCATTTTCATCAAGTGGGGCAGGCCCCATATCGATCTGAAATACAAATGTCTGAAATTTGCCAGCATATTCTACCAGCTGAGGAGCATCGGGGGGGGGGGGCATTATCTTTTCCGTGGGAAGGCCTGCTTCTGTATGCGTTCCCTCCATTGCCTCTCATGCTGCGAGTCATCAGTCGACTCAAAACAGTGCCGATGCAGGATGGTGGCCGAGGCAGATTTGGTACTGGGACCTTCTCAGCCTATCCACTCCGCCTCCGGTCAAGCTGCAAGTGGACACGGATCTGCTCACCAGAAAAGGTGGCACAATCCTACATTACGACCCAGGATTGCTGAACCTGAGGGCTTGGCTCCTGCAGCCCTAATGTTTGGAGGATACGAGTTGCTGGCAGACTGCATGGAAGTGCTTGCCAAGGCCAGAGCGTTGTCAACTCTCAAGTGCTACTCCCACAAGAGGAAGCATTTTGCTATGTGGTGCCGGTCGCAGAAGATCACCCCTCAGAGGGTCATGGCCCCGCAAACGCTTCCATACTTGATGTCCTTGGCCAAGGTGGGGCTGGCAGCTATCTCCTGCTACACCGGAGCTCCTGGAATATCTTTTCTTTGGTCTCACCATCTTGACAAGGAGTTTCTCAAATGACTGTTTCAATCTTTCCCACCGGTGAAGGCTCCTACCCTGGCGTGGGGACTCACTGTGGTGCTGGCGATGCGCATTTCAAGCCTATGCATCAGGCCTCTCAAGTTCCTCTTGTGGAAGGTGGCTTTCCTGGTGGCCATCACCTCTGCCTGGAGGGTGGGTGAGATCCAGGCCCTATCCTGCAAACAGCCGTATCTGACTTTCCACGAATTGAGGGTGGTGCTGTGGACGCACCCCTCCTTCATGCTAAAGGTTCTGTCGGAATTGCACCTCAATGAGCCTTTAGTGTCACCCATGTTTTTTCCGAAGCCTTCGTCACCAGCTGAAAGGGCCTTGCACTCGCTGGATGTTGCTCGTGCTCTGAAGTTCTACATGGCATGCTTGGAGAGATTTAGGAAAACGTCTCAACTGTTTTTGAACTTTGGTTCTGTGAATCATGGGAAGGCCTTGTCCAAGGCTTTGATCTACAGTTGGCTCTCTGGCTGCATCACACACACTCATTGGTTGGCCAACCGACAGTTGCCTGGTTGTCCAAGAGCCCATTCCACCAGAGCGATCGCTGCGACAACAGCATTTCTATCTGGTGTGCCCCTGCTGGACAGCTGCAGGGCTGCTACGTGGAGGTCCACACATACCTTCACAAGTTTCTACTGCCTCAACAGGGATTCCAGGGAGGAGTCTAGAGTCGGCCAAGCAGTGCTACCCAACCTGTTTGCTTGAGGTGAGTCTGTTACAGAGGTAAGAGCTGATTGCTTCTGTTGAGGCTTGCCATCTCCTGTGGTTGTGTAATGTTGTACTGCTATGTATTCTTTATTCATGAGCATGTGAATCTATGCCAGACCCAGATAGGTCTGGCATGGATTCACATCCGAATCCTCCCTCCTACCTCTCTGTGGCTCTTCTTGGTCATACAGCAACTTTACGTGCTTACCAAATCTGCAGATGGCTGCCAGAGGAGGGGGTTTAGGGAGAGGTCATTCATTGGCTGGGGGCATTATGACTCGAAGTACAGTGATCGGTTTAGTGGAGAAATGTAGTTTGTAAGTGAAAGTGAAGATGTTTATTCTTCTACCGAGGATTCACAGCCTGACGACGGCGAATAATCATGAGCATGTGAATCCATGCCAGTCCCATGCTGGAGAACAATAGTTCTAGGTAAGTAACGTGTTCCAACTCTTTGTTTCCATAGCACCTGGAAGAGAAGGTGATCACCCATCTAAGAACGCCATCTCCAGATGGATAGTCAAGTGCATACAGCTCTGCTAGAAAGTCTTCCTTTCACCCCCCCGGGCTCACTCTACCAGAGGTACAGGTGGTACCTTAGCTTTCATTGCAAACGTCCCGCTAGATGCCATTTGCAAAGCTACTACATGGAGTTACATCCATACGTTCACATAGCATTATTGCATCGATACACACACTAAAGCAGATTCACAGGTGGGACAAGCAGTCCTAAAACATCTTTGCCACTGTACCTTCTCACTTCCCACCTCCTTCTCCAGATACTGCTTGCCAATCTATGTGATCTAAGCAGCACCACAAGCTCCAGAAGGGGTACATTACTCATCGTATTTCTGGTGCTTGTATCTGCTTAGATTCACATGCGCCCTCCCTACCTCCTCTTCTGTAGTAGAAGGCACTTGGATGTTTTCTGGGTTATCAACGTTTCTTTTTTCACATCTGTACTCACGCTACACTTCATGCAACCTCTTGTCGGAAACAATCTGAGGGAACTCGACGCATGAAGGACCATGGGTACAGTACATGGCACACAGGATAGTATTACTAACACGCCCTGTCAATGTCATTTTTGAGTTTCGAAAACAAATCTTTTAATACTCTGCGACTACCATTAGATGTCAGACTATGCAGAGCATGTGAATCTAAGCAGATGCAAGCAGATAAATGCTTAGTTCACTTACCCAACACCCATTGTAATTTTTAATAGTTTTCCAAGTCCATTGGTAGTTGCTTGCGGTACAGTTGTTAGTTTGACACTACGACTGCACTCTCGCATTAAGACAAAGATAGACAGTAACTGTATTTAGTTCGCAAAACCACATAAAATAAAGTCTTTTAAGAAAGAATAGTGTTGGTTAATCACACGGCAGCAGAGCTTGATGTTCTAGAGACAGTTTTTGGACAAACTAACTCTTTTAAAGTCCAATCACTAACTATATGAAAAGTCAGTGTAGGAGTGGATTTAAAATCTTAAGCCGCAGCAGAACAGCAAAAGCTCCTCATGATACTTTTAGTCTCTACAACTCAACACAACAAGCGGGACCCTGCAGAAAGGACTCCCTAAAGGGACACAGACTGGCAATCCTGGGTCAGAGGTAGAGTGGACACCTCTTCACGCATTAGTCACACTGGAGCGACTTCTTGGTTCAAGGTAAGTTATACCTTTCACCCCAAAGTACTTTGGGTTAGAAGAAATGCTTGTGGCTAGGTTCTCCTCCTTGCAGCAGCGAAAAACAGATTCTGGATTCCTCGTTCTGGTGATGAAAGGAAGGACTCAGAATGGGATATTTCAGCAACAGTCAAGAGAGAGAGAGGGCCCTTGCCCAGCTGATCTTCACTTCTGAAGTCTCTGGAGAGGGGACTTAGATGAGTCAGATCGTGCCTCTGGTGGTCCAACTGGAGCTCACCAAAGTTCTGGATGGATTCTACCTTGCTAAGACGTTGCACTGCAGATGGGTTGGAGGTCTCCTGATATTAGCGTTCTGCAGCTCTGGAAAGGCAAAGCCCCTCTGGAGATGGCTCAATTTGTAGTTCGTCTCGGGGCTTGGTGGTCCCACAAGTCAAATGGAAGGAGTCGTCCGCTTTGGAGCTCCTCTGTCGAGTAGAGAATGGGGTCAGGACAGCAGTGGTTGCTTCACAGTGATTGGACGGGCCTTCAGGCATCCCGGTAGTCTTCAGCTTCGTTACTTAAGTTCCAGTGGTTGACTTGCCTCACACCCCCCCTTTTATTCAGTTTTCACACACACTCCTTTGCAAACCCTCTGAGCATTTTACAGAAAGGGGCGGGCGGGTGGCTGTCCAGTTAGGACAGCCGGCCTCCCCGACCTGGTGATAACTGGTACCATTCAAGCACACTGGCAGACAAAGGGCAGGGGAGTGAATAACTTCTCCCCGACTTCCTGCCCACCCAGACACACAGACAGACATCCCCCCCACCCCCTCAATCCCTTCAATGGATTCCTAGCAACACTGCACATATGGTGCTGGTGTCCAGTCATTTGGTCGACTACAAACTGGTCGACTGCAATTTGATCGACGTCATTTGGTCGAAAACCAAATGGTCGAATTTTATTTTTTTTATTTATATATGTGTTTTGTGGGTTTTCGTGTAGAAGAAAAAAAAAAAAGAAAAAAAAAAGAAAAAAAAAGGGGGTCGGACCCCCCCAAAAAAAAAACCAAAAAAGGGGTAAAAATAAAATTCGACCATTTGGTTTTCAACCAAATTGATTCGACCAGTTGTCCAGTCGACCAATTGTTTTCGACCAAATGACTGGCAACCTATGGTGCTGTGTGCTGCAAAAGTTATACACAGATGCCTTTAAAGAGACCTGAAAGAAAGCAGACTCCATTGTAAAGGTAAAACACAGAGAAAGGAATTCCAAAAGTTGGAGCATATAAGTATGAATGAGGGGGAAAAAGGCTCCCCTCACTCAGGATAGAAGGAAAAGGGTCCAGATGTCCAGCAAAAACTGCTTGGGTTCACACTAGGGGAGGGGATGAAGCATAGCAATGATGCATCTGCCTAACAGTATGTTATGCTAAGAAGCTTTTTTACTGTGCCAACCACTCTATTGGGGTTTTATGGCACTGTGACCTTGTCTGATGAATTGGGGTGTTGTGCCCGACCAGAGATGACGATACCGTAGTCTAATATAAAGATCACAAGAAGAGACTGCAATGCTAAATTGACATGCAACATTGATACAACAAGGCGGTGACAAGGTTGGAAGAAGTGGGTTTGTCATTCTGCATATCTGAATTTGTGATGTTGGGAGAGTGATCCTGCCGAAAGAGTCAGAAAATGATTCTTGTACAGACAAGTATATTCCTGTGAAGCCAGATTTTATGAGACTTCAGAGAAGTGTTTGGAAGAAATTAGGGACTGATGTTAAATAATGGACCCAGACGGTGCATGGGTATTCCTGATTAGCCAGCTGGCCAATGTTTGTCAGATAGCATTGATAGGCAACACCTGGGTCTGCCTAGCCATTTGTCATGAGACAGGCTAGCACTGGTGGGATTTGAAGTCCAAAACATCTGGGGATCCAAAGGTTGCAGACCCTTGCCTTAGATGGTACCAACTGCCCTCCCCAAAGACTTTGTGGACAGATGTCTGTGGTAACCAGTCTACCTATAAATGGCAGCACATGTAACGCACAACTAGTTACTAGGGCTAGTGAAATTGCAATGCATGTAAGCAAGTCTTTAATCCTGCTTGGTATATAGCTGTTTTATAGATTGCATATGAATTCAAAAGGCAAAATTAAAGCAAGCCACAGCATGCGTAGCAAATAAAATAAATAAGCACATGAGACTTGAGGACACTGGGCAAGTGCTGAGTCTGTCACTTAGAAGATGAAAAGGATTTAATAAATATGTGTATTATGCTTTTAAACACTGGTAGGTGTCTCCGGTAAAGCCAAATAAGGCAAGACACTGTATATATTGGAAAGCAACTGGTGGAAGCTGGGTTTAATGTATAAAAGATCAGTGGAATCCCATACTTGCGTCAAAATCCCTACTTATTATCTGGTTAATGCTAATAGAGTAGCCCAGTATGCATTGTAAATACATCAGTAATAATTACAACCTTTTAGAAGGACCAGACCGAGTGAGATGGATTTCTAAAATCAATCCTGGTGGGCAGAGTTTAGGAGGCCACCCTAGTTATGGTGAACAAGGAGAGTCGGAGTTTAGCCAAAACCCAATAAATAGTTATTTTTAAGGCCTAAAGCACCAAGAAATTAAACTAGGAGTTAGTAATATCACACAAAACCATATAACCCTATTTCTGGAGCTTGTGGATCTGCTTAGATCACATGCTCTGCATAATCCCATAATCTAGTGGAAGTCGCAGAGTATTACAACGTTTGTTTTCGAAACACAAACGGACGTCGACAGGGCATGATTAGTAATACTATGTCTAGTGTTTTATCCCTAGTACTATCCAGAGCTGTACCCATGGTCCTAAATGCGTCTAGGTCCCTCACATTTTTATTTTTCCGTCATCGAAGTTGTCGCAAATGCAGAATCCTTTTCCAGGGTGATGCCTTTGATTTACTACAGTTTTAATTGCAGACTTTCTTCCTTTCCTTTGTTGATCGCTATACCGCACAACTGTTCAACCCCTCGACGGCTCCTGACGAACACTCATCTTGTTGATGACTGATCGACTACCAGACGAGGCCTTATGGGCCTCGGCCCATTACATTAGGGAGAGAGGGGGAGGTTCTCTATACTGACTCCTTTTAGAGAAGGTTTATCCTATTGCCCCCTTCTTCTCTTTTTCACCCAACTGCTCTGTTTAAGCATAATGGACAAAACCCCATTTACATTTTGTCCCCCCTGCCTTTGTACATTTATGTGGAAAGACACACACTGCATGTGCAACCACTGTCTCCCGAGGGATCATGCCGAACAGCACTAAGTCTTGTCAGCTTTTTCGGCTGAAAACCCTAAAAGATCGTTGGATGAAATGCTGGGCCGCTCACGCTATGCAGGCTGAGGCTTCTATAGACGTGACCGAAGACTTCAGCAAGGGCAGTTATGGAGTCATGATTGATACTGATTGTGATTGGGATCCGTCCAGACCCCAAGTGCAGGCCCCCGACTCCAAGAAGCAGGCCGGCGGTCCTATGATGGAGAAGACACCTGGCAGCCACAGCACACACAAGCACAAACACGCTAAGGACATAACCCACGGCGAACTCTTGTAGACATTGGCGAGCGTTGAGGCCCATGCAGTGAGCAGGGATAAAGCCTCATGTTCCTCAATGCCCTCTGGGCCATTGCGCACGCTTTCGCCTATTGACAGCTCCCGAAAAGTGAAAGAGGTCAGTTTGGACAACGCACATAAAAAGTCCCCCCTTTTGCATGCTGAAGGAGAGGCGTCGAAAGGCATCTCTGCATCTCCTAAAAAAGCGCCACAAATACAAGTGCCAATTTTGAAACATGTTAGCGCCTCTCTTCTTATGGCAAGGTCACCAAAAAAAAAACACAATTTCCAACAACCCTCCTTTTCCTCCTCCTCCTCCTCCTCTTCCTGCTCCTCCTCCTCCTCCAAAGAACTACTTGCAGAGGACACCTGCTGCAACTCCGGGACCGTTGGTTTGCCGAGAGAAGCCCTGCTGCTGTGCTGTGTGGGGTACATTCATCAGCCCAGCAGAACTCTCCAACATCACCAAACAGCAGTTACAAGAAGAATGGCTGTGCTGGGTCTGCTGAGCACTATTCCCTAGCATTAAAACTGTGTTTTGCAGTCACCAAAATAACAGCTGCGCTGCCTTTGCCAAGCACATATGGGGCGAGATGGAACACCCCAAAAATAGCTGTCAGTGTTTTACATATGTGCACCAAAGAAAAGAATTCAAAGGCATCAGTGCTATGCTGCCAGCTCAAAACATCCCACTGAAAACAAAAAGGTTCTGCATTTAAAATGACTGCACACTGATGCTCTTTTCATCTTTGCAACATTACCCAGTTTGGTTCAAGTAAGACACATTCATGTACACCCATATTCAGGGTGTACACCAGCAAATGGGGGCATTCCTCACTGAATGGCATGTTGTGTCAGACAAAATCTGTCAAAGAGCAGAGAACTTCACTCCAAGCCGTACGGAAAACACTTTTTGTAAGAAAATAACCCCAGACAAACCCTTCATAAGAAGCCCTCTCTCCCTTTGCTTATGTCAGCTTCAATGGACCCTTGCCTTGAACAGATTCCTGTATAGTAGAAATTGACTAGGCCTATAAATAATGCTCAGAATACAGATGTGAGGAAAAATCCCCTTTTGAAAGGGACATTCAAGGAATATTAACCCAGGTGTAAAATGGTGCTTTTGACAACCACAAAACTACCTTTTAAAAAGTGAAATGTTAAACTAAGGCCCTGTGCTTGCATAGAAATGTGATGGGGGCTTTCTTTAAACATACACATGATATTTATTTCTAAAAGACTTTCTATTTGGTTAGGGGAAAGAAAAATAAATAGAATTACTGTGAAGCCAGCAGGACAGGTTTGACAGGCCCTACCTTTCCTGGGAACAGGATCATCTTCCCCCCCAAGTGGACCAGCCCCCTGGAAACTATGAATGGACCAAGGGGGAGCATCTCAAACCCTTGTCAGACGAAGTGGCACTGCTCCAGCAGGAGACAATGGACTGCCGGGCACATAGGTGTGATCCTGGTGATACCCCTCCTCAACTCAAGCTGAAGGGCTTCAAAGGTGAATCCATGACAACACTGGGCTTAACTGACCAGAGCCTGACATTTGGCTGTGGCCTGGAAAGGAATGCCCATATTTGGAGCACAAAGCCAACCCAGTTGATTTCAGAGACTATGCAGCTTATGTAATTTATTTCAGTAACCAAAAGACAAATTAATGTGAAATTATGACCATTTAAATGTCATGATTGCACCATTAAAATAAGTCGTAGGTTTTTCTAGCATGTTGGCGATGCAAACCCCAGGAAAATGTGAATTCTGGGGAACACATACATGGTACAACTTTGGAAATTAATATGAACATGGCCAGTGATAATATGTATACATATATAAAATTGTACATTTTTAGGTGAACTATTTTCCATGGAAATGGCAAAAGATTACCAGAATGACTAAACAGCATTGTACCGTCTTGGGATTTGGATCGGCACGTGTCTTGTAAGATATGTATCCTGCCCATATATGTTTCCTGATGATGACATTTGTAAATATGAGTGTTTTATCCCATACCTGATTTTGGTAAAAGTAACTTTGGTAGAACAAAGCACAATGAGAAAAACACCCAGCATAAAACAGAGTCACCTCCTTCAGTCCAATCTTCTTCCAGGGAGGAGGCGACATACATAGGCTGACCTATCCGATGTTAAGAGGTATGTCTAGCTTGAGTCAGCCCCATAGTAAAATCCTGTGATGTCATGCTCCTTATATAAAGGAGTGGCATGGAGAGCTCTGGACGCTCTTCTGACTTTTCCAGCTCCCGCGCATCCAGAGATCCAGAAACTCCAGATTCCCCCTGCAAGATTCCAGATTCCACTGCCAGGCCAGAGCTAGCTGACCCTATTCAGGCAGAACCACTGATCTAGAAAACCCCCACAAAAATCCCAATAATTCAGGGAGAAAGGGGGAAAAGATGTGGTACCCCTTTGTGAGTATCCTGGGACCAGACTGGCTTTTGCCCCACTACCTGCTTGCCCAGCTGATCCACCTCGCTGTCCAGTGACCAAACTAGGCCTAGCCGTCCCCTTCTAGGAGAGCCCGCCGCTGGGTGCAGTGACCAGACCTTGCCTCCCTGTCCAGTAACCCGGTACGCTGTCCAAGCTACCACATTCAAGTGCTTGTTGTGAGTTTTTCCCATCTCCAGTACAAACTGCATCCCTTGCTTTGTTACCTTGTATTAGGTCCAATCCCATACAGATACTATAACTGCTTTAGCAAAAATCCTTAAACTGTCAGAATCCTCCGTGTACCTTGTTTTTAGGAAAATCTGTAGTGATCTCCAAGTGTTGGCGCCATTCTTCCCAACTCATTTCAGTCCTTGTGTAAGTCCTTAGTACTATTTTGATTAAATTAATGAATTCCCCGTAAAGAGGCACACAGCGCGAGGGGGTTGAGACTGCAGCTTGCCCTTTTTACAGGTGGCTTTCCTCTTTTCTAGCCACTAAAATATAGTTTCAGTAAAATTTGTCATTTCCTTTCCAAAACCGATTTTCACTGTGCAAATGATTCCCGTTTAAAAACAGAGTTTCCTTTCCCGTTAAGAATCTCATACTGTCATCCCTCCAGAGTTACCCTTTCATTTCCATATTACACCTGTGACGTGCCTTTGTCCATTGGCATCAAAACAGCATTCCGATTTTGTCTGCTTAACCCATTTTCCAAGCGGTTTTGCTATTTTGGCCCTATGAAACTCAGCAAATGCAATTTCTCCATGTGTGATTTGGCTGCACTGTGTTTTTCCTTCGCAAATCCATTTTCTGAACTGTATGCCCGTTGTTAGTACATTGCCCTATAGTTTGCTAGTGTTCTTACATCTTTGATACTGCTATACTCATTTCGACCTCATTCATTCAAACGCACATGTAAAATAAGTATTTAGCAATTCCGAGTGATATTTTGCTCAATTTTCAAAGTTTTTCAATCCGATTTTGCCTCCATTCTGAGGGGGAAGATCGGATTTGCATTCTGTTTGCTGCCTAATATACCTGACTCCTTGCTACTCACACAAAATTAGGTTAACAGGGGTTTGAGAGAGCGTTGTAGGGGGAAATACTAACTGTGGTGCTATCTGCAAATAATCCCCAAAAAGTCATTTTGCTTTTATTCAATTATGCATTATATATCTTATGTAACAGGGTCAAACTAAGTGTTTTCTATCATTTTACAGTGTAATGATCACCACACTGGTGATTGCTGCCCTATAATAAATATTGTATTATTACACACCGGCCTGGTTCATGGTCCATTGTGACCCGGGGTGTTTGTAAAGGTGGGTGAGAGACGGGTTGGGTGCCTTCTCAACTGAATTTGTAATAATACAAGTGTTTTAATCATGCGCTGCATCCTCGGCCAGTAGAAAGAGTCCTGGTCTGGAGTGTACTGTGCCGTTGAAATCCTTAACAGCTGAAGTAGAAATTCGTATCGACCGAGAAGCCCCTGCAAGGGCGACTTCTCCATTTGAGTTGGTGGGACCAATCAACTCCAAAGTAAGCCACCTGGTTATCCTTCTTGGAGCTGGTTGAATTTCCACAGAGTTGCTGCTGGAAACCGAATAGCCAGGGAGAGAATCACCAAATTGTGTGCATTGCTTTTAAGCTGGCCTTTAGCTCCAGGAAGATCCTCTGAACTCCCAAGAAGCAGGACTGACCGAGCCTGAGCCCCCTCGACAAAGTGCGGGACCCAGAAGCAAGGAAAGCCCATCTCGATAGCCAGGAACTGCGGTGTTGCTATTTAAGGTAGACGCAAGGAGCTGAAACGCCAAACAGCCACTGATTTGAAGATTGTTGGTTCCGAGCGGTGATCGTCCCATTGCAGTACAGGAGTCCCCAGAATTCCTCCCTCTTGTCCCTGCGACTGAGGCCCAGGAACAGTGAGATCTGCAGAACTGCTTAGGAACAGAAGTAATCTGCTGCACTTTTCCTTCAATAAAAAGGTACTGTATTGAAGTAAAAGTCTGAGAGAACTTACCGCTTAGAGTAGAGTTGCTTGCATCTTCTACTACTCGCAAGTCTAACAGCTTGTGACCCTACATCGATTCTTCTTTTTCTTCAAAGACTTCTAAAACATTGTGCAAAGACTTTTCTACTTACCTACAAAGAAGTGCTTCAGCTCATATAGACTCTTGCCCATTGACTTTGGCTTAGGCTGTTTCACTGAATGACTCATTGGTGGATCTGAAAGTATTTGTCTGCTTGAGAATATTTGTGGTCTCTTGTATGATCTAATAACCTTTTCCTTTGACTGACTCTGAATTGATTCTAAATACAACAGTGATACATTAATGTCCGCAGCACCCTAGCTACTGAAGTCACCTGAAGGTGTAGGTTGTGTCTGTGGGCCATCCCAAAAAGGTACTTACTGATTTAGAGATATTAAGAGTGTATAGTTTTGGAGTGTATTTGTGTGTTGCTTTGATATTGCTCCCTTCTGAAGAAGGCTTATTCTAACTGACTGATCAAAAAATAAAGTTGTTTATTCAAGAAACCTTGGGTTCAATATGTTAAAATCGCAGCAAAAATACCTGTGAACACAAAATATTGTGGCAAAAATGCTCTGGTTTTGACGCTGCAATCCCTGTAAAGAATACATGGGGCACCCTTGCAATCCCCAGACCCACTATACCATTTAAAAGGAGCGGGGGACACAACCACAACCTCCACTCCCCTTAAATGGTGTAATGCACCCGGAAGTGCCTGCAAGTGAATGTTTGGCTAGTTTTGCTGCCCGGCGTCCACTTGCTTTGTTAGAACTTGTTTGGGTCTACTGGTGTCGGCATCTGCAAGAGGAAGTCCTGTGTTCCTATCTGGACTCCGTAACTTGCGTGGTGTTGCGAGTGTCAACGAAGACTCTGAGTAATCACTTTACTTTTGTATAATGAAAGACTTGTGCTCTGTACTTGCACTAGTGAGCTTGTATTTGCGCGCATGTGTGTGTTTTACCACATGAGTCTTGTCAGCTTTACTGAGGCTTTGTTTCTCCTGTTGCAGATTTGAATTATTGGCCCTGCCGCCTTGGTTCATTGGTGCTGCGTTTCCAAAAGGATAAGCTACCAGTTGTACGCGCACCCGGAAGTGCCTGCAAGTTACTGTTTGGCTGCGCGGCAGGTGCGCAGGGTATCTCATTCTTTGTACTTTTTTATGCAGAACACTTGCTGTAGTGGAATTGTAGCCACCCTGCATGCAATTATAGATATAACCTGCATAGGGCAATTGTGCTTTGCTTGGTCCGCTGTGTTACTGGAGTCAGGATGTTAATATTGAGTTTATATCCTATGAGTGTGCAACCTGGCCATTACCCTACTCTGTCTCTGTACTCTGTCCAGGTTTACTGTTCTCACTTATTGTGTCCTGGTGGTAATTGACATAGCGGGGACATTGTCCAGCAACGTGGTAAATGGCTTGAGAAGCGGGAGGAAACTAAATGACCCACAATGCTCTATTGCCCCTATACTTAGTAATGAGACCAAATTGCCTCTACCTGTCGAGCAAGCAGCACTGCCGATAGCCATGTTGGTTGGTGTGAGGGGACAGTCCAGCAGTAAAGAATCAATCTCTGACTGAATCCAAGGAGAGGGTTCTGGATGAAATGGGTATTATCTCTAGAAAACTTGTAACAGCAATGGTCCACAATGTTAAAATGGGCCTTGACACGAGCCTACCCATAACTAAATTTAATTTACAGGAAATTAATATTAAACATTCTGATGCGTCATTTGGGGTTCATGATGAGGAACCCCAGTTCCCGATATCTAACGGTATGTTTAGTGTTGATAACCAGTCATATAAGGAAGACACAACTGCTCAATGATGGGTCCTACAATTGAAGCTGAATTAGGGAAGCGAGTTCGGCCGTCTCTCGGACCCTCCACCCCGGTGAATCATAGATCGGTGGGACGGGAAGACGTATTCCTGTTTAGTAACCCTCCTCTAAGAAAATCAAAACCATTCCCTCCATACTTGGAGTCTCAAGGCGTTAAGGTAAATGTGGCGTGGGAAACTGATTTAGCTAATGATTACACGCAAATAGAACCTAAGGTTAGTTCACCCAAATGGAAAAGCCCTCAAACAGCCATAAATGACTGAATGAACATTGATATGCGAGAGTTTCAATCAAGTCTAAATAAGAAAGACAAGGAGGTTACCTCAATCGAGGCTCGTTCCGAAATATATACGCTGGATGGGCCATCTCTAAGTACCGATTTTCCTGTGTTTGTGAGAATCCTAGATCTCTTAGATAAAGGTCATGAATGGTGCCGCTGTGAGATTGGAATCCTGAGGGCTACAATTAGGGACCTCTTGAATAAAACCAATCGCATTGAAGGCCTACTATTTGCACGTGATATCATGGCTGCATGATCTGAGGCCCAAAAAAGAGAAAGTTATGGTTGATAATTCTACCCAAATCCATGGCTATTCTGATTTGACAGATAGGGAAAAACGAACCTTTGCAGAAGTAACCGCTCCTAAAGTGATGAAGGCTGTATACAGTCAGACCGAATACCTACCTCATAAGGACGAGGAGATAGCTAATGTGGTTATCTCAATTCAAAAAAATAGCGCGTGACATTGAAGAATTGAGGGAGTGTCTTGGGTCCTCGAGGCAGAGGGGGTCTGATGCACCACTCGTGCAGGAGTCGAACAGTAGACATGAGGGTCCTGATAGTCCCTCTCCCTTGACTGATCCGATAGACCTCTCTAAAGAATGTGCCACAGTAGGGTGCCCCCAAGTACTCCATTAAAGGGGGGGTGATGTGCAGGAAAAACCCATAGTAGTGCTTACACGTAGAGAAAAAAGGTTAGCTGGGAGAGCACAGAAATTAAGGGCTAAAGCCAACTCCCTCAAGAAGAAGCTGGCCAAGGAGGTATTGAAGGATATAAGTGGGCCACGCCCCCAAGAAGTAATTGTTATTCACGAGGACGAAGTTGTCATTGCTCTATCTCAACTCAATGAGGAATCGAGGGTTCTATTATATCATAACTTGTCTGGTATAACGGCAGCCCAAAAGGATCAGAAATTAAGATCCCTAAAAGGAAAGTGCCTGGGAATGATGTTGCCAAATATTCCAGGCTAAATGGCGATAGCAAAAATGTAATAAAAAAATGTATCTGAATCCTTAGATGTGGGGAATGGTGGTCTCCGATCTTCTCTTTCACCGTTTTATCCCATGGTACACAAGAGAACTACCCTGAAAAATCAAAAAGTAAGAGTGGAGGGACCTGTGGTAAATAAGTTGGAGTCAACTGTGATGGAGGGTATTGGTGAGCCATGGATGTTGGGGCTACTGGGCAAAGATGCTCAAGTACCTGATTCTATCACGCATACAGATGCTGAGAGGGTTCAGAACAATGATATCCTGAATGTCTCAGTAAACAAAAACAGTGTTAACCCTTCCCAAGCCATAGGGGAGGTGATAACACAAGTGCCTACCGTGCATCCTGGTGGAAAGAAAGTCTCTCCTAATGTTCAGACTTTCAGTGCAAATGTCATTGAAAATTAGGACAATCGGGACATTGTATTAAATCAAGAGATGCCACTTATCTTGGGATGGGAAAGTAATGTTAAGGATAATGGCAAATCCAACCTAAATCGATGGTTCATGCTAAAAGCCTTCCAGACAATTCCCTTTCTAAGAACGCTTTGTTCAGATGACACCTGTTGGGTGCGATGAGCCACAAACCATAACAGTAGGATGATTTGTGGCTTTCACTCAATGCTGACCATGAAATTGGTTTGGGAGCAGAGGGAGAATTTGAATATGTAGGCCTGATGCCTTTTATTTTTCAAACTGAGGCCAAAACATTTCTGGATAAACCAGTTGCTCCTGTAATAATTGAAAAGTCAAACACTGGGCCGGGTCCGTCCCCACATATCAATGAAGATATGATTAGACAACTCCTAGATTTGGCAGCTGCCTTTTGTGGAATCAATAATGTGCCTACAAAAGCTGTTGGTTCGGCTTCCTTAGTGCTCCCCTAACACGTACCACAACAAGGTTCCCTTTGTGTGTTTATCATGGAACAGCTGTGGGTTAGCAAATTTCTATCACTGGTGGGGCACAGTAAATTCCATTAGTTACCCAGCTGTTATTTTATTACAAGAGACAATTAATGTATCTCATCTCAATGTTGAGGGGTTTGAATGTTACTCCCAATCTGCTTACAGAGCGGAGAAGGGCAGGCCCTCTGGTGGGCTAGCCATTCTTATTAACAATTCCTGCAAGCTAGCTTCGAAGCTTATTTACAAAGACGCTGCAGTGATAGCTGTAGAATTGACCCCTTGTCAGGCATACGAGAAACCAATATTGATCTTGTAGACACCCTTGATTCAATTTTAGAAGGTGCCCTAACTTGTCATGCGCATGTGGGGCTTCTAGTTGGGGGGGACTGTTAAGACTGATTTTCTATACTCTGGCCTGGTGGACAGATGTATAGAAGGCCAACCTATATTGTGACAGGGACAACTCTGGGAAGCTGTAGCCAAACCAGTTTAAGCTAGCAGTGACAGGCGGTATGGGCTAGGGTTGAGAGTGTAAAGGGTCCACAATGAGGTCACACAATGGGAGTCACAAATTACACTTAGATAGGATGTATACAAATAAAGTTATTTAATTATGGCCAAACACACTATAAGAAAAATGATTACAAGCAAGTAGACTTATCAATCAATACCATCAAACTTAAATACATATATACAGTCAAAGGTTCAAGCGCATAATACAAACCAATATACTCCTGCAAGGGAATGAATAGGTGAGTATCACACACACAAAGGTCCACAGAGATGGTCCCTAACTAATATTGTCCAACCCTAAGTTGCCTGGGGCCTTGTGCCCTATTGTTCAGGTGTTACGGCTGTCCATGGGGGGTCTCGCTATTTCACTTTCCTGTGTGCCAATGCCAGCGGTTTTGTCCAGAATCGGGACTCGCAACATGGAAGAGCCCGAAACCGTAAGCAGCACACTAGTGTTTCTCGCTCCTCAGACCAAGCGAGTAGCCCCGCCCTCGACTTCCGGAATTGTATATATCCAGTTACTGGAACTTCGGTACTACGCGTTGCTGCTCTAGTCAGAGGCGTGCTGCGCACCGTAAGTTTATTACTTTTTCTATTCAACAATTGCTATCTAGAGTTGCTCTCTCCACTTCCGTCATTCATTCTCTTCCCATTTCTCATCCTGAGCATTAGAATTCTCGATCCTTTTCTACGCTCTGTGGATCATCAGGAAGTCATCTCCTAGTTTCAACAACCGTTCCTGCCTCCATTGGTTTGTAGCTGACATCTGTTTAGCTAGAGAGAGTTGTGATTCTCACAGGGTTTTTCCCTCACACCGTGTTGTTATTTACAATCTACATTAGGAACCAGCCTTAGACATCCTTTTCAGCCTTCTATTTCTTCGAGTTCAAGACCCGTAATCTGTTCTATGCTATTCATCCCAGGGTCTACTGTTTATGGGCAAGATCCAAATCTCTTATTGCATTTCTCTTTTCACACATTGGACATATTCTTACTCCTTATATGTTCTGTTAGGCGCTTTGCCAACATTTACCATCAGACTGAGATATAAAGACTTATTAGGGAATAGGCTTGTCAGGGTAAGCTCCTTTCTATACCCTTTACTATTTCACTAGACTTTGGAAACCATATTCTTACTTACCTGCATTTCTACTCTTTTGAATTAGAATCCTTCCTGACAAGAATCTGGACCACATTAAAACTAGCGTGAGTCTTCACCAGCTGCTTGCAGGAACCCACGCACCCCAGCAGCGCATCACAGGGTTTTCTCCCGTATTGGGGTTTTCCCTGGAGATTTCACTTCTACCTAGCCTTTTGGCTGGGTTTAAGAGGGGTTTTTTTTTAGGTAATTTTCTCTTTCATCTATTACGAGACTGTTGATCATCACAGAGATAAGTGTTATTTTCAACTGCCGAGAGACATATTTGGTTTCAAGTGCTTTATTATTATAAAGTTATTACATCAGGATACAAAGACACAGAACTCAGGAGGCAGGAGAAAACGTAGGTAGGGTCTCTGGTGTCCAGTGATGGATTCTTAGAGCCAGGGTTCAATAAAGACAAGTGCCCAAAATGACCCCCAATAGTCACAAGTCTTGCCAAGGCAAGTACTGGCAAAGCCAATAGGTTTAGGATAAAGGATAAGTCCATTTACTTATAATGGGAGTGTAGGGGTATGTTAAAAGCTCAGTAACTTACCCCCCCACTCCGAATCTTCCCAAGACTTTCCAGAACAAAGGAAGGGTGTCCTCGCTTGCTTTTCCCACCGAATTCCAAGGTCTTCGATTTTCACAGGTTGCAGATTCGAGTGATTCTCTGGTTAGGATCTTTTGCTGGTGCAGAGACTCTTGATGAAGAAATGCAGAAACAAACAATGCAGCACCCTTCTCGGGACTGGAGGCAGGTCAGAAAAGCAGGTTTCAGACCATGCACGCCGCGCACAGCAATGCAGCAAGATTCGGTAGCCGCGGTTGGACTTTCCGGTCTTTTTCGGGTCCCCTTCGTGCTAGGACGCTGACATTCCGCAGAGGGTGTCGTTGCAGTGGCAGCTGAGAGTGTGCCAAGTTTCAGGCGGAAACTCGGAACGGCAACAAAAATAACCCGGTAGCCCAAAAATGAAGCTGGTCAGCCACAGGACGATTCCCGGGCACTTCCAAAGACGGTTTTTGTGCTGGCCACCGAAAAGTCTTCAGGAATGGATGGTCCCTCCACTCCTGGGGTCGTAGCACCTTCACAGGCCTACTGAAGATCACGAGACAGGGCTCCACCAGGACTGCAGCAGAAGTTGGTTGGCAGGCCTCCTTCAGAAAGGTTACAGGTTTCTTTGCGGGTCTTCTCAGCTGGACAGATTCTTGGCCCCTTCAGGTTCTTCCAAGATCTCTGAGAAATGCATGCAGGGGCCCTCTTATCCTAAAAGCCAGGTAGGAGACGAAACTCCCACTAGCCAATGGCAGAACTAGCCCACACACACTCCCCACAGTGGTCCAATCAGGACCACTGGCGGGAGCACTCATGCATATCACTCAGACACACAGAAACCAGGATGTGTATTAGGGTCAGACTGACCAAGCCCACATCCTGCCTGCAAACACACAAAGCCCTCCAGCAGCCTGCCAAAAGCTGCTGCTTTCCCAGGCACTGGAAGTCCATATAAGGATCTTTCTGGCCTCTGAGGCCAGGAAGAAGGCCACACAACAAGATGCAAAAAGAATGGGCAAAAAACCTCATGGCACGGTCATGTTTGGCTGCTTACTGTGGATACTGGTCAAACACAGTAAACGTGGTTAAGCTAAAACGAAAAAGTGGGGAAAAGTCACTGCTGCCACCAGCCCATCTTTTAAGCACTTCTAGAGTAACCAAAAAATCCTTTGAGTGTTTGTCTAGGGCAAAACAAAAATGAACCCCATTGCACTGCAGTGTAAGCTGCTGTGTGCAATGATAAAAAGTCACTACATGTGATATAAAAGTAACCACAAGTAGCAACATAGTCACAAAACTAAGGGAAACACGGTTTCCCAGTACTGATAGCCTTAAGGACACATCAGTTTCCCCATAACATGTGAGCAAAAGCCAGTACAGTGAATCTTAATGCTTCACTGTACTGCAAAAAGTACAGGTCGGATTGAAAAATAAAAGCAAATAGTTTGCGGGTTCTATAAAGATGGAAGGAAAGGTGCAGTAAAGAGAATCTTTCCTAACAGGGACTTCAACTCAACCTGTTTATTCCGTGGGCAGGGTTTTGGTCGAAAACTGCTGTCTTCTGCTTCTACGGTCAGGAATGGCCAAAAATGGGTGGATTTTTTCCTGAACTGGGGTATTCAGGTGGTTGCTACGCAAGATAAATTGTCTCCACACACATGGTTGCGAGGTGGGCTGACCTCACATATTGATCATTTTATTTTGTCCACTGCTCTTTACAAAACCACTGACCCTATTGTAATGAAGGATCTTGGTTTTGGGGATCATCATGCAATCTCAGTAAAGCTAGATCTTGACAATTGGGGATATAAAACTAATCCAGTTCTGGGATTGGTGGAAATCGACAGACCGGGTTTGTCCGTTAGATGGATTTCCTCAATATGCCATCAGCTTATCTGCCGGATTAAAGATGACCCTGTAATGGTAAACATGATGTCCCAGACAATCTACAATTCTGCTGATATGGATGCCCACTTATCAAATAAGATTAACTTCCACTTAATGCAGTTGGCAAAGAAGGTGGTACCTGCCTATAAACCTAACTGGCATAGGCATACCTTTAACATAGAGATCTTCAATTTAAAGAAACATAAAAATGTAAAGATCAGACAACTAAAAAAAAACGAATCTCGACAGGGAAGTGCACTGTTATTTAAAAAAAAGTGCATCCTTCAAAATTACAAAAATGCTGTTAAGAACGTAAAAGCTAAGCTTCTCCTACAAGATAATCAAAATATGATGTATTTGTTGAAAAGTGACACCCGTAACATATGGGCTATTTTAAGGACGATAAATGGTGTAAATGAGGGACAAAAAGAAAATGCTATTGCGGCCTCTGAGTGAGCTAATTACATTAAGTTGAAATATGAAATGCCTATCAAATTTGTTAAGAAAAGAGTAAATGTTTACAAGAACTTATTGTTAGCCAGTTCACCATGGTTCTTGGATGACAGTTAGGGCAATTACGAAGTTAAATGTGTCAAGAGCGGTCGGCCGGATGGAATTCCGGCGTGCTTATTTAAATCGGACATGCAATTATGGGCAGTGATCTTGAAAAATAAATTTGATGATGTGTTTCATACCCAAGTAATACCTTGATCTTGGTGTTCGGCTATCATAATCCCAATTTACAAGAAAGGCCCTATTAACGAGCCTACCAATTTCAGGCCGATCGCTCTTACTGATGCCTCCGCCAAAGTCTTTTGTCATCTTATCCTGGAGGAGCTTTTGGAGTTTATGAAGACAAATGCCATCCTTTCCAAATACCAAACTGGTTTCAGATGCTTTATGGGCTGTCCCCTTAATGCCACAATAGTATCTTGCATCCAATGGAATACTAAGCACAACCATATAGGGCCAGTATATATGGCTGCCCTCGATCTAAGTTCAGTGGTTGATACCGTTGTGAGAGCGCTCTTGTGGGAAAAAATGCTTCAAATGGGGTTCCCGGAACACCCGGTATCGCTCATAGCCCTTTTGCACTCTTCCACCAACTATAGAGTGAGATTAAATAAGGAAGGTGTGCTCACAGATCCAATACCGACTGCAATTGGGCTGAAACAAGGCTGCACTCTTGCAGCGGTATTATTCAACTTATATGACATTGAGGACTGTTGGGCCAATGCAATTATTTTTCCGGTTAGACTTGGAGAGTTGAAACGGAATTATATCGGATTTGCGGATGATCTCTTACTTTTCTATAAGACCCAGTTTGGGCTCCAGACTAAGATGAACTTGTTTTCCTATTATGCAGTAGCCCACAACCTAAAGGTGAATCAGTCTAAATCTAATATAATTGTTTTTGCAGATGGGAGAAAAAGGGTTTGTAGATTTAATTGGTCCATGGATGGGGTTAACATTGACACGGTACAATCTATTAAATATTTGGGCTATACCTTATCTGATTCATATTCCCGGACCTGGTGGAAGGAAAGACTACAAGAGAAAATAAGATCTCTAATCTCACAAGTGCAAATAATTATGGGGAAATATTGTAGCTTTTCTTTATTACGTCTCCTTCAATTCTATCTATTGAAAGTTGAACCATGCATTCTTTATATCTTGGACATGTGTCTATATGAAATAGATGATCTATTTGATACCCTACAGGGTGGTATCTGGAAGACAATGTTGGGCTTGGCCTCCTCTATTCCGAATGATGTTATCCATCATGAATTGGGACTCTTCCCATTGTCAGCAAAATGGAACTGGCGGCTGCTAAGTAACTATGAAGATTTTAAGGCCGCAACCTAATTTCCTCTATGAGGTGCTGAACACCCAGTTAACCCTGCTTGAGCTCTCCATCAGCTTTTGCAGAAAACATGAATTGTCTATTGGTTTTGATGGCTACTTCCAAAGGGGATCTAATTATAGGTCTACCAAGTTGCAAACGGAAAATGCAACTCTATTGGAGTTGCCAATCAGATCGAATTGGCTCCTATAAATCATACCATGAGTTTGCCTTGAATAGAAGGAAATGGGGGGAGGGGAGGAGGGGAAAATCAACCTAGATATATTTTACAGTTTCCCTCTTCCTTTGGACGCAACTGCGATACAAGCTTAATCAATTTCACACAAATTAAAGGTTGTTTCAATGGGGAGATGTAATTTTCTATACCAATGTGGATCCTGCAGATTTTGTAAAAAAGATAAAGTGATTGAGTCCCTCAAACATTTGGTTATGTTTTGTGAGTATTTTGAGCATGTGACAGTCAACATATTTGGGAATTACCTTTACTCGTGCTCCATCCGGTCTCGAAAGTCTCCATGGTATAGATGTATGTGGGGCAACAGCATTAAGCTGGTCATTAAGCGGACTACGTTATTGTCTGTACTTGATATTATATTGAAGGAAAAGAATTAAGGTTTATAGTTTTAAAATAATTTTCAGAAAGAATGATTTACATGTTTATTTGATTAACTTTGTGCTTGTTGAATATGGTCTTTTGTGATTTATCGTGACTTAGTTGTTACCAATTTTGTATTATAGGTTTTATGTATTCTATTTTAGAGTTCTGAATTGGAAGTATGTTTGTATAATTTAATATATGTTTATGCTTACTTTATAAATTATTTTAAATTGTAAAGGTTTATAAATTAACCAAACACAATAAAATTAAAAAAATGTAAAAAATGGTGCAATGGGGTACACCTTTAATGGGTCAAACCACAGTATTTTGTGTCAAGATTTCTTTTACAGGCGATATTTTTGCCACGATTTTATCACTGCATACCGAAACATTGTGTGTACGGTTATTTGAATACTTGTCACTGTGAATCTTTGTGTGACTCCCCTACAACTCACATTGACCCCTCTTGAGATAAGCCTGGCTGCTCAACACGCTACCAAACTGTGTAGTACAAGTTTATTCCAAAGGTTGGGTTTCCTATTACCTGTGATCAGGGTTGTTGTAGTGCACCGAAAGGTTACTGCATAAAATCTTGCTTAACAGGTAAGGCCGTAGAGGACACCCTAAAGAGTGCCAGGACGAGTATGGCACTCTTAAATACCTTGGGTAGCGGAATAACAGATCTTATTCCCAATAGGGTTCCCCAAACTCGAAAAGATTTTGGGGTCAGAGTGGTCAGCGCTCCCCAGGCTACTCTCAGGGAGGACCGTCTTCGTCCTGGAACCAGTCTCAAGGCTAAGGTTCCTCATCGAGCTTTCAAAGGGGGAATAAAAGAGGCAGAGGTGGTGTCAGAACCTCACCAGGGAGAGGCTCAGCCCCTCCCAAACAATGACATGACGCTTCAGGTCCCTTCCCATGACACCTCAGTAGGAGGTCCAATCACTCAATTCACCCATGCATGGGAGGGGATAACATCAGACAAATTGTCCACCGTGGCAGGCGGCTACTGCATCAAGTTGCTTCAGAAACCACCTACTGCCCGCCAAGACAAAGGAAACTAAAAGCAGAAGAAACAGCCATAATGCTAGAGGAAATCAAGGTGCTGCTTGAAAAGGACTCAATAGAAATCGTCCCGGCGAACCAGGTAAACTAGGGTATCTATTCAACGTACTTCCTTATGCCAAAGAAATACCTTAACCGTGCGCCCAGTACTAGATCTGTGCCCCGCAAACCAATGTCAAAACGGGGAGACTACATGGCGACCTTGGACATTAAAGATGCATACTTTCAAATTTCAATGCACCCTGCGCACAGAAAATACCGGTGCTTCAAGATGGCGGGAGTACACTACCAGTTCAAGGTACTCCCATTCGACATCACTTCAGCACCAAGAGTGTTCACAAAGGTGCTCGCAGTAATGGCAGCACAACTGTGCAGAAAGTCCATCCCGGTATACCCTTATCTGGACGACTGGCTGATCACCAGGGAATCGCCTCAAATTTGCAGGTCAAATACGCAAGAGACTATAGACCTTCTTTTCAATCTGGGTTTCTCCATCAATGAGAAAAAAATCAAGTCTAATCCCCAGCCATACAAAACTATTTCTGGGGGGCTATCCTAGACTCCAGAGGAGCCGACATTCCCTGTCAAGTGAGAGAGTACAAAATATGCTGATGCAGGTACCTCAATAAAAGGTTGGTTGCCAGATAACGGTACGCCAAAGCAATGTGCTTGCTGGGCATGATGGCCACTTGCATTTATTTAGTTCCTCACACGTGCCTGTGCATGCGTCCGATGCAAGAATGGTTAGCCCAACAGTGGGACTATCTAGTGGTTGTTTCGCTAACCCTGGTTGAGGCTCTTCGCTGGTCGTCCAAGGACAAGCTATTAAAAGGAAAGCCTTTTTCGTGCACCACCATCCCAAGCCATGCTAATTACAGATGCCACACTCACTGGTTGGGGGGCACCCTACCTCTACCACACAGCCCACAGACAGTGGACACTCGCTACTTCCCAAAGACCTTTCCACGTCCTGGAGCTCTTGGCAGTCAACAAGGCTCTTCAGCAACATCTCCAGGGGCAGACAGTGCATGTCCTCACAGACACCACCACAGCCATGTTCTATCTGAACAAGCAGGGAGGCACACATACTCAAAGTCTGTCCAAACTGTCCCAGAAGATGTGGAGGTAGGCACTCAAGTGGAACATGTTTCTAACATCTCAACATGTTCCAAAGTAACTTATTTCTCTGGCAGACACCCTCTACCAGAAGAACACGAGTGGCAACTCAACAGATATCCTAGACGGAATATTCTCAATATGGAGTCACCCCCCCAACTGGAGATGTTCGCCACAAGGCTAAGAGCTCAATGCTCAGACTTCATGTCCAGGTTTACCCAGCTAGGGTCCAAGGGGAACACCCTGTGAATGAACTATTCAGGGAAACTTGCGCTCCCTCCCCCCCTCCCCCAACACCACCCCTGAGCAGGCTAATGTACAATATGCACCAGGAACAAGTAACCTTAATCCTGGTTGCTTCTGTGTGGACGAGGCAGTCTTGTTTTCCACATCTTCTCAAACTGGCGATGTGCGACCCTATGAAGCCTACTGTGCCCGTACAACATGTTGATAACACAAGTGGCCATCCCTCCATCCACACCCACAATCAATGAACTTGGCAGCTTGGCTCCTGAAGTCATAGAGTTTGGCCACCTAAACCTTCAACAAAGGTGAATGGGTATCCTCAAAGAGGCACGAAAACTCAACACCAAGCACTGTTATTTTAATAAGTGTAAAACATTTGTGATATGGTGTACATAAATCACTAAACCCATTGGAATATTGTCCAGCTAACATTCCACACTACATGCTTAACTTACTAGACTCTGGCCTAGTATTCAATTCCTTAAAGGAGCATCTGGCGGCCCTGTCGGCTTACACCATGTCACAAAACAAGGCGTTCTGGTGGAAAGTCCCTGTTAAGGTATTCATGGAAGGGGTAAAGAGGCTATAGCCAAGCCAACCCTCCCCCGGGTTGGGAGCTTAATGTTGTGCTGTCCAAGCTCATGGGGCCACCCTTTGAGCCTATGCACAAAGCCAGCCTAAAGCATCTTACCTACAAAACTGCATTCCTGGTAGCTATCACCTCCATAAAACGAGTTAGTGAGCTACAGGCTTTGTCTGTACAAGATCCCTTTCATTATACACAAGGACAAGGTTGTCCTCCGAACACATCCTAGGTTCTCACCTAAGTTCATTTCAAAGTTCCATGTAAACCAATCCATAGAACTTCCCACCTTCTTTCAGAATCCATCAAACTCAGCAGAAAGAAGCCTCCATACACTTGATGTATGGAGGGTGGTCTTGTACTATGTGAACAAAACCCCTACAGAAAACGGACCAACCGTTTGTTTCCATAGCGCCTGGTAGAGTAGACTATCACATATCAAAGAGCTCCTGGTTGCTGTTCTTTTTCTCTACTTAAGGAGCCCTCCATCCTCTTTTCCTTTGCAGATGGGGAGGAGGTGCAAGTGGATCTTGGTCATCTGGCCTAACCCCTGCCTACCTGGTGCCTTCCTAGTTGCTGCTTTTTCCCCACTTAGCAAGCCACGCCCACCTGGTGCCTTCCTGTTTGCTGCTCTTTTTCCCTACTTAAGGAGCCCTCCAGCCTCTTTTCCTTTGCTGATGGGGAGGAGGTAAGTGGACCTTGGTCACCTGGCCTAAGCACCGTCCACCTTCTTAGCCCTGCCTCTTCCTTCCTGCTCTTAACTCTTAGATCAAGGGCATCTCTCGCCCGGGCGACCGAGGCGGAGGGCAGTCAACGAAAAGGGGAATTTCTGTTTGGAACTGTTTGAACCAAGAGGATCCAGGGCCCAAGCTCCTGCTCAAACAGCAGGTAAGCATTCACCAACATTTGTTTACTCCCTCTATCCCCACAGGCCATCCCCACCCCTCTGGTCCCCCAGTGATGTTTCCTTGTGCCCCCCCCCTTCTCACACACAGGTGTGGCCTGTTTTGCTTGTTTCTTCTACCCTGCTCCCGCCCCGTCCAGCCTATTTCTGCAGGAGTCTGTCTTGATACATTCTGGTTTCATCATCACTGTCTTGTTGCCAATGCTGGATTTGACTTTTATGGACTTCATTGATTCACGGTGCATCACTGTTTCTCATGCTGGCCCTGAATCATGCTGTTCCCATCTTCATCTTGTATCCAGGCTTACAAAACTATGTTTTACTACTGACTTCTGCAATTGTATTCACTCTCCCCTCTTGCTTCTCCACTCTTTTTGACTGCTTACTCTGTTCACTCCTCCTCTCCCTTTTCCTATCCCCTACCCTCCCCTTACTTTCTTCTATGCACTTAGTCGATCAGCATTGTCCCTGGACCTAGTATGATAGCAACCTCGTCTGTCTCCTCCCCTTGCTTGTTCTTTTCCTCTCCCCGCACCCTTTCCAGCACTATCCGAAATGTCGTCAGGCCTAGTACGTTAGTCGCTTGTTTTGTTCCTGCCCTCCCTTTCTGCACCCTCTCCCTCACCTTTTGTTTTCTCTACCAGAAATGCCGTCAGGCCTAGTACAGTAGTCGCCTGTCTGTGTCTATTTCCTTCCTACTCTCCCTCTCCTTTCCTTATCTATGTCTTAGCTCTTGCACTATCTGAAATATTGTCAGGTCGAGTACCATAGTTAATTTCACATCCTTACTGTTCATGGCCTGTAAGAATGTCATTGTATTTTCCCTTGTTCCCTCCCTTGCCTTGAAGCGCTTTGAAACACATTGTGTATAGGCACTATATAAATAATCTATCGGATCATATCTCCAGATGGATAGTCAAATGCATACAACTCTGCTATTCCCTATCCAAGAAAGTTCTACCTTTCACCCCAAGGGCACACTCTACCAGAGGTACAGGAGCTACCTTAGCTTTCATTGCAAACGTTCCTTTAGACGCCACCTGCAGAGCTGCTAAATGGAGTTCCAGCCATACGTTCACACAGCGTTACTGCATTGACACACTAACATCTTTGCCGCTGTACTTACTAACTTCCTACCACCTTCGCCAGACATTGCTCGTTAATCTATGCAGAGCATGTGATCTAAGCAAATCCACAAACTCCAAAAGAGATACATTACTCACCATAATCGTACGTATTTCTGGTGCTTGTATCTGCTAGATTCACATGCGCCCATCTTTCCTCCCCTACTAGAGTAGAAGTCTCAGATTTTTTCTGGGTTATCACTGATTCTGCTTTATCACATCTGTACTTATGCTACACTTCATGCAGCCTCAGGTCAGAAACAATCATGCTGAGAAACCTCGAAGCGTGAAGGGCCATAGGTACAGTACACGTCACAATAGGGATAGTATTACTAATCGCGCCCCCTGTCGACGTCCGTTTGAGTTTCAAAAACAAATCCTGTAATACTCTGCGACTTCCACTAGATGTCGGACTATGTAGAGAATGTGAATTTAAACAGATACAAGCACCTGAAATATGATTACAATGAGTAATGTATCCCATATACACAATCAATAGTAGGTTCACTTACAATACATCACTAAATAACCATTTGAAACGGGCAAGTACTGAGATGTAGGCAAATAATTAGAACGCATCACAAGTACAATTCGCTTTTACTGAAGTCCAGCCCTATGATGCTATGGACCATAGTGCCCAAAAGTGTCAGGTTTCAATACAATGTTTCTCTCAGGATGGTATTCTCCACAGGGATGCAGTTGGCTTGTGGTGGTGATTCAAAAACGTTCCAATCTATTTTAAAGTACAACAACAATTTGTCTGAGACCAGTAAGGTTGCTCTCTTCCAGTCCCAAGGCTAACCTATGGGCAGGATAATTTACCTAGGTTTGACTAAAGGTAAGTGAGAAAGAGGGGAGAAAAAGGGCTTTGCACCAAATGTCATCATATGGCGGATAGGCACAGGTATGCTTACTTACCATCCTGACTCCTATTTCCCCATGAGTCATGATGGATCATCTGGGGGTCTCTGGGAGTACGGTCTTACGTCCTTTGGGTTTGGTTGAGAAGTGGCCTAGGGTTGTAGGTTTACATGGTCAAAGAATCAGCACCAGGAACAGGTTTCCTTGCTGCTAGGAAGCTGAAAATTCAGGAGAGGGAGCCTTATGGCACAAGCTGGTGATCAGCAACGTTTCGGCTTGAAAGTGGTACAGTGACATCTCTGGCAAGGTAGCCCACATGGAAGCAGTCCATGGACATGTCTGAAGGCTCTGGGGCGATGCAACCTCGACTAGGAATGGTCCCACTACTTAAGGGTAGAAGCATTGACCATGGTCGTCTAAGACCTTGTAGAGGAGCAGGGCTTCACCGGGCCGGTCGGTCGCTGGAGAGAATGCTGGTCCACTGCAGAAGTAGTCCTCAGGTCATCAATGGGCTGCTATTCATAAGATTCTTGGCTCCAATTTAGATTTGAAGAATGGCTGAGGAGTCCTCTTGTCCAATACTTCATCAACACTTAAGCCCAGTTCTCTAACCTGTCAGCCTATGCCTAAAAGAATTTGCGTTCCGACACACCACCACTATCTATACACATGACAAATGAGCTCTGTAGCTCGAGTTACTCAGTTGCTGCCCTTCAGTGAATTCGCTTAAGTACCCCACCCGAACCTAGGCGTCACCCAATGCAGCCAACGCACTTTTCTTGACTTAGATGCGACCACACTGCATCATGTGCTACACTTGATTTGTGTTGTGCCCTATGGTCACCCTTAGACCTCATTTGATTTGTGTTGTGCCCTATGGTCACCCTTAGACCTCATTTGATTTGTGTTGTGCCCTATGTCACCCTTAGACCTCTTTTGATTTGTGTTGTGCCCTATGGTCGCCCATAGACCTCATTTGATTTGTGTTGTGCCCTGTGGTCGCCCATAGACCCATTTGATTTGTGTTGTGCCCTATGGTCGCCCATAGACCTCATTTGATTTGTGTTGTGCCCTATGGTCGCCCATAGATCTCATTTGATTTGTGTTGTGCCCTATGGTCGCTAATAGTCCGTACATGATTTGTGTTGCGCCCTACCTGTAGCTACTACTACACTCTTGCTAATAACCTACCAACCTCACTGCCACCATCATCAGAGCCAAGCCTCCTACAATGGCCACACTTAGAGGCGCCACTTTAACTATGGCTACCCTCGTCCCGTTGCTCCGTGCCCACACATCCACACCACTTTACCCAGACTTACTATCTCCAATAGAATGGATAAACAGATTCGCCCGCCCACCTTCACCTTGCATACCCTGTCCCACACACCTTAGAAATACTAGACTAGGTTCTCGCCTTATTGCACCCACTACCACGTGCCTGAACGCAGCCCCACCGACCATGACCAGAAATGAGAGACTAAGCTATCGTACCAATCCTGCTACAAAACTCACCAGAATGCTCACCACAGAACCACAAGCAGCATACCTCACTGACTGAACTTCCGCCTATTCACAACCTCACTACACTTTACTCACCACCACACTCGAAAACTAGCCCTCCACAGACCTCTATCAAGGGAGCCCTCATCAACGCTCGCTCACTGGTTGCCCACGCTACTGATGTCGCCGACATTATTTCCACCAACCACCTAGACTTCATCGCCATCACGGAGACATGGCGCCACCCAGCAGCCGGTCCCTCAATAGCTCTAGCCACTCCAGACAATTATAACATCATCCGAGCTGATAGGAAAAATGGAATAGGAGGAGGAATAGAAATTATTGCGAAATCCACCCTAAACATTAGAGAAGTAACTAGTACACCCCTGCCTACAGCCGAACTCTTATCCGTCAAACTCCCATTATCTGACACACAAACTATCCTGCTCCACATTATATACAGACCCCCAGGACCCTCCCTCCACCTTCGAAGAGGATATCTCTCTCTTACTCACCACCAATTTGAAACTGAAATCCCAAATCATCATTCTGGGAGATTTCAACTTGGGACTCAATGACCCCAATGACAACCAAGCCACTTCCCTTAATGACACGATTACTCATCTAGGTTTCACCCAACACATCAATCAACCTACACATACAAAAGGAAGATCCTTGGATTGGCTTGCAGATGCCAATTGCAACCTCTCACTGGCTGATATCTCTCCTTGTGCTTGGACCGACCATCATCTTATTACCTTCTCTTTACCTAGATCCTTTCCATCTACCACACAACCCACAAAGCTACATCAAATAATCTCCAGAAATAACCGCAACATCACTATAGAGAACCTCAAACCCCTTCTCGCGCCCATCAGTAAAGCTAATCTACCCACGCAAAAAAACAACCCTGCAGCCATAGTAGACTTATATAACAATACTTTAGAACTAGCCCTCAACCAGATAGCTCCTCTCAAACAACGTAAAGCCAAACCTATTGCCCACTCCAACAAATGGTTCTCAGCAGAACTAAAAGCTCTCCGTAATATTAAAAGAACTGCAGAAACTAGCTGGAGAAAAGCCCCTTCTCTCTCCACTAAAGACAAATTTGCTTCAGCTGCCTCCACCTACAAATCCGCCATCCTAAGTGCTAAGAAAGAGACCTATAACCTGAGAATACAAAAGGCCAAATCTGGCACCAAAGAACTCTTCTCTATACTAAAAGAACTTGAATCACCACTGCCCCCTACAGAGGACGGCATTAAAGACAAGGCCTGGTGTAACAATATCCAGCTCGCCCTTGCCAACAAAATCTCCCTCCTACAAACCAAGATAGAAGCTAAGAAAGCTAGCCTTGCTGCCAAGCAGAATCGCAGCAGCAAAATTAGCCATGCCACCCCTATCTGCCCATCTTTCCACTTCTCTCCAGTCACGGAAGAGGAAGTAATCAAGATAATCGCCAGCCTCAAACCTTCCAATTGCAAAGGCGACATTTGCCCAGCTGCGGTCATCAAAGATGGTGCTAATGAGCTAGCCCCTCTCATCACCTCTCTGATCAACTCCTCCTTCAAAAACTCAGTGGTCCCCAACAACCTTAAAGAAGCATGGGTCCTACCCCTGCTCAAAAAACCCAACCTAGATCCCAATATCCCCACAAATTATAGACCCATCACCACAGTCCCATTCCTTCTCAAAATCTTGGACAGGGTAGCCTATCTCCAAATACAACAGCCTCTGGAAGACAACAACCTCCTAGGCCTGCGACAAACCGGTTTCAGACCTAGGCATGGGACTGAAACTGCCCTCTTGGATCTAAAAATCCAAATGGATGACGCTAAAGACAAGGGCAAACTAGCCATCTTGCTCCTGTTGGATCTCTCTGCGGCCTTCGATCTGGTCGACCATCAGATCCTCACCCAACACCTCTCCTCAGCTGCTGCATTCTCACAGAATGCCACTAAGTGGATCAAGTCATTTCTGTCGGACAGGTCGACTATAGTCTTCGCCCCCACTGCAGTTGCAGACCCTATCCCAATCACATGTGGAGTGCCGCAAGGCTCTTGCATTTCTCCCACTGTTTACAACATTTTCATGAAGCCCCTATTTGACCGTCTTGACGATCTGGGTGTCAGCTACACCGATTATGCAGACGACACCCAGGTCCTCATCACGCTCACTGGTAGCTATGAAGAAGATGTGGCAAAGCTTAATGATATCTATTCAGAAATCCAAGCCTGGATGGCCACACACAGTCTGTGCCTCAACGGCGATAAGACAGAATTACTTATCGTAGGCTCCCAGGCTCGCCTCAAGAAACTAGACCAAAAATACCAATCCTTTACCATTGATGGCAACATCATAAAAGTCTCCAAGGAGGTTAAAACATTAGGTGTATACCTCGACTCTACCTTATCACTAAAGAAACAAATAAACTCGACCATTTCAGCTACCTCATACACCAATAAATTGATCAATGCCTGTAGGCCTTTCCTCTCCACCCCCAGCTGCCTCACCCTATCGAGAGCACTGATATTGTCTAAATTAGACTATTGCAACACACTCTACCTAGGCAGATCCTGCAAAACAATGCATTAAGATGTGCCCTCAACCTCCCGTGCAAGGCACACATATCCACGGTTAGAAAAGAAGTCCACTGGCTCCCGATCCGTGATAGAATCAAGCTAAGAACACTGGTCATCACCCACAAGTGCCTATCACGTACTGCCCCACGCTATCTTTCTGACAAATTCTCTAGAAACTGCCACATTAGACCCACTAGAACACCTTACCTGCACCAACTAAAGATCCCCAAGTATAACCTAAAAACTGCAGGAGGGTCCAGCTTTCCAGTGCTCGCAGCACAATGTTGGATCGGAAATCGCATTCTGGCCATTCAGAACCATGGTAAAATCATGGCTACTAGCCTAAACACCCAGAATTTCACCGACATGACTGGCTAGCTGCCGCGCTCGACTTATAGCAATGTTTACTCTAGCCATAGCATTTTAGGACCAACCTGTAACCCGGTCCGCACCTGCCACTGTAACTTGCCCTCTGTACATTCTGTTCTCAGTATATTCTACTCCTGTATGTAAACTTTCAGAGCCTGAACTATTGTACGCTCTGTCTGTTGTATTTATGATGTTCGTGTAACGATATGTAACTCTGCTGTACACATGATTATGCGCCCAGTTACCTGAGGGTTTGGTTGCGCTTTATAAATAAACAAACTAAACTGGAACTGAAAGCAAGTCCAAGGCCACCAATGGAAAGGATGTGCAATTTCAAACAGACAGTATGTGTTCAATCAGGGAAATCTACGGATTTCACATCCGCCCCAGAAGCAGACTTTCTTGCACCAGGAATGTGGACTAGACAGTGCCAGCCCCCTTCCAGTGACAAAAACACACACCTGCACATATGCTCACTAGCCTGCAAAAGCAGCAGCTCTCCCGGGAAAGTGTATGACCTTTGTATGACCTTGTATGGTATTTAGAGACCTGGGAAGGCGGCAAAACTATAATACAGCAATGAACAAGCGAAAATCTAACCACGTTTTAGTAGCCATATGCTGTAAATGAGAATGTGCACATAACAAAATAAAGTAAAAAAGATAACTGCTGCCACTAGATTGTCTATCGGCATATCTAAAAGTAATCTAAAGTGTAAAAAGTTAGGAAGATACAAAAGTATCCCCATTGCACTGCACTGGAAGGTGTTGTGTGCAATGTCAAAATTCAAAAGGGAAACACGTTTCCCAGTACTGCCAGTCTGAAGGACTAGTCTGTTTCCACATAACAAATGAGCAAAATGGAAGTGAAGCTGAAGGCTTTCTTCCCTTCAAAAAGTCAGACAAAACAAAAAGAACGGGATTCCATAGAAAACTATGGTTGGAAAGTTGCAAAAAGAAAATCTTTTCTTACACCAAGCATGTTTTAACTTGTGGCCAGAGCCATCCCCATTAAGGCGGTTTTTGGACCACCCTCGGAGGGTCCTACAACCACTAACCCTAATGGGAGGCAAACATACATGACAAGAATGGGAAGCCAACCCTCTCTTGTGTAGGTAACATGGTCAGATTGACAGCTGTGTGGTGCATTGATTACAATCATGGGGTTTCCTAATACAAATTTCAATGGGGGATTTCCTTAGTTTTCATGAGCCCTACCTAGAACTTCATGTATCTTTAATAATATTCCTTGCCCTACAGCAAAGTGCTGAATGCATGGTTAAACCTGCTGAGAATGCATTTAACCTGGCAGACCCTTTACTTTGTGAACACTGATGCCTCTTTAGGCAACATGTGTATAATATTAGCACACCTTATTACTTCATTCATGATATCCTAGATACAGCAACGGAGGAAGAGGTGGCGAGTGGCAGATAGACGTTTGTTGGTCTCTGCATTGGAGACCGAAGGAAGACAGCTAGCAAGGAACTGAAACCCTTAATGGCCACTTAAAGCTATTAATCTTTGTCAACAAGGTATTAATGTATTAGAGGCATGGGACGCCTGGAGGGAGTTAATGGTGTTGGGGTGGTCAGGGAAGGTCCCCACAGGCAAGGGGGGGGGCTATGTTGCAGGTGTGCCATTTTGATGACTGGAGGTGCAGTGAACTTAGCGTGATGTTGCAACTTCATATGTATCCAGTCTAGTTAATTATGGATGGGATATGTTACTTTTTATTTAGAACTGATACATATTAGCTTGCACGCAGAAAGATAAAATGTTAAAACCACCAAATGAAAAACACAATTCACACATGGGGTGCTCTGAAGTACGTGGACACATATTGGGAAGGTTTTTAATGCACATGGAAGGAAGAGGGATGTCATAGAAAACCCAGTGAAGAAAATATGACGGTTATTAAACATGCATGCAAACTGATATAAATACATGGGGAACTTATGCATTTAAATAGTGGTCTTTTTACAAATGGATTAAAACACGGCAGGCCAAGCTTTTTGCAAAGTGACTGACTTTTGAAAAAACTGATTCTTTGGGATTTCAGAGACCAGAGGATGGGTAAATAAGTACCTTCACCCTTCGCGTTCAGCGCAACCATGGGGTTTATGGTCGGACAAGTATCGCAGACGTAATCTCCTGAATACATGGGAGCTTGACAGAGGGGTTTCGCTATTTTTTGTTGTTGCCAGCAGTAAAACATGGGGTGAGTCAATTCCCAAGGCTAAAGTAATTGAAACACATGAGATTCAATTATATTTTCAGATGTGCTGTGTGCGATAAAATGGTAGTTATTTAGATTACAATGTTCCAATGGAACCAGTGCCCTGGTCAACTTGTTCACCCAGCCTACTTCATATCGCTTGAAAACATTTGCAGACTTTTCTCTGTGGCAGGAGCAGTTGCCAAACGCAACATACTTAAATGCTGGAAAGCGAAGACGGCCCCCATGACTCAAACATGCCTCAAGGACCTAATATTAGTATATGAATGTGAAGATAGGTAAATCAAGGGAATCACAGCTTCATGCAGGCCTAAGAACATTTGGGACCCACTACGTCGATATCTAACGGAGAAACAAGATGTGGTGGGGGATGAAACTGCATAACTCAGCTCAAAGAGACTTAATCCAAAAACTGTATACGGTCACCAAGATTGAACTAACATCCATTTAACTGATCTGTAAATTGTTTTTGTAGACATGTAACCGTCAGTAGAAAAATAAAGTTTTAAAAATAAAATGTATGCAAACCATGTGCAATTAAAAGTGAAGGGTAAAAGGGCTTAGGCCAGTTATTACTAGTAAAGAATTATGTTTGTCCGTGGTAGGTCATGACATCATTCAGTTAAACATTTGTATTCAAATACTAAAAGGAGTTGTGTTCTACACATGCACTGAAGATGTTAGTCAAGATACCAACTGCCAATGGGAACGTATGAATTGGAGAAAGATAGGATTTCTTTGAAGAGGTTTTTTGTCCAATCACATGTGGGGGTGGATTGTAATAAAGTATTGGGGCGTGTTTTAAGTGTTGCAAAATTGTCTTTAAGATGCCAACTGATGTGGTTTGTTGAGACTTGGGTTGGTTTGGTTCTACAGCACAATCTAACTGCTCCCTGGATGACTGTACTATAAACTTGCTTTTCGTACAAAAACGTGCACTTGTTCCTTAAGTGGTGAACCCACTCGGGTTAAGGTGATTAAGGGACCCGCAATGGCTTCAGCAACGCCAGCCTGTAGTGCGTATATTTGAGGTTTGTGGATCTGCTTAGAATCACATGCTTTGCATAGGCTGACATCTAGTGGTAGATGCAGAGTATTGCACATGACGTTTTCAAAGTTCAAAAAAGGGACGTCCACTGGGTGGCTTTAGAATCTTATCCCTAGTATGATGTCTACTATACTCCTGATCCATCACGTG
The DNA here is from genome assembly GCF_040938575.1 of Ambystoma mexicanum. Classification (NCBI taxonomy): domain Eukaryota; kingdom Metazoa; phylum Chordata; class Amphibia; order Caudata; family Ambystomatidae; genus Ambystoma; species Ambystoma mexicanum. Next base: position 179,586,910 of record NC_090921.1, read on the forward strand.
TCGAGGCCCTTCAGATTATTTCTTTCTGCTATCGTGGTTAGATGTATTTCTTGCAAAGTCCTGTAGCTACGCTAATTTGGAGTTATCACTTTATTAATATTTTGACAGTTACCACTCGACGCTACATCTCGACTCGATGGCCCGAAACAGACTATCGTTCTGGCAGAGTGCTGGGGGACTGATCCTTTTCTTTCAAATAATGCATACCTCCATTTCCTACTTTCACTGAGTCTGTCTTGCTGCCCTTTATAGTTTCTACCATGGAAGGAACTCCATTTAAATTCTACCCAAATTGTAGCAGGAAATATCTGTGGAAGGAAATTCACAGTGTGGAACCACTGCCTTCCGCTCGATCAGGAGACCCAAAACCCTAAAGGAGCATCTTAACGAAGCTGTGGGCGGCGCATGCCATGATGGCAAAATTGGAGACTGCCATCAGTCTCTTCGAATCTGATCCAGAAGGCCAGGGCAGTGAAGGCTCTGGTTTGGAGATCGAAGTCACCAGTAGGGAACCATCAAGCTCCCATGCATCAGTCCTCCGCCTCGAAAAGGCAGTCGCAGTGTGCTGCTATAGGGAAAGCGTCTGGCGACTAGGACGCACACACACGACACACGCCCAAACTCATACCTACAGGCCACTCTTCAACAGAGTTGTCGAAAGAAGGCCGCCATCAGAAGCAGGCGCTTTGCGGCCTCCAGATGACCCGCTGAAAAAGTGTGCTGCGGTTCAGCAACTGAGTTTACTTCAAGTTGACAAAGATAAAGCGGCTGATATAGGCGTGTGTAAATCACACTTTACAGATGACTCTGAGGCGTTGAAACATCCCTTGAAAAAACAAATCACCTTTTGATGGAAAAACACCACAAAAAGTCCCATTGACAAAAAACACACTCCTGTTTCTGAAAAGGAACATTCCATTCTATCCCCATCTCTTCTGAAGAAAAGATTAAGAGAAGACCCAGAAGCTATTGTCTTCCCCTTATCAGACACTCCAAAGACAGGAACCTGGACAAATGAGCACTTTGAAGATACTATTGACAGAGTTTCTTGTCGATTTCATGAATAAATATCCCATTTCCCAAAAAACATTAGACTTGGAAATGTCTCAACTCCCTAGAGACAAGTCAACCACGCCGCCCTCGGTCACCCACTCATATTTCCTCTTACAGCCACGGATGCCTCCCATGACTCACAATGTCACAGTTTATTATATTATGTGGTCACACTCCACTCAGGGAGTTACTTTTCCCCACAATCAAGGTGGCGCACAAGAAATCACTATGATTTTGATTCAGGTTCAGTTTGGTAAGGCCTCCAATCCGTCTCGCACCCAAACTCAACAAATACTTGGTGCCACAATAGAGTAGGAACCAGGCTGGTGTGTAGTAAGAATATATAGATTTATTTTAAACCAACTTTAACAAACAGACTAACATCAGTCACCAGTGCTGTGGCAACGCAAGAACAAAAAGGAATTCCGTAAAGGCACCAACAAAGAGATAATACTGAAATATGCAGTCACAATTTCCTGCAGCTTTCTTTTCAAATCACCCACCAATGCAAAAGAAAAAGGAAAAGTCAAGACACACAGTGATTGCTGATTTGGTTAGAATACTTTTCTCCTAGCAAACCCCACCTTCCAAATATCAATTAGACTTGACCCCCCCTGAATTAAAGTCCAGTGGCAGAGAGTGGGAACAAAAGGGGAAAACAAATTTGGGATTCTGATAGAAAGCACTCTTTGGAAAAAGGGATTCAAGGGGCAAATTAAAAGAATAGGCATGGCTTTTTGGTTTTGGTCAAAGCACAATGGGAACAAAGGGGCAATTTCATTTTGCACACTCGCGTAGAAAAAGGATTTTGGGATTCATTTGTTTGGCAGATCTTGGTCTATATCGGCTCAAAACACACTTGGAAGAGCTGGTTAGTTTTGAATGCCAACAAAACACATGCTGTGATTTCTATATGGGAATTAATTGATTTACTTTAATTAAATATGCAGAGGATCAAGACAGACAAACAGGATATTTTGCTTTGGGGAAATAAACAATGCTATAAAATATGCTGGGCCTATACAATCTATGGCTTTGGGATAGTTTTACTTAAAGGAGAAGCCTTGAAATGGGCATCAGGGAACAGCAGCAGGGCACCTCTGGGACAGCAAGGGTGTTAGTCCAGGATCATCCCCTCTGGCTCCTCCAAGGGGTCCCAGTCAGCTTTTGTCTCCTGGTAACCCATATCCAATGCAAGATTTGGGGCACCTCTGCTTGTATGTTTCTCGCAAGAGTTCAGCAGCAGGTTACCTCCCAGAATAAGTGTAAAATCCCAGTTCTAATGCAAACAGGTTTACTTATAGGGCAAATGACATCACAAACTTGTCATGAATCCCGTGAAAGGGATTGGTTGGTTGGTTTTCTCTACCCACCTTCCACCTCTCTGCTCATAGGACAAGGAGATGAGGGGTGTGAGTTAGGAAAGCTGTGGGAGGCGAAAGCTTTGTCATCCCAAACTGACATGTGGGCACAGCCTGTTTCAACTCTAAAAATCTATCAACATGGCAAGTAATGTAATTTTTCACATCTTTATTTTTAAGAACTACATTTTAAGGCAAATCAGATGATGCTAATCTGATGTTGGCACGCCCTTCCTATGCAGAGATACAGGTTTTCTTCATTTACTCAGGAGCTGTATCAGTGAAAAATATTTCACTTCATAGTTCCCATGTTAGTGTTATCCTTCACCCGCGCACCAACTTTCAAATCTCTCGGAATCGAGGGAAGACCCAAATCACATTTTTATTAATAACCTTAGTTATGTTTATCACACCAAAATCGTTTTGGCATGGTTCAAAAGGGGTTACTGTTACCTTTAATAAAAGTCTGTAATGACCATTGTTGCATATACGCTGGCCTTTTCATGCAATCGTATGCATTTTTCTATTAACTAAACTCCAGTCTTTTCCTGTGTTTTCTTAAGTTGCATGTGATCAACCAAAGGCTGGCTCATGTTTATGTTCTCCCCTCCCTTTCTTTTCCTTGTAATGGCCTTGGCTGCAACACTAATGGACATTTTATGGGAATTGTGACCTCAAGGTCACTTCTGCTGAAAGAACAGGCATGGCCTGATCTGTTTCCACTGTGGTTTAAATCTAAGCAGTGCATTTCTTTCTATATTTTTAAGCAATAGCCCTGATTGATGGTTGACAACCAGGCCTCCCTCTCCAGGAATAGCAGAGGAAAGTTCTTGGAGGTTAAGTTTCATCTTTAGGGGTAATGACCAGCTGCATGTAAAATTCTGCAAGTAATGGCTTTTAAACTCGCACACAATGCATTTTACATGACTTTTTTTAACCAACTTTATTTATTCAAAAATCATCATGTGCAGATACTGTATTGGCCCATTATTCAAGTAATTTTAACACATCATTTGACAAGGCAACCTGTTACCTTTGGTTTTACAATTATTAGATATAGCTTTAAGCATTAACTTAACTTTAACTGCAACCGTTCAACAACCCTTCCCCTACACCCTTCCCCCCCTCCCGGCTCCCCAGTGGCATGGACCATTCTTTCTGCTTTCCGATGAGGTCTTTGTGTTCCGGTTAGATGATTTCTGCATTAAGCCAAGGCTTTCGTGCTCAATTTGTCAGTGCTCAGTTTTAGAACGCTCTCAGCAGATTTGGCCTAAAGAAGTATGCTTCTCTGTCTCTGACATAGTCGAAGAAGGGGTCCCAGATTACCCGGAATTTCAGGTACTTGCCATCCTCAGGGCCCCCACCTTCTCCATGGCCATCACGTTCCAGGTTTTCACCCACCACCATGCTGTTATCGGACCTTCTGGGTTTTTCCACGCTTGTGCCAGAGTCATCTTTGCTGTCATTAGCAGGTGAGTGATAAGTGTTGCATTGTTGCCAGATGCCGCATATTTATCTTCAACCGTAGATTGGCAGCTGTTTCCCCGTTTCCCTGTGATTTCTTTTATGTGCCCCAGGACTTCCTTCTAGTACATGGTCGCTTTAGGACAGGACCACCACATGTGGAATAAATCTCCTTTTTTCTGCAATTTCTCCAGCACATAGGTGGGCAATTGGGGTTCATTTTGTGCAACCTCTGGTGGGTCAAATACCACCTAAAGCAGATTTTATGTGCAGTCTCTCTAATGGCTGTGCACCTGGAGGATCTCTGTGTTCTTTTCCGGATTTGAGCCCACTCCTCCTCAGTGGTGGGGTTGCCCATGTCTTTTTCCCAGTTGTCCATATATGTGAAGGTGTCACTCTCTTGTGCACTGTCCAACAGCTTGTATATTTTGGAGACAGCTCCTGCCTCGTCCCCTTTGTGTAGCGTTAGTTTCAGGCCTATCGGTGTCCTAGTGGCTGCTTTCTTGATTTCTTTATGCGTTAACCAGTGGCGGACCTGGATGTAGGTGTATCCGTCTGCTTCCCCTACCCCAAATTTCTGCTTGCACTCTTCAAACTGTAATGGGTTTCCCTCCTGAAAGAAGTCCTTCAGATATAGTATTTGTTCCTGTCCCCAGTTCTTCCAGAAACTGGCCAGTTTGCCTGGTGTGAAGTTTTGGTTGTGGGCCATTGAAGTGAAGGGACCCAACCCTGGGGCGATGCTTTGTTTTTTCATTGCTCAGTCCCAGCCTTTACATGTGACCTTGGTTGCTTCAAGCAGACCACCCTCTGCTTCCCTATACCCCGCCTTTAACCCATGTAGTACCCTCAGTGGGATCGTGGTCACCCCTTGCTCTACTCCCACCCATCCCTTTGACATGTCCTCTCTCCTCCAGGCTAACATTGGTGCTATTTGTGCGGCCAGGGCATATCTCTTTACATCAGGGACCCCCAGACCTCCCAAGCATGGTGGCCTTGTTAGGATTATCCGTTGTATTCTAGCTTTCCTTTTGTGCCATATGAAGGCGGTCAGGTCGCTCTGTAATGATTTGCTCATCTTGGGGGGGGGCTCTATTGGGAGCGAGCTCACCGTATATAGCAGGCGTGCCAACAGGGTCATTTTGAGTGCCGCAATGCGTGCAAACCAGGATAGTTCCTGGGTGTTCCATCCAGTTGTTTTAGCAGCTGGGTTATGTTTGCTCCGTAAAGGTTTTTATGGCATTTGGTTAGTTGGATCCCTAGATATTCTATTGATTCTTTCTCCCAGGATAGTGGGTATCTTGATCCCAGGACTCAACTACCTCTTCCCTCTCTGAGATATTCAGGGCCTTAGATTTAGTGAACTATATGGTAAATCCGGATCTCTTAGCAAACTCTTGTAGGGCGTCAGGAGTTCTTGGTAGTGTATTCTTAGGGTCCCCGAGAAACAGCATTATGTCGTCTGCATACAGTGCTCTTTTATGTGTGGTCCCACTGCATTTAACCCCTTGTATGGGCTCCATTGCTATGGCGAACATTAAGGGCGAGAGTGGGCAGCCCTGTCTTGTCCCTCTATATATTCTGATTTTTGCCGTGGGGTTCCCATTAACCATAAAGGTCGTGCTCGGAAGGCGGAAGTTTGCCAAGAACATTCTGCTAAAACTGGGGTTGCATCCGAATTTCTGCAGCACTAGTTCTAGATATTTCCAGTCCAGGCTGTCAAATGCTCTCCTGGCATCTAAGGCGGCTACAGAGAACCTTTGTCCTGTCCTGTTTCCCAGATCTAATATATCCACTGCCCGCCTGATATTGTCTTAGGTGTGTCTCCCTTTTATAAATTCAGCTTGGTCGGTATGAATTATTTTGGGCAGGACCTCGGCAAATCTAGTTGCGAGGACTTTAGCATACAGCTTGGCGTTGGTATTAAGTAGGGAGATCGGCCGATAACTGGTGCAGTCTGTGGGGTCGTTGCCTGGTTAAAGTATTAGGATAGTTTTGGAATCTCCCATATCGGGTGTGACTGTGCCACTGGTTCTTATGTGGTTAAATAATTTTGTTAAGGGGCTCAGCAGCTGGTTGCGGAATGTCTTATAGTGTCCGCTTCCAAGTCCATCCGGGCCCGGGGCTTTGCTGTTATGGCATCACTAACTTCCTGTGCCGTTACAGGGGCCTGCAGAGCGTCCTTATCCTCCTCTGTAATCTGGAGGAGGGGAATCCCTGAAATATACTCTGTGTTTGAAGGTTTAAATGTTCGCTTTCTAACAAACCCTGATGGAATCTTTCCATTATCCTAAGTTTCCCCTCCTCTGTTGCGCATAGTTCCCCTTTTTCATCTTTCAATTGAACTATGTAGTTACAGGAGTTTTGCTTGCGCAGTTTGGCTGCTAGGAACCTGTTTGCTTCACTACCCTGGGCGTAGTATGTCTGTTTGGTGTGGATTAGTGCTTCTAAGTGTTTTTTGGGATTGCCTAGCCTTGTGTTGAGTTTCTGCTTCATTTAGTGCTGTTTCCAGATTTTTTCTAATCAGTCCTCCTTCCCTCATGTACGCTGTTGCTTGTGAGATGAATTCGTCCCGGATCACTACTTTTCCAGCATCCCAAATTGCTGCCCATTTTGTCTCTCCATTGTAATTTTCTTGGAAGTAATTTTAGATCGCCTCCTCTATGTGCGCTCTGAGAGCCAGGTCCTTCAAGATCATCTCTTTCAGTCTCCAGGGCCTGCAGCTTTTATGGGTGTTTTGGGCCATCTCTATTTGTACTAAGACTGGGGCGTGTTCTGAAACGTATTGGACCTCTATCTCCACCTTACTAATATACAGGATCAGAGTGGTTGACACCAGCACCAGGTCAATTCTTGAGTACCCCTTATGGACCGCTGAATAATGGGTGAATTCCATCTTCTGACCACGAAAAATCCTCCATGTCCATCACCCCCAGAACTCTAAAGAGTTTGCCTAACGCCTGCCTACTTCTTGCATCTGCTGCCATGGGTGGAAGGGTTTTGTCCAATGCGGGGTCCATGACACAGTTAAAGTCAGCTCCAACTATTATCTGACTTTCACACAAGCTCCCCAGAGTTTTCAGTGTGTCCCTCAGGAATATGTCCTCCGCTCATTCGGGGCGTAGATAGCTATTAGTGTATATAGTTGTTCCTGTATCATGCCCTTTAGTACTAGTTATCTCCCGTCCGGGTCCCTGTGTATTGTCCATTTTTTAAAGGTCAGCCTGGCCCCAATCAGAATAGTGACCCCTTTGGTTTTCCTACCACCCGAGGCAAAAAATTGGCAGGCGAACGCCTTGCATTTCAGGCTTCCTTCATCTTCAGGGAGGAGGTGGGTTTCCTGGAGGAAGGAGATTGAAGCCTGCAAGTCTATAAGCCTTGTTAGAATGGATCGGTGTTTGACTGGCGAATTTAAGCATTGCACATTGAATGAGACTAGGTTCAGTTGAGCCATCTAATATATGTTCGTAGGCTTTTGTCTTCCGGCTTGCCTTTTCCCATCGGTTCTTCCTTCCCATTTTCCTATGCTGGTCCATGCCACTCCCCAGAATTGAATAACTGCATAACTCCCCCCCACCCCTCAGATTCCCTCCACCCTCCCCCCTTGCACCCTTCAGATCAAAGCTCCTATGAACTTTCTCTGCACCCCTCTTGCGGTGTTGGGTATCACCTCTCCTCCCGCTTGTGCTTTGCCAGGACCTGTGTCTGTCCTGCATTGATTCCAAAGTGGATAATCTCCTCTCTCCGTCCGAGGGCCTCAATCTCTTTCGTTGTGGGTTTCATTTTTGTTCTTCCTTCTTCCCCGTGCCGCATTCAGCGCCTCTTTAGTTAATTGTGTTTTGGTTCTTCCAGGTTATCACAAGCATTTCAGTTGAAGGCTTCTCGTTTTCCCTCCGCTCCCCGTTTCTTAGTTGGGGTCGATGACCACTCCCACTGTCTGGGGCTTCCGCTTCTGAGGCTGCGAGCAGGGTATGGGGCCGGGTGCAGTTCCTCTTCCTCCAGGTGTAAAAGAGTAATTCCTTCCCCGCAAGTGGGGATGCATTGTAGTTTGTTTTCCCAGGAAAACTGCAGACCAAAGGGGTATGACCATCTGTAGATGATCCCTTTGTCTCTTAATGCCTTTGTAACTGGAGCCATTAGTCTTCTTTTATGTAAGGTGGACAGGGCCAGATCTTGAAATAGGTGGACCTGGGCGCCATTGATAGTGATCGGTTGTAGGTTTCTCGCTGCACGGAGGATCTCCTCCATCGTGTAGGAGGTCATAGCCAATAGAACATCCCTGGGTCTTTTCTGTGTGTGCCAACTCGGTCTATGAGTACGTCCTCCGGTTGGGCACCCGGTAGGAGGCTGCTGAAGCAAGTTTGCATTGTCTCTTTCAGATCCTTATCTACAATTGTCTCGGCCAAACCTTTCACCCGTATGCTGGATCTGCGGGATCTGTTCTCCAGGTCCTCTGCCTGGAGTTCCAGGTTGTGCGTTGCCTTAGCAATCTGTTCCAGGAGCACACTCATCTGTTTGGAGTCTTCAGCAATTTCGGAGAGCCCTGCCTCCGTTGTGTCTACCCTCTCTCCTAGGTCTGTGATGTCTCGTTTGACTTCCTGCAGGGATGAGCGTAGTTCTTCCTTTATTTTCCCCAATTGGTCCTGCAGGGAGTCCATCATACGTTTCTCCATTCCTTGTAGACAGTCCTGTAGCTCCTCTTTATTCAGTGCCATCTTTGCGGATGTCTCTACAGAGTTCTGGGCGTGGCGTTCCCCGGCTGTTGGTTCGTCCAGAGGACCACCCGCCCGAGAGCGTCTCCAACAGTGTTACAACTGACCTTCTCCCACTTTCAGCGTGTTTTTGGCCCTTGACCGGGCTTCTTTGGGATTGGTTCTTGGCATCTGTGTCTGCACCAGAAGCGGGTGGGAGGACCCCAGCGATGCAGATAAGTGGGTCAAGACCCTTATTGGGCTAGTAATTCCGGCACTTTGTTGGGTATAGTGGGGCCAGCTTAGGTCAGATTCTTGATAACAGTTATGCGCTAGGAGAGGTGCGTCACCTCACAGACTTGTGCGTCCAGATCCTCGTCGCCTTTAGTGTTTCCTCACACCAGCCCCTGTGTTATGGGGTGGCCGGCAGTGGGTCCCCGCGCTAGTGCTCACCATAGGCTTAAACAGTCGGCCCCATCTGTGTGGCTCCCCGTTGGAGGGGGGGGGAGGGGGAAGGCCACATCGCCTACACCCCCTGTATGCCCTCCGCCGGTTCTGGACTGCCTGTCACCCGCTACAGGGGGGGGCGCCCTATGCCATCCAGGCCCCCTCTTGATTATGTGCGTCTACTTATAGGGGCAAGCAGGGGGGGGCGCTGGCAGTGGGCCCATCCAACCCCAGGGCTCAGCTAAAGGCGTCAGGCCGACCCGGGGGGACAGAGCGCCACTGTGCTCCTGCAAGCGTTGCCACCAGCAGGTTTTGGGTGACCCGCTAGAGCTTGCTCCTCCCCCCGCCGCACCCCACCTCACCCCCGCTTACCGTGCACTACTGTCACCTGGCTCGTCCACAGTCTGGTGCGCAGCGGACTGTGTAGTGCTACTGTTGGTGGCCTCCGGCTATATCACTCCAGACCGCTTTCCCACTTTTCTCTGCAGCTTCTGTTTTCTGGTGCCTTTGTGTGAGCGCTGCTGGGGAATGCTTAATTTGTTAGGTGCCCCCAGGGTAGTTCATCAGTAGGGCCTTCTGGGGCCCAAGGTTCTCGTGCCTCTCTGGTGCTGTTTTGGTTCACTATGGGGACCCAGCAGCAAGCACCGCGTGGCGTGGGCTCTTCTCCTGCCCCCTTTCTCCAGCAGGTCAGGCTCTGCTTCTTTCTGCAGCCCAGATCGGGAGCGCCAGCTTGCGTCACCCCCGACGAGGCCTCTTGTTGATGGGAGCTCCTCCGTGCCCCCCAGGAGTGATTTTTGGGGGCCTCGTGTTGTTGAGTGGCTACCGCGCCACCTGGATCCAACCCTGCTTTTCTGTCTGGTGGGCCGACCACCGCTGCACGCCCTCAACACCAGCCTTCGTTCATGCGCCGGCGGGGGGCAGGTACGAGTCCGGGCTCACGTCGGGATCCTCTGGCAGCCCTGCCTCAAGGTCCCGGGCCAGACCAACTTCTCACCCACCCAGCGCAGGCCGCCGCGCAGCAGAGACAGGCGCTCCAGTGTTCCCGGTCCCACCAGGCGCAGGTCAGCGCGGGTCCCCAGCGGCTCTGCTCCTCTGGTCGCCGCATTCGGACCATAGTTTCTTCTTCTGCGGGGCTCCGCAACGCTGCAATGAGTGCAGAGCCCGGATGCTGTGGGCCAGTGAGTCCTCTACCTTCAGGGCTGTCCTCCCCCTGCCACGGACAGCCGTTACTTGGGGCCTTTTGCCGTGCTGCAGCTATTGAGCTGTAGCCTCTCTCCATCACCTCTTAGACGGGTGCCTCTCGCCTAATCCTCAGCACCTCTTCAGGGATGCAGTTTGTTCAGCTTCCGACGCTGGTAGCTTTGGTGTTTGATAGGTTTTAGCTCTGTTTTCACTTTTATTTGTTCCCGCTCAGACAGAGGTCAGAGGAGCGCGCCTCCACTACGCGGCGGCCATCTTGGAATCTACATGACATTTTATAAGGCCCTGGGCCTTATATCCATATGTAAAGCACTTCTTTAATCTCAAAATTGCAAAATACATGAGTATCACTTCTGGATTGTCCATTTGTATAGGGCAGTTCTATGGGAAAACCATGTTCAAACTCGGGAGTACTTCTCATAGCATACTGTCATTTGAATGAGGGAATAAAAAGTTATTTTATTTCTTATAATTGCAAGAAGATTGGTTTCAATTAAGATTTCGGGATCACAATCTCATGTTGCATACAGATATTGTACACTCTTCTGTCTGTCTCTAAGTAAAAGTGCAGCTCTCCATGGATTTAGTAAAACAGCATTGTCTGCCACATGGCTTTCTTTTCCTTTCTGAAATGCATTGCGCATATCTTTGCACTTTTGAGATTTAAACCTGTTTTTGGTTCAATAGGCCTCATGTCTGACATTTTTGTGCTGGCCTTATACTTCAAATGGGATTTCACAAATTACTCTGGGCCCTTTGTTTCTGGCATTCATGGTCTATATTTCACCCCACTACAACTGGGGGGATAATCGGGGAGATCAACACATCTGGTATGTAGACAAGGACGACCCAAGTCTGGACCCTAAGAATTTATACCTAGACGATGAGGGTTACCCAGATGTCACAATCATTGAGACACCAGATGTTACAGCACTTGATAGTGGTTATATATCACCAATTGATGATCAGTTGTTGTACGACTAAATAAAAAGGGCTGCTCAGCATTTTCAGATCCTCACTTGAGAAAAAACGTCCTCATTGTACTGATTTTGTGGAAGACATTCTTAATGAGAAGAAGCCAGGCAATTCCCTTGCTTCTATGCATTACAAATAGAATCACTCCTTCTCTTTCTGCACCCTCACTCACAAGGGCGGTGAACCAAATCATAGGAAAAATATTCAAACTTTCACACCCTTTGTATATCAGAGAACATGGGAAACCTGACTCCTTAGTAGACACCCGAACCAGAAAGAGAGCTGGTGTTCCACTCTCTAATTCAGAAGCACCCCCTAACAAAAACTGCAAACGCGTATACACTTTAGGCAAACGCATTACCACTGCAGGTGCCTACATGCCCAGGATTGGAAACAGTACAACACTGCTTGCAAGGTACACCACCACTCAGTGGGATGAAGTACTCAAAGCCCTGGACACAGTACCAGAACCTGCTAGGTCACATCTGCTTAGAATCTGCAGAGTGGAAGCAATTAGCACGCAATATTCTAAAAAATATTTGGGACTCAGTCGACATCTCAGGGAGAGTCATTGCTGAGGGAACCCTTCTAAAAAGACACTGGTGGCTACGTGATTCTGGGTTTAATTTATTTATTTATCCTTGTTTTTAATCATTTATGATTTTTACAAGATTGTTTATACAAAAGCATTTTTACACATTGATTCAGGATACACTATTTTACACAGAATTAGATAAAAAGGATTTTTACAATTTCTTCATGTTAACTAATAAACTCATCAAGTGCCCATTCATGCTATTTAATTAATCGTCTGCTATCATAGGTAAGAAAAGATTATTCACAAAATTTGCAGAGGCAATGAGTAAACTCATATTAGTTGAGTTTAGTAAACAAGACCATCTCAAACTAGGATGGACATTAGCAACAGTAGATAGATGTTTTTTATACATGTTGTTTCTTATTGAACTTAGTGTGGAACATTCAACAATTAAATGTTCTAAGGTTTCTTTTTGTAAAAATATTGTTACAAAATCTGCAAAAGTTATCTGAAACAACAATTTGCCTTCGTTGTGCTAAGATCTCTTGTGTAGGCCACAAATTAAAGCGCAATCTCATAATCGCTATACAGATATGTGGTGAGGGCGATTTAATCAAATAATTCGCATCAGTTCCCATTTTTTTGTCTGGGAATATATGGCAGTTAAAGTTTTTATAACCTAAACAAAGATTGCGATTAAGCAGCCAGTCTTGCAGAAAGATCTTTTTCTTAGCTCGTTCAGGATTTTGAATTCTGGGTTTAAACCCAAGACTCAAGCGGCTCTACTCAACATGCCTAATGAAGAGACAGTCCTGTTCGGGAAGGCAGTTGATAACTTGAAACCGCCAAAAAAACAAAAACAAGACTATAAAATCTCTAGGACAAATTACCAATAAACCATGTGTCCAGAAGTGTGTCCTTAACACACAGTGTCATTTTTGCAGCCAAGGGTTCAGTAGATCCATCCAACCAAGAATTGGGGCATCTGGCAGCCGTTTTCGCAGTCCCAAGTCGGTCTACCTCCAACCAGCAGAGTTTTTCACTGAGGAAAAGGGCGACGCAGGGTGCAGCCTCTAGAGTCTCAACAGCCCCTTCCAACAAATGGCGGGCCGATTCACGTTCCCTCTCATGCACATAAGACTTTTCACCCAGCAAAGGGGAGGGAATAAAATCCGATTACTGGGTGCTCAAAACAGTGGCGAAAGGATACTCCGTAGAGTTCATCGAAACACCACACCATCACCCTCATGCACGAAAAATATCCTCAGAACATTTTCTCATCCTACAAGAGGAGATTCGAACGCTACTACAAAAATGAGCAATGGAGATGGTACCACTTTGTTAGGGAGAAATCTCATGTCTGTGCTAATTCTCCTTGACCTTAGAGCCCCCCAGCTCTTTTGCTGGACTTTTTATTTTAACCCTGGAGTGAGTGTGCCCTTTTTCTCACTTTCCTGTGTTATGACCTGATTTGGATTGTGTTTCCTTTGTTTTTGGAGCCTTACAAACTCTCTAGGCATCTAACTTTTTGTATGGTGACACACAGCACCTTCAGTGCAGTCTCACAGAGAAATCCTTTAGATTTCTCATAAGGTTTAAATACCTTTTCTTGGATGAACTACCGTTCCCATGAATAGTAAAGTGAAATTGACTTTACTTACCTTTTCTCTTTGTAGGTCCAGCACACACCATTTTATGTGGATTGCTGGGGGGTTACTTAATAGCCCCTTATCCTACCTACTCATGTAAAAATAAAATGTATGTTACCCTCATTACTTTAAATGGCTGGTGGCAGTGGTTAAATGTTCCTACCATTGTGCTTTTTGTATCACAGGCTCAATCCTCTGCTGCAGTATAACACCTATGAGTGACCATTTTATCAAAATGGCCCTGATCGGTTTTCTTTCACCATTTTCAGTTGTGAGGTCTTTCTTGGGTTTTACTCTGCGTGCCAAGCCAGGTTTGAGCCCTTTGTTCATTTTGCCTTTGGCGGGCTTCAGTACTGAAACCCGCCTCTGGCTCCAGTGTGTCTGGAAGGGCAGGAAGTGAGGGAGGATCCCGAAACTCCCCTGTCCTTTGTCTTTAGGAATGCCTGAATGCACCCAGTCCCGATTGGCTGGCTGTCCTTGCAGGACAGCAACCCTGCTGTTCGACTGATAGCTAGGCTGTGCATGAATGGGAGAAACCTGCTTAAAAAAGGCAAGGGTTTTGGGACTGAAGACAGTCGACCACTGGGAAGAACAACCAGACGAAGAAACCGTGAACAATGCTTGCTGCATCCTCCTGGACCTTTGAATTGCCCGGTGAAGCCCAGCTGCTGTGCTGAAACTCCCTTTTCTAAAATCCACAAGAGATGCTCCAGAAGGGATGACTTCTTCCCTTGGGCTACTGGGACCAACTAACCCTGAGACGAACTCCACTGGACCATCTTCCCCGGCTGGCCATACTTCTTTACTGCTGCAGGAACCGAGTGCCAGGGGTCAACAAATCCGTAGTCGATTGCAACCTTTGTGATCCAGCCAAAAGCTCCAGGAGTCTCCCCAGGACCCTCCAGAAGCAGGGTGACCAGAGCTCGAGTTCCCTCACCGGAGTGCAAGACTCAAGGAGTCCCAACCGGTATCCAAGATCCGCGATGGTGCCGTTTAGCACGCACTGAAACTGCAAAGTGCAGCTGACCTGAAAAGAGCCCATAGCTGCTGCCGACTTCCAAATTGGTGCCGAAGGAGTCCTCCAGACGTCCTCCCTCTTGTCCCCTCGACTGAAGGCCAGGATCTGCATTGCTGGAACCAGCTGGACCACTCTGCTTCTAACCAAAGCTACTGTTCCGACTTGGGGTACTTACCTCAGTGTTTTTAGCTTTGCTCTTCTCAGATGAGACTTGCAGTAGCTACTTTGCTAGAGTTGATTTCAGCTCTATCCTTCAGAAGTGTAACAGCTTGTGACCCTACAGTGATTTTTCTTCAACAAACTCTTACTGTGTGCAAGACTATATCACTATGAAGTCTTTCAGCTCCAATTGACTTTGGCTGGCCTGGCTCCCTGAAGACTCTTCTAATCCATTTGACTTTGATGCCTATTGTCCATCATAGGTGATAACTTGGTTTTTAACTATTATTGTTGGGAAAGGTTTTTATCTCGACTTTATTGGAAGATGTACATGCTCACATGTTCTGAGAACCTGTTTAACCTTTTTCCTTCCCTTAACCTTTCCTTTCTACAAACCTCAATCTACAACTTTACTAGTGATATATAAATGCCATTATTGTCCTAGTTATGGAAGTCAGCTCAGGGTGTAGGAAGTGTGCTAGAAGCATATCTAACAAGTATCTACTAGCTTTGAGGAAAAGTATATTTGATTGTTACACAAATTGTCCTTTTTAAAGAATGCTTATTTAAAAACTACTGTTAAATAATTATAACAAAAACCTGGAGTGTAAGTGTTACTTGGCTACTTGCATTTGTGGATTTCATTGCTACAGCTCTACATCTCACATTTACCCCTCTTGAGATCAGGCTGGCTGCTCAGTCTCACTACCAACTTGTGTAGTACAGGCCTGTAACAACAGGTGGGTTACCTAATACCAACAGGACAAGGGATGTGTAGTCTCCCCTGGGTTACTACATCAATTCTTGCCTAACTCACCTCTAGAAGAAAATCAAGGTATTTATTCAGTGTACTTCCTTGCTCCAAAGAAAGTTAATAATGTGCCGTGTACTGGAGCTGCGCCCTGCAAACACGCATGTCAAGCCTCAGAAATTCAGTATGATTACGTTACAGGAGGTAATTTCCCTGCTAAAACCAGGGGATTACACGGCAACATTGGACATGAAAGATGCATACTTTGATATTTTAATGTTGCCAGCACACAGAAAATACCTAAGATTCAAAGCGGGGGACACACACTACCTATTCAAAGTGCTACCATTTGGCTTAGCCTCTGCCCCCAGTGTGTTTACAAAGGTCCTGGAAGTAGTGGCTGCCCACTTGTGAAGGCAGTCCATTCCAGTGTACCCTTACTTAGACTGGCTAAAAACAGGAGACACACCTCAAAGGTATCCACAGATCACACAGCGAACAGTCGACCTACGGTTCCAATTAGGATTCTCCATAAACGGGAAGTCCAGTCTAGTGCCCAGCCAAGTAAAACCATATCTGGGAGCACAAATCAAAATAAACGACAGACTAGTCTTCCCCTCCGAGAGGGTCCAAAACATGCTTTTTCAAAAGCCTCAGTATGTAGCCAGTCATCAAATAACTGTGTAAAAGGCAATGCACCTTCGGGGAATGATGGCTTCCTGCATTTATCCAGTGCCACACGCCCGACTGCGCATGCGTCCAATACAGGAGTGGTTAGCAAAACAATGGTTGCAAGCATGCGGTATGTGGGATGATCTAGTGGTGGTTTTGCAACCTCTAATTCAATCGCTGCAGTGGTGGTCCAAGGACAACCTGTTATGGAAAACCCTTCATCACACCAGCAATCGATGCCACACTTGCAATAGACGCATCTCTCACAGGGTGGGGAGCTCACTTTGTCCATCACACTACACGCAGGGGGTGGACAGAGGCATTAAACAAGAAACCTATCAACCTTCTAGAACTGCTAGCAATCTTCGAAGCACTTTAAGCAATCAAGACATAGTACAAAACAGTCCTCATCCAGACAGCACCACAGCCATTTTTGATATAAACAAATGAGGGGACACATTCTGCCTGGCTGTCCAAACTAGCCCAGAACATTTGGCTTTGGACGCTAGAACAAGTCTCATAGCACAACATGTTCCAGGGTAACCCAATTCACTTTCAGACATACTAAGCAGAAGCGTGGTGCTTCCCTCAGAGCACGAGTGGCAACTAAACACAGATGTACTACACAGCATCTTCTCAGATATGGGGTTCCCAGAAGTAGACCACTTTGCTACTCAGGAAAACGCACAATGCCTAGACTATGTGTTCAGGTTTCTCAGGAAATGTTCCAAAGGGAACATTACTAATTAATTGGTCAGGGAACCTGGTGTATGCTTCCCCCTCTGCCCTCACAACTCTTCTCAAGAAAATAGTCCACAAGCAACACTGGGAACAAGTAACACTCATTCTGATAGCTCCTATGTGGGAACGACGAACATGGTTCTCACATCTGCAGATGATGTCCCTGTGTCCAACCAACATGTCACAAGCTTCACACTCCACCTGTGCCCTCAGACATTGGACTTTGCAGCCTAGCTAAGGGGGTAGGGGTCGGGGTCATAGAATCTGGTCACTTAAACTTAAACCAATGATGTATCGACATTCTTAGAGGCACATAAACTAAATACACATCATTGCTATTTTAACAAGTGGAAGCATTTCCTCTGGTGCAAAACACATTCAAGTCAATCCAATTGAATGCTCACTGTCAAATATAGTACACTTCTCTACTACATCTCTAAGACTCAGCCTTAGTCTTCAACTCAATAAAAGTACACCTAGCTGCTCTCTGAGCATACACCACTTTGCTGAGCAAAGTTTCATGGTGTAAAGTGCCTGTATTAAAGCATATATGAAAGGAGTCAAGAAATTATTCCCTCCTGTTTCTAATCCTGCTCCCGGGTTCCCACTTCGAGCCTATTCACAAAGCCAGTCTTAAACATCTCACTTCTAAGACAGCTTTTCTTGTGGAAATTACATCCATCAGAAGGGTCAGTGAACTGCATGCACTTTCAGTACAACCTCCTTTTGTTGTTTTGCACAAATACAAAGTAGTGCTGCACGCACCACCACGGTTCGCACCAAAATGCACCTCAGAATTCCATGTGAACCAGTCAATAGAGCTTCCTACGTTTTTCCAACACCCCACAAGTGCAGCAGAAAAGATACTTCATACCCTAGATGTAAGGACAGTAATGTATTACTTACAAAAGACTATCAGAAAGACACTGCTTTTGTGTCCATAGGCACAGGAAGAGAAGGTGACCCCATCTCTAAACCATCAATTTCAAAATGGATCGTCAACTGCATCCAACTTTGCTATTCTCTTGCTAAATTCAAGCATAGATCACACTCAACTCGAGGCACGGGGCCATCTCTAGCTTTCATAGGAAATGGGCACTTATATGCCATTGGCAAAGCTGCCACTTGGGAGTTCCATTCATACTTTCACTCAATATTACTGCCTAGACACACATTCTAAGGGTGATACACAGGTTAGACAAGCAGTGTTAAAACATCTGTTTGCAACTCTACCTTCAAACAACCTACCGCCTTCTCCAAGTACTGCTTGCTAATCTATGTAAAGCATGCGATTCTAAGCAGATACACAAGCCTCAGAAGGCATACAATACTTGTGTCTCCGGAGGATAGCTCAGGGGCAATGCGCTCGTCTTGAAAGCAAGACGATGTGGAGCAACAGAGGTTTGATCTCCAGGTCCACGCTTAGAAACCTCTTGGTATTAAGCGTGTTATAAATAACCCATTACAATTACTGTAATCTTATTTCTGATGCTTGTATCTGCTTAGATTCACATGCGGCCACCCTTCCTCTCCTATTGGATTGGAAGGTTCTTGGGAGGGAAAACAGATTTTACACACCACATGCTAACAACCTACTCTCTACACTTACACTTTACACACCCTCTTGTCGGAAACAACCTGAGCAACTTCGATGCATGCTGGATCATGGGTATAATAGAGGTCACACTAGGGATAACATTACAACCCTGCTCAGTCGACGTCCCTTTTTGAACTTCGAGAACGTCATCTACTCTGCAGCTACCAATAGATATTGGTCTATGCAAAGCATGTTAATTTAAGTAGATACAAGCATCAGAAATAAAAAAAAAAAATATATATATATATATATATATATATATATATATATATGGACGTTATGGTTAAGTTGCCCTAACAAAAACCTGTACACTTCACTACAAAAATACTTTCCACCTCCCCTTTATGCTTCAAATTAAAACCGAAAAACCCCTGAAATTCGACAGTTATGGTAAACTAAGCCCCCAACTCTGCCACCGCCCCTGTGCACTGCTAACACTAACACCCAGACCATGAAAGATGTCATCTGAAATGTCAATGATGACATCACTTGTTTAGCCCCTTTCTTTTCCTTCCCTGCCATACATATATGTGCATTCGGTAAAATAATTTCACTAAAAGAATGTTATACTTTACAGTGCAACCTAACACCACTGCACATTCCCCCATTATAATAAGCTAAGCAACCATAACTCGCACCATCTACGTGCATTGCTAAGACTAACACCCAGGACATCAAAGATGACATCACAAATATCATTGATGGCATCACGGATGACATCACATGTGTGACTCACTAATTTTGGTGCATTGAAAAATGTAGGCTAGGTGGTTTTATTCACTGACCAGCACAATATGAAAATTGAAAAGGTGCTGTATACCAAAACATTACCCTTGTCGTGTGTTAAAAGTACTTTCCTTAGGGTCTGGTGTCGGCTCATGATGCACATGCATGGGGCAATGCAGGCCTCAAACACACAATTAATTTGTATACAGGAAGATAAACTGTGGGATGCTACTAGTTCTTTCTACCCTACTTCAGTTTCCCTGTATGTGCTGCTCAGTTAGATGCATTGGGTCGGCATAGGTATCGTTTTAGTACAAGTGTGTATTAAGTGTACATTTGTGAGCTAGTTATTACATGTGTAACATTACACAATCACCCCTGACATCTTGCTACCAACATTATAGAAAGAACCCCATGTAGGCAGGCAAAAAATTGTTGCCACACATATAGTCACTCATATTACCGTTTGATGTCTTTTTGCTCAATGTCGGTCGCATATTACTTTGTCTGCCGTGGCAAAAAATAAAGCCACCCGTAAACAAAGTTATTAATGGGTTAACAACGACCTTTCACAGTATAATTGAAAAAAAAAAAAAACTTGAACACTTCACGCACTCCTCATTTCTCTGTAAAGTACATAGGCGCAATAATCTTTGCCAGCAATAGTCTAAATTATGAATGCAGTAACGTATGCTACTAAAAAGGACGTGTTGTAGTTGTAATCTGAGGCAACTTTGGCAGTAAGGATCACAAAAGAAAATCCTCTTTCAAGATGGCCGCCATAGAAATGGAAGGCAGTTATTGCAAACATAGCCCCATTGTAGGTTGCAAAAGCACAAGGACGTGGCGTGACGCAGAACCTGTAAATAAACATTCAGCGACGTACAAGCTAATAAATTACATTTGCAAATACAACAGAGGAATGGTAAAGAACACGTGACCATTTTACAAGTTACAAACTAGATTTATTTAATAACAAACTTGCAGAGACCATCGGAATAATCGCATAATCAATGCAATGATTACATACTGGTTAGGGAGGCATTGCAAATGTTGAAGATAAGGAGGCCGTTTTTTTGGCGCAAACAAACATTTTGGGGTCTTCGTTGAAGCAGTCGCTTTGTTTCCACAGTTATTTCCCAAAAGTTGTCATGACGTTGAGCCTACAGCACCATAAATGATGTCACGTTGCTCGAAAAAAGAGTTCAGCGAACGGACAAAGCGGGCTTACAGTGTCATTCCACATTATTGTTATGGACAGGCAACCGCTCACCAGCAGTTGTATTTGCCGTCCGAAGAAGCCCTCACTCGGGATTTGAAAACCATGGTATGCACAGTACGGCAAAATATACCTAGTCGGGAAAAGTTAAAAAAAAAATAAGTGTCAGTAACCAACCTGTACCAACATTTTTTTAAAGTTCAAATACAAAATGTGCAAAGTGGTACACAAAAATACGTGCTCAAAGTTGACATTTTAGTAATATGTTACTAATGTCCAAATGTACCTATAGGTGGATATTAGAAACGGCGAGATTTTGCATGCGCCGTAAGAGAAAACAAAATGGCAAGTACACAGAAAGACGATAATGTAGGTATGAAACAAAAAAGAGTCAACAAATAAAAAAAGATTACGTCTCGTCATTTCAAAGAAGACCAAAAAAACATGCAAAGTTATACACAAACCTATGTGGACAAAGTAAGCGTTTCAAATTAGAAATATAAATAGTAAAAAAAGTTGAGTGCAGTCATACCCTGCAAATGAGCAACGTGTGCACTCTGCAACATTACAGGAAAATTGTACAAGGGCAGAAAAATAATACGTTAATTATATTAGCACAATTAGATGGGCAGTTATGTAAAAATAAAGCACGGATTGCTGTAAACTTACAAAATATTTACAGCCTCCATTCTTTTTCAGCAAATCAGTCACAAATTTGTTTGTAGCGAAGAATCTTCCTTGACTGATATGCATCTCACTTACAAACTTTTTAAAACATAACCTTATCAATTGAGTTTTTTTTTACCCTTTCATTCCGTGAATAGCGCGCAAGTTTCTCTTGGGCTCAAGGTCAAAAAACAATAGCCCCTTTACTTTCACTCGGATGCGTGGGCGTACTGAGCGGTCAACCAAAAAAGCAACTTGCGTGGCCTTCACTCAGAAGGCAAATACATTCTTGCTTTGAAGCAACATAATGAAATCTAATTATGAGAACCTGTAGTCCAATACAGCTTCAGAAGCACTGTTGCAAGCAAACAGTGCAGATGATAGCCTTCGTTCTCAAAACTGTAGAGGCCAATCTGAGGGAAATATTAGTGCAAAACACATTTTAATCCACACGCTTTAATTGGTCGTGGTGCAGTGAGCACAAACTTCCATTTAAACGTATCATTTTGCAGACAAGAAAACTGCACTTTTTCACTTTGTGCTTCCACAGCTCATTGGGCCCCCTCAAATGTTACCTTGTGAAATACTATTACTTGAGTGTGAGAAGTCTAATGCTCTCTTGTTTTGGAGCGGTTTCTGGCGGTATCCGCGCACACGAAAACATTAGTAGAAGAGAGGGGGCCACCAAACAAAGGTACCTTACTGCACGCTATTTTGCAAACAATCTGGGAAAGAGCCACATGGTCGTGAGCACAACCTTTTCCCCACGTTCAGTGTAAGGGGAAAAATACGTTTTGAGAACCCCTCACCCTTATAACTTTCGCCCCCCTGCACCAAACATGACCAAACTTTCCAACCAAAGTCAGAGTGGGCGTTATATTTTTTTTCTAAAGTTTGTCAACGATTAGTCCAAGGGTAGGACATTTATAAAGGCAGCCAAAAACAGTTCTTTCTATGGAAACCGCCACTCCACCAAAGCAACACAGTCACCAACGTCCCTCTCGAATGTGCTGCAGTGGGTGCCGGCAGGACCTAGAGGTTAAGATATATGTCCACGTACTTTTGAATGTATAGGTGTACAATGGCTTATACCTCCACCGCTAACAAGATCGTTACTGGGTGCATGGGCTTCGGCCATGCAGCCAAGACTGTACACCCTCCCCAGGACCATCTGACATGCTAACCTATAGGATGAGTGTATGCACTGCAGTAATACGAAGTGGTGTCTCTGGGCGGGGCCTAGGGTTTTAAGAGTATGATGTATGGGCTATGGGATGTATGCAAGAAAAACTCTACATCCTGCCCACAATCACCTCAGTGATGTACAGTAGTACAGGTGTATTGATAGGTGTGCTATGCTTCACTTATCCTGGCCAGACACTGCACTCCTACCTGTTTGTACATAGATATATTATTGCAATGTGTTGATGTGCACTGGCTTATAACTCCAGTGCTTCTAACTTTCTTGTAAGGTGCATGGCCTTTGGCCATGCACCCAACACTGTACACTCTCCCCTCAACCATGCAAGCAATAATGATTACTACACGTGTAGCCATGGTCGTGACATGCAGCAGTGGTTGTGGTCAGGGACTAAAGTCTTGGAAATATGGCCTTCGGCCTACGGCCATGCATCCAAGACTCTAGGCCCTGTCCACAACCACTGCAGCATGTCACGACCATGGTGGCGCACTAAGTAATAACACACCCATAGGAAAATGTAATGTAATTGGGAAATACACTCAAAATTAATGGTCACTAACGCCACGTGTGTCCTGCGAACATTTTGAAGGTGCCTGTACACAGCACGGACTCAAATAGTAGCCTTATTAGATCCCTCATTTTCTCCACGTACAAACATCCTGAAGAAGGCGTCAATGCAGAATATATAATAGACAATTGCCGGCCAAACAAGTACAGTATTTCTTCCGTCTCTTACTCTGTGATCCTCCCCACGCACTGTAGGAGAGCAAAAGTTTCGTAAACAGCATTTCGCCTCTGGTAAGTAGCGCACTGTCTTCGGATCCAAGATGTCGGGCGCATCCACACATTCTGACGTACATCATGGCTCGCTGTAGCCAATCGGCGCAGACGCGTGCCGTGGTGACGACGCCAACCCCCCTGGCCAATCGGTATCATGTCCACGGAGGGAACAGGGAAATGTGACTGAGGAGCGGACATAGATATCACTAATTTATTCAGACATGTTTTTTGTTCGTTTTAAAGGAAAGTACTAGACGGATTGTCACCAAATTTACTAAAGCACGCTTTCGGGTCCAAGCCCCTGCTCCTGGCACAAATTTGGTGCAAATCCGTCGAGCGGTTTCACCTGAAGCCGTGCACAAAAAAAGACATTTTGGGACCCCCCTATAACTTTGCCCCCCCCCCGGCCCAAACATCTCCAAACTTTGCAAAATAATTCAGAGTGACCGATATACTTTTTTTTTGCAAAGTTTGGTGAGGATTTGTCCAGGGGGAGCGGAGTTATAAGCCAACCAAAAAGTGCTCTTCCTATGGAAACAGCAACTTAACCCAACTACATGGCCGCTACCACGGGCCATGCAATCAAATATATATATATATATATATATATATATATATATATCATGGCCACGGTAGTGGCCATGTAGTTATGGTTAAGTTTCTGTTTCCATAGGAAGAGCACTTTTTGGACAGCTTATAACTTCGCTCCTCCTGGACGAATCCTCACCAAACTTTGCAAAAAAAAGTATATGGCCCACTCTGAATTTTTTTTGCAAAGTTTGGTGAGGTTTGGTCCTCCAGGGGGGGTAATGTTATAGGGGGGGTCCCAAAACTTTTTTTCCCATAGTCATAATGGGAAAAAAAACTTTGCTCACGCCTACAGCCCAAACCGCTGGACGGATTTACACCAAATTTGCAGCGGGAGCGGCGGCTTGGTCCCGAAACTGTGCTTTTTTAATTTGGTGTAGATCCGTCCAGTAGTTTTTTTTTTAAAATGACAAAAATGTAAGTGAAAAAAATTAGTGATATCTATGTCCGCTTCGTGGACACACTTCCCCGTTCGCTCTGCGGACAGGATGGTTGGGCAAGCGGCTTGCGTGATGTCCGCGGACATCTGACGTGCTTTCCTATTGGCTGCAGTGAAGCGTGCAGTGCGTCGTATTGTGAGAGACGCCCGCCATCTTTGTTTATCATTTGCATCAGAGCGCTGCATAGTCAGCTCCGTGTCTTCCTCCCGTTCCCCCCACCCCCCGCTCATGCCCTGTGTCTCACTCGTGTTACCCCCACCCCCCGCTCATGCCCCGTGTCTCCCTCGTGTTACCCCCCAACCCCCGCACATGCCCCGTCTCCCTTGTTACCCCCGCTCATGCCCTGTGTCTCCCTCGTGATAGCCCCCACCCCTCGCTCATGCCCCGTGTCTCCCTCCTGTACCCCCCACCCCCCGCTCATGCCCCATGTCTACCTTGTGTTACCCCCGCTCATGCCCCGGTCTCTCCTGTTGCCCCTCACCCCTGCTCATGCCCCGTGTCTCTCCTGTTGCCCCCCCACCCCCACTCATGCCCCGTGTCTCCCTCCTGTTCCCCCCCACCCCCCGCTCATGCCCCGTGTCTCCCACCTGTTTCCCCCACCCCCGCTCACATCCCGTGTCTCCCCTGTTCCCCCCCACCCCCAGCTCATGCCCCGCGTCTCCCTCCTGTTCCCTCCACCCCCCGGTCATGCCCATGTCTCTCCCCTGTTCCCCCCACACCCCGGTCATGCCCCGTGTCTCTCCCCTGTCCCCACCACCCCCCGCTCATGCCCCGTGTCTCATCCCTGTTCCCTCCACCCCTTGGTCATGCCCCGTGTCTCTCCCCTGTTCCCCCCCATCCCCTGCTCATGCCCTGTGTCTCTCCCCTGTTCCCCCCCACCCCCCGCTCATGCCCCGTGTCGCTCTCCTGGTTGTGTTCTCTTTATACACCCCGCCTTCCCTTTCCACGGTGTCCATCTTGGTAAAAGATTTTCCTTCCTACACTGGGACGCTGCAGGCGTTCTGGTTTGGGAAGAAAAATCTTTTTTACCACCCAGGGTTCCCAAGTTACATTTGTGATGTCATATTTGATGTCCTGGGTGTTAGGCTTAGCAGTGCACAATGGTGGCGGGAGCTATGGTTGCTTAGCTTACCATAACTTGCGAATTTCAAGGGTTTTTCGGTTTTACTTGGAACCATAACATCCCTTTAACAAAGTTTTTTCACTGAAATAATATATATATAATACATTACTCACCGTAATTGTATTTCTGATGCTTGTATCTGCTTAGATTCACATGCTGTGCATAGGCCGACATCTAGTGGAAGTTAAGGAGTATTACAGTTTGTTTTTCAAAACTCGAAAATGGGCGTCGACACAGGGCGTGCCAGTGATACTATCCCTAGTGTGACGTCCACTGTACCCATGATCCCTCATGCGTGTAGGACCCTCAGATTTTATTATTTCTGACATGGGGTAGCATGAGGAGTAGCGGGAGTACAGATAATCCAAGCAGATAGAAAGAAAGGTAAGACTACAAGCATCCATGCGCCTTCTCTCAGAAGGGAGGAAGGGTGGGTTGCATGTGAATCTAAGCAGATACAAGCATCAGAAATACGATTACGGTGAGTAATGTATCCCTTCTGAGGCTCGTGGAATCTGCTTAGATCACATGCTGTGCATAGATTAGCAAGTAGTACCTGAAGGAGGTGGGATGTGAGGAGGGTCATGAGCAAATAAATGTCTTACAACCGCTTGTCCCACTTGTGTATCTGTCTTGGAATGTGTGTCAATGCAGTAGTGCTGAGTAAAAGTGGGAATAGAGCTCCAAGTAGCTGCTTTGCAAATGGTGTCAAGGGGTACATTTGCAATGAAAGCCAGAGTGGCCCCAATGCCTCTTGTAGGGTGGGCTCTTGGCCTGAAAGGCAGAGTTTTTTCAGAAAGGGAGTAACACAGCTGGATACAGTTAATAATCCACTTAGAGATGGCACCTTTAGAGACGCGATCCCCCTCTCTGTCTGTAGCTACGGAGACAAACAGTTGGTCTGTTTTCCTTAGCGGTCTGGTCTTGTTTACATACTAGAGGACCGCCCTACGCACATCTAGGGTGTGTAGTTTCACCTCAGCCGAGCTTTGTGGGTTTTGGAAGAAAGCCGGAAGCTCGATGGACTGGTTCACGTGGAATTTGGAAATAAACTTAGGTGAGAACCTAGGGTGTGTACGCAAAACCAGTTTATCCTTGTGAACTGTAAAGAAAGGATCTTGCACTGACAGAGCCTGAATTTCACTAACCCTTCTTATGGATGTAATAGCTACTAAGAAGGCTGCCTTGTAAGTCAGGTGTTTGAGACTGCTTTTATGCATGGGTTTGAATGGGGGGCCCATGAGTTTAGCTAGCATCACATTAAGGTCCCACCCTGGTGGTGGGTTTGAAATAGGAGGGTGAAGTCTCTTTACTCCTTCCATGAAGGCTTTAACCACTGGAACTTTCCACCACGACACCTTGTTATGGGAGGTGGTGTATGCTGACAGAGCTGCCAGATGCACCTTCAGTGAATTAAAAACCAGTCCTGCATCCAGCAGGTGGAGCAGGTAACAATAGTTGAAGGAGTGCAATCAACTGGGTTGATTTGTCTATTCTGGCACCAGATAACGAATCTCTTTCACTTGTCAAAGTAGCAGTGCCTCGTGTTAGGCTTCCTAGATTCTTTTAGGATGTCCATACATCTTTGAGGTAAATTTAGATGTCCAAACTCTATGACCTCAGGAGCCATGCTGCTATGTTCATTGAGCTGGGTAGAGGATGTACAGTTTGACCTTGATGCTGGGACAGTAGGTTGTACTAGCCCTGGAGTTTGATGGGGTCGCACGTCGCTAGTCTGCCTAAGTGTGGGAACCACGGTTGTCTCGCCCACATGGGAGCAACTAGGACGAGCGTCATTGATTCTCTGTTCATCTTGTTCACCACCTTCCTGAGGAGTTGGTGGAAAAGCGTATGCAAACATTCCTGACCAGTTCATCCACAGGGCGTTCCCCTGGGATCCTGGTTGTGGGAATCTGGACACGAATCTGGGCATTGTCTGTTTTCGCTTGTGGCGAATAGGTCTATGGTTGGGGGAACCCCACTGAGAGAAGAGGAGATCTTCTACGATTTCTCTGTGTAGACACCATTCGTGCTCCTCTGGGAGGGGATCTCTGCTTAGTGCATCTGCTAGAGAATTGAGATACCCTGGAACATGTTGCGATGACAGGAAGATGTTCCGTTCGAGTGCCCATGTCCACATTTTCTGGGCAAGTTTGGACAGATTTGGCGAACAAGTCCCTCCCTGCTTGTTTAGGTAAAACATGGCTGTAGTGCTGTCTGTCCGGATCTGCACTGACAGATTCAGCAGGTAGGGTTTGAACGCTTGAAGCGATCTAAATACTGCCAGAAGCTCCAGCAGGTTGATGTGATTCTTGGCCACTGAGTGAGACCAGAGCCCCTGAGCTGTGTGGTGGTGGAGGTGAGCTCCCCACTCTGTTAGGCATACATCGGTTGTGACTACCGCCTGTATCTCGGGATCGTAAAAGGGTTTTCCCTTGGACAGATTTTCTCTTGTCCACCAGTGAAGGCTTTGTACCAGCGTTGGCGAAACGACCACTAGATCGTCCCACTGTCACTTGCCTGAGACCACTGTTTCGCCAACCATTCCTGCATGCGACGCATGCGCAGGCGCGCGTGGGGGACCAGGTAAATACATGACGCCATCATGCCTAGCAAACGCATTGCTTTGCATACCGTTATCTGGCGACCGGCCTGATATTGAGGATTTTGCAGTAGTATATTCTGAATTCTCTCCTCTGATGGAAAGGTCAACCCCTCTTGTGTGTTTAGGATAGATCCTAGGAACTGTTTGGAGGTGCTTGGGACCAGACTTGACTACTTCTCGTTTATTGAGAAACCCAATTCGAAGAGGTCGATTGTTCTTTGAATGTTCGTTCTGCAAATTGCTGGGGTTTCCCCCGTGATGAGCCAGTCGTCCAGGTAAGGGTACACCGGGATTGCCTCCCTGCGTAGGTGTGCTGCCGCCACCGCCAGTACCTTGGTGAATACCCTTGGAGCCGAGGCTATTCTGAAGGGCAGTACCTTGAACTGGTAGTGCCGACTGTCCACCGTGAAGCGCAAGTACTTTCTGTGCGCTGGGAACATGGAAATATGAAAACAGGCATCTTTCATGTCCAATGTTGCCATGTAGTCCCCCTTTTTTAGGAGGGGGGATTACCTCTTGGACAGTAGTCATGCGAAACTTTTGGGGCTTGACATATTTGTTTGCAGGCCGTAAGTCTAATACTGGGCGCATTGTTTAATCTTTCTTTGGTACAAGGAAGTAAGTTGAATAAATACCTGGTGTCCCGGGACGAGTTCAATCGCCTCCTTTGCTAGCAGATTGACGATCTCCTCGAGGAGGATTCTTTGGTGGTCTAGAGAATGTGTTCTTTGTCGTGGTGGGTGGTTTCGGGGACGCTCGAAACCACCCACCCACCCACCAGAGTTCTATGCAGTATCCTGCGGACACTGTGGACAGCACCCATCTGTCTGATGTGATCCCTTCCCAAGCTTGGGTGAAGTTGGAAATGCGTCCTACTGGGGATGCGCGAGAAGGGACCCTGAACGGAGAGTCACTTTTGGTGGAGGCGTGCCGCCGCCCTCTACTGGGGCTGCCTCTACCTTTACCCTGTCCTCTCTTATTCCCTCTACTATAACCTTGGGGTAGACTGTTGGTTATTGTTCCACTGCGTACCCTGGCCCTGGGAATAGTTTGACACCCTTTGGGAATTTTGTCCGCGTGTGCTGCGAAAATTGCCATTACCCCTTTGATTAGGGGGTTTGGTGGTTAGTTGACCTAGGGACTTCAGTGTTTCATACTCGTCCTTGGCATTTTTCAGCACGTCCTCAACCGCCTTACCGAACAACAGATCTGGCTCCACCGGTTTGTCTAACAATGATGCTTGTGTTTCGGCCTTGAATCCAGACTGCCGTAACCAAGCGCGTCTCTTGATATCAGTACCCACTGCTATCAATCTACCGGCATTATCTGCGGCATCAAAGGTTGCCTTTAAAATGCAACCGGATACGGCTCTCCCTTCCGCTGAGGCTCGTGCCAATTGGCTCTTTAGGGGCTCTAGGGCGGAATCTATGAGTGCCGCGACTTCCTCCCACTGGTGGCAGTTATAACTCGCCAGTAGGGTGGTGGAGTTGGCGATTCTTGCTTGGTAGGCGGAAGTGGAGGCAGCCTTTCAGCCGAACCCATAGATTTTCTTGCTCTCCTTGTCGGAAGGAGCTTCTGATAAGGGTGTTCCTGCCCTCTTAGGGTGTTTGTAACGACTAGGGAGTCCGGTTTCTGATAGCCTCTTATATACAGTGGGTCTGACTGGGCTGCCCTGAATAGCTTCTCAATCCTGGGATTGACTGCCCTGGTGAGATTGGGGTTTACCAGTGAAGGGTCTATTCTTCTTTGGATGGACTTAAGGATAGGGATGGCCTGCGCCACATGTCTCCTTTCTCCCACCAACTCTTCGGCAAAATCCCTTTCCTCTTGAGCACCCTGGGTGTCAATGTGGAAGTGGTGTGATGCTCTAGATAGGACCTCATTTAGGAGGGGCTGGTTGTCGACAGGGGAGTCGGTAACCAGAGGTTCTTTATCTACCGGGGAATCTACCCTGTATATTTCTGGGTCGTCCTCTTCCTCCTCTTGTTCCTCGTCGTCCCCATAGTAGCCTGTCCCAGTCTGTTCTTCCAACATGCCCAAATCTGTATCCTCACAAAGGGAAGGATCTTCTTGTTCCTGAGAATAAGGGTGAATGTGGAAGGGATCCGAAGACAGTGTTGTTTCGAACCGGGACATTTTACTTGAGGGGGTGGGGGGGGATAGGATCCTTGGGGCCTGAGGGTGCTGACCCGTCGGGGTTATAAGTGAGAAAATGTTCAGGATTTTTAGAATAGAAATCTGCCAATGATGACATTCTTGACATGACTATGTCCTCACTGGACCACTCTCTTGAACTGGGAATGACTTTGCCTGGGGGGAGTTTCCCTGACTCATCTATAATAGAGGTGTGAGACCTGTATGTCTGTTTGAGTGGAGTGGAATGTTTCTGCGGTGTAGAGGTAGGCTGAGACTGCTTCCTCTTTTGTTTTTCCCCCCTCCCCGTGGCTGGAAGAGTGTTTGCCCTGCTTCTTTGGGCCTTCGGAGCTTTTCGACGCCTGGCGTCGAGCTTCGGTAGTGGTGGTCCTATCCTTCGACTGTGTAGGTTGGGATTCGGGAATGGGCGTTACTTGTACTGATGCCGACTCCTGGAGTGCGGTCTGGGGATAGAGGTCGCTTTCGTCTTCCGACGATCGAACCTCGGTTACCTTGGGGAGCGAGGCACTCTTGGCAATAGTGGATGATTGCCTGGCGTCATGTGGCGATCTAGATCGCGAACGCCCAGAGGACGCCGTTTCGGACCGTTCCCTATGTGCCTCTTTCCGAGAGCTCGACGTGCGCGTCGAGTCTCGGTGGGACTTCGTGTGTTTGGAAGTGCTGTGGGTTGCGCTTACGTCGCCGGGGGTCTTCCCCATAGCCGCCCTGCCGGACGACCTTCCGAGGTCGGGGAGCTGCGCCTGGCTGTCTTTCGACGCCGTGTTGCCCTCGCCGTCCGAAAGTACGGCGTCGCTGCAGTCGCTGAAGGCACCCTCCGCGGCCATGGCCTCTTGACGCCTGGCGTGGTGGGCCCAACGCTTGGTGGAACGGTCTTTTAGTATTTTAGGTTTGAACCTACTACACGCTCTGCAATTTGCCTCGGGGTGATCTCTTGGCAAGCAGAGATTGCACATGGCGTGTCTGTCAACCCAAGGATACTTGCAGTTGCACTTTGGGCAAAATTGGAAAAGGGTACCCTCCATACGCACCTTGAGGCAGCGGGCTGGTAAGTGTAGGAATATATATAAGAGAATATATAAGAGTGTAGAGTATGTCCACACCCCACTCTCCCTACTTGTAGGGCAGAGGCCTTCCGAGGCCCGGGCCGAGGCCAGAGACCTTCCTAGGCCCACTCCGTCGTGAAGCTCTCGACGGTTGCCTTCTTCTCCGGTTCGGCGTCGAGTGTCGAATTTCGGTGGCTCGACGTTAGGGTGGAGAAAAAAGGGGGAAATATAACAATATTTTTCAAAGTATGGCTAATGCCAGGGAACTCCGCTGAATGCTTCTGACCAGTATGGCGGAAAAAAACAATCCGAGGGTCCTACATGCGTGAGGGTTCATGGGTACAGTGGACGTCACACTAGGGATAGTATTACTGGCATGCCCTGTGTCGACGCCCATTTTCGAGTTTCAAAAAACAAACTAATACTCCGCAACTTCCACTAGCCGTCGGCCTATGCACAGCATGTGATCTAAGCAGATTCCACAAGCCTCAGAAATATGGGATACATTACTCACCGTAATCGTATTTCTGATGCTTGTCTCTGCTTAGATTCACATGCTGTGCATGGGCCGACATCTAGTGGAAGCTGCGAAGTATTACAGTTTGTTTTTCGAAACTCGAAAATGGGCGTCGACACAGGGCGTGCCAGTAATATTATCCCTAGTTTGAAGTCCACTGTACCCAAGATCCCTCACGCGTCTCGGATCCTCAGATTGTATTTTTTCTGACATGAGGTAGCATGAGGAGTAGCGGGAGTACAGATAATCCAAGCAGATAGATAGAAAGGTAAGACTACAAGCAACCATGCGCCTTCTCTCAGAGGGGAGGAAGGGTGTGTCGCATGTGAATCTAAGCAGATACAAGCATCAGAAATACGATTACGGTGAGTAATGTATCCTTTCTGAGGCTTGTGGAATCTGCTTAGATCACATGCTGTGCATATATTAGCGAGCAGTACCTGAAGGAGGTGGGATGTGAGAAGGGTCATGAGCAAATAAGTGTCTTAGAACCGCTTGTCCCACTTGTGTATCTGCCTTGGAATGGGTGTCAATGCAGTAATGCTGAGTAAAAGTGTGAATAGAGCTCCAAGTAGCTGCTTTGCAAATGGTGTCAAGGGGTACATTTGCAATGAAAGCCAGAGTGGCCCCAATGCCTCTAGTAGAGTGGGCTCTTGGCGTGAAAGGCAGAGTTCTTTCAGAGAGTGAGTAACACAGCTGGATACAGTTAATAATCCACTTTGAGATGGCACCTTTAGAGACGCGATCCCCCTCTCTGCCTGTAGCTACGGAGACAAACAGTTGATCTGTTTTCCTTAGCGGTCTGGTTTTATTTACATAGTAGAGGACCGCCCTAGGCACATCTAGGGTGCGTAGTTTCACCTCAGCCGAGCTTTGAGGGTCCTGGAAGAAAGCCAGAAGCTCGATGGACTGGTTTACGTAGAATTTAGATATAAATTTAGGTGAGAACCTAGGTTGTGTGCGTAAAACCAGTTTGTCTTTATGGACAGTAAAGAAGGGATCCTGCACTGACAGAGCCTGAATTTCACTGACCCTTATAGAAGTAATAGCTACTAAGAAGGCCGTTTTATAAGTCAGGTGTTTGAGACTGCTTTTATGCATGGGCTTGAAAGGAGGGCCCATGAGCTTAGATAGCACCACATTAAGGTCCCACCCTGGTGGTGGGTTTGAAATAGGAGGGTGAAGTCTCTTTACTCCTTCCATGAAGGCTTTAACTACTGGTACTTTCCACCACAAGACCTTGTTATGGGAAGTGGTGTATGCCGACAGGGCTGCCAGGTGTACTTTCAGTAAGTTAAAAACCAATCCTGCATCTAGCAGGTGGAGCATGTATGTAACAATAGTGGAAGGAGTGCAATCAACTGGGTTGATTTGTCTACTCTGGCACCAGATAACAAATCTCTTCCACTTGTCAAAGTAACAGTGCCTTGTGTTTGTTTTCCTGGATTCCTTTAGGATGTCTATACACCTCTGTGGTAAATTGAGATGTCCAAACTCTATGACCTCAGGAGCCATGCTGCCAGGTTCATTGATTTGGGTTGCTGATGCAGTTTGACCTTGGTGCTGGGACAGTAGGTTTTACCAGGCTGGAGGTTTGATGGGCTCGCACACCGCCATCCTGCGTAGGTGTGGGAACCACGGTTGTCTTGCCCACATGGGAGCAACTAGGACGAGCGTCATCGACTCTCTGTTCATCTTGTTGATCACCTTCCTGATGAGGAGTTGGTGGAAAAGCATACGCAAACATCCCTGACCAGTTCATCCACAGGGCGTTCCCCTGGGAGTCTTGTTGGGCGAACCTGGATGCAAATCCTGGGCATTGTCTGTTTTCGCTTGTGGCAAATAAGTCTATAGTGGGGAAACCCCACTGAGAGAAGATATCTTCTACAACCTCTCTGTGTAGAACCCATTCGTGTTCCTCTGGGAGGGAGTCTCTGCTCAGAGCATCCGCTAGGGAATTGAGCTCCCCTGGAACATGTTGTGATGACAGGAAGATGTTCTGTCTGAGTGCCCATATCCAGATTTTCTGGGCAAGCTTGGACAGATTTGGCGAACGAGTCCCTCCTTGCTTGTTCAGGTAGAACATGGCTGTTGTGCTGTCCGTCCGGATTTGCACTGACAGGTTTAGTAGGTGGGGCTCGAACGCTTGAAGCGCTCTGAATACTGCCAGAAGCTCTAGCAGGTTGATGTGGTTCTTGGCCACTGAGGGAGACCAGAGACCCTGAGCTGTGTGGTGGAGATGGTGAGCTCCCCACCCCGTCAGACATGCATCGGTAGTGACTACTGCCTGTACTTCGGGATTGTAAGAGGGTTTTCCCTGTGCAAGATTATCTCTTGTACACCAGTGAAGGCTTTGTACTAGTGTTGGCGAAATGACCACTAGATCGTCCCACTGACCACTTGCCTGAGACCACTGTTTTGCCAACCATTCCTGCATGGGACGCATGCGCAGGCGCGCGTGGGGGACCAGGTAAATACATGACGCCATCATGCCCAGCAAACGCATTGCTTTGCGTACCGTTATTTGGTGACCGGACTGATATTGCGGAATTTGCAGTAGTATATTCCGAATTCTTTCCTCTGAAGGAAATGTCAACCCCTCTTGAGTATCTAGGATTGCTCCTAGGAACTGTTTTGGAGGTACTTGGCACCAGGCTTGACTTTCTCGTGAGAAGCCTAATTCGTGGAGGAGGTTGATAGTCCTTTGAATGTTTGTTCTGCAAATTACTGGGGTTTCCCCCGTTATGAGCCAATCATCCAGATAAGGGTACACCGGGATTGCCTCCCTGCGTAGGTGTGCAGCCGCCACCGCCAGTACCTTGGTGAATACCCTTGGTGCCGAAGCTATCCCAAAGGGCAGTAGCTTGAACTGGTTGTGCCGACTGTCCACCTTGAAGCGCAAGTACCTTCTGTGCGCTGGGAACATGGAAATATGAAAATAGGCATCTTGTAGCGTAGTCATACGAAACTTTTGGGGCTTGACATACTTGTTGGCAGGCCCAAGTCCAATACTGGGCGCATTGTCAAATTTTGTTTGGCACAAGGAAGTAAGTTGAATAAATACCCTTGTTTACCTGGTGTCCCGGGACGAGTTTTATCGCGTCCTTTGCTAGCAGATTGGCGATCTCCTCGAGGAGAATCTTCTGATGTTCTAAAGAGTGTACTCTTTGTCGTGGAGGATGGTTCCGGGGACGCTGCAGTAGTTCTATACAGTACCCTGCGGATACTGTTGACAGCACCCATCTGTCTGATGTGATCCCTTCCCAAGCCTAGGTGAAGTTGGAAATGCGTCCCCCTACTGGGGTTGCGTGAGAAGGGACCCTGAACTGAGCGTCACTGATTTGGTGAAGGCGTGCCGCCTCCTT
Source organism: Ambystoma mexicanum (assembly GCF_040938575.1). Classification (NCBI taxonomy): domain Eukaryota; kingdom Metazoa; phylum Chordata; class Amphibia; order Caudata; family Ambystomatidae; genus Ambystoma; species Ambystoma mexicanum. Next base: position 179,621,650 of record NC_090921.1, read on the forward strand.
TACTGGGGCTGCCTCTGCCTTTACCACGTCCTCTCCTATTACCCCTGCCGTAACCCTGGGTAGACTGTTGGCTGTTCCACTGTGTACCCTGCCCCTGGGAATAGTTTGATCCTCTCTGGGAATTTTGGCCGCGTGGGCAACGAAAATTACTATTCCCTCTCTGGTTAGGGGGTTTATTGGTTAACTGGCCAAGGGACTTGAGTGTCTCGTATTCGTCCTTGGCATTCTTCAGCGCATCCTCGACCGCCTTACCAAACAACAGATCGGCTTCCACGGTTTGTCCAACAATGATGCCTGGGTTTCTGCCTTAAAACCAGACTGCCGTAACCACGCATGTCTCTTGATAACAGTACCTTCTGCTATCAATCTGCCTGCGTTGTCGGCGGCGTCAAAAGTTGCTTTTAAAATGCAACCAGACACGGCTCTACCCTCTGCAGAAATTCGTGCTAACTGGCCCTTTAAGGGTTCTGGTGCAGAGGCTATGAGTGCCGCGACTTCTTCCCGCTGATGGCAGTTGTAGCTGGCCAACAGGGTGGTGGAGTTTGCAATCCTTGCCTGATAGGCGGACGTTGAGGCTACTTTCCTGCTGAAACCATATAGTTTTTTGCTCTCCTTGTCTGGAGGAGTTTCGGACGATGACAAGGGTGTTCCAGCCCTCTTACGAGGGTTAGTGACCACTAGGGGGTCTGGCTTCAGATGTCCTCTTATATAGAGAGGGTCAGACTGGGCTGCCCTGAAAAGTTTTTCAACTCTGGGATTGACTGCTCTGGTGAGGTTCGGGTTCACCAGGGACGGGTCTATTCTTCGCTGAATAGACTTAGGGATAGGGATGGTCTGGGCAACAGGCCTCCTTTCTCCCACTAACTCCTTGGCGAAGTCCCTCTCTTCCTGGACACCATGGGTGTCAATATGGAAATGTTCTGCTGCTTGTGCGAGAACCTCGTTTAGGAAGGGTTGGTTATCGACAGGGGAGTCGGTAACCGGGGCTTCCTTCTCTACCGGGGAATCTACTCTGTAGGTTTCAAGGTCCTCCTCTTCCTGGTCCTCATCATCCCCATAGTAGCCCGTCACGGTTTGCTCTTCTACCATGCCAAAATCTTGGTCCTCACCAAAGGAAGTCTCTCCTTGATACAGTGAGTATGGCCGTGAGTATGGTTGTACCTCAAAGGGGTCTGTAGACCTCATCGGTGTCTCAAACCGGGGCTTCTTACTCGGGGGGATAGGATCATTAGAGCCTGAGGATGTAGCCCCTTGTGGATATGAAAGGAAATGGTCTGGATTTTTATTGTAAAAGTCTGCCAAAGAAGACATCCTTGACATGACCCTATCTATGTCATCACTCGAGCATTTTTTGGAACTGGGAATGACTCTCTCAGAAAGTCTAGGAGATGTATCTTGAGTAGATTTGCTGGTTTTAGAAATATCAGCAGACCTGGTCTTGTCTGTCCGTTTAGGAGGAGTGGAGTGTTTCACAGGTGTGGAAGAGTGCAGAGGCTGCTTCTTCTGCTGTTTTCCCCCCCCCCCTCCCCGTGAGTGGAAAAGTGTTTTCCCTGTCCCTTTGCGGCTCCGGAGGTTTTCGACGCCAGGCGTCGAGGATCGGGGGTAGAGTCCCTGTCCTTCGAACGTGGGGCCGCGCTGATCTTGTCTGCGGGCTCCGACTCCTGGAGAGCGGCCTGGGGGTGGAAGTCGTCTTCGTCCTCCGACGATCGAACTTCTGTTAGCCTAGGGAGCGAGGCACTCTTGGCAAGAGTGGATGATTGCCTGGAGTCATGCGGCGATCTCGATCGAGAACGCCCAAAGGACACCGATTCGGACCGTTCTGTTTGTGCCTCTTTCCGAGAACTCAAGGTCGTCGAGTCTCGTTTGGACTTCGTGTGTTTTGTGTGAGTGGTGTGTGAAGCGCTTGTGTCGCCGGGGGTCTTCCCCATAGCCGCCCTGATGGACGACCTTCTGAGGTCGGGGACCTGCGCTCGGCTGTCTTTCGACGCCGTAATGCCCTCGCCGACCGAAAGCACGGCGTCACTGCCATCGCTGAAGGCACCCTCCGCTGCCATGGCCGCCTGCCTGACGTGGTGGGCCCAACGCTTCGAACGGTCCTTATGTGTCTTAGGTTTAAACCTACTACACGCTCTGCAGTTCGCTTCGGGGTGGTCCCTCGGCAAGCAGAGATTGCACGTGGCGTGCCTGTCGACTCAAGGGTATTTGCGATTGCACTTGGGGCAGAATTGAAAAGGGGTACCCTCCATACGCACCTTGATGCAGCGAGCTGGCAAGTGTAGGAAATGTATAAGGTGTACCTATATACCAAGAGTGTAGAGTATGTCCAACCCCCCACTCTCCCTACTTGCAGGGCCGAGGCCAGAGGCCTTCCAAGGCCCGGGCCGAGGCCAGAGGCCTTCTGAGGCCCAAATCCGTCGTGCAGCAGCCGACGGTCGATTTCTTCTCCAAGCCGGCGTCGAGTGTCGAAGTTCGACGTTGGGATGGGGAAAGGATGTAAATTAATCAATATTTTAGCAAAAGTATGGCTAAGGCCAAGAGACTCTGCAAAATGCTTCCGACCACTATGGCGGAAAAAAACAATCTGAGGATCCTAGACGCGTGAGGGGTCTTGGGTACAGTGGACGTCACACTAGGGATAGTATTACTGGCACGCCCTGTGTCGACGCCCATTTTCGAGTTTCGAAAAACAAACTGTAATACTCCGCAGCTTCCACTAGATGTCGGCCTATGCACAGCATGTGATCTAAGCAGATTCCACAAGCCTCAGAAATATATATTTTTTACATTTTTTTATTGCATGGCCCGTGGTAGCGGCCATGTAGTTATGTTTAAATTGCTAAACCACTTTTTGGGTGGCTTATAACTTCGGTCCCCCTGGAGGAATCCTCACCAAACTTTGCAAAAAAGGTATATGGCCTGCTCTGAATTTTTTCAGAAAGTTGGGTGAGGTTTCCTGCAGGATATGGGGGCAGACTTATAGAGGGAGTCCCAACATTGTTTTCCTTTCCATAGACTGAATGGGCAAAACCGTTGCGCACGGCTACAGCCCAAACGGCTTGACGGATTTTCACCAAATTTGCAGCAGGAGCGGGTGCTTGGTACCAAAAGCGTCCTTTTGTGTGTTTGGTGGAAATCCAACCAGTACTTTTGTTGCAAAGAACTGAAATGTGCGTCTCCAAAAATGGGGGATATCTGGCTCTGCTCCACTGACCCATTTCCCTGTTCGCAGTACTCCGTGATGTCGGCCAACATATGACACTGCCGGTGGTTGGCTGGAGGGAAGCGTGCTGTGCGTCAACATTTTTGGGAAACGCTGCCATGGTGTATCGGAGGACATTGTTGCGCCGATAGGGACTGAAACAGTGAATGGCATGTGGTGGTGGGAAGAAGGGATAGAAAGGGATAGAAAGGGTGGGTAAGAGAGAAGTGGTTCATCTGAGATGTGTGATTATTAGGTGGAAGAAGACTGTGGTGTGTCTGCAGTATCAGTGCGTACTGTGCCAATTCGCCGGTACCTGCACAGGCGACTACCATGTGTGGTGAATGCAGGCAGCCTTTGTTTTAGTGGCAACTGAATTGCAGAAAGGGAGTGCATTGCAAAACATATTACGTCATGTGGTGGTGGGAAGAACGGATGGAAAGGGTGGGGCAGTGAGAAGTGGTTCATCTGAGATGTCAATAGGTGGACGAATACAGTGATGTGCCTGCAGTATCCATGCGTACAGCGCCAATTCGCGCGTCTCTGCACAGGCAACTACCAGATGTGCTGAATGCAGGCAGGCTTCGTTATGGCACGATAGCTGGAGCAGAGACCTCTTTCCATGGTGAATGGAGGGAGCTCAATTGTTGAAGGGGGGTGCATTGCACATGACATGCACATTGTAAGATAGCGTGTACTCCGGTGTGTTGTATGTGGTAAGCCTGTAGCCCATTCGATGCACAAATGAAGGCCTTGCACTGACAACTATGTGCCGTGGTTGCAATTAGGTTTGACATTGTTGTCTTGTGTGTGTGGTTCAACAGCATTGCATACATTGCTGCTTCCATGGGTGTGGTGCTTGTTAGCACATCCTACAGTGTTTACTCCATGGCTGCAGCTAATGGAGTGCACAGTTCTGCAGTGTGTGCACCGAGTGCAGTGTTGGAGTACTGACACTATTGAAGCTAGTAGGGTTGAAGTGCATCTTCTATGTGCATGGATAGTGCAGTGTGTGCAATCCTTAAATAGTGTGTGCATAGAAGTGGATAGGGGCGAAGTGCATATTTCATAGGATTGTGAAGTGTCCATTGCGCGGAGTCCTGACTACTGTACTGCAGTATGAGGTATTGCTTTTGTGTACTGAATAGAGTGGTGGGAGCAGGGCCACTGTTGCAGAAAAATAAATTGGTTTGATTGGCATTAACCCCATACTATGTGATTGAAAGTGGGAATGGGTGCTGGAGGCTGTGTTATTTTTGTAGATTCTGTTAACTGTTGCATGTTTCCATGCATAGCTGTATTATGGTGCGGAGGTTGGGTAGCAGTGGCACGTGTGTGGAGTGTGGTACTTGGTCACATGTTGCCATGCACGGCTGCATTACGTTGTGGTGGGTGTGGGCAAGGCCTAGACTATTGGGTGCATAGGCCTTGCCCACACCCACTGCAGCAATGCAGTTTAGACTGCATCTGTCAGAGGGTGAGCACCTTTACAGAAAGGTTGTGGAGCACATTTTAGACTTGATACAGAATCAGAAGTCAGCTTCCCTGCATATATTGTTGGTTGGTTCGGTTGGCAGTAACACCATTGTATGTGAATGAAAGTGGGTAGGGGTGCCAGAGGCTGTGTTAAGTTTGTAGATACTGCTAAAAGGTCCATGTTCATCTGCATAGCTGTATAACGGTGCAGAGGTTGGATAGGAGTGCCAGTGGCTGTGGTACATGTGTGGATTGCGCTACTTGGTGACATGTTGCCATGCATGGCCGGATTACGTTGCAGTGCGTGTGGCCAAGGCCTTCACCACACCGATCGCAGCAATGCAGTTTTGCCTGCATCTCTCAGAGGGTGGTCACCTTTACAGAAGGGTTGTGGAGCACATTTTACTCTTCATAGAGCACTATAAGTGCGCTGATATGCATATATGGTTTGTTCCATAGGTGCAGACATTGTTAGAACATCCTACGGTTTTCGGTGTATGGCTAGAGATTGTGCAGTGAAATGTGCTGCACTGTGCCCACTGAGTGCAGTGTTTGAACTCTGTCAGTATACAAGAGGGTAGGGTTGAAGTGAATCTATGTCCTTGGATATTCTGGTTTGTGTACCTTCCTGGGAGTAGGCCTAATGTTGTGAAGATTGTGTGGTTTGGTTGGCAGTGACACCATTCTTTGTGAATGGAAGCGGGCAGGGGTGGCAGAGGCAGTGGTATGTTTGTTTAACCTGCTGTAACATGTTTCCATGCATCGCTGTGTTATGGTGCTGAGGTTGGGTAGAAGTGCCGGTGGGGATGCCCTATGCTGCGGCCATCTGCTTGCCGTGACAATGCCGTTGTCCGTCGTGCTGTGTGTCCACCCCAGTGGGTAGGGCGCCTGGCGCGGGTGTGGAGGTTGATGCAGAGGCATTGGATGGCGCTTCCTCTTTTTCGCAGGAGGCTAATCCTGGGCCACCAGCGTCAGGGCCTGTAGCATCTTCTAGATTTCCGACACAAATGTGTGCAGGGTCGAAAGGATGTCCAGAGATGCATCTCTCTGCGGAATCGGGGCGGTAGGCCTATTAGGCCCTGTGCATTTGTCGCCGTCCATCCTTGCAGATCATGTGTACAGACTCCTGGTCCTCCTCGCCGGAGGAAGAAAACACCCATGTCCTGTGGTACGGCCTGTGGATGGCTTGAGACCTCATCGCCCCCACCCCCATTTTTGCACCCAGAGGGGTCTCAGCCAGGCTCAGTGACTGCATACTTATTTCCAGCGTCTTCGCCACCAACCCTGCCGCGGCCACCCGTCTCGTGGGCTGGGACACCCTGGACACAGTCTGGGCTACCTTCAGAGTCAGCCCCTTTAGCCTTCGAGAGAGCCGCTGCCACCATCTCAATAATCAACTACTATTTTTCCTGTGCCGCCTGAGCCTTCTTGGGCAGGTCAGCCGCCTTTTCTTCCTGCCTAGGCTTCTCCCGCAGCTTAGCCAGGTTGGTCCACTTCCTTTTTGAGGAGGAGCTTGATCGATGGCTAATCGCTCCCTGCCCAACGCGGGAGCCTCTTGCGCGGTGACCCCGACGGAAACAGACTTGCAGTGCTTGGTCTCGTCTTGGGCCCTCACTGATGGCGGCCCATCAAAGGACTTCGAAGCCCACTACTCAGACCGGCAGGTCCTGGGTGAAACATGATCCTGCTTTGAGCACGGGGCTGAGGCCTTGTTGCTTAGCCACGCCGCCAGTCTACTGTGACGATCCTTCATCGTTCTCTTGGAGAAACAGAGGCAGATCTCACAATCCCCTTCTTTGTGGTCTGGGTGTAGACAGTAGAGGCATTAAAGGCGTTTGTCCTCCACAAACACGTTCCGCAATTGTAGCAGAGCTTGAAAAGGGAACTTACCTCCTTCTCGTCCTCCATGGCCAGAGGTGTGCAGTAGGCCCGATGGCCTCCTGGAAATTTTGATGAGAAACTCGACAACCCTTGCCCCTGAGGGAGCTGAAAAGCATCGAGAACAGATCCCCGCTTGTCAGTCGATGAAGAGAAGAGCACATGGGCCATTTTTGACAAAAAATAGGACTTTTTCTCAAAAAAAGCAGGACAACATTACATCAGCTCACGTAGCAAAAAATCGAGGACTCCCAACACTTGAACGTGTGGTAAAAATCTGAAGATGGCTGCCAAAGGAGGGGCTCAGGGAGAGGGCAGTCATTGGTTGGGTGCAGTATGCGTCAGAGTAGTTTATTTTATTATACCGCGCCAAAGCCCGGTGATTGGTCTAGAGGAGAAATACAGTTTGTAAGTAAAACTTTGTTTTAACCAAGGATTCCCGGCAAGACGATGGGGAATATTCATGAGGAAGTGAATCCATGGGAGACCCCATGCCGGAGAAGGTCAATTTTCGTTAGAGGTTCAGTTTTGTTCACATAGTACAAGACCACCCACCGTACATCAAGTGTATGGAGGCTCCTTTCTGCAGAGTTAGACTGATTTTGAAAGGGGGTAAGAAGTTCTATGTATTGACATGGAACTTTGAAATGAAATTAGGTGAGAACCTAGGATGCGTTCATAGAACAACTTGTGTATTATGAAAGAAGGGTCTTGTACGGACAAAGCCTGTAGTTCACAGACTCGTCTTATAGAGGCGACAGCTACTAGGAATGCAGTTTTGTAAGTCAGATGTTTTAGTCTGGTCTTGTGCATAGGCTCAAAGGGCGGACACAGGAGGTTGGAGAGCACAACATTAAGATAGCCAACCCGGAGGCGGGTTGGAAATTGGGGCGGGGGTATAGCCTCTTTACCACTTCCATGAATGCTTAAATGATAGGAACGAACTAAACACATGGGTCTGTTTCCAGAGCACGATGTCTATTTTATGACATGATCTGCCCGCTAGAACATGTGGCCCATAGGCGCCTGACCCTTTCCTTGTGTTTTTCCTTGGTCCCCTCACCCACATGCCAATTGATGCTGCTGATGTTTTTTGGTAGAAATGGGCATCAACATGGTGTCAAAAATATTGTTGACAAAATATTAAAATATTGTTTTTGGTAAAAATGAGCCACAACAGGATGTCAAACTACCCCATTTTTACACCTTGTTGAGCCAGCCGGCGGTCCACTTCTGTACAACCTACGGCGGTCTCAATTACTCATTCATATGTTGAGCTTTAATACAAATACCTAATTTTTACAGCATCAGCCATTGCGATGCAAATGCACGTATGAATGTTCACCACGCAACAAGCACCAATTGGAGGATGCCATGGCAGCACTTCTGTTGCCAGAAGCTCCTGACTCCAAAATGGCTGGTAAGCACTGAAAAGTAGACGTTACCAAGCTAACGCTGCTTGACTCTGCTGATCACACGCACAGTCATTAGCTTTCTTCGCGTCCCACTGAGAAGCAGGAGCTCTTAGCATCGGGCTAACATACTTTCGTTGCCCGAAACGGTAAGAGCCGAGCATCACAAACGTCACTACATGCACCAGTTTGGTCCCTTTCCACTCACCACGAGCTAAATCTTGCAGTCACACTCATAGCTATGGCATTCAGCCACTCCCTAGCTTAAACACCCTCATAGCGTTTTAGCACTCAAATTCAATCACCAAATGATTTTCTCACTCAGTAGCGGCAATGACTCTGCATTCTCAATATTGCACGTGCTCCTCGAGCTCTACATCAGTTTCTCCACCAACAAACACTTCTCTTCTGCGGTTGTATACTACAGAGTGTTTTCACCATAGAGGCTCTTTACTCATTTTATTCCTCCTTTCTGCCCATAGTGCCACGGAGATCATACCCCAATGTTTGACAGGAACCACCGACCCACTTTTGGAAAAACATCAAGAACAGATAGATGCAGATTCCGGTAAGATTAGACAATACCTTCTGCGTCGCTTTCGGGCTGGTTGAGACAATACTGAGACTGAAGACTTAGACCAATAGCCCTTTTTGTTTTTTTCTTTCATCTTTTCTTAAAGATCACACCCTGATGTATGACTGGATTGACCGGCCCACAATCCAGGAGCCAGATAACCTACACACAGACTATGCCACTCCGGTAAGATTTTACACAATCATTTGCATTGTCTTCCGGTACGTTTTACACGCCTACCAAGGGACCCATACTCTGTCTCTTTGTCTTTCCCTTTTTGTCTTTTCTCAAAGGCACTCTGGGTCACCAGAATCCACATAGCGTGTGGTTTGGATCGCCTGGTATTTGAACAGGGGATCTACTTACGAGCTCTCTAACGTTGCGTAACTTTACACACGATAAGCCCAGGTATGTGTTCTTTTGACATTACTGCAATTTCTTTTCTTTTATAGCTTTTATAACTATGCATTTCTACTCTGAGATCATACACTCTCTGAACCACGTACCTCTTTTCATTTGCTTGACAGTGACCAACACAACAGGACACTCCTTCCCGCAACCATTCTCCACCGTCCTGATGAAGGCCAACCACATGCAAGCTTCATTAAACAGCTTTCCCTTTTTGGCCGAAACACAGTAGTGTCGGCGACCTTTGTTGTACCAGTGTTTATCACCAACACGGTTATTCGTGCACCGTGAACCTGTGTTATGCTCACGTTATCTGTATATTAAATTCCTTAGATTGTAGAGAGGAAGAAACATGTCTTATGTTCATCAAGGCCAGTCAATTTGACTGCACTGTACCTGTATGTATTCGTACAAAACTAATCACTCAACAGTGTCCTTGTTGTTCTGTTCCTTGACAAACAGATGTGAATTAAAAGCTTGGGGCCAACACCTTTTTGGACCCTCACAACATTTGAGATCAATGTTTGCACGTAGGGGTAAAACTATGAAGTGTGTTTCTCTCACCCCGATTATTGTGTTATTGTTTGTTAACTGGCTAAGAGTTTTTGAGAGTGTCGTATTCCTCCTTAGCACTCTTAAGGGCATCTTCGACTGCCTTCCCAAAAAGTACATTAGGCTCCACCGGCATGTTTAGGAGGGTGGCCCGAGTTTCTAACTTCAACCCTGAATGTCTGAGCCAGGTGTGGCGCTTGATGAGTGTGCCCTCCGTGATGATGCGTCCTGCATGGTCGGCTGCATCAGGATTATTTTTGAGGATGCAGTTTGATTCCAGCTTGCCCTCTGCAATAGTACAATTGAGACTTTAAGGATTGTGGGACAGCATCGACTTGGGTTGCAGGTCATCCCATTTGTCGCAGCCGTAACTAGCTAGAAGCGCAGTGTTGATGGCGATTCTGTTTGGGATGCCGCTGAGGAGGTAACCTTTCTCCCGGAAATATAGATTTTCTTGCTTTTCTTGTCTGGCGGAGCCTCGGCCGATGCCAGGGGAGTGCTCGCCCTCCTTCGGGTAGTGGTAACCACCAGTGAATCCGATTTAGGCTGACCCCTAATAAACAGAGGGTCAGTGGGTGCCGGCCTGAATAGTTCTTCTATTCTGGGGTTAAACGCCCTTGTGAGACTATGCACAAGTAGGGAAGGCTGGATGCATCTTGGCACAGACTGCAGGAGCGGAATAAACTGGATGGAAGACTTTTGTCTCCCAGAATATCTTCTACAAAGTATTTGTCGACTTTTGCCTCTTGAGTGTGGATATGTAAGTGTTGTGCAGCCTCTAGAAGCTGTCATTGTTGTAGTTGCTTATCAACGTGAGAATCGGCTACTGGCTAGTCCTGGTGGTCTGGCAACTGGATTACGTGGATATCGTCATCATATAATTTGTCTGGACTATAAAGGTCCCCTTGAGACCCTGGGTCTTGTAACCCCGAGGTATAGACATAGTGCATGTCCCGAGAGGGGTCTTGGTAGGTTGAGGCAAGGTGCCTAGGGCAGAGATGCTAGGTTATGGCTCAAGAAGAGGTTCTTTGGCAAGGGGCTGGTGTGCTGGGCCCCTTGACTGCGAGGTAGCTCTATGGGATGTAAGTTGATCTGGGTACTTGTCCATTAAGTCCACAAAACATGCCATCCCACTTAAAATCTTATTTAACTGTTCAGGAGTATAATCACATGATGGTGGGAAGCATGACATGATAGGGGTGGCCTGGGAGGGAGTCTGATTATTGTGCTGCATAGTCCCAGAGAGAGTCTCTATAGGGGGCGAGATATACTGTGTGTGCTTTTCAAGGGCAAGGGTGTCAACATTTTTCAGTGACCTTGCTTTAAGCAGTTTAATACTGACATGTCTCTCGATTCATTTACAGCTTTTGTTTGGGGACGCTGATGCGCCTTACGACACGCGAAAGGAGGGCCTTTATGTGTGCGGTGTCCGTACCGACCTTGGTGTCTGGTATTGGAGGCCTGTCATGAGGCGAAAGCGTAAGCGATGGCCCAGAGGACAGGGAAGAACCTGAAGCTTTTTCCCTGGACACTGCGTGGGCTTCGACACCCTAGTAAGTCAGTCAGCTGTGGGGTAGGTGTTTAGTGTTCTTGAGCTTACGTGTGCTCTGGCCGCTGGGTGTCTTCTCCATCACAGAGCCGACGGCCTTCTTATAGGAGTCGGGTGCTCACATGGGGGTTCCGACAATCTTGCTCGCCTTTCGGCATCACTAAGGACCCCGATCCTGCATTTGCTGGAGGCTTCAGTCACATATATGGAGACCTCGGCCTGCATTGCATGAGCGACCCAGCATTTGGTGCGTCAATCCTTCAGAGTTTTATGTAAAAAAAGTTAGCAAGATTTGCAAATTTGTTTTGGGGGTGATCACTCGGGAGACAGAATTGCGACTGGGTGCGTGTCCTTCCACAGAAATTTTCGGTGGCAGGTAGGGCAACATTTTGTCCATTATTTATTACAAGGGCAGATTGGTGAGAAAAAGGGGATGGCAGAATATGCATTCTCTAAAGATCAGTATGAAGAACCTCCCCTCTCTCCCTACTGTAAGGGCCAAAGAGGCCCATGTAGGCTGCGTCTGGTTGTTGATTAGTCAAGTAGTCGACGATGAGGTTGTCCGCCGGAAACCGTTGAGCAGTCTGTTGGCCTTGTGGCAAAAGCGAATAATAAGTAAAGAAAGAAGTGTCTACTAGTAAACTTTCAAATAATTAAAAGCCATCAGCCTGGAAAACAACTCAGCAACTTGCGACAGACTACGATGGCGGAAAGAAACAATCTGAGGGACCGCGACACATGAAGGACCATGGGTACAATAAACATCACACAAGGGATAGTATTACTAACGCACCCTGTTAACGTCCGCTAGAGTTTTGAAAACAACTATTGCAATACTCTGCGACTACCACTCGATGTCAGACTATGCAGAGCTTGTGATCTAAGCAGATCCGCAAGCTCCAGAAATGTATATTTTAATATAACGTGTAAGTGTTTCTTTGGACTATTGTACTTACTGGGTTCAGTGTACTTACCTACAGCAATCTTCCTCCTACGATAAGCCAAACTGCTTTGCCACTCTACCAAGTTTCCTTGATTAGTACAAGCTTATTCTAAGAGTTGGTGACCTGTATGCCAAGGGATAATTTTATGAAGTCTTACCACAAGTGGACTTTAGGAAAACTCCTCTAACACATACACACATTGATGTGCAACAGCATGGTCCTCACCTTACCAAGTCGTTCAATATATTTGAAGAACTCACGTTATGCTCCACTACAAAACCAAAGTTACTTCCCAAAGGACATCTCATTAGGACACACTCTATTCCTTGCTCAGTCCTTTTCAAAGGCAAAATATCGTCAAATGAGTCATACATTCATACAGTGGTGTTCCTCTTTTCTCAAACCTGCCCATCAGCTTCCCCGTTCATCCCACAATACACACTCAAAGCTGCCATATACATTCTGGTGATCATTAAAGATTTTAGAAAATTGGCTGGTAAAAATGAAAAACTTGCAGAGATTGGGAAGGCACTTTTGTTACATAGAGCAGGGGTGCAGAGACAGAAACCCAGACTGTATATTGTATATTTTTATCAAAAGCTTTTGCTCCTCTTTATTAATATTTTTTCTTATCACACAAAATCACAGAAAAGGTAAGTCACTGGCTCAGATTTTATGGTGAGGGTTAAAACAGTGCAGTTTAAAAAAAAAAAAAAGAGGGGGCGGAGGGGGCAGGGTAGACTGGCTGGGTGGAAGGGATAAAGCCTTTGTATCGCTCCATCAGATAAAATACCAGAAACAAAAAGCCAAGATCAATGAATAGAACAGTCTAAATGTTTCTAGGTCAGAAATAATTACCCAGAAAGTCTTGTTTATTAATGTAATCTGATCTTCTACACGCCCATTAAAAGCATACAATTATTTCTTTTTTACACTTACAAAATAAAAACTTTACCCACACCCCCTCATTATACAGTACAAATTTCTACCTCCTCTTCCGATAGCCTTCCCCAGTTTGAACCAGTGTGATAGGGAAAGTATCAAAGCAGGTGGAAACGTAAGACAAGAGGGCCCACTCTTCCCTCGCCAATGCATTTAGGGCATGGGGCCATTGTCTTGTGAGAGGGGGGCTAGGGAGACCCCAGTTGTTAATATATACATAACAGCACCATTTGTAAGAACATTTTCTCATAAAAAATGTGTATTTTCTTGCTTTGTTAAAAGTTTGCACAGTATAGCAGATTCATCGTTTAATTTCATAATAAACACTCCCTTAGAAGAGAACAAAAAATAAAAATCAATAACCAGGTGGAGGTTTAAAGATGCACATCAATAAATAGAAAGGGAAAAAACATACCAAAAAGGAGGTGGGAGGGGACCCATTTATAAATAAAAGAAATTGTACAAAACTGCAAGGAGGTAATAATGCACGGATGCCAAAGCAGGATGTGAGGAGGATACACCCCTCTCAAAAACGCCTGGGTGGAAGAGGAAAAGAATTTGGAATACAACAGACCTGAGGTTCTTGCATTGCCTCATAACATTTTCCACCAACCTCTCCCAAGCAGAAGATGGAGTTGAGAGGTGCCAAAAACCAGAAAGGTAAAAAATATATATAATATAATATATATCTATCTACATATACATACATATCTATTCATATCTATAGATATTTATAGATATATATTTTTATATTAACACGACAGGGAGCCACCATATGTACTTTGATATAAACAGATGTAACAATTTTCAACAAAATGGGAAAACAAAATTCTTTTAAAATTCCAGCTAAAAAAACCCGTATATCTTTTTGCATTCCATTCATTTTAAAAGTTGAATTTGAACATTTAATGCTTAACGTGTTGCACCCTTTGCTCACCCACACAATTTGTCTCATCCCGTTATGAGCTTTTAGACGTTACCCCATTTCTTCTCCCAATTCGTTTTTAAAGGCCTATATGGTATTGTGCCATCAAGGGAGACGAGGAGGGTTTTCAGTTTGTACGCCATTCTCATGTCCCCTTTAGATACATTTTTCTCGGCCCCAGTTCCATTTCAACACATGATCATAATGGAAAATAGTAATAGTAAGATACAGTATGGAATAAATAACTTGCTATTCACAAAGAGGCCCTATTTGATTAGCCACCTGCACCAGAAACAGGGAACAGAAAGACGGCGTGATGGGCCACCCAGCAACATTGACACAATAGAATGTTGTTGCACGTCACAACTTGCTTTGTAGTGTCTGTGCGCACCATGATTTGTCATTGGGTTGATTGGGGGTGGTGAGGAAATCGGTCTCCAATGACGAGAGTTCTGTGTAAACAAGGTCTGTGAAAGGCTGACCATTTCCTGGGGTTCTGCTGGTTGCTTGGAGGACTGAGGTGTGGTGAAACAGCTTCTGCTGGGCCGGACAGCATGTATGGGTCACCACTACTGGCCAGGGGAACAAATCTCGCCCCCATAAAGTAAGACTGGTGTGGCAGCGCCCTCCAGCACGCAACCTCTAATCCTGAAGAGAAGCAGAGACAGCGTCACCATCTATGACTTTGGGAATCACCGAGAACTTGTGGATCCAGCCTACAGTAAACAGGGAAAGAAAAGCAGAGAATACATTTTTAATATAGGATTAGGTTATGCTTTTTGCAACACACCTTTATTCTAAACTGTACTAGCCGCTGCAATCCAGTAAAGAAATTACCATGCAGCTCTACCAATTCACCTCAAAACCCACCAGCAGTATCCCTCCTAGGACAATTAGAAACACATAGGGAACATTATCTTCATGTTTATCACACTATTTATTCCTGCTGTCTCTTAGCTAGTCAGCAACACCTGCATGCACAGGCAGGCTAGACAAGCACGATTATGGAGGTTACTTTAGTCAGTAGCACCCTGAGTGGAGTGCTAGCCAATCAGGATGCTTGAAACTATCTCGTTAGTGTATCTACAAAGTAGTGTGTGAAAGTGTGGCCTGAACTCAAGTTGCAGCTCTGCAGATTTCCTCCAGTAGCACATTGGCAATACATTCTTGGGCTTCACATGTACTGCGTATGGAATGTACTCTAGGTTTTAAAAGCAATGTTTATTTAGCAAGTGAATAGCAGAGTTGGATACATTTGATGAAACTGTACACTTAGTAAATGTCTCTACCATTAGCAAGTGACAGAAAGAATTGACCTGTTTTAGTAATTACATTTTTTTGAGTAAATGGAACCCAACTGCTCTATACATGTCTAGTATGAGGTGCATTTTCCCCTCTACTCTGGATTATGGAGAAAAATGATAGTTACGGTACTACTTCTAGTCCATATACCCTTTCCTCCATACTGTATGGGCGTCGCTGTACAAGGATGAGAACGGTACCATTTTAATTTTACAAAATTCTTCCCCCTTGTAGTTTGTAGTTGCGCGAGAGTGCAGCCACGGGCGTCACCACGCCCCACCAGCCCTGCCCACGGGCACCTCACCTCAATCTCCTTTGTAGCATCGGACCCAAAGAGTAGTTTTATAGCTGAGTATTTTTAGGGTAATGGATGTGGGTCATATGGCGGAAAGGAGGTTATAGACTAGGGAGTACTACCATCATTAAGGTGACTAACTTATTACTCCTACATCCCGCCCCTATCCTCCATACTGTATGGGCGATTCCAACGCACCATCCTATCAGGGAGGAGGACTAACTACTATGAGTTGGAGAACCAGTTTTAAGCACTGCCTGTCCAAACACTGCATCCAAACTCACACTAGCTTCCAGGCAGCAGTACTTGCAGAATGCAGAAGCCAAAGTGGCAGCTCTGCTTACGACATCCTATGGAACGTACCGCTGAAAAGTCAAAGCTGTGAATGTAGCCCCAACCACGTGCGCATGAATTCCTGTTGGCAGTTTACCTTGCAACTTGTAAGCTTCGGTTATAGCTGCTACCATCTGACTATGGACACCTTGGAAGCCTGCAACCCTGGCGATGAACCTCCAAAAGTAACAGTGTCTGCACTTCTGAAGTGTTTGGTCCCGTCTAGGTAGAACCTTAGCGCTCCATGTACATCAAAGCAATGAACACCTTGTCTGCCTTGGAGGTGGGATTTGGAAAGAAAGTAGGGAGAACTATCTCCTGATTAAGAAGGAAAGTTGATGCTACCTTAGGAAGAAATGCTGGATGAGTCCTAAGCACTACATTGTCTCTATGAAAGACAGTATAGTATATGGCCCCTTTGCCAAAAGTGCTTGAATTTCGCTGACTCTGCATCCTCAGGTCAAGTCCACTGAAATAATGGTCTTCCAAGTGATAAACATTATGTTGTTCGGGCGAATTTTCAGCTCTGTGCCAATTCCCTTTAACCTTCGTGACCCAGAGCTCTTTTGCTGGACTGAGGGCTTTTTAACTTTTACTCCTGAGTGGGACTTTTTTCACCCTCTCTCGTGTGTTTTTCTGACACGGATTTTATGTTTCTTGTTTTAGAGAGTCTGGTCAACTCCATAGGCATCTGCTTTTTTGCACTGTGACACAGCACCTTTTGTGCGGTACACAGATGTCCCCTGGACTTCTTTTAATGTGTAACTACATTTTCTTGGGTGAACTACTGTTCCAAAGAAAAGTAAGATGACCCCTATCTTGCTTACCTTTTCCTTTGTGGGTCCAGCACACACCACCCTATGTGGAGTGCTGAGTGGGTAACATAGTAATTCCTTTTAACCCACTCATGGAACATTCTGTTACACTAACTCACTTGAATGGCTGGTGGTAGTGGTTTCTTTTTTATTAGCTTGTGCCATGCATCTGCAGGCCGATACCTCAGCTGCAGTGCTGCACACAACGGTGATTATTTTCCCAAAATGGCCCCAGTCTTCTTTTTTCGCCATTTCTTGTCAGTTTCTTCTGGGCGTTTACTCTGTATCGGGCTGGAATCCTTTGTGTGTTCTGCCTGTGGAGGGCTTCAGTCCTGAAGTCTGCCAGGGCTCCAGTGTGTCTGGAAAGGCAGGAAGTGAGGGAGCGTCCCCAGGCTTCCCTGTCCTTTGTCTCTAGGTGTGCCGGAGTGAAACTACTTCCGATTGGCCGGCTGGCTGTCCTGGTGAACTGCCAACCCTGCTGGGTGATTGACATTGTATGGCTGTTAATGAGTGGGACCCTGCATAAAAAGGTGAGGTTTTTGGGACTAGAGGGAGAGTAGACCACTGGAGGACAACATCCGAAGAAGAAATTAAGTGACACCAGCAGCACCATCCTGGACTGCGAATGGCTCGGTGAAGCCCTGCAACTCTGCTGACCCCGTTTTCGAATCGACTGGAAAGACCTGTATGGGATGACTTCCTTCCTTAGGCTGTGTGGGTACATTTACCCACCCAGCAGAATTCCCCTCCATCACCAATCTGCACTTCAGCAGTTACCAGCAAAATGGCTACGCTGGCACTGTTCAGCACTATCGCCTTGCCTTAAAACTGGGTTTTGCAGTCACCAAAATAATGGCTGTGCTGTCTTTGCCAAGCACATATGGGGCAAGATGGAACTGGGAACACACCAAGAAAGGCTGCCAGTGTTTCCTGATGTTCACCAAAGAAGAGAAAAGGAAATATTTTACATTTAAAATTATGCCGCCCTCGTGCTCTTTCATCTGTTCAATACACAGTCCTGATTCAGTGAGACCCAGCTATGACCAGCCATATTGAAGTAGTGCTCTACCAAATTAAAGCATTTCTCACTGAATAACAGGCTGTGTCAGGAAGAATCTGTAAATCACAAACAACTTTACTCCCAGCCGTGCGGAAAAACACTTGACTTTTTGCTACAAAATATCCCAGATAAAACCCATCTCTCTGTGCATATGTCGGTTTCAAGGGATCTTTATTTTGACAGATGCTTGTGCATTGGAAACATGACTGGGGCTTTGGAAAGATTAAGAAAATGGATGTAAGAAGGCCACATTTGAAAAAGTGATATCCCAGCACAATTAACCATGTGTAAAAATGGTTGCTTTTGCAAACAAGAAAAATGTCTGTTTAAAAGTGTTGAATAAGGCCCTGTCCTTGCCTAGAAATGTAAGGGGCGGTTTGTTTGAAATCTAAGATAATGTTTTATTCCAACAGCCTTGCTTCTGCTCAGAAAAAAAGAAAAAAAAATACATGTGCTGTACTAGGAAATCAGCAAAACAAGTTTTTAGGCCCTTGGCTTCAATGGACATTTGCTTTCTGGGAACAGAATTTACTGCCCCTCAAAGGGCCAGCCCCTTGGAAACTTTGAATGGACCAAGAGGAAGCATATCACACGCTCGTCAGACTGTCTGGGCTTCAGCCTGTTACAGGACACCTACGTGTTAATTTTGGAAGTAACACCCCCCCCCTCAACTTCAACTGGGGGGGTGCGAGGGGGAGTTCAAAGCCAGCTCCAGAACAGCCTTGTAAGCTATGTCCTTATTTGGAAGACAATGCTGGCCATCTAGCCCAAAATACTATTTTGGTTAATAAACTTGAAGTCTTATTTCTGTAACCAGGAAACGCAGGGATGCTAAAGTTTAACAGTTTAAAGGCAATTTTTGTGGCTTTCAATTAAGACATGGTAGCCTTCACTAGCATATTGGGGACAGAAAGGATGGCGATTTCTATATTCTGAGGAAAGTGTATATGGTGCCACTTTGAAATTCAATACTAACATGCCTTATGATAATATGTACACATGAATTTATAGCATTTTAGGTCAAATATTTCTCACTGAAAATGATGAAAAATGATTATACGGACGATACAAAGTCCTACAAACTTGGGAGTTGGACTGCCATGCTCTGTGTGAACGATGTAGACTGTCTAGGTACGTTTTGAAAGTGCCACAACTGTAAAAAGGTGCAGATTTGTGCCATAACTGGTTTTAGCAAAAGTACCTGTGGGATGATCCTATGCATTGTAAAGCACACATCAAATCTGATGTCATAACCGTGAAAACCAACCGGCTGACCGCAAGGCGGTAACAATCACCCCTGACCAATCCAGTTGTTAGAGGTATGCCCAGCGTAAGCCTGCCCCACTGTATAATCCTGTGATGTCATCGGCCTTATAAAAAGGGGGAGCTCGCAGAGACAAAGGGACACACTCGTCTGAAATTTCCAGCACCTGCGTATCCAGACATTCCACATTCATCCTGAAAATTTCAGACCAACGGCCAGGCCAGAGCATAGCTGACCCTATTCAGGCAGGAGCACCCTTCAGCACTAAACCCCATAACAAAATCCCACTAACTCAGGGATAAGGAGGAAAAGCTGTGGTACCCTTTTTGAGAGTATTCTGTGACCCGACCAGCTTTTTGCCCCACTACCTGCTTGCCGCTGTGCCGTGACCAGACAGGGCCAGCTCTTTCCTGCTAGGAGAGCCCTGCAGTGACCAGATAATGCCTAGAGTCCAGAAACCCAATTGGCTGTCCCAAATTCCGAACTCCAGCACCGATTGTGAGCATCTCCCCATCCCATACCAACACATGCCCTACCCTATCTTGATATCTTGTCTTGGTTCCACCTACCAAGTAATCCCATCCATACCCCGATAACTTGTTTAAGATAGTCGGAATTCTCTGTGCATCCGGTCCTTGATTTTCTAGTGTTGGCGCAATTCTTCCATTCACTTCAGTTTTGCATAAGTCCTTAATTAAATTATTCAAAATATGACTAATTTCCACATAAAGAGACACGCAGCGTGAAGGGGGTTAAGACTGCCTCTTAACCTGTTTCATGGGCAGCGCTATCTTCTTGATAATCTAGTTTAAGTAAATCGTGTCCTTTCTTTCCAAACCAATTTTCTCTGTTAACTTATTTTCCCAAAATTTAAAGACATTTTCTAAGACGAGAGCATCAAATCTTTGAACTGACCATTAACTTTGGCTGTCCTGGCTCCCTAAAGGCCCCCTTCTGAACCTATTGGCTTTAACATTGCTGGTTCCCTTACATGTTTTAATTGTTGAATACTTATTGCTGGGATACAAGACTGCCTGAATTCCTTTGGGAGAATCTTACTTTTTAAAAATAAAATATCTGTATGTTCTGACCTACCCCTGACCTTTCCCTCCTTTATAACTCAAAGTGCAAAGGTGATACCAATTAAGTGTTCTACTAACCTCAAATGAGGTCACCCCTGGTGCTGGAAAATGTCTAACATATGAATGATTTACTCACCTGCTTTATTGTGCACTTTTTGAATTTAATTCCAACGTGGGATTAATGTTACTTCTAGTTACTGCTTTTAAAGAATGCTTTAAATATCCTTGTGTATACATAAATACTTATTATAGAACTTTGTATGTAAGTGTTTACTTGGATACCTGTATTTACTGATTTCATTGTACAGCTCACATAACCCCTCTTAAGATAAGCCTGGCTGCTCAGTCGCACTACCAACTTGTGTAGTACAGACTGCACCAATTCTTACCTAAAACAGGTCAACCGACGCCATTGGTTCAAAAGATGTATGTGCTAGTGCTGCAAGCACCGCATTCAAGTCCCATACAGGTTGTGGATGGGATACAGGGGGAAACATTCTTGTGAGTCCCTAAAGAGGTCTTAACAATTGGATTAGCTGATGAGAAAATAAAAGCTTGGAGTTTCTGTATGCCCCTGTGGCTGCAAGATAAGTTCTGCAAGTAGCTAACTGTACACCCAAGAGAGGTGTGGCAAAAAAGACAACATTGTCTACACAACATTGTCTTCAGCCAAGAAACAGAATGTGGACCATTTGCTTTTGTATTGTGCTCTAGTGTATGTTTCCTTGCTTGCTGGATTATCTGCAAATTCTGCTGCGAGATACCCAGGTGACCCATAGTCAGCCCATCAGTTACCAGGTTTTGAGTGATAGCTTGTCAGGTGCGGGTGGGTCACCACTCCTGCTTGCTGTGATGATGCCCTGCCTGTAAAGGAAATTATAAGTTATTCACCATAGTGACTAACATACTCTTAGTCCCCTTTCTTCTATACTGCATGGGTGTCCCTTCCAAGGGACGGGAGACGGAAACTTTTTCACCAGAAAAAAACTTCCCCTTTAAAATTAGAGGTGCGCAGGGGTGCGGCCCTGGGAGCATGGCTGCCCTGACTCCACCCACCGGCGCCACACCTCTGTCCCCATAGACGCGTTGACAATAGATTTAACATTGCCTAATGACACCAGTATTAGGGGGGGGAGGTTGGTGGGACGTATGGAGGAAAGGGGACTAAGGACTAGGTTAGTCACTACAGTGAGTAACTTATAATTACTCTTACGTCCAGTCTCCTTTCATCCATACTGCATGAGCGATTACAACTGAATGTAGCCCCAGGGTGGAGAGGAGACCCTCCTTAAGCAAAATAGGTTCCTGAGAACTGCCTGGCCGAACGCTGCATCAGATCTAGAGCCGGCGTCCAAACAGTAATGCTTGCAGAAAGCAGAGGGAGTGGCCCAAGTGGCCGGCCTATGACTTGCCAAGGGACATGGCGTTGGAATGCAATGGCCGTTGCCTTGGCCCTGACTGCGTGGGCATGCATGTCGGCTGGGAGAGGCTTGTGCTGGCCCTCATACGCTTCCTTGATGGACGAAACCATCAAGCAGGATATGGAGGCCTTGGAGGCCTGATGGCCTGGTCTTGAGCCTCCGAACTTGACAAATAGTGCGTCCGATTTGCGGAAGCCCCTGGTCCTGTCCAAGTAAATGTTCAGGGTAAGCCACACATCCAGGCAGTGCAGTACCCTCTGTGCTTCATCTTGGGATCGGGAAAGAACGTAGGAAGGACTATTTCTTCGTTCAAGTGGAAAGCAGATGGCACCTTGGGAAGAAATGCCAGGTGTGTCCGCAGGACCACTTTGTATCTGTGAAACGTGGTATATGCTTCTGAGGCGAACAAAGCCTGTATTTCGCTGACTCTACGAGCCGAAGTGAGGCCGACTAGCAGGGCTGTTTTGATGGTGAGCAGCCTGATGTCCGGGGATGCCATTGGCTCAAACGGCTTGTGCGCCAGAGTGCCCAAGACCATGTTGAGGTCCCACAAAGGGTGCACATTTTATTAGGATTTCTACTTTGTGATTAATAAAAACAATCATAAAAATGATCATATCACATATATACTTAAAAAACACCACAAGTAAACCAACATAAGTGGGTCCTAATAGTATGATGTATCATAGGTCAAAGATGTGGCTCATTCACACTGTGATCCTTTTGCCGTAACAACTACTTTGTGTGATTAATAAAATGTGCTTTTTATGAAAATGAAAACATGAAATGGTATCATTAAACTGATAGTCAGAAAGACAATGCATTACTTACCGTAAAAGCATTTCTGATGGTTGTATCTGCTTAGATTCACATGCTGTGCATAGGTCCGACATCCAGTGGTCACTGCAGAGTATTGCATTTTGTTTTTCGTAGTCGAAAAAGGGGACGTCGACAAGGCGTGTCTGTAACACTATCCCTATAGTGACGTGCGTTGTACCCACAATCCCTCACGAGTCGTGGTCCCTCTGTTTGTATTTTTCTGCCCTGAGGGAGCCTTCTAGACGTGAGTGAGTACAGAAAAGAGAGAAATATAGAAAAGGATGTCTATGTTCCTTCCATCCGAGCGGGGAGGAAGGGTGGGCGCATGTGAATCTAAGCAGATACAACCATCAGAAATGCTTTTACGGTAAGTAATGCATTGTCTTCTGATGTTTGTTAATCTGCTTAGAATCACATGCTGTGCATAGACTAGCGAGCAGTACCCGGAGTTGGCGGTGGGTTATGAGAAGGAACAGTAGAGAAAAGATGTCTTAATACTGCCTGTCCCACCTGGGAGTCAGATCTAGAGTGTGCATCTAGACAGTAGTGTTTTGTAAAGGTGTGCACAGAACTCCAGGTAGCCGCTTTGCAGATGGACTCAAGGGGAACATTTGCAATGAACGCTTTGGAAGCCCCAGTGCCTCGAGTGGAATGTGCTCTTGGCTTGAAGGGTAGTTCTCTCTTAGCAAGAGTGTAACAGAGAGTGATGCATTGAACAATCCATCTAGATATAGTGGACTTTGAAACTGCATCTCCTTCTCTTCCTGCTGCCACAGAGACAAAGAACTGATTAGTCTTTCTCAGTGGTCTGGTTCTTTCCATGTAGAACATGACAGCTATGCGTACATCTAGTGTATGCAGACTTTTTTCTCCCAAGCTGGAAGGGTTTTGAAAGAACGTTGGTAGTTCTATTGACTGGTTTACATGAAATTTCGAGATGAATTTTGGTGCAAACCTTGGGTGTGTGCGTAGAACCACCTTATCCTTGTGAACTGTTACGAAGGGGTCTAGTACAGAAAGAGCCTGTAGTTCACTTACTCTCCTAATGGAGGTGATAGCTATTAGGAAAGCAGTCTTAAGAGTGAGGTCTTTAGAAAGTACCACATTTAAGTCCCATCCGGGAGCTGGGTTAGCTATCGGAGGGTGTATTCTCTATACCCCCTCCATGAAGGCCTTGATAACTGGTATCTTCCACCACGACACTTTAAGTTGGGAAGTGGTGTATGCAGAAAGTGCCGCTAGGTGGACTTTAATAGAATTGAATACTAGACCCGAGTCCAGTAAATGGGTCAGGTACAGAACAATTTGTGTGGGAGAGCAGTCAACAGGGTTGATGTTTCTTCCCCTACACCAGATGACAAATCGTTTCCACTTGCTAGAATAGCAGTGGCGAGTATTAGGTTTTCTGGCTTCCCTGAGGATGTCCATACATCTCTGCGGGAGTTGTAAATGTCCAAATTCTATGATCTCAGGAGCCAGGCTGCTAAGTTCATGGTCTGAGGGCATGGATGCAGTGTCCTGCCCTTGTCCTGTGACAGCATGTTGTACGGGCAGGGAAGTTTCACTGGGGGAGATAGGGACATCTCCATCAAGTGAGCGAACCATGGCTGCCGGGCCCACATTGGGGCCACTAGTATCATGGTAACCTGCTCCTGGTGCATCTTGTGTACCACTTTGTTGAGAAGGGGAGTCGGGGGAAAGGCGTAAACAAATTTCCCTGACCATTGAATCGACAGACCGTTCCCTTTGGTCTGGTTCTGGGGGGTACCTGTGGGCGTAACTTTGGCATTGTGAGTTCTCCAGAGTTGCGAACAGGTCTATTTCCGGGAACCCCCATTGCGTGAAGACGTCTAAGACGATGTCTTCGTGCAATTGCCATTCGTATTCTTCGAGCAGGGGGAAGTCTCTGCTGAGTTTGTCTTCTAGCAGATTGAGTTCCCCTGGTACATTTTCTGATAGTAGAAACATGTTGTGTTTGAGAGCCCACTTCCATATATTCTGGGACAGCTTGGACAGTCCTGGAGAGTGAGTGCCCCCTTGCTTGTTGAGGTAGTACATGGCTGTGGTGCTGTCTGTGAGGACCATTACTGTCTTTCCTTGTAGGTGTTCCTGAAAGGCTTTCAGTGCTTTGAACACCGCTAGTAGTTCCAGCAGGTTTATATGCTTGGATGCTAAGCTCGGAGTCCACGCTCCGTGAGCAGTCTGATGGGATAGGTGAGCCCCCCATCCTGTAAGGGATGCGTCTGTGGTTAGAGTGGCTTCCACTGCGGGTGTGGCAAAAGTTTTCCCTAATAACAGGTTTTCCTTTGTCCACCACCGTAGCGAGAGAACCAAGGCCTGCGAGACCACCACTAGATCGTCCCATTGTCCGCTGGCCTGACACCACTGGCTGTAGAGCCACTCTTGCATTGGGCGCATGCGCAGGCACGCGTGAGGTACCAAATAAATACATGACGCCATCATCCCTAGCAAGCGCATTGCTTTGCCTACCGTCACCTCTCGACCTTCCACATAATGGGGGATCTGAAACAGCATGTTTTGGACCCTCTCGTTGGAGGGGAAGACGAGGCCGTCCTTTGTTCGAATTAGAGCCCCTAGGAATTGTTTGATTTGGCTGGGGTCTAAGCTGGACTTCTTTTCGTTGATGGAGAAGCCCAGTTGGGACAAAAGGTCTACGGTCTTTTGGGTATTGGAGAAGCATGTTTCGTAAGAATCCCCTGTTATGAGCCAGTCGTCGAGGTAAGGGTATACCGGGATGGATAACCTGCGTAGGTGGGCCGCTGCCACTGCCAGTACTTTCGTGAATACCCTTGGTGCAGATGCTATCCCGAAGGGTAGTACTCTGAACTGGTAGTGCTTGTTCTCTATCTTGAACCTGAGGTATTTTCTGTGCGCTGGCAACATTAAAATATGAAAGTATGCATCTTTCATGTCTAGTATTGTCATGTAATCCCCTTGTGATAACAGTGGGATTACTTCCTGCAAGGTCACCATACGAAACTTTTGGGGTTTGACAAACTTGTTCGCTGGGCGCAGATCTAATACAGGGCGCATGGTTAAGTCCTTTTTGGGTACAAGGAAGTACACTGAATAAATACCTCCTGTTACCTGAGATAGGGGGACAGCCTCTATAGCTTCTTTTTTCAGTAGCTCTTCTACTTCTTGAAGAAGAATGGTGAGGTGTTCCGGTGTCATGCGTCGTCGGTTCTGTGGGGGGTCTGTACTTCGGGGAACCGTTGAATTCGATGCAGTATCCGTGGGCTATGGTAGATAAAACCCAGCGGTCTGAAGATATTCCCTCCCATGCTGATAGGAACGATGTTAGCCGGCCCCCGACCGGTGATGCATGGGAGGGGATTTGTTGGTATTGGGCGTGGAACCTTTGGGGCTGGAGCCGCGACCTCTTCCTTTGCCACGGCGTTGGCCTCTTTGACTGAACTGGTTGTTACCATGGTTAGAGGGCCAGTTGGTAGCAGAGTAAAATTGCTGTTGGTTTTGCTGGCGTTGGCCACGAAAGGAGCGTCTATTGCCATAGCCGCGTCTGTTAGGGGGCCTAGAAATTTGGTCAAGAGTCTTGATGGTATCAAACTCTTTCTTCGCATGTTCTAGGGCCTCATCAACTGCTTTCCCAAACAGATGTGTTTGTTCTATGGGCTTATTTATCAGGGAAGCTTGGGTTTCCGGCTTAAATCCCGAATTGCGCAGCCAGACATGGCGTTTGAGAAGTATTCCCTGAACCAGGGAACGGCCAGCCGTCTCTGCGGCATCTAAGGAGTTCTTTACGATGCCCTGGTTTACCAGAGTTCCCTCTGAGATGGTATCTAACAGGCGTGAACGCAGGGGTTCTGGTGCGTCCTCTGCTTCGCTGCGCAGCTTGCTCCACTGTGCATCTGCGTAGCTAGCTAGTAGGGAATTGTTATTTGCAATCCTAGTTGAGAAGGCTGCGGAGGTCGTAATTCTCTTCCCAAGTGCATAGAGCTTCTTGCCCTCTTTGTCAGGTGGTGCCTCACTAGTGGATAGTGGTACCCCTGCTCTTTTTCTTGTATTAGTAACTACAAGGGAGTCCGGAATAGAATGTCCTCTGATGTACAAGGGGTCAGAGGACGAAGGGCTGAAGAGCTTTTCTATGCGAGGGTTGACCCCTCTGACTAATGCAGGATTGGAAAGGGAAGGAGTTATTCTTCTCTTTATAGAAGCCAGGAGCGGAATAGACTGACTAACAGGGGCTTTTTCTTTAATAACTTTTTCTACAAAGTCTATGTCAGGAAGAGTTTCCCCTGTGTCTATTTCAAAATGCGCTGCTGCCTTGCGCAATAGTGCATTAAGTGAAGGTTGGTCATCTATGGGAGAGGTGTTTCCAATAGGTGAATCCTTGGGGGGAGAAGGGTGAAAGGCATCAGGGTCTGAGTGCACTGATGGGGATTGCCAAGGCTGCACTGATGGGGATTGCCGGGGCTGCGAGGTAGCTGTATCTTCTTCAAAAACTCCTGCACTAGTGTAAGGATCTTCTTCAAACCCCTCTTCCTCATGTTCTTCCTCTCCACCCAAACCCTCCTCATCTTCCTGGAGGTATTGCTCCTCTTCAGTGAGGTCATATACGTTTGTAGAAAGGGGAAACAGCCTAGGGATCTTGACCCTAGGGTCATCCTGGGGCCATTCTCTTGGTCTTTTGTGTGTGGGTGGGTTTTGGCTTCCCAAAAACCTTTCCATTTTCTCCATACAAGAATGGAGTCTTTCAAGGGTCTCATGGGGGACCCCTGAATAGTCTAGAGGGGGGAAATCAGTGTTTTCACCTTCCAAACGCTTAGAACGCTCCCACAACGTCGAAGAAAGGTTTCCGTCGCCCTCAGAAAAGCCCTCCGGTAGTTCAGAAGTGTCCTTAGATGAAGGGGGCAGTTCCTGGCTACTCTTGTGCTTTTTCGGCGTTTCTATAGCTTTTTGTGCGGTATTCGACGTCTGTTTCGTCGTCCGCTTACGTTTGTCTTCGGAAAACAATTCTCGCCAGGCTCTCGACAACGAGTTCATCAGTAGAGGGCTCTGGTGTCGACGTTGCCAGCGTTACGCGTTGTTTCTCGACGGCCGCTCTATGGAGCGTTACGTTGGATGATTTTGAGGTAGCGCCCGTGTTTGATGAATGCCCAATCGCTGGTCGCGGCTGCGTTTGCGGGTGGGGCTTGAGACCCTTACCGTCTGAGGTAGACGCCGGAGTGCCCTGCGTCCCCTTCGGCGCTGATGGATCCTTCGTCTTCGACGAAGAAGAGCCGTGGGTTGTGTGCTTAGGCCTATGGGGTCTATGTGCGTCCTTGTCGCCGGGGTGTTCATCCCCATAAGCAGGGCGTGAGCCGAGCCCGTCAGGGCCGGGGACGGACGTCGAGGAGCGCGAGCGCTCCTTCTGGGGGTTAATGACTTCCGTAACGGACGTCGAGTTATCACCCTCCTCGTCACTTTCTGTAACAGCGGCGGCGGGTGAGGAAACTGACTTCGACATAGCGTAGTCCGCCCACCTCTTAACTTTTCGTTCTTTAAGAGTTCTTGGTTTCAAGAGCTTACAGGCCGCGCAGCTGTCCTCCTTATGATCGAGGGGCAAGCAACGATTACAGAGCTTGTGTTTATCCTTCCAAGTGTATTTGCCCCTACAGCGTGGGCAAAACTTAAAAGGTGTCCTCTCCATAGCTGAGGCAATAATAACTGGTGATAACAACCCCAAGGGAAAGATAGGGGAGAAAGAAAGACATTCTCAAAGAGAAGATAAAAGTTCGAACCCCCACTCTCCCTACTGTATGTTGGCCGGCGAGGCCAGGCCACGTGTTCGGCAGCGCCGAAGGATCCCCTCCGTCTCTTCCCCTCCGTCGAAAACTTGCTCGGCGGAGAAACAGCTTCACAGCTAACGTCGAGTGGAGGGATCTTTAACAATATAATAAATATAATTAAGGACCGAGGTCCGTAGTACGTATTTTGCAATATCTCTCTAGGAGCTCCGCGTAAGGCGACCAGAAGCTGGGCGGAAAAAAACAATCTGAGGGACCTCGACGCGTGAGGGATTGTGGGTACAACGCACGTCACTATAGGGATAGTGTTACAGACACGCCTTGTCGACGTCCCCTTTTTCGACTACGAAAAACAAAATGCAATACTCTGCAGTGACCACTGGATGTCGGACCTATGCACAGCATGTGATTCTAAGCAGATTAACAAACATCAGAAACCCATTTATACAGGCACTGTTACTAAACTTCTCTTTGCAGAATATAAGTACTTCTCCATATAGTAAGAAGTTTGTGAATTCCCCCGATGTGGATATAGCCGGTTTGAGAATAGTGTCCCACACAAGGTGCAGCATCTTGACGGGCGGATAGAGCCTTGCGAGTCCTGTCAGATGTTTCTTGATAGGATTGGAGGAGGAGAAGACCCCCCCCTCCTTAGAGTTCCTGCAAGCCCCAATGGCTGCGAGGTATGTACAGCAAGTGTCCACCTGCACCCCAGAGTAGGCGAGGTGCGCCGAGAAGGAGAGCATGTCATCCAAAGAACATGCCAGGGGGTCAATTTCCTTGGAGTCTGCCCAGTGGCAGAATCTGGCCCATTTACTCTTATACTGGGCCCCGGTACCCGTGCTTCCTGTATGATTTCCAGATTAGCCTGTGAGAGGCTGAGGTGCTGCAGCGTTACCTGCTCAGGTACCACGCTGTGAGGGCTGGTTTCTGTGGGGCGGGGGTGGATGACCCTGCCCTTCTGTTGGGGCAGAAGATGTGCTGGCCCCGTCGGGAGGTGAATTGGAGGCACCTCCGAGAGGCTGAGCAGCTCCGAAAACCATGGCCTGGCCGGCCACCATGGCACTATTAGAATGATGTTGAATTGGCGAGACTCCTTGATCTTGCAAATACCTTTGTGTGAATCAGCGGAGTGGGTGGGAAGGCGTAAGCGCTCATGTCGTTCCATTGAAACCGAAATGCATTGCCCAGGGAGCCGGGGCCCTGTCCCTGCCAGGAGGCAAACAGAGCACTTCTTGTTGTGCCACGAGGCAAAGGGATCCACCTGGGGATGACGCCACCGGCTGAAGATCTCCTGAATGACTAGGTCGTTTAGCTGCCACTCGTAATTTTCCGCTCCCAACCTGCTGAGCCTGTCTACCTCCAGGTTGGCTTCCCCCCGGGGGATGCACTACCCTGGAGGTACATGTCATTTTACAGGGCCCCACTTCCACATGATGATTGCCAGTCTGCACAGAAGAGGGGATCTGGTGCCTCCCTACTTGTTGACGTAGTACATGCTGGTCGAGCTGTCTGTCTGGATGAGGACAACCTTGCTCCTGATACGTGGTAGGAATGCTGAGCGCTAGCCAGATGGCGTTCTGCTCCAACCAATTGATGTGGCATTCCTGCTCCTGTTGAGTCTATGTGCCATGGACGGAGAGATCGTCCAGGGTGGCTCCTCAGCCCTCGAGCGAGGAGTCTGTGGTGACTGTGGCCTGCGGGGAGGGCGGCCGAATGGGCTTGCCCATCCGTAGGTTGCAGTCCCTGGACCACCATTTTAGGTCTGGGTGGAGAGATGGAAGAACGTTGATCATCTCGGATTGGGAGCCCCGCTCCTGGTTCCATGATGCCGCGAGGTGCAGCTGAATCCGCCTCATCCTCAATCTCGTGTGTGGAACGGCTAAAAGGACTGCCGTCAAGAGACCCAGGAGATGCTGGTACCACCAACCCATGGTCACTTCTCTGCCGAGGAAGTGGCCCTCTTGATGGCCGAGATCTTGTCCCCCGAAGGAAATACCTTCTCGGAGAACGTGTCCCAGATGAGGCCCAAGAATGTCAGTCTGTGTGGGCTGCAGCTGTGACTTCTTGAGGTTGAGCAAAAAGGCCAGATCGTGCAGTGCGTTCATAAGGGCATGGGAGGAGTGGTGAACCGCTTACAGAGATGTAGCCCTGACAAGCCAGTCGGCGAGGCATGGGTAGAGGTGGAGGCCCTGCGCTTCCAGGAGGGGCGCCACTGTATTCATTAGCTTGGTAACGATCCTGGGGGCATAGTTGAGGCCAAAAGGGATCACCCTTATATTGTCAATGGTAGCCAGCCCCGCCTTAAAACATGATTGGCTGTGCGTAGGGAGTTCTGGGAGGAAGTCCGCAATTTCCCACCATAACATTTGGTTAGCAGAAGCCAGCATGACATCAGCGTTGGCCTGGCGAAGATGTAAGGACGCGTTGGAATCGAGTTTCTTCCCTTATGCCTCCAGGATCTACTCCTTGCCTAGTAGCGCCGCAGAGGAGGAGGCTGAGGACGACTGAGGCTTGGAGTATAGTGATGCCGCAGCGATCGCCAAGGAGTGTGGCTGAGGATGGGCTGTGAGCAAGAGTGTATCCCCCATCCATCTGCCTGTACTTGGCGTCCAGCCGTCGATTGACCGGCTGGACCAAGTGGGGCTTGTGCCAACCCCTTCTTGGCCAGGGAGACTACATCGACAGAGAAATCCCTGTTTTGGCAGAGGGGCCTTCGTGTGTGGACTTCAGCCAGACCCCACTCTGCCGGCTGCTCAACCTAGGGTTGGGGTAGGCCCTGGTACTCCGCCAGCCCAGCAAGATGTTCGTGGAAGGCCCTGGCTGAGGATGGCATGTCCGGATCCTCATGCTTATCCTGCGGATCAGGAGGAGTTGCCACAGCCGGAGGCTGGGGTACAGTGACTGCGGCCGGAGGATGAGGAGGAGGCTGGTACAGAACGGCCTGAGTAATCAGCTGGTGAGCCAGAGGCAGCAGCTGCACCAGAGGAGACGGCAGAGGTGCTTGTGGTGCCACTAGCATAGTTGGGAGGACTTCCCTGATGGCGTCCTTGAGGATAACCCACATCCGAGGGGACTTCATGAGCCAGAGGAACCTCTCGAAGAACCCCTCTACACTGGCCAGAGGTGGTAGGGGGTACTGACGGGATAGCAGGGAGCTGCTGGAGCCGCTGCATACCCTCCCGTATGGACACAGTGGGAAGCTGCCCTGCACATAAGGATAGGTTGTAGGCCATGTACCTCCTTGACACTCGTTCTTCGCCGAACCCCTGGAATGACGTTGGACGGGTGCCTCTGTCTGGTGCAGTGGCCATCTTGTCAAGCTGCCTGCCACGTGTTGCTCGGCTCGCTGGGCCCAGCCTCCTCCAAGACTCTTGCGTGTAGATAATGAGGCCTACCCTGCTCCTCGGGGCTAGGCCCGGTAGGTGTGACACCCTCAACCCGGGGGTCGGGAGAGCTGCATTTAGGTGCCCCCTCAGACGTATTGCTGGTACTAGTGCGTAGCCCCTCGGCCATATTGATGGTACAAGGGCAGAGCCCCTCGGATGACAATCCGGTACAAGAACCTCCCGGTCCCTCACCACTGCCACCGGGAGAATCCAAGGATCCCTCGGCCCAAAGGGTGGTGAATTTAGCAGCCTCTGTGCATGTGCTGGTAAAAGGACCTGAACCGTCCCTCCCACGCGGGAGAGTCCTTGGGAAGGAGTTTCCTTTGTGGGGTGCGATGGAAAATAGCGACCCTCTCTTGGGCCTGGCTCGGTGTTACACAAAGTTCTTGAGGTCCTCTGCAGGCGACTTCTAGAAGAGCTCCCTCCACCTGGCTAGTCTGTTCAGCGCTTTCGATGACATCGAGCCACACGCTGTACAAGCTTGCCACCCGTGGTCTGGGCCAAGGCAAAGTAGGCAGAGAGCGTGGGGGTCTGAAGTTGGGAAGAGCCTGTTGCAGGATGGACACCTGCTGAACCCTGTGGAATTCGATATGCGCCGGGGAGGATTGCGACGCCTGAGGACAGAGTACCTGAACGATAAAAAGCGAAGTATCCATTGTGGAATTACATGGCCGAAGCCAAACCCAGGAGCGCTGGTGAATTTGGCCCGTTCTCGTCGACGTGGAAAAGGGGACGGAGGTGTGGTGCTGGAGGGCAGAGTCAGGGCAGCGCATGCTCCCTGCCCACACGCCTCTAAATTTAATGGGGTGGAAGGTTTTTTCTAGTGAAAAATGTTCCGTCTCCTGTCCCTTGGAAGGGACGCCCATGCAGTTTGGAGGAAAGAGGACGGGACGTAAGAGGATGGGCTTTGTGTGTGCCAACTGACAGATCTGAGAACCAAACTCTCGTTGGCCAATGAGGGACAATTAGAATATTTCGGTGCTATTTAGCTTACTGAGAAGTTTCTGAATTAGCAATTGGAGGTAACGCATAACCCCACATCCCCACCAACAAGATGTGGACGGCATCTCCCAGGGAACTACTTCCCTGAACCGGCCATGAGACATACTGGGGACATTTGGCCCCAGACATACTGGGGATAACCAGATGTGGACAGCTATCCACATCTGGTTATCCCCAGCACTTGAGGATCTTGTGCAGGATTATGCGGTTCAGTTCCCATTCGTAGGAGGTGGCGCCCAGTCTGCTGGGCCTGTCCGCATCTGTGTTTACCTCTCCTGGTAAATGGACTGCATGGAGGTGGATTCCCTTGCCCACTGCCCAATTCGAAGTGCCTAGTTTATGTAAAACATTGCAGTTGAACAGTCCGTTTACTAGTACTGATTTGCTGTATATGATTCACTGGAAAGCCCAGAGTGGCAAATCCAATCGTCAGTAGCTCCATGTGGAGTTTAGCCTGAAGGCTCGATTTGCCATGAATGGCAAGACTGTCTAGGTTCGCACCGCATCCTTCCATAGAGGAGTGGGAACAAGTTACTTACTGTGAGTAACTTGTTCCCACTCCTCTATGGAAGGATGCAGTGACTGTGTGCATCGACCTACACGTAGCAGCCCTGCAGATGTCCAGCAGGGGCACACCAGACAGGAACGCCGTAGTTGCAGCGGTCGCGTTGGTCGAGTGGGCTCCTGGACGGCCAGGCAACGGTCTGTTTGCCAACCGGTGACAATGGGTGATGCAGCCGGGGACCCACCTGGAAATGGAAGCCTTGGAGAGGGCCAAAGTTCACAAAAAGTTGTGACGTCTTCCGGAAACTTTGTGCGTTCCACGTAGAACTCCAGCGAGTGCAAAGACCTCTCGGCCGGCGACGAAGGCGTCAGAAAGAACACAGGCAACACCAAGGACTCGTTTAGATGAAAATCAGACGGCACCTTGGGCATGAAAGAGGGGTGCGTCTGCAGCACCAACTTGGTGTCGTGAAATTTCAAATAAGGTGGCTTACAGGACAGGGCCTGAATCTCACCCACTCGTCGTGCAGATGTAATGGCCACGAAGAATGCAGTCTTCCACGACAAGAACTTCAATGGAACTGTCTGCACAGTACCACATTGAGTTCCCACGCTGGGGCTGGAGCCTTCACCGGCAGGAACAAACAGGACAGTCCTTTGACAAACTCCTTAACCAGACGATGTGACCATAACGATGACCATCCAGGAGATCTGGTGTAGCGGGAGATAGCCGCCAGATGAACTTTGATGGAGGCAGGGGCATGGGTCTGTCCTGCTTTGGCAAATGACAGCCAATACAGTAGCACCGGCAGAGCCGTGGCTTGTAGAGGGTCGATCTTCTGTGTACGGCACCAAACAGCGAACCTCTTCCATTTATGTCTGTAGTATTTAAGAGTAGATGCTCTGGCCTTGGCAAGCACGTCCTTGCAGTGAGCTGGGAGATCTTAGTCCCTGAACTCTAACGCTGCAGGAGCCATGCCTGCAGGTTCAGCGATAGAATTGCACCTCCTTCCCTAGCGAGAAGATTTGTGACACCGGAAGCTTGACTGGAGGGGCCGCTGGCATGTAGAGAAGGTCCGGGTACCATATCTGCCTCAGCCACGCCGGTGCAATGAGGATCCTCCTACACCTGGATCATCTGAGTTAATTGACTAGTCGAAGCAATGGAGGGAACGCATACAGAAACAGGCCATCCCAGGGGAATGAGAATGGGTCCCCCATGCTTCCCACCTGTGGAAACATTCTGGTGAACCTCTGGCACTTGGTGTTTGTCGCAAATAGATCGATCTGGGGATTACCCCATCTGCGGAACAGACAAAACCATGGGCCTCTTGCATGGAGACTTCCGTTGTGAGCTCCCCATCCTTCCAGGGAGGCATCCTTCATAACCATCTCCTGGTGAGGTGGGGTCTGGAAGTCCTCACCTCCGGACAGATGTGCGTGAACTCCCCACCACTGTCTCGCTCGACAAACTCTCGTCGAGTGGGATCTTGTCCTCGAAGCTTCCCGACACTTGTATCCAACAGGCGTCGAGGAGCTCCTGTAGTGGACGCATGCATAGCCTGCACAGCCGAATGAGGTAAATGCATGACATCAGGCCGAGCAGAGACTTGATGGACCTCACCCAGGCGATCTTCAGGGCCAACAGCCGTTGTACCTTGCCCAAGATAGCTGATATCCTCTCCTCCGACAGAGACGGCAGGCACAACACTGTGTTGAGTCGGGATCCCAGTGTTAGGCAGAAACCTGTGCAGTTCCCCTCTGTGACCACTGCAAAAGATTTAGGACTACAGGGGTTTGGCAGTAAACCCACTTGGTAGCAGTC
Organism: Ambystoma mexicanum; assembly: GCF_040938575.1. Taxonomy (NCBI): domain Eukaryota; kingdom Metazoa; phylum Chordata; class Amphibia; order Caudata; family Ambystomatidae; genus Ambystoma; species Ambystoma mexicanum. The sequence goes on from NC_090921.1 coordinate 179,656,388, forward strand.
TGTACCACACAGATTCACTTGGTAGCTGTGGCTGAGCAGGCAGACTTCCCTCAAGAAGAGTTAGGCAGTATACAGAGTATTCACAATAGGTCAAAAGAGCACAGTAGAACAAGTAAACACTGACTAGGGCTTGGTGTAAAAGAGATATAATTATTTATTGAAAACCACATCTAGAAAAACACACAGGCACTAATAGTAAGCAATTCAAAAACACGGTCACCAAAAGATATACACTCCCTTAGCAGAATATTAGACGAGTCTCAAGTAAAGTCCCACTTATTTTCAGACAGCGGTGAGCGCTTAACGTAGATGGCACTCTAATAATTTGTTTTTAAAAGGCAGAGAAAAGCAGAGACTAAATTGAAACAGATCCCAACACTTCTTCATGAACACAACAAGGGAGGAAGGCAAAGTAACACTGTGAGTTTAGAGTCAGTAGGCCGGATCCACTTTAAGAGGATCAAAACGAAATGTGTCCAAGGTCACACGGTTGCAGTGCACAAAAGTCTTGTAACGGTTCAAAAAGGAGTTGGACCAAAGAAAGGGACCAGTTAGAAGGTCAAGGCGGCCAGCCCAGTCCAGAAGGTTAAGGGGTTATTACCTTGTAGCAATCTTTAGAAAGGGAGGCCTGGCGGATACAGTACCTTAAAGTGGTGAGAATACTCCAGCGGGGGCAGTTGTTCCTGGCAGCGGATGCAAGTCAGTGCTTTGTCCGGGGGAAGAGAGGATCTCGTCGGGGAGGAAGACAGGAGTCCGTTGCACTGCCAGGGAAGAAACCAGCCGTGGAGTTCTCAGTTAAAAGGAACAGTCCTTTAGTTTGCGGTCCAGTGGTAAGTGGCTATCCGGTTGCCGGGGTGCTTGGCACGGGCAATTCGACCACAAGCCAGTCTGGGGTGCGAAGAGAAGGTGGTAAACTGGTTGTGCCCACCAGTCAGGGGAAGAAGCCTCTCCAGCTGGAAGATCTTCTCTGCCGTCGGGAAGTGTTGAGTCGGTTCCGCAGGGCTCCACCGGTGGTGTCGTCGTGGTAGGTCGGCTCAGCTTCTCACTCGTCGGATTCTCAGGTCCTGTGGCGACCTCTGAGGTTCCAGTCCCCAAAGCCCTGCTTTTATGCAGCACACCCCATTCACTCAGCCTAGCTGTCAATCAAACATGCTAAGTGGTAAGCCGGCCGGCTCAACACTTGGGCCAATCACACAAGAGTGCGACTTGAGTAACCAAGGTAACTCAGTCCAGGGTGCCTAAACCCCCTCCCACGCCCCCTGTGTTACCCAGACAGAGTGGCACCACTTTTGGAGGCTTCTGTGGAGAAGCCCGCCAAAAAGTGGAACAAAGGGATCGACTTGGGTTGGAGTCACAGAAGAGAACACAAACGCCATTTTAGAATCGAGTCCTGGCAAAAAATACCAACCAGAGAATTAATATTAATTAAATAAACCGGCGGTATGTTCGAGGCTATGAGAATTAAATTAAAGTTGGTAGCCTCGAACAATGGGAAAATCCCATAGGAATATATTCGCGGTCGAATATAAAAAGTAGTATCCACTGCCACCAGCCAAAACTTGATCAGGGGGGACGGAGTCGTGCCCCCTCGACTAATAGACCACGGGGCAATCGAATTGCCCCGACCAGTACGTCCACAATATGATGGTTTGTACTGGTTTCTGTTAATAATTTGGGACTAGTAAAGCCAATGGTGACTTTACATGCCCTGGGAGACAGTAGTCAGTCCCAGGGTATGGAGTCTATGGTGGGGTGTCACTATGACACCCCTGTGTTACACAGCACCCTCCGTGCAGTGTAACACATAGAAAAAAACACGAGACCCTATGGAGTAAAGGACCCCATAGCCCATAAAACACATTAGCACTCAAAGGAACACCATAAATCATGTCCAAGAGTGGGAGAAAAAGAGTCTCACTCTTGGCAGGAGAAAAAAGACAAACTCCAGAAATCCAGCAAAGCTGCTGGGGGACTCACTAGGTTAGCAAATTCAACCTAAAGAGAGAATTCTCCCTAACACCCAGAAACAGCCCGCCTGCGATTGAATCAAGCATGACTTTGCATAGTTCACCGAGAACCCCAGCTCTGCCAACAAGCGCACAGTCTTTGCCGTGTGGTCAACGGTGATCTCCTTCGAGCCGGCCCGGCCCGGATGAGCCAGCCGTCCAGAGAAGGGTACTCGTGAATGCCTCGTAGTTGCAGCTGCGCCGCCACCAGCGCCAGGCACTTGAAGACCCTTGGCGCCAACTTCAATTAGAAGGGAAGGGTCTTGAATCGGTAGTGCTTCCTTTGCACCATGAAACACAGGCACTTGCGGTGTCCCTTGTGAATGGGGAAGTATGCATCCTCCAAGTCAAACTTGGACAGGAAGTCCCCCTCTTCCAGCTGTCAGAGCACGTGCTGAAGAGTGACCATCCAGAATTTCTGGGACTGTGTGTTTGTTCAGTGGCGAAGGTCGAGAATGGGCCTCCAGCATCCGGCTGACGAGGAAGTACCCTGAGTAAACTACGGAGCCCTGGAGCCTCTTCCGGACGAGTTCTATCGTGCCTTTTCTGAGCATGGCCCGATACTCCAGCAACAGCTGGGGGACGTGGTTTTCCTGCCGGACCATCGGTGGTATTCGGGGACACTTCCGTTGTAATTCCAGGTTGTGTCTGTGGACGAGAGCGTCCAGCACCCAACGATCAGTGGAGATGGACTTCCACATGCTGATGAAGTTTGCCCACCGCCCGCTCACCAGCGTGCACAAGTGGGGGCCCGACTCCACGGCCGGTTCAATCCTGCTTGGATGTTGACGGGTCGCCTTGGGGCCCTAGCAACGCCATCCTCCTCCAAAGTTCTTGGAGCAGCCCCTGTTGGTCTCCTGGGCCGAAGAGCGGGTGGGTTGGCAGTAAGAAGAGGAATCCCCGCTGAACCCCTTGGAGGATCCTTGGGACTGCCTGAGGTCCGAAAGGACAGCTTCCCTTGCTGAAGAGTGCCCAAAGCATGCACCGTCTCCGTGTCTGTCTTTATGGCTTGGAGAGACTCATCCACAGCCTTCCCAAACAAATTAGCCCAGTCGAAGGGCATGTCCAGCACCTTCGACTGAACGTCCTGCCGGAAGTTAGTGGCCTTGAGCCAGCCACGATGAAGGCAAATGCTGTTGCCCATCTGGCAGAACCCCAGATTGGCGATGTCCGTGGACACCATGATGACGTGGTCCGACACCCCTCGCCTTCCTGCAGAATCTCCAACGCTTCCGACCTCTTGTCGTCGGGAAGGAAGTCTAGGATGGGAGCGATCTTGAACCACAACTCCCAGTGGTAACGAGCCGTGATGGCGAGGGCATTGGCGGCCTTTATGGTAGTCGCTGCCGAATAGATGACCCGTTGTCCCATGGCATCCAACTTCTTGCCTTGCTGTCCGGTGGGGTGGCAGCCGCCAATGTCAAACCACCCGAGGACTTCTTCCTGGCCGCCGAGGCACACTACAGAATTCATAAGTACTGTAAGTACTTGGGCGCGGAGTCCGGCACCCTGTACTTCTCCAGGCGATCCCTCTTCGCCAGAGCCGTGGAAGGGTTCTCATGAGTGCCAACCCTGCGTACCGCATGTCATCCAGGAGTAGGACCGGGAGGATGGTCTCTTCGCGCGGCTATAAGAAGCCCTCCTCCTCCGGAGTGAGCTGAAAAAGTTCAGATGCTCTGGAGATGGAGTAGAACGAGCCAATCTTGTCTGCGGCAAAGATCTGGGCGGCAGCGACGGGAGGTCCCCTGAACCACCATTGTCATCTGTGCCCGTCGTAGCTGTGTCTGGATCACTCTCGTCCCTCGCGGGAGCAGAGGGTGGCGAGGAGATGGAGGGTGTATCCTTGACTTCTTGGCTGGGGGTTCCCCCGTGGGGGTGTTGGCCATCGTTGGCGCCGTGGACAGGCCGCCGGCGCAATAGGCATCCTCGTCTGGATCTCCGATACCAGCGTATGCAGTGCCGAAAGGATGTCCACTGAGGTCTCTAGGAGGTACCTGAGGTGGGGGTGGCAGCTGAGGTGCAGGCAGAATAGGCTGCTGGTGCATCGGCTGGGAGCATAGGCCATCATCGCCTTGCTACTCTTACTCGACGGTGTCCTCGCCGTCGTCACTTTCGTCGGCACGCTCGTCGTAGGACCTGCTTCCTACATTTCCCTCCTCCTGGATGGTTTGTAGACCAGTGAGCGCCTCCTCAGAGGAGATATCCGTACCCTGGAGGGCCACTGCATTCCCCCTCTTTGTTTCCAACGGTGAAGGTCTCTGGCATCTTCTCTATGGGCCGGAACACAGCCTCCCTCCTGGGAGGAAGGGACAACCTGGCCTTAAGGGTCGCGTCCTAGGGGGCTGTCTCGGCCGCCTTCGCTAGAGACGCTGACCCCTCCAATCGATGGAATGCAGGGCCTTCGGTGGGTGCACCTGGGCATTCACGGTCAGGGCCGGAGCCTTGTCCTGCTTGGCCTTCTCCTTCGGGAGAAGGGTCCGATCCCCGCTGGACTTCACCGGTAGGATGGGCTTGGGCCTCTCCATGAGTTTGCCCGGACTGTCCAACTTCCTCTTGGCCGAAGATCCAGAGCGTTGACCAGTGACAGAAACTGGAGAGGTCGAACGCGCCCTGGCTGCAGAGGAGCCCACCGCAATGGCGCTCCTGGTGGCAGTGAACATGCGGTGCCTAGCCTTCTGTTGGACCCCCGCGGGAGGAGCACCCACAAAGGACTCAGAAGCCCTCTCAGCCTTCTTGGAACCTGGAGAGGCATGCTGCTGGGACACCACCCAGAGCAGGGGCCTTGGCCTGTAGCCACTCGTTCAGTTGCCTGTGCCGATCCTTCATCGTGCGAGGGGCTATCTCCTGGCAAAACTCACAATCCTCCTCTTTGTGCGCCAGGTACAGGCAGCAGAGGCACTCGGAATGATCGTCGTCCAAAAAGACATTCTGCAAGCCGCAGCTGGAGCTAATCCTAACAGGAGAGTTGAATCATTGACTCCTTTTCCTCTGACATGGTCCATGCGGCGTAGGCCTGAGAATCTTCTGGAAGCCTCCACGAAGAAACCTGGCGAAATCCGCCCTTGAGGGGCACTGAAGAATCGGAAAACGGGTCCCACGTTAATCGGAAGGTTGATCAAGGGAGCACAAGGCCCGATTGACCAAAAAATAGAGTTAACTGTCCAAACAAAAAGCAAAAACGCAGTAAAAGCTTGAGAGCTAAACACGAGGACTTCCAACACTTGAACGTACGGTAAAAAATCTGAAGATGGCTGCCAGAGGTGGGGCTTAGGTAGAGGGCAGTCATTAGCTGGGGCAGTATGACCCAGAGCTCAGTGATTGGTTATTAGGAGGAAGTTCAGAAATGAAACTGATTTTTTCTTTACCGAGGATTCCCAGCCTGACGACGGGGAATATTCATGAGCAAGTGAATCCATGCCAGACCCCATGCTGGAGAATGTTGTAATCATAACTGAATGTGAGCACTGCTTGAATGCAGCTCCCCTCATGGCATTGCGTTTCTGCTGGCACCATAGCAGGTCCCGGTTTAGACAGAAAGGGATTGAAATCCTGTGTGATTGGTTTCCCTTTACTTGATCCCAAGATGCCCTCATTTTGAGTCTTGCCAGTGGAACCATTAACATACACGATAGTAGACCCAGAATATGCTACCATGCTGAAGCCGGCTGTCTTATAAGAAAGTGATTGGCTGCTGTCAAAATATCTTTGAATCAGTCCTGGGTTGGAAACACTGTCTGCTACAGTGTTCCATCTATTTCCCAGAAACACCAGGTTTTGTGAAGGAGTGTTGGGGAGAATTTTCATTTCTGTGCTGATTCCATTCAACTTTAGAGACCCCCAGCTCTTTTGCTTGACTTTAGGACTTTTAACTTTTATCCTGGAGTGAGATTTCTTTTGTCACTAGCTCATGTATTTTGTTCTGTTTGAGACGCTGCATTTACTTTGTTTTTGGAGTTTGACAAACTCCATAGGATTCACCTTTTGTATTGTGACACACAACACCTTCAGTGCTGGGTCACAGAGAAGTCCTTTGGATTTCACATAAGGTTTAAATACCTTCTCTTGGGCGAACTCCTGTTCCCAAGAGTAGTAAAGTAAAATTGACTTTACTTACCTGTTTTTCCTATGTAGGTCCAGTACACCCATCTTATGTGGAAGTACTGGGGGGTTACTTAGTAGTCCCTTTTCCTAGTTGCTCATTTAAAAATGTGAGAGTGGTTTAATTTTCCTACCATGCGTTTTTACCGCAGGCGGAACCCTCACAGCTGCAGTATTGCACCCATGGATGCCCATTTTGTCAAAATGGCCCTGGTTGACTTTTTTTCGCCGTTTGCTTGTGAGGTCTTTCTTGGGTTTTACTCTGTGCGCCAAACCAGATTTGACCCATTTGTTTGTTTTGTCATTGGCGGCCTTCAGTGCTGAAACCCACCTCTAGATCCAGTGTCTGGCAGGGCATGAAGCGAGTGAGGCGCCCAAACCCCCTGTCCTTGGTCTCCTTGGTTACCTGAATGCACCCAGTGCTGCCTGGCAAGGACAGCCACCCTGCTGTGTGAGTGTGCATGAATGCGAGAAAACTGGATAAAAGGCCAGGTCTCTTGAAAAGAAGGCAGAGTTGACCACTGGAAGAGACAGCCGACGAAAGAATTTGGAAGAGAAACTTGCTGTTCCCTAGTGGACTGTTGAACTGCCCGGTGAAGTCCTGCTGCAGTGTTGAAGCTCCAATTTCTTATCGGCTAGGGAAGCCCGGAACGGACATCTTCCCTTGGGTTGGTGGGACCAACAGACCTCAAGACAAGCTTTGCTGGAACCCATCTCCCTGTTGGCTGTACTTCCTTGCTGCTGCTGGACCATATTGCCTGGGGTCAGGAACACCAGAAACGAGTAAGTCGTCTTTAAGACAGACCGGACCTCCAGGAAGATCCTGAGGACCCTCCCGAAGCAGGACGTCCCAATCCTGAGCCAACTCAACAGAGTGCTGGACACCAGAAGCAAGAGGAGCCATTCAAGTGTCCAAGAACCACTATGGTGCTATTGACCGGTAGCTGAAACCAACAAGTCTTCGCCGATTTGTAAAGGGCCCATAGCAGCCGCCGACCTTCGAATTGCAGTGCAGGAGTCCTCCAGACTTCCTCCCTCTTGCCCACATGACTGCGGCCTAGGAACCCAGGATCTGCAAGACTGCAACCAGAACAGAAACCTGCTGGGTCCTCTTCCAACCAAAGGTACGGTCTTGATTAAAGGGGTACTTGCTTTTTTGGTCTGCAGCTTGTTTGTTCTCACTGGAGACTTACAGCAGCTGCTTTATCTGCAGAGTTGCTTTCAGCTTTGCCCTTCACAAGCCTATCAGCTTGTGGCCCTGCAGTGATTCTTTTTCTACAAACTCTCTATATAACATTGTGCAAGGCTTTTGTGCCATCTGAAGAAGTGTCGCAGCTCCCTAGACATTGTGCAAAGTGACTTTGGCTGTCCTGGCTCCCTGCACTCTTCTGACCCAGTGACTTTTGTTTTAACTGTTCCTCATTAGGTGGTGCATAAATTTAACTTGTATTGCTGGGAAAAGGTCTAACCTAGACTTCAATGAGACGATTGGAAAGTATTTGCATGCTCTGAGAACCAGTTACCGTTTTTCCTGCTCAAACATGTTCCTTTTCCACAACCTCAGTATTGCATTAAGTGTACAAAAGTGATATATCAATGTCCACAGTGTCCTAGCAATTGAAGTCACCTCAGGGTGTACGAAGTGTGTATGACATCCCATAAGGGTATCTACTGATGTTAATGTTAAAGGACATTTGTACTGTGCACTATCACCACCGGAGTGGTCCCCTGGCGCACTGGCGGCTATGAAAGAGGAAGGGAGGGTGAGTTAGTGGGAGGAAGCAGGAAAAATGCAAGAGAACAGTGATGTGCTGTTGGCGGCCTCAGCCCGGTGGGTCTGTTGGCTGGGCCTGGGGTGTTTGCGGCCGGTAGTCGTCGTGTACTGTTGTGCAAGTCTGTTTTTTGTTTTGTTGTTGCAATGTAGTGAAGTTTGTGCGGTTTGTTGTGCTGTAGGTTTGGAGTTTGAGAGGTGTATGCAGAGGTGGAAATTGTTAGTGGAATTGGTTAGTTGGCATCTCTATCATGAATTGAGGTACTGGGCTTGCGTAGTCTCTCCTGATGTGCCTCTGCCCTGATCTGGGCCCATCTTGCATTCAAGGTCTTTCACATCTGGCCCCCACCTCCGCCAGCCTCCCTCACAACCCCACCTGTCCTCCCTTCCTACTCCTGTAGCCAGTGCACCGACCAATGTCCACAACTCAGCTAGTATGGAGATTTGCCATTATAACTCGAAAATTCCACAACACGGTGGTACCTGGTAGCAACTAAGGGGTGGGTGAAGATGTTTGGTGGGATTGGCTGGGGTAGTTGACTGTCTCCCCGGGTGCCACCTGTGTTCCAGTCTATTCGTTGTCACCCGTCAAGGTGCCGTGGGAGCTTTCCTGTCGGTTCAGGGGCTGTCCGTGTCTTTTCCAGTTTAGTCATCCCTTTTCTCTGTTTCGGTTTTTCAGTTCGAGTCTGTGGTGTTGAAGAGCCAGGTTTTTAGTAATTTCCTGAATTTGTAGTGATCGGTCGGTGTTTCTCATCTCTTTTGGGGTGATGTTCCAGGTTTTTGCAGTGGTAGAAGGAGGTGCCTCTACTTTTTTTTTTTTTTTTTAAAGGTATGGTTTTAGTTCCAGGCGGATTTCGTTGCTGGATCGGAGGGGCCTTGTTGGTTTGTAGATGGTTATTTTCTTTTGTAGGAATTCTGTTCCTTGTCCACTTATTGCCCTGTGTGTTATGCACATTGTTTTGAAGGTGATGCAATGTTTTACTGGGACCCAGTGTAGTGTTTTTAGGGCAGGAGTGATGTGGTCTCTTCTGGATAGTTCAAGGAGAAGTCTGGCTGCTGCATTTTGGATCCGTTGTAATTTCTTCAGGAGGTGGTATTCCGAGGTAGAGGCTGTTTGCATAGTCGATTCTTGACATGAGGGCGACGATGGTGAACGTTTTGTGCGTGAACGAGAGGAAAGGTTGGATTATTCACTGTTGCATTTATTTGTGGTTCTAAGGTTAGGGTGTTGTCCATCAGGACCCCAGATTTTTTTTATTACCTTAGATGGGGTTGATGCGGTTCCCATTTCCGTTGGCCACTGGATGGCGGTTTCGTTCTCTTGGTTTTTGGATATGATCACGATTTCTGTCTTTCCTGGGTTGATTTTCAGGTTGTTGGCATTCATCCAGTTGAAGACTTCTTTCAGACAGTCGATTAGAGTTGAATGATCGGCTTCGGTTTCTTTGATTTTGTAGATGATTTGTGTGTCATCTGCGTAGTTGTCTTTTAGTCAGGGTATCGTGGCTAACTGTGTCAAAGGCTGCGGAGAGGTCGAGCAGAATAAGGGCTGAGGTTGTGTTTGAGTCTGCATTAGTTTTTAGGTCATCCCAGATGGATAGTAGTGCTGTTTCCGTTCCTCTTGCTGGTCTGAAACCGACTTGAGCTTTGTCTAGCAGGTGTTGTTTTTCTACATGTTCTTGGGTAAGTTTATATACGTAGATTTCCAGGAGTATTGCCGGGTGGGGAATGTTTGAGATGGGCCTGTAGTTGGAGGTATTCTACGTCGCCACTTGTGTTTTTTAGAAGTGGCTTGATATATGCCGATTTGAAGATCCTCGGTACAGTCCCTGTTGCTAGCGATAGATTTGATCTTAAAACTGAGGAAGTGTTGTGACTTTTTTTGCGGACGGGAGGATAGCTCGGTGGCAACACGCTGATCTTGGAAGCAAGACCACGCGGAGCAAACAGGTTTGAATCCTGCACACATGGAAGGAAAATAAATAAATAAATAAAAAAAGAAAGCGTTATAGATAACATGCCCTTCCACAATGAAACTAGCGCCTCGATACCTATGGGTTATGAGCGCTGTAAATAAATGCAAATAAAGTGTATTTTATTCTTGCACATTGCCCTTTCGAAAGAAGGCTTATTTAAAACCAAGTGTTAAAAATATTTATTTTACTTGAAAACCTGGAGTACAAGTGTTATTTGAATACTTGTCTTTGTGAATCTCTAGGTTACATCTCACATTGACCCCTCTTGAGAGAAGTATGGCTGCTCAGTCACGCTACCAACTTGTGTAGTACATATCTATACCAATAGTTGAGTTACCCATCACCAGGAGGACAAGGCTGATGTAGCCTCCCATAGGGTTACTACATACAATCTAGCCCAACACTAGCATTTTATGTTTTTACTGTTTTTGGAGTCTGATAAACTCCATAGGCAAATGCTTTTTGTATAGTGACACATCACCCTCCTTGCAGGGTCAGGTTTAAATACCTTTTCTTGGGTTAACTACTGTTCCGAAGAATAGTAAGGTTTAATTGATCTTACTTGACTTTTTTTTACTTTATAGGTCCAGCACACACCATCTTATGTGGAGGAGTTGGAGGGTGGCTTCCTAGTAACACCTTACCCTACGTACTCAGGTAACATTTTTTGTTACCCTCACAACATTAAATGGCTGGTGGCAGTGGTTTAATTTTTACTACCAGTGTGTTTTTTTACCTCGGGCTGAACAATCAGCTGCAGTACAGCACCCATAGGTGTCCATTTTAGCCCAGGTCTTCTTTTAACACCATTTTCTGTTTTTGAGGTTTCGTTGAGACAGATTTGAGCCCTTTAGAGCTAGGGGCAGGCTTCAGGGCTGAAGCCCGCCAAAAGCAAAACACAGTTTGTTCGGAAAGGGCAGGAAGCAAGGGAGGTTCCAGAAACTCCCCTGTCCTTTGTCTCTAGGAGTGCCTGAACGTAACTAGTCCATATTGGGAAACTTGCTTAAAAAGGCAAGGGTTTTGGGATTAGAGGCAGAGTCGACCACTGGAAGAAACATCCGAGGAAGAAACCGTGAAGAGAAGCCCACTGCAACCACCTGGACCTTGAATTGCCAGGTGAAGCACTGCTGCTGTGCTGACCTTTTTCATCTCGACAGAGAAACTCCGGATGGAATAATTTCTCCCCTTGGGCTGGTGTGACCAACTAGCACCGAGCCGGACTCCACTTTGGCGCAATCCCAGACTTGCTGTGCCTCACCATTCTTGCAGAAGCCCAATACTGGGGTTCGAGTGTCCATAGCAGAGTGCAACGTTGTCCGCGGAACGAATCCAGCCACAATCTCCAGGAGCCTCCTAAGGACACAAAAGAAGCAGGAAATCCTGATCCAGAGTCTCCTCACCAGAGTCCAGGACCGAGGGAGCAAGTAAAGTCCAACCAGAGATATTTCGTTTTGCATCAGTGCTGTTTGCGAGGCACTGAAACACTGAATCGAACAAAACCTGTAGCATCAAAGTCCTTTCCCAGAATACTGCCGCAGGAGTCCTCCAGACATCCTCCCTCTTGTCCCCACGACTGAGGCTCAGGAACCAGGGCCTGCTTGGCTTTAGCCAGGCAGAATCCAGCTGGACTACTTTCTTCAAACCAGAGGTACTTTTTGGGCTTGGGGTACTTACCTTCTTGCCTTAAGTCATGCTTTCTCACTTGGGAATTGCACTTGCTTAACTCAGAGTTAATTTCAACTCCCCTTTGCACTGGCTTAACACCCTGTGTGCCTTCAGTGATTTTCTTTGAACTATCTGACACTGTGAAAGACTATCCAAGAAGTGCATCAGAACTATAGACTTTGCCACTTGACTGTCATGGTTCCCAAAATCCCAAAAGGCACCTTTCTGAATCCACTGGCATTGCTTGTCCATCAAAAGCTGTAATTTGTTGAACACTTTTACTGCTGGGAACAGCTTACCTAGATTTCATTGGAGGACTTCAACTGTCTCTTATAAGAAAGTATGTTGTAACCTTTCTATTTTTCCTTAACCCTTCCTTCTGAAACTCAGTCCAAAGAGTATATTGGTGTTATATATAAATGCAATACTATCCTTGTTATTGAAGGCGCTTCAGGGTGTAGGAGAAATGTTTTAGCATACCCAAAGAGTATTCACCAAGAGTATTTGACTGTTGAAGTTATTCCAAAGTTTGCTTGACTGTTACAAAAATTTCCATTTTTAAAGAATGCTCAAATGTGTAAATAAAAATATATTTATGACTGAAACCTTGAGAGTGTAAGTGTTACTTGTATTGACTGATTTCATCTGTACAGCTCTACAGCTCACATTCACCCCTCTTGAGACAGGCCCGATTGCTCACACTACCACCTTGTGTAGTACAGACCTATACCAAAAGGTGGGTTACCTAATATCAAGCAGATACGTCTTGTGTAGTCTCACACAGTCTGACTGCACCAATTCTGAAAAAGTCAGAGCTAGCTCCTTGTTAAGATCAACAGAAAACCCTAGTTCGAAGAGTATCTACATCAGTCAGTGGTATGAAAAGGTTGCCTTCAGTCGAGATGTGGCCTGAGTGAGCCAATTGTCGAAATATATGCGATGGCCTCCGTCCTGAGAACAGCAGCTATAGCATTGATCAATTTTGCAAAGATTGAGGGGTGCCACGTCCAATTCAAACAGAAGTACTTGGTGGGTTCCTACCTAGATGGCGTTAGCACACATGGTTATAAGCATTTGTCGTTATTCACTGTTCAACATAACACGGTGTATAGTCCACCGATCGACCGGCCAACTACACCGAAGTGCTCACAAGCACAGCACTAGAAAGATGTACCAAATTGGATTATTAAACTTATCCTGGGCTACATGCCCCACCTGAATCATGACGCAAGAGACACCCCAGTCCAAGCCTTGATAAAGACCCTCTGCTGGGCGAAACCCGCGTCGGCACCTATGGTGATCAAATCAACAATTAAAAATAAAAAACCACAATGGGATCAGAAACAAATGTGTGGACTATACACCATATTATGTTGAACAGTGAATGACAACACATGCTGATAACCATGTGTGTAAGTGCCATTTAGGTAGAAACCCAACAAAAACCTGCAAATAGGAGTCTTTCAGGTCCAGGGAGCATCACAAACCTCCCGGGCGCAGCTCCTGTTAGGGAGAATTCTAATTTCTACGCTAATTCCCTTCAACCTTAGAGACACCCTCCCTCATCCCCCCAACCCCAGCACTATTGCTGGACTTTAGGACCTTTTTAATTTTAATACTTACTTCATACACCCTGGGGTGACTTCAATTACTAGGACAGTATTGGCATTTGTGATTGGTAGAATTCTGAGGTTGTGGAAAGGAAAGGTTAACTGAAGGGAAAAAAAGTTAACAGGTTCTCGGAGCATGTGAGCACTTTTAAATCTCTCATTGAAGTCTAGATAAAACCTTTCCCTAAATATCAGTTAAAAATCAATGCATCACCTATGAGGGTCAGAAGAGTCTGCAGGGAGCCAGGACAGCCAAAGTCAAATTGGAGCAAAGTCTATGTAGCGGGTCCTTTGCAGGGCTTCTCTAGTCGAGACGAATGTGGAGCTTCAGCACAGCAGCAGGGCTTCAGCAGGCAAACCAACGGTCCAGGAGTAGCAGCAGACATCTCTTCCAAGTTCCTCTTCGGATTCCTTCGTCCAGTGGTCAACTCTGCCTTCCAAGCCAAAAAGCCTTGCCTTTTATGCAGGTTTCTCACATTTATTCCAGCCTAGCTGTCAGTCACCCAGCAGGGAGGCTGTCCTTTCGGAAATACAGCCGGCCAATGCATTCCTGTTCCGGAAGTGCATTCCTGTCCCCTAGGAGACTAAGCACAGGGAGTTTTGGGCACCTCCCTCGCTTCCTGCCCCCACCAGACACCCTGGAGCCAGAGGCAGGCTTCACTCGTGAATCCCGCTAAAGACAAAACGAACAAAGGGACCAAACCTACTTTGGAGAGCAAAGTAAATCTCTCAAAGGACCTTTCCACAAAGAAACGGCAAAAAAAGACGACCAGGGCCATTTTGACAAAACACAAACGCAGACCGGGGTAAAAGAACACCACGCTAGTTAAAAGTAAACCACTGCCACCAGCCATTCATCGAGGAAAGGGTAACATAAAATTGTTAAATGAGAAGCTAGACAAAGGGGATACTAAGTAATCCCTCCAGCACCTTACTGTAAGATGGTGTGTGCTGGGTCTAGAAAGTTACAAATGTAAGAAAAGTCAATTTCACTTCACTGCTCTTGGAAACAGTAGTTTATCCAAGAGAAAGTATTTAAACCTTTGGGAAATCTGAAAGACTTCCCTGTGCCACTGCACTGAAGGTGCTGTGTGACAATGTAAAGATGATGCCTATGGAGTTTGTCATACTCCATACTTAAAGAGTTCAAATCACATTAAAAAAATGAGAGAGTTGGGAAGAGTGTCTCACACTCTCCAGGTTAAAAGTTCAAGTCCTCACAATCCAGCAAAGTTTCGGTGGGGGGGGGGGGTGGGGGGGGGGGAGGGTGATCTCTAAGACAGAGCGGAATTAGCACATTTCTGATCATTCTCCCCAACACTTATAATTGTTTATATATGTTCTAGTACTTACCCAGGATTTATCTTGACCTACTTGTATTTACAGAAACCATTTATTTTTTACAATACATAGTGTTGGACCATATGTATAATACAATTTCTTTGTAACAAGCTACAGCCTACTCTCCCTCCTAAGATAAGCCTGGCTGCTCGATCTATACTACCGAATGTTCTCGGGTGGTACAGCCTTCTACTAAGAGTGGAGGTTTTGTACTGCCTCAGATATCATTTCATGAAGTCCTTAGTTGAACTTTAGAAAAACTGTCCTAGTCATGTTCCCATTCGTGGCAGGACTAGAGTTCCCTGTTGAGTGAATCCGCTATAATAATGTGGATCCCTGGAAGATGGAATGTAAGCAGGAACATGGGCGCCAGCGACCACGTCAATAGCACCTTTGCCTCTGTAGGCAGAATCAGAAAGGGGGGTGTCCAACCTTCGTTGCAAAGAACAAGTTACTTCTTACCTGGTAATGTTCTTTCGAGTGGATTGTGTCCTCCAACGTATTCCTCATTTTAGATGTATGTATTCCATCCAGCTTTGCTGCTCTTCGGGAATTTTGTCGGCAGAGGGCGCCGTGTGTCGATGTCGTCGAGTCGATGGTCCCTCGAAGGCCTCCGTCGAGGGTGACGTCATCGGGTGTATAAGTAGCACACGCGGCGCACGTTGGCCTCAGTTCTGTTTTTCCCCTCTTTTGTATCTGTGATCTTGTACTTTTTTTGTAGACGGGTATCAGCCTTGCGAGATCTGAGATGGCAATAAACCAGAAAAAAATCTACAGAGGGGTAGGTTGGGAGGGCGATGAGGAATACGTTGGAGGAACATCCAATCGAAAGAAAATTACCAGGTAAGAAGTAACTTGTTCTTCGAGTGGATTGTGTCCTCCAACGTATTCCTCATCTTAGATAGGCTACCAAAGCAGTATTTTGCATAGTTCCTCTGGAGGAGGGGTCAGATTTTTTATTTATTTTTAATGCCTTTAGATGGCAGAATAAAGCACTGCTTTTCCAAAAATTAACTCCCTAGACTGGGAAGCATCCAGGTTATAGAATTTTGAGAAGGTGTGAAGCGAAGACCAAGTTGCTGCTTCGCAAATGGACCTTATAGGGACAGTTCTTTGAAGGGCCGTGGAATAGGCTATGCCTCTGGTGGAATGAGCTCTTAACCCTTCTGGTGGGTCTTTTTGTGCTAGTCTGTAGCATTCTGAAATGCAAAGCACGATCAAGCGTGAAATTGTTTGTTTTGTTACTGATTGACCCAGTTTTCTTCCAGTGTAGCCTATAAACAACTGGTTGTCCACTATCTAGAAAGCCTAGAGATGTAAAAGCTTAAAGCTCTTTTTGGGTCCAGTCTGTGTAGTCTCTCTTCCTCCTTAGAAGGATGAGGTGGAGGATAGAATGAGGGTAAAACAATTTTCTGATTTAAATGAAAATCAGATATTACCTTCGGTAAAAATGATGGTTTAACCCTCAACACAACTCTGTCCTTATGGAACACAGTATAGGGTGGCACAAAAGATCGTGCCTGCAATTCGCTCACTCTTCTTGCTGATGTTAGAGCAACTAAAAAGGCTGTTTACCATGTTAAGAATCTTAATGGACACGAGTGCATAGGCTCAAAAGGGGCACACTAAGAATTTTAATACCAAATTTAGATCCCAAATCGGTACTTGAAAAGGGTGAGGAAACACATTAGAGAGACCTTTTATGAATTGTGTTATTAAAGGAATTTTGAAGTAGGAGCATTCTTCCGATGAGCGCTTGAAGATGGAAAGCGCCGCAAGGTAACCTTTTATTGTTCCGATATTCAGACCTCTATGTGCTAGGGTCAGAAGGAAAAGATAATACTTCCGGAATAGAACACAGAAAAAAAATCGACATTCTTTTCTCTGCACCAGTTGCAAAACTTTTTCCAACGGCAATGGTATAGAGACTTTGTTGCTGGCCTTCTTGCCGAAAGCAACACCTCTATAACGTCCTCTGGAAGGTTCCAATCCCTGTATCTCAGCCTTTCAGATACCAAGCATGAAGGTGGAGCGTTTTGACCTCTTGATGGAGAGCCTGACCTTCCATTTGAGAGAGAAGGTTCTCTCTCTGAGGAAGACATACTGGAGGACAGATGGACATGTCTAGAAGGTCCGGGTACCACGTTCTCCTGGCCCAATCCGGGGCAATTAGGATAATGCGGCTCCAAAACCTTCTCAGCCTCCTGATGACCTGAGGAATGACGGGAATCGGAGGGAACGCGTACAATAGTGGGAAATTCCACTCCACCACGAACGCGTCCCCCAGGGCTCCTCTCGGAGGAAATTTCCTTGAGCAATACCCTTTGCATTTTCAGTTGATTCCGGTTGCAAACAGGTCTACTTGAGGGGTTCCCCAAAGGGCGAAGATCTCTTGAATGACTTCCTGATCCAGTTCTCATTCGTGGGATATCGCGCTCTGCCTGCTCAGAGCATCTGCCGTCATATTCTCTTCCCCGGCTAGATGAATTGCCGTTAGAGATTCCCTCCTGAATCGCCCAATACCAGAGCTGCATTGCCTCTCTGCACAGGGGTAGTGACCCCACGCCTCCTCTTTTGTTTAGATAGTGCATGGCCACTGTGTTGTCCGTCATTATCAGGACATTCTTTCCCCTGACAGATGGCAGGAAGGCCTTCAGCGCTAGTCTGATTGCCCTCAGCTCTAAAAGGTTGATATGTAGTTTGGACTCCGATGGAGACCAACGACCGCTGATTGTCAAATCGTTGGCATGAGCTCCCCACCCCTGGATGAGGTGTCCGTCACTACTGTGATCTCCGGCCATGGCTGCCAAAAGGGTTCCCCTTTTAGAATGTTCTCTGTACAGGTCCACCATAAAAGGTCTTGTCTGACCTTGTTCGGCATCTGAAGAAGAGCTGTCATTTGACCCGAGAACTGGTACCACTGAGTTTTTAGGGCCCATTGAAGGGATCTCATCCTCAAGCGTGCCTCTGGCACCAGAAAAATGCAGGATGCCATGAGGCCGAGCAATCTTAAAAAGTCGTAAGCCTGGCGATTTTGGGCATTTTGGAATTTGGAAACCATCTGAAGAATGTCTTGAGCCCTCGACTTGGGGGGCGAGCTCTTTCCCAAGGACGTGTGGAATACAGCTCCTATGTACTGAAGCTGTTGGGAAGGTGTCATCTGTGACTTCTTGAAATTGAGGGAGAAGCCCAGTTTGTGGAGGAAGTGGCAGGTGACTTTCAGATGATCCAGTGCTTGCTCGGCAGAGCGCGCTCTGGTCAACCAATCGTCCAGGTAGGGGTAGACATGAATCCCCCCTCTCCTGAGGTGCGCTACCACCACTACCATTAACCTGGTGAAGACCCTTGGGGCGAAGGTCAACCCGAATGGCAGGACTCGAAACTGATAGTGTGAGTCGTTAACTACGAACCTCAGGTATTTTCTGTGCTTGAGATGAATCGGCACATGGAAATAAGCATTCTGGAGGTCCAATGACACCAACCAGTCCTGGAGTTGAAGGGCCTGAAGGATCTGAGAAAGGGTAACCATCTTGAACTTGTCCTTCCTGAGGAATTTGTTCACGTTTCTTAAGTCCAAGATGGGTCTCAGTCCTCCGTCCTTTTTGGAGATCAAAAAATACGGGGCGTACCAACCCTTGTTCCTCTCCGCTGCAGGTACTGGTTCTATAGCACCTTTCTCCAGCAGGGTTAGAACTTCCTGCTGTAGGAGCGGGTTTGAAAGTTTCAACGGGCGTCTCCCTGGTGGATTGCTTTGAGGTTGCTTTAGAAAAGGAAGGCAATAGCCTTGGGCTATTATTTCTAGAGTCCAAACATCTGAAGTAATGGCTCACCATTCTTGCAGATGCTGCGACAGCCTGCCTCCTACAGGTGTTTTGTGGTGCAAGTCCTCAAAGTGGTTTTGTGGCGGATTTTGCAGCTGCTGATGGTAAAGAGGCTGCAGCTGGAGCAGGCCTAGCACGTTATCCTCGTCCACCACGAGTGGCCTTTCTTTGGCCCCTTTGACTGGCCATTCCTCTCGTCTTCCCGTATGAGGTGTAATAACGATAGGATCGTCCCCTCCATGATTGCCCTTGCGTACGAAAAGGCTGAGGTTGCCTGATAACAGCTCCTTCCTAAGGATTTTGCCGCTGCTTTTGAGGTCTGCAACCTCTCAAGGTTCTCATCAGCCTTGTTGCCAAAAAGGTGAGACCCGTCAAAAGGCATGTTCAGGAGGCGGCTCTGTACGTCCGGTGCAAAACCCGACTTCCGTAACCACGCAAACCTGCGCATTACCGTGCTAGTGCCCATGGACCTGCTTACACTATCCAGTGTCCAATCCAGATTGAAGGGATTCCTGCATGGCCTCCTTTCCATCTCTCTAACGATGGCTAGGAAACCTACCCTTTCTTCCCCTTCTGGTATGTGCTCCACCGCCATTGCAATGCACTCCCATAGAGTGTATGAAAATTTTGCCATGGCACATGTGGAGTTGGCAGATTTTAATGCCATGCTCCCGGCTGACAATACCTTCCATGCCCAACCATCCACACGCTTATCGTCCCTGTCTGGAGGGATAGACGGGTACGCAAGTTTGTTGGAAGCTGTGGCTGCCTGTATGACCAAACTCTCGGGAGTTAGATGTTTTGACAGATAGCCGGGGTCGCTACTGGCTGGCCGGTATTTTGGTGCGAGGGATTTACCAGAGGAATAGAATCCGGAGTTTCCCAATTCTTGGCCACCATGTTTTGTAAGGCTACATGAAAAGGTAGTACTGGGTCTTCGGTGAGACCATGGTCCAATAGGTCTGTTAAATCGTCCTGGACGAATTGGGCTGGTGGTCTAGCCCATCCCAAGTAATCTACCACCTTGGTCATTAACCGACGGTAAGATGGACTGGCATGCTCTCCTGGATCTGGTCTACCAAAGTCATTCTTGGGAGAGGTGTCAATGCCACTTGCATTGTGCAAAGACTCCACCAAATCCCTCATTCTGCTTTCCTCTGAGATCAAGCATTCTGTGACATTTGGGGTGCCATACTCCAATCCAAAAGGTACATTTTCCTCCTCGGATCTCTCCTGTTACTAAAAAATTGAGGTCAAGGATTTGAAAAAGTCCTTTCTAGGGAGAGGCTTGAAAACGTTCTCTGGGAGAGGAGGAGGAAGAGGTGTAGTACCAGGCTCAGAAGGAATTACATGTTTCTTAACTTTTTCCTTCTCTTTTTCTGGCTGCCCTGGCTTGGTTGGAGCCGTCAGCGTCAATGACCTCGTGGTCGTCGACAGGGTCTGCTTCGAGGGCGTCGAGGCGGCCTTCGACAGTTTCTCCTTCGAGGTGTGAAAGGTCTCGGACGGCGTCGGTGACCTCGAGTGGTCGACTCGAGACTAGCGTTTTTCGCTCGGCGTCCTGGAAGGTTCCCTATCCTTCCTTTTACGATCACCCGGGCTTGAGGGCGCGTGAGTGTCGGAGCGATGACACTCCCGGCCGGCTTCCGAAGAAGGCGCAGACCGAGGCTTCGCTTTCTCAAACACATCCATCATTTTGACCCTAAATGCTTCCCATTCTTCGGAAGACAAATGTTTTGTGGGGCATTTCATTTTCAGAGACTCGTCTGACGACGAAGTGGAGGGAGATCTACGGCGTTGTTTCTTAGACTTTTTCGACGAAGACGAGCGATGAGAATCGTTTCGAGATCTGGATCTATGCCTTTCGCGTCGAGGAGATTTTTCCCCATGGGGTCTCGACTCGACGCTAGAGGCTTTCCAATCCTTCCGACCTACCTGTAGCTTTCCTCTCCTTTCTCGCAAGGCCTTTCCTCCATGTCGTGGCCTTCCGAGACACCACAAACACTCGCAGTGCGGGTCCGTGATCGACATTTTTGAGCCGCACGACTTGCATTTCTTAAAACCCGATCTCGGGGTCGTGGTCGGCGTCAATGACGAGGACATAATTACTTCTCGTAATATTATATTTCCTGACAGAACTCGAGGCGCGCCGAATGTCCGAAGCAACGTACTGTGGAAAAACGGAACTGAGGCCAACGGGCGCCGCGCGTGCTACTTATACACCCGATGACGTCACCCTCGACGGAGGCCTTCGAGGGACCATCGACTCGACATCGATGCATGGCATCCTCTGCCGAAAAAATTTCCAAAGAGCAGCAAAGCTGGTTGGAATACATAAATCTAAGATGAAGAATATGTTGGAGGACACAATCCACTCAAATATAGAACATGGTGGTGTTGTCTGAAGATGCAAACCACTGGGTTCTGCAATTGTGGCTTGAAGGACTTCAGGGCCCAGAACAATGCCCTCAGATCCAGAACATTGATGTGTAGGGCTTTTTCTTTGGGGACCACCGGCTTCTGGGAGGCATCTGTTGTAAATGTTAACTGGTATGCCGGGATGGTGAAAGGGGGCTCCTTGAATTAGATTAAGACACACACCCCGTCATTGGAGGGCTTGAGGAGAAGTTTGTCCTCCCAAGATCCCGATATTTGCTGCCAATAGGCATCTAAGAACTCCTGAACTCTCATTTGGAGTCTGCAATCTGTAATCAATGGCATACAGGAGGACATGATTCCCAGGAGGGACTTGAGGGAGCAGACGGACGCAATCTCTAGGCGTGACTGCTGCTAAAACGTATTCAGGGTGGTATTCACCCTCTCCTTCGAAGGCCTGGTGACACACAAGTGTTGAGGCGTTAGCACAGGAACAGCGAGTTTTGAGCAGGACACAAGACAGGGAACATATTCTGGGTGTGTTGTATCGCTAGCGGAAGCAATGTGGCAGAAACGGGTATACATGAATGCCAGAACGTCAGGAGGTGGGCCACTACTGGAGCCAGGCATTTGCTAAGCACTCCTGGATCAGATTTTAGGCCGCAAGGCAGAGCCTTGTATTGCTAGCAGTTTCCTGCTAACTTGAATTGGAGGAAACGTTGGTGCTGCTGATGAATGGAGACATGAAAATATGCATCTTAAACGTCTCAAAAAAGGAAAGGAAATACCATTCTTTCAACTGGTCCAAGATGTGCTGAAGTGTTACCACGCAAAATGTCTGGGAAGGAACAAGTTACTTACCTGTAACTGTTGTTCTCCAGCATGGGTCTGGCATGGATTCACATGCTCATGAATATTCCCCGTCGTCAGGCTGGGAATCCTCGGTAAAGAAAAAACCAGTATCAGTTTCGTTTCTGATCTGTCTTTCGTAGTAATAACCAATCACTGGTCTCTGCGTCATACTGACCACAGCCAATGACTGCCCTCTACCTAAGCACCGCCTCTGGCAGCCATCTTCAGATTTGGAAGCACGTGAAGTGGCAGTATGACCAAGTGAAGAGCCGCAGAGGGGTAGGCGGGAGGGTTCGCATGTGAATCCATGCCAGACCCATGCTGGAGAACAACAGTTACAGGTAAGTAACTTGTTCCTTCTCCAGCATGGGGTCTGGCATGGATTCACATGCTCATGAATAAAGAATACATAGCAGTACACACATGCACAACCACGGGAGGTGGCAAAGGCTCAACATTAAGCATCACATCAACTCAACATTAAGCATCTTACCTCCTCACCAGGCTCACCTCAGGCGAACAGGTTGCGCAGCACTGCTTGGCCGACCCTGGACTCCTCCCTGGAATCCCGGTCGACGCAGTAGAATTTCGTGAAGGTGTGCGTCGACCTCCACGTAGCAGCCCTGCATATGTCCAGCAGGGGCACACCAGATAGGAACGCCGTGGTAGCTGCGATCGCTCTGGTGGAATGGGCTCTCGGACGGCCAGGCAGCTGTCGGTTTGCCAACCGGTGACAGCACATGATACAGCCGGAGAGCCATCTGGAGATGGAGGCCTTCGAGAGAGCCTTCCCCTGATTGACAGGTCCAAAGTTCACAAAGAGTTGTGACGTCTTCCGAAAACCCTTCGTGCGGTCCACGTAGAACTTCAGCGCTCTAGCTACATCCAGCGAGTGCAAAGTCCTCTCAGCCGGCGACGAAGGCGACGGGAAGAACACAGGTAACACCAAGGGTTCGTTGAGATGGAAGTCCGACGGTACCTTGGGCATGAAGGAGGGGTGCGTCCTGAGCACTACCCTCGTGTCGTGGAAAGTCAAGTACGGGGCCTTGCAGGAAAGGGCCTGGATCTCTCCCACTCGTCGTGCGGAGGTGATGGCCACAAGAAAAGCTGTTTTCCACGATAGAAACTTCAACGGGGCCGAGTGCAGAGGCTCGAACGGAGGTCCCATGAGCTTGGTCAGCACCACGTTGAGCTCCCACGCCGGGGCCGGAGCCTTCACCGGCGGGAACGATCTGAACAGTCCCTTCATGAACTCTTTCACCAGACGATGAGACCACAAGGACGTCCGGCCCGTGGTTCTGGTGTATCGGGAGATCGCAGCAAGATGAATCTTGATGGACGCATGTGCCAGCCCAGCTTTGGCCAGCGTCAGCAGGTACGGCAGTACTTGGGGAGCCGTAATCCGTAGAGGGTTAATCTTCTGTGCGTGGCACCAGACAGAGAACCTCTTCCATTTGTGTCCATAGCATTTAAGAGTCGAGGACGCCCTGGCCTTTGCAAGAACCTCTCTGCAATCGGCCGGTATGTCGTATCCTCCAAACTCTAGTGCTGCAGGAGCCAGGCCTGCAAGTTCAGCGACTTCGGGTCGTGGTGGAGGATGGCGCCTCCTTCCCTGGAGAGTAGATCCGCGTCCGCCGGCAGCTTGATCGGCGGGGACGCTGACAAGTCCAGAAGGTCCGGGAACCATATCTGCCTCGGCCACGCAGGTGCGACGAGGATCATCCTGCACCGTGACCTCTTGAGCTGGTTGACGAGCCGGATTAGCAGAGGCAAGGGAGGGAACGCGTAGAGGAACAGGCCCTCCCAGGGGAACGAGAAAGCATCGCCCATGCTCCTCGTCTGGGGAAACCTGCTGGCGAACCTCCGGCACTTGGCGTTCGTCGCCGTCGCGAACAGGTCGATCTGGGGTGTGCCCCACCGTCAGAAGAGGCGATCCACCAGATCCTGCCGTAGTTCCCACTCGTGGCACGAGGGCAGCTCCCTGCTGAGTGAGTCGGCGATGGTGTTTTTTATCCCTGCCAGATGAAACGGCACCAGAAAAATCCCTTGGGCGACGGCCCAATGCCACAGGTCCTGCGCCTCCTTGGACAGCGCTGGGGACCTGGTTCCGCCCTGTTTCCCGATGTAAAACATGGTGGTGGTGTTGTCGGTGAAGATCCTCACCACCTTGCCCTTGAGGGACGGAAGGAAGGACCTGAGGGCCCAAAACACTGCACGGAGCTCCAGGACGTTGATATGTAGGGACTTCTCCGTCGGGAGCCAGAGTCCCCTTGCGTGCAGATTTTCGGTGTGCGCTCCCCACCCTTCCAGGGAGGCATCCGTGGTCACAGTCTCCTGGTGGGCTGGGGTCTGGAAGTCCATGCCCGCCGTCAGATGCGCGCGGGTGCCCCACCACCGTATCGCTCGTCGGAAACTCTCGTCGAGCTTGATCCTTTCCTCGAAGCTGCCCGTCGTCTGGATCCAGCGCGCATCCAGGAATTCTTGCAACGGGCGCATCCGGAGCCTGCACATGGGAATGAGGTAGATGCAGGAAGACATCATCCCGAGGAGGGACTTGATGGACCTCACTTTGGCCGCGTCGGCCACCAACATCCGTTGCACCTTGCCCAAGATGGTCCTGGTCCTCTCCTCCGACGGGGAGGCCAGAAGGGACACTGTGTCGAGCCTCGCTCCCAGAAACAGTGCGACTTGCGCGGGCACCAGGTGGGATTTGGCGTAGTTCACGGAGAATCCCAGGTCCGTGAGGAGTTGGACGGTCCTTGCCGTGTGGACCACGGCGAGCTCCCTCGTCTTGGCGCGGATGAGCCAGTCGTCCAGGTAGGGGTAGACGTGGATCCCCTCGCGGCGCAGCTGCGCCGCCACCGGTGCAAGGCACTTGGTGAATACCCTGGGTGCCGACCGTAGTCCGAAGGGAAGGGCTTTGAACTGGAAGTATCTCGAGTAGACTCCGGAGCCCCGAAGCCTCTTTGGGACGAGTTCGATGGCGCCCTTTCTGAGCATCGCCTTTACCTCCAGGAGAAGTTGAGGGACGTGAAGTTCTTTCCTGGCCACGGGGGGGACGCGCGGGCACCTTCTTTGAAACTCGAGCGCGTGGCCCCGGGCCAGGGCGTCCAGCACCCAACGGTCGGTGGAGATGGACTCCCACACGCTGACGAAGCCCGCCAGCCGGCCTCCCACCGGGGTGCTTCGGTGGGGGCCCGACCCCAAGGCCGGTTCAATCCTGCTTGGACGCGGCCTTGCCGCCTTGACCTCCTTGGCGACGACGGCGGGGTCCGCTAGACTTGCTTCGTCCTCTGTAGGCCTCTTGCGACGACGAGCGGGCCGCTTGACGGTAGGAAGCGAAACCGCCGCCGGAACCTTTGGAGGCGCCCTTGCCTCCGCCGCTCCGAAAGGGCGTCCGTCGTTGCAGGACTCCAAGGGCCCGGGCCGTCTCAGTATCCGCCTTGATGGCCTGAAGGGAATCGTCCACTGTCTTCCCAAACAGGTTGTTCCCGTCGAAGGGCATGTCCAGGACTCTGGTCTGGACGTCCTGCCGGAAGTCCGTAGCTTTGAGCCATCCACGACGTCGAAGGCAAACACCGTTGCCCAGCTGGCGGAATCCAGTGTCGGCGATGTCCGTCGCCACGGTGATGGCGTGGTCCGAGGCCACCTCACCTTCCTGCAGGATCTCAAGGGCCTCCGCCCTCTTGTCGTCCGGCAGAAAATCCAGCAGAGGAGCCATCTTGTACCAGAGCTCCCTGTCGTAGCGGGCCACGATAGCCAAGGCGTTGGCCGCTTTAATCGTCGTCGCTGCCGACGAGATGACTCTACGCCCCATAGTGTCCAATTTCTTTCCCTCGCCGTCCGGCGGGGAAGTCGATGTGGAGGCCGCACCCCCCCCCCGCTTTCTTCCTGGCTGCCGCGGAGACGACGGAGTCCGGGGTAGGCTGCGCCCGGAGGCATAGGGGGGCCGTGTCCGGGACCCGGTACTTTTTCTCGTACCGGTCTCTTCTAGCTGGCGTCGTGGAAGGGTTCTTGAGGAGGGAAAGGCCCTCATCCCAAATGTCGTCCAACAGAGGCACTGCGAGGACCGTCTTCCTCTTGGCCTCGCGCCGCTGATAAAGGAAGCCTTCCTTTTTCTTCTCCTCAGGGCAGAGTTGGAAAAGCTCGGAAGCCCTGGAGATCATGGAGTGGAAAGATCCGATCTCGTCGGGCGGAGAGGCCCTGGTGGGAGGCGACGACGGAAAATCCTCGTCGTATGCCTCGTCGTCCGTACCCGTCGCTGCCGTGTCAGTCCCCGTATCATCCCCTCGGGTGGACGGGGAGGAGGGCTGGAAGGGGCGCGACGGTTGAAAAGGAGGTGGTGGATGGATCCTTCTTTTCTTGGTAGGGGGAACACCAGAAGGTCCCGGTTCTGGATCCCCCGACGGGAGAGGTTCCTCCGTCGGTAACGGTAGCCTCGTCCTTATCTCGGAGCATAAGGACTGTATGGCCAACAAAATGGCCGCCGAGTTGTCTTGCGGCGCTGGCAGAGGGGAATCCGACGGGCGAGCAGGGGCCCCGTCGGTATCCTCGACGATGTCGTCGTCGTCACCTGCGTCGGGGTCCATTCCGACGGGCTGGCCTTCTTCCACGCCTAGGCCATGGCTTAAGACCTCGATCAGTTCCTCTTCTGAGGTTGAGGCCGACTCTACGACGACGCCCTGCCCCCCCTTCTTCTTCCCCACGGAGGGTTTCACGGGGGTCCTATCGATGGGCACAAAGGAAGACTCCCTCCGAGGAGGCAGGGAGATTCTGGGCCCTGAGGTCGCCACCACTGGTGCAGCCACCACAGGCTGAGCCAGGGCCGCCGCGACCGTTTCGATAGAGGGCTTGGTCGGATGGATCAAGGCCTTCACCACCTTAGGTGCGCTCACCGCCTTATCCTTGAGGGAGGGGGCACTGCCACGCTCCTCCTCTGCCTTAGAGCTCGACCGGGGCCTCTCCAGGAGCTTCGCCGGGTGCTCGGCCTTCCTCTTACCCGACCCAGAGCGTTGGCTCGTGGTTGATGGTGCCGGGGAGGGTGCGCCCTGCCTGGCGCCCGCAGAGCCCGACCGTTCGGCGCTCCCGGTGCCAGCGGACTCGCGGTGCTTGGCCTTATGTTGGGCCCCCGTCGCCGGGGCGCCCTCAAAGGTCTTAGAAGACCGCTCGGATTTCTTCTTCTTCTCGCCAGACGGGCTCTTACCCTCCAGCCAGTTGGCGAGACGTTGATGGCGGTCCTTCATGGTCCGTTCCGACATGTTGCCGCAAAACGCACAGTCCTTCTCCACGTGCGTCTTGTCCTCATGAAGGCAGTAAAGGCAGAAAGAGTGTTCGTCCTCCTTGAAGACGTTCTGCAGCTGGCATCCAGGGCAGACCCTGAACAGCTTTCCGGGCGTCGAGCTTCCCTTCTCCTGGGCCATCTCCGAGACAGGGCCTGAGAAGCTTCTGGAGTCCTCCGAAGTGTAGCTCGACGAAATCTTCACCCTTGAGGGGCACAGATGAATCCGACACGGGTCCCCGTTGATCGGATGTAGGATCGGTGGAGCTTGAGGCTCTTTTGACCGAAAGAATCGAAGTTTTTGTAAAAAGCGCGAAAAAATAGCACTAACGCTCGAGAGCAATAGCACGAGGATCCCAACACATGAACGTGCGGTAAAAATCTGAAGATGGCTGCCAGAGGCGGTGCTTAGGTAGAGGGCAGTCATTGGCTGTGGTCAGTATGACGCAGAGACCAGTGATTGGTTATTACTACGAAAGACAGATCAGAAACGAAACTGATACTGGTTTTTTCTTTACCGAGGATTCCCAGCCTGACGACGGGGAATATTCATGAGCATGTGAATCCATGCCAGACCCCATGCTGGAGAACTGAGGTATTTGAGTCTTCTGAGGTACAGTATGGGTCTACAACCCCCTGATTCTTTCCTCGCCAGAAAGTACCTGGTTCTATACTCCGGTGCCCAGCAGGTGTGATGGCACAACTTCGAATGCTCCCCCCTTTTTTTTTTTAGGAGGCACTGCACCTCTTGAAATAACTGGGGTAGGTGTTTTTCCGCCTTTGGGACAGGAGGAATTGAGGGCAGGGGCAAAATGAACTCCAGGATATGGCCCAGTTGAACAATGGATAACAAGCATTTGTCAGCGGTGATGTATTTCCATTGAATGACCAAGTTGGCAAGCTGCCCCCCACTGGGGTGTCGAAGTGGGGGGTGAGGACCGAAGTCTGGTCGGGCTTGCTTCAGCATTTGACCTCTGGAGGAAATTACTCGTCGCTGGTTCCCTCTATAAAAGGACTGCAATCTTCCTTTATAGTCCTCTTGGGAGGTACAGGCCATCTGGACTGTAGGAGGACCGATAATCTGTTCCTGATGTGACCAGTGATTTTCTAGGATTTGACAACCGTGGGCTGTTTGAATGCCAAAAGGGTAAAAATTTAACTGCTGCCACCAGTTTCTCTGTTACATATAAAAGTAACCGAAAATCCTGTTTGTAAAAAGCTAGGGTGATACCAAAGTATCGCCATTGCACTGCATTGTAAGATGCTGTGTGAAATGTTAAAGAATTCAAAAGTGAAACAGGTTCCCAGTAGCTATCGTCTGAAGGACTGATCGGTTTTTCCATAAGTGAACAAAAGGCAAGTGAATCGAAGCTAAAAACTTTATTTACCTTCCAAAAAGTCAGGACAGGATCAAAAACAAGAGCAACAAGAATGGGGTTCCATAGGAAACCATGGAGGAAAAGTTTGCAATAAAGAAAATGTTTCATTAACAGTGGGCCCCCTCGCCAGAATCTTAGCTATTTTGCGTTCAAGTCTGGAATTTTTGTGGTTAACAGCGTGTGCCATAAGTCGCCTTTTCCTACGTTTTCAGCTTCCTAGCACCTAGGAAATTGGTCCTGAGCTGCTTCTTTGACCTCGATTGGAAGGATGCCTGGCGTCGTGGGAAAACTAGTAGTCGCTGGCACTCGCCTTCCTCCATCTTTTCCTATGAAGCGTCCTGAAGAGGTATGCATACCGAAAGTCTCTTAGACTAGGCTTGCATCTTCCAGTTGCACCTGACTGGACAGCACTCGAACCTGCAACAGCTGGACACCTCTGACACGAAGCAAGAAGGGAAGACTGCGCTCCGAGCAAACCCCAAACTCCCCACCATGACTCCAGGGAAAATCAGAGTCAGGGGGTTAGTATGCATTCCTGTACCCCAACATCTTCCACAAGTTAATATTGGGTGCAAAGCTCTTTGTCTCCCATCTCCCTCTTGCTTACCACCTTTGGTTGTCGAACTTGGGTAAAGTATCCTACCCCTGGTTTAACCTTGGATCTGGAAGGGAGGAAAGCTTACCGGTCTTCTGGTTAACTGTTGCTTAACTTTTAAATTAGTTAAAAACTACTCTGAATCACCATCATAAATCCATTGCATACCTTTAGAGAATACACACCTGTGAGAATTCTCGGGGTGAAATAGTGACTTTTGGGCACTAGGCCCCAAACATATTATGGTAGGACTTCTAAGTATAGGGAATTGAACCGGTAACAGGATTCAACCATTTTAACTACATCTGCATTACTTACCAGTTTCACCTACTTCATTACTTAATGATGCATTGTTGATATCACTGCCTGCAAGTTTCATTTTTCAGTATGTTCTAAAGGCCTAAGTAAATAACAATTTTTCTAACTGTCTAAGCTGAATTATTGTGCGTTATTCTAGGAGGGCTAATTGAGGGCCCCCTGACCACACAGACAGACAGACAGACACACACACACACACACACACTGAGACCAAGCCTTGACTGCTGTTCCATGTACATAAATTGGGGTTGGCCTAAACTCTGAGGTGCCCGTCAACTAGGGTGGTCTCCTAAAAGCTTTCCAACAGGGATAATTTTAGACAACCATCTTAACACCACAGTATTCTGAAACTGATCTAACAGTACTCTAAATTAAAACAGAGCAAGCCAAAAGTGAATGTGCATACAATGGTAGTGAATGTTTTAGTGCATTACTTGTGGTTTTTCATTGCGAAAAGTAGGTTTACGGCTTAAATAGTTGTATACATTCTGCCTAGCTTATTTAAGAGTGCTCCATGTTTGCGCTTAACAGAACCCTTCACCACTCGAACAGTCAAGTCTAAGCTTTACTGTTTTGTCACACTACTAAGATAATCCATCTTAACAGGGTGTATGCAAAATCTCCCCAACACCTTATGATGACATACTGAAACATTCCTCCCCCGCACCCCATCTGAGCACCGCCTTCAGTGAACCGTTGACCCAGAGATTCTTACCAGGCTGAAGGTGTCAAAGCTCTGCATGAGTTCTGCCATTTTATACTGTTCTAGCACCACGACATTATGAAGATTCGAGCTGCGGGCCCGGGCACAGGCCTCACAGTGCACCAAGTAAGAGTTCTTGCCCCCGTTCTCACTGGTCACGAAGAGGATGTTAAAGACCTCCAGCTTTGGGGTGAAAAGAGAAAATAGCAAAAAAGGAAAAGAACAATGTAGAGTGAGGAAAAGAAATTGGGGAGAATGAGAAAAGAAAAAAGGGAAAAAAGAAAAAAAATTATTCATGTTAATGGTAGTTGCTCAAGTAGTTTCTCCTAAAATTACATCCCCAGCAGCACTTGCCACGTCCTCCCCATCACGACTCAAATTCCATCCAATCCCAAACCCCACCCCGCCAGTATAGATAGGCATTTGTCTGCAACTCTGGCAGGATTCTTACTCAAGTGGGACGCTTGCAACAGAAATGTAGGTAAACCATTCAAATTGGAGTCCTTGCATTGCAGACTCGTTTTATCATCTTCAAACGGAAAAAAGGCTCAATACTATTAAGTTGGATAGTAGTAATATATGTCTACTCCCACATACCGAGTTATCTCTTGGTGCTAGTTCAGTATAAATCAGCTTTCAAGAAGCTGCACGTTGCTATGTCGCAAAACAACAAAAAAATTGGCACCTCTTAGGGGCAGTTTAAAAATGGCATGCAGTTCAAAACTGCCTGAAATTCCAACAGCATAGCTGCATATCTAAAGTATATAGTATTCATGCCCCAAACCAACTGCCTTCCTCGTCTACCAAAATACCATATACTTTTTCATTTTGCAACTTTACTCCATTGGCTTCAACAAAGATCCTCATCTGGATCCGGACCCAGTTTTGGGCTCCACTTTGCCTCACTCACCTTCACAACTCACATTGTTTGGGCTGCACTTTTCTGCCCTTATGGTTACCATTGGTGAAAATGAAATAATGCCCTGAAGATCCAAATTGGCAACCAATTTGTTCTCATGCAAAACCCTTGTGCTGTGGGCTTGCTTTCTTCCTCACTGCTGAACTCTGCTATGTGCCTATACCTCGTTGGCCCTCCAAGATGGCCGCACCACATTGCCCTAAGTATGCCTGCCTGTTGCCTTTGCCTGCTCCCGCCCCCATTGGTTGCCTCGGTATTTGTAGTCCAATTACAGCAACCGGGAGGCAGAAGCCGGCCCTTTACATCGAAGGCCCACAACTATGGCCGCTGTCCGCTACCTGGCCGGACTCAGGGGCCTGTCCATGCCCCCTCGTGAGGCTGCTGCCACCCAAGGTCAGTTTTGTGACGGACTCCTTTCTGCTTGCCTGCCTGTGTCATATCTAGCTGCACCCCCCCTCCCCACTTATGTATGTGCTTGCCTGCCTGAATAATGTTATCTACTCTTCCCTGACCCAGCACTGATGGTGTTCTGGCCCATCCCTCCCTTGCCTCTCCTTCAACCCACCTCTGCCACTCCTTCCCTCCTCCGCCCCCCCACCTCCCTCCCTTGGTTTTTTCACTCCTGGCACCTTAGCATCTCTGCCACCACAATATTCATTCCCCTCCCTCTTCATACAGCAGCAATACCTCGTCTGCTTCAACAAACCCCGCCTTGACCACAGTCTGTATCTGACGGCCGCATTATGGAGATTCCATCACTGCTATGTTGCTGATGCTATTGATTGACTTTTTGATTCACGTTGATTCACCACCCCCCAGAATCTTAACATTCTGACAATGGACCTTTTGATCACTACATAATCATTGTGTTCCTTAATCATATTGTCCACATCCATTACTTTGCATCATGGCATGCACATTCTGGACTCTTGCATCATAATGTAGTCCGTTTGGACTTTGAAACATGGCGGTGGTCATTCCACCTTGGTTATTTTTGACCGTTATCACTGAATTTCATCTGCTTCTCCTGTTCACTTACTCACGGTTTCTCAGTCCTTTCTTCTTCTCCCATGTCTTACCTTCTCCCCTTTCCATAACCTATGCACTTGCACTACCAGAATTGCCCCTAGGCCTAGTATGATAGTCAATACTTTTGTCCCCCCCCCCCCCCTTTATTGTCAATTTCCATGCACTATCAGAAGAAATGTCGCCAGGCCTAGTATGAAAAGTCTTTGTTTGCCCTTTCCTCAGTGCGATAGTTAATTTCCCTTGTGGTCTCAAGGACTTTCAGAAGGTTATTGTATTTTTCCTGTGATGCTGGAAATGCATCGGAGGGGCAGGGCCTCCGAATCATTGTCCTTTATTGCTTTTTAACATGTGTTCTGTCTTGTTTTCCGCCCAGGAGTTCATGTGGGACTCCTGGTGGTGCGGCTCTTCCTGCATTTGGTTTGGTGAACAGACCATTGGGATACCCTTATGGCACACATTGGTGAGAGTACAACCCTGTACTCCCAGTGTTTGTTTTTGGGCACCCGTGTGTGGCCCACAGAGCAGGGTACGGGCTGGTGGCAGCTCAGTACTGAATTGACTGGTGCCCTCAGCGTCCTCCATTTTGGGATGCCCAGGCCCCGTCATTGGAATCAGTGGATTTCTGATGGTGACAAGATGGCCCCCGTGGCCTCTTGCTTTCCATCACCAGTTACCTTGTTTCCCGAAGTCCCGGGAAGCCCTGACTCTGTCCCTTCCCCCTGACTGTTGAGTGGAAGTTCCAAATATGGTAGTGTGGGGTAGTCCAGGCCATACGGGCTGGACCCTTCCCAATGACTATGTTGTGGGTACGCTCGTGGGGTGGGACCTGGGTGAATGGAGTGTGTGAGGAATATGCATTCCGTGTTATCGGTGACTAGTATCTGGTGTTTGATACAATGACTGAGACAGCCCTGCCCGAAACTGGTATGAATGCTTGTGTAGTTCTGAATGGCAGAGTGCCTGTCTGAATCCACATTCCGTGTTACGAGGGTCTGGGTGGGGAAGAATGGCCTGAATGCGCTGTGAGCCTGGTTGGCTGCCTGACTGCCCTTCTGAGCGACTGGTTGCCTGAGTGTGACCCAGCAGAGTGAATGGGATATCAACAGTATATTGGGGGGGCCTCTCACTGCTAGAAATAGTTCAGAACCTGAAGTTGATACTGATCTCGAAGCCGAGCCGGAAAAGGGTAAACTGATGTGCCCTTCAACTTAATCTGAAAGCTGCTCTGCCTTCAAGAAACTGATCCAAGAGAGGACCTGGCTAGGAGACCTCTTCACGAGCTACGAGGGACCATCGTGCACCAGCTGATCTTTGCGAAAGCTCCCTGGTAGACAGACCCTCGAAAGGCTGCCGATCGGAGAGGGGGACCGCCGAGGAAAACAAAGAAGCCCCGAACAGCCGTCCACCGTCGCCGACCAGAGCCACACTGCTCCCTTTGCCTAAGAACATTTGATCCAAGGACTCCCTTGCGCATCACCATTGACTGCTTTCGTCCTGCCGGAGAAAGTTAAGGCCACCGATGACAGAGGAGAATCCGCCGGTGGGTTTCCCGGCACCCAAAGACTGCAGAGACGCCGACAAAGCTACTGAAGACAGCCGAGGTCCCGTCCGCCGATGCCAAACGCCGACGATGCAACACCCTTGCTGGGCCAAAGTTCTTCATTGACTCTTTGCAGTAACAAACTAACGTCTAGGTGCACCGCACGCCTCATCTTCCCAGGATGTTCACGGTTTCGTCAACGAGCACCGCGACCAACGAAGCGGTTCCCTCAATGACAATGTTCACTGTTAGGCAGCGTTTGTATGCAGTACCCTTTGGGACCACTACACAACTGACTACAGGTCTAAGCAAAACCATTGTTTCGTCTAAGTCAGTACTACACGGTTTTTGGTAGCAGAGCTGAGCAGCCAGGCCTATCTCAAGAGGGAATGTGAGCTGTAAGGATGTTATTTAGAGGTCTACAATCACAATTATTCAAATAAACTCTTACACTCAAGGCTTCTTGGTTAAACACTTAATTCATTTATTCAACAGTCAGTTGTAAAACATTCACTAGAAGGAGGCAGTTAAATATACATCAATATGTTAGGTTTCTGAGGCATTCAAACTACTTTGAAGGAGGAGCAAAAAAGAATAGGTTCAGAACATAAAAGAATTACAATTTCTTAGACAGTGCAGATACTTTGAGTTCACCAGAAGAGTCAACTCAATTCAATAGGATAGGCCAAAGTCAATGGGCTAAAGTCTTGGATAGGTAAAAACGGTTCTGGCAAGTAAACGCTAAAGTCTCTGTAGATGTTCTTAGAAGTCGTTTGTAAGCAGAAGAATGATATGTTGGGTCACAAGCTGATTAGGCCTGCTAGTTGCAAAAGTTTCAAGCACTTTCACTGCAAGAGGCAAGTACTCTGTCTTGTTTCACAGTACCTTTCAAATGAAGAAAAAGATGCAGCTGAAGACTTCTGTTCCTGGCAGTTCCTGCAGATCTCGTTGTTCCTGAGCCTAAGTCGTGAGGACAAGAGGGAGGACGTCGGGGTACACCTGCACGGGGACTGGTCCAAAAGCTGGTACTTGGCAAATCTTCAATTCCGGTAGCTGTAGTAAAGCACACAAACTGGAGTCCCTCTCCCTGGTTATCTGGTTTCCTGCAGCAATGAGGAAAATACAACCAGCTCCGAGAATGGTATCCAGGTGGCTATGGGTAGAGTTGATTGGTCCCACCAACTCAAAAGGGAGAAGTCGTCCTCACAGGGCTTCTCTGTCCAGATGAACTTAGCGATTTAGGCCTGCAGCAGGGCTTCACCGAGCAAACCAACGGTCCAGGAGTTGAAGCAGCCATCCTCTTCAAGCTCGTCTTCGGTTCTTTCGTTCCAGTGGTTGACTCTGCCTTCCAAGCCAAGAGACTCCTTTTATCCAGTTTTCTCCCATTCATTCCAGCCTAGCTGCCACTCACCCAGCAGGGTGGCTGTCCTTGCCGAACAGTCAGCCAGCCAATCACGCCAGAGGGCCTTTGGTCTCCTAGGAGCCCAAGCACAGGGAGTTTCGGGCACCTCCCTCACTTCCTGCCCACCCCAGACACTCGGGCGCCAGAGGCGGTCTTCAGTCATGAAGCCCGCCAAAGGCGATCAAACAAATTTACCAAACCTGGATTGGCGTGCAGAGCAAAACTCCAGAAGGACCTTTCCATAAATAAATGGCGGAAAAAGACCGGGACCTGTTTAAACAAAGGGGCTTAAGGTGCCATCTTGAAAAACATGCCTCCCGCGATTTTTAGCTACTGGTGTTTGCCATTGCGAAAAATCATGGTAGTTCGTTGTAAAACCACTGCCGCCAGCCATTTCGATAGGAAAGGGTAGCATTTGACTCCTACATGAGTATCTAGACACAGGGGACTAGATAACCCCTCCAGCACCCAATTTCACGTTACTCACTCTGGGAAACAGTTTATCCCAGATGTGAACTTGGCGATTCGGACCTGCAGCAGGGCTTTACCGGGCAAACCAACGGTTCAGGAGTTGCAGCAGCTGTCCTCTTCAAGCTCTTCTTCGGTTCCTTCGTACCAGTGGTCAACTTTGCCTTCCAAGCCAAGAGACTCGGCTTTTATTCAGTTCTCTCATTCATTCCAACCTAGCTTCCACTCACCCAGCAGGGTGGCTGTCCTTGCCGGACAGTCAGCCAGCCAATCAGCACAGAGTGCATTTGGGTCTCCTAGGAGACTAAGAACAGGGAGTTTCGGGCACCTCCCACACTTCATGCCTAACCCCAAACACTCTGGAGCCCAAGGCAGGTTTAACTCCTGAAGCCCACCAAAGGTGAATGAACAAAGAGACCAAACCTAGTTTGGCGCACAGAGAAAAACTCTAGAAGGACCTTTCCACAAAGAAATGGCCAAAAAAAGAAGACTGGGACCTGTTTTTAGCAACGATGGCCTGGGGCACCATCTTGAAAAACATGGCTCCCGCGATTTGACGTTACCAGAGATATGAATAGTTTGCGGCTTGGAAAAATCGTGGTAGTTCGTTGTAAAACCTCTGCCACCAGCCATTCTGAGAGGAAAGGGTAACATTTGACTGTTAAATGAGTAACTAGACATAGGGGATACTAAGTAGCCCCTCCAGCACTCTATTGTAAGATATGGTGTGCTGGATCTAGACATTTGCAGGACTAAATGAAGTCAATTTCACTCCACTGTTCTGGGAAACAGTAGTTGATCCCATAGAAGGCATTTAAACCTTGGCAAATCTGAAAGACTTCCCGGTGTCACTGCACTGAAGGTGCTTTGTGAACACAATTGTAAAAGATGATGCCTATGGAGTTGGTTAGACTCCATAACCAAAGAAAACACATGTATCAAAATACCTGAGTGGGAAAAAGGCTCACACTCTCCACGTAAAAAAATGAAGTCCTCAAAATTGAGCAAAGTTGCTGGGGGTCTCTAAGGTGAAGGGAATTGGTACATTTTTGAGAATTCTCCCCAACAGTTGATTGGTGACGGAGGCTGGAGATGAACGTGCTCTGGCCACCAAGGAGCCGGTCGCAACGGTGCTTCCGGTGGCAGGGGACTCTCAGTGCTTAGCCTTTTGTTGGACCCCCCCACGGGAGGGCGCCTTCAAAAGGTCTTCGAAGCCCGCTCAGCCTTCTTGGAGCCGGGAGAGGCATGCTGCTGGAACCCACCCAGAGCTGGGGCCTTGGCCTGTAGCCACTCATTCAGCAGCCTGTGCCGAAACTTCATAGAGCGAGGAGCTATCTCCTGGCAAAACGCACAATCTTCCTCCTTGTGCGTCGGGTACAGGCAGTAACACTCTGAATGCTTGTCGTCCGTAAAGAAATTCCGCGAGCCGCAGCTGGAGCAAATTTTCAACAGGGGATTTGAATCCTTCTCCTCCGACAAGGTCTACGTGGCCGTTAATCGGAAGGATGATCGATGGAGCACAAGGGCCGATTGACCGAAAAATAAAGTAATACTCTTCCAAAAAGCAAATAAACGCAGTAAAAGCTCGAGAGCTAAACACGAGGACTTCCAAGACTTGAACGTGCAGTAAAAATCTGAAGATGGTTGCCAGAGGAGGGGTTTAGGTAGAGCATGTGAATCTATGCGAGACCCCATGCTGGAGAAATATCTGTTTTATAGAAAGCATGTTACAATGTTGGACTACAGGTTTTACATGCCAAGTGTGCATTTTAAAAGGCCTAATAGATCATTGTGTATTTTGTACTTACCCGTCTAACTTGAATTGGTGTTGTCCTGTACGGACTCAATGTAGTCCTAGACCACTCGCACAACCCTCCTGAGACCAAGTCTTGCTACCTTAGATTGGTTGGATTGGCTAGTCTTCAGTGTCTTCCTTTTCACCATAACAAGGTTAGCCTCCCAAAAACCACACCCAGGGTGGATATTGGAAATCCATCTCAACACCCTCCCACCACGTCCCTAACAGACTTAATCTCTTCAAACCTGCAGTGCATTTTCTGTAAAGAGTAAGGGTCCTAAAACTGATGTAGCTCCCTGGGAATTCACTCAGCCCTCTCCCTGTGACCTGCCATCTTCAGGTTCAAGAACCACATACAACATAGGGGAGAGGAGTTTGTGAAGTAGCGGTGTATGCAAACTCCCAAAAAAAAACCTAACAGACCAGAGAAGCCAGATCTGAGCCACCTAACTTCACACCTACATCATACAGTATTCAGGGCTTCATGCATTCTTACCATCCATCTTGGCAGCCTAAAGGCTGTGCACCACGCCACATTTCAGTAATGCACAGATGCTTGGTCAGTGAGGTTTATCAAAACCAATCCTTTGTTTTTTTGCATTGGAGCATGTTGTATTGTCTCAAACCGCACACACAATCCTAGTGCTAGGACAGCCCAACAAAGCAATCTATTTTCCCTTCTCCTCCTTTCACCTTAGGTCACCCCCACCAACCCTTACTTTATTGGTAAAAGAAAAGGGTGCAGTTCAACGACAAATGCCAAATTCTAATAGAAATTTGAGGTGGTTGCTGGAATGAGGATCCAGAAATAGGCTAATGTAAGGGTGTGACATTTGTCCAGTGCATACCTGCCATTGTCATGGCCCAGCCACACTTGAGGTTGTCTGGGAGTTTGGCAGACCACACTCTGGATATACATAGTCAACAATACATTGCATTACAGGGGGAAAATTACAGGAGACTAAGCATTACAATATCAAGAAATCACTATTTTAGGAACGACTAATACCACAATATATTTAGCAGTTTTGTGTGTTGCAGGACGCTGCATAATTTGCTATGTCAACAAGAGCTTGTGTGAGAACCATATTTGGCATGGGAATAACAGTCGGCTAATAAAGGGTCACTGCACTAAAAAGTGGAGTGAGCACTACGTATATACACAACTTCCTGGAGTAACAGATTGCAGTTTTAGGCTCTATAATTGCATGTTGTATAACAATTCCAAGCATCGCTCTAAAACTTTCAAACATGCATTGTTGAAAGTCTGTATACAAAAAAAGGAAACCAGCTACCATCAAAAGAAACATTTGTTCTTGGAATCCACTTGACATTAGCTGTGGAAATCGACCTAGCATGGCTTTGATTAGGGTCATTCGTCAGTGCTGGGCTTAAGGCGTGTAGTTCCAGAACACAGCAACTCTGCCATGCATATCAGTGGTCTGAACGAAATGACAGCTACTTCATATTTTAGTATGACTTCCAGTTCTAGAGATGGAGTGTTCACAATGTCAAAGAAATTCACTGGGATGGAGGCAGACGTTGGACGAGAAGCAACTTGTGAACTTCGCTCCAAGACCAAGTCTACCGGTTGTAGGAGTTGGTTACAAAATCTCGAAGGAAAAGAAATCAGACCGCTTACAAAGTCAGTGGGAAAACAGCAGAATCTATGTTATGTTTCATGAAACCATTTGTCAGGACCACTGTGCAAACTGTATGAAAATGGTAATCAAATATACAGAGAATACAAAAACGCCACAAAAACATTTCAAATGGCGCTAGCCAACTTTGGCTTTAAGAACTCACGTCACATTCGTTGCAGTAATAGGCAGGTTCATCCTTCACACGGCTTTGGTAAGCAAGCTTCTTTCCAGACATGAGGAGACTGTCCCGCTGAACCTGACAATGCTTGAGAGACTGCATCAGGCTGTACCTGCGGGGTGCACAAAGTAGAAACAGTGAGAATGTGCCATAGCAATGTAGAAAACAGTGAGCATCTGCCATGATGGTTACAAAGCACATATCAGATCGAACAAAAGTCTTCAACATATAAGATGCATTCTCTTCGCTATTAGTACCCCGGCGAGAGACAATCAGAATGCAACAAGCATTCTGATTGGCTCTCGCCATGTCCCTACCCGGCCAGGAATCCCTCAGTCGGGATTCCACGGCCTTTGTCCCCGGCAGGGGGCATGGCATCCCCTCAGCCAATGAGGAGGCTTGAAGCGGGGTCATCCCCGCTCCGAGCCTCCACGCGGCTGAGAGGCTGCCTGAGCCCCCCCCGTCGGGGACTTGGGTAAGTTTCGTTTTTCCTTCCCTTCCGTCCCCTCCCTCCCGCCCCCCCCCCACCCCAACTTACCTTCTTGATCCTGCAACCCCGGCGGGGGACGAGGGAAGCCTCCAGCCGTGTAGAGACTCGGAGCGGGGCCATTCCCGCTCTGCGCCTCCACACGGCTGGGGGCTTCCCTCGTCCCCCGCCGGGGACGCAGCTACTTTTTTGTTTTTCCTTTTCCCCCATCCCACTC
The DNA here is from genome assembly GCF_040938575.1 of Ambystoma mexicanum. NCBI lineage: Eukaryota > Metazoa > Chordata > Amphibia > Caudata > Ambystomatidae > Ambystoma > Ambystoma mexicanum. The sequence goes on from NC_090921.1 coordinate 179,695,855, forward strand.
CCACTTGTGTTCCCAGTGCGTCCACTCTGGATGGCCGCCATGGAAAGGGAAAACGGACTCAGTTTTCCCTTTCCATGGGGGTGGCCATTTTCTTGGTCGTTTTTTTTTCTGTCCCAAAACGCAAATTTTGCGGGCTGGGATACTAATAGCAATAGAACCCGAGCGGCGGTGGCATTACAGACTCTGGTAATGCCCCGGGACCCATAGGTAAGGACCCGAGCTCGGGTCCTTACCTATGGGCCCCGGGGCATTAACTGAGTAGGTAATGCCCCCGCCGCTCGGGTTCTATTGCTTAAGTAGTACATCATGCGAAGATGGGGCCCAGTAAAAGTGGAAACTCCAACCTCAACTATTCTTGCCATTTCTCACGTAATTGCATTCACATGCATTACTCTGAGTAGGATTTTCTTATCAAATGAACAGCATATAGAGTATCCAAACACAAGTTGTTTATTTGCATACTGTGCAGAGGAGACAACCAATCAGTTCATGTTAGGACTGACTTTCCATACTCTAGCTTAGTGGACAGATTTATAGAAGGCCTGTTAGGGAGATGCATCCGTTTTTATGATTAATCCCCTCTCTGTCCACTCATTCTTTTCTGCTCTAATCATGGGAATCCTGTTCTGCATGTTTTACTTTATTGTTTGGCATCCTGCTTTCCTCCATACCCTTTAAAAGGTACCTGTGTTTCACATTTGCAGCATGTTAGGACATCTCTTATGAAGTTCTACCAAACTTAATCAAAACCATTCAACTGAGACAGTACAAGACTCCACTCTTATTATAAGGCTGTACCACCTGAGTTCATAGTAGGGTAGACAGAGCAGCCAGGCTTATTTTAGGAGGTAGAGAGGGCTGTAGACTGGTACAAAGAATCTATAACACACAAATGAATCAATAGAAACACTGACAACCAGAAGTATTATACAAAATTAAGTTTTTATTTAAATACAATTAGGCCAAGTTAAGTCTCTTGGGGTAAGTACTGGTTAAAGTCAAACGCATTCTAAAAAGCATATAACCTTATTTGGAACACCCAACAGTAGTTCTAGGGAAGCCCAACCATCTTAAACACATTCAGTATAGGACACACCAATTCATGGAGAGTAAAACCAATGGTTACTTTCAGATTGCATTCAGTAATACCAGAGTAGAAAACCTCATCAGTTGTACCATGATGCTCAGCCAGACATCAGTCAGTCAACTGGACAAAACACGTTTTGTGAATAGAGGAACACTTATTCTAGGTATAGTAAAAACCTGTAACTACTTGTGTTAACACAGTTAAACTAGGCGAGTAAAACCTAAGGATGTAATATTCAATTACAGGTGCTCTTTTGAGATCAGTGAAACATAGATTGAGATAAGCAGTAACTCGTGTAACTTATTTTAGGATGGACACAGCTAACTCAAGGTAAGTAAAACCCATATACTTTTTCAAGCAGCCTTCAGCAACTTGGGGACGGTAGAAACCTAAGACTGTTATTGTGTCTGTCTAAAACAGAACAGGGAAAGAAAAGCCCAGTGTTACTCTTTATAAATGACTCAAGGTTATTCTAGGTAGGTAAAACCTAATGCAGACTTATTCTAGACAGTCTATCCACAAGTCAGGGGAAGCAAGACCGAGTTGGGGAAAGCTCATACAATTATCCTAACGGGAATAATAAAGTGAAACCAAGAGCATTACTTTTGGGTGAAGAGGCACAACCAATTCACAGGTGAGTAATAACCTCATATATACTTTTCAGAATAGTGCAACACACATTCACGGTAAGTTTTAGTTACGTACCTGTAACTATATTTCTCCAGCATTGGTATCTTTCATAGATTCACATGCTTGAAAATTCCCTGTCGTCAGACTGGGAATCCTCTGATTTAAAGAATTATAAAAAAGAACAAGTTACTTCTTACCTGGTAAAGTTCTTTCAACAGGATGTTCCTCCGACGTATTCCTTATCTTTGATAATACGTTTCCTGCTTGCTGGCCTCGGAAATTTTTTCTGTAGAGGGCGCAGCGCGTCGACGTCCGTCGAGTCGATGTCCCTCGACGGCCACCGTATCGGCGCCGACGTCATCATGCCCATAAATAACCACGCGCTGCGTCCGTTGCTCAGTTCCGTTTTGTAGCATAAGAAAAGTCATGCCTGAAATGGTTATTGACCTTGAAGGAGCATAAACTGCAACCACAAGGGAAGTATCACTGCGGGGATGGTTGGGAGGGGCGATAAGGAATACGTCAGAGGAACATCCCGTCGAAAGAACGTTACCAGTTAAGAAGTAACTTGTTCTTCGAAGGGATTGTGTCCTACGACGGATTCCTTATCTTTGATAGACTCCCATAGCAGTGGCATGTAATTGGAGGTGGGAGTGAGAATGTTATGTATCCCTTTAGGGATTGACCGAATGTAATACGGCCTTGCCAAATCTGGTCTCTTGAGCAGTGGAGGAATCCAGATTGTAAAATTTTGTGAATGTATGTGCGGACGACCATGTGGCAGCCGCACATATGTCTCGGACCGGTATCCCTCTTTGGAGAGCCGAAGAGGCTGTGATACCCCTGGTTGAATGAGCCCTGAGATTTTGTAGTGGCTCTTTCCCTGCCAGTTTGTAACATTCCAGAATGGCCAAAATAATCCACCTGGAGATGGTTTGTTTTGTTATGGGTAGTCCCAACTTGTGACCTGAGTATCCTACAAACAGTTGGTCTGCTTGCCTGATCATAGCCATTCTGCTGATGTAAAAGCCGAGAGCTCGCCTTGGGTCCAGCCTATGTAGCCTTTCCCCCTCCTTCCCCGCATGGGGAGGAGGGTAGAACGAAGGTAAGGTAATTTTCTGAGTTATATGAAATTCAGAAACCACCTTTGGGAGGAAATTAGGCTTCACCTGTAGGACAACTTTGTCCTTGTGGAAGATTGTATGTGGGGGTTTACAGGAGAGAGCTTGTAGCTCGCTCACCCTCCTAGCAGATGTTAGTGCTACCAATAGGACAGTTTTAAGCGTGAGAAATCTCAGCACACAAGAGTGAAGTGGTTCGAATGGAGTGCCCATTAGGAAGTTTAAAACTAAATTTAAGTCCCATAAGGGAACCTGGAATGGTTTTGGAGGATAAACATTAATCCCTTGAGAAATTGTACCACTAGAGGAAGTTTGAAATACGATGGTTCCTCCGCAGTGCGCTTGAAGATAGAAAGCGCTGCGAGATAGTCTTTTACAGTGCCAACTTGAAGGCCTGAGTTTACCAAGTAGAGTAGAAACGATAACACTGTTGGTGTACCACATGAAACAGGGTCGATATTCTCTTCCCTACACCAGCTGCAAAATTTGTTCCAACGGCAGCGGTATAAAGACTTTGTTGCTGGCCTTCTGGCCGAAAGCAACACCTCCATGACGTCATCGGGGAGATCCCAATCCTTGTACCTCACCCTTTCAGAAGCCAAGCGTGAAGGTTGAGGGTTCTGGTGTCTGGATGGAGAACCTGACCTCCCTTCTGCGAGAGAAGATTCTCTTTGAGTGGAAGACGGATTGGAGGACAGATGGACATATCTAGAAAGTCCGGGTACCACGTTCTCCTGGCCCAATCCGGGGCAATTAGGATCATGGTTTTCCGGAATCTTCTCAACCTCCTGATCATTTGAGGAATAACAGGGACTGGTGGGAACGCGTAAAGGAGTGGAAACTCCCAGTCCACTACGAACACGTCTCCTAGAGCTCCTCTCGGGGGAAATTCCCTTGAACAGAACAGATCGCACTTCCTGTTGGTGCTTGTGGCGAACAGATCCACCCGAGGGGTTCCCCAAAGGGCGAAGGACTTCCTGAGCTAGCTCCCACTCGCCTGCTCAGAGCATCCGCTGTCAAGTTCTTCTCTCCGGCTAGGTGGACTGCCGATAGAGCGATTCTTCTTGGATTGCCCAAAACCAGAGCTGCATCGCCTCTCTGCACAGTGCCAGTGATCCTACGCCTCCTCTTTTGTTGAGGTAGTGCATGGCCACCGTGTTGTCCGGACATTTCTCCCCTGTACTGATAGCAGGAAAGCTTTCAGCGCTAGTCTGATCGCTCTCAGCTCCAACAGGTTGATGTGTAGTCTGGACTCCGATGGAAACCAACGACCGCTGATGGTCAAGTCGTTGGCATGGGCTCCCCACCCCGTGAGTGAGGCGTCTGACTACTGATATCTCCGGCCATGGTTGCCAAAACAGTTCTCCTTTCAAGATGTTCTCTGGATAGGCCCACCATTGAAGGTCGCGGTCTACCTTGTCCGGAATCCGGAGGAGATCTCTCATTCTCCCTGAGAATTGCGACCACTGATTCTCAGTGTCCACCGAAGAGATCTCATTCTCAGGCGAGCCTCTGGCACAAGGAAGATGCAGGATGCCATGAGGCCTAGCAACCTCAAAAAGTCGAAGGCTGGGAGACGTTGGGCATTTTGAAACTTGGTGACCATCTGTAGAATATCTTGAGCCCTCACCTCTGGTGGCGAGGCTTTTCCCAGGGAAGTGTCCAGGACAGCTCCAATGAACTGGAGTCTCTGCGATGGTATCATCTGTGACTTCTTTTAATTGAGGGAGAAGCCCAGTCTGTGAAGGAAATGGCAGACATAATCTAGCTGGGCCTGGGCCTGTCCCGAAGATACAGCCCAGATCACCCAATCGTCCAGGTAGGGCTAGACGTGGATCCCTTCCCTCCTTAGACTCGCCACCACTACCGACATCAGCTTGGTGAAGACCTTCGGGGCGGAGGTCAGCCCAAATGGCAGAACTCGAAATTGATAATGAGAGTCGCCAATTGCGAACCTCAGGTATTTCCTGTGTTTGAGATGGATTGGCACATGGAAATAAGCATCCTGAAGGCCCAGAGATACCAGCCAGTCCTGGAGCTGGAGGGCCTGAAGGATCTGAGAGAGCGAGTTACCATCATGAACTTGTCCTTCCTGAGGAACTTGTTCAATTCTCGTAAGTCCAGGATGGGTCTCAGTCCTCCGTCCTTTGTTATGAGAAAGTACGGGGAGTACCAGCCCTTGTTCCTGTCCGCTACAGGTACCGGTTCTATGGCACCTTTCTCTAGCAGGTCTATAATTTCCTGCAAGAGGAGCAGATCTGGAACTTTTAGAGAGCTGTTCCCCGGTGGATGACTCTGAGGAATGTGTAGAAAGGGTAGGCAGTAACCCTGGGCAACTGTCTCCAATGCCCAAGCATCTGACGTTATAGCCTGCCATTCCGTCAGATGGTGAGTTAACCTGCCCCCTACAGGTGTATTGTGTGGGAAGGCCTCAGAGTGGTTTGGGGGCGGCTGATGCAGATGCCGAGGGTAAAGAGGCACCGGCTGCTGCTGCGGCCTTAGTACTTTTGACCCATCCACCTCGGGTGGATCTCCTTTGGCCTCTTTGAGCCGGCTGTCCTCTGCCTTTCCCGAATCCGGAATAATAGCGAAAGGACTTCCCTCTCCCAGAGGTTCCTGAGGGGCGAAAAGGAGTTTGGCGGATAGCAGCTCCTAAAGATTTTGCTGCTGCTTTAGAAGTCTGCAACTTTTCCAGACTGTCATCAGCCTTTTTCCCGAATAGTGAAGAGCCGTCAAAGGGCATATTCAAAAGTATGGCCTGTACATCTGGAGCAAAGCCAGACTTTCGCAACCACGCATGCCTGCGGATTGTTGTACTTGCCGCCATGACCCTGCTGATACTGTCAGCGGAATCGATGCCAGTTTGAAGTGATTCGCACATGGCATCTTTGCCATCTTTAATAATGTTAAGGAAGGCTTCCTTTTCCTCTCCTTCGAGTATGCAGTCAGCCGCTGATGAAGCACACTCCCATAGTGTGTGACTGAACCTGGCGAGCGTACAGGTGGCGTTGATGGACTTCAACGCCATACTACAAGCAGAGAAGACTTTCTTCGCCATAGAATCGTACCTCTTGTCATCTCTATCCTGTGGGACAGTAGGGTAAGCGGTCTTACTGCTAGATGAAGTTGCCGCTTGAACCACCAGGCTCTCTGGAGTCGTATTCAGGGTATTCAGTCGTATTCAGGGTCAGCAGCCGCTACCCTATACTTGGCTGACAATCTTTTATTGACCGCAGGGATAACTTCAGGAGTTTCCCAATTAGATGTAATTTTCCTCTGTAAGGCTGCATGGAAGGGGACCACAGGGTCCTCCTGTGGACCTTTGTCCAATATGTCTGTTAAGTCATCCTGTTGAAAAACAGGTGAAGGCGCAGACCAACCCATAAATTCAATAATTCTTGCCATAAGGGTTCTATAGGGTGTTTTGGCATGTTCCCCTGGGTCTGGTTTAACAAATTCCACTTCTGGGGAAGTGTCCAGCCCACGTGCTTCATGTAGTGACTCCTGTAGGTCCTTCAGCCTTCTTTCCTCAGAGGTGAAATCCTCTGAAATAGGCAGTGTGGTCCTCTGTAACCCAAATGTTTCCTGGTCAGAATCTTCCCCCTCTTCATAAATTGAAGATAGTCCAGGGTACTCTGACCTCTGAAATGGTGTAAAGCCTATCTCTAAGGCAGAAGGAGCCAAACTCGTCATTATTGGGCGAGAAAACGTCGATGTCGTCGACGCCGATGTGACAGGCTTCGAAGGCGTCGAGAACGGCGTCAAAAAAACTGGAAGGGGTCTCGAAGAACTCGAGAGGATCGGGATCCTACTCGAGGACATTGACAACAGTCTCGGCGTCATGCCGGAGGCCCTTGGAATCACTGTTGGCTGTGGAGTGGCCTTGGTCTTCTCTTTCATCGGCGTCGAGTCGATCGACCGATGCGTCGAGGAACCCTTTGACAACGGCGTCTATGGCGCCGATCCGTGCGTCGAAGGAATCTTCGGCGACGGCGTCGAAGATGGTGCCTTCTTACCCGATGGCTCGTGGCGCTCTCGGGTAGAATGTTTCGCCGGTTGCTGCGACTCGCTGCGTTTTGATTTTTTGGGTTTTTCACCCGGGGTAACCGCCTCAGCTATCTTCGAGGGAGTTGAGGCCGCGTTCTCGAAGACGCTTAACATTTTCTTTCCGAATTCCTCCCACTCAGCTTGAGAGCTGTGTTTAGTGGGACAGGAGATCCTTTCTGGGGAAACAGAAGACGACGAGGAAGGGGATCTTCGACGTCTCTTTTTGAGTGTCGATCTCGACGAATGGTGGGAGCTACTTCGAGATCTAGCATGGGAATGTTTGACGGCAAGGAGACGAATGCCTCGGCTCAGCCGAAGAAACCTTCGAGGAGGTTTTGACTGACTTACCTCTCTCGAGCTTCACCTTGCGCTCCTTCAAGGCTTTCGCCGTCATGGACATGCAGTCCTCACACTCCGAACAATGGTGCTCGGATCCCAAGTACCACAAGCAGATCCTGTGTGGATCCGTTATCGACATTTTTTTACCGCAGTCTCGACTTTTCTTGAAGCCGGATCGCGGCGTCGTCGGTTCCAATGAAGATGCCATCGAGAACGAGAAGGTATTATTCGAGTAAATATAGTAGTTATCCTGACTGAACTGAGCAACGACGTTTGGAGGCCCCACGAAGCGCGGAAAAACGGAACTGAGCAACGGATGCAGCGCGTGGCTATTTATGGGCATGATGACGTCGGTGCCGATATGGTGGCTGTCGAGGGACATCGATGCGCAGCGCCCTCTACAGAAAAAATTTCCGAGGCCAGCAAGCTGGAAACGTATTATCAAAGATAAGGAATACGTCGGATGACACAATCCCTTCGAGTGTGTGTGTGTGTATATATATATATATATATTTACATAGAAAATACAATGTAGATTGCCCATTATAGCCTATGAGCCATTCAATGGTGAACCAAGCAGTTCTCCGTCATCTCTTTGCTTAAGGTAGGAGCAGCCTTCTCTCCCCCACACCCCCTTCCCTAATAAGGTAACCTGTACTTGATGCATAGTAAGGCGAGCAGAAGGATCTACAGAATGTACATAATGTATGGGCATGGCATAACTGCTTGGTATTCCATTCAAGCAACTGAATCTATGAATGATCCAATGCTGGAGAAGTTTTAGTTACTTACCTGTAACTGTATTTCTCGAGCATTGGTATCTTTCATAGATTCACATGCGCCCACCCACCCGCCTCCCCTGAGGCTGCTCCATCACCCGGCAGTTATCATGCAAGTAATCTACTCACGGCTCCAAATTTGAAGATGGCTGCCTGGCGGCGGAGCTTAAGGTCTGCCACCTCATTGGTTAGGGCCATAAAGGACCAAAGTGAGGTGGAGGGACTACACAATTGAATAGCTCATAGGCTATGATGGGCAATCTACATTGTGTGTTCTATGGAAATAATGTACATAAATTTAATTTTTAATAATTATTTATATCACAGAGTATTCCCAGACTGACGACGGGGGCTATTCAAGCATCTGAATCTATGAAAGATCCAATGCTGGAGAAGTAAGAACTTTTTTTATCTGTGCGCTCTCAGAGTTAGTAACCAACCAACTTCTTTTACAAGTAAGTCACTTTTAAACATGTATTCTCTTTTCTAGGCAAAAGGCGCAATCCCTTAAAAGTCTTTCCCTTATTCTTGGATCATGAGTGTTCTCAGTGGCAGAAGGAGGGTCACTATGGTCTAGTGTCCAACAGGAAGGTCAGGATAGGTTTTTAAGTAGCAAAAGCCAGAGTTCCTAACGAAGACTGTTCAAACAGGTGAGTATTTTACTTTCGAGTTAGTTGAGGATCTAGGGGCTTCACAGAAAACACCCTAGGAGGATTCCAGCAGTGAGTCTGGGTGAACTGGACAAGAGGCCTCACAATCACAGAAAACACCACACAACTACACAGGAATCACAAGAGACTTAAGGTAAATACCGAAACCAGCACAGTACCTCATCATAGAGGATTTTGCAGCAGGATGACTCCAGGATCTGCAGCCAAAAACCTGGTTGGTGGATTCTTTGTCGTGGTGACTGAAAACAGGACCTTTTAAGGGTTTTTGCAGCAGGGATCAACAGGGAAGGCTCTAGGCAAGGTTTTCCTCTTGTCTGGATGCGGCTCTGTGGAAGTGGCACCTTTTCAGGAGCACAGAAAACAGAATATCGCTGGTCGGATACTTGTCGTTACAAAGATCCAGCACTTTTCGGGCTCGAATCGTGTCTCCGGAGATCCAGCAGGTTGACCACGAAAGGTCAGCTAGATTCGGAAATCGGATGACAGCGCACTGCACAATGCTCGAGGTCCCATGGTATTAGGGTATTGCAGCCCTACAAGGTCGCAGCACAGCGTGGGATGGCTCAATATGCAGGTCTTCTTGAGTCTAGTGAGTCTCAACAGGCTCTGGGTCATCGTTTTCGGAGTCGTCAGATCGACTGGAAGGAATGGCTACAGTAGGCTCCGGTTACACAGCAGGCTCTCCAGTTGCTGGAAATCATCTCAGCCGTTTTTCTTAATCATCCTCTTCGCCTTTGGTTTTAGTGGTCTTCAGCTTCCAGGTTTAGAGTATTGCACAGGAACTACAGCACAACTTCTGCATTCTTTCCCTGCATTTTACAACAAGGGGCGGTCTTTTTGTCCAATCAGGAGAGCCAGCCCCTCCACTGGGATTTGTCCCCATTCAGGCAAAGGCTATGGAGTTTTGGACTCCTCACTCGCTTCCTGCTTTCACAGAGACTGGAGCCTGGGTGGGGAGTCCATGGGACTCCCGCCGAAGATACAAATCACACAAAGGACTTTCCCACCCTGGATGCCAGGGGAAGGGAGGACAAGAAACACTAAAATGGCAAAAAAGCAAGACTAGGTCTTTTTTGTAAAATGAGCACGCATGGGTGCCTTTAACAGGGCTGTGCACACAGCCCACGGTAAAGGTGCACCTAATTAATAATAAGGTATCACTGCCACCAGCCATTAAAAGTAAGCTTGTCCCTGTAACAGAATTGTTACCTTTTTAGTGTGAAAGGGGATACAATGCATCTCCCCAGCACTCCACATAAGGTGGGGTGTGCTTGTTTCACCAAATAAAATGTAAAAGTGATCCAAAGATCCTTTCTACACTTGGGAACTGTAGTTCTCTCAAGGGTAGCCAGAGAAAGATAAAAGGGGAGCTCAAAGGGCAACCCAGCAACAATAGGCAGTATGTGCCAAAGGTTGTCAGAGGATAAAATTAAAAAGGCAATATGGAAAGAGTCGAAAAAATGACACCAATAAAAAATAAAAAAAAGAGTAAAAGACTGTGGGAAAAGGTTCCCACTCACTGGAGGTATAAGGAAAAATAATCCACAAGTAAAGCAAAAAGTTCTGGGATTGACAGTTCAGGAACATTTATCATTAATATGAAAATTTTACTTCACAGCACGCAGCCCACTAGATGCAATGTCGCTAAGAGCCCTTTGGGCTCTTTTGCCCCCAAAATGTATTTTATTAAGCAGTTTACTACATGGTTCACAACACGTTCTCAATCGTACCATCATGAGATAACAAAATTTCAGTTTTGTTAACGTTTAACCATGAAAAACCCCTTATATCCCCCTCCCCCGAACCCGCCCTGGAACGAGACGAGATTTAGGTATTGTTCTGAGGCGAAGCTTCATGCACTCCATCAGGGCACCTCCCCTTTGCTTCGTCAGTTATTTGTAGGTGTCGAGGAAGGGCGCCCATTCCATTTCTCTTCTCGGAGAGATCTCGTGGATAACTCCCATAATGTTCTCTATTTCATATAGTTTACTGGCTTTCCTGGCCCATGTGGTCTCCGATGGAAGGGTCTGGGATTTCTAGTTTATTGTGATGCAGGCCTTGGCCGCTAGTAGCAACAAGTTTGGCATATGGGGAATTTGCGTCCATTGCTCTTCATGCTCTTCCAGTACAAATAGCACCAACATTGGGTCGCATTCGCGGACCATCCCGTCCATCTTTCTGACTGTTAGGCAAGATTTGGAGCAGTACCCGTTGGGTGCACTACAACAATCTTGACCGCCTGGCAACAGGAACCCCAACCTTTGGTAGAAGTCTGCACTACAAAGGGTGTTAGTGTGGCTGAACAACCAGGCTTATCTCAAGAGGGGTCAATGTGAGCAGTAGAGTGGTTACACAGATTCACAGTGACGAGTATCCAAATAAACACTTACACTCAAGGTTTCTTGATTTAACAATTATTAATGTATTTAACAGTCAGTTTGAATAAGCCTTCTTCAGAAGGGGCAAAATAATAGTATCACCCAAAAACACACACTTAGTTTCTCTAAATCAACAAGCACCCATTTGGAATGGCACACACACTTCCTACACCATCAAGTGACAAATAGCTAGGACACTGAACGTTAATATATCAATGGTATATTTAGAGCAATACTGAGATGTGTTAAAGTAAAGAGGTTTCAGAATAAGAAAAGAGATCACACACATATTCTGAAGCAGGTATGTACTTTTGAACCCCCCCAGAGCAAAGTAAATAACCCTTTCCTGGAGGGAAGGTAAGACACAAGCAGAGGAGAGAAGAGTAATTTAGGGAGCCAGGCCAGCCAATGTCAAATGGGCAAAAGTCTAGGTGAGCTGAAGCACTTCTTGCAGGTAAGTAAACGTTTTGCACAATTTTTTTTAGAAGTCTTTGTAGAAAAAGTAGAATCAATGTAGGGTCACAAGCTGGGAGGCTTGTGTGGGGGTAAATGATGCAAGCAACTCTACAGGAGAAACCAATACAAGTCTCAACTGAGATTAAGTAAGGCTACAAGACAAGAGGTAAGTTCTCTTAGACTGTACAGTGCCTTTGGTTAGAGGAAATGGTTCCAGCTGACTTCTGTTTCTATGTGGCTCTGTTGTTCCTGGGCCTCAATCATGGGGACTAGAGGGAGGACTTCTGGGGACTCACAATTGGTGGTCGGCGACAGTAAAGGACAAACTTAAATTCAGTGGCACTTCGCAGTTTCAGCTCCTCGCGTCTCAGCAAATAGCACTACAGAGGACTCTCGAATACCACTCTGTGCTTTCCTCGCATCTGGGGTCCAGCACTCTTTTGAAATGGCACAGGTTTGGTCAGTCCTGCTTACTTGGAGTCCGAATGATCTTCCACAAGCACGGGTCCGACTTAAAAAGTGATGCACCGAGTTTGGTGTTCCTCTCCCTGGCACTTCGGTTCCAGCAGCAGGAGCAGCGCAAGTACAGCCAGCTCTCAGAAGATGTCCAAACAAGTACACTTTGGAGTTGATTGGTGCCACCAACTCAAGGGGAGAAGTCTTCCTTGCAGAGCTTCTACAGTCTAGGCAAATTCGGAGCATCTGTACAGCAGCAGGGCTTCACCGGGCAAACCGCCTCTTCCAAGTTCTTCTTCGAATTTCTTCGTCCAGTGGTCAACTGCCTTCCAAGCAAAAAAACCTTGCCTTTTATGCAGGTTTCTCCCATTCATTCCAGTCTAGCTGTCAATCACACAGCAGGGTGGCTGTCCTTGCCGGACAGCCAGCCAGCCGGCCAATCACCTTTGGGTGCATTCCTGTAACCAAGGGGATTAAGCACAGGGAGTTTCAGGAACCTTCCTCGCTTCCTGCCCCTGCCAGACATACTGGAGCCAAAGGCGGGCTCCACTTGTGAATCCCGGCAAAGACAAAACAAAGTGACTAAACCTGGTTTGGCACGCAGAGTAAATCTCAAGAAAGACCTTTCCAGCAAGAAGTCAAAAAAAAAAAAAAAAGACTGGCGCCATTTTGACAAAATGGGCACCCATGGGTGCTTTACTGCAGCTGCGAACGTAACTTGCGGTTAAAACACACAATGGTAGTAAAAAGTAAACCACTGCCACCAGCCATTAATTGTAGAAAGGGTAACAAACATGTTACATGAGAAACTAGACAAAGGGGATACTAAGTAACCCCTCCAGCACCCTATGTAAGATAGTGTGTGCTGGGTCTAGAAAGTTACAGATTGCAAGTAAAGTAAAGTTCACTTTACTGCTCTTGGAAACAGTAGTTTCACCAAGAGAAGGTATTTAAACCTTTGGGAAACAGACTTCCCTGTGCCACTGCACCAAAGGTGCAGTGTGTCACATTTTTTGCAAAGATGATGCCTATGGAGTTTGTCAGACTCCAAAACCAAAAGGAAACCGTGTTTAAATCACAGTAGACTACATGAGAGAGTGGGAAACAGGTCTCACTCTCTCCAGGTTAAAATGAAAAAAGTCTGAGTCCCGCAAAAGTGCTGGGGGGTCCACTATGGTAGAGAGAAATTAGCAAGCCCATTTCTGAAAATTCTCCCCAACATGTAGGATAAGGGACTACTAGGTAACCCCCAGCACTCCACATAAGATGGTGAATGCAAGACCTACAAAGGGAAAAGGTAAGTAAAGTCAATTTCACTTTACTATTCTTGAGAACAGTAGCTCACAAAAGAAAAGGTATTTAAACCTGAGAAATCTAAAGGGATTTCTCTGACACTGCACTACCGGCAAATAGCACCACCGCTGATCTTGGGACACTTGGACTTTCTTAGCTCCTTGAGTCTAGCACTTTGGTCAGGTGACTCTAGCTTGGGTCCTCCTGCTCGGCAGAGTCCTCAGGTTCTTCCTGGAGCTCTGGTCCGGCTTAAAGATGATGCACTACTACGGATTTCTCGACTCCTGGCACTAGGTTCCAGCAGCAGCCAAGAAGTACAGCCAGATGGGGAAGGTCTTCCAGCCAAGTTAATCATTGGGTTAGTTGGTCCCACTAATCCAAGGGAAGAAGTCCTTTCTGGAGCATCTCTAGTCTATTCGGAAAAGCAGTTTAGGCACAGCAGCAGTGCTTCACCGGGCAGTTAGAGGATGCAGCAAGCTTCTCTTCACAATTCCTTCATCGGCTCTTTCGTCCAGTGGTCGACTCGGTCTTCTGTTCAAGAAGCATCACCTTTTATGCAGGTTTTTCCCATTCATGCCCAGCCTAGCTGTCAGTCACACAGCAGGGTGGCTGTTCTGCAAGGACAGCAAGCCAGCCAATCACGACTGGGTGCATTTAGGTTACTCAAGGACAGGGAGTTTCAGGCAGCTCCCACGTTTCCTGTCCTGCCAGACACACTGGACCCAGAGGCGGTTTCAGTACTGAAGCCCACCAAAGGCTAAAGGAACAAAAGAGTTAAACCTGGTTTGGCGCGTGAAGTAAAACCCAAGAAATGTCTCATTAACTAGAAATGGCGAAAAAAGTAGACCAGGGTCACTGCAGCTGAGGGTTCAACCTGTGGTAGGAAAGCACAATGGTAGGAAAATCTAACCACTGCCACCAGCCATATAAAGTCGTGAGGGTAACAAAAGATTTTACATGAGTAAGTAAGAAAAGGGATACTAAGTAACCCCCAGCACTCCACATAAGATTGGGTGTGCTGGACCTACATAGGAAAAAGGTAAGTAAAGTCAATTTCACTTTACTACTCTTGGGAACAGTAGTTTACCCATGAGAAGGTATTTAAACCTTATGAGTAATCTAAAGGACTTCTCCGTGACACTGCACTGAAGGTGCTGTGTGTTGCAATACAAAGTAGATGCCTATGGAGTTTGTCAGACTCCAAAAACAAAGAAAACACAGAATCCAAATCAGAGCAAAATACATTAGTGAGAAAAAAGGCCTCGCTTACACCAGGATAAAAATCAAAAGTCCTACTATCCAGCAAAAGAGCAGGGGGTCTCTAAGGTTGAAAGGAATTAGCACATGAATGAGAATGCTCCGCAACACTCGGCATAATGGAACAAGAAATAATGTTTAGTGTGTTAACTGATTATGCCACAGCATTTCCATCTTCCTACAGCTGCTACGGGGGCAGGAGCCCTTGCAGTTCCTCAGCTCTCCTGGTATTCGTGAGGAGCAGCACCCAACCACCAGCGGCTCCATTGGGGTAAGAATCTAAGGATTTACCTCATACGCATCACGAAAGAGTGGCGCTCACTCCCAAGCAAAGCTGGCATTTGGGCCGACGTGCCATTTTATACCCCTGTTCTGCCTGAAGCCGTCACGGCTCCGCACGCCGCGTGCTCTCCAAAATGGCGGCGCACACGAAGCACTTCTGTTGCCTAGCAGCAACTCTCTGCCTGCAGCAGATTGTCTGCACCCAGATCGGGCCTCCCGCCCCATCTCTTTCCGGGCCCCTCCAACGCCGGATCAAAGGACCAAGGATCTAGACAAAGGATCCTGTCTTCGCCTGTCTTGCCGCATTGCGGCCGTGGGGCGCGAAACTCTGCCCACCTTCCATAATCCATGGTAAACGGTCCCTTTCAACACATCCTCCCACTACCTTGCCACATGAACTTGTTCGCCCACCGGACTCCGAACGCACAAAACTCTGCTACTTGTTGTACGCGCGCACGCTATCCTACTGTCCTTACTTGTATATGGCATGTATGCACCACGTATACAATAGGTACCAACTCCTTCCACCATCTAACACTGACAGACACTGCATTCCAGCCTTCCGTGTCTATGTTCTCTAGTCATCTGTGCCCTGTTTGCATTCAAACGCGTTCCGGCGTGGTATAGTCGCAGGCCACGTTCACCATCTGGATTGTGCCTTATGGTTGTTTTATGCCACAACTGCCATTTTGATTGTACCTTATAGCCGCTCATAGGCCACATTTGCCATTTTGATTGTACCTTATAGTCGCTCATAGGCCACATTTGCCATTTCGATTGTACCTTATAGTCGCTCATAGGCCACACCTGCCCAGTTGACTGTGCCTCTTGCTGTTTCTAGGCCACATCGACATTTTTTGTACCCAGAATGCTTTTTAGCCCACTCTAAACCTATCTTCTCCTGCCTACTACTGGCCAGGCCCACACAACCCAATTTATCGGTGCCCACCACTACCCCCAGCCCTCCCAGCATACAATCATGCCCTAGCTTCCTGCAAGCTCGCCGCTGCCACCACCACACTGCTCACTCTCCATGCAACACTTGCTGCTCTCCAACTTTACACCACACACCACCCCCTCACACACACTCCACAAAGCCCCTTCCCCAATCCAAATCAACACACTGCCCCTGATACCTCACAAAACACACTCACCTCTTACAGGTGCAGCCAGTGCACCCTGCATCACAATAATGTATAGATTAGAAAGACTCGAAGCTCGCACACTGGCTGCAGAACTCCGCTCACAACCCCCTCCCATAGAACACAAACTATAGACTGAGCTCCCACATCACTTCCAAACACATCCCTCGCACTAAACTTCCACAAACCTACAAACAACCACCCACTAACCAAACCATAGCCCTCAACATCACCACACAACTCATCAGACACATCCACCACCCACACTTCCACTAACAAACTACACACACCTCACATCAAATGTGCCCTCCTCAATGTCCGCTCCCTCCCAGCTCATGCATCAGATATTCATGACCTCATAACCAACAATAACATTGACGTACTAGCCATTACTGAAACATGGTTACATGAAGCATCATGCCCCGCCGTTGCACTTGCACTACCACCAAGCTTCACAATACTAAGACATGACAGACCTGAACGAATAGGAGGCGGAGTAGCCCTCATCTACAGGGAAAACCTCCAGCTCCGACTTGTCAGTCACTCCTCGACCAGCAACTCTGACCTCTTATCGGCTAAACTCACACTGTCCCCCAACAGCACCATCAATATTCACTTACTATACCGTCCCCCAGGCCTCACCCTAGACTCTCAAGAAAACATCATCCACATTCTTAGTAATATCAAAAGTTCCACGAAAACCCTTCTACTAGGAGACCTCAATCTGGGATTCAACGATGCTAAAGACAAACCTGCGGTCACCCTCACCAAGGAACTTAGTGACTTAGGGTTCACCCAGAAAGTAGTAAACCCAACTATCTCCAAAGGTCGCATGGATCGCAGACCATAATTGCCTCTCTACTATCACCTCTAACACCTCACTGCCCTGGACCAACCACAACTGTACCCATCACCAAAAACCATAAAACTCTGACCCCTGCTATCGCTGCACAAGTCAGAAGCTCTAAAATGCTCAAAGAGGACAACCTGCGCCCTTACCACAACACGCCCGAATTAGCACCCCCATTTGCTAACGACCCCAATACTCTAGCAGACATCTACAAAGATGTCATCACTAAAGCTATTAATGAAATAGCACCAATCGAATGGAAAATAAGACAACAAATCACTACACACCAACCCTTGGTTCACTGAAGAACTGCACTCAATGCGTTCCTGCAAAAGAGCAGCACTAAAAAAACTGGCAAACCAACCCCTGCAGCAGTGCCAAAAACTAATTCAACTCAATCTCCCACCAATACAAAACAGCCATCACCGCTGCCAACGCCTTCAACACACGACTCTTCAATGCCATCTTTAATGAGCTCATCTCTTCCCCCCCCTCCCACCCCCCAATACACCTGACGAAAATAATCAAAGATGAAGCCTGGTGTGCTAGTATCCAAGCTGCCATGCTACACAAAATTGACCTTCTCCAAAAGAAAAGCAAAGACCATTGCAAAGCATTACCTCAAAATACAGGAACCAAGCCTTCCAACTCCACAACCGCCTCGTCTAAGCCCACCATACCCGACTTCTCCTTCAGAGACGTCACTGAACCAGAAGTTATCAATTTACTAAAAAATCTCAAACCCCTTGTAAAGGCGATATTTGCCTGCCAAAGCTCATCAAAGACTGCGCAGACCGCTTTGCGCCGCTTTTTATGGCATTCATCAATGCATCCTTTAGATCAGGCATTATCCCAGCTAGCCAAAAAGAGGCCTGGATCCGCCCCTCCTAAAAAACCCACCCTCGACCCCCTACATCCCAACAACTACAGACCGATAACCACAGTGCCATTCCTCTTGAAATTATTGAACAAAGCTGCACATTGCCAAATCCAACACTTTCTGGAAACCCACTCCATCCTTGGGACCAGGCAATCAGGCTTCCGGAAAGGTTACGGCACCGAAACGGCCCTGATGGATCTGAAAAATCAGATCACCCAAATCATGGATAAGGGCAAGCCAGCCCTACTGCTCCTCCTAGATCTTTCAGCCTCATTCGATCTGGTTGATCACAAGACCCTCACCTCACACACTCAGCCAATTTCTCTAAAGAATCAGCTCGCTGGATCACCACCTTCATCGAGGGAAGAGCCATGAAAGTCTTCTCGGACACTGCTAACGCCACACCCACGACAATCCATTGTGGAGTCCCTCAAGGATCCTGTCCCACACTTTACAACCTGTTCACCAAGCCTCTCTTTGACCAGCTTGACTCACATGGCATCACATACACAAACTACGCGGACGACACACGAGTACTTCTACCCCTCTCAGGCTCATACCACGAAGACGCCAAGGCACTTCACACAATCTACTCCATCATCCAGGCTTGGATGGCAGTCAATGGGCTCTGCCTTAATGGAGACAAGACTGAAATCATGATAGTAGGACAACAGAGCACCCTAGAAAAACTGGACAAACTGTACGCCAACTTCTCCACTGACAACTCCATCATCCCCGTATCCACAGCTGTCAAGACACTCAGGGGTTTACCTGGACTCCTCACTATCAATGACATCGGCTAAAAACATAGACTACAAGTCACTCAGAACAATGCTCTCTGGGCCGCTCTTAGCATCCCAAGAAGAGAGCATATCTCCCACGCCAGAGACACAGCCCAATGGCTCCCGGTTAAAGAGTGGATCACACTCAAAATCCTCACCCTCACACACAAATGTCTGTCTCTTTCCGACCCGTCCTACCTATCAGAGACCATCTCCAAACCCTCCTCCTCACGTCCCACCAGGATGCAATACATCAACATACTCCATATCCCACGCATCAAAAAAGGCAAAGCCGGTGGCCTAAGCTTCGCCTACATTGCTGCCATGTCCTGGAACGCTCTACCTGCTGATATTAGAGCAGAGAACTCACTCCCAATTTTTCATAGGAAGCTGAAGACCTCTTTCCTTGCACAATAACATGTGACACTCGCTAACTTTGTAAATATATTGCACTGTAAATTTGTACAAATGTCATACTTGCTCCTGTAAATTATATATCACTCATGTATATGCAACTAAGATATGTCTGTAACAAGCGCCACGGTGCCCCCGGGCTGACGTGCGCTCTACAAATCCGAATAAATAATGTCAACCACAAATCAGCTTTCTGGCACAACTTTACTGTTCTCTGTAGCAATGGTGTTGGTGACAAATGGGGGCTGTGCCAACGAAATGTGACAAAACTAAAGAGTAGCAGTGATGGAAGGCGTCGAGTCAAGTTGAGAGGTAAAAAAGGCTGATTGGCAAGGATAGTAAACAGTCCACGCAGGCAAATTTGCCTTTGGATGAAAAATGGAAAGGAAAACTGAGATTTTAGTGGTGCAAAAGGCTACAGGTTCCGTCCTTGGTGGGACTGACTCCCCTCTGTATGGGGGAAGAGGCTGGGACGTAGAGGTATGGAGGAAAGAGGACAGGATGCAGGAGTATTATTAATGGTGAACTTAAGGTATTTTATTACATCATATCAAACGTCTGAAAAAACCTCAGTTAAAGGTTATGTGATGTCACATCCTATGTTGCTACCCATGAATTTTGGTGAACTGACCTTCCTTTGTATGGCTGAGCCGATATTTGAATACAGCAATGACACATTGGTTTGGATACTAGCCGATCCGGATGTACAGGTCACGCAATATTCTAATAATCACTTGACAAGGTCCAGCAAATGGCAAAATCTCAACGTAACCCTTCCATTCTGGGGACTAATAACAGCTGCACTATTTCCGAAATCCAGGAGTGGTAAAACAGGCACTTTTAATAATGAACCGATCAAATTTTATGAGGAATTCAGAAGCACAGCTTATTTGGGGCTCCTCTATAATCTCTGCACTGGTCTTTCCCACAGACAATTATCACCAACACAGGCCCTCTGCAACAAAACTCACTTTATCATTTTGTACAGGTCCGCGTCAGTAATTTTCACAGTGCGGGCAACATTCCAAGAGACGTGGATCATGGGCACAATGGACTTGACTTTCTTCACCTCATTCCACTCGTACCGCTCCAGGGCCAGCTGGTACTGATAAGCTGTGGGGAGGAAGACATCTGGTTAATTATTTGAAAGGTCCACTTCCATTCCAGGTATCAAACCACATGAAGGCAAACAACTCCCAACACTTTAAAGTTAAACACTGAAAAACACAATGGTACCCCAATGCACAGTCATGTGTAAAAAGAAGGATGGCAATTGTCAGACAAACAGAGAAATTACTTACTTTTTGGGAGTTTCGTTAAACCCTGTGGTCAGGGTCGTCAGGTTTATCTTCCCGACTTGGGCATGATTAGTGATTCTGCAAGCCCAGAGTCTTAAGCGTTAGTGGTTAGGGAGTTTTACTAAAGTGCACTTGTGGTATAACTGTCAAAGGCACACTCAACTTGGGGCCATAGGCCTCCAACTCTTAGTATATGCCTAAACTACACAAGCATGTTGGTAGCAATGGCTGATCAGCCATGATTAGTCTAGAAGGGAGAAGGGCTGTAGTTTGGTACAAAGACCTTTGAGCACACTTTCAGTCAAGGAAACACACTGTAGTTACAAATGACGCTTATTTATTCCATTTACTGGTAATGTTAAATTCAAAACAATTCAGGTAAATAAAACAGTTCACACAGATGGGATACATTACTCACCGTAATCTTATTTCTGGAGCTTATACCTGCTTAAGATTCACATGTTCTGCTTAGCCCGACATCTAGTGGAAGTCGTGGAGTATTACAAGATTTGTTTTCGAAACTTGAAAACCGACGTCGACATGGCGTGTTTATTAATACTATCCCTAGTGTGACATGTACTGTACCCATGGTCTTTGTTAAAGAGAATTCTCAGATATTGGCAATTCCTCTGTACCTTAGAGAACCCCAGCTCTTTTCTGGACTTTAGGACTTTTTAATCTCTCGTGTATTCTTTTGTGATTTATAATCTGTTTCTTTTAACTTTGGAGTCTGACAAACTCAATAGGCGTCATCTTTGCATTGACACACAGCACCTTCAGTGCAGTGGCACAGGGAAGTCTCAGATTTTCAAAAGGTTTAAATACCTTCTCTTGGTGCAACTACTGTTTCCAAGAGCAGTGAAGTGAAATTGACTTTACTTACATTTTGTAACTTTCTAGACCCAGCACACACTACCTTATCATAGGGTGCTGGAGGGGTTACTTAGTAGACCCTTCGTCTCATTTAACATTTTTATGTTACCCTATCTACAATTAATGGCTGGTGGCAGTGATTTACACTTTACTACTATTGTGCGTTTTTACTGCGGGCTGCGTTCGGAGCTGCAGTAAGGCACCCATGAGTGCCCATTATGTCAAAATGGCCCTGGGTCGTCTTTTTCACCATTTCTTGTTGGAAAGGTCCTTCTTGAGATTTACTCTGCGCACAAAATCAGGTTTGGTCCCTTTGTTTGTTTTGTCTTTGGCGGGATTCACGAGTGAAGCCTGCCTCTGGCTCCAGTACGTCTGGCAGGGGCAGGAAGTGAGGAAGTTGCCCGAAACTCCCTGTGCTTAATCCCCTTGGTTACCGGATCGCACCCAAAGGTGATTGGCCGGCTGGCTGTCCTTGGAGGACAGCCATCCTATTTATTTTTTGCATTTAAAAAGCGCAGAGGCGGCCCTGGGGCATTGTGGCACTGTTACAATAAGACTTAGTTACAAATGGTACAGTGAAAAAGATACAGTACAACAGTTGTAATGGCATTTACAGGATATGCCTCTTCCATGCTAAACCGGTTCCAGGGATACAAGGGAACCAGCTGATCTTTTTGTTAAGGAGATCAGGACTAGTGGAAGAGCTTGGTTTTGCATGCTCTATGTAAAACTGTGAGGGAGGTCTTCTTCCTAAGAGAGGTGGGTAGGGCGTTCCAATTTTTAGGTGCTAGGAAAGGAAAGCTTGCGCCTCCATCTTTGGCTTTTAACGGTAGGGACAAGGAGCTGATTGGCATGCTGGACCTGCTTGGGTCTATTAGAAGTGGCACAGTAAATTCTTTGATAGGTAAGGGGGTGCTGTTTGGGAGAGGCATGTGTGTGTGATAGCAAGGGTTTAAAAGAGTAAACGCTCTTTAACTGAGAGCCAGTGGGCGTCACGTCTAGCCTGGGAGATGTGCTCCCTTTTGGGAATGCTTAGCGCTGCTGTAAGGGCATTATTTTGAGTGATTTGCAATTCGTTAAGGTTTTTTGCTGAGGTGCCTAAAAACAGAAAGTTACAATAGTCCAGCTTGGCCCCAATGGTGAGACAATTTTTGGAGGAGAGGAATAGTTTGACCACATTTATGATTTTGGTAGTAAGTGCTGCCGACGATGAGATGGTGCCGACTTGACGCGTCATGATTGAAACCTGCATAAAAGGCAAGGCTTTTCGGCTTGGAAGGCAAAGTCGACCACTGGACGAAGGAATCCGAAGAAGAACTTAGAGACACCTGCTGCAACTCCTGGACCGTTGGTTTGCCTGGTGAAGCTCTGCTGCTGTGGTGAAGCTCTGAATTCGCCTCGATTAGAGAAGCCCTGCAAGAACGACTTCACCTCTTGAGTTGGTGAGACCAATGAACTCCAAAGTAAGCCCGTCTGGACTTCCACTGCTGCTGGAACCAAAGTGCCAGGGAGAAGAACACCAGATTGTGTGCGTTGCTTTTAAGTCGGATCCAAGCGCCAGGAAGATCCTCCGGACTTCCCTGAAGCAGGACTGGCCAAACCTGACCCCCAGAGTGCTGGACCATAGATGCGAGGAAAGTCCAGGGTGGTATCCGAGAACCGCAGTGTTGCTATTTGCTGTCAGACGTGAGGAGCTGAGACACAGAAGGACCGCTGAATTGACGTTTGCCCATTGCTGCCGCTTACCTTCCCATTGCAGAGCAGGAGTCCCCAGACGTCCTCCCTCTTGTCCCCACCACCGAGGCTCAGGAATAACATGATCTGCAAATGAACAGAAGCCAGCTGGAACCATTTCTTCTAACCAGAGGTACTGTAAAGTCTAATAAGTACCTCTTGTTGTGTAGCCTTACTTGCTCTCAGTTGAGACCGGTCTTGGTTACCTTGCTGAGTTGCTATAGCTTTGCCCCCTCACAAGTCTCCCTGCTTGTGGCCCTTCAAGTGTTCCATTTTCTACAAACATTTCTAAACATTGTAAGGTTTTTAAAAGTACTTAGCTGTTTGTGAATTATTTGTTAAGCTTTGTTTTATTCCTCTCTTCTATCTTTTACACCAAACTCAGTATTGCTCTAAATGCGCTAGTGATAAATCAATGTCAACAGTGTCATAGCTATTTAAGTCACCTGAGGGTGTAGCAAGTGTGTCATCCCCAATGGGTATAATCTGATTTAGAGAAACTAAGAGTGTGTTTGTAAGTGTATTATAAGTGTTAGACATAATGCTCCCTTTTGAAGAAGGCTTATATAACTGACTGAAATAAATTAATAATTGTTTTATCAAGAAACCTTGAGTACAAGTGTTTATTTGAATAACTGCAACTGTGAAACTGTCACATTACTGCTCACATTGACCTCTCTTGAGATAAGCCTGGCTGCTCAGCCACACTACCAACCTGTGTAGTTCAGACTTATACCAAAGGTTGGGTCCCTATTGCCAGGAGGTCAATGTTATTATAGTGCATCCAAAGGGTACTGCATACAATCTTGCATAACATCTTTCATGTCAACATATTCCAGCACCAAGGGTGATGTCCTTTGAGGTCAGTAATAACACTATTTTATCACTTTTGCAGTATAGAGTTATAAGGGAGGGAAAGGTTAGGGTTAGATCATAGAACATACTGGTATTCTACAAAAACAGTTACATTCTCACAAAGGGATGTAGGCAGTGTTTTATTACAGCAATAATAGTGTTCAATTAAAACATGTAAGCGAACACGCACTGCGAAAGCCAATCGGTTCATAATGAGGCCCTTAGAGCGGTAGGACAACCAAAGTAAATGAGCCAGTTCAAAGTTCTGATGCTCCCTTCTCAGAAATTATGTTCACTTGGATACGTGCATTTACTTATTTCATCGTACAGCTCACATTACCCCTCTTAAGATAAGCCCGACTGCTCAGCCACGCTACCAACTTGTTTAGTACAGGCTTATATTATAAGGTGGGTTACCCAATACCAAGAGAAAAGTCTTGTGTAGTCCTACACTAGATGGAGTGCACCAAGTCTTACCTAACAGTGCGTTAGGTAAGATGTTCATATTTAGTGATACATCTTCATGACCTGTGTCGACCCCAAACCTTTTTGCTACTTATTTTACCTTGTCGCTAGGTGAAGGGGAATCTTTTTCACCTCTCCCCTAGTCTTTAACTCTTTATGGGTGACCTCTTTAAGTCGCCCCCATAATTTGGTTGAAGTTATAGTTTCCTACAACTTTTGGGCTTAGGCTGGGTTGCTCCTTTGGGCTCCCCTGTTAATTTCTCTTTCATATACTTGGGTGAACTACTGTTTCCAAGCAGTAAAGAGGGATTTTCATCCCCTTTACATTTTGTATAAGTGAGCCGCACCCACCACATTAGAGTGATGGGGTGGACGGGGGGATATCCCCTTTCTTATTTACCTGGTAACATTTTGTTACAATTGAGAGATTACATGAATGGCTGGGGGCAGTGGTTTTACCTTTATGGCTTAGTCTATTACTTACAGGCTATTAATTCAGCCTCAGTAATGCACAGAAGGGGCACCATTTTATTTAAATGGTTTGCTCCCTTCTTCGCCATGTCTTGTGTGCTTGCCGCTTCTGAGGTTTTCCCCTGCAATTGTAGGCGGGAATGACCTTGGTGGAAGTTTTGTCTTCGGTGTCTTCCAAGCTCAGGCTCCAGAGTGTCTGGGAAGGTAGGCTGCAAGGGAGGTGTCCAAAACTCTGCAGCCATTTGTCTTTCACCTTGCCTTAAAGGATCCAACTCTCAGTGGGGGGCTGGCTGTCCTAATTGGACAGTCAGATGCCCCTTTCTGTAGAATGCAGGGAGAGAATGCTGAAGTTGTGCTGTAGTTCCTGATAACTCTGAACCTGGAAACTGCTGACAAGTCGACCACTTAAGCTGAAACCCAAGAGGAAGATGAAGAAACATGATTTTGTGATGAAGGCCAAAGTCAAGGTTCTACAGAATCCAGGTCCCAAGTGTCCACGGTTAACGTATGTACTGTTACGCTCACCTGGTTCCCACAGGGGCGTCGATCGGACCCGGACAGCTGCAGTCTCCACCAACGTGATGCGTAGTGAAGAGATGACAGTCTGGACTGGACGTCTAATCTCGTCTGCTGGACTCATAGAAGTATTCTCCTGCAAGTGGAGAAAGGGATTTAGCCACCAGTGGACTTTAGTGATGGCTCCCCCAACTGTTCTCGTTCTCCCCACTAATCACCTCCGATATCCTCTCTTGGTAACCTCACCTTATGTTTTTAAATGATGAGCTCTCCATCCTGCATGGCATGCAGGGGCGCGTAGATACCAGTTACTTCACTGGTTTGAAGGTACTGGAGGAGTTCCGGAGGAATATTGACTCCAGTGTCTATAAAGTTCAAAGAGTTCAATATGTCCGATGTTCACTCTTGTTCCATTCCCTCGTTAGGTTAAAGCTGGGTCCAAAAGAATATTGCCTGGAGGCAGCTGATGGCGTTCAGGTAAGAGTCTGTATTACCAAACACTGTCCGGTAAAAGTTGCATGAGTTTAACTTGCTGTTTTCTCTCCCTTTATAGGTGCGGCATAGAAAGATGCGGCGAATTAAAGGATAATACCTCCGGTGGTAAAGCAGGTAAGCCTATGGTGGCAAAGAGATTGTCTTTGTCGGTTTTCTCGGCTCACCTTGTTATTCCTTTTGTTTTCCCCCCAGGTGCTGGGTTTCGACGAAGAAAATGATGGAGGCAGCGCCGAGTTGAAAGATGCGGTGGACTGGTGAGTAGAACGCGGCGCTGCTGCTGGCGAAACGACGCGTGCTAAAATAATGTCCTTTCCAGGCTCGGAGATGTGCTGGGTCCGGTATCAAATAATGTCTGTGATCTAACCTCTTCTCCTTTCTTTTCCTTTTGTATAGGAGCTCCGGATTCGAGGCGGGCGTTGAAGAAGACTGGATGCCGACTTGCAGACACGGTGAGCGTTACGCTGCTGGATGCAGAATAACACGAAGCATGAGCTGCTGTTCGGGCGTGGTTTAAATAGCCTGCAAAGTAGTCCCAGGTAAGAAGTTCCCCAGAACCACACCCGAGTAAAAAATAGTCCCTATAATAAAATAGTCCCATCCAGGTCTCACGTTGGCTTGGACTCATTTGCAGCATGGTCTGCATAAGGTAAGTAATGTCTATGAGCCTGGCGCCTATGGCGTCAGGACTGAATCTAAACAGCCCCCAGCCGGGGCTGTTGGGGTTTTAATGAGTATCTGGATGCCTGCTCCCGGGGCTGATTGACTCGATCCGGGTGCCCGGGGGTAGGCATCATGACATGTACCGCCTAAACCACATTTCTCCGTAAGATGGTTGAATAACTCAGAAACTGGTGTAGTTTGACAGCTGCGCACGGTACTTTGCCTAGCCTTCAGAAGCAGCCAGTGCATTGCCAACCAAGTACCATGTTCACTGCATCCTTTCCTTTTTGGGAAACCGGTTAATGCAAGGAATGCAAACCCGCTTACAGTTAGGCCTCATTGATAAATGTCAAACTGGGGAGTGACCGACAAAGGAAAAGGGAGGTACGTTTATTCTTTGAGGTTGTATATGGGGAGCGGCAGGAGCGAGCAGCTGTTGGGACGCTCATAACGCATGTTTTTACCAGCAGATGCAGCTTTTATTCGAAGCTTTCTGGTGGACTGTGATGCCACTCTGCATGCTAACCTGCTTTCTCTACTGAATAAGAACATCGTACATACATCAAATGGACAAAACCAGCAATTTAATGTATATTTTATAGTGTGTGTGCATGCAAATTGAGCCATGTACGCCAATGAGGCAATCAACTCTTATATAAGCCCTGTATGCTCAAATTACACCAAATATTTACTGAATGTGGTTGATGAAAAACAGTTGCCTAGGAAAATTAAGATATGTTTAATAATTTGACAAAGATATGAGGTGATAGATTATGAATTTAAACGGTGAAGTTCAGCTATACACATTTACATTATACATTATGGCCTTCCTGTCCCCCTTAAACTTAAGCCGGACCAACCTGAAGTTCCGGAAGCAACAGAAGACCTTTTGTCTCGGCTTTCTCTCTCCCTCTTCCTTGCTGACCTACCTGTCTGCTGCACTGACAGTGAGACTCTGGGGGTAGCCAGGCAACCAGAGTACCAGGCTCCTCCTCGACTAGTAGCCCCTGCACTGCCTCCGGGCCTACTGCACACTTAGGGGCTGTTACTGTAACCCTCCAGTCCCCTGCCTCCTTGCACTTAACCAGAGCATTGCTGCTCTGACTGCACCCCGCTCACCCCCACACTTTGCGTTATCGCACTTGCACAATCGGAATGACAAGGCCTAGTAAGAAAGTTTGTTTTGTCCTCCCTCTGTCTTGCTGAAAGTGTGGTGGCACCCTTCTAGGCCTCCATAGACTTGAATCCTTTAACTCCACTCAGAGTGCTGGACCTGATTAGCAATGAGAATCCAACCAGCGAAATTCAGGTCTTCTCCTGGCTACTGAAAAGGGTGCCAAAACCACAGAAACGCATCCACATATGAAGAAACCCTTGCCTGGCCTCTACCCAGTTCATCCCGGTTAGGACTTTTTCTGAAGTGCTACCAAATTCATCAAAATCATTCGACTTAGGAAGTACAAGACTCCACTCTTCGTATAAGGCTGTACCACCTGAGGACATGGTAGCGTAGAGAGAGCAGCCAGGCTCATCTTAGGAGGGAGAGAGGGCTGAAGAATTAGCACAAATGATAGTGGAATACAAATGGTCCAAAGAAACACTGAAACACCATGTTAAATAAAAAAAATGGTTTATTTAAATACAGGTAGGCCAGATAAATCTAGGGGTAAAAAAATACAACACATGAAATCACAATTATAAATACCCAACACTATAATTGAAGCTACACATACCCAGGTATAAACCTTATTTGAAATACCCATAAACAATCAGTATAGGTCACACCTATTCCTGGGGAGTAAAAAACAATTGTTACTTTCACTTTTGCATCCGTATCTTCACTTTCCCTTGCTGTTCCAGACAACTATTCCATCATTAGACAAGACAGGGACACCAATTAATCCAAGGGTGGAGGAATAGCCGTCATCTTCAAAAGCTCACTCGAACTTAGGATGATGCCCAACATCCAGATACCATTTGCTAAACTTCTATCCTGCAAGTTATGCCTCTCCCCCAACCAAACTATTACAGTGCATCTCCTATATAGGCCCCACGGCCCCATTACCTCAATTATTGATATATCGTCCATTCTTGCCGCTAACACCAAGCCCAACTCTCAAATTCTTCTACTTGGTGACTTTAATTTAGGCTACCAAGTTGTGAATGATCCCAAAGCCACAGACCTCCTAAACATTCTAACTGACTTTGGCCTCACCCAACACATCAAAGAGCCTACTCATATCAAAGGCTGCACTCTCGATTGGGTTGCTGACCTAAACTGCAAGCTTAACGTGATCTGTGACTCCATGCCTTTGGTCAGACCACTACAAAATAACCTTTGCAATTAACTCCAGTCCTCAAATCTGCAAACCCAATCTAGCCCCTGCCATTCAAACACGTAATAAGGATATCTAAACTGAGAAACTTCTTCCCATCATCCTTCCTCTACTATATACCTCTCTGACCACCAGCTCAGACCCTACAGTTTTAGTGGATATTTATAACCAGGCTATGCTCAAAGCACTCAATACTATTGCACCGCTAAAACTGCGTAAACAGAAACCTCGTTCTCATCTGACTCCTGGTTCACCCCTGCCCCCCATCTTAGAGACTTACGCAAAGAAAAAAGAAAGGTTGAGTCTCTCTGGAAAAATATACCCTCCCTGGTTAACAATAACAACCTAACTCTGGCCTCCTCCACTTATAAAGCTGCTATACTTGTAGCCAAAAAAGATGTCTACAACAAATGTATCATGCAGGCCCAATCTAACACGAAGGAACTTTTTAAGATCCTCAAGGAATTAGAGTGCCCTGTTGCCCCTCTGGTGACACGCTCCCCTGACGCTGCCTGATGTACTAATATTCAAAAGGCACTTTTAGATAAAATTGCCCTTCTTCAAGCAAAAATAAATGCTAAAAAGAAAAACCTAAACAATTTTTACCTTGAACACACCATTGTTTAACCTCCCCGTCCCTGTACGCCCTCTAAAACCTTTCAGCTTCTTCCCGCTATCCATTGAGGAAGTGGAAAATATTATCAAAAAGCTTAAACCATCAAACTGTCAAGATGATACCTGCCCTGCACCTATCATCAAGGAAGCTGCGCATGACCTTGCACCTTTTATTACTACCTTTATAAATGCCTCCTTCAGATCTGGCATTGTTCCAGCTAACCTTAAGGATGCTTGGGTTATCCCATTAATCAAAAAACCCTCCCTTGACCCAAGCAACCCCGTCAATTATAGGCATATCACCACGGTACCATACCTTCTAAAAATTCTGGACTGCGCTGCATACTTGCAAAGTCTCCGTCAATCGGGCTTCCGTCCGAGACACAGTACAGAAACTGCCCTCATTTAAAAACTCAAAATTACAACCTAAAAGATGAGGGCAAGTTGGCACTCCTCTTGCTTGATCCGTCAGCGGCATTTGACTTGGTTGATCATAAAATTCACTGCCACCATCTCAAAATTGCTGCACACTTTTCGGATTCCGCGTCATCTTGGATTAGTTCCTTTTTGGCGAATAGAACTAGGAGGGTCTTCTCTCCTTTAGCCTCTGCTGAACCTGTCCCTTGTGGAGTCCATCAAGGGTCTTGCGTCCCTCCCACATTATACAATGCATTTACCAAGCCACTCTTTGACACATTTGACTATCTGGGTGTCTCACACCAACTAGGCTGATGACACCCAGATACTCATCCCCATCTCTGGTGACTTTGCCCTTGATGTGAAGGCACTTCATGATGTCTACTCAATCATCCAGGCTTGGATGGCTCATCATGGGCTTTGCCTTAATGAGAAAACAGAGCTACTCATCCTTGGATCGCACTCCAAATTGGCCAAACTTGACCCAGCCTACAAATCATTCACCATAGACGGCATCATCATTAAAGTGTCGAACGCAGCAAAAACTCTAGGCATTTATCTTGACGCAAATCTCTAACTAGACAAACAAATGCCATAGCGTCTGCCTCGGCTTATACTTGTAAACTTATCACAGCCTGCAGACCCTTCTTGAGCACTGAGAACTGCATCATCCTAGCTAGAACACTAATCGTGGCAAAAATAGACTATTGGAACGCTCTCTACCTAGGGACCAGTCAAAAAAATATTGACAAGTTACACAAAACAATGCCATCAGGGCGGCCCTCAACATCCCTAGAAGATCTCACATCTCAGATACCAGACGCAACCTTCATTGGCTCCCCATCGTGCAGCGAATATCGTTTAAAACCTTAGCCTTAACCTACAAGGCACAGAACAACCTGGCACCAGCCTATCTGACTAGCCGTTTCTCGCAGCATGTCACGAATAGACTGCTGAGAACAGCCTATGTCAACACTCTCTATACCTAAATTTAAGATGCAGTCTGCTGGGGGATCTAGCATCCCAGTCCTCGCAGCTAAACTCTGGAACACCACCCCTTCCACACTCAGATCAGAACCTACGTTCCACTCCTTCAAAACCAAACTCTGGCTTCACAAGCTCGATGAGTCTACTACACTTATTATAGGCGCTTATCGTAACTACATTAGCACTTCTTACCCCTTTTTTACCTCTTTATGTTCTTTCTACCTCTCTTTCTCCTTTGCATCTCTTACTTAGGCTTTTAGCATCCTTTATGTTTCTGGATTATTATGTGTAACCTGCACAGTTATGTAACCTGTTTTTAAGTTTTATTGTATCATCTTTAAGATTGTTCGCCTGGGGGAACATGTTATGCCTGCCTGTAACCACCTTCTTGTAACTACGCGCCCAGATGCCTCAGGGCAAGGTTGCGCTCTACAAATAAATACAAATACAATTACATTCATTAATGCAAGGGCAGTAGACCCTACCAGTTATACAATGACTCAATACAAATCACATCAGTCAACTGGACAATATACCTTGTGAATAGTGGACCACTTATTCTAGGTACAGTAAAAACATAACTACTTTTGTGATAACACACAGTTCTACTAGGTGGGTACAACCTAAGGATGTAATATTCAATTACAGGTGCTTTTGAGATCAGTGAAACAGATTGAGATAAGCAGTAACTCTTGTAACTTATTTTTGGGGTGACACACAGCTAACTCAGGGTAAGTAAGGGCCCTATACTTTTTATATCTCACAAGGAGTCCAGGTTAGATCTTTCCCAACTATACAAATGACTGATGTAGGACTTATAAGGGACAGTTAGAACCACAGACTATGGGTTAGATAGCACAGGAAAAGTAAAACCTAATGTTCCACTTTACTGAATGACTCAAAGTTAATTCTAGGTAGGCAACAACCCAATAGACTTCTGGACAGGCTAAAAGCAAGTCAGGGGAAGCAAGACCCAGTTGGGGGACACTCATACAATTACCCTGTAGGAATAATCTGGTGAAATGGCAAAACAGTGTCTAAGGAAGAAAATATGTTTACCACACTTTTCAAGAATACTGCATCACACATCCAAGGTAAGAACTTTTGTAACTGTTCACTCTTAGAGTTACAGTTACCAACAAACTCTTTACATGCAAGTCACTTTTAAACACTTTCTTTCCTAGGTAAAAATCCCAATCCCATAAAAGGAGTCCAGGGCTTTGCAGAAGACACCCTAGCAGGATTCTAGCAGTGGGACTGGGTGCACTGGATGAAAGACAACCCCATCACAGAAAACACCCCACAGCTACACAAAAATCCTAAGACTTAAGGTAAGTACATACCCAAGTCAACACAGTACCTCAGCATGGAAGAAGATTTTGCAGCAGGAGGACTTCAGGGTCTGCAGCCAAATACCCGGTCAGTGGATTCCTTGTTGTGGCGACTGAAAACAAGACCTCCGAAGGAACTTTGCCTAGAGCCTTCATCGATCCCTGCTGAATGCAGTTCTGGCAATTTGGCGCCTTTTCAAGAAGCACAGAGGACAGAAAATTCTCGTCGCTACAAAGGTTCAGCAATCTGTTGAGGGAACTTTTTGGACTCGATTCATGTCTCTGGATATCCACCAGGATGCCCACGAAGTTTCTGCGAGATTCGGAAGACCATGCACCGCCCAAGCTCTGGGTCGGGGTCGTCGTTTTCAGGGTCCCCAGGTAGATTGGAAGGAAGGGCTACAGCAGTCTACGGTTACAAAGCAGGCTCTCCAGTCACTGGAAATCGTTTCTGCTGCTTTTCCTTCATCATCCTCTTCAGTTTTGTTTCCATTCCAGTGGTCCACTTCTCTTCAGCTTCCAGGTTTGCAGTATTTAACAGTAACTGCAGCACAACCTCTACATTCTCTCCACATTTTACAAGAAGGGGCTGTCTGGTTGTCCAACCAGGACAGCCAGCCCCCAATTGGTATTTGTCCCCATTCAGGCAAGGATGAAGACAAAGGGCTGTGGAGTTTTGGACTCTTCCCTCGCTTCCTGCCCTCAAAGACAGACTGGAGCCTGGGCGGGGAGTGCAGGGGACTCCCAAAAAAGATACAAATCACACAAAGTAATTTCCTGCCCTGGATGTCAGGGGAAGGAACAAGAAAGGACAAGAAACACTAAAATGGCGAGAAAAGAAGACAAGGGGCCATTTAGGTAAAATGATCACCCTTAGATGCCTGTACTGCAGCTGTGAACACAGCCCACGGTAAAGGTGCACCAAAGATCCTTTCTACCCTTGGGAACTCTAGTTCACTCAAGGTTATCCACAGAAAGTTAAAAGGGGAGCCCTTAGGGCAACGCAGCAGCAACTACAGGCACGTATTGCCAATACATAGTTAAAGAGGAGAACTTTAAAAAGACACTACGGAGATTCAACAAAATGACACCCAACAAAAAAAAAAGTTTGAAGATTCTGTGAGTGTGGAAAAAGGTTCCCACTCACAGAGGTATTAAGGAGAAATATCCCACTAGCAAAGCAAAACGTTCAGCGTTGACCCAGGTCAGGAAGATTGACCATTTCTGTGAAAGTCTTACCTAGCCATCCCTGCTGCAAATTTCCTCCCAGTGTCCTGTCTTCAAGACAAGGAATTAATTGACCAGGTTTTTGGCTGCAGATTCTGACAATGTCCTGCTGCAAACCTTTCTTCTGTGCTGAAATACTGTTTTGGCTGGGGTATTACTTACCTTAAGCCTTGTGTGATTCCTGTGAAGCTTTGGGGGGGTGATTCATGTGATTGGGAGTCCTCTTATCCAGTTCGCCCAGGGCCAATCCCGCTAGGGTGTCTTCTCTGAAGTTCCTGGACCCTAACTAATGTGAACTACTTACTTGTTTTGAAGATACTTACTCAGGAACTCAGACCTTTCCTGCAACTGAACCCTATCTCAACCTGCCTACAGCTGGCACCTAGACCAAGAGTGTCCCTCTTCTGCCTCAGAGATCTCATGCAATAGACTAGGGAAGGACTGGATAAGAAAGGGATTGTGCGCCTTACAAGTGTTAAAAAGTTCATTACTTGTGAAAGAGTTGATTGGTACCTGCCGCTTCGAGTGATCAGTTACAAACGTTCTTACTTACCTTGAAGGTGTGCTGCCATTCGGAAAAGTATCTGCAAGGTTATTTTACTCACCAGTGAATTGGTTATGGCTCTTTCCCAAAAGTAATGCTGTTGGTTTCACTTACCCATTTCTTTCGGAAAAGGAGTGTACTGGTCCTTGCTTCCCCTGACCTGCTGTTTAGCCTGTCTAGAATAAGTATGCCTTGGGTTTTACTTACCTTGAATAGATGTATGATACGTTGAAGAGTTATTGCTTGCCTTTGTGTTCCACTGATCTGAAAAACAACCTCAATTCTATATTACACCAAAAGGTCTTACTCACATGGTATAACTGAGTGGTATCCCGAATATAGTTCTAGGTTTATACGGTTCCGTGAATATGTGTTTCACTTTTCAAAAAAGTATCCCTGCACAGGGTTGGTTTACTATGTGATTGCTTAACGGAGTGTCACTGCATGACTGACCGGGTCTACTACCCTTGACTTACTGTAAAGCAATCTAAAAGTAACTGACTGTTTTACTCCCCATTAATAGCTGTGTCCTTTACCAAATGTGTTTGATAAGGTCAGACATCCCTAAAATTACTGTTATTCTGAAGAAGGTTTATGCTTTGATCTGTGTACCTTCAAGCATTGTGCTGTGTTTTTATTATCAATTTACCATATACTCAGGTGGTACAGCCTTATACTAGGAGTGGAGTTTTATACTGTTTCTGTTGTATGGTTTTACTAAGCCCTTAGTTGAACTTCAGAAAAACTGTCCGAACAATAGTACTCATTTCCCCAAGTTTTATATGGGTCTACTTGCATTTAAATAAACCATTTATTTTTACAATATAGTGTTAGTGTTTCTTTGAACCATATGTATGCTACAATTGCTTTGTACCAAATAACAGTCATGCTCTCTTCCTTGTAAGATCAGCCTGGCTGCTCGGTCATGATACCACATACCCAGGTTATACAGCCTTATACTAAGAGTGGAGCTTATGTACTGCCTCAGTTGGACTTTAGAAAAACTGTCCTAACAGGTGGGACTGCCTGGTCCCAGTCCACAACTGTGGTGCCTGAAATCCTAGTGTGCATTCATGACTAAAACCCACAGTGGTCCCTGATTGCACCACTGCTGGCTGAGTGAGTGGTGCAGTTCCTTGCTATTGGAGGGCTAAGTTTGATCACTCACCAGAACGTAGGACAAGGAGCCCTGAAGCCATTCCAATAGATCAGTTGGCTGCGCAGCTACACAGAATACTTGGCTCAGTTGCTGAAGACATGTGGACGACTCCTGAAGAAGTAGTGCGTCCTTAACTGCAACTGTCCCGGGGAAGCCCTGCTGGATTACCCGATTCGCGGTCGGTGCTTCGACCCTTTGATTGGTGGGACCAACCAGTCTATCCGCTCACGTTCCTGTAGCTGTCACTCACGCAGTAGGGTGGCTGTCCTGAAACGACAGCCAGCCAATCACCACTGGGTGCATTCAGGTAACCAAGGAGACCAATGACAGGGAGTTTCGGGCACCCCCCTCCCTCACTTCCTTCCCTGCCAGACCCACTGGAGACAGAAGCGGGTTTCAGTACTGAAGCCCGCCAAAGGCAAAACGAACAAAAGGGTTAAACCTGGTTTGGCAAACAAAGTAAAACCCAAGAAAGACCTCACAAACAAGTAAGTGAAAAAAAGACGACCTGGGCCGTTTTACAATGGTCACAAACTATTGGTTGTTATACTGCAATGGTAGGAAAATTAAATCACTACCACCAGCATTTAAAGTCGTGAGGGTAACATAAGAAATGTTACATGATTTAGTAGGAAAAGGGGCTATTAAGTAACCCCCCCCCCAGCACTCCACATAAGATGGGGTGCGCTGGACCTACACAGGGACGCCACATAAGAGGGGGTGTGCTGGACCTACACAGAAAAAAAGCTAAGTAAAGTCGATTTCACTTGACTACTCTTAGGAACAGTAGTTCACCCAAGAGAAGGTACCTAAACCTTATGTGGAATTCAAAGGACTTCTAGGTCACACTGCACTGAGGGTGCCGTGCGTCACCATGCAAAAAGTAGATGCCTATGGATTTTGTCAGACTCCAAATACAAAACGAATACAGAATCCAACTTGGATCAAAAATACATGAGTGAGAAAAAGGTCTCACTTACTCCAGGATTAAAATTAAAAGTCCTTAAATCCAGCACAAAAGCTGGGGGTCTCTAAGGTTGAATGGAATTAGCACAGAAATTAGTATTCTCCCCAACAGTGCTCAAAACAGTTTTGTGAGACGGGAAAAAGTTTGAGGGCTTCTTGGGTACAATGAAGGTAGATGACAAGTACGTTTAGTGAATAGAAGTGTTGCCCACAATCAGAATGCTTGCACGAGCAAGCAATGGCAAAGCCAAACTTACCAAGGTTTCTAAAAGTTAAATTTTAAAGGGGAGGACAGGGGCTCAGTTAAGTACTGTTACAACTCAACCCCGTACTCTGGTTCGTCTTACGACTTGTCAGGTCTTAAGAGGGTGCAAGGTTACTTTTCCCACCGTCAGCTCTGGTATTCGATGCCCCGGGGTTGCAGATTCAAGCACTTCTCGGGTCACAGACAAATGCTGGTGCAAGGTCTTCAGCATGGAGAATGCAGAATAACTTGATGCATGGTACCTCCCAGCACAGGATTGAATGCAGGACAGTGGTTTTGGATGACGGCCACCAATGCATTGCGACACAGGGGGGCAGAACTTTCACGGCCAGATTGACCCTCTCATCCCCATGATGTGGGAACCACAAGATTTGGCAGAAAAACTGTAGCATAATCTGTGGATCCCCAATGTTCCAGGCCTCAACGCGGAATGAGACATCGACAACATGGTAGCCCAAACTCTGAGCTGGTCTGCCACTGGGTGATACAGGGGCACTTCAGAGGGCTCTTTGCAAGACTCCGAGCTGATGTTTAGGGTGATCGGTCCCACCACCCCAGAAGGTTGAGGCTCCTTTGCTGGACTTCTGGAGATCACTACCCAGACAGGGCTTGCCAGGGAGAGCAGCCAGGCCTCCTTTGAACAGGTTGGCGCTCTCTTCACCTGTCTGGCAGCTGGACAGTATATTTGGCTCCTTCAAGTTTTACAGCTCATGCATACCATCCAGACACACTGAAACCAGTTTGGGGATTGTGACCAAACTATCCCAACCCACTTCCTGGCAGCAACCACACATGGCCCTGCAGTAGTCTGTGAAAAGCCCCAGCTTTGCTGGGCACTTGAAGTCCATATAATGATTTTCCTGTCCTCACAGGTCAGGCAAAAGGGTTAGTGCCAATATCGCCAAGGGACAA
Source organism: Ambystoma mexicanum (assembly GCF_040938575.1). Lineage (NCBI taxonomy): Eukaryota > Metazoa > Chordata > Amphibia > Caudata > Ambystomatidae > Ambystoma > Ambystoma mexicanum. Next base: position 179,732,845 of record NC_090921.1, read on the forward strand.
ACGAAAAACCTGTGGCACGGCCATGTTTGGACACTAGCCACAGTAGGTAGCGAAATGCTGTAAACGTGGTAAGGCTGAAACCAAATACACTAAAATAAATAGCAAACCCTAACTGCGGCCACAAGTCTGTCCCTTAGGCACATCTAAAGTGACCAAACATCACCCCAAATTACTGCATTATAAGTTAAATGTTAAAGGTATTTGTACCGTGCACCGTCACCAACGGAATTGGTCCCCAGGCGCTCAGGCGGATCTGCAAACGATAAAGGTGGGATGGGTTAGTAGGTTGAAGAAGGGAGTAGGATAGTGAGAGGAGTGGTGTGCTGTTGGCAGCTTCAACTCAGTATACACCGGGTGCTGAGCTTTGGTGCAGGTATCGGATCCGAGTCAGTCCGCGTGTGCTGTTGATCCGGTTTATGTGTTGTTGCAGTGTTGTGAAGTGCGTGCGGTTTGTTGTGCGAGAGATGGTTGTGTGAGTTTTTGAGTGAGATAAGTATGCAGAGTTTGAGCTTATTGGTTAGTGTTGTATAGTAAAATGACAAAAGTTACCAAAAGTGGCAAGAAGAGTAATAAAACAAAGGAAAGAATGTTTCCCAGTACGGACAGCATGAAGGACATGCTGGTTTCCCCATGACAAATGAGCTAAAACAAGTGCAGTCAAGCTGAAGGCTTCACTGCACTGTAAAATGTTCAGTTCAGATTCAAAAATAAAAAGCAAAAAGTTGGTGTGTCCATAAAAAATGGAGGGAAAGGTGATGAAGAGAAATCATTCCTAACAGGAAAGTGCAGACAAAGGTCTTCGTTGGTCGCTGAAGGATTCCCGGTGGGTGGCTTTGGCAATGCTGGGTTCCTCAGCATCAGAACTTCGGACTTTCTGTTGGAGCTTTCTTCAGAATCTTGGTTGCAGTGATCGACATTCAAAATGGCTCCAGACCCTCTTATCCAAATCTCCTGGCTGGGAGCTGCCCCAGCCCTCCAACGGGAAATAACGCCACCATGCAAACTGGTTGTGGCGGTCCAATCATGGATAGAAAGCTACCCGACATCTGCCTAGCAACAGAAATCACCTGGGTGGAATGTGTATTTGGACCAGATAGTCCATTTCAACCAGTTTGACGACTGTAATTCAAAGGCTGGACCCCATGAAAATACATTACTTTATACAGAGAGTAATTAGACAAACAAAAAAACAAGTAGCCAAAAGAGACAGGAATTTTATTTCAAGGCACTGCCATTTTGAGTATCTAAACTGAAAATGGCATTGTCGTGGTTAAAAAAAGATGCTACATATAGTGCACCAGAAGAAAACTTAAGGTTCATTGCCACCAGCCGGTCTGTGCAGATTGGGAGCATTACAAACATTTTGCTATACTGCATTACAAAGTAAAAATATAAAATGCAAATGGGAGAAACGCTCCCAAAACAATTTAGTGAAGCAGGTAGGCCACATTCCCCCCACAGCAGCCAGGATATAAATTAATATACCAATATGCTTCATGTTGTATTGATATCAATGGAGGGATAGTTGCAAAAAGGAATAATTTCCATAACAATATCCAAGGCACATGCCCCTTATCTCCATGATTGTCAGGTACTCACGTGTGAGGGGCCCCACATTCCAAGCAATGTTATTACACCAGCCGGTTGCCTGCACCCAGTGAACTGTGCCAGCATTGATCCACACTAAGTCACCTGGCCTTTGGATGAATCTATACACTGGGATGTTCTCCTTGTAAAGGTCCTCAAGGATTGGCCACCAGGAGCCAGTTAGGTAGTCAACATTGTGCCTGCAAATTTCATTTAAAAAAAACACAATAGTCAAAAAATAAAACACTTACAAATACCACAGTACCCTCTGACCTTTCAGGTTCAATCCTAATCTCATAACTCGCTATGAATGTTCCTGCTGAGCAATGCCTAATGCCGTCACTGGCCCCCTTCCAAGGTTGCAGCCCGCCCTGCACTCCCCAAAATATCCACGAATCCAGAAAACCCATAAAACCCGTATCCAAAAATGCCAAACCTTAGGCGGTGATACCTTTAGGAGATAAGAAAGGGTGTGTGATTAATTTTAATTAAAAAGTATCAAGAGCTGCTTCATCCCACCGCAATGAGGCTTTCCACCTGCAATCAAACTATTTTTCACAGTCCACCCATCACCTCCACTCTTGCAAGTTGGCACCCAAATGTGGTCCAGCGTTTCATATCCCTTTGCTTACATTACACCCCACTATTGCTATGGCCATAACCCCACATACATCTTGTCCTCCCATGACTGCCTACAATGCCTCCCTCCCAGTGTCCCATTTGTCACAGCTCTCACTTTTCACAGAAGGCACTGATGGTCTCCCAGTAATGCTCGTGTACGGCAAACCATTCGCAGTCCCCAGGCCCGATGTTTATGTTCACTGAACAGAAGTTGTTGTTCTCCTGGTGTCCTGCAGAAGCCAAAAATGTGTCAAAAGAAATACCAAGAGGTCAAAAGAGATTGTTTTCTAGTCTTGTAGAAATTTCAGAACAAGTTGAGACTTCTGATACATGCCTCTTCTAACTTATATGGGACTGTCAGCACCTGTGACATTCACACTGTGTTGTATAAGGCCATAACCACATATTTAACACTGGCTGTTGGGGAGAATTTTGCACAACACTCAGGAGAAGGCTGTGGAATCATCTAAACTAAAGGTGGATCAGTGCATTTCCCAAAAGAAAAGACCATACTTTTCATTGATAAGCGTAGCCCACCAGTCAGGCTTCAGTTTGGCTGGGAAAGACATTTAGTCAGACTCCTCACAAGAACACCCACATTGGTATACTGTAGGAATATACACTTCATTATAAGGTAACACAACATATTTATGATGGGAAAAATAAGTAAAGTTACAGAGAACAAATCGAGAACAGTAGCTAAAAACAGTAATTGGCCAGTAAAGGCCCAACTCAATCCAGAAACACAAATGTAGGCCCCATACATGTAAAATTTCAGATGCAAGTTAAGTGAAAGACTCCTAGACAATGTTACACACAATAATGATGATGGGGTTCAGAATCCCAAGGTACAAAACAGAACTTAGTGCAGGCTTCCGATTATCTTCTACAGAAAGTATTATATGCAACATATATGCATATAACAGCATAGCAGTTCTATGTTGAGCACTGGGGATTGGGTTGACCTGTGCTCAACATTTAAGTGCTATACAGAGTTGGTAAACAGCCAGGAGGGCTACAAAAGTCCAGGATCTCTTTAAGACAGACAGTCCTTAGGTCCAGAAGGGACTACTACATGCCAAGGAGGGAATTCTATGCATCAGTGCAATCTTCATAGTTAAAAGTCCCCAGTTAATCAGGGGAAGTCCCTAAAGATACAAGGCTTTGTGAGGAACTCCAGAGACCTTGGGGTCCCTAGAAAAAAGTCAGTCCAGCTGAGTATTTTGTAGTGTCACTTGTAAGAGTTCCAGTGTTGAAAACTGTGCCGCATAGGAAATAGGAAAAACCAGGTAAGTAGGTTTCTTTCCACAGGTGCCAAGAACAAAGCAACAGACTCCAGGAGACACCAATGGTGACCCAGAAGAAGAGATCCAGTGGATGGTTTGAGATCTAGCAGCCACAGGAGCAGAGAAGCAGAGCAGGATTCAGGCCCCAATGTTAATCAATAGAGAAATGCAGCAGAAGGGGCATGCAGAACCCAACAACAACAACAACAACAAGGGTCCGTGAGAGGGAGTATCTGGATTAACCCACCAACCTAGGGCCCAGAGGCAAGTACTTACAGGTAGGCAGACATGGTTATCCTCAAAAGATCCAGCATCTCAGAGCTCAGGAAAAAGGGTGTTAGAAAGAAATGTGCCAATTCCTCTCTACCTTAGAGACCCCCAGCAACTTTGCTGGATTTTGAGGACTTGAATTTTTAACCTGGAGAGAGGGAGTAGTGCAGTGGCACAGGAAAGTCTTTCAGATTTCCCCAAGGTTTAAATACCTACACTTGGATAAACTACTGCTTCCCAGAGCAGTGAAATGAAATTGACTTTACTTTCCAGACCCATCAAACACTATCTTACAGTAGGATGCAGGAGGTGTTACTTAGTATCCCCTTTGTCTAGCTTCTCATGTAACAATTTTATGTTACCCTTTCCTCGATGAATGGCTGGTGGCAGTGTGACATTGTGGCGTTGGCAGCTGCAGTAAAGCACCCAAGGGTGCCATTTTTATCAAAATGGCCCTGGTCTTTTTTTGCCGTTTCTTTGTGGAAAGGTCCTTCTTGAGATTTACTCTGCGCGCCAAACCAGGTTTGGTCCCTTTGTTCGTTTCGTCTTTGGCAGGATTCACGAGTGAAGGCCTCCTCTGGCTTCAGGGTGTCTGGCAGGGCAAGAAGCGAGGGAGGTGCTCGAAACTCCCTGTGATTAGTCTCCTAGCAGACAGGAATGCACTCCTAGGTGATTAGCCGGCTGGCTCTCCGGCAAGGCCAGCCACCCTGCTGGGTGACTGACAGCTAGGCTGGAATCAATGGGAGAAATCTGCCTAAAAGGCCAGGCTTTTTGGCTTGCAAGGCAGAGTCGCCACTGGACGAAGGAATCCGAAGAAGAACTTGGAAGAGATGCCTGCTGCAATTCCTGGACTGTTGGTTTGCCCGGTGAAGCCCTGCTGCTGTGCTGAAGCTCCGAATTCCATTCGACTAGAGAAGCCCTGCAAGGACGACTTCTCCCCTTGAGTTGGTGGAACCGTTCAACTCTAAAGTAAGCCACCTGGACATCCTCTCGAAGCGGGTTGAATTTACACTGCCGTTGCTGCTGGAAACCGTAGAGCCAGGGACATTAACACCAGACTGTGTGCGTTGCTTTTAAGTTGGCCAAGAGCTCCAGGAAGATCCTCCGGACTCCCAGGAAGCAGGACTGACCGAGCGTGAGCCACCAACAGTGCTCGACCCAGGTGCAAGGAAAGCCCATCTTGACAGCCAAGAGAGAACGAGGGCTGGCGAGAACACCATCAGATCCTCCCATTGTCCGCTGGCCTGTGTCAGGGCTGGCTGGAGTAGTATACAGGAAGAGTTTGGCTAGAGTAGTATTCAGGAAGAGTTTGTACATAGAATTAACATTGTGGTTGCCCAAGTCAAGATGGAGAGAAAGAAACTTAATCTGATTGGGTTAAGGAACAATAGTATGTTTGGTTTGTCTTATTGGTGGATAGGATAATGGGTTGGATTCTTGGGAGGTGAGCAAGATTCTAAACTTCCTTTCATCCATAGTAATTCAGTGGCTAGTTGTGTATTAGTTAAGCTCCTTAAGTAAGGCCTTTCAGAGTTCAGAAGATTTACCAAAGAAATAAGAAAATCGTTTGCTGAGCCAGAGTGAACTAGAAGACATCAGGTGGGATCGTTATTTTTAAAAGCTAAAAGATTTTCACAGTGAACTTTCATCTTTCATAAGAAAAACTTAAGAGTTTACGAGTTTACGTTTACTGAGTATAAAGACGTTTTAGTTCTATTACTATAAGAAAACACGTGTAAAGACTATGCGCTCAAGTTTTAAAGTTGTTGACTGCATGAAAAGTGTTTCAAGATGGTTTAAACGCGTGCGCGAGTCCGCGTGACGTCAGTAACGTTGTTATGGGAGAGCGCAGGTATTCTGAGGGATAGAGCGGGTGTCCAAATGAATAGCATGAGTGTTTTTTGAGCGCGTGCACATTTTTTAACCTGAGAGACTTTGCGTAAGAAAGCGCGTGTTGGGTTGCGATAGAGCGCAAGTCCATTTTTAACTAAGCGCAAGTTGTTTTGAACGCGTGTACAATTTTTAAGTGAGTGACATTGCGTATAACCGCGTGTGTTCGGAAGCGATAGAGCGCGAGTTCATTTACGTAGCGCGAGTTGTTTTTTTAGCACGCGTACACTTGTTTTCACGCGTGCGGGTATTTGTTAATATGCACGTGTGAATTTTATACGCGAGGGCAATTTTTTCACGTCTTGTGATTTCGCGTGTTTATCGCAAACGCGTGTCGAGAAAGAAACTATGTGTTCGTATGTGTAAAAAGAAAAGGTTCACCCGCAGAAGGAGAGCAGCATTCAAGAAAGTTTATGAGTTTCTATTTAATGTAATTTTATGCAAAAGGAATTCAATTCTTCAAAGAAAGACTGCATTTCACAAAAACATTTTAAACTCAAACTTTATAGAGTTGAAAGAACTTAAAAAGGCGAAAAAGAATTACATTACTTTAGAATCCTAAAGAGACTTGAATGGCTTGAGACTATATGCACTAAGCATTATAACTGTTTACAAGATATTCCATACAGATAAATAACCTCTCAGTCTAATACAGAGGTTTTAGAGGTAATGAAGTTAGAGTTTATTTTAAAATAATTTTAGAAAAGAAGTTATATTAATATATAAGTAACCAAGTGTATTTGTTTACTACAGATACCAGAGCCTACCAGACGGTTGCAGGGCTGCAGTGTCTCAGTTATTTTCTCCAAATTACCCATTCCCTTTCTTGGGGTTCTCAGCTCAGCTTATACTTAAGGGTTGAGAGGTGAACTCCTGGTGAGGGTCTGTGGGGCCAGCATCAGCTCCTGTGGAATTCAGTCAAGTCGGACCCTGACAGCCTGACACCACTGGCTGTTGAGCCACTCTTGCATGGGACGCAGCCGCGCATGAGGAACTAAATAAATGCACGACGCAATCATTCTAGCAGTCGCATGGCCTTGGGTATCGTCCCTTCCCAACTGGCTACATATCGAGGGATCTGAAACAGCAAGTTCTGAACCCTCTGTTGGAGGCGAAGATGAGGCCGTCTTTCGTAAGAATTACAGCCCCTAGAAACTGTTTGACCTGACTGGGGTCAAAGCTGGATTTCTTCTCGTTGATGGAGAATCCCAGACTGAACAAGAGGTCTATTGTCTTCAGAGTGTTAAATAAGCATGTTTTGTAGTAGTCCCCTGTTATGAGCCAGTCATCGAGGTAAGGGTAAACTGCAACGGAAGCTACCGCCAGAACCTTTGTAAACACCCTTGGCGCCGAGACAATGCCAAAGTACTTTGAATTGATAGTGCCTGTCCTCTATCGAGAACCTTACATATTTTCTGTGCCCTGGCAACATTGAAATATGAAAGTATGCATCTTTCATGTCCAGTGTCGCCATGTAATCTCCCTGTTTTAATATGTAACTTTTGAGGTTTGACAAATTTGTTCGCTGGGCGCAAGTCTAGTACAGGGCGCATGGTGAGGTCCTTTTTGGGTACAAGGAAGTACACTTCATAAATACCCTTGTTTACCTGAAGAATAGGAACGGCTTCTATGGTGTCCTTTTCCAGAAGTGCTTCCACCTCTTGTATCAGGATTCGCAGATGGTCTGGCATCAGGAGTCGTGCTTTGGGCAGTCTGAATTGTGGTGGTCGGGCGAATTCCACACAGTACCTGTGGGCGACCGTCTTGAGAACCCACTGGTCTAACGTTATCCCCTCACATGCCTAAATGGAAATATGCTAAGCGCCCCCCCCCCCCCAACCGGGGTGACATGGGAGGGGACCTGGATCCATAGGTCATTTCTGACCAGAGGCTGTAGTACACCTGGAGTTGGGGCCTCTGCCTTTCGCGCGCTGGGGTCCCTGGATGGATAGTTGGCTGGGGGTGCTGGATGCCTGTCATGAGTTCCAGGCATTTCCCGTATTATATAGGTTTTGAGTGGAATGGGATTGGCTCGAAAGGACCTGCAGGAGCCTGGGGGGAGGGCTTTTGGATGATTTTCTCAAGAGACTTAAGAGTCTCATGCTCCTTTTTGGCAGTCTCGAGGGCATCGTCGACTGCTTTACCTAAGAGATTGGTCTCAACAGGCTTATTAATAAGAGCTACCTGGGTTTCCGCCTTGAAACCAGAGTTCCTAAGCCAAGCATGAACATGCCGTTTGAGCAGGGTGTCTTGAGCTAGTGATCTTCCTGCCATCTCCGCAGCATCCAGCGTGTTCTTCAGTACATTTTGGTTGACCTGCCTGCCTTCGGTCACGAGAAGTAACTTGGTTCTAGCGGGCTCAGGTACCTCTTGGAGGCCCTCCTGCAGTAGGTTCCACTGTGCATCGGCATACCTAGCAAGCAATGTAGTGTTTGCTAAGCACGTGGAAAAAGGCAGCTGCTGTGGTGATCCGTTTTCCCAAGGCGTACAGCCTCTGACCCCTTATCAGGAGGTGCCTCTCCTGTAGCAAGGGGGACTCCTGCCCGTTTACGGGTGGTGGTAACCACTAGTGAGTCGGGGGTGGCATGGTCCTTAATGTATGTAGGGTCAGTAGGCAATGAGCAAAATCATTTCTCCACCCTCGGATTTACGCCCAGTCAGGGCTGGCGTAATCAAGGAAGGAGCCAGTCTCCTCTTGATAGAATTGAGAAGAGGTATGGCCTTGCTGGAGGGAGGCTTCTCTTTGTGGATATCTTCCACAAAGTCCTATTCAGGCAAAGCCTCCTGGGTGGCTATCTGAAAGTATTCAGCTGCCTTCCTCAATATGGCGCTGAACGCCATCTGATCGTCCACTGGGGAAGCTTGGCGAGCCGGGGTGGAGGGAGGGGAATCCAAACATAGGACATCAGGGTCTTGGTCGTGAGTGGGGAGTGCCCATGGTTCCGTCTCACACTGGTGACTGTCCTCCCAGTCTCCTATGGGATCTGCCTGGTCATCCACAGTGCAGTTCTGTAGGAAGTTAGTATCCTCCTCCTCATCATTAATGTCCTGCAAAGTGTCCATCTGGATCTCGCCTTGGGGATGCATGGAAGTGCAATCCTCCTGAGAAGCTCCTAATTTTCCTGAAAGCGAGAAACTTCTACAACCTGTCCACACACCCTTCACATTTTTCTCTGGTCCATCTAGATGAACCAGAAGAGTCTAGGGGTGGAAAATTTACATTTTCCTCCTGATGTCGCCGAAATTTGTCTCCAATAGCTCTAGACAAGGGCACAGAATTACCCTTAGTCCTCGCGAGCATCGGGGTGCTGAGACGTGTCTTTCGACATGTCTGCGGACCACTCCTTGTGCTGTCATCTCCTTAGACCTCTCCTTCAGCCCCATTGCCGAAGCAATCCTAGCGATGCTTTCGGAGATGTTCGGCGAATCGGGGCGATGTGCCGGTTGACTAGGAGGCCTAGCAGTAGATTTTTCTCCTACCGGGCCCTTTGGCGGCGTCTGAGAGTCAACTACGCGCATTTCGATGGTCGGATGTGTTTAGAAAGTAGCGCCCTTTGGTTTAGAAGGCACAGTCGCAAGACGCTGCTGTGGATGCGGGGAAGACCGTTGATCTTGAAGATCAGAGGATTCAGTCGAAATTTTCGGCGGTCCGGTTGGCGCTGGATGGTACCGTCGAAACCGGGGTTGGGGGTTTAGTGTGGCTTCGAACTCGTACGCCCCTGTTGCCGGGTGTTATCCCCATAGCATGGCTCGTGTCAGGCCTAGCGGTTTCGGGGGCGGGTGTGGTGGACCTAGGAGTGTCCGTCATGATGGTAGATGGCATCGGACACGGATGCCTGGTCATTACTAGTACCCCTGTCACTTTTGGCGGGTGCGGGTAGAAGATCCAGCCCGCAAAATGCCGCAGGCCGCCCACTGCTTAACGCTGCGCTCCTTAAGCGTTTTAGGGCGCAGGAGTTTACAGGCCACGCACCGCGCTTCGTCATGGTCAAGGGGTAGACAATTATTGCACTTAGAGTGCTTGTCCTTCCAAGGATATCTGACCCTGTAAGAAGGGCAAAACCTAAACGGTGTACTTTCCATAGCGAAAGGCAATAAATGCGATGACCTGAACTAGAGGGCAAAGAAGGGGAAAGAGACATAGCTGAAAGGATATGGCCACCCCGCCGGATCTTAGGCATCGAAAGTCCACAGCAGTCTTCGGTGAAGTGCAGGAACCACCGTCAAAATGACTTAATGGGATAATTGACAAAGTCTATATACAAGTGATAAAGTCTCTTATGAAAGAGCTCTGCAATAGGTAGACCAGTAATCTGGGTGGGAAAAAGAAAATCTGAGGGACCTCAGCACGTGAGAGATTTTGGGTACACTACACGTCACGATAGGGATAGTGTTACAGACATGCCTATGACGAAGTCCCCTTTCAGTCCCCGAAAGACAAGATGCAATACTCCGCGGCTACTACTGGATGTCGGACTATATGCACAGCATGTGATTCTAAGCAGATTAACGAGCATCAGAAATTAAATGTCCACAGTGTCCTACTTATTCATGTCACCTGAGGGTATAGGAAGTGTGTGTGACATCCCAAATGGATGCTTGCAGATTTAGTGAAACTAAGTGTGTATTTGGAGTGTATGTGTGTGTCACTATTATATTACCCCTTCTGAAGAAGGCGGACTCAAACCGACTGAACAATTATCAATTTAATTATCAATTTAACAATCAAGAAATCTTGTGTGTACATTTATTTGAATACTTGTCACTGTGAATCTCTGTGCAACTCCCCTACAGGTCATATTGGCCCCTCTTGAGATGAGCCTGGCTGCTCAACACGCTACCAACCTGTGTAGTACAGACTTATACCAAAGGTTGGGTTCCTATTGCCAGGAGGTCAGGGTTGTTGTAGTGTACCCAAAGGGTACTGCATACAATCTTGCCTAACAAGGGGTGTCTCCTATATATTTTTACACCTACAGGAGCTGGTTCTGCCTGCCACCAATCCCATTAGGGGATTTAAGATGATGGTTTTGGCGGCAAGCAAATCACATTGGCCTAAAAAAACGTTAAACACTGAAGGCCCACATCCACAGAAGTGTAGTGGCCTGTCCAGAGCCAGGAACTGGTGTGAACCAGTCCAAACCACCACAGAGGCTGTCATCTTGGGCTCACAAAGAGCCTGCATAGCCAGAACTGCCATTTTAAGGCCCGTCTCATGTTTTCCCGCAGAGAAAGAACAAGTTACTTACCAACTGTAACGTTCTTTCGACTGGATGTTCCTCCTACGTATTCCTCATCTTATGATATTCGTATCTAGCCAGCTTCGGCGGTTCGGAAAGAAATTCTCTCGGCAGAGGGCGCTGTGCACACGGTTGTGGCATCGAAGTACCTTAACGGGCTCTATACCCTGTCGACGTCACCATCAGTATAAGTAGCTCGAGCCGCGCCCGTTGGCATCAGTTCTGTTTTTTCGAGGATATATTTGAGGAACACGCAGGTGTGCCCCATGACTGATAGACCCTTTGTGAGAGGAGAGTGTAATTTACGTAAACTGTACTGCAGGGTAGGATGGGAGGGGCAATGAGGAATACGTGGGAGGAACATCCAGTCGAAAGAACATTACAGTTGTTAAGTAACTTGTTCTTCGAATGGATTGTGTCCTCCCACAAATTCCTCATCTTATGACAGACTCCCATAGCAGTGGCAATTTTGGGGGGGGTGGACTCATTATTTTCTCATGGACGGAATTAAGTACTGCCTTGGCAAATAACCCTTCATTGGAAGAAGAGGCATCTAAGCAATAATGCTTGATGAAGGTATGCGTTGATGGCCATGTTGCAGCTGAACAAATATCTGCTGCAGGGACTCCCCTCTTCAGAGCCCTAGTGGAATGGGCTCGAAGGCCATCCGGTGGGTCCTTTCCCGCCAATCTGTAGCACTCAATTATAGCCAGAATGATCCAGCGGGATATAGTCTGTTTTGTCACCGCTAATCCCATAACCTACAAAAGGTTTGTCATCTTGACGCAATTTTGACATTCTTGAAATGTAAAAACTGATAGCCCTTTTTGGGTCCAGTCTATGCAGTCTCTCCTCTTTCCTCTTTGCCCAAATAGGAGGAGGGTAGAATGTTGGCAATATATGATTTTGTGTGACAAGTGAAAGTCAGAAACTACTTTTGTTAAGAAAGAGGGTTTAACCTTAAGAACCACTTTGTCCTTGTAAAAAGTAGTATATGGAAGTTTACATGAGCGCCTGTAGTTGTCTAACGCTGCGGGCTGATGTTAAGGCCACAAGAAGAACAGTTTTTAATGTTAGAAGCCTCAAGGGACAGGAGTGCAGAGGCTCAAAAGGTATACAAGTTAGAAACTTAAGTATCAGATTTAAATCCCAAGTTGGGACATGAAAGGGGACTGGAGGGTACACATTAGTAAGCCACTTCAGGAACTGAATTAATAATGGAATTTTGAAATGGGAAACCTCTTCCGGGGAGCGCTTGAAAATGGACAGCCCAGCAAGATATCCTTTAATTTTCCCAATCTGATGCACCAGATTGGCTAGATGCAATAGGAAAGATAGCACCATTGGGGTGCCACATTGAAAAGGGGCCACATCCTTATCTTTGCACCAGTTACTGAACTTGTTCCAACGACAATGGTACAAAGATTTTGTTGCTGGCCTTCTGGCCAAAAGCAAAATCTCCATTACGTCATCCGGAAGATCCCAATCATTGTATCTGAACCTTTCAGAAACCATGCGTGAAGTTTGAGTGTTTTGATCTCTGGATGGAGAACCCGACATTCCTCTTGCGAGAGAAGATCCTCTCTTTGCAGAAGACATATTGGAGGGCAGATGGACATGTCCAGAAGTTCCGGGTACCACGTCCTCCTGGCCCAATCCGGGGCAATTAGGATCATGGTTTCTTGAACTTTCTCAACCTCCTGATTACTTGAGGAATCATGGGAATTGGAGGAAACGCGTACAGAAGTGGGAACTTACAGTCCACCACAAACGCGTCTCCTAGACCTCCTCTTGGGGGAAGTCCCCTTGAACAGAACTGTTCGCACTTCCGGTTCACCGCGGTCACAAACAGATCCACTTGAGGGGGTTCCCCAAAGGGCGAAGCTCTCCAGAAGGACTTCCTGAGCTAACTCCCACTCGTGGGAGACTATCTCTGCCTGCTCAGAGCATCTGCCGCCGTGTTCTGCTCTCCGGCTAGGTGAACTGCTGATAGAGAGATTCCCTCTCGTATTGCCCAGAACCAGAGCTGCATTGCCTCTCTGCACAGTGGTAGTGATCCTACGCCTCCTCTCTTGTTGAGATAGTACATGGCCACTGTGTTGTCCGTCATTATCAAGACATTCTTTCCCTGTACAGAGGGCAGGAAGGCCTTCAGCGCTAACAGGTTGATGAGTAGTTTGGACTCAGATGGAGACCAACGACCGTCGATTGTCAGATAGTTGGTGTGGGCTCCCCACCCCGTGAGTGAGGCGTCCGTCACTACCATCATCTCCAGCCATGGTTGCCAAAAAGATTTCTGCCACAACCGCCATCAGTTTGGTGAAAACCCTCATGGAGGAGGTTAGCCCGAATAGCAGAACTCAAAATTGAAAATGAGAACCGCCAACCCGTGAACCTCAGGTACTTTCTGTGCTTGGGATGGATTGGCACATGAAAGCATCCTGAAGGTCCATTGATACCGACCATTCTTGGAGTTGGAGAGCCTGAAGGATCTGAGAAAGGGTTACCATCTTGTGCTTGTCCTTCCTGAGGAACTTGTTCAAGTTTCTTAAGTCCAAGATGGGTCTCAATGATCCATCCAGCTTTGGAATGAGAAAGTAAGGGGAGCTCCAACCCTTGTTACGCTACAGTTATATGTTCTATTGCACCTTTCTCTAGCAGGGTTAAAATTTCCTGCAACAGGAGCGGATCTGGAATTTTGACAAAGTTGGTTCCCGGGGGATGGTCCTGAGGCCTTTTTAGGAAGGGAAGGCAGTAACCTTGAGCTACTGTCTCCAGTGCCCAAGCATCTGAAGTAATGCCCCACCATTCTTTCAGATGCTGAGAGATTCTGCCTCCCACCAGTGTTGTGTGATAAGGCCTCAGAGTGATTTGGAGGCGGCTGCAGGAGCGGTTGAGGGCAAAGATGCCGTTCCTGAGGCTGGTTTTGCTCTTTTTCCTCGTCCACCACGAGCGACATTTCTCTTGCCTCTTTGAATGGCCTGTTCTCTTCCTCTACTAAAAGAGGAGTAGTACTGAAAAGAAAGACCTCTCCAGGAAGATGAGCCCGAATTTCTGAACTGTTGCATGAAGGCGCTAAGAGATTTATCTGCTGCTTTTGAGGTCTGTAGTTTTTCTAAGCTTTCATCAGCTTTACTACCAAACAGCCTCAAGCCATCAAAAGGCATGTTGAGTAGCCTGGCCTGCACTTCTGGTGCAAACCCTGACTTCCTCAACCACGCAAATCTGCATAACACTGTGCTTGTAGCCATGGATCTGCTGATACTATCAGCAGTATCCTGTCCAAACTGGAGACATTCTCCCATTGCCTCCTTTCTGTCTGACAATATTCAGGAAGCCTTCCCTTTCCTCGCCTTCCGGAATATGTTCAGCCACCGCCGAAATGCAGTCCCACAGGGTATGGGTGAACCTGGCCAGGGTACAGGTGACAGTTGACTTGAGAGACATGCTACCTGAGGTAAAGACCTTACGGGCACAAGCATCCACCTTCTTATCCTCTCTATCCGGGGAGATAGATGGATATGCTGTTTGTCTTCATGAAGTTGCAGCCTGAATAACCAGACTTTCTGGAGTAGGATGCCTACTTAAATCGGGGTCAGAGCTAGAAGTTCTATACTTCTTTGGAAAATTACTGTTGACTGCACCAATTGTATCAGGAACTTCCCAGTTTTTTCTACCGTTCTCTGAAGTGCCCTATGGAAGGGGATAACTGGGTCCTTTTGGGGGCCCTGGTCAAGCATATCAGTGATATCATCCTGATCAAATGTGGGTGAGGCGCTACCCCAGCCCATGTATTCAACAGCCCTATTCATTAAACTTCTGTACCCTGAATCTGCATGTTATGCAGGGTCAGGTTTTGTAAACTCTAGCTCAGGTGATGTATCAATGCCACTAGCAGAGTGAAGGGTGTCATACAGGTCTCTCATTTTCGATTCTGGATCGATTAATTCTTCTGGCACCTCTCTGGTACCATATTGTACTCCAAAAGGAGAAACTACTACTTCAGAGACACTTTCTTCAAATATAGAAGACAGAGTTAAAGAAGTCTGACTTAGGTAAAGGAGTGCATTTCCTTTCCTGTACTTGAGTTTGGGTCAAAGGAATCTTCGATGGTATCAAAGGAGTCGAAGACACCGATGACGTCTTCGACAAAGGTGCCCAAAACGCCTTTGGCTTCGATGTCGAAGCTGTCGACAAAGTCGAGGGCTTCAACGACTTATGTTTTTTAGTCGGTGTAGGGGAAACATTTGATTATCGATGAAGCTTCGACGACTTGACATCGACTCGAGACTTTCGAGGTTCACCTTTACTACTGGATTTTTGCAAAGTAGTTCGTGACTTCCCTGTGTCGTCCAACAGAGCGACCGGGGTCTGGCTCATTGGAGGCTTCGTTGAGGGGGTCGAGGCCGTAATATCAAAGACCATCATCTTCCTTATAAATGCATACCATTTTATTGGGGAATCCGACTTAGTCGGGCATCACACCAATTCAGTAGACGTATCAGAGGAAGATGAAGAGCGTCTCGATTTACTGCGTGATCAAGACCTCTTTGAATGTTTACGGTGATCCGATTCTTTTGAATCGCTCGATTTCCTATGTTTTTTTGACAAGGCCTTGGAAGCTTCCCGCCCCACCGCCAGTTTACCTTTCCTCTCACAAAGAGCCTTCATCATCGACTGACAGGAGCCCCAGTAGCTGGTTCGATGGTCTGAACCTAGGCACCAAAGACAAACGCAGTGAGGATCTGTAATCGACATCTTCGATCTGCAGTTGATACATTTTTTTGAACGCTGTCTTGGGAGTAGAAGGGGTGGAAGAAGACTACATTTTCTGAAGATAATTTTGTATCGCGCCGTTCGAGATCGAAGCAATCGGAAAAACGGAATTGAAGCCAACGGGCGCTGCATGTGCTACTTATACCGATTGTGACGTCGACATGGTACGGAGCCTGTTCGAGAGACATCAACGCCAGATCCTCGTGCACAGTGCCCTCTGCCGAGAATTCTTTTTTCCGAAGCAGCGAAGCTGGCAGGATACGAATATCATAAGATGAGGAATACGTGGGAGGACACAATCCATTCAAAAGACCCATTATTACCCCAACGGTTACCATAAAAGCACATTGAGCGACTAATGAGGCAAATCAGCTTGCACCCCTGGTGAAGTCAAAACTACATATTAGCTACCACCAGTCTACCCCCTAAAATAAATGTAGGGTGATAAAATCACCCTAGGGCAGAAATGGGATGCCTTAGCAACAACACGGACTGGACACCCCAAGGAGCGACCCAATACCATAAACCTGAAGTATAGAATGGAGGGATATAGTGGCAGGGGAACTTCAGGAGAAGTCCCTCTGACCACAGAGAAAAAATAAATAAAAAGAAAAAAAAAAAAAACACAAAATAAAAATGGCAAAAAAGCTAAGAAATAAGGGCTCCCATTAAATGAGACTGCGAACCCCAAAAATGGAATTCTGTCCCAACACCACCTTAACTCTGTCTAAAATCCACAAACTTACTCTGGGCCACACATGGCAAGACTTAAATTAATACATTTAAATTCTCCAACACTAAAGATGGGTAAGCCAAGACCCCTATAAACACTGTTCACCACGACAAAGTAATTGACCTTTCCTGTTAGAAGCAAATCATTATTGGAACTACTTCAAGATTATAGGGTATGCAAAAGGTAGTGACCTTAAGACAGAAGTCCTTTGTCATAACAAATGAGGGGACATTTCTTAACATGAAGAACATGCACATATTCAGATAAAAAAAAAAGCTTGTGGTATGTTTTCCTATACAACCACAAGTGTGTTTAGCGACACCAAACTACAGCAGACTTCCGGGTTTTTCAGAAAGTTTACCCAAACATTCATTGGTAGATGTGATGGTGCAGTAAGGCTTCAAACTCTTAGAAGCGCTTAGCTATTGGTAGAAGGTACAGATCACTCACAAAGGTGACCAAGAAGACTGTACATACTGCTAGGGGTAAACCAGAAAATTGTCTGTGGCAGAGGGTTGATGAGAGAAAGTGGAATAGTTGAGAGCCAAATAGAAAAATAAGCTGTGTACAGACGAGAGACTCTATGCGGTAGACCACTACGGCAGTAATGTTTTAAGGATTTTCTTTTTGCAACTTTGCCTCCATAGATTTGCAACACCCTTTCTTTTTGCTCATTTTGAACCCTGTCCTGGTTTTCTGGAGGCAAGTAAAGACAAAAGGGTCCTCTTTATCCCCATTGCCTATTCTTCTCACTCTTCAGGGGAAAACTGACTACTACCTGTTGGGGAACCTTTCCTAAAGTCCACTTGAAATAAGACTATAAAACTATCCCTTGGCATACAGGTGCCCAACTCTTAGTACAAGTCTGTACTACCCAATGATCTGGTAGAATGGCAGAGCAGCCAGGCTGATCATAGGGGGAGGATATGAGATGTAGGCAAGTACACTGAACCCAGTAAATACAACAGTACAAAGAACCTTTCACACAGTAAATGTTATATTAAAAATATACATTTATTCTTATAAATAAGTATTTCACTTAACCAACGCACACAGGAATTAATAGCAATACTATTTAGAGGCGATTGCTTCAATAGTAGTGTCTCACGGGTGCATTCGTTACAGAGAATTACACCAATGACAGTGCTACCGTATATTCGGTACTACTGCGCACTCGCATGGATTTACAAATATATCGGTAATTGTATTCATTTAGTAAAACCCACAACAAATAAATTCTGTAGGAAGGAAAATAGTTGGTTGTACACACTAGCAAATCTTTATGTTGTAGTGCCACTTGTCAAGGCATTCATTCATTTAAAGTCCAACCCCTAACTATCCCAAAAAGTCAGTGTAGGAGTAGAACAGGTAAAGGATCTGATACTTTAGTTACACAAATAGAATTGCTTAATGTTAGGGAGAATTCTTATTTCTGTGCTAATCCCCTCTAACCTTAGAACCCCAAGCTTTTTTGCTGGACCTTAGGACTTAATTTTAATCCTGGAGCGAATAAGACCTTTTTCTCACTCCGTCATGTGTTTTGACCTAATTTGGATTATGCGTTTCCTGTTTTTAGAATCTGCCAAACTCCATAGACATCTACTTTTTGTATGCTGACACACAGCACCTTCAGGGCAGTGTCAAAGAGAAATCCTTTAGATTTCTCTTAGGGTTTAAATACCTTTTCTTGTGAGAACTACTGTTCCCAAGAATAGTAAAGTGAAATTGACTATTTACCTTTTCCCTTTGTAATACCAGCACACCCCAACTTATGTGGAGTGCTGGGGGGTTACATAGTAGCCCTTTTTCCTACTTCCTCTTGTAACATTTTTTATGTTACTCTCACTTCTTTAAATGGCTGGTGGTACTAGTTTAATTTTCCTACCATTGCGCTATCCTACCTCAGGCTGAATCCACAGCTGCAGTATAGTACCCGTTTTGTCAAAATGGCCATGGTCTTTTTTTTGCCATTTTCTGTTTGCGAGTTCTTTCTTGGGTTTTACTCTGCGTGCCAAGCAAGATTTGAGCCCTTTGTTAGTTTTGCCTTTGGTGGGCTTCAGTACTCAAAATCACCTCTGGGTCCAGTGGGTCTAGAAGGTCAGGAAGTGAGGGAAGTTCCCGAAATTCCCCATTGTCTTTGGAATGCCTGAATGCACCCAGTACTGTTAAAATGTTCACAGCCCTTCCGGAGCTACACAATTTCAATGCTGGTGACACAAGTGTGTCCCTGTAGCGTCCTCTGTAGGTGGCCGTTCTAGTGGCGTTATAACATACAAATACTGTGCCTTGATGTACTAGGTCTTAGGCTTTGTGTATGTGAGTGTACAGTGGCAAGGAGGAAGGGAGGAAAGGCAAGAACAAGCTAGCAGTAATGAGAATGGGGGTTCTGCCTTACCTCGCTTTTCTATCACCAATGCCTGCCTTCACAATGACAAAACCTACTTCACTAGCAAGGACTTCAGTGTGCAAGGTCCATGCTTAGGGCACCACAATTTCCTCAGCTATGGTAAAAACATCTACAAAGATGACGCAGATGCATGTTCCTTCATCCAGTGGCCCTACTGTCCTGTAGAAGGCCGGAGAGTGAGTAAGAGACCCTGGTGTGTTGGAACACTGCACTAGTAGTAAAGCCACATTTTGTTATATAAAAGATTTTTCTAAAAAATATAGCGTGTGCGTTAGGGAGAATTCTCATTTCTGTGCTAATTCCCTTCAAACTTAGAGACCCCCCGCAGCTCTTTTGCTGGACTTTCAGGACCTTTAATGTTTATCCTTGAGTAAGAGACCTTTTTCGCACTCATGTATTTTTGAATTGATTTGGACTCCGTTTCAGTGATTTTGGAGTCAGACAATCTTCATAGGCATCACCATTTTTATTGTGACACACAGCACCTTCGGTGCGGTGTCACAGAGGAGTCCTTTGGATTTCTCATATGGTTTAAATACCTTCTCTTGGGTAAAACTGTTCCCAAGAGTAGTACAGTGAAATTGACTTTACTTACCTGTTTTTACTATGTAGGTCCAGTACACATCTTGTCTGGAAGTACTGTGGGGTTACTTAGTAGCCCCTGTTCCTACTTACTCATGTAAAAAAATGTAGGTTACCCTCACTACATTTAATGGCCGGTGGCAGTGGTTTAATTTTCCTACCATTGTGCGTTTTTACTGCAGGCTGAATCCGAAGCTGCAGTATTGCACCCATGAGTGCCCATTTTGTCAAAATGGACTCAGTCTTTTTTGACCATATCCTGGGTTTTACACTGCGCACCAAACCAGGTTTGACCCTTTTGTTCGTTTTGTCTTTTGGCGGGCTTCAATGCTGAAGCCTGCCTCTGGCTACAGTGTGTTTGGCAGGACAAGAAGCGAGGGAGGTGCCCGAAGCTCCCTGACTGTAGTCTCCTTGGTTACCTGAATGCGCCCAGTGCGGATTGGCTGGCTGGCTGTCTTGGGAGGACAGCTACCCTGCTGAGTGACAGCTAGGCTGTGTATGAATGGAATAAACTTGCATAAAAGTCGGAAGAACTTGGAAGAGAAGCTTGCTGTACCCCCACTGTACCGTTGAACTGCCCGGTGCAAGTCCTGCTGCAGACATATACCAAAGGTTGGGTTCCTATTGCCAGGAGGTCAAGGTTGTTGTAGTCTTCCAAAGGTTACTG
This sequence comes from Ambystoma mexicanum, assembly GCF_040938575.1. Lineage (NCBI taxonomy): Eukaryota > Metazoa > Chordata > Amphibia > Caudata > Ambystomatidae > Ambystoma > Ambystoma mexicanum. The sequence continues at coordinate 179,752,904 of NC_090921.1, forward strand.
CACCCGATCTTACCCAACACCTCCTTTTAACCTTTCCTTTCTACCAACCCCCGAATCTCCAAAGTGTACTAGTGATATATAAATGCCATTACTGTCCTAGTTAGTGAAGTCAACTCGGGGTGTAAGACGTGTGTAAGAAGCATCTCTAAAGAGTATCTAAGAGCTTTGTGTTTATTCTGGAAAGGTATTTTAAAGTATATTTGATTTTTACATAATTGCCCTCTTTAAAAAATGCTTATTTAAAACTGATAAATATTTTAACTTAAAACTTGAGTGTGCTAATTGAATAGTTGTCATTGTGAAACTCAGTACACCTCTACAGCTCACATTTACCCCTCTTGAGAGGGGTATGGCTGCTCAGTCACTACCAACTTGTGCAGTACAGACCTATACCAATAGGTGGGTTCCCTATTACCAAGGGGACAAGGCTGGTGTAGTCTCCCGGTTACTACATACAATCTTGCCTAACATTCTCTCATTTGGTATTTGTGAAAAGTGTGTTCTGCGTCAGTTTATCATCCCGGTCACCTTTAGAAACTTCAGCTTGGCCAAACTACCACTTAGAGAGGAGTCTTGGTATGACATACCTAAAGCCCCAGACCACAGAGGATAAAGAAAACCTCCCTAAGAGGACTACTGTGATTGTTTATGTATTGACTTTTTGTGGGTACTGATAATGACGACTTAAGTACCGACCCAATTTTCGCTCCACCACCTAGTACTATAATATATAGGGTTGACCACCAGGTATATGCCTTAAGTTAGCTTTAGGAGTGGGAACGGTCTTGCCTACTGTTAGGAAGAATTCTCATAAATGTGCCAATTCCTTTCTACGTTAGAGAGCCCCCCCCATCTCTTTTGCTGAACTTTGGTACTTTTAATTCCGTTTGTTTTCAGTGTTTGTTTTCTTTGGATATGGAGTCTAACCAACTCCATAGGCATCCTCTTTTCATTTTTGTCACACAGCACCTTCAGTGCAGTGACACAGGGGAGTCTTTTCAGGCTTTCCCAAGGTTTAAATACCTTCTCTGGGATAAACTACTGTTTCCCAGAGTAAGTAAAGTGAAATTGACTTTACTAGTCGTTTAAATTCCTAGACCCAGCCCACCCAATCTTACAATAGAGTGCTTGAGGGGTTTACTTAGCATCCCATATATCTAGATACTCGTGTAGCAGTCACATGCTACTCTTTCCTCTCAGAATGGCTGGTGGGAGTGGTTTTACAACGAACTACCATGATTTTTCCCGACCGCAAACTATTTGTAGATCCGGTAACGTTAAATTGCGGGAGCCATGTTTTTCAAAATGGAGTCTGAGCCCCTTTTGTTAAATCAGGTCCCGGTCTTCTATTTTCGCCATTTCATTTTGGAAAGGTCTTTCTAGAGTTTGTGTCTGTACGCCAAACCAGGTTTGGTCTCTTTGTTCATTCGCCTTTGACGGGCTTCAGGAGTGAAGACCGCCTCTGGCGCCCGAGTGTCTGGGGTGTGCAGGAAGTGAGGGAGGTGCACGAAACTCGCTGTGCTTAGTCTCCTAGGAGACCCAAATGCACTCTGTGGTGATTGGCTTGCTGTCTGTCCAGCAAGGACATCCACCCTACTGGGCGAGGGACAGCTAGGCTGGAATGAATGGGAGAGAACTGAATAAAAGGCGAGTCTCTTGGCTTGGAAGGCAGAGTCGACCACTGGAACGAAAGAACCAAAGATGAGCTTGAAGAGGACAGCTGCTGCAGGTCCGAATCGCCAAGTTCACCTCGACAGAGAAGGCCCTGCAAGGACTTCTCCCTTTGAGTTGGTGGGACCAATCAACTCAACAGTAAGCCACCTGGACACCCAATCTCGGAGCTGGTTAAATTTCCTCAGAGTTGCTGCAGGAAACCGTATAACCAGGGAGAGGGACACCAGTTTGTGTGCGTTACTTACAGCCACCGGAGTTGAAGTTGCCAATCGCGAGCTTTTGACTGTTCAAGTGCAGTGCAGGAGTCCCCCAACGTCCTCCCTCTTGTTCCCATGACTGAGGCTCAGGAACAGCAGGATCTGCAGGAACTGCCAGGAACAGAAGTCACCAGCTTTTTCTTCATTTTAAAGGTATTGTAAAACAAGACAGAGTACTTACCTCTCGCAGTGAAAGTGCTTGAAAGTTTTGCAACTCACAGGCCTAATCAGCTTATGACCAAACATATGATTCTGCTTTCTACAAACTAATTTTAAGAACGTGTGCCAGAGACTTTCCCGTCTACTTACCAGAACTGCTCTGTCCTATCCAAGACTTTAGCCCATTGACTTTGGCCTAGCCTATTGAACTGAACTGACTCTTCTGGTGAACTCAAAATATTTGCACCGTCTAAGAAAACTTGTAACCTTTTATGTTCTAATAACCTTTGCCTTTTACTCCTCTTGAAAAAGTATTGTGAATGTCAACAGTAAGATATTCATGTCCCCAGCACCCTTGTTACTAAATTAGCCTGTGATTGTAGGTTGTGTCTGTGGGCCATCCCAAAAGGGTCTTATCTGATTCAGAAACTTAGAGTGTACAGTATTGAAGTATATTTGTGTGTTATTATATGATTGCCTCTTTCTATTGAATATTTTATAATTGAATGGCTAATAAATTAATAAGTATTTAACCAAGAAACCTTAAGTGTAAGAGTTTATTTGAACACGTGTGATTGTAGACCTCTGTGCAACATCATTCTCCAGCATGGGGTCTGGCATGGATTCACATGCTCATGAATATTCCCCGTCGTCAGGCTGGGAATCCTCGGTAAAGAAAAAACCAGTATCAGTTTCGTTTCTGATCTGACATTCGTAGTAATAACCAATCACTGGTCTCTGCGTCATACTGACCACAGCCAATGACTGCCCTCTACCTAAGCCCCACCTCTGGCAGCCATCTTCAGATTTTTACCGCACGTTCATGTGTTGGGATCCTCGTGCTATTGCTCTCGAGCGTTAGTGCTATTTTTTCACGTTTTTTCTCAAAAACTTCGTTTTTTCGGTCAAAAGAGCCTCAAGCTCCACCGACTCTCTATCCGATCAACGGGGACCCGTGTCGGATTCGTCTGCGCCCCTCAAGGGTGAAGATTTCATCGAGCTACGCTTTTGGAGGACTCCAGAAGTTTCTCAGGCCCGGTCATGGCCCAGGAGAAGGGAAGCTCGACGCCCGGAAAGCTGTTCAGGGTCTGCCCTGGATGCCAGCTGCAGAACGTCTTCAAGGAGGACGAACACTCTTTTTGTCTCTACTGCCTACATGAGGACAAGACGCATGTGGAGAAGGACTGTGCGTTTTGCGGCAACATGTCGGAGCGGACCATGAAGGACCGCCATCAACGTCTCGCCAACTGGCTAGAAGGGAAGAGCCCGTCCGGCGAGAAGAAGAAGAAGAAATCCGAGCGGTCTTCTAAGACCTTTGAGGACGCCCCGGCGACGGGGGTCCAACATAAGGCCAAGCACCGCGAGTCCGCTGGCACCGGGAGCGCCGAACGGTCGGGCTCTACGGGCGCCAGGCAGGGCGCACCCTCCCCGGCACCATCAACCACGAGCCAACGCTCTGGGTCGGGTAAGAGGAAGGCCGAGCACCCGGCGAAGCTCCTGGAGAGGCCCCGGTCGAGCTCGAAGGCGGAGGGGGAGCGAGGCGGTGTCCCCCCCCCTCAAGGATAAGGCGGTGAGCGCAACTAAGGTGGTGAAGGCCTTAATCCATCCGGCCAAGCCCTCTATCGAAACTGTCGCGGCGGCCCTGGCTAAGCCTGTGCAGGCGACCTCGGGGCTCAGAGTCTCCCTGCCACCTCGGAGGGAGTCCTCTTTTGTGCCCATCGATAGGACCCCCGTGAAATCCCCCGAGGGGAAGAGAAAGGGGGGGCAGGGCGTCATCGTAGATTCGGCTTCAACCTCGGAGGAGGAACTGGTCGAGGTCTTAAGCCACGGCCTTGGCGTGGAAGAAGACCGGCCCGTCGGGATGGATCCCGACGCAGGTGACGACGACATCGTCGAGGGTCCCGACGGGGCCCCTGATCGCCCGTCGGTTTCCCCTCTGCCAGCACCGCAAGACAACTCGGCGGCCATTTTGTTGGCTATACAGTCCTTATGCTCAGAGATAAGGACGAGACTACCGTTGCCGACGGAGGAACCTCTCCCGTCGGGGGACCCAGAACCGGGACCTTCTGGTGTTCCCCCTACTAAGAAAAGAAGGATCCACCCTCCACCTCCTTTTCAGCCGTCGCGCCCCGTCCAGCCCTCCTCCCCGTCCACCCGAGGGGATGATACGGGGACTGACACGGCAGCGACGGGTACGGACGACGAGGTATACGACGAGGATGTACCGTCGTCGCCTCCCACCAGGGCTTCTCCGCCCGACGAGATTGGATCGTTCCACTCCATGATCACCAGGGCATCCAAGCTTTTCCAACTCTGCCCTGAGGAGAAGAAGAAGGAAGGTTTCCTTTATCAGCGGCGCGAGGCCAAGAGGAAGACGGTCCTCTCAGTGCCTCTATTGGACGACATTTGGGATGAGGGCCTCACCCTCCTCAAGAGCCCTTCCACGACGCCAGCTAGAAGAGACCGGTACGAGAAGAAGTACCGGGTCCCGGACACGGCCCCCCTGTGCCTCCGGGCGCAGCCTACCCCGGACTCCGTCGTCTCCGCGGCGGCCAGGAAGAAAGCGGGGGGGGGGGAGGGTGCGGCCTCCACATCGACTTCCCCACCGGACGGTGAGGGAAAGAAATTGGACGCTATGGGACGCAGAGTCATCTCGTCGGCAGCGACGACGATTAAAGCGGCCAACGCCTTGGCTATCGTGGCCCGCTACGACAGGGAGCTCTGGTACAAACTGGCTCCCCTGCTGGACTTCCTGCCGGACGACAAGAGGACAGAGGCCCTGGAGATCCTGCAGGAAGGTGAGGTGGCTTCGGACCACGCCATTACCGTTGCGACGGACATCGCCGACACTGGGTTCCGCCAGTTGGGCAACAGCGTTTGCCTTAGGCGGCGTGGATGGCTCAAGGCTACGGACTTCCGTCAAGACGTTCAGACCAGAGTCCTGGACATGCCCTTCGATGGGAACAACCTGTTTGGGAAGACAGTGGACGATTCCCTTCAGGCCATTAAAGCGGACACTGAGACGGCCCGGGCCCTGGGAGTTCTGCAACAACGACGGACGCCGTTTCGGAGCAGCGGAGGCAAGGGCGCCTCCAAAGGTTCCGGCGGCGGTTTCTCCACCTACCGTCAAGCGGCCCGCTCGTCGTCTCAGGAGGCCTACAGAGGACGAGGCAAGTCTGGCGGAACCCGCCGTCGTCGCCAAGGAGGTCAAGGCGGCAAAGCCTCGTCGAAGCAGGATTGAACCGGCCGTGGGGTCGGGCCCCCACCGAAGCACCCCGGTGGGAGGCCGGCTGGCGAGCTTCGTCAGCGTGTGGGAGTCCATCTCCACCGACCGTTGGGTGCTGGACGCCTTGGCCCGGGGCCACGCGCTCGAGTTCCAGAGAAGGTGCCCGCGCGTCCCCCCCGTGGCCAGGAAAGAACTTCACGTCCCTCAACTTCTCCTGGAGGTAAAAGCGATGCTCAGGAAGGGCGCCATCGAACTCGTCCCAAAGAGGCTTCGGGGCTCCGGAGTCTACTCGAGATACTTCCTCGTGAAGAAGAAGACGGGGGGATGGCGCCCCATCCTGGACCTGCGACGTCTGAACAAGTTCATCAAGGCGCAGAAGTTCCGGATGGTCACCCTCCAGCACGTCCTGGGTCAGCTGGAGGAAGGAGACTTCCTGTCGTCGTTGGTTTTGGAGGATGCCTACTTCCATATTCCCATCCTAAAGGGGCACCGAAAATTCCTCAGGTTTGTGGTCCAAGGGCGTCATTACCAGTTCAAAGCCCTCCCCTTCGGACTACGGTCGGCACCCAGGGTATTCACCAAGTGCCTCGCACCGGTGGCGGCGCAGCTGCGCCGCGAGGGGGTCCACGTCTACCCCTACCTGGACGACTGGCTCATCCGAGCCAAGACGAGGGAGCTCGCCGTGGTTCACACGGCAAGGACCGTCCAACTTCTCACGGACCTGGGATTCTCCGTGAACTACGCCAAATCCCACCTGGTACCTGCGCAAGACGCTCTGTTTCTGGGAGCGAGGCTCAACACAGTGTCCCTTCTGGCCTCCCCGTCGGAGGAGAGGACCAGGACCATCCTGGGCAAGGTGCAGCAGATGTTGGTGGCCGACGCGGCCAAGGTGAGGTCCATCAAGTCCCTCCTCGGAATGATGTCTTCCTGCATCTACCTCATTCCCATGTGCAGGCTCCGGATGCGCCCGTTGCAGGAGTTCCTGGACGCGCGCTGGATCCAAACGACGGGCAGCTTCGAGGAAAGGATCACACTCGACGAGAGTTTCCGACGAGCGATCCGGTGGTGGGGCACCCGCGCGCATCTGACGGCGGGCTTGGACTTCCAGACCCCAGCCCACCAGGAGACAGTGACCACGGATGCCTCCCTGGAAGGGTGGGGAGCGCACACCGAAAGTCTGCACGCGAGAGGCCTTTGGCTCCCGACTGAGAAATCCCTACATATCAACGTCCTGGAGCTCCGTGCAGTGTTTTGGGCCCTCAGGTCCTTCCTTCCGTCCCTCAAGGGCAAGGTGGTGAGGATCTTCACCGACAACACCACCACCATGTTTTACATCAGGAAACAGGGCGGAACCAGGTCCCCAGCACTGTCCAAGGAGGCGCAGGACCTGTGGCATTGGGCCATCGGCCAAAGGATATTTCTGGTGCCGTTTCATCTGGCAGGGATAAAAAACACCATCGCCGACTCACTCAGCAGGGAGCTGCGCTCGTGCCACGAGTGGGAGCTACAGCAGGATCTAGTGGATCGCCTCTTCCGACGGTGGGGCACACCCCAGATCGACCTGTTCGCGACGGCGACGAACTCCAAGTGCCGGAGGTTCGCCAGCAGGATTCCCCAGGCGAGGAGCATGGGCGATGCTTTCTCGATCCCCTGGGAGGGCCTAGTCCTCTACGCGTTCCCTCCTTTGCCACTGCTCATCCGGCTCGTCAACCAGCTCAAGAGGTCACGGTGCAGGATGATCCTCGTCGCACCTGCGTGGCCGAGGCAGATATGGTTCCTGGACCTTCTGGACTTGTCGGCGTCCCCGCCAATCAAGCTGCCGGTGGACGCGGATCTACTCTCCAGAGAAGGAGGCGCCATCCTCCACCACGACCCGAAATCGCTGAACTTGCAGGCCTGGCTCCTGCAGCGCTAGAGTTTGGAGGATACGACATACCGGCCGACTGCAGAGAGGTTCTTGCAAAGGCCAGGGCGTCCTCGACTCTTAAATGCTACGGACACAAATGGAAGAGGTTCTCTGTCTGGTGCCACGCACAGAAGATTAACCCTCTACGGATTACGGCCCCCCCAAGTACTGCCGTACCTGCTGACGCTGGCCAAAGCTGGACTGGCACACGCGTCCATCAAGATTCATCTTGCTGCGATCTCCCGATACACCAGAACCACGGGGCGGACGTCCTTGTGGTCTCATCGTCTGGTGAAAGAGTTCATGAAGGGACTGTTCAGATCGTTCCCGCCGGTGAAGGCTCCGGCCCCGGCGTGGGAGCTCAACGTGGTGCTGACCAAGCTCATGGGACCTCCGTTCGAGCCTCTGCACTCAGCTCCGTTGAAATTTCTGTCGTGGAAAACAGCGTTTCTTGTGGCCATCACCTCCGCACGACGAGTGGGAGAGATCCAGGCCCTTTCCTGCAAGGCCCCGTACTTGACTTTTCACGACACGAGGGTAGTGCTCAGGACGCACCCCTCCTTCATGCCCAAGGTACCGTCGGACTTCCATCTCAACGAACCCTTGGTGTTGCCGGTGTTCTTCCCGTCGCCTTCGTCGCCGGCTGAGAGGACTTTGCACTCGCTGGATGTGGCTAGAGCGCTGAAGTTCTACGTGGACCGCACGAAGTGTTTTCGGAAGACGTCACAACTCTTTGTGAACTTTGGACCTGTCAATCAGGGGAAGGCTCTCTCGAAGGCTTCCATTTCCAGATGGCTCTCCGGCTGTATCATGTACTGTCACCTGTTGGCAAACCGACCGCTGCCTGGCTGTCCGAGAGCCCATTCCACCAGAGCGATCGCAGCTACCACGGCGTTCCTATCTGGTGTGCCCCTGCTGGACATATGCAGGGCTGCTACGTGGAGGTCGACGCACACCTTCACGAAATTCTACTGCGTCGACCGGGATTCCAGGGAGGAGTCCAGGGTCGGCCAAGCAGTGCTGCGCAACCTGTTCGCCTGAGGTGAGCCTGGTGAGGAGGTAAGATGCTTAATGTTGAGTTTGATGTGATGCTTAATGTTGAGCCTTTGCCACCTCCCGTGGTTGTGCATGTGTGTACTGCTATGTATTCTTTATTCATGAGCATGTGAATCCATGCCAGACCCCATGCTGGAGAAGGAACAAGTTACTTACCTGTAACTGTTGTTCTCCAGCATGGGTCTGGCATGGATTCACATGCGAACCCTCCCGCCTACCCCTCTGCGGCTCTTCACTTGGTCATACTGCCACTTCACCTGCTTCCAAATCTGAAGATGGCTGCCAGAGGTGGGGCTTAGGTAGAGGGCAGTCATTGGCTGTGGTCAGTATGACGCAGAGACCAGTGATTGGTTATTACTACGAAAGTCAGATCAGAAACGAAACTGATACTGGTTTTTTTCTTTACCGAGGATTCCCAGCCTGACCACGGGGAATATTCATGAGCATGTGAATCCATGCCAGACCCATGCTGGAGAACACCAGTTACAGGTAAGTAACTTGTTCCTTACTGCTCACATTTCTCCTCTTGAGATAAGCATGGCTGCTCAACACGCTACCAAAACTGTGTAGTACAGACTTATACCAAAGGTTGGTTTGCTTACACCTGTAGTCATAGTTGCTTGTAGTGTTCCCAGAGGGTACTGCATTCAAACGTTTCCTAACGCATACAGCCCTTTACCCACCCCATTTACTGCGTGTGGTGTCCTAAAAATACTTATTTGAACATGTAGTGACTATGTACAACTACATAATAAATAGTATATTTTTAAGTATATACATTTGCAGTGTTCTCTTTTTGTACCCCATCCACCAGTTTTCTGCCATGGCCACAGTTAAGAGTGCTCTGCCAAAGCTACTCCATGATTTTGGCTGATCTTTTGGTTGAAAAACCTGTTTTACCCTTAGGATTGATGGGTTCAAACACCTCACAAAGGACTGTGTTAAGATCTCCCCAAGATAGACCAGCCAATAATGGGCAATAGATGGCCATCCTAAATTTCCAAGGCACCTTACCTGGTGTACGACTCCCAGGCACTTTCATGTACAGTTGGACAGTATTCATGCCAAGGATGCTATGCCCAACATGGCTGAGCATGTTCCCATTGGAGGAGACCCTCATGAAGGCTGGCAACTTGAGCAATTCCTGCAGCTGAGGTTTCCAACTAGGGATGAAAAAACGGTTAGTTAAATAATTCCATGGCAGCCAAGCTTGAAAGAAAATATATCTAGGACTGCCTGTCTGCACACACAATCAGATGCTTAATATTTGCCTTTGTGTAATTACTATGAAATCTCCACAGTTAAACCAGTTGCCCTCCCCACACTTGTTTCAGCATGACTTTGCAATCACTGCCCCATTCCTTGCTTCACTCCCAGCAGCAGCATCATCATTTGAAATCATCTACCCAAGTTATCCTCATCACCAAAATGACTTGCAATGGAGACTCCCAGACCAATGCTCTCCTTCCCCACTTAACCAGCAAATTGATGCTTCCACTTTACCAATCTATACACGAAACTCTTACAATAAACCTGTGGTAGTCCTCTCCACCCCCAATTATACTGTAAAGATTCCCGATTACATTACCTTCCCTCATTCCAGGTGTGGCGTCTTATGAATACTTGCTTACACATCAACTACACTACCCATGTTCCAAATATTTGTACCTGGCACTGCCACATCTAACAGCTGACCCATTAAGAACAGTCACTGTGAATTGGTTCTTTGGATTTTTCAAAGATCTGTCACATTATCATTTGGGAAAGGAGGACTACACAAATAACTTACCATTTGGGATCAGAGAGGTCGATATTGGTACCAAACTTGATGATATGTGGGTTCTTGACATCTACAATGCTGCTGACAGAAGGAAGAGAAACAATGAAGCAAGCAAAATGGCTAAGAAACCAGAATGGCTTTCTAGCTAGACAGCCGCAGATGAAGACAAGGACGCAAGTCACTGAAAGTTGAAGGTCTATGATTGATGTTTTAGACATAACCAGGAACAACTCATTTTCAATACTCAGAGTGCAGCTCAGGTTGCCAGACTGCGAATCATCCCTCTGGTTACACAGGGCAAACAGATACAAGTATGGGTCGGGAGAACTTTTTATTAAACTAAAATCTTACCACACTGAGGGTTATGAAATGGAAACTAAGACTACAAATATTCTACCTACTGTCTAGGCAGCAACAGAGTAAGGCTTTCAAATATTAAAACGCTGCTCTTCCACATGGGCTTGGTATTTTAGCCAGCCAAAACTCTGGTTCTGCGAGTGCTGCATACAGTTATGCACATAGCTGAACTGGGTATTACCTCGGAGTGGGAGCAGATGCAGTGTCGGTTTCAGTGGCCTCATCATCACTGTCCTTTTCATCCTGTATGGCAAGAAAAGGGAAAGGGCAGTGAGGGAACGGTAGATGTGAATAGGGGTCCGATACAGTTACCATGCTAACAAACGAAATAGCCACCTGAAAAAATATGGTGCCCAGCATGAGACCAGGAACATTTGATCCACAGTGAAAATAAGTTACTTACTGTTAGGAAAACCTTTCTTTTTGCAGGGTTCCCTCCATAGTTTTTCATGGAACCCCATTCTTTTTGTTTTGTTCTTGATCCTGAGCTGACTTTTTAATGGGCAATAAAGCCTTCAGCTTCCATTTTGCTCATTGGTTATGGGGAAACCGACTAGTCCTTCAGACTGTTGGTATTGAGAAAGACAATGCATTACTTACCGTAAAAGCCTTTCTGATGGTTGTATCTGCTTAGATTCACATGCTGTGCATAGGTCCAACATCCAGTGGTCACTGCAGAGTATTGCATTTTGTTTTTCGTAGTCGAAAAGGGGACGTCGACAAGGCGTGTCTGTAACACTATCCCTATAGTGACGTGCGTTGTACCCACAATCCCTCACACGTCGAGGTCCCTCTGTTTGTATTTTTTCTGCCCTGAGGGAGCCTTCTATACGTGAGGGAGTACAGAAAAGAGAGAGAGATGTAGAAAGGTGTCTATGTTCCTTCCATCCGAGTGGGGAGGAAGGGTGGGCGCATGTGAATCTAAGCAGATCCAACCATCAGAAATGCTTTTACGGTAAGTAATGCATTGTCTTCTGATGTTTGTTAATCTGCTTAGAATCACATGCTGTGCATAGACTAGCGAGCAGTACCCGGAGTTGGCGGTGGGTTATAAGAAGGAACAGTAGAGAAAAGATGTCTTAATACTGCCTGCCCCACCTGGGAGTCAGATCTAGAGTGTGCATCTAGACAGTAGTGTTTTGTAAAGGTGTGCACAGAACTCCAGGTAGCCGCTTTGCAGATGGACTCAAGGGGAACATTTGCAATGAACGCTATGGAAGCCCCAGTGCCTCCAGTGGAATGTGCTCTTGGCTTGAAGGGTAGTTCTCTCTTAGCAAGAGTGTAACAGAGTGATGCATTGAACAATCCATCTAGATATAGTGGACTTTGAGACTGCATCTCCTTCTCTTCCTGCTGCCACAGAGACAAAGAAATGATTAGTCTTTCTCAGTGGTCTGGTTCTTTCCATGTATAACATGACAGCTCTGCGTACATCTAGTGTATGCAGACTTTTTTCTCCCAAGCTGGAAGGGTTTTGAAAGAACGTTGGTAGTTCTATTGACTGGTTTACATGAAATTTCGAGATGAATTTTGGTGCAAACCTTGGGTGTGTGCGTAGAACCACCTTATCCTTGTGAACTGTTACAAAGGGGTCTAGAACAGAAAGAGCCTGTAGTTCACGTACTCTCCTAATGGAGGTGATAGCTATTAGGAAAGCAGTCTTAAGAGTGAGGTCTTTAAGAGTTGCCTTGTGCATGGGTTCAAAAGGAGGGCCCATGAGTCTAGAAAGTACCACATTTAAGTCCCATCCGGGAGCTGGATTAGCTATCGGAGGGTGTATTCTCTTTACCCCCTCCATGAAGGCCTTGATAACTGGTATCTTCCACCACAACACTAAGTTGGGAAGTGGTGTATGCAGAAAGTGCCGCCAGGTGGACTTTGATGGAATTGAACACTAGACCTGAATCCAGTAAATGGGTCAAGTACAGAACAATGTTTGTGGGAGAGCAGTCAACCGGGTTGATGCTCTTACCTCTACACCAGATGACAAATCTTTTCCACTTGCTAGAATAGCAGTGGCGAGTATTAGGTTTTCTGGCTTCCCTGAGGATGTCCATACATCTCTGCAGGAGTTGTAGATGTCCAAATTCTATGATCTCAGGAGCCAGGCTGCTAAGTTCATGGTCTGAGGGCATGGATGCAGTGTTCTGCCCTTGTCCTGTGACAGCATGTTGTACGGGCAGGGAAGTTTCACTTGGGGAGATCGGGACATCTCCATCAAGTGAGCGAACCATGGCTGCCTGGCCCACATAGGGGCCACTAGTATCATGGTAACCTGCTCCTGGTGCATCTTGTGCACCACTCTGTTGAGAAGGGGAGTCGGGGGAAAGGCGTAAACAAATTTCCCTGACCATTGAATCGACAGACCGTTCCCCTTGTACTGGTTCTGGGGGTACCTGGAGGCGTAACTTTGGCATTGTGAGTTCTCCAGAGTTGCGAACAGGTCTATTTCCGGGAATCCCTATTGCGTGAAGACGTCTAAGACGATGTCTTCGTGCAATTGCCATTCGTACTCTTTCGGGCAGGGGGAAGTCTCTGCCGAGTTTGTCTGCTAGCAGATTGAGTTCCCCTGGTACGTGTTGTGACAGTAGGAACATGTTGTGTCTGAGAGCCCACCTCCATATATACTGGGACAGCTTGAACAGTCCTGGAGAGTGGGTGCCCCCCTGCTTGTTGATGTAGTACATGGCTGTGGTGCTGTCTGTAAGGACCATCACCGACTTCCCTTGTAGGTGTTCCTGGAAGGCTTTTAGTGCTTTGAACATCGCCAGTAGCTCCAGTAGGTTTATGTGCTTGGATGCTACGTTCGGAGTCCACACTCCGTGAGCAGTTTGATGGGATAGGTGAGGCCCCCCCCTTCCTGTGAGGGATGCGTCCATGGTTAGAGTGGCCTCCACCGCGGGTGTGACAAAGGGTTTCCCTATTATCAGGTTTTCCTTTGTCCACCACCGTAGCAAGAGAACCAAGGCTTGCGAGACCACCACTAGATCGTCCCATTGTCCGCTGGCCTGACACCACTGGCTGTTGAGCCACTCTTGCATTGGGCGCATGCGCAGGCGCGCGTGAGATACCAAATAAATACACAACGCCATCATTCCTAGCAATCGCATCGCTTTGCGCACAGACACCTCTCGACCTGACACATATTGGGGGATCTGAAACAGCATGTTTTGGACCCTCTCGTTGGAGGGGAAGACGAGGCCGTCCTTTGTTCGAATTAGAGCCCCTAGGAATTGTTTGACTTGGCTGGGGTCTAAGCTGGACTTCTTCTCGTTGATGGAGAAGCCCAGTTGGAACAAAAGGTCTACAGTCTTTTGGGTGTTTGAGAAGCATGTCTCGTAAGAATCCCCTGTTATGAGCCAGTCGTCGAGGTAAGGGTATACTGGGATGGATAACCTGCGCAGGTGGGCCACTGCCACTGCCAGTACTTTCGTGAATACCCTTGGTGCAGATGCTATGTCGAAGGGTAGCACTCTGAACTGGTAGTGTTTGCCCTCTATCATGAACCTGAGGAATTTTCTGTGCGCTGGCAACATTAAAATATGAAAGTATGCATCTTTCATGTCCAGTGTTGTCATGTAATCTCCCTGTGATAGCAGTGGGATCACTTCCTGTAAGGTCACCATACGAAACTTTCGGGGTTTGACAAACTTGTTCGCTGGGCGCAGATCTAATACAGGGCGCATGGTTAGATCCTTTTTGGGTACAAGGAAGTACACTGAATAAATACCTTCCATTACCTGGGATAGAGGCACGACCTCTATGGCTCCTTTTTCCAGCAGTTGGTCCACTTCTTGGAGAAGGATGGCGAGGTGTTCTGGTGTCATGCGGCGTCCCCTCGGGGGTCTGTATGTTGGGGGAACTGTTGAACTCTATACAGTAGCCGCGGGCTACGGTGGAAAGTACCCAGCGGTCTGATGTTATTCCCTCCCATGCTGGAAGAAAGGATGTTAACCGGCCCCCGACCGGCGTTGCATGGGAGGGGACGCGATTCTTCGTGTCACTTGGTGGTGTTGTTGGCTTGGGAGCCTCTGGGGGTGGAACCCCGGCCTCTTCCCTTGCCACGACGTTGACCCCTCTGATTGTACTGGCCGCTATTACTCTGGTAGTTGCTGGCAGAGTACTGTTGTAGTTGGTTTTGTTGCTGGCGTTGTCCACGAAAAAAAGCGCTCATTACCAAATCCTGCCTGTTGGGGGGTTTTGAAATTTGGTCTAAGGTCTTTATTGTATCAAATTCTTTCTTCGCGTTCTCCAGCGCGTCATCCACTGCTCTCCCAAAGAGGTTGGACTCCTCTATGGGTTTATTAATAAGGGACGCTTGTGTTTCCGCCTTAAATCCGGAATTGCGAAGCCAGACGTGACGCTTCAGTAAAATTCCTTGTACCAAAGTGCGGCCAGCCGTCTCTGCTGCATCGAGGGTATTCTTGACGATGCTTTGATTGACCAGAGAGCCCTCGGTAACTGTAGCTAGTAAACGAGTCCTTAGGGGTTCGGGAGCTTCTTCGATGTCCTGTCTGAGCATAGCCCATTGAGCATCGGCATAGCTTGCCAATAGGGTATTATTATTGGCGATTCTGGTAGAGAATGCTGCAGAGGTGGTGATTCTCTTGGCTAGGGCATACAGCTTCTTCCCCTCTTTGTCTGGGGGTGCCTCGCTAGATAGTGGGACTCCTGCCCTTTTCCTGGTGTTGGTCACAACCAGGGAGTCCGGGATTGAGTGACCCTTAATATATAATGGGTCTGATTGAGAGGGAGAGAACAGTTTCTCAATCCTTGGATTGACCCCTCTCACCAATGCCGGAGTGGAAAGAGAAGGTGTAATACGTCTCTTAACTAAGGCGAGGATGGGTATAACCTGGCTAGTGGGGGGTTTTTCTTTGATAATCCTCTCCACAAAATCGGTGTCTGGGGTGACCTCCCCAGTTTCGATCTCGAAATGTGCTGCTGCCTTCTTCAGCAGTGCATTGAAGGTGGGTTGATCATCGACAGGCAAAGGGTTCCTGACTGGTGTAGTTTCAGTAGACCTGATGACTATACTGCTACTGCCTGTGTCAGTCGACCTAGCCGGTGACTGCCAAGGATTTGGGTCGCCCTCGCCTGTGTCTTCCTGGAATGCTTCCTCACATAGGTTAGTTTCCTCGTGAAAACCTTCCTCTTCTTGTTGGTCCTCAACATAGGTGAACTCATCTTCCTCTTGGAAGAAGGTGTCTTCCTCAGTGGGATTGTAAGAGTTTATGTCCTCCTGTATGGGGCTATAAAACTTCTGGTATTTAGCCCTTGGACTCTCCAGGGGTGCCTCTCTTGGGTGCCCTGTCTTCTGGGACGGACATGAACCCATCTAGTTTGTCCATACAGGTCTGGAACCTTTCAAAGGTCCACTGAGGTCGTCCAGGACGGTCTGGGAAAGAAAAAGGGGTTTCTTCCTCCTGTAATAGTCTGGTTCTGTCTCATAACGTCGAAGAAAGAGAGCCTTCGCCTTCTGAGTATCCTTCTTGCTGGCTAGGGCCTTCTGTCGGCGTCGGGAACAGGCCTGATACGTTTTCCGGCATCTTCGGCGCATCTTTGGCCTTGTGCGCGGTTTTCGGCGTTGCACTCGCCGTACGTCTTTGGCCGTCCTTAGATGTTATGCGCGCGAGGCTTTCGGCGATCATACTCTTCCGAGGGATCGGTCGCCGTCGCGCTATGAAAAGTCGAGCCTTTGCTTGTCGAGTCCTTGGTCGTCGAGTCCTTGTTGGCAACGTGAGCGCTCTTGCGATGCGCGTCGCCGGAAATTTTGGTGTTAGCGCCCTTATTTTTAGAGTGCCCAGTCGCCTGTCGCGGAAGCGGTGGCGGGGAGGGCCGACGACCCTTACGGTCGGTGGAAGACGTCGGTGGGCCCGGCGTCCCTGTTGGCGCTATGGCTGTCTTCGTCTTCGACGAATGTGTGCCTGGGGGTATGTGCTTTGGTGTTTTTCTGTGTGCGCCCTTGTCGCCGGGGTGTTCATCCCCATAAACTGGACGCGAGCCGGGCTTGTCGGGGCCGGGGACGGACGACGAGGAGCGTGACCGCTCCTTTGAGAGGTCTACAGCCTCCGTTACGGGGGCCGTGTAGTCACTGTCCTCGTCACACTCGGCGGCGGCGGGCGAGGAGTCAGGCCTAGACATGGCGTAGGCCGCCCACCTTTTGACCCTGAGGTCCTTTAGAGTTTTGGGCTTTAGTAATTTACAGGACGCACAGCCGTCCTCCTGGTGATCAAGGGGTAAGCAACGGTTGCACCGTTTGTGCTTATCCTTCCAGGTATATTTACCCTTGCAAAGCGGGCAAAACCTAAATGGCGTCCTCTCCATAGCTGAGGGTAATAAGTGTGACTATGACCTCGAAAGAGAGGGAGGGGAAAGAGAAAGGCATTCTTAAAGAAAAGAAGAAAGACCACAAAGCCCCACTCTCCCTACTGTGTATGGCCGGCGAGGCCAGGCCACGTGTTCGGCAGCGCCGAAGGATCTCCTTCGCTCGTCCTTCCGTCGAAGATCTTGCTCGGCGGAGAAACGGCTCTGCGTCAAGGGAGGGATCTACGTTATTGATATTAATAACAAACGACCAAAGGTCGAAGAAACTATTTGGCAATGTCTCTCGAGGAGCTCCCCATAAAGGAGACCAGTAGCTGGGCGGAAAAAAACAATCTGAGGGACCTCGACGCGTGAGGGATTGTGGGTACAACACACGTCACTATAGGGATAGTGTTACAGACACGCCTTGTCGACGTCCCCTTTTCCACTACGAAAAACAAAATGCAATACTCTGCAGTGACCACTGGATGTCGGACCTATGCACAGCATGTGATTCTAAGCAGATTAACTAACATCAGAACTTATGTTTCCCTTTTGAATTCTTGTATTTTTACATTGTGCACATCACCTTACAATGCAGTGCAATGAGGATATTTTTGCATCTCCCCAACATTTTCCATTTGGGATTTTGGGTTACTTTATATGTGGCTAAAGACAACTTGGTGGCAGCAGTTACATTTTTACAGTTTTTGCTTTATTTTTCTTGTGCATGTTCGGCTTTATCGCATATGGCTACCAAACATGGCTGGTGCCCTAAAATGGCTGTGCCAAGAGAGATTATATTGTTCTTTGGCAATATTGTAGTAGTTTGGCTTTCTGCCTGCCTTCTCAGGTCACAAAACCCCATACAAGGTCATGTAGTTTCCTGATAAAAGGCTTCTTCTTTCGCAGAACAGTGAGCCTTTGTGTGTGCCACAGGAAGTGGAGGTGTGGGGGGGCCTAGTGGATCTAGTCCCAGTCCACATTCTTTGTGCCAGAAACTCCACTGCCGGGGTGGATGTGAAACCAATAGTTGTCCCAGATTGGACAGCTACTGGCTGCTTGAATGGTGCAGATCTTTTCCATTGGAGGGTTTGGACTTGCTTTCAACTCCAATTTTGGATAAGAGGACTCCTACTGCAGCCATTCTTATGATCTACGTTGCGGCCAAGAATCCTTCGAAGAAGAGTAGCCTGTTGGTGACCAGAGGGCAATTTCTGCAGTGGACCAGCATCATTTCCAGTGATTGGCACCGGTAAAACCCTGCTACTCTGCAAGATTTCAGAAGACCCTAGTCTGCGATTCGACCCTTAGACTAGTGGGACCAACTAGTATCCCAGTCTTCGAGGTTGCATGCCCCAAGAACATCTCCCTTGTGGGTTACCTCAACAGAATAGTTGCTGTTCTGTGTTCAAGCTTGGAAATTCAGTGGTCATGTCATGCCAGAAGTCTACTTCTCCTGAAAAATTAGCTTCTTCGCATTGTGGGGTTTATCAAAAGACCTCAAACCAACCGAACTGAGGGGCTCACTGGGGAAATGACTTGCCAGCATAAAGAAACCTGCACCATGAAAATGGGCCCATTTAGGCAGACTATGTGCATGTCTTTCTGCAGTGGAAATCTAGAGAAAGCTAAAACAAAAATGTAATCCAAGCGCAGATTAGAGAAGTACACCACATTGCGGGCTGAGAAATAAAAGCAGCATTTTTCACTGAAACAGTCACCCATCAAAAGGTGGTGCACTGCGACAATTCAGACCCACTTTTAAAAGAACCATTGCTGTGTGAAAAGAAAGAAGAAATCCATTGATGCAAAAGCAAAGTGAACCCTGATCAGTAAAACACACAGTATGTCAAAGAATAAAGGGTGATGTTGGAAACTGCAATATGCGAGTTCCTTTCAGCCAAGGACAATTTGTGGGCTTCTGGGCAGAATTCCCATATGGCTTCCCCCCACTGCAAACTTGGTTCGTGCATACCCACTATTTACAACTGCAATAAAATGTGCCCTGCCTGAAGGGTGTTGAAAACCAAGTTTCCACCAGACCTGCCATCCAGGAAGGCAGTTCTGTGCTGGTCAAACCAGTGTGTGTCTGGAATGTGGGGAGGAAGATCTCCGTGTTGCTAAGGCCTCCCAAGAGTTAATGACCGGCAGCCACCAACTTCAAGCAACAAACTTCAAACATAGGCTAAAAAAAAACAAAAACTCTGGTCACAGGCTGGCCAAGGGGGGCAAATGGCCTGGAGACAGGAGAGCTCCATTTTGCATATCATGAAGATTTCATATTAATTTAAAAGGAGTATTATAAATATGTCTTTCTCAGCAGCCACAAGTCATACTGCCTTTATTTCTGTGTCATTCTTTAGATAATTTCCAGCCGATTCCGTTGAAATAACACTCATCCACTTGCTACTTAGGGAATTTTAATGACTTGCTAAAAGGTGTTCCTGGCTGCTCCGAACATGTTGCGAATTTGAGAGTTGGCGAACTGGTGGAGGGTAATATTAGGAATGTGGGGAGTAAGTTGCATTTGTATAACTATTATGCTTTTTGGAAAATCAGTGGAAAACTGCCAAATGCATGTGTACAATGGTGCGGGCCCAATTGAGTTTATTCAATTCCCCATGATTACCTAAATCGGAAAATATATACATTGTGGCAGCTACTAGTAAATACAAAGTGTAGCCACATAGCTACTTTTTGGCTAAAGCCGACATATGGAAAAAAGGGAATTTCAAAGAGGAATTGCCATAGGTCTGCTCTAGACTCCTAAACCAATCCTCAGAGAGAGGCTGGCTTGGGGGTAGAGAGAAGGGTAACTGTCCAATCCAGGTTGTGATAACTCTTGCATGGCACTGCCCAATACTGAAATCTTGATGGTGTCATCACTTGTATATAAAGTGGTGGCACTAAGAAAGGACAAGAATTGCTGAAAATGACCATCCAACAACTACAGGAAACACAAGAGGAGTTTGCATCTGGGTGGTGCTGTCTATTGCTGGGGATGCCTAATAAAAGCTGACAGGGCCCTATGGTGAAGAGCTGGGGACCATCCTGGCTTTCCGGACCTTAAAACAGAGGTTTTCAAAGTAACTAGAATTGAGCCCCTTTGAAACCAAAAGGTCGGGGTACCTGCTTGCCTTAAATGCTTTCTCTTTATAGTGGCCTGAGGGGGACAGAGGGTGGGGGGGAGGGGGGGTCTATAGATCCTTAGCCTATTTAACCAAAAGTCTTAATTTAATTAATTCCACCACAAGGGTTATTTGTGTTAAAATTCAAAATGAACAAAGCTCATTCCTAGTGTGCACTCAAAACTATAGACTAATTTAATTCTATTGGGCCAGCTTCCCCAACATAGGCCTTTAAGTGGAGGGGAGTTTGAAATAAAAAAAACACTGCAATCATCCCAAATCACCCTGGTTTTTTTTCCAAAGCAAAAGTGTGGGTGAAATTATTGCCATATGCATTTATACAAATCTGTAAACCAAACCGCTAGCCTTTTAAGCGTGCAGGAAAATTTAAATAAATTGCATAGCACTGCATATGTATATTGATTTTGTTAAAGGACTAGTTTTGGTTATATCTAGAATGGACATCGGAATAAAGTAAAGTACTGTAATTTGTGTTTTCCCCCCCCCCAATCAACTTGTGTGATTTATTCATGTAAAAAGAAGTTTGGGAGCCACAAACGAAGGTGGCGTGTGTAGTTTTGGTGCGATTTCCATCATCACACAAGTAAAAAAAAAATGTATTTCCTGTACACCGGCTTGGTTCTTGGCTCATTGGTAGCTCAGGGGAAGGTATCCAAGGGATATTAGATGCATCAGAAATAGGGCTGAACAAAGAACGGACATTAGACCATTTATTGTGAGCCAACTAGATTGGAGAGGGAAGGAACTCCCAGTATTGAGGGTGGCCTTTCAAACCATCAGGAGAACCTGTACTGCAGCTGTTTCTTTGACCGTGACTGGATTATCGCTGGAACTCTCCTTCCCCCATTCAGTGGAGTGTCCAGAGGTTGCCTGCATCACAAAAGACTGCATTTTTTCAACAACTGGGCATGCATCTTGCAGTTGAACCCGAACGGAAGAAGCACTGAACAAAGGACAGAAGAACGTGCTCCAAATGAACACCAGACAAGCCATCATGACTCCTGAAGCCTTTTTGCTTCACTTACCTTGCTAAGCTCACCAGGTTTGGGGACACTGCTCAGTGTCTATTGCTACCAGCGCAGGAGAACTATGTCCTCCATAGTCAAATGTTGCTTACTTTTCCCTGCACACATCTTCTATGAAGTGTGGTAGCCACATGGTCAAGATAACTATTTCTGGTAACTTTGTGGTTACTTGCAGGATGTGTTCAGGATGCACTTGTGGCAGTGGGCACCCTTCTATGGAAGACTTGTGCATGTTTGCATTTTACCACGTAAAGCCATTTAGAGAATTATATGCTCATAAAAAGGTGGTGCCACAAGATTCTCTCAAGTCATTTGGCCATCTTGTATTTTGACCTAGAGTGGCTGGATTTTCCATATATGGTCAACCCTTTCCCGGGAAAAGCTGCAACTTTTGCAGGCAACGTGGTGGCGAGTGTGGTTGGATCTTGACCCTGTCTATGTCCGTGCCAGAGTGTGTCAGTTGATGGGCATATCCAGTGGCCAGAGGCTGGCCAGCACCTGCCACTTTGAATGCTGCAGATTGTTGAAATTGGTGGGCTGGGGGAAACTACAGCTTGGATCCTGGATAAGAGGACTCCTGAAAAAAAGCTGCAGATCATTGTTAGCGCCAAGACCACTATGAAGGAGAGCAGCCAGATATAGACCTGGAACTAGACTTCGAAAGATTGGCAGCAGCCCTTTCTTCACTTGGCCAGTAGGGTTCTGTCTCTCTGCAGATCTCCTTTAAAACCTTCATCAGTGATTCAACCCTTAGACTAGTGAAAACAAACCGTCCGGACCGCTGCTCGAAAATCCAGCCGGGAAGCATTCAGAAGGCTCAACCTGTGGGCTAGCCAGATGTTGTCCTGGGCTACTTTTCTGCAACTCTCACAGTCCTGAGTTGTGCTTTGGGACCCCGCAGATCCTCAGCTTATGGAACAAAAATAATATACAGGACCAGTTTCTTTGTTTCTGTCATAAGGGTTGCCTTCTGCTATTTTCGTAGAGTGGACATCACTGTTGCACGCCTAGATCATATCGAGGGAGTCCCCTGAAGTCGTCGCTGGAGTGATTAACTGAACCATTGGAGCCCGGAACCATTATCTAGTCAGACCCAAAAAAAACAGACACCTGAAATGACCTCTTCACCTGCGGCCCCTGGACTTCCTTCAACTGGGCAAATACACAAATCCGGAAGGCCCAGCAATTTCAGGAACTACTATGGTGCGCCCTGAGTGAAGAGTATAGGGGGTAAGTAAAGATACCTATTTTGCCCACCCGGTCTCCATATGGTTGTGTAAGCATAAAGTCCTGGCCTCTCCCTAACCTAGCCTTAAACGATGGTGTTCTGGTCAGGTATCCTCCTGTGGGTCTCCCCTAAGATGGTTGGATTAGAAGAGGGTCTGTTAAAGACTTCTCTTGTTTTTATTTTGAAACACTAACAAGCTACTTGTTGGATAAAGCCACACTTGTTCAAACTTCCTACCAGGGACTCAGCCTCCGATAAGACTTATTGGTACCTGTGACTCTAAAGAAACTAGCCCTTTAGTTTCTAGTTAGGGAAGGACTTTTTACGAATAGTACCTTCATTTCTATGTTTTTTTTTTATAGTGTTGGCGATCACCTTTATTTTCAGCCTTTTAGTTCTCATCTGATTTCCTTATTCACTTGCTTTACTACAATTACAGTACACAGAAAAGTATTTAACTGTTTAAAAGTTAGTGCTAGTGCTCTTAGCAGTGCATACCAAGTGGAATGCGTATACATTAATAGTAGATGTTTTAGTGTTACTTACCTGTGGTTTTTCATTGCCGCCAGTTTGTCTAATGCATAAATAACTATTTTCCTACATTCTGCCCGACTTGAATTATTAAGAGTGTTCTATATGTGCTGAACTAAACCCTTCACCACTCACGTTACTCTCATGACCACCCAAGTCTAAACCTTGCTTGCTGTTCTGTCACACTACCCAGAAAAGAGTTTGGCTAGACATTAGAGTTTGTCCCGGTTAGAATAGGGTGGCTTCTCAGAATCTGTCTGTTAGGTAAGAATTGGTGCACTCACCCTGGGTGAGACTTCACAAGACCTGTTAGGTGAGAATTGGTGCCCTCACCCTGGGTGAGACTTCACAAGACTTATCTGCTTGGTATTAGCTAACACTTTTTGGTATAGGTCTCTACTACAGAAGTTGGTAGTGTTGATGAGCAGCCAGGCCCATCTCAAGAGGGGTAAATGTGAGCTGTACAATTGAAATCCGTGAATACAAGTAGCCAAGTAACACTTACACTCAAGGTTTCAGTTATAGTTATGTAACACCAGTTTTAAAGAAGCTATGCGATACATGCATTTCTCACCGTAATAGCATTTCTGATGATTGTATCTGCTTAGTTTCACATGCTGTGCATATGGTCCGACATCCAGTGGTAACAGCAGAGTATTGCATCTCATCTTTCGAGGATCGAAAGGGGACGTTGGCATAGGCGTGCAACACTATCCCTACTGTGACGTGTAGTGTACCCAAAATCCCTCATGCGCCGAGGTCCCTCGATTATATTTTTTCTGCCATGAGGGAAGCCCAAGGCTAACGTGAGCGAGTACAGAAATGAGAAAGTAGTAGGATCAAGTTACTTACCTGTAACTGTTGTTCTCCAGCATGGGTCTGGCATGGATTCACATGCTCATGAATATTCCTCGTCAGGCCGGGAATCCTCGGTATAGAAAAAAATCAGTATCAGTTTCGTTTCTGATCTGTCTTTCTTAGTAGTAACCAATCACTGGTCTCTGGGTCATACTGCCCCCAGACAATGACTGCCCTCTCCATAACCCCCGCCTCCGGCAGCCATCCTCAGATTTGGTAGCACGTAAAGTGGCAGTATGACCAAGTGAAGAGCCGCAGAGGGGTAGGCGGGAGGGTTCGCATGTGAATCCATGCCAGACCCATGCTGGAGAACAGTTACAGGTAAGTAACTTGTTCCTTCTCCAGCATGAGGTCTGGCATGGATTCACATGCTCATGAATAAGAGAATACATAGCAGTATACCATGCACAACCACGGGAGGTGGCAACAGGCTCAACATTAAGCAATACAACAACTCAACATTAAACAACTCTTACCTCCTCACCAGGCTCACCTTAGGCGAACAGGTTGCGCAGCACTGCTTGGCCGACCCTGGACTCCTCCCTGGAGTCCCGATCGACGCAGTAGAATCTTGTGAAGGTGTGCGTCGACCTCCACGTCGCAGCCCTGCAGATGTCCAGCAGGGGCACACCAGACAGGAACGCCGTGGTAGCAGCGATCGCTCTGGTCGAATGGGCTCTCGGACGGCCGGGCAGCTGTCCGTTTGCCAACCGGTGACAGTGCATGATGCAACCAGAGAGCCATCTGGAAATGGAAGTCTTCGAGAGAGCCTTCCCTTGATTCACAGTCCCAAAGTTCACTAACAGTTGTGGCGTCTTCCTAAAACTTTGTGCGGTCTACGTAGAACTTCAGCGCTGTAGCTACATCCAGCGAGTGCAAAGTCCTCTCGGCCGGCGACGAAGGCGACGGGAAGAAAACTGGCAACACCAAGGGCTCGTTGAGGTGGAAGTCCGACGGCACCTTGGGCATAAAGGATGGGTGTGTCCTCAGCACCACCCTCGTGTCATGACAAGTATGGAGGCTTGCAAGATAGGGCCTGGATCTCTCCCACTCGTCGTGCGGAGGTGATGGCCACGAGGAACGCTGTCTTCCATGACAGGAACTTCAAAGGCGCTGAATGCATAGGCTCGAATGGGCCCCCCCCCACCTCCATGAGCTTGGTCAGCACCACATTAAGCTCCCACGCCAGGGCAGGAGCCTTCACTGGCGGGAATGATCGGAATAGTCCCTTCATGAATTCTTTCACCAGGCGATGAGACCACAAGGACGCCCGTCCCGTCGTCCTGGTATATCGGGAGAGGTGGAGGTGTGAGCCAGTCCAGCGTTGGCCAGCAACAGTAGGTACGGCAGTACTTGAGGGGCCGTAATCCGCAGAGGGTTAATCTTCTGTGCACGGCACCAGACAGAGAACCTCTTCCATTTATGTCCGTAGCACTTGAGAATTGAGGACGCCCTGGCCTTTGCAAGACCCTCTCTGCACTTGGCCGGGATATCGTACCCTCCAAACTCTAGTGCTGCAGGAGCCAGGCCTGCAAGTTCAGCGACTGCGGTTTGTGGTGAAGAATGGCGCCTCCTTCTCTGGAGAGAAGGTCTGCGTCCGTCGGCAGCTTGACTGGTGGGGACGTTGACAAGTCCAGAAGGTCCGGGAACCAGATCTGTCTCGGCCACGCCGGTGCGACGAGGATCATCCTGCACCGGGACCTCTTGAGCTGGTTGATGAGCCGGAGCAGCAATGGCAGCGGAGGGAACGCATAAAGAAATAGGCCGTCCCAGGGGAACGAGAAAGCATCGCCCATGCTCCTCGGCTGTGGGAACCTGCTGGCGAACCTCCGGCACTTGGAATTCGTTGCCGTCGCGAAGCGATTGATTTGGGGTTCGCCCCATCGCCGGAAGAGTCGATCCACTTGATCCTGGCGTAGTTCCCACTCGTGGCACGAGCGCAGCCCCTGCTGAGTTAGTCGGCGATCGTGTTTTTTATTCCTGCCAGATGAAGAGGCACCAGAAACATCCCTTGGGCGACGGCCCAATACCACAGATCCTGGGCTTCCTTGGATAGGGCCGGGGACCTGGTTCCGCCCTGCTCCCGGATGTAGAACATCGTGGTGGTGTTGTCTGAGAAGATCCTCACCACCTTGCCCTTGAGGGACGGAAGAAAGGACCTGAGGGCCCAGAACACCGCGTGGAGCTCCAAGATGTTGATGTGGAGAGAGTTCTCCTCCGGGAGCCAAAGGCCTCTCGCGTGAAGATCTCCGGAGTGTGCTCCCCAACCTTCCAGGGAGGCGTGCGTCGTCACCGTCACCTGGTGAGCTGGGGTCTGAAAGTCCGCACCCCAACAGATGGGAGCGGGTACCCCACCACCGGATCGCCTGACGGAACGTCTCGTTGAGAGGGATCCTGTCCTCGAAGCGGCCCGTCGACTGGATCCAGCGGGCGTCGAGGAACTCCTGTAAGGGTCGCATCCGAAGCCTGCAAAGGCGCACCAGATAAATGCAGGAGGACATCATCCCGAGGAGGGATTTGATAGATCTTACCCTGGCCATGTCCGTGGCTAGCAGACGCTGCACCTTGCCCAGAATGGTCCTGGTCCTTTCCTCCGACGGCAAGGCCAGCCGCGCCACTGTGTCGAGCTTGGCTCCCAGAAACAGGGCGACTTGCGACGGAACCAGGTGGGATTTTGGAAATTTGATGGAGAATCCCAGGTCCGTGAGCAGCTGGACGGTCTTCTCAGTGTGTTCCACGCAAGCTCCCTTGTCCTGGCCCGGATGAGCCAGTCATCCAGGTAGGGGTAGACGTGGATCCCCTGTAGGCGCAGCCGCGCCGCCACCGGTGCGAGGCACTTGAACAACCGGGGTGCCGACTTCAATCCTAACGGGAGGGCCTTGAACTGGTAGTGCCGCCCTTGGACCACGAACCTGAGGAACTTTCGGTGTCTTTTTAGAATGGGGATGTGGAAGTACGCGTCCTCCAAGTCCAACGACGACAGGAAATCGCCCTCCTCCAGCTGTCCCAGCACATGCTGGAGGGTGACCATACGGAACTTCGTTGCCTTGATGTACTTGTTCAGTCGTCGTAGGTCCAGGATGGGGCGCCATCCTCCTGTCTTCTTTTTTTAACGAGGAAGTACCTTGAGTAAATTCCGGAGCCCCGAAGCCTCCTTGGGACGAGCTCGATGGCACCCTTCTTGAGCATCGCCCTTACTTCCAACAGTAGTTGAGGGACGGGATTTTCCTTCCTGGCCACGGGTGGAACGCGAGGGCACTTCTTCTGAAACTCGAGGGCGTGCCCTTGGGCCAGGGCGTCCAGCACCCAACGGTCGGTGGAGATTGACTCCCACACGCTGACGAACCTCGCCAGCCGGCCTCCCAACGGGGTGCTTCGGCGGGGGCCTGACCCACGGTCGGTTCAATCTTGTTTGGAGGCCGCCTTACCTCCCCGTCGACGACGACGGGCACCACCTGACTTGCCGCGTCCCCTGTAGGCTTCCTGGGACAAAGATCTTGCCGCTTGGTGGTACGTGGAGGAGCCCTGTCTGCCTCCGGAAGGACGGCCGTCGTTGTTGGACCACTCCCAGTGCCCGGGCAGTCTCTGTGTCTGTCTTGATGGCCTGGAGGGACTTATCAACCGCCTTCCCAAACAGGTTGTAGCCGTCGAAGGGCATGTCCAAAACCTTGGTTTGTACGTCCTGGCGGAAGTCCGTGGCCTTGAGCCATCTTCGTCGTCTCAAGCAAACGCTGTTGCCCAACTGACGGAAACTGGTGTCGGCGATGTCCGTTGCCACCGTGATGGCGTGGTCCGAAGCAATCTCCCCCTCCTGTAGGATTTCAAGGGCCTCAGCCCTTTTGGTGTCCGGAAGGAAGTCTAACAGAGGGGCGATTTTGAACCACAACTCCCTGTCGTAGCGGGCTACGATAGCCAGGGCGTTGGCCGCCTTGATAGTCGTCGCTGCGGATGAGAGGATCCGTCGTCCCATCATGTCCAACTTCCTGCCCTCACCGTCTGGCGGGGAAGTTGATGTCGAGGCCGATGCCCCCCCCCAGCTTTCTTCTTTGCAGCCGCCGAGACGACCGAATCCGGGGTAGGTTGTGCCCGAAGGCACAAGGGGCAGCGTGAGGGACCCGGTACTTCTTCTCGTACCGGTCCCTCTTTGACGGCGTCGTGGCAGGGTTCTTGAGGAAGGCGAGCCCCTCATCCCAGATGTCATCAAGAAGCGGTACGGCGAGGACCGTCCTCCTTTTAGCCTTACGCCGTTGGTAAAGGAACCCTTCTTTCTTCTTTTCTTCTGGGCAGAGCTGAAAAAGCTTGGATGCCCTGGAAATCATGGCATGAAAGGATCCAATCTCGTCGGGCGGGGATGCCCGAGCAGGGGGCGATGGGGGGGACACGTCCCGTCGTCGCCTCCATCATCTGTACCTGTCGTAGCCGTGTCTGTATCGTCCCTGTGGGTAGTAGACCGGGGGGAAGGCAGAGCAGGCCGCAGAGGTGGGAAAGGTGACGTAGGATGCGTCCTTCTCTTATGCGGTGGACTCTCCGAAGGTCCTGGCTCCGGTTCCCCCATCGGGTCTGGCTCAGGTACCTCCGTCGGGGGAAGGGGCAACCTTGTCCTTATCTCCGAGCATAAGGACTGAATCGCTGACAAAATGGCTGCCGAGGTGTCCTGAGGCGCCGGAAACGACGGGCGCGAGGGCTCTTGAGGAGCCTTGTCGGCGACACCGTCGCTCTCGTCGTCGCCCTCATCGGGATCCCTCCCAATGGGCTGGGCCTCTTCCACGACTTCGATGAGCTCTTCTTCAGAGGTCGTGTCCGTATCCACGATGGCCACCAGCCCCTCCCCCACCTTTTCCAACGAGGACTTTGTGGGGGTCTTCTCATTGGGCCTGAAAGACGACTCCCTCCGCGGTGGCAGGGAGACTGGGTCCTGAGGGCGCCTCCACTGGTGTAGCCTCCACAGGCTGAGCCAGTGCTGTGGTGACATCCTCAATCGAGGTCATAGCAGGGTGAATTAAGGCCATCGCCACCTTCTGGACGCCTGGGGCCTTCACCTTGGTGGGAGGTTCCGAGCCTCGCTCCCTCTCTGCCGGAATCTTCGAGATCGACCGGGGCCTCTCCAGACGCTTCGCCGGGTTCTCGGACTTCCTCTTAACCGAGCCAGAGCGTTGGCTCGTGGTTGATGGCGCCGGGGAGGATGCGCCCTGCCTGGCAGCTAAGGAGCTCGATCGTTCTGCGCTCCCGGTGCCCGTGGACTCTCGGTGCTTAGCCTTTTGTTGGGCCCCCGTCGCCGGGGCGCCCTCACAGGACTTAGAAGACCGCTCGCACTTCTTTTTCTTCTCGCCTGACGGGCTCTTCCCTTCCAGCCAGTTGGCGAGACAGAGGTGGCGATCCTTCATGGTCCGCTCCGACATGTTCCCACAAAACGCACAGTCCTTCTCCGTGTGCTTATTGTTCTCATGGAGACAGAGGCATAACGAATGCTCGTCCTCCTTGAAAACATTCTCAAGCTGGCATCCAGGGCAGGTCCTGAACAGCTTCCCGGGCGTCGAGCTTCCTTTCTCCTGGGCCATGTCCGGGGTAGGCCTCGGAACTTCTGGAATCCTCCAAAAGCGTTAACTCGATGAAATCTTCACCCTTGAGGGGCGTAAAAAACTCTGAAACGGATCCCCGTGGATCGGATGTAGAAACGGTGGAGCTTGAGGCTCTATTTAACCGAAAAATTAGAAAAATCTCATGAGAAAGCGCGAAAACGCAACAAAAGCTCGAGAGCTACAGCACGAGGACTCCAACACTTGAACGTGTGGTAAAAATCTGAGGACAGCTGCCGGAGGCGGGGCTTAGGGAGAGGGCAGTCATTGGCTGGGGGCAGTATGACCCAGAGACCAGTGATTGGTTACTACTAAGAAAGAGATCAGAAACTAAACTGATTTTTTTCTATACCGAGGGTTCCCAGCCTGACGACGGGGAATATTCATGAGCATGTAAATCCATGCCAGACCCCATGCTGGAGAAAAGTCTATGTTCCTTCCACCCGAGCGAGGAGGAAGCGTGGGCACATGTGAATCCAAGCAGATACAATCGTCAGAAATGCTACTACGGTGATTAATGCGCGTCTACTGATGCTTGTTAATCTGTTTATAATCACATACTGTGCATAGATTAGCGAGCAGTACCCAGAGTTGGAGGTGGGTTGTGAGAAGGAACAGTAGTGAAAAGATGTCCAAGTACTGCTTGTCCCAAATGAGAATCAGACCTAGAATGAGTGTCTAGGCAATAGTGTTTTGTAAACGGGAGTACAGAACTCCAAAATGCCACTTTGCAAATGGACTCTAGGGAAACATTTGCAATGAATGCTAAGAAAGCCCCAGTGCCTCGAGTAGAATGTGCTCTAGGCTTGAAGGGCAGTTCTTTCTTAGCAAGTGTAACAAAGTGTGATGCATTTGACTGTCCACCTTGAGATAGCTGACTTAGAGACAGGATCCCCTTCTCTTCCAGCTGCCACTGAAACGAAAAACTGGTGTCTTCCTCAGTGATTTTGTTCTTTCCAGGTAAAACATGACTGCCCTGTGCACAGCCAACATGTGTAGACTCCTTTCGGCCAGGTTAGTGGGGTTCTGGAAAAAAAAGTTGGCAGTTCTACTGACTGGTTTGCGTGAAACTTGGAAATAAATTTAGGTGCAAATCGAGGGTGAGTGTGCAGAATCACCATCTCTGAACAGTAACGAAAGGGTCCAGTACTTCGAGGGCCTGTAGTTCACTAACCCTTCTAGTAGAAGTGAAAGCAACTAGGACGGCTGTCTTACAGGTAAGGTCTTTTAGACTTGCCTTATGTATATGTTCAAAGGGGGACCCCATGAGACTAATCAGGACCACATTTAAGTCACATCCGGGAGCTGGGTTAGAAATGGGGCGGGGTGAATCCTTTTAACCCCTTCCATGAAAGCCTTGATAACTGGTATTTTCCACCAAAACACTGTTTGCTGTGACATATTGTAGGCTGAGAGAGCAGCTAAGTGAACCTTTAGGTAATTAAAAACCAGGCCTGAATCCAGTAAGTGGGTCAGGTACAATATAATGTGCACGGTTTGTATTTCTGCCATGTCTTAGTGGAGTTTGGGGAGAAGCTTTGTAAACGGCTCATGTGAGTAGGAAAGCAGTCAATGGGATGGACGCCCTTGGCATTACACCAGATACCAAAGCGTTTCCATTTACTGGAATAGCAGTATCGAGTGTTGGGTTTTCTCGCTTCCCTGAGTCTGTCCATACATCTGAGGGAGCTGAAGGTGTACGAACTCCTCCTGAGCCAGGCTGCTAAGTTCAGAGTTTGCGGGCATGGGTTCAGTGCTTCTCCCTTGTCCTGAGATAACATGTTGTACGGGCAGGGCAGTTTCATTAGGAGGGGAGAGGGACATCTCCATCAGATGAGAGAACCAGGGTTGGCGGGCCCAAATGGGGACCAGCAATATCATGGTGACTGGTTTCTGGTACATCTTGGGCACAATCTTGTTGAGTAGGGGAGTCGGGGAGGAAAAGCGTAAACAAATTTCCCTGACCATGCTATCCAGAGCCTGTTCCCCTTGTAGCGGCTCTGTGGGTACCTGGAGGCGTAACCTTGACATTGAGCGTTCTCCAGAGTTGCGAACAAGTTGATCTCTGGAAAGCCCCATTCTGTGAAAACGGAGACAATGTCTTCATGTAGTCGCCATTCGTACTCTGCGAGCATTGGGCAGTCTCTGCTGAGCGTGTTGCCAGAAGTTTGAGTTCCCCTGGAACGTGTTGAGACTACAAGAATATCCTGTGTTTGAGAGCTCATATCCAAATGTTTTGGGACAGCTTGGTTAGCACTGGAGAGCGTGTGCCCCCTTGTTTGTTCAGGTAGTACATGGCTGTGGTGCTGCCTGTCAAGATCAGGACTGTGTACCCCTGTAACTGTGTAGGAAAAGCTTTCAGTGCCTTGAATACCGCTAATATTTCCAACTGATTTATGTGGTTGGACGCTACAAGACAACTACCAGATCTTCCCATTGTCAGCTGGCCTAACACCACTGGCTGTTGAGCCACTCTTGCATGGGCCACATTTGCAGACGCATGCAAGGAAATTAATGCAGGACGCCATCAATCCTAACAGACGCATGGCCTTGCGTACCGTCATTTCCCGACTGGCTACATACCAGTCGGTCTTTTGTCCGACTTAGAGCCCCTAGAAACTGTTTGACTTGTCTAGGCTGGATTTCTTCTCATTGTTTGAGAATCCCAGACTGAATAAGAGGTCTATTGTTTTGTGCGTGTTCAATAAGCATGTCTCGTAGGACTCTCCTGTCATGAGCCAGTCATCGAGGTAAGGGTAAACCGGGACAGATAGTCAGCGCAGGTGTGCTGCCGCTAGGTCAGCACCTCTGTGAACACCCTTGGTGCCGAGGCAATGCCGAAGGGGAGTATCTTGAAATGATAGTGCTTGTCCTCCATCATGAACCTTCGGTTTTGCCTGTGCACTGGTATGCATCTTTCATATACAGTGTTGCCATGTAATCCCCCTGTTTCAACAGCTGGATTACTTCCTGTAAAGTGACCATATGAAACTTGTGAGGTTTGGCAAACTTGTTCGCTGGGTGCAAGTCTAGCACAGGGCGTATGGCGAGATCCTTTTTGGGTACAAAGTAGTACACTGAATAAATAACCTTGTTTACCTGTAGAATAGGGACGACTCCTATGGCGTCCTTTTCTAGAAGGGTCTGCCCCTCTTGCAATTGGATTTGCAGGTGGTCCAGCGTCTTGATCTTGGCGGTCTGAATTGGGGTGGTCAGGCAAATTCTATACAGTACCCATGGGCGACCTTCTTGAGAACCCACTGGTCCGTTATACCCTCCCATGCAATAAGTAAAGATGTTATCCGCCCCCACCCAGGATGGCATAGGAAGGGACTTGGATCCGCAGGTCATTTCTGGCCGGAGCGCCTCTGGTGTAGGAACTTCGTCCTCTACCTTTCCCACGCCGCTGTCCTCTTGGTGGATAAGTGGTGGAGGTATTAGACCCTTGTCCCGAATTCCAGTTTCCTGCATCATACTGGTTCTGGGAAAAACGAGATTGTCCCTGAAAGGACCGGCGGGAGCTGCTTCCTCTCTGGGGAGAGGGCTTCTGGGTGACTTGAGTGTTTCATGTTCTTTCTT
This sequence comes from Ambystoma mexicanum, assembly GCF_040938575.1. Classification (NCBI taxonomy): domain Eukaryota; kingdom Metazoa; phylum Chordata; class Amphibia; order Caudata; family Ambystomatidae; genus Ambystoma; species Ambystoma mexicanum. Next base: position 179,785,574 of record NC_090921.1, read on the forward strand.
GGCTGCTTCAAGAGCATCGTCCACTGCTTTGCCAAACAGGTTGGTCTCAACAGGTTTGTTAATCAGTGCTGCTTGGGTCTCTGGTTTGAATCCGGAGTTCCTCAGCCATGCATGTCTCTTGAGCAAAGTACCTTGTGCCAGGGTTCTTCCCGCTGTCTCAGCAGCGCCCAGAGTGTTTTTGAGCACATTCTGGTTCACCTGCTTGCCTTCAGAAGCAATGACGAGCAACTTGGTCCGTGTAGGTTCAGGTCCTTCTTGAAAGCTTTCTTGCAGAAGGTTCCACTGGACGTCTGCATAGCTGGCCAATAGCGTGGCGTTATTGGCTATACGGGTGGCAAACGCAGCAGCAGTTACCCTTTTTCCTCAGGGCAAAAAGTCTCTTGGACACCTTATCGAGTGGTGCTTCTCCTGTAGACATGGGAACACCAGCCCGTTTTCTAGAAGTGGTAACCACTAAAGAATCTGAAGTGGCATGACTCTTGATGTAGGCAATGTCGGTCGGAGAAGGCCGAAACAGCTTCTCCACCCTAGGGTTCACTGCCCTAGTCTGGGCTGGCGTCAACAAGGAAGGTGCCAATCTCCTCTTTATTGATTTCAACAAAGGTATGACCTGGCCGGAGATTTTTATTTGAGCATATAATCAAATCAGAATCTGGTAAAGCCTCTAGAGTGGCCATCTTGAAATGGTCAGCCGCCTTCTTCAAGATGGCGTAGAACGCAATCTGGTCATCCACTGCGGAGGCTTGGTGTGCCGCAGTGGAGCGGGGAATCTATGCACAGGACATCGGGGTCCTGGGTGGGAGTGGGGGATGTCCAGGGTTGAGCATCCACATGACGGCTGTCTTCCCAATTGTTCATAAGACCTGTCTGGTCATCCACATTGTAGTTTTCCAGAAAGGTGGCATTCTCATCCCGATCATAAGTGTCCATAACATCATCATCTGTGAGGCCACAGGTATACGCCTCATGTGGTTCTTCCAAAATTCTTTGAAATTTTGGTACAAGTGTATAAGCAACATCTTCGAGGCCTCTTGGGAGCAAGGGTCTCAGAAGAAGACATTTTTCTAATCTGTCCATACATCCCTCAAATTTCTTCCTGGTCCATGAGGATGAACCAGAGGGGTTCAGGGGAGGAAAGGGTTCATTTTCTTCCCTGTGACGTCTTCTAATGCGCCTGATAAAAGGCACAGGACTCTCTGTATAGTCCTGGCAGGGATCGGGGCGCTGTGGCGTGTCTTTCGTCATGTCTCTAGGCCATTCATTGAGATTTGCCGCCTCTTTTGACCTCTCCTTCAGTCTAACAGCTGAAGTAATCCTTGCAATGCTATCGGCAATGGTCGGAGAATCTGGGCGGTCTACCGGTTGAACCGGAGGCTGAGCGGTGGATTTTGCCACCACCCAAGCCTTAAGCAGCGTCTGCGCGTCGTCCTGAAGCGCCGCAACGTCTGCGTGTTTTAGTGTTAGTTCCCTTTACTTTGGATTGCCCAGTCGCAGGCCGCAACTGCAGTTGCGGGGAAGGCTGCCGGTCATAGGATCCAGTTGAAGATTTTGACGGTTCCGTTGGTGCTTTGGTACGACAGTGCCGCTGAAGCTGAAACTTGGGTTGTGTGTTTTGGGTTATGATTGTGTGCGCCCCGGTCACCGGGTGTTTTCCCTATAGCGCGACTCGCGTCAGGCCTGCTGCGGTCGGGGACGGGCGTCGCGGACCGAGGGCAGTCTGCAGTTAGGTCAATGGCTTGCGTCACGGCGGACTGGTCCCCACGGAGGGCTAGTTCCCCCATCACTTTCGGCGGTTTCAACAGCGGGGGAAAGAACATTCGGCCTGCGACATGCCGTAGGCCGCCCCCGCTTCACGCAGCACTCCTTAAGCATTTTAGGACGCAGGATTCTACAGGCCGCGCAACTTATTTCGTTCTGGTCGAGGGGAAGACGGTTGTTGCACCGAGCGTGCTAGTCTTTCCAAGACTTTTCGGCCCTGCACGAGGGACAAAACCTAAAAGGCGTATTTTTCCATAGCGAAAGACAGTTACAGCGATGACAAAACCCAGGGAGCAGAGAGGGTGAAAGAGGAAAGGCATACTTGTAAAGAATATGTCCACCCCGACCCCACTCTCCCTACTGTTTCACAGGATTCAACTGTTGAAGGGGCTTA